>NC_141695.1:498662396-500016713 GCF_964263255.1 Lissotriton vulgaris
GCAGATGTGCCAGTATGCCCAGTCAGATTACCCCGATTATCAGCGATACACATAAAACAGCCTAGAGAGGGAGGTTGGCTTGCCTCTTATTGAGATTCCTGTAGATCAAGAGGGTCCTTATGTACACAGTCAAGTGTTGGGAAAAGACAGAAAGTTTTTAATTGACACAGGGGCAAGCCGCACAACAATCAGCCATGATGAAGTCCCAGGGGCACCCCTCTCAGGCTCACAGAATGTTTCCCTTGGTTTTTCAGGACAGCCTATTGTAAATGAAGTGTCAGAACCTGTCCCCTTAGCGGTAGGTCCATTATCACGTGTTACAGACTTGTTACTCACAAAATCATGCCCAGAAAACTTGTTAGGTATCAAAACACTGAAGGCTCTAGGAGCTGTGATATGCTGCTCTCCGGAAGAAGTTAGACTTTTCCTGCGAGACTTCAAGGGTCACTATGTATTACGAGAGTTTGATGTCAGATTGAAAAATGTACCAGAACACCTGTGGGCACAAGGCCCAACCGATGTAGGCTGCATGCACATTACACCATATCGTGTTACACTCAAGCCAGGTGTTGTTTTACCCCGAATCAGACAATACAAGTTACCACCCGATGCTGTAGTGGCTTTACTGGAAATCATTGAAGAGCTCATTGCCCAAGGAGTGGTCGTAGAGACCGACTCCAATATCTGTAATTCCCCTATCATTCCGATTCTTAAACGTACTGATCCCAATGCACCGCCAGTATATCGGCTGGTGATTGATTTACGAGAACTGAATACATGTATTGTTCCACAGTACCCTGTGGTTCCTGATATCTCATCCTTATTGACTGCTATTGATTCAGAAGCGACGTTCTTTACTGTAATTGATCTCAAGAACGCCTTCTTCAGTGTACCCATTGATCCAGAGAGCCAATATCTCTTCGGATTCAGTTTAAATGGACGAAGTTTCAAATTTTCACGCGCACCTCAAGGATTCACAGAAAGCCCCAGCATCTATAGCCAAGCACTGAAAAGACAACTTGATTGTATCCAAATGCCAGTTAACACTGCCTTACTGCAATACGTCGATGATCTGCTGATCACCGCACGAAGTGAGCCCGAATGTGAGCAAGCATCACTGACGGTTTTACATTTTCTGGCCGACAAGGGACACAAGGTGTCTCCTTCGGAGCTACAATTCTGTGTTCAGCAAGTTGTGTACTTGGGTCACTTGCTGTCCAAAGTGGGGAGACAGCTCACTCCTGATCGCATTCAGTTAATTGTAAATATGCCACAACCGCAGACACAAAAGGAAGTGCGGGCCTTTATAGGCCTCACCTCGTACTGCAGACAATGGATTCCTCAGTATGCATTTCTAGCTTAACCACTCATTCAGTTAACAACGCAGGAGGCAGCGACTTCGACTGCCCTCCCTTGGACTCAGGAACATACACAGGCTTTTGAGGAATTAAAGAAAGCTTTATGTCAAGCACCAGTTCTAGCGACACCATGTTACAGCAAACCGTTTACACTTTTTGTTACAGAACGTGATGGTACAGCATTATCTGTCCTCACTCAAGATCAAGCAGGTTCACATAAGCCTTGCGCTTATTTTTCAAGTACATTGGATTCAGTAGCCCAGGCACTCCCTGCGTGCTTAAAGTCAGTTGCCGCAACAGCCCTAGCTATCAGACAGAGCGACTCAATTGTATTAGGACATCCATTGACAGTACAAGTTCCACATTCTGTGGAGGTCCTTCTAAACAGAACCCAGACTCAACACTTAACTATAGCACGACTGACAGGTTATGAATTGACGCTATTCCAGCCACACATAGAAATCAGACGCTGTAGCATTCTAAACCCCGCAACATTGTTACCTTCAATTATGACAGATCCAGCTCCGCACGATTGTATAGAGATCATTAATGCAGTAACAAAGCCCCGACGAGACTTAACCGATGTTCCATTGACAAACCCAGACCTGACACTCTATGTGGACGGTTCATGCATGAGAACAAGTACAGGAGAGTTAGTGGCCGCGTATGCAGTGACCACTGAAACTGAAGTCAAAGAAACACATCGTATTGACACACTGTCTGCTCAAGCGGCGGAGCTCATCGCTCTGACCCGAGCCTGCATACTAGCCAAGAACAGAAATGTTAACATATACACAGATTCCCGTTATGCTTTCGGAGTCGTACACGACTTCGGAGTGTTATGGCAAGAAAGAGGTTTTCTGACCTCTCACGGTGCCAAGATCCAACACGGTTCCCTCATTCAAGCCCTGTTAGACGCAATACATCTACCTTCAGGCATATCCATCATGAAGTGTAAAGCACATACTAAAGTTACAGATTCTGTTTCCCAGGGTAATGACCTGGCAGACCAAACAGCAAAACATACAGCATTGACTCACACTCAGACAACTGAAGTGACAAAGACAATAGTACCGACACAGTGTATGACAGTAGGAATCCCACACTAGATGTAATCGATATTCAGACACATGCCACGCTAGACTAAATCAAGAAATGGACTGAACTAGGAGGGATTCAGACAGATCAAGGATGGATGACGAAGGAAAAATCTACATGGTTTCTCCCTGACTCTATGGTTCAAATCATAATAAATACAGCACATAGTCCAGCACACCTAGGAGAAAAAGCTATGTTAGATAGCTTACAGAATCTCTGGTACAACAAACACTTACGAGCAGCAGCAAAACAGAAAGTGCGTACTTGCATGATCTGTTGTCAGTTCAATCCAGGTAAAAGCGTCCCTGTAGAGCAAGGTGGATTTCATCCTCCCGATCACCCTTTTGAAGTCCTCCAGATGGATTATATCCAGATGGACCGTTGTCGAGGATTTAAGTATGTCCTCGTAGTTGTTTGTGCACTTTCCCGTTGGACCGAAGCATATCCAGTCCCAGATTACACTGCCCCGACCACTGCCAGGCAGCTGGTCCGAGAATTCTTCCCACGGTACGGCTTGCCTCGTATCGTGTACTCAGATAACGGACAGCCATTCTCATCCGAGCTCATAAAACAGGTTTCCCTTCTGCTAGGATATCAGTGGAGGTTCCATTGTGTCCCACATCCCGAGGCCGCTGGCCTTGTGGAAAGGCATAACCAGACATTGAAAACCCGCCTTGCAAAGATCTGTAAGGAGAAAGGGGTCGACTGGATAGTCGCCCTGCCAGTTGCACTGTTCTACATGAGAATGGTCCCCCATTCGAGATCAGGGCTATCCCCGTATGAAGTGGTTTTTGGCAGACCACCGAATATGTGGGGGACGCCCATGCCTAAGAAAATTACCGATGTTGATTGTAATATGCTGACAGATTACCTTGCCTCCTTGATGTCTGCACTCCAATCATGTCGTTCACAGGTTGCCGCAGCTTTTCCCGACAACACTGATGTAAAGCCACATGATGTCCGTCCTGGAGATGCGGTGTTGATTCGCAACTTCGACAGGAAAAGTCCGTTGGAGCCCCGCTGGAAAGAACCGAAGATCGTCCTTCTTACCACGAGGACAGCAATCAAGGTGGAAGGCCGAAAGGGGTGGATCCACACGAGTCATATTAAAAAATGCAATGAACTGCTGCCAGAAACTGACTCGTCCACCCCCTCAAAGGACTGCCTCGAATCTAGTGACTGTAAACTTCCTAAACGAGAGAAAACTCCCCAAGAGGAGTACCGTACGAAACTTCGATCTAGCAAGTCAGACAGTTTAATTGTTTAAGTCCTCCCCTAGGTGAATCGGTTAAATAGTTTCTGACATGTATCCCCTAGATCGAGATAGAGAGAAAGAGAGACAACTCAAGAAACGTACATACTGTAAATCACTCCGCAGTCACTGTATAGTGACATTATTGATTATGTTTTTTCTAAGTCTTCTGATTATTGTTGCTAGTATATTATTGTCAATATACTTCCCTATCTTCAAGCGTGAACAATCTGCTTACAATGTAACTGCCGAACATTCTTTTAGTGAATTACCGCCTCACGAACTCTCCTACAGGCTTGTGCTGCGCAACAACACATTCATTAGTATGTTACATCACTCCCATCTGACTAACAATGCTACAAACTGTTGGATATGTGGCCGACTCCCTCCCTATCAGAAATATAAGGGAGTTCTGCCTCTCTTCCCGTACCCGTTCACTCACAATGGCTCCTGTGGTGCATGGTTTAGATTAATTAATTCTTTAGACTCTGATATTGCTGTTTTCGAGGGGATTTGGATTTGGGGAAACCTGAACCTAGTTCTGCTCAATGTCTGCTACCCTGACAAGAAGGGACTTCCCATTAGGACAGGAACTGATCTAGAAAATGAAGTATATGGATTAGGTAATTATACAATTAACCTCATGATTCTTACTGTTGAATCTGAAGCTGCACCAGTTCTCCCTGCTATGTCAGTATTACCAGTCACAGGTGTCTTATGTGTCAGAAAGAAGGGTTCAGTACACTTAGGTCATAGTAAATGTACTACCGTGGTCGAATTCAGTGATCATGGCAAGTCTTCCTTTAGAGCTACTCGTCATTCCTATTTTGTTTGTGGCCATACCGCATACATACGCTTACCTCCAGATTGGGATGGTACCTGTTATATTGCCTTCCTTCTGCCACCTGTTTTTCTAGCCCCTCCTGATTATCACAGAAATACAAATCTAGTAAAGAGTAGACTCAGAAGAGATCTCCCGATTGTCGACTACACTGAAACGGCATGGGAGCAATATACAGATTTCAATAAAGGATTCTTTTTCTTCACAGGCCCCGTCCAAAACAGTAAACTAATACGAAGATTAACTAGAACACTCGAAGCAGTAGTGAATGAAACTGCCTCCGCTTTAGGCAACTTAACAGAGGAGCAGTCCGCCATGCGGGTTGTTGTTCTTCAAAACCGTCTCGTTATTGACGTCATCTTGGCAGATAGAGGCGGAGCTTGTAAGGTCATCGGGTCAAGTTGCTGTGTTTTCATTCCAGAAAACGCGCCAACGGTATATCAAGCTATTACACGTCTTCATAAAATTGCAAGTTTGATCCATCAGAATCCAGGCACCTGGACTTGGTCCGGTTGGTTCTGGACGACGTTGACTGCTTGGGGATGGAAGATCCTATCCTTCCTAGGCATTGCCCTTGTCATAGTATTCAGTTGCTGCCTGTGCCTACAATGTGGGCCAGCGATTTGTGGACTGTGTGCCACATCATGTATTGCACATTCCAGTTTTCACTCAAAACGTAAAAAGAAGAAAGAAGAGCAAATGATGTTACAAGAACAGACTGATCGATTCATGAGGATCGATATATCATGAAGGGTCCGTAGGGAACAAGGAGGGAATGAGGAAATATAAATTTTATGGTCAAGAAATGTTCCCTAACGTGTACCCCACCGTCTCCATGTACGAGTTTAAAGTGCATGTAACTTCCCTCCTGTGCCAGCTATGAAGACGCAAATACATTTGCGTCCAACGTTAACATGTCCTTTTTCAGACCCGCCATGAACGAGTTGAATATTCAGTTCCTAAATATGCTATGCCAACGTCTTTTCATGGTGTACTTTACATGTTTTTCAGCTCTGGCGAAGCAGGCCCCGAATTCTGCCATCGAGCCTTTTTCTGTCTTCTGACTCCGAATGCCTCAGCCTGGGCTGCCTCTGTACCCGTGACCTCTGCCTTACTCCCTGCGCAGCCCACGGCGCTTAGCTCAGCCTGCTGCCTGCCAAGACCAAATTCAACCTTCGCATTATCTATTCCGCTCCTCGAAAATGCATTCCTACCTACTAGTTTAAGTAAACATTCCCCCAGCTGCAGAGCGAAGGGCTCGGCCTCACTGTCTCCGTGCAAGTAATTCATAGCCTCTGTTACCATGGTAGGCCCATGCCCCCCTCGCATCTCATGTAGACACTTAGACGCTTATACACGCACTCACAGTCAGTATAGAATAGCTTCTGCCCCAGAGACCTTTTCCGTCCAGATAATATGGTTCCCAAACATCAGATATCAGATATGATAGTGGTACAAGTTGATCTGACATGCCAGACTTCTGTCTCTTTCCGCTGGTGTAAATGTCAAGTCCCCTGCACCCTCCAGTCATACGTCATGCACACGTCATGCAGCTGCGCGCGCATCCAGACCTCAGATTTCTGCTGACATTGCAAGATTCTGCTTTTGTTGCCACCCACTTATGACACTTACATGTGACGTTTCTAGCACACACCTCCGTACACGCCTAGTTCACGCCTTCTAATTACGTATTGCTAACACGTGTACGACCTTATCTTGACTCTCTCAGCTGTTACGCCTTCTGTATTGACTTCTATTGTGTATATTAAGTATAAAAGTAATGTAATGTCAATAAATTATGCTCTATCCCTTCCTGCACCCCTGTGGTGGCAGGAATACGATATCCGGTCATGACCATTCCTTTTTAAGGAATAAAACCCCTAAGAACTCTACCACCACGGACTCTGTTTCTTTCTTTCTGATTGAGTTATTTTTTGTTTAAGTACTTACCTGCATAGAAATTAGGACGGTAAATCAAATATTTACCACAATTTGACAACGTCAACAGGGCCAAGCTCTGGCAGAAGCTTTCCAGATTGAACATCCCATATGGCTTTTTAAGAGCCATACAGCTCCTGCATCAGGACACATGGGTCAGGATCAAGATCGGGGACAGCTCCAGACTGTCACGCCCAATCCTAACGACGAAAGGTTTCAAACAAGGATCGTCCTGGCACCCACACTTTTTAACTTATTTTTATCGGACTTCCCTGAAGCCTTAAACAAGGTAAACTCTCATGCTCCCAACCTTGCTGGGTTCCCACTGTCAAATTTTCTTTACGCTGACGACGTGGTCCTTCTAAGTAAAATAAAGTTTGGCCTGCAAAGACTTATGGACGCACCTCCGAATACTCAAATAAGAACGAGCTTCTGATAAATAACAAGAAAACAAAAATCTTGGCGGTACGTACAGGAAGTCTCTAATAAAAGAGAGGGACCCAATATTCCGAAGGAGTAGGGTACCAAATGACAATTGTCAAAAAATGAAATACCCCTTTGGTAATTTCAGACCTAGGCATACACTTAGCTCAAAAAACATCCATACAGACAACTAATACAATCACATCAAATGGCACACAAAGGAAAATGCAGAATTATTCAAAATGCGATTTTGAATAATTCTGCATTTTCCTTTGAGTGCCATTTGATGTGATTGTATTAGTTGTCTGTATGGATGTTTTTTGAGCTAATGGTACGTACAGGAAGGCCAAAGAAGTTGGCTTGGGTCTTAAACTGTGAAAGCATTGCAGAATCCAATTGCCACAAGTATCTAGGTGTTCTCTTCAACAACAACGGAAGATACAAAACTCACTTAATAGAACAAAAATAGAAGGGTGCTGTGCTAGCTTTTGCAATTAGTTCTATTCATAAGAAGTTACTCAGCCCAACATTCGCTCCAACACTGCAGGCAGCACAGGAAAAAGTGTTTCCTGCAATAACTTATGGAAGTGAGGTCCTAAAAGGATTGGACAGTGGCCAATTAGACAAAATTATTGCAAAAATCCATCGAACAGTGTTCAAGTTACCTACACAAACGTCACCAGCCCAAATCAGGCTGGAACTGGGCATCTGTAACCAATCAGTGGCCAGATCAATGAGTTTTTTAATGTGCTGTCACAAATTGAGGTCGTAGAAGGAAGGCAGCCTAGCGCAACACCTATGGTCTTGCCTTAACATGAAACTATGGCGAGCAGGGCACGAATATTGGGCAAGAGGTCTAAAAACTCTAGGCTTGAATGAAGTTTGGAACCTTCAAGTCAGCCATAACAAATTTAAAAGGCTAGCAAAAATAAGCGTACAAAAACTCTCTTCACTGGAAGACGAGGCACGTCTAGCAAAATGAAGCCACGGCTGGATGACCCTGCTATCATATGCCCAGCTAACACCTCTGTGGTACCTAACCCTGCCATTTACCGCACGTACCAAATTCCAAATTAAGCTTTTTAAAATTGAGAATGGGAGTTGTCAACTTGTTGTGCCATCTGCCTAAATAGAAAAGAGAACATGGCCAGGAACATTGTCGACTTTGTGGAAACCATGAGGAAGACATAATACATATCCTATGCCTTTGTCCAAAGCTGCTGAAGGAAAGACGGTCCCTCTTACGGAAAGGCTGGAACTTCAACGAGGTCAGATCATGCAGATCCGCAGTATTGGCCTGCTTTGACCCACGAAACACACATTTAAACTGTGCTCTAGTAAGGTTTATAGATCGAGCCGAAAAAAAATAGGGGAGGGGACCCAAAAATAGGATCCTTCATCAGAACAATAAACTGGCAAGTCCCTCCTGCAGTCATTCAGAAAAGGTCAACCTGTTAGAGTCATTATACCAACTGACTAAAGGGGCCGGGCACCCAGGCTGGACTACTCTAGGACAAAAAGAAAGGGGGGGGCAGGGGTCTATTACTACAAGGACTTGGGCTTCCACTTTCTTTTTAATAAGTACATTTTAATCTTTTGTAACTTGCAATTTTTTAAATCATGCAATAAATTTTCTTATAATTTGACTTATTTCTACAGGAGGAGTCTAATTCTAGATTCTGGATAAAATTAAAATCTCCCGCTATAATTATAAACCCATGTAATGGTGTTAGTGAATTAGCCACATTTTCTAAAGTTAATGTCTCATCTTCTATAGGACCATAATAGCTAACTACATGGAAAGTCTGTTACTCGATCTTGAGATTTGCCATAAACCATCTAGCTAGTGAGTCACTCATAGACTGGAAAGCTTCCCCTTGATAGTAACAGGTAAGTAGTATTGCTACCCCCCTAACTGCTGCTTCGGCTGAAGCCAGAAAATCCTGTTTTATCAACTTCGGCGATTGAGGTTAGGGCATATTTCTTTTAATGAGTCTCGTGTGGTAGAATCACTTGTGGTTGGCTTGTCATTAGCCACTGAAGTGTTACTATCAGTTTAGTTTGATTATTACCCCTAATACCATTACATGAAGCTATCCGTAATATCTGATTCTCAGCCATTAGCAACGACTATCGCCTTCTGGCATTCCACGATCTGGCTACTGCCACCCTACTTATCATCTCTTCTATAGTCATAGTTACTTCTACTACATCCAATCCTCCATCTTTGCACAATGCACCTATCTAGGTCTGTGATAAATATTTTCATTTTTTAAGCCTCCCACCTCGAAGTGACCCCATATCCTCCCCTTCACTTAAATTGAGCGACTACCCATCATGGGCCCCTTTCCCCCTATGCCCTTAAACAACACCCCCACCTCTCCCCTTTACCCCTACAACAGTACTTTGGTATGGTACTTCGAGCTCCCTACGGAGGAGACAAAGCAGAACAGCCTACCTTGCCAAAATTATCCTGGGATGGAAAAGCAAAAAATAGCACTCTTGATTTTTATAATTAGCAAACCATTATTACTATCCTTTTCCTATCATTATGTCAATTGTTTACTGTTTTCCCATTCTTCAATAATTAAGTAAAGGAAGTCTTTAGACTGTTCCACTGACTGAAAGATGTGCGATCGACTTTTATGCAAGACTTTTAGCTTGGATTGCTGTATGATACCAGCTGGAGCATTATAACGTTTGAAATCATCAATCATTCCAATAAAATCTTTACGTCTTTGTGCTTCCAAAGCTGAATTATCCAAGTATATTCTGAATGAAAAATTGTCCTGGTAGTAAAGGACTTCCTTTGAATCGTTTGAGACAGAATTTGTTCTTTGATTCTGATATCTCCAAAGTTAACCAGGATTGTTCTTGGATACTTTGAATTTATAGGACGAATCGCCGGTACTCAATGTGCTCTATTGATGATCAGATCACCAATGTCTTTCACTTTTTCTGGGGGAACTATTTTTCGCACCAGCTCCGAAATTAATTGGGCTAATGACTGCCCTGCTTCACGATATTCATGAATACCAGTAAACCTTATATTGGTACGTCGAGCAGCGTTTTCAACATCATCCAATTTCAACTGTAGATCTTCAAACTCTGTTTGCAGTTTAGTCAAATTGCTTTCTTGATCATTGCTATTTAATTCTAAAGAGAAGGAGAGGACTACCTATATGCCCCCAAACTGCTGAAAGCGGCGCATCCTGATATATCGGCTGCACGGGAACAAACCACCTTGCAAGCGCTGAGTAATGTAGGGATCACTCGTCTTGGGGAAATGTACACTCAGGGTCAGTTTCGGGCGCTTTCGGATTTGCAGAGTTGTCATGGCGCAGGCCTGATGCTGGGATTCACCTATGTGCTGGTGTGACAAGCAATCCGTGATATCTACCCAGAATTCCCCGCCAAACCACATACTCTGCGGGCACTGCAGGCGATGCTGGCAGGGTGAGAGCGAGGTGGCCTTATCACAAAATTATACAATGCATCTCTTAGGGAGACTGAACTAATGGAGTCCCCCCATATACCAAATGGGTGGCAGTAGCTGGTACCTTTATATCACTGGTTGAATGGAAATTTTGCTGTGAATTGATAGGACAGTTAACAGCGAATTGTAATCTCCGAATAATGAGTTTCAAATATCTACATCAACTCTATTATACCTGTTAGAAATGGGGTAGCGATGGTGCAGACTGGGCACCTGTAAAGTCAGCACTGTCACCGGGGGCGGGCACCGACAATATGCCCCGACACACCCTCACCACGGTAGGCCTGGGCCACCTTGCCCCCATGTTGCAGCTACTGCCCCACACTCACCGGGACTCTCCTCTTTCTGTGCTTAACTCGTGGTGCTCTCAGCAACACACGAGAGCCCTCCCCGGCTCTTTACTTCACCCGGCCACCCCTTATGGGCCTGGGACTTCAGATCCTACTGCTGGAGGAGGTGGTGTAGGCTCCTGTCCTCCCGTTTAGGGGCTGGGACTTCCCTCAGGCAGTTCTGGACACGCTCCCATCAGTGCCAATCTCAGCGTGGCTTCTTGGGGGCGCGGCCGATGATGCGGCCGGCGCCCTGGTTGCAGGGCAACTCCTCCCCTCACGCTTCAGGCCTGGCACGGCCTTAACAGCAACCGGGGATGCCCTCCCCTCGCCTCGTGGGCCGCGGTGGTTTTCAGGACCACTCAATCTTCCACTTGTGCTGCTCCGGGGCCGCAGTGGTGATTCTGGACTACGGCGCTTCTCTGGGGCAGTGCGTTGTATGGAGATCCCCGGCCAGCGGCGGTGAGTTGCCAGCACTTCACCTTTTTCCTTGCCCTGGGCTGGGCGGTGATCCGCGGCCAGATCAGAGTGCGGGGTAGGCTTATGCCGGGTTTTTAAATCGTCAAAAGGGCGGCAATAAGCGGGGTGGGCACCCGCTTATTTCAAAGGCATACCAAGCGCCGCCACTACGTGGGGTGGGCACCCGTGGCGCTTTTACATGACACAGTTCTTCGTGGCCACACAGCACGACAGGGACCCATGCACCTTTCTCTGCTGGGCAGGTGCTGGGGGGCAGCACTGCAGGAATCAGCTCCTCACCTCTGGCACTTGGAATATAGCGCTTTACTCCCCAAGCGCTAGTCAGCAGGCAAGTTAGGGACAAAAGATAGCGTTCCTCTTCACTGGCCCTAGTCAGCAGAGCAGCAGGCACAGTTGTAGTGCTCACAAGGCGCTAGTCAGGTGAGCAGCAGACCCTACTGGGCCAGGTCAGTGGTCAGTGGGTACTCATCAGTACAGGACAGCAGCTCCTAGAAACCATAATCCCCTGTAACTTGGTACTCCTCCTAGTACAGCAGTCTGAACTCCAGCAGCAGGCTCTCACTGGCCCTGTGGACAGTGGATGGGGTACAGATGGGCTCAGGGGCCAGCACAGAGGCCCATGCGGTGGCACACCCTGGCAGTAGGTCCCCTCATGTTCAAGTCCACACTCTGACTGAGCACATGGTGGCACAGCCCCCCAATTTATGCGCCCCTCACCCCACCTACCAGACAGTGCCAGATCTAGGGGGAGGTGTAGAGAACTCAGGGTGCCAGGGGTGCCCTCCAAAAGCTGGGGCTGCTGGGAAACAACAACTAGACTGGTAACCCACCTCAGTCAGGTAGGCACAACACACAGCCATTGCATCCATTTTAAAAATGACATTTACCAAGGTGCATTGTTACAATGGGGGAATTACAGGTGCGCACACCATTGCATCCCATTTACTATGGCATCTCACACCACACATGGCCTATACAGTTCTCTACCATGGGGGAGACATCCTCAATTAGGGGGGGGGGGTTGAAAACCCCAAAAAATTCAGGAAAAAGAGCAAGTCCAACAGTACCCCATTTCAGCTACGAAGTTTTGGACTATGGGACAGTGTGCGCTGTGTGCGTTGTGGACAGGATGATGCAGATTTCTTACACCTGGCCTGGTACTGTTTAGGTATCGCTGAATTTTGGGCAAAGGTCACACAAGTGCTCACGGAGGTTGTAATGGATCCTGTTGCATGTTTGCCTGCTGTATGTATGTTGGGATGGGTGCGTAAGCTTAAACCATGTAACAAGAGACTAGTAGCCATCTCCACGATGTTTGCTAAATGAGCTGTAGCACAAAAGTGAGGGCTAAAGCTATTCCACCAGTTAAACAGTGGATCCGAGACTTATTGTACTGTAGGGACCAATTGGACACCTATGCGGAGGAACTATCAGAGGCATCTCGCCCCAAAGATCTCTGGGATTCCCTTACGGAGTATTTCCTAGGTAAGCCAGACTTATGCTCAGACATCGTACGAAGTGCTAGGCTGTAAATGGAGGGCGAAAGGACTGTTAGAAACTATGCTGCATGTTACTCTGAAAGGCTATTCAGGATTAATTGAAAGGCTATTCACAGTGCTGTGGAGGAGGTGGTGGGTGGAGGGATTGTTCATGTTGGGGTGAGTTCTAAAACTGTAAAACGGCTTGTACTGATATCCTGTGACGGACGAACAATAATGGAATGCTGCACCCCATGTCGGGATGTCTTATGTCTTCACTGCCTACAAGCTGATCAATAAAGATATTTTAAAAAAATAATAATTCTCAAGAAGAGGATACCTTCTGTTCTACCTGTGTCAAATGAGTCAAGAGTTTGTGAAAGTTCTCATTGAGCTAGCCCAGTTGCTCGCTGCTTTTGCGATGTGCGAATTCTTGAGAAACTTTCATTTCACGAAGCTCACATAGTATCAGATTTAATGTTGTCTCGACAGTGGTGGTTTGTACTGTGTATACTCATGCTTCTACTTCTTCCTCTTCTCAACACGCCACCGCTAAATTTACAGGCAATTTAGTAGGATCAACTCCTATCTAGGCTGAATCCTTATCTGTGTTTTTTGTTGTTGGATCCATCCTGTTTTTTCTAGCCCATGTAGATTTATATCCCACTCTATCTGGAGATGGAGATGGAGATGGAGATGAATAACTTGAAGTGCGAGATTTGTTCTCTTCACTTTGCTTTTTTGGGTGGGGTTTCTTCCTTGTGAAACTTTCTTTTGCTACTGATGTGTCCCTTGATATACGCTTCATTGGGAACTCATTTTGTAATTTAGGCCATTATCAATGTTTTTAGTGTGATTTTTAGCAAGATGATGCCGGAATTATCGCAAGATGGTCACAAGCTGCATCTGCAGTCTATTATTGTGGGATGTGCTATGGCCAGGAATTAAGCCATTCTGGTCAGTGTGGACGATCTCAGGGAGAATATGTGCTTATCTGTCTGCTACTATTTTGCCCAATATCTTATAGTCTGCGCCTAGGCTGGCGATCAGCCTATAAGATGACTGACTGTCAGCTTTGGGATAAAGCCAGGAAGCGAATTTGCAGAGAGATGGGGACATTCCCCCATATTTAGGGCTGTGTTGTAAATCTCCGAAAAGCAGGGTGCGAGGCTTGTGGCGAAAGTAGTGTAGCATTTAGTTGGCTGGCTAACTAGGCCGGGGGGTTTATTTCTAAGCCACGTCTCGGACGGCTTGTTTCACATCGGTGACTGAGATCAGTGCATCTAAGCTTTAATGGGCTTCAGCTGTGATAGAGTGGAAAGCCTGGACAGAAAGGGTAGAATTCAAACAACGCACTCAGGATGCTGGCTTGCATGTAGGGAGTGCCACCAGCAGGCAAAGAGATTTCTAATGATGGGTGAATTAGCAATGAAAGTAAACATCTAGAATTGTCACCCTCACAATGGGTTTATGCATTAGTACACTAGAGAGTGTGTTCCTGAAGGGTCCCTGATCCACGTTTAGGGCATTGATACTCCCCAACAGAAGCCATCCAGTTGGTTCTCAACTAGGACGAACCTGCCCTTCTTGTCTATTATAGTATCAAGGCCTTGGAGGGAACTCCTGGGTGGATCCAGATCATCACTCTGCTGGTGTATTATGAGTAGACAGTGGCATAAACCATCCCTCTTCAGCGCTTTTAGAGCTGCTGTAGCTCTAGGCCTGTGGTGTAGGTCTCTAGGAGGAAGACAATGTGGGTGTGTTAATACATAAGGTAAAATTATATAGTGTACCATTTATGTGGTGTGTGCATACTGCGCATGCTCAGAGTGACTAATCTAGTGAGAGCAGGTCAGGCCATGGTGGGTGTAGTGACTAATGTTGGTCCCTGTCACGCAGGGCAAAGCATGGGCAAGCCCCCTCTGTCATGTGTCACCACCCCTGCTCTCTCAAGGAAGAAGTACATATCTACTTGGCCCAAGTGCTGGGGAGAAAAACAGGTATCCTAATAACTGGTATAAACAACAACTGTAAGAGCCTACCACAAACGAAGGTACTCCCAAACAGAGCAGTACATGTTACCATTAAATAAGGAGGGGTTGTGGCTTTGGGAGTGCAGGTGATGTCCACTAGCGAGCTTGCCCAGGATGATCTCATCATTGTAGAGCTGGGTTCGGCCATAGATGTGAGCAGAGCCGGGTGGGAGAGGAGGAGGAGGAGGTAAAAGAGATGTTGAGGTGGGCAATATGGGGATTGAGGCCTAGTGTGTGGGTCGGGGCTAGGCGCTCTCAGGTCCTGCATCGGCCTTAAGGTGCTGGGGATCATATCAAGCTGTCTGCTGTCTGTGGGGTCACAGGAGGGGTCTGGGAATCCCAATCAAAGCTGTCCAAAGTGTGAGAGTCCTCACCAGTGGTGAAGACATGGTGTCCTTCATCCCTGCCTGCAGTCCCTGCTCCATTGACAAGGGATGCTGCTGCTTGGACAGCTCAGCACCTTTATAGAGGAGGATGTCGGGGAGGGAGCTCGCCTTGGATGATTCCTCGTCTTGCGTCTTGGCTGTAGATAGTGGGGAGCTTCTGCCATTGAGCTAGTATGTGTTTCAGTGTGGTGCTTATCTGCCCAGTTCCAGGCCTCCCAGTGTCAGAAAGGAAGAGGGAGGTTACTTCGATAAGGATCTTTAGGTGGGAGCAGAAATAGCAGTAACTACTGAATGCCCATCTGTGAAAGCCACTTCTTAACTTCCAGAACTGGGGGCAGAGACCCACTTTCATTTTTAGAGAACTCATTCCTATCCTTTGTCAGCCTTCGGACCTCTCCCCCTCTACTATTTACAAAGAGCTCACCGGGTACCAGCCTGATGACCCCGTTCAGGAATCCCACCGCCCCCAATCCTAGCAAAGCTCCTCCACTTCAAGGACTGGGATGACATCTTGAAAGTAGCTAGGGAGAGGGGTTCGCTGAAACTCGAAGACAAAACCATCATGCCCTTCCCGTACTAGACCCAGAGGCAAAGAGCTTCTACCTTCTTGGAAGTTATTATTAGCTGCTCTCTTTTTCGAGCGTTTGATGAGTTTTTTGGGATAATTCTTTTCTTCAAGTTTTTCTTCCAAGTCCTTGGAATGTATGTTGAAATCATCCTTGTTTGAGCAATTCTGCTGTATCCGTAGAAACTGCCCAAATGGCAGATTGTCACGTAGCTGTTGTATTGTAACAGGGAATTCCGGGCCAGCGGTGCTCCATTGTCCTGAGCTGCTTGCCAGATGAGGAGGAAGAACTTTCCCCTTGAATCAAAGGTGAGCCTATGAAGTTTTGATAATATTCATTTCAATTGCCATGTAAGAACAATACTCCAATAATTATGGTGGTAACACATACTAATGATGATATGTTATCCTACTTTGGTTCTTATGTCTGTCTATGTTTGTGTGTTATGGCTACTCGACATCTGGAACTCTTCCATTCTACCAGGAGGGAATCCAGATGTGAACAGGTGACATTTACCTTTTTTGTTCACAATAGTTTTTTAACTTATCACAAGAGCAGTAGCAATTAAGTTTATGGGTCCTGAAGAAGCGGCAGGTACCAATGTGGACCTTTAAATGTCCGCAGAAACATGTCGACCAGATAACCCAGTCAGTAGTTATTTGTTAAAACCATCTGACTTTTTTGCACTCTATTTGTGTTTATGGTTGGAAGTGCACGGCTCCAGAATAAAGTTAGTTTGCGTTCACTATCCAATTCTACTATAAACACATTTCTTTATCACTACTCACCAATCACATTTGCACTGCTTTCAGTTACAAACAACATCTACCGATCACCCTGTAAATCACATCATCAACATCAACCATCTCCTAATAACAGCTTGGGGTTGGTTAACTTGGACTACCTACTGTGAAGTAGACCATATGATGAATTGGGCGGTACAGGAAGAGTAACTGATGGACACTTACTCACAATAGGTATTTGTCCAGTAGTTTGCTTACATTTGTAAGCTTACACATAGCCATTTCCACACACATAGGGCCAAATGTAGGTGGCCATTTACCGACCGGTAACGGCCGATTTCGGGCGTTACCGACCGGTAAATGGTCATTCCATATGTAGGTGGCCTATTTTACCGATTCGGTAAATTTACCGAATCAGTAAATTTACCGAATCTGTAAAATACCGAATCGGTATTTTTACCGATTCTATAATTTTGAAATGTAGATGGGACTCTTCTGCGCCCCACAGGCCTTACCGAATCGGTATTTTACCACCCAATCCAATTGGGTGGTAAAATACCGATTCCAGGCGTGCATGCACATGTGTGCATGCCCACCTATGGCATGTGACAGACGGACATGCCCTTAGGGCATGTCTGTGTGCCACATGTCTCACATGCCTTAAATCGGGGTGCTGGAGGGTATCAAAGTGACACCCCTTGCACCCTTGCAAAATTCGGTATTTACCGAATCGGTAAATACCGATTCGGTAATGCCTATTGATTCCTATGGGCTTCAATGCCCATAGGAATCAATGGGCATTACCGAATCGGTATTTACCGATTCGGTAAATACCGATTCTTTCTACATCTCCCCCCTTCAATTTTACCGATTCATAAATACTGATTCGGTAAAATTCGGTATTTATAAATCGGTAAAATTAACTTACCTACATCTGGCCCATAGTTTCCCTACATTCTAAGACCCACAGTTATTCTTTGTTTTTCATAGTCTGTAAGGGGGATTATAACTGTGCTTTGGTCGTTAAACATTCCCTCGGACCCTCTCCCCATCTTTTTGTTTGTTGTAATACTCCAGAATATGCCTTAAGTAACACAGAAATTATTGCTTCGTGTTTAAAATGTCGCATTAGAATTGAACCTGCCATATTAAAGTTGCACGTGTAGGTTGCTATTGAAGAGAGAAAGTGGTGTTCTAACATGAGAAGGAATAATGTTAGAAATTTCATGAAATAATGCCTTTTAGAATGGTTTAAATGTAATGCTTATGTTGTAGTATTAGAAATGGATTTAAAAAGTGTAAAGGCCTGAGACATGAAAACGCCAGTAGAGGCCAAAACTGTATTTTCTTAGCTTAGCTAACATGAAGATTTGAAATTTGAAATGGTGTCCTTGGGAAAAGACTTGAATTTCGAAATGTAACTAAGAGTGTGTTTAAGATTATTTCTCATGCATTTCTTTTGCAGGTGGAAGGCCACGTAGGGTGTTAGGTAGAAGAATCCATTGTTTTAGGAGTTAGGTTGGTAGGAGAGAGAACGAAGGGAGTCTACTGGAATGCACAACTGCAACATTTGGTGGAGAAGGTGCCTGGAAACCAAGGACACAGCAACAGTTTTTTGGACAAGGATGGAGTCTTGATTGAAAATTCCAGAAGTAAGCACCTGCCCAGAGGGGTGTGACTATGGCGTGTCTACTGTTTTGGGATTTTGTATTAGGGAAAGTGCCCTGAGGGAGTAGAGTCAAAGACAGTCGAGCTGGAGATGTAGTTAGACAGGGGATTTAGTGGAAACTAGGCAGGAGAAGGGAACGAGCTCTGTAGTTTTGGCTACTTACCTGGAAAAAATGAATGTGCTTCTTAGGGAGCCTTCACAGCTGACACCTTTTTCTCTTGCCTGGGAGGTATGTTATGTAGGGATGTCACCTTAGAGTTAGTGTAGGGACAGACTAATCTTTTCGTTCCCTTTGGAGCTGATGCATTCAAGACTTAAAGTGGGAACAATTATTGTTTGCCTAATGCTTCTTGAACTTACTCTACTTTTTATTTTGAGTCGGCTGAGACTCCTGCGTAGGATTACGTTTGTATTAGTGCCAGTTTATTTTTTGAACTTCTTGCTGAGGTGCTTGTATGTTCAGTTATTTTTGGCTGTGTAATAAATCTTTAAACCTTATTTCGTAGTCAGTGGTCCTTTGTATTGGGATGTATTTGGTCTTTGGAAAATTATCATATGTATGAAAATAGAGAACTTCCCTTTTCACTTCTTAGCAGACAAAATGGTTCAGTCGGCCAGGGATTAAAGTGATTGGTCAGGTAAAAATGGATATATGATGTTACAACGCGTACTTTTAGCACGCATACCATTACAACAGATTTATTACAACGCAGGTCATGTTACAACGGATACCTTTACAACGCAAAACACTACAACGCAGATACTATTACAACGCATACCATTGCAACGTAAGTATAGGTAAGTATATAATAATAATAAATAATTTTAAAATATAATGTAAATATTTCTTAATGTATTATTTAATTTAATTATTTGTAATATATTTTTTTAATAAAATTATTATTTAAATTAATTGTAATTTTATTATTTGTAAAAATAGGTTAAAAAAAACCCTCTACCCCAAAACCCAAACCCAACCCTAAAACCTAAAAATCCCCCTGTACCCCAAACCCAAACCCAGCCCTAAAACCTAAAAATACCCCTGTACCCCTAAACCCAAACCCAGCCCTAAAACCTAAAAATACCCCTGTACCCCAAAACCCAAACCCAACCCTAAAACCTAAAAATACCCCTTTACCCCAAAACCCAAACCCAACCCTAAAACCTAAAAATACCCCTTTACCCCAAAACCCAAACCCAACCCTAAAACCTAAAAATACCCCTGTACCCCAAAACCCAAACCCAGCCCTAATACCTAAAAATACCCCTGTAGCCCAAAACCCAAACCCAGCCCTAAAACCTAAAAATACCCCTGTACCCCAAAACCCAAACCCAACCCTAAAACCTAAAAATACCCCTGTACCCCAAAACCCAAACCCAGCCATAAAACCTAAAAATACCCCTGTACCCCAAAACCCAAACCCAGCCCTAAAACCTAAAAATACCCCTGTACCCCAAAACCCAAACCCAGCCCTAAAACCTAAAAATACCCCTGTACCCCAAAACCCAAACCCAGCCCTAAAACCTAAAAATACCCCTGTCCCCCAAAACCCAAACCCAGCCCTAAAACCTAAAAATACCCCTGTACCCCAAAACCCAAACCCAGCCCTAAAACCTAAAAATACCCCTGTACCCCAAAACCCAATGTTTAAAAAAAAAGATAAACTTACCTATAATTATACTTACGATGTAATGGTATGCGTTGTAATAGTATGTGCGTTGTAGTGTAATGCGATGTAAAGGTATCCGTTGTAAAATGACCTGCGTTGTAATAGTATCCGTTGTAATGGTATGCGTTGTAAAAAATCCGTGGTAACAGTTACATACCGGGTAAAAATCTATACGAGAATCCCAGCGTCATCAGTAATTAGTACTTTAGGAGTTTCAGGAACTAAAAAGAATAAATATGAACATACACAGCCTTTGCATAAGGTGGAAAACACATCCTTATCGACTTTGGGTTTCTAAATATGCATAGATCAGCATTTAAGATTTGTATTACTCTTAAATCACGTGCAAGGGTATTTTTGAGAGTTTTACGATTCGATTGCCTCTGATTTAAATTCACCTGGGTCTTGTTGTATTGAGTTTGTTTAAATCTTCAATGCGTTCATTTTTATATCATCTGCTATTAATTTAACATTTCAAACCCCAAAAAAATATTTTTTTGACTATGGTTTGCGACTTAAAGAAAAAAAAGTGAGTGGAGAGCAGTCAAACCAGAAACTTCCAAAGATTGGGCTAATCCTATTTTAGTGTTATCGAAGGCAGCATACTGGATGTCTAAAACGATTAAAACATCTAACTACAAATGCAGGCCTGCTAAAAATTCACCATGGTTTGAGGTTTCAGCATTTTTTCAGCAGGAACTATCGCAATACCAATCGCAGGTTACTTTTAAGATATCAGCTATTGCTAAAGCAGTGAAAAATAGATTTCAACTATGCACGTAACTAATCTCAGATTTTGAGCAGTCCTCGTAGCTTTGCATTTGTAACTTATCTTGTAGTGTACAGTGCATTAAATGGACAGGTATTATGTGCCTGCGCTTCTGTTATTTGAAAGGAAGAGTAGTAGCACTTCTCCAAGCATGTACAATAGTTTTCAAGAAAGAGTACCAACACATCTCAGAAGCGAACGGGTGCTCTTGGTTAAAGAAGGCCTTCACTTTATATTTCAATTTTAAGAAGTGATGATGTGTAGAGCTCACAATCATTGCATGGGTAACCATAAGGACAGATAACATAGTGTGTAGTATGAGAAGTATGTAGTGCAGAACATAGCATATGTTGTGGAGCATGGCGCTAAAGGGATCCAATAAGCAACTTTCAAAAAATAGCCTTAGGAATCTCCTCAGGGTCACCACTGGATCCTATGCCTCCTAAGCTGATGAAAGAATTTGGGATAGAACTCTTTCCTATCCTACATCAGCTATGCTGTCAGTCTCTCTGTGCTGGTGTGGTACCGCTCATCTGGAAGCAGGCTGTTATCGCACCACTCCTGAAGAAGCCCACACTAGACCCGGGATGTTATAAAAGCTACAGGCCAATATCCCACTTACCCTACCCAATTAAGATCATGGAATGTTGGGTAAGCAGAGCACTGTCCCGTTTTCTCGAGACAAACAGCAAACTGGAAGAGGAACAGTTCGGGTTTAGACCGGGTCATGGAACAGAGACAGCCTTGGTGGCCGTTTTAGATAACCTTCGAATGCGGGCGGATATGGGTCAGTCAGGAGTGGTGATACTGCTGGACCTGTCTGCCGCATTTGGTACGGTGAACCATGGCATTCTTCTGTCAAGGCTGGAAGATCTAGGGGTGACGGGTACAGCACTGAGCTGTATGCACTCCTATCTGTCAAACAGATGGCAAGCAGTAGCGCTCCCTCCATACCAGTCGGAATTTGTACCGAATAGGCATGGGATTCCACACGGTTCCTCCATCAGTCCTGTGTTGTTTAGCGCATATATGCGACCTTTGTTGGAGATCATTGAGGCACATGATATCAGCGTGTTCAACTACGCTGATTACACACAGCTTATGGTATCCCTCGAGGGTGACCAGGTGGACTCACTGGATAGTTTTCACGCATGCATGCGAGAAATGGTGAAATGGCTGAAGGAGAACTCGCTCCAGTTTAACAATGAAAAAACTGAGATTTTACAATGCAAGGTGGGGGCGGTCCCTCGGGCCTTGCCAGCTGACTTCTGGCCCATAACATCGGATGGTATGCTGACACCAGTGGCTGCCATATGAAATCTGGGGGTTAGTTTTAATGAGAAATTAAACCTGGAATCCTACGTTAACAAACTGGTGGGAGGTTGCTATACTCTTATACAAGGATTCCGGAAAGTGCTACCATTGTTGCCAGCACAGGCACGAATTACGGTAGTAAGGAGTTTAATATTAAGCCGCCTGGATGACTGTAATGCCCTGCTCCTGGAATCTCCTGGATATCTGATTGCTAGGCTCCAGAGCATCCAGGCGACAGCAGCCAAGTTAGCCCTAGACCAAGCACGTCGTTCCTCGACAATACAGGCACCGGCAGAGTTACATTGGCTGCCAGTAGCTCAGAGGCTTTTATTCAAATATCTATGTATAGTGTTCAGGGCACTCCATGGGCAAGGTCCCAAGCTTATTCAGGATAGGTTCAAATGGTATGAACCTATACGTACTCTTCGCTCCTCCTCTGCCAGTCTGGCTAGAATCCCCAGGACAAAGAAGGTTACTCTGGGGGGGAGAGCTATCAGTGTGGCAGCAGCCCGCCTCTGGAACTGTCTTCCTTCGGAGATTAGGAATACTGAGAGTTTGATGGTGTTTCGTAAAAGAGTTAAAACCTGGCTCTTTTCAAAAGTCTGAGAATTCTGCTTTTTGTAACAGTACCTTTTTCCTCTGCTGACCGCTCTTTTTATCCTTGACAGCTCACTCATGACCACTTGCTATCTTTTCAGCGCCAGGATGCCCGTAGGGTTGCAGAATGCTTTATAAGAGTAAAAAACATAAATAAGAATGTATGCAATCTCTGCAGATGACTAGTTACAAATGGTGTCTATTGGATGCAGTATCACCCTATGGTTACTAACAATGCACTGGATAGGACATTTTTATTGAGTAAGTAAAAAATACTAATTGAAAGAATATTAATGTTAATGTTAATACAATTTGTACAACGCACGAATACCCTCAGGCGTCTTGGCGCTAATGGACCAAATAGTGCTGAACTCAACTATACTACTACTGGAATAACCAGGTTTTAAGCTGTTTCCTAAATTCAAAATGATGGGTGATTTTTCTCAGATCTAGCGGGAGGGAGTTCCATTCTTTGATGGTATTAAATACTAAACTCCTGCTACCCCAGTTCATCCTATGGATCCTGGCCGGCTTCATAAGGTAGGCATTTGCTGACCGCAGCTCTCTGTTTGGGGGAGTACCATCTAAACAAGTCCTCTAAGAACCTAGGTCCTTCTCTATGTAGTGCCTTATGTGCAATGCAGAGAGTTTTGAATTTTATCCGCTGGCGGACTGGCAGCCAGTGGAGTTTCCTTATTTTTGCTCTTACCGATTGAAATTTTGGAATATCCAAGATCAGTCTTGCCACTGCATTTTGTACTGCCTGCAACTTCCTGAGAAGGGCAGCCTAGACCTTGATATACAAACTATTACAATAATCAAGTTTTGACAAAACTAAGGCAGTCACTACTGATTTCCTACAGGATTTAGGAATAGATGGCAAAACTTTCCTAATCATCCTAATCATATACAATGAAGACAACACTACTTTAGAGAGTTGGGTCTTAAAATTCAACTTTCCATCTATAATGACCCCAAGATTTTTTGCTTTGTCCACAGGTGTAGGGGGAGGTCCAAGACTATCCGGCCATCAGACAGAAGACCAGGGGGGAGAAAGATTTCCAAACATTATCTCCTCCGTCTTACTCAAATTCAACTTCAAGCAATGGGTGCTCATCCAGTGGCTAAGAGACGTCATACAATTATAGAGGTTAAGTGAGTGATTAGTGTCCTTATCCACTGTAGAAATCACCAGCTGAATATCATCAGCAAATGACGTAAGGATCAAATTGAAGCTTCTAATCAGAGGTGCTGACTCTGCTATGTAAACATTAAAAACCGTAGGGCTTAATGAAGAGCCCTGTGGGAGCCCATAGGGGAGAGAAAATGGTGCTGACCTAAAATTAACCAAGTGCACTGTTTGAGTTCTCTCAGATAGGAAAGATGTCAGCAGGGCAAGGGCTTTGCCTCCAATTCCAATCTCCTTTATACGGCGACCTAGAAGAGAATGATCTACTGTGTCAAATGCTGCGGATAGGTCAAGCAGCACCAAGGCTGCTGAACCTATCCAATGACATACGTATTTCCTCTGTTGTCTTAATCAGAGCAGACTCAGTGCTATATTTCAATCTAAAACCAAACTGGCTATGGCCTAAAACTTGATTATCCGCAATAAAGGTTGCCAGTTTGATATTCATGATCTTCTCCATTATCTTAGCTGGCAGGGGGCTTCTTGAAATCGGTCGGTAATTGGCAGTATCCATTGCATCAAAGTTGCTTTTTTTTAAGAGAGGTAGGATACAAGCCTTCTTCCATAGAGTGGGGAAAGATCCCTGATCTATCATCTGGTTAAATATTTTACAGAGATGGGGACCAACCAAATTATTGATAGATTGTAGGATTTTAGGAGGGCAGGGATCTTCTGGGGACCCAGACTTAATCATGGTTATTAGTTCGGTGACTCGGGTGAAGTCAGCGCAAAACTGAACCCCAAAGCATGTTCATTAGTGTCATTTAAGAATGTTTTATCCTCTGCAGTAGATTGAGTGAACTGCTCATAGATATGCTCAACCTTGGATCTAAAAGAAAGGGCCAAGGCGTATCAAAATTCTTGACTAATAATAGTAGGCTCATCTCTTTGAACTGTAGTTAAATTTTTCACAGTACGAAAAAGTTCTTTACTTGACCCACTAGCTTTTTTGATCTTTGAAGTATAGAAAAGAGTTTTTTCTTCAATCAACTTTTTCTTAAAGACTGAGATCATAGATTTATATCTATTTTTCTGTGTAAGTTCATATTTTTCCACCAAATCCTTTCCCGTCTCCTACATGCCTGCTTATCTATCCTTAACGCTTCCGAAAACCAAGGGTCCGAAGGTAATTTCCTATTTTTGTTAATCTGAATATTGGGGTCTAATTTTAAAAAGTTAGATTCAAGCCACAGGGTATATTTAGTAGCTGCCACACCAGCATCATCCTCCACCTTATTTTCACTATTGCCAAGCTCATTGACCAAAGTATTATGGTACATTTTTTGCCATGCCCTACTTAGGGTCTTTATGTTCTCGTTATTTGGATCATTGAAATATGAACGCTTATATTTAAATACAACAACTTGGTGGTCCGACCAAATTACCGGAAAAGTAGTGACTTTGGAGATAGCTGGGTCATTAGTAAACAGACCATCAAGAATATGTCCTGCTGTATGGGTAGCGCCCAGAATGACTAAGACCATATTCTGCACTAAGATCTAACATTTCCTCCATATCTCTGTCTTCCCTAGTTTCCAAATGGAAGTTCATATCTACCAGCACTGTAAAAGATTTCAAGTGGAGACTGTACTCTAGTAAAGGGTGGATATTTACTAGGAACTCAGATCTAGGGCCTGGCGGACGGTATATCAAAAGGCCTTTAAAAGATTCATGGGCGGAAAGAGTGATCTTAAAAAGCAAAGCTTCACAGGCTGGTGTATCTATTTTTGAGCAGAAGGAACCTAGGAGCTCATTAGGATAGCGGATTTTCCGCATCCTCTGGACCGGCAGAAGCCACCGCCGGTCCGGACGATGCGGCCACCGCCGGTCCGGACGATGCGGAAAATCCGCTGCGGACCCACCAAAGACCCACCGCCACATTAGGATGGCTGGTGGGTCCTGGTTTCAGTTAGGTGTGGGCGGAAAATCCGTTCCGCTCGCGGATTTTGCGGATTTTTGGGAAATCCGCAATCCGCGAGATTTGCGAATTTCCCGCAAAATCCGCAAATCCGCGAGCAGCGGATTTTGCTCGCACTGCTCGCACTGTTCGCGTGAGTTCGCGCCCCGCGAATAAGTGCAAAATTGCAGAAATACGATTTTAGCAAAACTGAAAGTAACTACTTACCAGGTTCAAAAGTTCAGGCACATCATTAGTAGCCATTTCCTGTAGTGCTTCCTGAGGGGCCCCTCCAGAGTTCAGTTGCCAGTTGAAACTATTATGTGACCCTGCTCTGAACCTCAGAATAGTTACACATATGCCACAAAGGTCCTGAATTACAGCTAAGGGAGACAAGCAGGAGCCAGGCTGGAAGTTAAAATCCATTAATCAGCCCCTAATTCATTATTGTCAGTTGGGGCAGGGCAGGTGTTGTAACTAATTTTGCTACAATGAAAGCACTTAGCAAGTGCAAAAGATCACTAATCAGGGCGCACTAAGGAAGCAGGTGCCAGCTAAAAAAATATTCTGTGACACATTAATCAGCCCCAAATTAATTCAGGTCACTTGAGGCAGGGAAGGTGTGCTTTGCTTTGCCGAAAATAATGTACACTGGACAACCAGAGGGTGTGGTGATGAAACAGAGGGTGGCATGGGTGGGCCAGAGGGTGGCATGAGTAGTCAGAGAGTGGCAGTGGTGACAGAGAGTGGCAGTGATGAAGAAGAGTGTCCCAAACAGGCTGGACACGTAGAAACAACAAGTTCGCAAAACTTGCGACCCGACAGGTAAGTTCGCAAATTGCGAAATTGTAAAAACCCTCGCGAACTGGCAGAAACACGGGCGAACACAAAAAACAAAAAAAAATCCGCAAATTCGCGGGAATTCGCGGATTTTGCGGATTGCGAATCCGCAAATCCGCAAAATTCGCGAACGCGAGATCCGCAAAATTCGCTCATGCTTAGTTTCAGTTCGCTGCTTTTCCGCCGTGGTTGGCTTACAACCGCAGCGGAAAAGCTCTAATATGGTGGCGGTGTCTCTCAGACAGAGCCAGCCATATTAGGATGGGTCTTAAAAAATGCTTTTCCACAGCGGGTTTTCCGCCGTGGAAAAGCATGTGGAACTTCACTGCAGGGGCCCGTTGCGGGCCCCCTGGGTGAAGGGGTGGGGGATGCACATGGGGGTACCTATGGTACCCTCCTGCATTTGTATGCAGAAATTGGCAGGCACCGCACGGTGCCTGCCGCTTTCTGCATACAAATGCAATGTATGCATTTTTACCATTGCGGCGGGTGAAGCTTGAAGCCGCACTCGCCGCAATGGTAAAAATAGACCCTGGCGGTCACATCCTAATTTCACAGGAGGGAACTCCGCAGGTCATGCGGAGGTTCCCTCCTGCTCTGGGGGGCGGACGGACGGGCCCCCTAATTCGGTTTTATGCATTACCGCAAGGCCGCCACCTCTTTCTAACTGCCTGTCTAGTCTGTAATCACTATAGCCTGGTGGAGTCGCAATATTAAAGTCAAAGCTTGAAGAGTCATCACCCCATGTCTCACTCACAGATAAAACATCAATTTTATAATCTATGATAAGATCTGCAATTTCATATTTATGTTTCACCAATGATCTAGCATTGATGAGGGCTAATTGTATTTCATTGTTTGTATGGTCCCGCGACCATGGGCTTTCTTGACAGCTAGGAGGCACGACCAGCATCTGAGCATAAGGGGTGCACCGGTTTCATCAAATGACTGCAGTAAAACTGACAGCATTTATTATACAATGGTGGACGTAGGCGCAGCAAGCTCTTACCAGAGTATGTAATCAAAGGAGTATTATCTGGAGAGCATGGATCAGGGTTTTAGGCCCTGGGCCCAGTCCAGGGGTGGATGGGCGCAGACGGGCTTGCCTTTGGCGCACCTTCGGCTGCGCGGCTGTTCCAGCGTGGCCTTATGTAGAGGAAAAGTCAGCAATTAGAGTGCTGATCACCGGAAGTGAGTGCGCAAGGAGTGGCCTAGATGTGAAACTAATGAGGTCCTTCCCTCTGTACAAGCGGTATCGACCATAACAGACTGGGGAAGCCTCCAACAAGACTACAGGCAGAATAGCAGCAAATATGCAAATTAGTGAGCAAAGAAGCCCCAGATTATCGTGGAAGCAGTTATGGAAGAAGAGACAACAGCAGCATTTAATTCCGCTGAGATCGGCGGAGATCGATTACACGTGTTAAACTCACGAAGTGGGCTATACAACAATATTAACTCATCATCAAAGTTAATAGCAATGCACTATACAACAGAGAAAAAGTCCCTATTTTTCAACATTTTTTGTGGTCTGATGATGTTG
Source organism: Lissotriton vulgaris (assembly GCF_964263255.1). Lineage (NCBI taxonomy): Eukaryota > Metazoa > Chordata > Amphibia > Caudata > Salamandridae > Lissotriton > Lissotriton vulgaris. The sequence continues at coordinate 498,690,306 of NC_141695.1, forward strand.
GGTTTTTACTCTGAGACACGGCTAACCAGGCCCCAGTACATGGGTGCCATCGTCTAAAACATGTTGAACTTGATAAAAAACCTTAATAGCCATATTTAACTTTCCTAGATGGGTTTAGTGTATGGTGCCTAAAGTACACCACTCACTTGTAAAGTTAAAGCTCCCCTTTGGACTGTATACAGTACTAATGTGCCACCCACTAGTGTGGCATGACAAACATTGACTCGAGGCCTTGCTACTGCAGGTTTAAAAGTGCAACTTGACCTGTCAATATAAACCCTTTTGATAGGAGAAAACCTCCCTCCCTGGTGGCCCTGCCAAGCATATTATGAGTTTCCTCACGCCACACATTTCATGGCAATGCGACCACCATGAAAAGTGGGGTGGTGAAGAAACAAACCAGGCCCTACAGGGCCCCCTTGTGCCTCTGCACCATGGAGTGCAGTAAGGGGGCACATGATATTCCCCCCTGTGTGAATGCACCCCTGTACCTGCATGGCACAAGGACTGCAGCAGTCTTGCAGGCACTGATTTTGACATTCCCATTACGATATCTATTTCATAGGCAACACCATGTAAATGCCAAAGAACAGCCTTCCAGAAAGGAGAAAACTCCCTATCTGCCAGGCAGTTCAAACATGGGTTTACCGGTGCTGGAGCGGGGCGGTCCTGCACTGCCAAACTCATAATAAGGCCCTTATACAGAGGAAAAAGCCTTTAAGGATTGCTTTTTATTCAGGAAGGTATCCCTTCCGTCCCTGCTGCCCTATGTTGTGTGAAATCTTAGTAAATTTGGCCCCCTGTGTTTTGAACGCTGAGCAGCTGAAGCCTATTAACCATCCAGTGGCCTGTGTGCTGCCTTAACCCCTTCACCGCGGCGTGAATTCCGATGCAGTGTTGGGGGGGGGTGACTAGGGGATGAGCGCTGCACTTCCGTGTTCATGACGGAATCACGCCATCATAAGTCACGGGCGGTGTGTACTCATGGCGGCGTGGTTCCGTGATGGCCACTCTTACTCATTAATAATTCACCCGCACAGGCGGGGAATTAGCCCCGCGTGGGCGGAGGGGCAGCAGCATTACGGAACCACGTCGTCCTGAGCACACGCCACCCGTGGCTCATGATGACGCGGTTCCGTCATGAGCACGTAAGGGTTAATTGTGAAATTTGTTTGTATTTAAATCTATATATTTTACTCTATTGGTAACTAATCTGTAAATATGTGGATAGGTCTGATACATCTGCAAGAAGTTTAAAGTAGATGTTTGCTTGAACTAGATATTTGTCGTATTGCATGAAACACCCTGTTTGTGATTACAATCATATGTGAGATTTTTGCAAGGTAGCTATAAATGAGCACAAATGTTTTCTACAGTTGCATAAAATTCAAATCAGAAAAATGAATTAGAAGAAGTTGTTTTCTAACTTACCCCTAAAAGAATAAGATGTGCCTAAAAACATGTTTTGAGCACAGGTTGGAGAAGCCCATGTCAGAAAACATTAGCCTTGTTGTCCACGTTCCTTGATATAGAAAATGTATACATACTTAAGTGTTAATATTTTTTTATATTTTGTTCTTAGTATTCTGCCCTTGGTGTTCCAGAACCAGAGATAGTGAAAAACTCAGATGCGAACTTAGAAGGATAGGGTGCCAGAGGCGGCAACTTGACAACTGGGGGCCGCTGGACAGAACAAGAACAAAACTGTTTAGAGGTACTGGCAGGTTCCTTTGCAAAACGTTGCTTCACCAAAGATTTAATGAAATGTTCTGTTATGCTATGAATGGACAACGTATCTGCAGTCAGATATGTCAACAAGATGGGGGGTCCTCACTCCAAGGGTCTAACAGAATTAGCCAAATTCTTCTGGGTTTACTGCCCTGAGCAAAGGCATCTCAGTAATAGCAGAACACTTTCTAGGCCTGAGCAATGGGTTCGCGGATTGGTTTTCCAGGAATTTCAAAGATTTCAGCAATTGGAAATTACAACATGGAATTTTCCTTACCATCCATTCAATGTGGGTACCTTTCAGGGTAGACCTCTTGCAACATTCAAGGGAATATTAACAGGGAAGAATAACAGGCCCAGAAGGAGAGCCACATCCTCTAGTAGAGCAGCGTCTTCTAACACTGATGGCTTGGAAGATTTCAGGAGACAGTGGCAGATCACAGGCCTTTAGGAAGATGCTTTCAAACTCATATTAGAGTCATGGGCCCCTGGCCCAAGTAAGTGCATATAGACTGTGTTTGGAAGAAATAGGTTTGCTGGTGTCTTCAATGGAATTACAATCCTGTTACAACTATAATTTAGTTCATGTATTAAACTATATATACAAGCTTTTCACATCAGGACTCTTTTAAAGAACAGTTAATGTTTATTGGTCCGCAATTGCAGCGGGCCCCTAACTCGTAGGAGTATCTGTAGGACGAAACATACTAACCAAAATAATTATGCGAAGTATAGAGTTCCTAAACCCTCCTTTTGCAAAATATGCTGCTCTGTGGGAAGTAAAAGATGTTCTTCAAGAATTGAGGTGAAAACTCTAACTTATCCCTAAAACACTAATCCTACAAACTCACAGTTTTACTCTGCTTGGTATCTTTTAGAAAAACCTCACATGTTAAAGCCTTAGACATTAACAGTAGGGCCTCCGAAACAGAAGGGGGTTGTTTCTAACTAGAAAAAGATAGACAAAAACAATGTCAAGCTCTATTTCTTATACCTTTTCTCCTCATCTCGCTATCCCTAAACTTGGGCATAGTGCCCAAAGTGTGGAAGCATGCTACGATGAAGCTTCTGCTCAAGTAGCCTCAATTTGGTCCCACGGTACTAGGAAATTTCTGCCCCATCTTATTACTACCCATTTTGGGTAAAGTCACTGGGAAACATGTCAACAGCATCATCTCTCAGTTCCTGGAGGAGAATTACATTCTGCACCAGACCCAGATGGGATTCCGCCCAGAACATAGCACAGAGTCAGCCCTTTTAGTGATTACTGAGTAATGTAAATGGAAACTTGACCAAGGAAGAGCTACTGCGATTCTACTTTTGGATCTTAGTCCGAATTTTAAAACCATGGTGCATATGATCATATGATCCTCATACATAGGCTCAGAGATATATGGATCAAGGATGAAGCCAATCATTGGCTTGCCTCTTTTCTCAATGATAGATCATTCCATCAAATGGAAATGGCTGTCTGCTCAGATCTTTTCCCGACCCATTACGGAGTACCTCAGCGCTCGGCGCTTAGCCCGACCTTGTTTAATATTTATCTGAGGCCTCTAGCACACATCACACAGGAGTTTGGCTTGTTGATTGTTTCCTACGCTGATGACACTGAACTAATGGTTTCAGTGTTAGAAGAGAAACATTTGATCCATCTGTGGCTGGTCCCATGCATGGAAAAAATAGCAACCTAGATCGCCAACTGTAGCCTAACACTAAAACCTAGGGTTGTAGCTATATCAGAATCTCTCCATGGAAACACAAGCCAAAAAATGATCTGCAAGTTCTGCGGATGACTCATAAGATCATGGACCTAATCCCAGACAAGAACAGAAGGTGGTGGTCCAGGCTCTAGTGGTCTCGCAACTGGACTACGGCAACTCCCTGTATCTGGGTTCTCCCAAGTATGTGATCAACAGGCTATAGGTTGTCCACAATGTCGCAGCCAGGTTGCTCCTGAAGATACCCAATTGCGAAATACACAGTTGATGGACAGAATGCAGAACAATGTCTTACATTCACCCCAGTACAAAGATCTGGGCCTAAATCCATAGTTTTTTTGCACTCCACACCACCCTAGGTCAGACAATGGCTATATGCAAATCAGCCTTGACCCTGTGCCTCATGGGAACAGTCCATCCCGAACTGCCAAGCCATGTCTTTCCTGGACCGGAATCAAGCATCCTAGGACCGGTTTCTGGCTATCAGCCGTCTTCAGCCAGGATAGCTTGATTCCAGTGGTGTGCAGAGCATGGCACTCACGTCTGAGAATACCCAACCCACTCGCGGTGACAAATGCAAGAACAACGATTGATGGACAGAATGCAGAATAATGTCATACATTCACCCCAGTACAGATATCTGGAGCTATATCTATCGTTTTTTGCACTCCACACCACCCCAGTTCAGACATGGCCATATGCAAATCAGCCTTGACCCTCTGCCTCATGGGAACAGTCCAGCCCGAACTGCCAAGCCATGTCTTTCCTGGGCCGGAATCAATCATCCTAGGACCGGCTTTGAAACTTCCTTCCCAAGACGGCCACCCTGTCCTGTAGAAGATATGAAGCACCTCTGCCCAAGCAGGCTTTGTCTCTGTCCTCTGAGTTCTTGGTAGTTTTTCAGGGGACCATCTAAAAGTGTCTCATGTGTGAATGTATTAATAAATCCAACACTGGCCTCAATTAGGATTTATAAAGACAGGATGTTTGGTACTAAACACATTGGAAATCAGTGAAGCCATCATTTGAGCTAGGAAACGTACATTGACAAGTTTTCCGCCTCTGTACACTTTATTGATTTCCTATAGTGCACCTTGCTCTAGGGCTAAAGGCCTGCAGTAGGGATTGCCATGTCGACTCTTCGGATTTCTTTGCACCAAGATACGCAGCCTAAAATAGCAGAGTGAATAGCCTTGGTGAGGGGTTCCTGGGTTGGCACAACCAGTGTTGTGGCCCCAGAGAATCCTTGTCAGTACCCATGCCCTAGGTCCCAGTTGTACTATTTACTAGAGGCTTTCAGAGGTAGCTGAAGTTGTGCCAGTTGTGGTACAGTGTTTGGGCACTGGGAACCTGGTTAACTGGAACCCAGAGCACCAACATTTTGAAATTATATCAGGCATCAGATAAGAAGTGGGGGCTAACCTAATGGGGGTTCTGAGTGGGTGTGGGAGTGGGTCTGTGCATGATGTCATCAGTGATGTCACTGACCATGTCATGAAAGATGTAATATATGAGGTCATAATCAGAGCATTACGGGGGCGTAAGTTATAGTTAGCTCAGGTAACTATAGCTGGGAATTTCACAGATTTTGTATGAGTAAAATCTGAGCCTAACTATAACATCTGTGTAACGTTTGATTTGCTCAGAGAATTTCTAAGGTTTTTTAAATTCTGTTTGCTAACTATAACGACCCTGTAACCTTTTTTTTTTTAAATGAATTTCTAAGGTTTTTCTACAACTATTTCTTATGATAGAATCCCTGTAACCTTTGTTTTTTTAAGTGAATTTCTATGGTTTCTTTACTAGTAGTTGTGTTTGCAGAGTGGTGGAAAAAGGGGACAGGGCATCTGACCAGCTCTCAGGAATCCTGCTGTGTCAGACTTACTTGAGATAACAGGTGGATTCTGGGACTCCAGGAACACTCGGCATCCAAGAAGACTTACCTCCCAACCAACAGTGCGCCAGGAGATGCATCTGCAGAGACCTCTCAGAGACTCCACTGTGTGGGACTTACTGGAGGAAATAGGCAGGTATGTTGCCTCTAAGGACACTCTAGAACTAAGGGGGCTTTGTTCCTCCACTAGAAGTGCACAAGGAGGCATTTTTACAGAGTGTTGGTGAAAGGGGCAGTGGCCTCTGAAGTTCTCTCAGTAATCGTGCTGTGTAAGACATATTGGAGGTAACAGGTGAGCTTGTTGGCCCCCAAGGACCCTCTGGAGCAAAAGGGACTACATCTCCCAACCAGCACTATGTCAGAAGGCACGTTTGCAGAGTGCTGGAGAAAGGGGGCGGTGCCTCCGGTCACTTTTCAGTATTTATTTTTTATTATTATTTTTTATTCGGGGCGGGAGCCCCACTTCCCTGTGCCAATTTTGGCCCTAGGGACCCTATCCCCCCAGGCCAGGCCTGACTTTTTAATGAAGATTGAGCTGTGCGCCCACCCCCTTGGCGGATTTCACCCCTAGGGACCCCATCCCCTAGTGCCTGACCTTTTAAAATAATGTTTTAATCATTTTAAGGGGGAGTGACTGAGTGGCCTTTTTCTGGGCTAATTTCGACCCCAGGGACCCCATCCTCTAGGCCCAACCTCACTTGTGGATGCCCTCAGCCCCACCCCCTCCCCCCCAGGGCACCCACTCCATTGGGGACTGTGGGTGGAACCTGAAGGACCCTCCCGTTCCTGCTGGCTCCCTATGTCCTGCAGGAGCAGGCATTGCTTTTGGACAGAGGGCGATGCAGAACATGCAGCTCCCTCTGTCCAAAAGCAATTATGCTCTGATTTCAGCAAGCAAGAGCATTTTTAATGCTCTTGCTTGCTAAAAGTAGTGCAGCATTTGCTATGGCTTGGTGGGAGCATTATTTTAAGAAAAGCACCGGGGAGGTGGTGGTCCCTGGGTCTAGGGAGGTCTGAGAGGACCCCACTACTAAAATCTAAAACTTAAGAAGCCATGAGTTCCTGGCGCAGCCGGGGAGACCGTACTCCAGCTGTTTTATAATAAACAAGCCCCGGGGAGGTTATGGTTTTTTCCTGTGATTCGGTTCATGATGGGTCACAAAATGGTTGCCAACACTTCCTGGTTTGAAGTGTTGGTAGACAATCAGATCTCAGTATGAGGTCTCGGGAGGGGTCACGGATCCTCTGTATCCCAAGTTGTATATCGGAAAAACCTTTAAATAACTCCACAACTACCAAACAGATTTACACCAAAATGGTCGCTTTCTGGACGAACAGCTACCTTTCTGACAAATTAGGTGTAATTCCATTCAGCAGTTTGGGCTTTAACCTGTCTAAAGTTCTTTTGGAAACTCCACTCTACTCAGCGAGGAAGACGAGACGCAAGTCTGCTCGGAGTACATGTGATCCAGGGAGCACCAGTCCTACTGTGGCCTAGGGGGCGAGGTGAACAGGGTATACAAGGTAATGGACATGGCAGTGTCTGGCCAAGGGGTCCAGTGCACATGTGAGAGGGCCAGAGGCAGGCCGGGCTCCCCACAGGAATGTCCAACCAGATTGTTTAAATTAGGGTGGAACGGAACTCCACAGAATTCCACAGAGATCTTATGCAACTCTGCCGAATTCTGCATAGTGCAACTCAGCGAACTCCGCCCACCCCCACTCTATACCAATCCACTCTATTCCACTCCAGTCTACGTCACTTTACTGTACACCACTCCACTATACACCAATTCATTCTACTGTACGCTATTACACTGTACATAACTCAGTTCTGTGCCACTGTACAACACTCAATTCTATTCCATTCTATGCCTCTTTACTGTGCGCCATTCCACTATATGATACTCCAGTCTGTCACTTCACGGCATGCCAGTAAAACTCTACACCACTCCACTGTATACTATTCAATGTACTTTATTGGATAAAAAATTTCATCATAAAAGTATACAATTTGTACAGTACCTTAAAAAGATAAAAGACCGGAACCCACCAATCCTTATATACATACAGCATCACATAGTACCCAAATTCTAAAATCTATAAAATGTGCGCTAAAAACAGATACATAAGAACCATATTAAAACATCCCGCCATGGGGCCATCTGGCGATTAGGTTGAAAAGGGGGTGGGCTTGGCCCTCCTTGTACGTGTCTGCCATGCACTACCCAAGTATTTAGCTACCCCACACACCATAGAGATCGAGGACGTGTCAATGCAGAGGACCCGTAGCGCCATTTTGTGACACCTAAGGCCCAGCCCCTTGCATAGTGGTTTTAGCCATATCTTCCTGGCGACTCTATATGCCGGGAAGGCAAAGAGAAAATGTGCCACAGACTCATTGGGGGCTGCACATCCAGGACAAGCTTTTGATAGATCACCTAGATTATTCCACCCAGAGGTGAAATCATTCACCGGTAAAGTCCCGAACCTGAGTTTTAGATAAAGTGATCTTCCAAAGGTTTCTCTATGAAGTCTAAGAAGGGTTCAAGTTTTCTTGTCCACTTGATCTCAAGGAACCGCTCGGAAAGAGGACCCCCTACACCTCTGCGTGTGGCCGTCTCCTGGACCCAGTCCCAATAGAGCTTCTTAATCACTAACTTGGGAGGCGGTGTTTGGCTTGTCCATGATTCACTTAAGCCCAATTGCACAACCAACTGCCGCAGTTTGCACAGCTACTTGATCTTGTTACCCGTATTGAGCAAAATAAGTTCATCTAGAACTGCTGAGTAGTTGTGGAGCTCCCGGGTCCTTCTCAGTCGCACCCAAAAAATTAGTGGGCGCAAACGCACTATGTCTTTAAGGGGGCGCCTCCCCAAGTCTAGCCGTAGTGGGATTAGCGGGGTGGAAACTAGGAGGGCCACCAGATCTCTCATGAACTTATTTTCAGATGTAACTAGCTCCGTTATGTTCTCGAACCCCCACAGCTCGATCCATATAGGGCTGCCAGTAATACTTGGCCTTCATAGATTGCGAGAGTTGGTGCCACAGGTTTACTCGTCGACTCCTGCTGTTCTCTTAATACCACCCCTGAGACTCTTTTGTGGTTTAATAGCATTTTGAAAAAAAAATAGGTTGTAAACTGTGCACTGCTGGTTAAATCAAAGTTTAAGTTGGGTACCGTGCTCCTGGGATTACTCCCCGCTCAGGAGTATAATTGAAACAGCATAGATAGCACTGGCGCAACGCGTGCGAGAGTGGCTCCTAGGGCACTGGTTGTAGGCTGAAATATTCAGCAAAAGTTTGTCAATAAAGTTTTTGGTTATCAATAAATTCAAAGATAATAAAACCCTTTTTGTATTGTTACTCTTCTCAAATATTTTTATTCATACTTTCAAATTTCTTCTTCCTTTTTATGAAATGTTCCCTTCATTATCCAATCATGAAGTACAATTCAATAATCCATAACATTCCCAATCCTTGACATTTCCAATGCATTTCGCCCTGCGGGCTTCATCAGGGAAATCTATCAAATGAAAAAATATCTATCACTGATCCAAACTTAATAATGAATGTTATGACATTATTCAAAAATCTTAACAATCTATTGAATCATGAATGAATTCTTGCTCGAGGGGATTAAACTGCCCGGTTTAGTGTCAACTATGCATATTCTACATAAACATTAGGATTGTGGCTCACAAGGTTTAATTATCATTGTGCATTTGTTCTCGTGTGACCCTGGCCCTTCATCACAAAGTTCCCTCCCCTGTCTTAATGACGGCGGCAGCTTGTTCTATGTTAGCGCGTTAAAACTGCTTTCAATCAAGTTTGAAACGTTCAATGCCCCAGACGGGTTGCGAGTCATTCTAAAGACGTGTTTAGTGTAACACGTTTAAATCCTGGCTTTACGCGCAAGCAATGTTGTTACCAAAAAGATTGCAGTTCTTACCCGGGATCTGTTCAAAGTACGCGAGTCTTTCCTCTGCGGCGTGTGTCTCTGCGGCAATGAACCGGCAGCGTGTGACGCTTAAGCCGGAAGTGTCTATAGTCATGTGTTTAAACATATTTAAAGGGGCACCTACGCTGGCGTGTGTAACCCGAGCATACTACTGGTTTAATCGATAAGAATTCAAAACTTATAAGTTTTCAACAATGGCAAATGAATAATGACATAAACTTACATCATATAAATCGACAAATAATCAACATGGTTAAAATAAATGTTGTTTAAACAAGTGGATGCATGATACAGCACAAGTCTTTCTTTTACCAGTCTTTCTTTCACAGATAACAGCTATATTCAACCCTTTCATTAATTCCGTGTGGGGTCAAACTTTGTAAATAAAAAATCCAATGGTTTTCTCGCATGAGAAGGGTCTTTTTATTGTCTTTGTCTTCCTTTTTATCCACAATTTCTAGGATACAGGCTTTGATTTGATTTATTTGATGCCGTTGTTCCAAAAAATGGGTGGCTACTGCCGATTTCATTACCTTCGTTCTGATGTTGCTTTTGTGTTCTGTGAGTCTTGTCTTTAATTTCCGCTCTGTTTGACCCACGTATACCTTCCCGCACGGGCATTTAATAAGGTAAACAATGTTTTTGGTATCGCATGTTCCTGTTACCTTCAATTTAATTTTATTGCCCTTCATTGGATGCATGATAGTATTGCCTTCCATGATATTGTGGCAATTACTGCAATTCCTACACGGGATTGTTCCTTTATAGGTTTTGTTGTCCTCAATGGCATGCGGGTGTTTGATTATCTCTCCCAAATTCTTTGCTTGGGTATATGCAAAGATGGGTTCCTCCATGAATATGTTTTGAAAATCCGGTTCAGTTTGTAACATTGGCCAATGTTTTTTAATGACTTTTTTCACTAAATGGCTCACTGTGGAAAATTTACTTACGCAGGTAATTTTTGCCTCTTTTTTGTTTGGTTTTGCGTTCAACAGCATTTCTCTTGTTTTAGTTTGAGTTCTTTCCATGGAACTCAAAACATGCTACAACGCTTTAAAAAGCGAGGATACCCAGAAAATGTACTGAAGGCTTCCATGGAAAGAACTCAAACTAAAACAAGAGATTGGGAATGTTATGGATTATTGAATTGTACTTCATGATTGGATAATGAAGGGAACATTTCATAAAAAGGAAGAAGAAATTTGAAAGTATGAATAAAAACATTTGAGAAGAGTAACAATACAAAAAGTGTTTTATTATCTTTGAATTTATTGATAACCAAAAACTTTATTGACAAACTTTTGCTGAATATTTCAGCCTACAACCAGTGCCCTAGGAGCCACTCTCGCACGTGTTGCGCCAGTGCTATCTATGCTGTTAATAGCATTTTGGCCAAGTGATCTTTCCATTTCATCTTTCCATTTCATCCGTCTGTTTACCTTAACACCCAAGTAGTCGAAGGAATCAACCAACTCCAAGGGGACACCATTGAGCGAAACATTGTTCCTAAATCTCTTGGAAGGTGAAATGGCCATGAGCTTTGTTTTAGAGGTATTGATGGTAAGGCCTCTGTCAGTGCAAAACGCACTAAAACGGTCCAAGAGCTTTTGGAGACCTGAGGTGGATTTGGAGATCAAGATGGTGTCGCCCGCGAAGAGTAGGGTAGGGGTTTTTTCCCCCGCCAGGGATGGCACATCTGCCACTTCCTCTCTCAGATGGTCCACCACTCCATTCACAAAGAGGGAGAATAGGGTCGGTGCCATAACACATCCCTGGCGGACTCCACTCCTCACGGGCACCCTCTCTGTCAGTTGTCCCTGGGTGCCCCATCTAATCCTCGCATAATTCCCCTCATGGAGCTTCACAATGAGTCCCAAAAGTGGCCCTGGGAAGCCCATCTTCTCCAGGATGTCCCACAGCCTTGCGCGAGGGACCAGGTCGACTACCCTAGTTGATGGTCACAGCCTTCCAATAGATCGCAAAAAAGCGGAAGACCTGGTCCATCGTGCCCACCTTTTGACGAAACCCTGCCTAGAAATGAGAAAGGATGTGCTCCTCTTCCATCCAGACCCTGCCAACCACTTTCTGGATCACGTCAGTCAGACTGATCGGTCTGTAATTGGCAGGGTCATCTCTGGCGCCCTTTTTATACACAGTTACCACCTCTGCTCCCTTCCATGAGTCTGGCACAGGGTAACCCTTGGAGATCAAATTCATTATTAAGGCAATGAGTCTGGCCCAGGCAGCAGGTTCGTTCAAAAGGAGGTCCCCTGGTATCACGTCCGGGCCAGCTGCCTTCCTAGGGGTCAGATGTCTAATGGCCAATAATACCTCAGAGGGCAGAAATGGTTCCTCATACACCAGTGGGGATTGGGTCCTAGTATCAGGGTCTAAGGGAGGTGAACATGTCGCTTCTATCCTGCCATACAGTGCAGAGAAGTGGGAATACCGTTGCTGTTCTGTTATGTGGTTAGCAATAGATGGTGTACTTTGCTGCCTAGCCTTCTTAATCAGTTCCCAGAACAGCGTGGCATTCTTCTTATTGGCAGCAGATTTCAGATCCTGCCAATGTTGTTCCTCCCACTCTCGTTTGGCCACAACTAACACCCTCGCGTAATTCTTCCTAGCCGCTCTAACTAGTGAGGAATTCTTTTTAAGCAGGGCGACTGTTAACTCTTTCCGTTTTACCATACACTGGTCTGAATACCACGGGTTACTGGATTTGACCGGTTTATTGTTCCCTCTGCCACTTTTACCCTGAATTACAAAGTATTGTCCTACTTCCTCGATTGCATTTTTATAAGCCAAGGAGAAGGACGGCCCCTGGACACTACCATTTTCCAGTTCAAAAGCCTCCAGCTCTACTGTCAAATCTGCTACATCTGCCCTGGTCCTCTTAAGATTCCCTTCCTAGAATTGGACCTTGTCCCATTTCAGCCTGCGGTTACCATTGTAGGGGAGGACCTCATTGGTTGTCCTCAGAGGGGCTTTATTCCCACTTCCCTTTAATTTACCCCACCTTAGCTTCATGCATAAGGGTTTGTGGTCGCTATCCTGTGAAGGTACGGCCTCCATGTATATTAGGTCGCACCACAGTGTGACATCCAGTAAGATGTAATCAATTCTAGACGGGCCATTAAGCCTATTAAAGGTCATCGCTCCAGCGCGGTCAGAAGTTGTCCTGCCATTAAGCGCTCTTAAACTAAATTCCATGGTCAGAGCATTGATCTGAATTGCCCTTGCTGGCCATTTTCTAATTGGGGCTAATGACAGGGCTGGGATGGACCATCTAGAGTCCTCCTCCTCTATACCCAGGGTATCGTCCCTAGATAGGGGTTCGAAAGTACAATTAAAATCCCCTCCCACTATGATTTTAGAAGTTGGGGGAATTTGGCTAATACCTGTTCTAGGGTTGCCAATGTACATGAGGTAGTGTCCCCCGGAGTCCCTCTAGAGTAGATATTAAATAGATCTATCCTGCTTCCCTTAATGTGTCCTGCGAAAGAAAGATGTAAGATATCCCTAGTCGCTGATTCATGGGTGGTAATATATCAGTTCAATCCAATTTTTACCCAGATATGCAATCCTCCGGCTGGTCTACCCTTGCCACAACTTGATGCGGGCAGGAAAAAGGTTACATAACCAGATTTGTACACTGGGAGCAAAGTTCAGGGGTAAATTACTGTCACTGTTGCCCCTCAAAAACTTTGTTTGTATGGTAGCTATAGTCCTGCTGTTAACAGAGTTGTTGGCAACTGTAGGGCCCACTTTCCCAGTATCAGAATTGTTCACAGCTGTGGGAACCACTTTCCCCTTATGTAAGAGACTTGGTGATTTTGTATGTCAATCCACCATATCCAGGGAGCTAAACCTGTTTATGATCGGAAAGCCATCCCAATTATCCCTGAAAACTGGCTCTGTGGTTGGCTGCTCCCCCCAAGGCCCCCATTTCCGACCCCAATCTCGATGCCCTACTCTATACCATTTACTATCAACTATCTGGTCCCGAGTGGGGCCACTCCTTGGCGGATAAAAAAAGGAAAGTCCCCTGGTAGCTATACCCTCAAACCTATTTTGGGTGTCCCATGAGCAGACATAGGCAGCAGTGTGTGGATCCGCAAAATTGATCAGCACGCAAGCTCCCTGGGTAGTTTTCCTCTGTTGTCCCAGCCATGCCACCCTCCGCATCGACAGGATCTTACTTGAACGATGTGGGGGTAAAGGCCGATTTTGGTTAAACCAATGTCCGACCTTGTTAAGTAACGACCAATTGGCTTCCTCACCGGGAGCCTCCATTTCTGGGACCCCCGTCATAACTACCACATATGGTGTAGCCTCAGGGGGGAGGTTCACCACTCTTCCTCTGGCTGATACTCCACCATTTTTGTTTCCCTTTGGCTGCGTGGTGTGTTCCCTGGGTGAAGTGGGCCCCTCACATGGCCGATCGGGACATATGTTGTATACTATTCCTCTGTATCCCACTCAATTCTAGGCCACTTAGCTCTATGCCGCTTGACTTGGCTGCCACTTGACTCTACACCATTCCGCTCTATGCTAATCCACTTTACACCCCTCCACTGCACACTATTCCACTGTATGCACTCAACTCTACACCATTCCACTATGCGCTATTCCACTCTACACCACTCCACTCTAGAACACTCCACTCTATGCCCCTTCACAGTATGCTATTACACGGTAGCACTACAGTCTACCCCAGTACACTCTGCTCTGCTATACACTATAACACTCCACTGTACAGTATTTCACTGAACAACACTACACTCTACGCTACTATACTGTAGCAACTCCACACTGCACAACTCCAATCAACACTATTCCACTGTATACTACTACACTGTACCTTGTTCCACTCTGCGACACTCTACTGTACACCACTCCACTGTACGCTATTCCACTCTACCCCACTCAACTCAATGCCACTCCACTGTACTCGTACTCCACTCTACTCTATGCTAATCCACTATACACCAGTGCACTATACCTCAGTCCTTTTTACACCAGTCATTCTACAACACTCCACTGCACACCACTCCATTCTATGACACTCCACTGAACAATACTCTACTCTGTGCCATTTCACTGTATTCCACTCCTCTCTAACACACTCAAGTGTACAACACTGCACTGTACACCACCCCACTGTACGCTATTCCACTATATGCTGCTAAACTGTGCAGCACTCCAGTCAATGCCACTCCACTGTGTGCTACTACAATATACACCAACCAATAGACTCCACACAATTCCACTGTACTCAGCTCCACTGTACGACACTCCACTTTATGCTATGCTACTCTACTCTATACCACTCTAAAATATGCCATTCCACAGTACGCAACCTCACCTTCTGCCACTCCACTTTACCACAGACCACTGTATGCCAGTCCATTGTATGCCTCTCCGCTTTACACAAATGAACTGTACCCTATCCACTCTACTCTCCATTGTGTGCCCCTCTACTGTACACTATTCCACTATATACCACTCCACTCTACGTCACTACAATGTACGTTATAGTTATTCCACTCTATACTACTCTACTGTACCTTCTCCACTGTATGCAACAACACTTTACCCCACTACTCTGTACCCCGCTCCACTCTACAACACTCCACTGTACACTACTCAAGTGTAAGCTATTCCACTGTACCCCACTACACTGTACCTCACTCCACTGTACACCAGTCTACACTAATTCACTGTATGCCACTCCGCTATATGCTGTTACCCATTACACCTCTCCAATCTATGTTACTATACTCTACCCAACTCGAGTATACGCCACTCCACTCTATGCCACAACACTCTAAGCTAATTTAATGCATGCCACTACGCTAAACATCAATCCTTTCTACATCAGTCCACTCTACAACACTCCACTGCATGCCACTCTACTCTATGCCACTCCACTGAATGCCACACTACGCAATTCCCCTGTATGCCATTCCACTCTAACACACTCCAGTATATGCCACTGCACTGTACACCACTCCACTGGATGCTATTCCTCTGTATGCTGCTCAACTGTATGTCAATCCAGCCTATGCCACTCCACTGCAAGCTATCACACTATACGCTAATGCACTTTACGCTATTTCACTGTACTCAACTCCACTGTACGACACTCAACTCTTTACAATTCCACTCTAGGCCACTGCACTTTATGGCACTCTAAAATACTCTTTTCCACTCCACTTTAGACCACTCCAGTCTACGCTACTCTACTGTATGCCACTCCACTCTACCACAATTAACTGCACGCCATTACACTGTACATCACTCCATTCTATGCCAGTTCACTGTACGCCACTCCAATCTACACTCTACCCTCAATTTTACGCCACTCTACTGTATGCTATTTCACTAAACCACTCCACTCTACATTAGTACTCCCTATGCTACTGACACTGACGCATTATTCTACTCTACACCAATCCACTGTACCTTCTCAACTGCACGCTGCTCCACTCTACGCCACTACACTCTATGCTGTTCCATTGTATGCTACTCCACTCTAGAACATTCCACTCTACGCCACTCCACATTACACTATTACACTGTACACCACTGCAGTCTACCTCACTCCGCTCCTCTCAACAACACTACACTGTATGATACTCCACTCCAAAATACTCCACTCTACAGCACTACACTGTATGCCACTACACTGGACACAACTACACTGTTCGCCAATTCACTCTACATATTTTCACTATACACAACTCCACTGTATGGAATGCCAATCTACACCATTCCATGCTATGGCACTCCATTCTACGCTATACCAGTTTATGCCACTCTACACTACATCACTCCACTGTATGGTATTCCCATGTACGCCATTCCACGGACCACATTCTACCCTACTTTACTCTATGACAACATATTCTATGACACTCTACGACATTCTCCTTAACTGTACTGTACCGCATTCCACTTAATAACACTCTACTCAATGACATTAAACTCTACGCTTTCAAAAGATTTTTTTATTCAAAATATAAAAAGATTGAACTTCAATGAAAAAAATCAAAGGTTAAACCTTTGCAATAGTTAGGAAAACAATGTATTTTTTTATACAAAACAATCTTAAAACACACAAACATTAGAAAATCTTCAATTACTATTTATACATTAAGGGCCCGATGTAGGTAGGGCTTTACCGATCGGTATCGGCCGAAAATACCGATTTTTGGCCCTTACCGATCGGTAAACAGCCATCGAGATGTAGGGAACCAAAAACAGAACGAATCGGAATGAAAACCGATTCGGAATGAGTACCGAATGGGAAAGAATCCGATACGTACATACCGAAAATCGGATATGTAACGAATCGGAAAAACACCGATTCGGTTACAAAGACCGAATCGGTCCATGTACCGATTCGTTAGTGACACCGAATCGGAAAATCACCGATTCGGTCCTACTACCGATTCGTTAGTGACACCGAATCGGAAAACCACCGATTCGGTCCTACTACCGATTCGTTAGTGACACCGAATCGGAAAATCACCGATTCGGTCCTACTACCGATTCGTTAGTGACACCGAATCGGAAAATCACCGAATCGGTCCATGCACCGAATCGGAAAAAATACCGAATCGGACATGAGCCGATTCGGAAATCATGCCGATTCGTATGATTCTCCGATCGGGAAATTCCCCGATTCCGACAGTTGGGGAGATGTAGGGAGGCACAGAAACACCGAAATCGGCTCAAAATCGGTAGAATTCACTCGGTATTTACCATGGATTGCAATCAGGTGGTAACCAACTCCAACCCATATAAACAGTCCCAAAATGCATTGCAACTTGCAGGATGGCAGCTTTCTATGTCATTGCGAGGCGGCTACGGCTACAGCAGGAAGGACAGAGGGAATGGCTAAGAAATGAACAGGTCTACAGACAGAGGATAACCCTGTTCATGCTCACTGAGGCTGAGATCCTACAGAGATACAGGCTGGACTCTGACACCATACTTGAGCTCATCAGGGACCTTAAGCCATACTTGGACCACCACACCCCAAGGGCACACGCCATCCCAGCGCACGTCCAGGTGCTATGCAGCCTACACCTGGTAGCGTCTGGCAGCTATCAAAGTGGAGTAGCAGCAGCAGGAGGGGTGAGCCAGAGCAGCCTGTCAAGGTTCTTCCACATATTCCTTGACGCCATGATAGACAGGATGGACCAATACATCTCATTCCCTGCAACCCACGCAGAACTGCTACAAACCAAAGCTGACTTCTACCAGATGGCGCAATTTCCCCAAATCATCGGTTGCATAGATGGCACGCATATTCCGATTTGCCCACCAGCGGACACCGAATACATATACCGCAATCGGAAATCTACACACACCATCAACGTGCAGGTGATCTGCAATGCCAAGTGCACCATCACAGACCTGGTAGCAAAATTTCCAGGAAGTACCCATGACTCCTATATATTCCAACAGAGCGGCATATATGCACGGCTGATGGCTGGCGAATTTGGAGAAGGATACCTCCTAGGTGAGACACATCATCAGACCCCCATAACACATAGTAGGTAGGTGTAATACATGTATGCATGTGTCTAATGTGACCCCTTTCTCTTCCAGGCGACAGTGCATATGCCCTCCGCTCATTCATACTCACCCCCTACCTCAACCCCTCCACACCCAGCCAAAGGAGGTATAACCGGGCCCACATACGCACCAGGAATGTTGTCGAACGGACCTTTGGCATCTGGAAAAGTAGATTCAGATGCCTGCACAAGAGTGGAGGTGCAAGGCAGTATACCCCTATCACCTGCTGCAAGATCATAGCTGTATGTGCAATGTTACACAACCTTGCGGTCAAGAAGGGCACTGAGGTGGAGTTGTCTGACTACGAGGACTATGACGACGACGAAGCTGTGCCACTGACACAGCCAGCTGGGGTGTGTACGCCAAGTGATGGCAGATACAGACGTGAGGAGATCACTGAGAACTATTTCTGACTGAGTACAGATGCAAAGACAGCTAAATGTTGCTGGAAATTTTTTTTTATTAATAGTGATGCACCACAGTTACAGCACTGATGTGCATAAAAAAATGGAGAATGTAAACTCAAATAAAGTCCAGGGTTCTGGTTTGCACATCCCCCCTTGCCAGTCTATTTTTTGGCCCGCTTTCCAGACCCACTGGGGTGTCCCTCGGCCCCCTCCAAATGCCCAGCAGCATCAGCGGATCGCCTGGTGCTCCTCCTTGGCTCTGATGCAGCGCTGGCCGGGCTGCTGCGGCTGCTGCTGTCTCCAGCATCACCCAGGTCCAGGGCAGGATTGGAGGCGGCGTTTGATATTAACATGGCCTCCATGGCCGTGGTTATCCTGGCCATCCCCCTGGTGAGCTCAGCCGTATGCTGACTGAGCACTGACTCTTGATTTGAGCTGCGATGGCACAGCTGTGCGGTCGCCGCTGCAAGGCGGGCCATGGCCCGGTTGAGCACCCGGGCATCCCTCCTGCGCGCAACCTCATGCTCCTCCTGCCTGGCAGTTGAGTAGGTGATGGCAGTGGTCAGCCTGCCCAACCCTGCTGCCACCTCCTTGTTGCTGTCCACAACAGCCTGGAAACCCTTCACCAACTCCCCCATCTGCATGTTGTGCTGCAGGAGCTGGCGTTGGCAGGCCATGGTGGATCTGGCCTGTTGGCGCTGGATTTTTACCATCTGGCCCTCCAGGCCCAGGAACACACTGCCCTCCCGTGCTGGTGCAGCAGTGGTGGTGGTGGTGGCACGGCGTCTGGCACTGCTGCCTCCGGCCTGCTGAGTGGGCTGGGGTGCCACTGGTGGTGGTGTGGTGCTGGCCGGTCCCGGAGCCCCTGCTCCCACGACAGGTTGGACGGGTGGCAAGGCCACGGTTGTGGCAGGAGCTGTTGTCGGCGGAATGGTCTGCCTTGTAGGGGAGTTGTCTGGTGAAAATTGCAAGGGGGGTGTGCTGGACAGTACTGGGGAGTGCACTGCCTGGAAATCAATCACCAGGACTCCCTCCATTCCAAGCCCTGGGGTGTCTCCTTCCTCATCCTCATCCTCCTCCTCCTGGCCAGCCGGGCAGGTGCTCGGCCCTGCGACTGCAGTGTTTGATGTTGATGCTCCCTCTGCTGCCACAGTGGTGCCGCCTGATGGTGCCCCTAGGTACAAAGAAGCATTTGTAAACTGAGTGCCGATGTATTACAGTCAGTACAATTATGGCATTCCACATGTCCTTGCATCTCCTTACACCGTGTCACACTGTTTCCTGTCTTGTGATTCTGCACTGACATATTTGGCTAACTTCTGCTGACTACATGTACCATGATGCTTGTCTCTTGTATGTTGGTGACAGTACAGTGCTGGTGTTTGCCTATGCATTGTGTCTCATGGGGAGGTGTCTGGTAGGGTGTGTCATGATGCGCATGCTTCTTACCTGTGGCTGTGGCTCTCGCAGAGCTGTCCAGGGTCCCGATTCCTACAATGCTCTCCCTCTCGATGGTGCTGGAGACAATTTCCTCCAGCTCGGTGAGGGGTGGCGCCGGGTTCTTGCCTCCTCCGGTGAGACCAGCCTGCTTTTGAAGGTCAGCCAGCTTCCTCTTCGTGAGGCTGCGGAGGTCGTAAAACCTTTTCTTAAGTTCCTCAATGGACCTGGGGGTGACACCAGCAGCATTGACCTTCTGGGCGATGTCGGCCCACATTCTTCTCTTGGTGCTGTCTGGCACGTTGAGGGACAGCTTGCCAAAGAGCTGGCGGTGCACCCTCACCACCTCCTCAACCAGCACCTGAAGTTCGGTGGTGGTGAACTTGGGCTTCCTCTTTTGGGAGGACTTCTGGCTTCCTGCCTGATCTTCCATTTTCTGCTGTTCAGTCTGCAACCTCCTTCTCCCACTGCTGCTAACTGTGTGTTGGGCTCAGGCAGGCTTTCCAGAAACTTCTAGAAACTTCTTAATTAGCTGCACCTGCCAGGGTTGCCACTCCCTGTTTGGGTGGGGGAGGGGGAGCCACCTCATTGGCTGAATCGCCTATTGCCGAATCGCCTTTTACCGAATCGGTAAAATCCGATTCGGTAAAATCCGATTCGGTATTATCCGATTCGGTAAAATCCGATTCGGTATTATCCGATTCGGTAAAAGCCGAATCGGTTCATTCAATGCATTCCTATGGGCTTTTTCGCCATGGGTCTATGATTGCCGATTCGGATTTTACCGAATCGGCTTTTGCCGAATCGGTATTCGCCGAATCGGGAATATCCGATTCGGTGGTAGCCGAATCGGTGTTTTCCGATTCGTTGTTGGCCGATTCGGTAATTTCCGATTCGGCCCGAGCAGAATCGGAACGTACCGAATCTCATTACCGATGCCGGCCGATTCGGTATTCATTCGGTATTTTTTTCCTACATCTCGTTTTCCGATTTCAGAATACCGATTCGGCCCGCCTCGGTATTTTGAAATCGGAAAATCGCGTTTACCTACATCGGGCCCTAAATGTATAATTTAGTCACCATGTTTAAATTTATAGAACTATTTATTCTTTAGCTACAAACAAAAGTTAAAGTACACAAAATATTTTAAGTTCTAAACTTGTACCTTTAATTTATAATTCATGAAACACCTTCACATAACTATTGCACCTCCATACACAGTGTATTCAACTCAAATACAAATTCTATACATACTGTTTGAGAAATTAATATTTTACATATTTACTATTGTTTTTGAGTTTTATAAACATTTAAACTTTTGCCGGGACATCACCTTAGACTAGAGAGATCTGCCCCCCAGCAGCGGAGACCACAATCGGTGTGTGAAAAAATTCAAGTACTAACTTTACACTTCCAAATTAGACTCCACCCCCAGTATTCAATGGTTGAGAACATGCAAGTCTACATTTTTGAGTATGTTTACACTTGCAAATGGCAAACAGCTGAAAGAAGAAAAGTTACTTAAAAGTATAAAAAAACATTCTCTTGTAGTTGATCAACGCATGTAAATTTACCTTTGTGAATATGTTTCCCATTTGTTACAAGATCAAAATGCTGATCAAAACATTGTTTCAAAGGAATTTGATACAATAAGGTCCTGGATGGACCTTAATTGATTAAGGTCAATTGGAGCTAACACTGCTAACACTGCAGTCCTGCTCATTGATATGGTTCATTGCCTGAAAACGAATAGCCTCTGATACTCTGACACCATTGTACAAGTTAGGAATTCTCATATAATAATTAGAGAGAAGGCCAGAATGCACAGCTCTATTTCAGACTCAAGAATGTCCACAAAAAGCTATATGAATGTAGTGAGCCTCACAGAGATGTTGAAAAAACATAGATGCCTCTTCTCTGGGAGAGATAGGACTACTAGAGCCATTCTGGGTTCAAAGTTAGACTTTGGTGACATGCTTCTGGGAATTATATTAAAAGCTATTGCAAAATGTTTCAGGTACTAATCTGCTATAAACCTGATTAGTCCTTAGCATGAATGTATATCCCAGGCACTAACTAAATAATCTGAACTGGCATCTGGTGTGAATTTCAATATATTGTTGGTTACACATAAATAAATGTCCTGAACTACATGGTTAACACATTTGTACCGTATGTCCATGACACGGTTCTATGATCTACTAAACAATAGCTTACTGTACTGTAGCATTAGAAAAAAAATTAGTTTGAATAAATTAATCTCTGGAAGAGCAGGGCAAGGTGCAAGAACTGTCCAAAAAAAGGCTTGACTGTGATGGTTTAATCTAAATTCCTGTATCTACTTTTGACATGAAATTAATGGCTGTAACGGGACTGTTTTACATGCATAAATAATTTTATGGAGTTCCTCTTGGCTCTAGATTCCATTCTAGCTCTGCTGACTATTTGTTTCTATGTCCCATAGTAAAACTTTAGATCTGGGCAAGACACCAACTATTACTCTTCTGTGCCATCATTTGCGTTATTGTTCAACAAGCTGCAACGGATAAAATGATTCAAAAGTTTATATGCGTCCTGAATTGGCACTTCACGAAATGTATTTGAGATCTGGAATTACCTGCCCGATACAACTCATTAGCTGTGGGATTATGCTATCTTTGCCGTGGCAAATCTTGATTGTCATATAAGTACAAATGTTTTTGTAATTACTTGATGGGCAAACGATTTTCTCATTTTTTCATACCTCAGATGTGTATATTTTTGAATTAATTTCTGGATTCTACTAGCTTGTCATCTTCTTTGTATATTTGAGTAGTCAAATGTATTTATATGTAAATGTAATGTAATGTAAATGTAAATTGATACTTGTATAGCGCACTCCTCACCCGCAAGGGTCTCAAGGCGCTTGTACGAATACCGCTGTGGAACCAATCCTGGCTTTCCCTGTGAGGCATCCACTCCTGGGCACCCCCAAGGTGGAGGCCAGGCATCCTTAGGATTGTGGGGGCCATTGTGAAGATTAAGCAAGCTATTGCCCAGAGTTGCAGAGTGGGACTCCATGATTGGAATAGGTCCCGAGGCGAGAATTATCAGGTCCATGGAATTTTTGAGCCCAAGACCCGCCGAGGCGGGGAATTGAACCCTGGTCCCGGGCTAGACCTCTGCATCAGGGTCTGCCGCTCTGCCGCTCTAATCATTCATCCACACTTCTCCTGTTATATGTAACAACTCATCCACTTAATAAAAAAACGCAAAACAGAAAATATGTTTATTTTGGGTCAATCAATTTATTCATAAAATGTTTTCTTATCTTATCTTTATTGGAAATATTAAGTCTTTACTTCCTAACTGTACTGTTGTTTTGTATTATGGCACATAACCACATGCATGTTTTTGAGGAAAACCTTGCTAACTGAGGAAAACTTTTAAAGGTAAACCTGGATTCCCATAGACCAGCTTACCTTTCAAGAATTCAGATTGTTTGGGTCACGACAGACACAGCTTACCACAAATCAGTGCCCTCTTTCTAATACAGTTTAGCAGTTCGAAATCCTTCATTGAGTCCCTGTTTTACTGAGGTTCCACCATCATTGTTTGGACCTGGAACTCACTGACCAAATGGAGAAGACTGACTTGTGAGCTAGAACAAGAGTGTCTGGACAGGACCTTGGAGGAACCAGAAGATAGGTGTCTCATGATCCTAAGAGACGAACTT
Organism: Lissotriton vulgaris; assembly: GCF_964263255.1. Taxonomy (NCBI): domain Eukaryota; kingdom Metazoa; phylum Chordata; class Amphibia; order Caudata; family Salamandridae; genus Lissotriton; species Lissotriton vulgaris. The sequence continues at coordinate 498,713,758 of NC_141695.1, forward strand.
GGTTGAAGGTGGTGAATGAGGGAAATTAAAAAGTGTTTGGTAGAAGTAGCCAAACACGAGTAGTAAAGATGATTCCCATGGCACTTAAAGAAGAGGCACGGTTACCAAAGGCAATATGCTCTTTTTGTCTGCATGTTGAGGGGGTTTTGTTTTGACTGCAATAGTTCACAGCACAAGAGAGAGGATATGAGAGTCATGGAGAGGCCTTCCACTGGTGAGCAGTCCAAGAGGATAGCTATGGAGTGACCTAACAATAGTACACCGGAGACAGAAGTAGGATAGGTCTTTCTTTCCTTTTCCCATGGCAAGGGTGTGCCCTGCAAGTCTGTGTATAGGGGAAAAGAACACCCAGCTCTACTTTACCTAAAGAAGGACAAAGCGAATAGGGTCAGAAGGGACTGTGCTGTGGGTAACCTGTGCCAGCTTGACTATGGAGGCCCAGAGACTGATATCTCCTTTGCAGTAGCTTGTTAGTCAGACTTCCTGGATAGTTAGTACCTATATAATGAGCATAACAACCCATTGGCCATTATTGTCATTGAGTGGAGAGTGGAGAAGGGTGATTGCTCAATAGAAAGAAGTACTATGCTCCAAACAACCAGTAGACTGTATTTTCTTGGTCAAGATTTGATAACTTTGCTGTTGGAGCCAGTGAGTTTGAAAACCTGGCTCCTTTTCATAAGAACTCTCAGGATACTGATCCTGAAACTAGTGTTCAGAATCCCAGGGACAGGTAAGGTGTAGGAAGTAAATATGACTATCCATTGCAATGTTTAATTTGGGAAAGTATTGGCGCCAGTGCCTAAAGCTTTGTTCAGATGGTGACTGTTGGCATCAGCACACAGAATAATAAGACTGTGATGTCTGTAATCCACCTCATGCCTCATTAATCGAGTACCAGACACTCCCTGCCCCATTATCTCACTCTTGCAGGTACCTACTTTCTCCTCTAGTAAAGGTTTTCTCGATTAGACATTTTTATTAGACCTTCGGTATTTGACAAACTTTATTTCAATTTGACTCTTTTGTGAGGGTAGCTGCTTGAAACCCTAAGCAAGGTTTACACAAACCTTAGGAGGCCAATGAAGTGACAATTGCCGTACAAGTTGCATGTGTGCACATCATTAAATTGTTATCAGCATTTGTGGGGCTCTTGGGAAAAGAATTATGTCTTTTTTTATTTTTTTATTTTCAAATTCGTACAGATGAAAATTCACATCATAAATCCAAAGATGGACTCCCCAACCCTCCCCCCTCCCACAGTAAAAAAAAGAGATACCTTGTGTAATTGGAAAAATGGGCCTTAATGAGCAATAAGTAAAAGAGGTCAAAGAAGTGAGAAGAAAAATATATGAAATAACAGAAAGTGAATGTACATTCCTATATATAGCTATTACAGGGAAATGAACCCCGCTCAATCAGCAGGCATTGAGCGAGCAAAAGCAGCAATACACATTCTATTCCAATGAAATGAGCCAATCAGTAAGTTTGCCCCACACCTCCAGGCCCTTCTTCTGGCCCCTGCGTCCCTTTTTAGAGTAGACTGCTTTTTCAAGATGGTATGTTGCAACGTACCTAGCAAGCCATTGAGAATAAGAGGGAGGCTCTGGGTCTAGCCAAGCTGTAGCAACACAGATTCTCCAGACGGCCATTGCTATGAACGTTAAGCCCTCCCTTTTTAAGTGAGGTGTTACTGCTTGCATTACAAGCATGATAATGGTGGGGTTCAAAGTTATAGGCTGAGAGGAAACTTCTCTTAAAAACCCCTGTATTTGGTTCAGAGTGGGTGTGAGCTTTGAACAAGAAGGGAAGATATGTACAGAGTCTGCCCCAAATTCAGCGCATCTAGGACACAGAGTGCCTTGCCCGGTCCCCCATTTAGCAATTTTGTTAGGAGTGATATACAAAAAAAAGATTGTTTTAAAGTGCTGAGCTTGTAGTTTTGCTGAGAGTAAAATGTTTTGTGACAAGTTGAGTGAGTTAAAGAACACGTTTCCAGATGCGTCAATTTTGCCGTCCCATTTGTCTGCAATGGCTTGTAGATCATCCTGCGTCTCTCTATTTATAATAGTATATAGAAGGCCAATTCGAGGAGTCCGTGATTTTTCGCGAAACATCAAGAAATTCCCCTTCGGTGAATCCTGAGGCACCCCCGACCTTTCTAGAGAGAAAATCGTGGATAGACAAATATTTAAAAGCATCCTCTCTCTTAAGGCTGAATTTGGCTAGGAGGTCAGAAAAGGGGATAACTCCTTCACTGGTGATTAAGTCACCTAGCTTTCTAATACCTGCCCTATACCAATCAGAGAAGTAAGCCTTTCCAAAGATGTCAGGGAGGTCAGTATTATTTAAAATGGGAGAATAGTGATTATGCTTCATCATCGGGCCTGCTTACAATACGCCCTGGTGTATCCACACTCAGGGCGGAGCATAAGGGAGGGGGAAAAAAACAATAAAATCCACTTGACAAGACGTACAACCAGATGAGTTCAACACATACAACACATAACAAAAATGTGGTGTGAGCCGTGCAAACATCCAGTGACAGAAACTGATAATGCGACTGTTGGTGCAGTACAAAGGAAGTGATTAAAACTGATTAAGGGTGCCAACCAAAAAAGTCTCTTTATTACACGTCTGCGCGGTGTCACAGATTGCAGACATACAGGACGGGTGTACCTTCGGAACAGTTGTGTTCTATGGGGACCCTCCTGCCGGACACCAGTTCGGGTTTATGGATTTCATAAACTCGTGAATGTATTCCCGCAAGACTGGGATCAGTCTCCACACATAACTTTCGAAGGGTACGGATCTAAACTGACCTACTCTAATCTTGGGGTCCATCGACCGAATTACGGGAGGACCGGGAGTGGCACTGAATGCCACAGTCCTGAAGAAGACCGAGGTGACCCATAGAGGCACATTTCAAGCGGTCAAAACATGTTGACTCAAGCAGTGGTAGGAGGGAAGTCTTGAGATACCTTACTATCTCATCAAGGCATTTCCCATCCTCTTTTTGACTTTTAATCCTGGTAGGGGTACCAAGGGACGTGTAATAAAGAGACTCTGCCAGTATACCTCCAGCTTTTATCAGTTGCCCAGTTATTGGGCAGATGTAAGTTGAGATCGCCACAAAGAATTATGGGAGTGGGCCAGTGGGCTAATTCCCCTGAGACAAAGTTGATGACTCCAGGATCATCGGTGTTGCTGCCGTAGATTGAGCATAATGTAAAGGGAGGACTACCAGGAAGAAGGCATTCGGTTATAACCCATCTACCTAGAGGATCTGCTTTGAATCTAGGAGTGTTAAGAGGGAGTTTTTTTTCTGCCAGGATGCCCACCCCTCTGGTTTTAGAGCTTTGAGTAGTTGCTCCCAGGGCTTTAAACCCTAAAGAATCCAGCAGTTATTTTTGTGAGCCTTCAATATGTGTCTCCTGCAAGCAATAGATGTCGCCCCTCAAGGATCTAAGACCCTGAGATACTTTTTGTCGTTTGGAGCGATCATTAAGTCCACAAATAATCACACAAACAATTCTTAAGGTGTCAGAGTTAGCCATAAAAAAGGGTTTTAGTGACCTTCCGTGTCAAAAAGGAAAAAAGAGAAGAAAAGAGAAGAAAAAGAAAAGAAAAAAAAAGAGTACATTCAGTTAGCATGTATAAATACTGGTTTAAGGGAAACATTGTATCCCTCACACAAACAATTCTTAAGGTGTCAGAGTTAGCCATAAGAAAAGGGTTTTGGTGACCTTCCGTGCCAAAAAGAAAAAAAGAAAAAAAAGGAGTACATTCGGTTAGCATGTATAAATACTGGTTTATGGGAAACATTGCATCCAATTTCTGAGCCCAATTTTCCAGTTAAAAAAAGAGGATTGTGCCCCTGTCCTCCCCCACCCACCCCCTTTTCGACCAATCAGGTAAACCCTGAATGATGGCAATCTCTGCATGAGCCCCAGCCGTCAGCCACGCCGGAATAAGAAAACAAAAATAACGCAGAGGCCACATTTGGATTCTTGCTCTAGATAGCCAGTAGTAAAGAAAAGGAAAAAAAGAAAAAAAAAGGAAACCATTTCCCGCTATTTCTTATATGTACGCTATATAATGCAGCAAAGAGAAGGATAGAGATCTAGAGGGAAGAGAAGGCGGAGAAAGAGATGGTAGAGCAAAGCAGCATGTGAAGAACGGGTAGTGTCTATCTTGACTTAATTCATCTATTGCTGCCTTTGGACTTCAACTCAGACAAATATTCTGCAGCTTTTATTTCGGATAAGAAAATGTTGGTGGTTCCATTGTGGATGACTTTAAGTCTGGCAGGATTCATGAGGTACACATCCGCTCCTTGCTGTTGAAAGGATATGAATAACTGTCTGAGACGCCATCTGCGCTCCACTGTCTGATGGCAGAAGTCAGTTTGGCGAAGAAAGTTATTCCATTGGCGCCTTTCTTGGAGTTGAAGCGGACTTTGTCGTAGATCATTTCCCTAAGAAGAAAGTTTCCAAAATATACCAGAAAAACTCTTGGGTGCCCTCCAGAGTTGTGTTGTCGCTTTAGATGAAAGGGAAAGCGATGAGCCCTCTGAACCTCATGGTCCCAGTCCCAGCCGGTCTCATCAGGAAAGGACTCCCGGAGCAGCTTGACAATGAAGCGCCTTGGGTCTTCTCCCTCCTTCCCTTCAGGAATACCCAGTAAGCGCAAGTTGTTACGGCGCTGGCGATTTTCCTGGTCCTTCATCTTTGTCATTAGATCGATCATGCAGGCTGTGTAGGACTCCCCCCGCTTGCTTGGTGGCAAGGCTTTCTGATTCTAGACGCTCTGTTCGTACCTCTACCATGGAAATGCGGTCGCTGATGTCGGAGCAGGTTTTGTTCAGGCATCTTAGTCCACCTTGTAATTTTTTTGTGGTCTTTTTGGCTGCTCTGTTGTCAGCCCGAACTTCCTCGTGAAATTCCTTAATTGAGGCTAGAGAGGGTTTAGAGGAGCCAACCAGAATGTTCTTTGAGCTCCCCCACTGAGTAGAATTATGATCATCCTCGTCAGGTGGGTATGACATTTGGGAGTCAGAATAATCCGACTTTAGCTGACTGCGCCGCTTGCTCATGTTACTGGGCTTCTTAGTACGTTGAACTGTGCTGATTCTTTGTGTGAAACTTCACTGTCACCTTCGCTGGCGCCATCTGACACTTCATCACTAGTGGACGAGATGAGACAGAGTAGAAGTGTTCTATTCCGGCCTCGGGTGTCCAGGGGTTCTCAGGGATGGAAGGTGTCATCAGATTCTGGATGACCTTTTCAGTCTCGTCTGACTGTGGATTATTAGCGAGAGAAGCCGTCTCAAGGCAGGGTTGTTTACTAGCAATTTCAGGTGCATAAGGTGGAGAGAGATTGCTTAGGGGATGGTCCACCAGGGAGACTTGGAGAGAGATTTCTGCATCTTTGGCGGGAAAAGGGGGGTGCTCAGATATATTTAGAACATTTTTTTCCCCTGCATCGAGTGTGGGCCCCCCTCCGATGCTTTCTTTCTCGGCATTCCCTTCTTGTTGTGGGGCAGCTAGAGCTTTGGGATATAGTGTGGTGTTAGGCAAGGGGTTGTGGTGAGTCTTTTTTACCCCCAGAAAGATTTTTGCCGGGGGGGCAAACTGCAGCTGGATTTTTAGTGTCTTTAATCGCCCCCCCCCCCCACCCCTGGTTAAGCTATTGGTTTCCCAAGTTGTTTCAGCCCAGCACTAACCTCTGGTTTGAGGGTGACAGAACCTCCCACTGCTCCTCCTGGTGTGGCCGTTCCATCCGCCGCTGTCGTTGAGTCCCTGAAGGTTCCATTCACAACCACCGGAGTCTTTGTTTTGGGGCCTCTCCGCGCTGATCTGGAGTTCATGATGCACCGTCTGCTATAAGTTATTGTGCGTAGATGTCCTCTGCCCCCGACCAAGGGAATAACAAAGAAAAAGGCTGACTTGAAAAATAATGGCCTCCGCAAAGTTCAGCAGAATACGAGTCTGTAGGCTGGAAATGATAGCGGCTAGAAAAAAAAGCGATCCCAACACAATGCTTTGCCGTTTAAGATCGTCGAGTTTGGTTTGTGTGTCAGCTTGTGTGTCCGCTTGAAAAAGAGTAAAAGCTGTCTTCGCCGTTTCTGACGCCCCAGTAACTTTCCAGCCTCGCCGTGTCGAAATCAGCCTTTGCATCCTTCACGCTCTCGATCTAGCATCTGGCAGGTCTGGGCAGGGCGGCTGGCCATGCTTAACGCTTCCGGCGTGGGAAGCCGAGTGACGAGAGCTCACGAAGATTCCATATTGCTCCACTGAACAGACTAAAAGAATGATGTCTTAAGTGGATATGTTTAGTGGTGAGAGTGAACCCAAGTTTGGGTTCCAAGAGTATCTGGGAAGGTGCAGACTAGGGAGGCTCCATTTAAAATCTAATGGACTGTCCTGATTCTATTCCTTCTGCATTGAAAACACAAGGAACTGGGTATGTTTCATTTGTCCATCAGCACCCACACACATTCATATATTCATCATCTGTTAGGGACATGTAAATGTTTGATGAACTCCAGAGTATTCTACCCAGTAGCAGCCAAAACCAGATCTGGGCACCAAGGTTCAAGATGATATCCAGATGCGAGTGTAGGGAATCGGTCAGTTTCACAGTGAATCTGTGGGGGCCCCTTCACGTCCTTTGCTGTCATTAATCTGATTGTGATATCTCTACGGGTCAGTATATAAAGGCACTGGCTTTCATAAGGGGGTCAGAAAAATCCAGTAACAGCTTGGCTGTCGTGTGCTGGTTAGAGGTTCAGTCACACCCTTCAATTTGCCATGGAACACATTATAGTAAATTACTGCAAAGCTCCCAAGCTCTGGATTTATACCTACTATCTGCTAATCCAAACAATACAGCTCACCTTCTGGAGGTGGGGGAGGGTTACAGCATCTACAAGTTGCCTGCTGCATTGTCCAGATGAATGCCAGACAGCACTCCTTGAGGGGATAACAACGATTACAAATTATTTCTGGGATGCTAGTGGTGGAGATGGCTCAGTAATGCATGGTTATACATCAACAGCAGATTATTGAAATTGCCCATGCTTTGACATCTCATAGACTGTGCGATTGTAATATGGAATTATGCTGTAGAGAAGGAACGGCTCATGTGGCAAGTTTAACTAAATTATGCAGCAGAAAAAACAAATTATACAGCATATTTCAGTAAATTTAGTATTAGTTGACTATTTGTAATTTTTACAATGCTAACACCTTTTGGCCAGAGGGATCACTTCTTTAGTACCGGTTTAATATTTAAATGCAGCAATCAGTAAAATCAAGGTGACGTGCCAGTGCGCGGGAAAGGGCCAGCTGATTTACATATGGCCATGTCGGAACTGGGGTGGTGAGCAAAAAAACGATGGATTTAGGCCCAGATCTCTGTACTGGGGTGAATGTATGACATTGTTCTGCATTCTGTTAATCAACTATTGTTTTTGCAATTGTCACCCCGAGAGGGACGGGTATGCTCAGACGTGAGTCCCGTGGTCTCCACGCCACTGGAGTCAAGCTATCCTGGCTGAAGACGGCTGATAGCCAGAAACTGGTCCAAGTATGCTTGATTCTGGTCCAGGGAAGACATGGTTTGGCAGTTCGGGCTGGACTGTTCCCATGAGGCACAGGGTCTAGGCTGATTTGCATATGGCCATGTCTGAACTGGGGTGGTGTGGTGAGCAAAAAAATGATGGATTTAGGCCCAGATCTCTGTACTGGGGTGAATGTATGACATTGTTCTGCATTCTGTCCATCAACTGTTGTTTTTGCATTTGTCACCCCGAGTGGGATGGGTGTGCTCAGACGTGAGTCCCATGATCTCCATGCCACTGGAGTCAAGCTATCCTGGCTGAAGACGGCTGATAGCCAGAAACCGGTCCTAGGATGCTTGATTGCGGTCCAGGGAAGACATGGCTTGGCAGTTCGGGCTGGACTGTTCCCATGAGGCACAGGGTCAAGGCTGAATTGCATATGGCCATGTCTAAACTGGGGTGGTGTGGTGAGCAAAAAAACGATGAATTTAGGCCTAGATCTCTGTACTGGGGAGAATGTATAACATTGTTCTGCATTCTGTCCATCAACTGTTGTTTTTTTGGCATTTGTCACCCTGAGTGGGACGGGTATGCTCAGACGTGAGTCCCGTGCTCTCCATGCCACTGGAGTCAAGCTATCCTGGCTGAAGATGGCTGATAATCAAAAAATGGTCCGAGGATGCTTATTTCCGGTCCAGGGAAGACATGGCTTGGCAGTTCGGGCTGGAGTGTTCCCATGAGGCACAGGGTTAAGGCTGATTTGCATATGGCCATGTCTTAACTGGGGTGGTGTGGTGAGCAAAAAAACAATGGATTTAGGCCCAGATCTCTGTACTGGGGTGAATGTATGACATTGTTCTGCATTCTGTCCATCAACTGTTGTTTTTGCATTTAGCAACTGCGCAGAAACACATATTTTTTGTACTAAAAATGTAAACTACAGAAGATAGTATATTATGTGGCAAATCTATAGTTATGTGGAAAACACTTAGGCTGCATTATTGTATAAATGCAGTACCCATGGCATAAAAGCATGTGAAAATCAGTTTGACAAACTCTACCAAATGAATAAAAGTCTGTTTACAATCCACAGGATGACTCTGGGATAATCAGCATATCAAAAGTTACTCAGAAAAAACAGTTGGTAGGACAACAAATTTACAAGACAATTATTAATGTGCCATACTCTGCATTACACAGCCTAATTCCTTATGTGTGATTAAATTTATAATTTCGTAATAATCCTACGTAGCAGCATGGTATCTGTTCACAAAGGTCTTCGCTCTTCGTCAGGAAAAATAAGTGCTATTTAAATACTGCACCATGGGGCAAATTTACAAGCCGCTATTGCCACCACAATGTCACTTTTCAGGACGTTGTGGTGGCTTAAGGCTGCTTTGTAAATAAGGCGCCTTTCGCACTATACTTAGCTTGAAAGGGGAGGGCGATGGTTGTTGTTGTGGGTGTTCCAGCACACATTAATTCTGACGCTGCCCTATATTTACAAGGGCAGCGTCAATATGGGGCAGTTCAAAAATTAAGACCAGGGAAAACCTGGTCTTACCCTGGCGCAACGAGGAGAAATTTTTAATTTCTCCTAGTTTTTGCTCTTTTCATTTGTGCTGCGTTGGGCAGCACACATGGAAACAGCAATACGTCAATGATTGTTTATGTGCGGAAGGTGTCCCTTCCTCCACATAAACAATCATTTAAAACATTGTGTTTTGCAACTTCTATGTGTGCTTTATTAGGCAGCACACATGGAAGTTACAAAATGGCATTTAAAGATTGTTGAGTTGGCGCTAGGCAGCTAATTTTAGCACCAGCACAGTGGGAAACGCAGGGCTAAACCATATTCTTGTGTATAAAGTACCGGAGCGTGGCGTTAAGCCAAGGAGGCTAACGCCACGCTCCTCCACTTAACTTGTAAATCTACCCCCATATCGTTACCATATCTTTCATTTCTCCTTTCTGCACTTTTATTAGGCAGTCAATAATGGGGCGGCAGGAAGTTCCGGTAGCCAGATTATAATATGATGTTCTCACGCACAAATTTATTTGCTAATAATATGGTTGTTACCAATGATTCTGCTTTGTTGGTATTGGCAGTTCACTCTTATTGTAAAGCATTATAACATATATGGGAGCCAAGTTTAGCACGTCAGTAAACATACATAGTAATTGCAAACAAAAAAGCAAAAAGATGATTGTGTATTCGTATTACTCAGGCACGCCTTTGAAAAAGTAGTGTTTTATGGTCAAAAAATAGCAAGATGTAGGGGCATATTATCAAGGGGGTTTATCTCCGCTTCTTTGGCTTTAAAAGCCAAGAAAGCGGAGATAAAATTATCTCCCTATTACCAAGCTGTCGCTAACACCAGTTAGTGACAGCTAATAGGAGATAGCGACCATCCTGGGCCCCACTTTGCATGTCAGTGATATTTATCACTAATGACATGCAAAGTGGGCGTGCCAAGATGTTAGCTACTGGAAACAGTCCCTAACATCGCTATCTCCTATTACCAACTTTTGGAGATATTCGCGCTAAGCGCGAATATCTCCAAAAGCTAACACCTGCCCTGAGCAGTTCTTAGCCATGTTATCCAATGGGAGGTGGATAACATGGCTAAGAGCATTTGCTTGATAATGCATGAATATCGCTGACTTTTCAGCGATATTCATGCATTGGGGCCGTTTTTTATCGCATTTGCGATAAACCTTGCTAATAGCAAGGTTTATCTGCGATAAAAATCGCCGATGTGCGGCGATAATTTTTGTCTCTAAACAAGTTAGGGGCATATTACCAACAACTAGCGATAATTTTTGTCTCTAACTTGTTTAGAGACAAAAATTATCGCCGCACATCGGCGATTTTTATCGCAGATAAACCTTGCTATTAGCAAGGTTTATCGCAAATGCGATAAAAAACGGCCGCAATGCATGAATATCGCTGAAAAGTCAGCGATATTCATGCATTATCGAGCAAATGCTCTTAGCCATGTTATCCACCTCCCATTGGATAACATGGCTAAGAACTGCTCAGGGCAGGTGTTAGCTTTTGGAGATATTCGCGCTTAGCGCGAATATCTCCAAAAGTTGGTAATAGGAGATAGCGATGTTAGCGACTGTTTCCAGTCTCTAACATCTTGGCACACCCACTTTGCATCTCATTAGTGATAAATATCACTGACCTGCAAAGCGGGGCCCAAGATGGTCGCTATCTCCTTTTAGCTGTCACTAACTGGTGTTAGCGACAGCTTGGTAATAGGGAGATAATTTTATCTCCGCTTTCTTGGCTTTTAAAGCCAAAAAAGCGGAGATAAACCCCCTTGATAATATGCCCCATAGAGACAAAAATTATCGCTAGTTGTTGGTAATATGCCCCGTAGTTTTTAATAATGGATTATGACATCACAATATAGAGGCTCAGTGGCGTAACATAGGCCCGCCACAGCTCCCGTGCAAAAGGGGGAGGGGGCAATAGCTCAAGTTTAGCTACGCCACTGTAGAGGCCGATTCACTAAAGTATTCATGGGTACAGACGCCAGTGCAACAGACGTATTTTCCTGTGCTCTTACCTTTCTGTATGAATTAGCCCCAAATGTACAAGCCCCAATAGTAAAAGTGCAAATAGGAAACAACATTTCTATTTGCATTAATGGTATCTGAATATTCATTTCCATTTATGGATTCCTGGTAGGCATATAAAAGATAAACACAACAAGAATGATGGCAGTGGATACTCAACAACAGCCAGCACCTCTGTTTTGTATGCACAACAGTCAGAAAAAATACAATCTATTTCAGGCGTGCTCCATGCCACTACACCGTGCCACCCACAGTGCTAGTATTCATATACAGAATCGTCTATATATAGTATATGCTTGACTATAAATAGTCAAGGAAATTATTTAATATACATAATGAAAAAACATATAGCACTTTGTTCAGCATGTACATTTTCACCCGTAATGTCTAGGTGTTGCTGCAATGGTACAGCCGACACGTGTTTCGTCGCAGTTTGCGACTTTTCAAGGCTCAATTAGTTCATATCCACAGAACTTTTGCATTTTTTAATTCTGAACATAGGCCGAACACGATTTTACGAGAAATTCCTTCATCCAGATATTGAAGCCTTGAAAAAGTCGCAAATCGAGACGAAACGAGCGTCGGCTGTACCATTGCTACAACAACTAGGCAATAGGGGTGAAAATGTACATGCTGAACAAAGTGAGATATGTTTTTTCATTGTGTATAATAAATAATTTCTTGACTATTTATAGTCAAGCATATACAAGGTAAACATGGTCGTAAGCATACGTTTACAACCAAATGCAAAATTGAATAGGGACAATACTGTCGACTGAAACCCAAAATGAAAATAAGTATGGGAAAATGTAATTCCAACAAAGCAAATCCTCTGAGCCATGCGTTTGTGGTGGATGTTTTGCTTAATGGTTTGAAAAATGCAATTATTTCCAGACTGACACTTCCTGTTTCTTAATGATGGCTGGTGTAGGAATCCTTGGCAGCTCCTCCAGACGTTCATAAGCAAGCACCAGACAATCAACGAGACATTCGCTTCCCATTAACCTTGCATTCTTAAGTACATTTTTTACAAAACATAATACAGCATTTTGAGTGCTGCATCACCCAAGCTAAACTAGCTTATTTTTTGGAATGTTTCCTTCATGGTGACCATGATCCTTGGGAAACAAAAAACGTCAAAGCCAATAGGTTTGGCTCAAAGCTCTGAGGATGAGGCAGGGCTCACAGACCATAAACACAACTCAAAATACTTTCTAATGATGCAGGGTGAAGTGAAAGAAAGCAACTGTAATATAAACTTCAAGATCAATGATGTAGTAGCAGTGTCCTCTGGTCTCCAGTCACCTGCACTTAGTACACCTTCATGATTCCAGTCACACAAGTCAAACAGCGTGCAGTGAGGCCATCGTCAGCAGGCGTTCTCCTCCTGATCTGAGTTGTTCATGCTAGTGTGGTGCTCATGCTGTAGTATGATCTTCTCTTATGGAGCCTGGTTGTCAACGTGCTTCCCAGCTTCATTGTCTCTTGAGAGTCAGACTGTCTGTGTGTACTGTGACCCTCAGGCTGAATTCACACTGCACCGACCAATCTGATCATGGCAGTAATAACTTCATGTGCTGTGATGTGTGTTTAGTGCAGCAGCCTGCGGTCCTGTGATGGCACTGCTGCATCGTCCGTACTGTTCTTGACCTACTGAAGTATGTTGCTGACCCTCCGTGGCCTGTGTGCAGGTTTCACATCGCACTGCAGTGGTCTTTGGCTGTACAAGCTCCAAGTGGCTGCATAGCCACAGAGATTATCTGGCTGACACCAAGGCCTACTTTCACCTCGAACCATTCCGCATCAGCCTTCCAAAGCCACAATCAATCCAGCCTAAATGTACCCATTTTTCATATAACTCAGTGCAGTGAAAGCAACCAACACCACACACATCCATATTGTCTAAGATTCGCATGCTCCTGCTGTATCGCATGCGCTACTGCGAAGCAAAGTATCGTCGAATGGTGCATTTGTATTGGAAACATATCCTTTCAGGACAAAGCCCTACCCCTAGACAATCTCATAAAGATCTCACACATTAGCTATATAATGGGCTCAGCAGAAAATATGCAATGATGCACTTATATTTTTAAGAAATGTGGCTGACCGAGGCCACCATAGGGGGCCACTCAGGAGGGCTGCCCTCTAGTGCCATTGGGCTTCTCCCCCAACCCCCTTTTGTCCACCAAGGGAGGGGGGGGGGGGGGGTGGCTAAAGGAGGAGTCTCCTCAGGGATCGTGGGGGTGTGCTACGTCACGTCCGATGCACCAGGCAGGGCGAGGGGTTCATAAGTCCCCCTCGCCATGTTTTCTGCCTCTTGATGCACCGGACAAGCCGTGGAGGCCTGAGGGTGGACTCGCTCTCTGTTCACCCCGAGGTTGTTGATCGCCATCCTGCTTGCCGCTGAGGTGCTCGCTGATCTCCGGTGAGTGCGCCCTTTCCATGCCCCCTGCAGGATCATGCTCGCCGGGGTCCCAGCCCTGGGCTTAGCTTTAGGGGATAGTAGCGGCCCGGGTCGGGTGGGGGGTCGAGCGGGCAGGTAACCTTGCGGGCTTCCCTTTAGTGGGCGGCCCGCTCCATGTTACTCCTTGCGGTGGGGGCTGCTATCCCCCGATGGTAGCAAGAACTTCTGGCATTAGGGAGTGGGGAGTATTTGGTAGCAACTCCCTCCCTAGCCGGCGGCAACAGGCTTATGCGTCCAGGCGGAGAGCTAATGCCCGTTGTAACCGATCGAATGGTGCGGTGGTAAGGTCCCAACACCGTAATCCAGGGCCTCGGGGGTTGGGGCGCGCTCAGAGCGCGGTGCAGTGCCCCTGCCTGCCGCCTCACATCTCTAAGCTGTCGGACTCGTGCGAGTGCTGGCGGGGGCAAAGGAGAGGTCCAAGATGAGTGGGAAGCTGGTGGGCAGGATGATAAGGATTATTCTAGGGGTCGCGCGCCCCCACTCCTCCCACCCTTTGGGTGCGCGGTGTGGTGAGTAAGTGTGAGCGGGAAATCCGTTACGCTCGCGGATTTTGCGGATTTTTGGGAAATCCGCAATCCGCGAATTTTGCGGATTTCCCGCAAAATCCGCAAAAAAAAATCCGCGAGCGTAACGGGTTCAAAAGTTGAACCCCCACTCATGCAACTATTTTACAATGGCACCAGCAAGCTGCCAGCGCCGTTGTGAAATAGTTACAAAGTTAGCTTGCACAGGAACCACTAGATAAAACGAAGCAGGTGCTGCTTTATTTTATCTAAGTGCTTCCTGTGCAAGCTAACTTTGTAAATATTTTACAACGGCGCTGGCAGCTTGCTGGCGCCATTGTAAAATAGTTACAGCTCACAGCTCACTCAAGGGACCCCTGCGCCCTTCGGGACGATTGCATAGTAACACACACATGGACGCTCGAACTAGTTGATGCTCAAATTCAGTGACTCATTCATTAGCCCAAAAACAATCGTGAGCGTCGTCGAGGCTGGACAGGTGTGCCTTCTTCCCAAATCTACCGTGGAAAATCAGCTGTGATGCTGGATAGGCTTTGCATCCTTGACTTTCACGAGCGCAATACCCGTGCTGTTCCTGTGACCAGGAGCTTCTTTCTTTTCATCTGCTGAACTGATCTTTCTCTGACCTTTTATTCACACAAGACGAGGCACATACCCTACTGGGCACATTGTGTTCGCACGGGTCTCTGCAAGTTTGCATGCGTTTTGTACAATTTCGCAATTTGCGAAATTGTACAAAACCCTCGCGAACTTGCAGAAACCCGTGCAAACATAAAAAAAAAAAATCCGCAAATTCGCGGATTTTGCGGATTGCGAGTTCACAAATCCGCAAAATGCACGAACGTGAGATTCGCAAAATTCGCCCATACCTAGTGGTGAGGTGTCCAGGGTGGGCCGCTCCTGGGCGGGTAGGGTCTCGTAGGTTCATCTATGTAGTGTTGGGGGCCCTGGGCTCTCATTGCTAAAAGGACTGACGCAGACACAGTCAGATACTTGGTACAACTGGCCCAGAGCACGTGCGCTCGGCCCCTTTTATTAAAGCTGTGTCACCTGACCAGTGACATCAGTGGTGGGTGGGTGTTCAGTGTGAGGTCACATGCAGAACAACTAGACTGCGTCCCTGCAAGACACTACATCCCTCCCAAAGTTCAGGGAAGAGAAAACAAAATGTCCAACCTGCAAGAAGCACAGAATAAAACAAATTTACAACCCCCACGGATTTTCTTCAGGCGATCAGCTGAGAGAATGTTGAAAGTTCCTGGATTGCAAAGTCAGCCAGATGAGCTTCACCTCGGCGGTGTACTTCAGATCATCCTTGTCTTGCTGCTCTTATGTACAATGTTTAACACTTGGGGTTATCTGGAGCAGAATGGGATTGACCCTTGAGGGGTCTCGCCGATGTTCCGAGTCCGGTGAATGACAACGCTTGTTGGTTGTTGGAGACGACTGTGGCACAAGAGGTCTTCCTTTGGATATGCTGATATTGATGCTTTCACACCTCCGTCTGGCCAAGTAACTTCCGACTTGCCTTTCTTGCCGGACTCCTCTCTCACTGGAGCCTCGAAGACTGGCCTCTCCTGCTCGGACTCTTCTCTCACTAGAGACACTGGGAGGACCCTCTTGCCGGACACAATGGGACCGGGTGGACCGTGCGGGGCTTCGCATGAGCCGCGCAAAGGCGTCGCTGAGGAACTGCCAACGGACTCACCGCCAAGTCTCTCATGATGTCCTCGGGGTGTTGATGTCATCCGCCAGGATGGTCTTGCCATTAGGACATGGGTTCAGTGTCTTCATCAGACCATTTCTCGTTGCCAGGTGTTCACCTGGGGCCTTCGTGCTTCCTGTTGCCTGTCATGGAGCTGCCGCTATTGCACCTCTCCCATCCGGATTCCTCTCTCACAGGACATGCGGCCGGGGCCCTTGTCCCCTGGACTGCCACTTGATCGCGTGGGCTGTGCGGGTCGCTGCGGAACTTCGGACATGGCCACAGTCGAGTCTTGTGTAGTCCACAAGGGTGGATTGTTTAGTGCTCGGGTATGCTCTGCTTCAGCAAGCTTTAGGTTCACGGGCCACCCATACGGTTCTTCGGTGGTTGGTCTCCTCGAAGGCAGGTTGTCGGGATTACTGGGATTCACACGGATGGTGCGATGCTCCTTGGACAGCACCGATGTTCCTGTGTGCTGAGTGTGGTTCTCTCTCTTCCCCTTGTGGAGTGATGTTGTGTTACTCCATTCTTCCTCTTCGTTCTCTTTCTCGACGCGGTCCAGTCTTCTTTCTTGCTTGCTCTTTCTAACCAGGCTTCTCCATGTAGCGGGCCCTCTACATGTCGTCCCCTTGGTCTTGTCCATGCGGTGGGGCACTGTCTTCTCTTGGCTTGGTGACTGGACCTGTCATCGTATTTTCCTGTTACTTGATCACTTCTTTTATTTTTCATCAGGAAACCCTTCCTTGGTCATCGGGTTTCTTTGTCTCTACGGTTCCTTCTTCGGCGGCACTTCTGCCATTCTCTGGCGAATTGTCTTCTTGTCTTCTTCCCTTTCTTTGTGGCGCCGCGCCCTTCTTCTCCCTGTTCCATCTCGCGACGCGGTCTGGTCACCATACTGTCTTGCTCTTCCCAACCAATCTTCTCCAGGCAGCGTGCACTCCACCTGTTTCTCTCTGGTTTGGGCATAGCTCTCCGACACTGTGATCTTCTCTTCTTGTGACTCAGAATGTTAAATTGTGGTTGTCGAAGTCTGCTGGTCCATGTTCGTGACCTGTCTTGGTGGTCGAACTTCTTTGCTTGGGTGTGACCTTTGGTGAGTCGGCTTCTTTGTGTGGGCACGACTATTGGTCGAGTCGTCTTCCTGCTTGGGTGCGACCTTTGGGCAGGCCGGCTTCTTGGCTTGGGTGTGACCTTTGGGTAGGTCGGCTTCTTGGCTTGGGTGCGACCTTTGGGCAGGTCGGCTTGTTGGGAGCGTCACGGTGTTTTGGCGTTGGCGCGCTTTGTCTGCGCGGAGGAGGGTTGCCTCACCGCTCCTGGTGCATCTCTGGTGCATTCCGCCATGCGTGCTGACGATGGCGCTCTGGTTGCTGCGAAATGTTGCTATCTTTCTCGGGGACCTTTGTGCGCTGTCCCGTGGCGTTGGCGTGTCGCTGTGCAGCGTCACCCTGGCGCTCTTGGTCCTTGGCGCTCTTGGCACGTTCCGGCGCAGTGCTGCATGGTCTTGTTGTGCGGGTGTGGAGTTCTTGCACTCTTGTCGCGTTCTTGCGCTTTGGGGTACGGTTCCTGTGTTGCTGGCGCGTTCCTGAGCTGTCTCCCTTTTATCCTCAGGAGGTTGCGTATTGACGTGGCGTTGTTTGGGCGTGGCTGTGTTCCTGCACATGGTTCGCTCAGTTTCGCATTGTGTTGTTGCAGACTTGTACTAGTGCTGTCCGGTGCGTGGAGTTCCTTCACTCCTTGCGCGTTGCTGCGCACACCCTCCGGTTCCTGGGGTGCGGCTTCTTTGCTCTCCGGCGCGGATTGGTACCTTCTCAGAGTTTCTCCGGCGCAGTTGCTCCGTGCGCTCTTTCACCTGGTTGCGGTGGCGTCGACAGCCACTGGGCGTGCACTCTGCGCCCTTGTTCGTCCGTGTCGTCGGGTACTTGCTGCTTTGGATCGTTGGTGGGAGTAGTTGATGCTGCGGTGAGCGCCTGTGGCCACAAGGTGTCACTGTTCTCTCCTTTGTCTGATCACGCAGTCTTTTCCCTAGGAATTCTTCCAGTGCTTCCTTGCTACTTGAGGCGCTAGTGCTTCACCTTGTCTCACTGTCCCTTTGCGTTTGCTTTCGTTACCACGTCGTGCAGGAAGTGGCAGCCGCAGACTCCTTGCTGTGCGTGGGTGTCTCCTGCGCTGCTGCGCACTTGCTTGCTGCTTGTGTGTGTGTAAATGCCTTACTGGAGTGGCGTTACTTAGCCTGTTGCCCCTTGTCACAGTTGTGATTCTGCCCTGATCTCCTTTTGGCCTTTCCTCAGCCCTGCTGCTGAGTTCGATTCTGGTGGCAGGTGCACTAGGCTGTTGCTTCCATCCAGCAGCAGCCTGCTTTGCTCGGAGACCTTCCTCCCTGGTTGTCTTCCTGCTCTACTGTCCCTGCCACTCTCCGGCTGCAAGGGGGCTGGAGCTGCTGCTGATCCCGGGCAGCGGGGGTAAGACCTCCCCTCTTCCCTCGTGAGTGTTTGTTGCTTTTCCCTTTTGTTTCTGGGAGGCAGGAGGGCCTAAGTATGAGAGTGAGGCAGTGCTTCGTTTCTGTGCACAGGGGGGGGAAATGCTCCGTGTCCTGCCGAGTTCACCAGCACGTTCTGCTTTCTCCTGTTTGGGGGCGTTCTGGCAGCCAGTGCCCATATGCACACAGCGATAGTTTATTTCAGTGGCGCTGGCCGCTTACAGGTGCTTCATTTCTCTGCCAGGGAGCCCAGGAGGTGGGGGCATGCTCCCGTTGCCGGCGGCCGTTCGGCCTTCACTTTGCACACACAGCCCACCCCCGCAGCTCCTCATTGCACATGCTGCGCGGGGTGGGGAAAAGTCGACATTGCCCTCGGAGCCTGCTAGCTCTCTCCGGAGCCGTCCTGCTGCCCTCCGGGCACTCGGGAGAGGGGCTGGATGATCACGGTAGTGTTGTGTGTCACTATGCGGGGTGAGCACCCGCTTGTGGGACCGTGAAATGTGTAGCCTAGGCGCTTTCACGCGGGTGGGCTCCGCTGAGGATTTGGTGTATCGCGGGTGGCTCCGCTGCAGTGTGTCTCCGCCCGCAGCTCTTCCACACGCTGCGGGCACTCCTTTCCACAGTTCATTCACCTCCTCCCTGCCGCAGCCTCGGTCACTCGCTGCGCGGCGGGGGACAGGGGCACTTCAGGCAGGCCACGGGTGGGCTCCGTCGGTGCTGCTTTACTTGGGATTTACAGTGGCTGCAATCACGCCTGGCGAGGCGCGCTGGTCATGCGGGTGGACACCGCTTTCACTGTTCACTCACTGCGCAGCGGGGTAGCTTTAGGCAGGCCGCGGGTGGGCTCCGCTGGCGCTGCTTCCTTCAATGTTCATTGGGGGCCGCCATAACTATGCGGGTGGGCTCCGCTTAATGTATAGTCAGGTGGGGGGGGGGCGCTTCTGGCTTGCGCGGCCCCCAGACAGCATGTGTCGCATGGGCTCACCTCTGGCCTACGGGCTTTCTCTGTGGGGTCACTTGTAGCCGATCCGGGTGGGCTCCGGTCGGCGATGCTTCACTGCCGGCGGTAGCTGGCGAGTTGGCAGTCCGACTCGGTGGAAGCCGATGCGGGTGGGCTCCGCACGGCTCTCTGTTTACCCAAGGCAGGGGCTCAGTCGCGGCTGACGCGGGTGGGCTCCGGTCGGTCCGCTTCTTTTTCTCGGTACTTCGGGCCGCGCATCCACGTGGCGCTCAGTTGCGGCTGGCACAGGTGGGCTCTGGTCGGTCCGCTTCAGTCTCTCCTCGCGCCGGGAGGCTCACGCTGGGCATGGAGGTGCGGGGGGGGGGGGCCCGGAGGGGTGCTTTGCACATGGGCACTTCCCTTCTTCTTTCTGGGGATTGTTCAGCTGCGGCACGCGTGGCATTGCGTTATCGCCTTGTCGCCAATGTAATGTTGGGGGCCCTGGGCCCTCATTGCTAAAAGGACTGACGCAGACACAGTCAGATACTTGGTACAACTGGCCCTGAGCACGTGCGCTCGGCCCCCAGTGACATCAGTGGTGGGTGGGTGTGTAGTGTGAGGTCACATGCAGAACAACTAGACTGTGTCCCTGCAGGACACTACAATCTACATGTGTAGCGCTCGGAGGGTTACGGGGTTGTTTTATTTGAGGAGGCACGTGATTTTTCATGCTGACCACCCCACTCCTAAACCCAAGATAGCGGTGAGTGAGAATTCAGTAGCCCGCAAGCAGGGGGGCTAGGCCTCGCGTCTCCCCCCGCTCTTGCCCCACCGAGCAATAGGCCGAGGCTCCTGTATTGAGCGTATATTGAGTCTGCTTCCTCAGCGGCTATCACCCCTCGTATCGAAAATACACTTAAACACTTGACATAAGATCAGTTGTTCATCAGGCACTACGTAGAGGCTGATTCACTAATAGTCTCCACAGTCACGAAGTCGCCGAGAACCCCACGTCCACAGGCAAACCCCCAGACGGGAAAGGTAAGAAGGGGAAGGTGGTCAGAAGAAAAATGGAGAGGGGCAGCGACCAAGTGGAGGATCACTAATGCCAGCGCACTCCTCAATATCTATGGCCGTCAACAGTGGGAGGAGATCAAACCGATGATGCAGCACCTCCCAAACAATCGCAGAATAGGACAAAGGCAGTGATTCTGAAGGGCAATACCATTGCAAACACCTTCCTCAAATTGGCGGACAATGCAGCAGCTGACACCGAAGCAGACAGGTTTGCACATGCGCAATACAAAGGAGGATTACACACCTGGCTCAGTGTCAGCTTTCAAGCCAAAGGTACTGGTATCAGTGAGTAACATGGCCTTTAATGGGAAATACTTGTTCAGTCCGGTGGCTGACAAAGCCCTTCAACAGATCAAACAAGACAAGAAACTGCGCAAGTGATGGGCACTTTGCAGTTTCGAGGAACCTTTAATAGAGGGTCTATGACACCACAGAGAAAAACAGCAGGCATGGGCATCTATCAATCAAGCACACATGTGGGGGCCCTGGGTGCAAATTTCCCACCAATGGCGGCACCAGCTTTGGTCGCGACGACCTGAGGGGATGAGGGGGGAGGCGGGAGGGGTTTGGAAACACATGTCATTAACACAATACAGTAATACACAAATACATTAATACAAATATAAATAAGTTAAATAAACTTAACTTATCGTCCAGCAGACTCCAGAAACTTTGTCCCGATTCCCGCCGTCCCCGCTTTCAAGTCCTGCAGGCAGCACCAGCATGTCATCAGGAAGGCGGCGCAGCAGGCAGCCTCCCTCTCCACTGCCGCGTTTTTCATTGGTGCGGCCGGCTGCCCCCACCTACGTCATTTTCTCTCTGTATGTTGCTGCTGCAGCATACAGAGAGAACAGGGAGAGTTACTCGAGGGCAGGGGAAGTGGCTTGGGGGAGTGGCTTTCCCACTGTTGGTAATACTTCATTTTGATAACTTTATTTCGGTCAAAGACCATAAAAGCACGGATAAAATATGTACATAGATAATAAAAATATAAATAGAGTTTTTAAGATAAGACATTATTAAATTGGAAGTTATCAAGAAATGGCCATCACAGTAAAAAAGAATGAAAAAAAAGACAGTGAGTTAAGCAAAGAAGTCCTTCTTCGCCACATTCCATGTAAAAAACGGGAAACCGAGAAGACAATGGCGGGAGAGGTGTCATAGGTTAGGATCCTGCAGGCCTGGGCACATTGGCTTAATCCCAAGTTTTTACACAACGGTACCAACCAGCATCTACGTATACTGCTATACGCCGGGCAAAAGAACAGAATGTGAACAATGTCCTCTTTAGTACAATTGCATGCTGGGCAGGAACCATCCTCTTTCCCTGACCAAGAGAGAGTCAGCGCCCGATGGGTAAGCAGCCGTGCCTTAATTGGGTGTATAGTTTCCTCGCTAGCGGTGGCTGTATTAGGTCTAAGAATTCTTTCCAACTGAGGCGTCAGCTTGACCTGTAAGAACTCTTTCGGAAGCCTTCCCATAACTGTCGCACTACACAGTAGACTTAGGTTAAAATGTCTCACATGGCCACCAGTTCTTTCCTCTGGACCGCCGCACAGCTCACCTCAGGGGACTCCCACAATTGGGGGAGGCCAATTTGTTGGGCAAGAGTTTTGATGTGCTGTAACCACGGCATACGCTTGCCTTTCAGGGTAGCCCAGACCATTGAGAATTCCGCTCTGTAGTCCTCGAGCTCTGGGACAATCCAGAGCCTTCTCCAGTACAGAAGCGGACGTGCTGAGAGTAGTTCAGTGATGGGCTTGATTTCCATGTCCAATCGCAAGGGTATCAATGGAGTGCTCTGGGGGAGACCCACCAAGTTCCTCATAAAGGCCTGCTCCACTTTCAGTAGGCTATGTGTATTCGTATGGCCCCAGAACTCCGCTACGTATGTTGCAGCAGGTCTTGCCTGGACCCCATAGATCTCAAGAGCAGGGGAAACTGGTCTGAGGATGGTTGACTTATGGAACTTGCAAATACCCCCAGTGATCTGCAAAAGTCTCAGGGTGGAACTAGCAACCTGGGGGCCCCAGGTGAAGTCTTCGTTTAGGGTGATGCCCAAATAAACAAAAGTTTTCACTCGTTCAAGCGGTGCCCCATTTAGAGTGGGGACCGGATGGGTGTGCCTCGGGGGTCCAAAGATCATTGGTCTTACCCAGGTTGATCTATAGGCCACGCGAGGTGCAGAATGTCACAAACCCGTCCAGAACTCGCTGGATGCCCGTTGATGTTCGCGAAAGCAACAAAGTGTCGTCAGCAAACATCAGAGCGGGCACCCGGCCAGTGGACATCCGGGGGACATCACTATCCCTGACCTTGAGTAAATCCCCCACCAGGCCGTTAATGTACAGGCTGAAGAGCGTCGGGGCTAAGACGCAGCCCTGCCGTACACCTCTCCTGATTGGAAAGCGGGGGATAAATCTCCGTTCCTGCCACACCTCACTTGGGCGTAATTCCCCACATGCAGGCGTGTCAAGACATCTATGAGGTAGGGTGGGAGGCCGAGACATTTCAGAACCCTCCACAGACTCTCCCTGGGCACAAGGTCGAAAGCGGCCCGCAGGTCCACGAAGACGAGGTAGAGGCTGCCACCCTCCACCTGGACAGTCTTCTAAAAGAGGACCTGGATCCTAAATATTTGGTCCAGGTTCGAGATTCCGGTTCTGAAGCCTGCCTGGAGGGTAGTTAAGATTTTAAAGTCCTCCATCCACCCTTGCAACCGATCTAGCAGGACTCGGCCCATTAGTTCCTGCGAGGTGTCCAAAAGGCTAATTGGCCTATAATTAGCTGGGGCTAGGGGGCAACCCTTTTTAAAAATGGGGACAATCTCGGCACCAACCCAGGTGTCAGGGGGGTTAGCTCCATCAAGGACTGCATTAAACAGAACAGTGAGGTACGGGGCCCAGATTTTAGGCTGTGAGCGAAATAAATCGCCAGGCAGCCTATCCAGGCCGGGGGCCTTGTTCGGTAGCAGCCTAGCTATCGCTGATTCTACCTCTTTGATGGTAATGGTCTCAGTATTTCCCTGGCCTAGCTCTACCACAAATCCCTCCCCTTCCCATGAACTATCCCAACCGGTGGCCCCCCGCCGGCGGCACTCAAGCGGAGGACCTTGGTCTAGTAAAGGCTGTGGTGTACTGACCGGTTCAAGTGTCCTAGCCCCAGTCGGGCAAATTGTGATGTCAAATTCGGGGTTAGAGTAGAGGGCCAAAAAGTGCGCCTGCCAAACAGAGGGGGCAATATTTGGCAAATATATCTCCCCACCCTTGCTTGAACCAGTGCATACTAATGCCCAAAATAATTTGGAGTCCCTTGCCTGCAAGGCACCTCTCAATAGTTCCCATCTCTCCTCCTCCCACTCCCTCTTAGCCCTGCTTAATTCTTCTTTGTACCTAGTCCTAATTGCTCTAATTTTGGCCATATCACTAGATTTAATAGCTGCCAGAAGCAGAATTTTCTGCTTCTTGCAAGCGGTATCAAACCAGGGGTGTGTCCTAGGCACAGGTCGTTTGTTCCTACACGCAGGGTACAGAACTTCCCTCAAGGCCACTGCAAGTTGCGTGTGTATATCGACTGGGTCCCTGGCTAGCGTTGGCTCACCCATCTGCGTTAGTAGAGGAAGTGCACACTGATATAATTTCGCAAGCTGGGAAGGTGATTCAACAAGGTGGGTCCATTTAACCCTTCTTTTATTATTAGGTGGTACCAATTGGGGTGGAATTATGCCAAAGTTAGCGGCCGGATTCGCAAAGCCAAAGGAACCGGGTTTGAGGGTTAGTACAAGGGCATTATGGTCGCTGTCGTGCCTCTGCACAACCCTGAATTCCTTCAGCTTATCCCAGTTGCTTGCCTCCACCATGACATAGTCAATGATGGAGGTTTGCCGGGACTTATTATAAGTGGCTAAGGCAGGGCGATCTGGGTCTATCCTTCCATTGCACGCCCGCAGGGACGTTGCAAGGGTAAGGGATTAAATTTGGATGGCCAGCGGGGTCCAAACTCTAGGCTGGGCAGCGTTGGGCTCTGGAATATGCCACAATGCATCCACTTCATCTTGTTCAACCAACTCCAGATTGCCCAGCGGCTTATATTGGCAATTGAAGTCTCCACCGAGGATAATTGCGGTGGAAGGGTCGAGGGTATGAATAAAGGTATTCAGAGCTATAATTGTTTTAGACTTTTGTTCATTCTTGGAGGGCCTAGAGTAGACATTAATTAGAGCTACTTTGGAGTTGGTGGGAGTTATTAATTGGACACACTGGATGTCCCGGGAATTGGTTGCAACTTGGGTTGCCTGGATACCCAAGTGAAGTTTAATCCAGGTAGAAAGCCCGCCCGAGGGCCGACCTCTACCTTGAGACACAGCCGGGACATCAAACGTTGCAAAGGTGTGGCTCCTACTTACCTCCAGTGCTAGTGTTTCCTGCATCAGGCATAGGTCCTGTTCCGCCATGTAGGATTCCCAGTCAGGACTAAGCAACTTGTTTTTCAGGCCAGCTATGTTCCAGGAGATAAGATTTAAACTCCCATCTGGACTTTTCCCCCAGACACCTGTTACAATAATCCCCTTATTGGTGGGAGTCCCCATTGGTGGAGCGTGGATTTTTGGCACATCGCCGGGTGAGGGAAGTGTGGAATTAACCTCCCTTGGCCCTACGTTATTTGGGGATTCCTTTTCCAATTGTTGAGGGTGGCTACCCTTAATACTGAGTCAATCCACCTCTTCCAGCACACTGAACCTATTCCAGTGCGGTGAGAGAGGGAAGAAAGGACTACAGTTACGGGGACCCTCCCTGGGTAACCGCCGATTGGGCAAAATACAGGGTGGGGGATAGCAACCCCTGTTGTTACAGCCACCTTTTGGATGGAATTGTTCCAGGCTGGGGGTAGGATAAAAGTAGGATAGACGGAGTGGGCAAACTTGAGTGTTAGAACTAAAGAGGGGGGCGTTACAGATGTATTCAACAGCGTTTGTGTCCCTAAAGTTCATGGATTATGACATCTCCCGCTATTGACTTGGGACCCCTCCCAACCCAGCCCACTCTCCTAGCTGACAGGATTGTACCTGAGATGTTTCTCGGGAGGGGTCTATTCGTGCTGAGCCATTGGATGCACTTGTTTTTTAACTCAGTCCCGCTTTCTCTTTTCCCCTCACCTAGGGATGGAACACCAGCCAGTGCCACCACATACGATTGGGCTTCAGGTGGTAGATTTATTGTTTGCAGATGGTGGTAGGGAAGTCTTGAGGTGGTACTCCTGGACAATGGTGAACTAGCCATGCTCCCCTTTTTGCTCTCTTTGGCAAGTGCGGCCGGCTTGTCCCTGCCATGGGGCAAGTCTGCTGCTGTTTGGTGTGCCTGGCCCTGGGTGGTGGTGGAAGGCAAGGGGCGTGCGATGGCCGATATCTGCTTAGAGGTGCTAGCCGGTGTTACAGTAATGGTAGACTGTGGCATTAGAGGTTCCCCCCGGCTTTCCCTCCCTTAAGAGTGTTGTTGAGTTTGGGACATTGGACTAAAGGTGCGACACGTCCCTGGCAGTTGGATGTCTCTGTTAATCCAACCCCCTTAGCGTTTACAGCCGCCAGTAATTTATCCAGTTTTGATACCAGGAGTTTAAGTTGGACCACAATAGTCCTCTCAAGGCATGCTTGCAGGTCAGCCACCATATTGGTGACCCAGCAAGGGATACCTGCAGGTGAAGTCGATGGATTGACTGTGGGGGTCACCAGGTTGTGATTTGCCAACTTATTTTTAGTCAGTTTCTTGAGGGAGCGCTCTTTAGTGCTCTTTTTCTTATGGCGTGCTTTGCTGCTTTCCAGTATTTTGACTGGGGACGGAGAAGCAAGGATGATGGGCAGGTCGGGGATGTCTGCTGAAATCTCTAGGGGCACCTGGCTGCAAGGTAACTCAACATAAGATGATGATAAGTAGGAGTTACCCTCTAGGGCATTTGTCGTGTTGGTCGTCAGGTTCCCTCCCTGGTTTTAGAGTGGGAATGATGGTGTTAGTGACAGCCTTCTTTCAGTGTTCTCGATGGCATTGGCAACCACCCCAATTGTTTGCTGCAGCATTTTATCAATAGCAGTCAGAGAGGGTAGAGGCTGGGGATCGTCTGGCTGCAGTTTAGTATTAGATCGCGTGGCATGCGTTTTGGCTTTTCTCCCCCTGTGACTCATACTGCTGTCTTAGAGAGTTCAAGACTGATGTTGCCTAGCCACAAGCGCTGAACCCAGCAAAAGGAAAAACTGCTGGTGCAGTGACAGTACCTTGGGGTGTGTTCCGATGGTCTATCCACAGCTTCTGTTAAGGCGAAAGGGGGGTGGCCCGTCCCGTCCTCTTCGGTCCACTGAGGGCCACAGAGGGCCCGCCCTTTGCCCGGGCGCTCCCGCAAAGCGGGCACTTATGATTAATTTATGCGCCTCCTGGCGCGCGTTGGCAGTCACTGCGCCGCAAGGGAGCTTGGGAGTTGTAGTGCCCCAGCTCCCCTCGGTCCTCCCCACACAGCGGCCGTGCAGTAGTGGTGAAGCAACGGCGGCGGAGAAGGACGGGGCGGTGGCAGTGTAACTGCTGAAGGTTTTCCGCCTCCTCCCTCGGGTACACAGGTCGGTTCCTCTCTGCTACGGTCGGCACTCGGGACACTTGGAATGCAGGAAGGTTTATATTTTAATTTTTGGGGCTGCCGAGTTGCTGCTTTTGCCAGGGCACCCTTGCGGCTCCTCGCTCCTTTCCGAGGGTGCTCCTTTTCCGTGAATCCGGAGGAATGCAGCTTCTGCCGCAATGCCGAGCTCCTTCACCGCGTGGCCCGCACGGGTAGCTCCAACAGTCTATGACACCACAGAGAAAAACAGCAGGCAGGGGCATCTATCAATCAAGCACACCTGCGGGGGCCCTGGGGGCAAATTTCCCACCAATGGCGGCACCAGCTTTGGTCGCGACGACCTGAGGGGATGAGGGGGGAGGCGGGAGGGGTTTGGAAACACATGTCATTAACACAATACAGTAATACACAAATACATTAATACAAATATCAATAAGTTAAATAAACTTAACTTATCGTCCAGCAGACTCCAGAAACTTCGTCCCGATTCCCGCCGTCCTCGCTTTCAAGTCCTGCGGGCAGCACCAGCACGTCATCAGGAAGGCGGCGCTGCAGGCAGCCTCCCTCTCCACTGCCGCGTTTTTCATTGGTGCGGCCGGCTGCCCCCACCTACGTCATTTTCTCTCTGTATGCTGCTTCTGCAGCATACAGAGAGAACAGGGAGAGTTACTCGAGGGCAGGGGAAGTGGCTTGGGGGAGTGGCTTTCCCACTGTTGGTAATACTGTCTGTTTGGGCGGCCTCAGGCTGCCCATAGAGTCAGTATTAAGAACAATGGGCAAGCCACTCCCCCAAGCCACTTCCCCCTGCCCTCGAGTAACTCTAACCAGGAAGTTCTGCTTTCTCGCCGTGCGAGAAGGCAGACACAATGGTAGTTATAGAATATGATAACTACCATTGTTCTGCCTTCTTGCATGGCGAGAAAGCAGGGGGGGCGGCGCCCAAACGCCCCCATGGGAGAACCACCTCTGATATGGAATAAGTCAGACAGGATATTCCTCACGTTTGTAGGTCGAGCATAGCTTTGCAGCGCATGTTCTGCCCGATTTGCGAGGCATGCAGTATGCAGTATAGGTGGAAGCTTTGTGGAAGCTCCGCCCACTCTCCTCCCATCTTTTTCATTGGCTTAGGTCCTAAATGCTGCCTTCCAATTAGTTTTAGGCATGTTAGTCCCTCCTCATGAAGGCTGTGTCGTAATTTTTATCCTTCCATGGCTACTGGCCCCCTTTCTTCAAACACTATTTTCTTCTTGTGCACCCCTTTCTGCAGTCTGTGACTTCTCGGCCCCTCTGCCCCTGCCTGCACTCCCCTTCATGCCTTCTCCTCCGCCAGCACTCCCGTTCCCAATGCAATAGGTCTCATGTAAATGCAAGTCCTATTGCATTGCAAATGCTTGTTACACAACCAGTGTCTCCTAACTCTTCAACACACAGGTTCATAGTGCTCGTGGTGAACTGCTTGGAAGTAACACAGGAGGTGCCAAGGCTCGAAGAGGATGCGCATTGCGGCAGCGCGGGTCACATGCTTCGCTGTTCTCCTGCTGCGCTGCATTGTGGGTACCGGGTTCTCCTGCTACTCGCCGGACGCCGTCAACATGGGGCAGTCACTGACAGTAAGGCACAGTGGAGCTGTACCGGGAGTAACTGAGAACTGACATCCCCAGCATCCTTGTCCCATGCCTCTTGGTACTTAGTAGGCTGTGAAACCGCAGACTGCAATACTAGACGTAGCCAAGGAAGCGTAAGCTTCTGAGAGATGCTGAGTTACCTTGTATTCGCTTGATATGTTATCTACATTTTCCTTATCGTAATGTGTGATACAATAATTTCAAGCAGCCAAAAAATGGTGGAAAAATAGTGGGAATATCAGCAGGCCTTTCAGAAAGTAATAAACGCAATAGCAACTTTAAGATAGACCTTACTGAACATGAATGAGCATTGGTATAGCCAATAGGTTGTGCGTATTAGAGACCAATTGCCGTTGTCAGTGTGTTTTTTCAACATGTTGTAGAGCAGCTCGATGATGTGTAACATGCCTTAAAGTGAACTAAGAAGCGCTGCTTTGTTTTGTTTACTTTAGGCCATGTTGCACAGCATCACGCGCGTGGAACATGTCAGTAGGTCTCACATAGCCGAATCCTATTGGCATTGCAATGCTTGTTTTATTTCAATGCGGCCACGCTTAACATCGGTGAAGGAGTCCATTTAGAAACCGGACTAAGGTGCTACTTTTCAGGTTGTGGTTTTGATTTTATACTTGACCACTTGTCCTTTTTCATTTGTACATTTCTAGGCGTCTCTTGTTTACTTAGTGGTTCTTAATTCCCCCCCCCCTCCCCCGAAGTAAAGATGCTTATTTCTGTTGCTATAATGGTTACATAATCATGCCAATTATGTTTTTACACAGGGCAGTGCACATTGATAATCATATTGTCCACAAGATGTTAGTTTTCTTACTGCTGTTTAGTTAATATATTTCCTTAGGATGTGAAGATCATATATAAAGAGGCACTTCATTTTTATTATGATTGATAATGTCACAAACTTTTACTTGGTAAAATGGGAAACAAAAACAGTGGAAAAGTTATACATGGAAAAGTTAGTAAAAGTGTGTATTGGGGAGTAGTTTTCCTTGCTTTTTAATCATAGTTGTACATCTTCCACTTCTGCGCTTCTCCTGAACTCAGCAATCCTTAATACCGTACTCCAGGGCTTGCATTGGGATGAAAAAACTGGTAGGTCTCTCAAAGGGGTGCGCCAATTTAAAAAAGGACATGGCTTTTTTAGGTCTCGCCTACGCAGCGCACATGTGCTACTTAGGAGACCTTTAGCCGTTGTGCAGCTCTTTTTCAAAGCACATACTCATGCTTGTGGCAGCATACGCCTTGCCGGAGTGCGCAGTGGCGCGCCACAAGCACAAGTATGTGCTTTGAAAAAGAGCAGACTCTCTCCCCAGCGCACGCGCCCCACTCGCGGGTGCACCCCTCCTCCTCTTTCTCCCGCTGCAGCCTTCACGCCTTTTTATTTTTAAACTTTCATTGCGAGGTGGGCGCTTGTTTTCTTTTAGAATTCCAGTGGAGTTTTTCTTTGCTCTCCACTTGTACTGCTTATACCTCAGATCCCTGTCCCCCTTCAGTTTGTCACCACCCCACCCAATTGTTGTATACAGCACAGCAACAGGGCCATGTTTCAGATCAGACATTGTAATGTTTAGTTTCTTATCTCCTATCTTCCACATGTTGCACCAAAGCAAAGGCCATGGCACACAAAGGCATTGCTTATGGTGCTGGGAGAGAGGGTGTGCCAAGTGAGTGCTCTCACTCAGCCGCAGTTTAGGGGAGATGAGCGACTGTAAAAAGGTCTCTCTGCAGGATGCTTTCTGGGGCTGTGGCACAGCAGCAAAATGAAACATTTGTGCCAGTTCCAAAACTAATAAAAAAAGTAAATGACAAGCATTTTTCTTGAATTTTCAGACAGCTGTTAAGTACATGCAGCGAGTTCCCTATTCTTCAGTTCAACCATGTTTACAGTGATTTTCAGTTTCCTGCTTGAAATCTGAAAAGTACACATGCCTTTTATAGCAATTGGGAAAAATTGAATTCAATATGAAAGAGTCAAGATAGCTTTAGAAAATGGTTTCTCTTATTTTTTGTTTATCTTATGTCTTTTCCAAAAATGCCACCATTGGCTATAACTTAGCACTTGGATTCTTAGAGGTGAGCTATTGGCGTTACCACTGCTCTTTTTTTGATTTAATTCTGCTTGGGACTTCAAACACTTGATGGCCAACCTACTTAGTTAGGGGGATATGTAGGTAATTCACATTTTGCGATTCTTAAATAACGATTTTTAAGGAATCACTATTTAAGAATTGCAAAATGGAATGTAGGTAAAAATTTGCAATTTTTTTGTGAATCTCAAAAATTCCTTCATTGTGATGTGCAAATTGCGAATCGCAATTAAGGAATGAGTGTCCTATTCATTCCTATGGGCCAAGAGGCCCTTAGGAATGAATAGGGATACATTCTCAAATTGTGATTTTCTATGAGAAAATCACAATTTGAGAATCGAAATTCCAAGGGTGCCAGGGTGTCCAAATGACACCTGTTGCACCCCTGGAATGTGCCACATGGCACTTTGAATTAAAATATTTATATTTTTTTTGAAAGGAAATCGCAAAATACCATCTACTTGAAGTAGGTGGTATTTTGCGAACCCTTAAGGCCAAATCGCACCCCTACATAGCATTTAAGGATTCGCAAAATTGCGATTCCTCAAATGCTTGAGCAAAATAAGGAATCGCAATTTTTGCGATTCCTTATTTTGCAATGTGGCACCTACAGTACAAATGGCCGTTTGCGATTCGCAAACGCCGGAATTCTGCGAATTCTGGTTTTTGCGAATCGCAAACGCCTACCTACATATGCCCCTTAGTTACCAACAGTATTCCACAGTCTTGAAAAAGATCTGAGATTTTTGGTGCCTTCAATGGAGCTCCAGTAATTGTGACTCTAAGTTAGTGGGAGGGCGAGTACTGGATGTTCACAGGGAGAAAAAAAATCCTGCATGATTTTGTGCTGCAAATTGTATCTTATTCCTTGCAGGCTCGTTCAATGGAGGTGTCACTCTTGGACCACTAAGTATTCACCTGCCTTAAACCAGTTTTGGTCTTGCATACTAAGAATACCTGCATCCTAATAGTCAACAGTCTGAGTACTTCTGTCTACAAAGGCAGAACCCGAGAGCACACAGGGGCATATTACCAAAGGCATTATCGCCGCTTTAGCGGTAATTTTTCCCGCTAAAGAGGCAATAATTGTATCGCCCTATTACCTAGCTGTCGCTAACACCAGTTAGCGACAGCTAGTAGGAGATAGCGGGCATTTAGGTGCCCACTTTGCATGTCAGCGATAATTATCGCTAATGACATGCAAAGTGGGCGTGCCAAGATGTTAGCGACTGGAAACAGTCGCTAACATCTCTATCTCCTATTACCAACTTTTGGAAATAATCGCACTAAGCGCGATTATCTCCAAAAGTTAACGCCTGCCCAGAGCTGTTCTTAGCCATGTTATCCAATGGTAGGTGTATAACATGGCTTAGAGCATTTTCTCGGTAATGCATAAATATCGCTGACTTTACAGCGATATTCATGCATTTCGGCCGATTTTTATCGCTTAGGAGATAAACCTTGATAATAGCAAGGCTCCTAAGCGATAAAAATTGGCGGAGCTCGGCAATATTAATATTGCCGCTAAACCATCATAGCGATAATCATCGCTAGTTGTTGGTAATATGCCCCACAATGTGTAAACCCAAGAGATACACAACAGGCTGATGGTGCCTAAAGCTGCAGCATATATATTTTCAGATGGAAGTGTTTCTCGGTCAGGCTCTATTTACTGTGTAGAAAAGACTGTTCCAACTTAAGCTATTTTTCGGCGTGAATTACGCAATAGGTTACGTTATGCAATCTTTATTTCTGCGTTACGCCATAAAGGACAGAAAACAAATAAAAGCATTCCAAACACAAAATCTTACATAAAAATCCAAAAGTAAAATGAGTTTATTATCTTTCTCCATATTCGTTAAAACATAAAAAATGTTAAAAGGTCTTTAAAAATTAGATTGACACAACTTCACATAGTGATTGTCCACATGTGATTGATGATGTGTGGGTAGTAACACTCAAATAGGTGATTTAAAAGTACATATCCCGTGCATATCCAAACACGCAATATAAATATTATTTTTCGAAACATTAATAATCAAATATTGGGACCAGGCCCTTGATCTTTTGGAATTAAAGTGTGTGTGCCTTTTTTAAAATTGTTATTTCTATTTGTAGACCTAGGTGTTGCAGTTAACTGAAGCAGATTAGATGGACTTCTTCCTAATACACCATATTGCTCACAAATATTTTGACGCTGCAAATACATTATGGTAGCTAGTGACAGTTAGGAGCCTTCTCAAAATGGATTTAAACTATCTGTAGGATTTGGGGGTTTGCCTGGCAAACCCCAAACTCCTACAGATAGTTTAAATCCATTTTGACCTAGCCTACCTTAGGCAAGAGAACATAACTTGCCCCAGTTTCAGTAGACCTACCACAGTTCAGGCATACATGATCATATTTATCAGAACAAGCATTGGCATAGCCAATAGGTCTCGACTTTGGGACCTTATAAGTGCTCAGCCATGCAACAGTTGATGTTGTTGCACCAAGGATATTGTGCTGGATAACTAAACACTTAAAAGGTCCCAAAGGCGAGACCTATTGGCTATGCCAATGCTTGTTATTTATAGTTGTGAATCGTACACTGCTGAGCTTCTCCTCTGAACTCTCCGGTCCTTAATACCTTACTCCTGGGCTTGAAGTGGGTTGTAAAAACTGGGGGTCTCTTAAAGGTGTGTGGCCAGTGTAATTAAGGGCGTGGCTTAAAACACATAATCAAACAATCTGTTCTTAGTATAGTGTGCCACCGAATGGTATTTTGCTGCGTCTGTCATAGCATCCAGATATTTAATACAATAAGTAACATTACACCTACAACAAGCCACGATTATTTGCTTTGTCAATGGTTGTTAGTTGCATATGATTAATAAGCACCATTTATGGCTGTGTTGTATATAACATTGAAATTGCTTTAGTTCTGACATGATGCTCCTCTGAAAGAACTGAAACGAGTCACTTTGAAGTTGTATCAAGGGCATTGAAGGGGGGTACTGCTGTAGAGGTAACATTTTTTTTCACCTTGAGGGTGAGGGCAAAAATGGAGAGCCCGATAGGGACCAGTCTCAGCACCTGCTTTTTAGAACTGTCAGTGCTAAGCACCAGCAGGACCCAGCCCACTTAAAGCCCTGCCATACTCATTTCTGCGCTTTGGTGCTTTTAGGGAGACATCAATGTAGTGATGTCCTGCAAAAGCCTAGATGCAAAATATAATTAGCCAAAAAACGTGAGCAGTTTTTTATATCGCCAACTCGACCAAAGATATTGGAGCAAAAGTTAAATTACACGAGGACACATTCCTTTTTTGTTTCTAGGCATGAGAGATCAAGTGAGCAGCCCAGACAAATAGGATTCTGAGCTGATGCTGAGAGATTCCCAGCTCCAAAGTCTGCAGCGCTGCTTAATACGTCACGTCCTCTCCTATCAATGCGGAATGGCATTCCTCTCAGGAAAATTGTTTGTCAAGAAGCGGAGCACGGAGTATAAAGCAAAGCTTCCCCTCTCTTGTTTTTTATTAATTTTGTGTGGTTTGTTTTCTGGAACGAGTGTTAAAAGAAAAGAAAAAGCATTGTCAGTGCAAATGTGTTTCTGGCAGTTGCGCCCTTGCCTTTTCTGAAAGTATGATAATTTTGAAGCTGGGAAGCGAGTTGGGGGGAGGGGAGCTGCCAGCGGACACATGTGAAAGGGAGCAGTAACATCTGGAGAATGGCTGTTGGTGAAGGAGAGGCAATACACAAAATAGAGTACAGGAGCCTGTGGCAAGTGGAAGGACACTGGCCACAGGTAGTAGTACTTGATCCAAGCTCCACAGCCTGGATGAAGACGAGAAGCGCAGTAGGAAGCAGGAGGCAAGGAAGAGGTGCTAACCAATGGGAAGCAAGCACACAAGAGAGGTGTGGGAGTCAACCAATAGTAAATAAAGGTAAGTAATGGGTGGCATCTATGCCCCTTTTAAAATATTATTTTTCTTTACAAAAGATTTAGCGAGGACTGCATAAGCGCTGTGCAGACAAACACCTAAAAAGAGGGTACGCTGGTGTACTCAACCTTGCAGCCAGGCTCATTACCCACTGCAAATGGTTCAACCACATTTTCCCAGCTCTCAAAACCCTAAAATGGCTCCCCATCGAAGGCAGAACCGCATTCAAAAATGTATGCATCACACACAAAGTCCTCCATCAAAATCCACCATCTTACCTTGCTAATAAACTCTGCAAATCGGGCAGCACACAACACCTAAGAAGCACTAATGCTCTCCTCCTTGTCCCTCCCCTGCTAAAAAAGAAATCCACTCAATCCCGCTCCTTCTCCGGTAATGCCCCCTACATCTGGAATGCCCTCCGCAAAGACCTGAGATGCAACCCTTCCTACACCAGCTTTAAAAAAGATCTCAAAATTCACCTCCTCAATAAAGATTGGGGGTCTCTACCTGTGCTTTAAACTTGCTCTTCCATATCCTATAGGTATTCTCAGAATATCTGTTTACATGATATGTATAACTTCAAGCCTTTTGTTATTCTCTGTCTTACCTGCTGTGTATCCTATAATGATGTTGTAAAAGTTGTAATTTTGTTTTACCATATGTATCTCAGTCTTGTAAAGCACTCTGATGTTTTTGTAATTCTTTGATGCTGTAATTTGTCTCTTGCCATAACTAGCTCTATCTTGTAAAGCACTCTGATACCTCAGGGTCCAGCCAGTGCTATATAAAACCTCTAAAATAAATACATAAATAAAATAGCTTACATGGGAACTGCTGCCCTATTGCTTCATGAAAGGCAATTTAATTCATTGGATCCCAACTCAATTAATCTAGTTCATGTTGTTTCTTAGTTGGACGGTATTCCTCCAAATGTCTGAAAGCGCTGCCCCGAATGTTCTCGTGCAAAGGCTCCCTAGATTGCTCTGAAAATTTACAAGTCATCCATTAATGTGATATGTCTGCAGCAGATTATCACCTACATTTAAACTTCCTGAATTGTGTTTATTTTCTGCACATGGAAGGGGAATACAGCGTAGAAGTTTTTAAAAAGAAGTTGTGGCACTAACCAAGTTGGGCAGTATGGAAGTGTCATGATAGCACCGGGCATTGCAGGAAGTGGCATCACAACCCATGACCTCACAGGAAGTGTCAACACAAGAAGTGATATCAGATCTTAAAATCTCACACATATGTTTAGCAGGTCTATCATGTGTACATTTGAGCGCGTTACAGTATTCAACAAATTAGATTTTGCATTGAAGTTGTGCCAAAAAAGTGACGCAACTCAGATGCAAAATATCGGCCTCAATTTATGCATTCATTTTTTAGGTCGAGCATTCAAGATGTCTTGTTTATACTTTAGTATATACATATTATATACTTATATGTGTATGTACTTTGTGGGCTCAGGATACTTTTTTCTGTTCAACTGACTCTATTTAACTGTCTTGATAGAAAACGACCAGCAGAGGTCAGAAAATATCAGAATTGTTTTCTGCTGAGAGGCTTTAAAAAAACGAATTCTGGCAACATCCTCTATTTAACTGTCTTGATAGAAAACGACCAGCAGGGGTCAGAAAATCTCAGAATTGTTTTCTGCCGAGAAGCTTTAAAAAAACAAATACTGGCAAGATCCTCTATTTAACTTTCTTGATAGAAAACGACCAGCAGAGGTCAGTAAAATACCAGAATCACTTTAGCATTCTCTAGATTCCATTCCATAGAAATTGTCTTCCATGAGCACCCATAGACAATAATATTTTGTTTTCAAATCTTGTATTTTCAGTGATATGACCACCGAAAGCCCTGGTTTATATTGAAAACAGAGCTTTGGCCTAGACCATTTCCAGCTGAAAGGCAATATTTTTCTCCATGTTTTTCCATACCTGGCGTGTCACGCAGTTTGGTGCTTACTTTCCGTCAATGTTAAAGAACAGTAGATGTGTCAGCACCCAGGCTAATGTGCTGCATATCTAAATACATACAATGTCCCAAAGGCAAGATCGATTGCATGGCAAATGCTTGTTCATGTAGTGACTCGTCTTACTAACTCTAAATAAGGCCTGATCAGGCACATGCATCATCAAAAGCTTTTGCGAATCCTTAATTGCGATTATTAAGGAATCACAGTTAAGGACTCTCAAAAGCCTATGTATGTAGGAATCGCTATTAAAATAGCGAATCCTAAACTTTCCTTAATTGTGACTCACAAATTGCGACTCGCAATTAAGGAATGGCCTCCCATTCATTCCTATGGGCCTACAGGCCCATAGGAATGAATGGGAAATTGTGCATGCAATGTGTGTGTGTAACCTGAAACCTTGAAAAGTGCATCTTTCAAGGTTTTTGCAAAATACAGACCAGAGTAATTTCTCTATATTTTGCGGCCCCAAATAGCGAATTCGTATTTCTAAATGCTTGTAGCTTGCATTTAATGAGTCGCAAATTGCGTTTTCTTAAATTGCGAGTGCCTAACACTTTGATGCATTTTTGCGGGCTCAAACAGACGTTTTTTGCAAATCGCACTGTTTGCGCTTGCAATAAACAATGATGCATGCCCTCCTATGTTTCTATGACCAATGATGATAATTATACAATGTCCAAAGCTAGCAGAGATGAATATTGAGAGATGGTGGAAAATGCACACTGCCGCTCGCTATTATCATCATGTTACAGTGGGGAGCACCTTAAGAATCCATGATAAGTTCAAAATAGGTTAAAAATCTTGAGGACAAGATGGCTCACCAAATTGTCTTGTACAGAGAACTTTCCCCTGATTTATGGAGGACATGCACTAGCAGTGTCAATGTATAGGAGAGCAATAGTCAGCCAAATGAGACAAGTGTATTCCTTTGACATTGATAGCACCAAAAGGAATTTTGACAAATACTTTTTGCCCCATGTGCAGGAGTGTCATTGTAAATTTCTTGTTTAGTTGATAAAATACATAACCATTTATGTACAAAACAGTATAAATAGCAACACCGATCCAAATACAACTGTTAAAATAAGAGTAGGTTTTTACTCTACCATTAAATGTTTTTCTGAAACTTCAGGGTTGGCTCCGTGATGAACAATGGTGGGATTAGCTTTGATAAAATCTTTGGAGTTCCTAAAACTGAAACAAGAGAGGAGGATAGAAGCAAGGTGCTGAGTGAATAAGGTGTGCAGTGCAAGATGTTAAATTAGATTGCGAAAAAAGGGATAGCAGATGGGGTCTGAGTGCCCATGGGTAGTGGGAGTGCTCCCCACACCCCCGTGCCAAAAGGTACCCTTGGAATACAGAGTGCAGTAAGTACAGTACAAAGTACAGTACTTAGCTAGACTCAGTGCAAGAAGACAGCGCATCAGTTTGTAAGAGTGATGGCTTCCCGGGCTAAGTCGTGGGGGCAACAACCAAGGACCCAGAATTCTAACAACCCAGTTTGTACAGTTTGTAAACGGAGATCCAATTTTGTGTTTCTGTAGAGTTTTTAGAGCGACCATGAGAGTCAAAAAGTGCATTGTGCAGTAAATGGGCTGTGAGCTACAAACCATGTTGATTTCCCATTTCGGGGATTCTGTGGTCCGTTAGGAGCTTTTGAGCAAGGGTCAGTGGTGCGATGTTGAAGATGGGTATTGAGGGGCATATTAGCAAGAACTTCTTTAAAATTGTTGCCGTTTTAGCGGCAGGAAACTTCCTTATTAACGAAAAATAAGGATTCGCTAATAAGGAATAGCAAAATGATATGCATGAAGAAATCGCTTAAAAATTAGCGATTTCTTAAAATTCCTTAATTGCGAATTGAAAATTGCGATTTGCAATTAAGGAATACCTCCCCATTCATTCCTATGGGCCTAGAGGCCCATAGAAATAAAAGGGAAGACATTTTCAATTTGCGAATAGCAATCAGCGAATCGCAAATTGAGAATGCGATTTCAAGGATTCAGGGGTGTCCAAAGGACACCCTGTTGCACCCTTGAACTTGATGTTCTTTAGGGCATGTGTGTGCGCAACATGAAACTTTGAAAAATGCACCTTAGTGCATTTTTTAAAGTTTTTGCACATTACCATGAAGTTCAACTTCATGGTAATTTGTGAGTCCTATTAGCGAAATCGCTATTTTTAAAACTTTAATGCATTGTTTTAAGGAATCTCAATTTGAGATTCTTTAAATGCAAGTAATCGCAATTTTGCGATTTTTTAATTTGCGATTTTTGCATTAGGGATGATGCATCCCAAATGCAAAAATACCGGTCGCAAAGGGGCAGATTCTCAGAATGTGCCCCTTTGCGAGCGGTTTTTAACTTCATGCATCTGGGCCATTATGCTTGCAATTATCA
This sequence comes from Lissotriton vulgaris, assembly GCF_964263255.1. Classification (NCBI taxonomy): domain Eukaryota; kingdom Metazoa; phylum Chordata; class Amphibia; order Caudata; family Salamandridae; genus Lissotriton; species Lissotriton vulgaris. The sequence continues at coordinate 498,752,728 of NC_141695.1, forward strand.
AGAACAAGTAAGTGTTTTAACCCCTTCGGGGCTGATGACGAGCTGGGCTCGTCATGGCGTAGCCTCCTCGCACGCTGATGCCGAGCCCAGCTCGTCACGTAACATGGGATTTAGTAAATCATCGCGTAGGAGGGGAATTGCGCTAGCGCGCATGTGGTTAAACAGCACTTTTAAATACAGACCTCAAAGTAATACTACTATGAGCTTCAATTAAATGGCTGATCAGACAAGTGTAGGCTCCATCTCTCTGCATTTTAAGTCATCTTAATATTAAACAGAAAACATGAAAGAGTAATTGTCATAAAGTTTCATAAACAATACAAAGATAGACGTGCGGATAAGAAGTGAGGATCATTCATAGATCCTCATTGAAACTTGTTTAATATACCAGACATCAATGTCCGCTGATAGCACGGTTTCAGCAGCTCAATAGAAAGAGTACCAAAAGAGAAAAGGTGGAGCAGACACAATATCAGGCAACAATATAATAGAAAACATGGGAGTCAGCCTACGCAGTTCACCTTCCCTATAGGAGAACTATTCCGAGCGCCCTTAACAGAACCAAGCATCCCAACCACTAAAAAAATATAAGCATTTCCAGAATTAATCAGCAAATCTTAAAAACATGATCCAGCCTCTCCACGAGAGCCGCCTGACAATACTTTGATTGCGTCAAATTAATGGATGACCGTCGGAGGCAATAAATCCTCTGAATTTCAGGTGCATTTAGGCTCTAAATCTCACCCTGCAGTCACTCCTCTCACTCTACTCTCACACGGTTGCATCGCTCACCTTGCACTCACATGGGCACTCTTGTCAACCACACAGTGCAAAGGATTAATGTGCCTGCTACAAAGAATATGTACCATGCAGAGCACAGAAATGAATGTGAGTAAACTATGAGTAGCGTTATAAAAAATGAAATGTTTGTCAGAAAGGTGCTATAGAGAAATGAGGTGCATTGTTGTGAGTGGTAGTGAGGGAATTCATGGAGAAGAAGGAAACAGGGGAGGGGCACCAAAAAAGACTGTTGCACCGTGTGCAACCAGTGTTAGGGCCTGAAGGAGAAGGAGGGCCAGCCAAATGGAGTAACCTACAGAGCATAGAGAAAGGTTTTTATATCTTCATAAAGGACAATAGATTCTTGGTGGAGCAAAGCAAAGTAGGGTGCAAGTCCCATAATTGTGCGGCCTGCACCAAAACAGCGAAACAGACAAGTCATGCCTTCTTGAATTAGGGAACAATAAGCAGTGGCCCAGGCTGAGAGGAGCATACAGGTCTGACCCGTATGCTTGGTGAGGAAAGATGAGATGATGAGAGAGGACAGCAAGGGAGTGAGAGAATTTGATTGAAGAGGTCAGGGATGAGGAGAAATGTAAATTCCAGAAGAGAAGTATGGACACGCAAGAAGTGAGTGTGAGCCAAAGGTGAGGGCTTCTGTTAGAACAAAGGGCAAAGGGGAGATGTGAAAGATGAATGGGGGGACTGGAGAGATGTAAGATACAAATAGATAACAAGTTTAATGGAGAGACTTGAGGTGAATGAAAAGTGATGAGGGGCACGGGAGGTGATGGGCCAGAGAGGCCATGAGATAAATGCAAGAGACTGTGAGAAATGAGGGCAGTGAAAAGACAGAATGGCAAGAGGTGATTAAAGGTGAAGTGAGAGGTTGAATGGGGAGCGTTCACAAGTTGTAAAAAGTGGTGAAGAAAATGGCCTGCAAAGTGAGAGAGGGATTTGGGGTTGGGGAGAAGAGAGGGATGGAAGGGAGGGGTGAGTGGAAAGTGGCATGGGTAAACTGCTTAACTCTGCACAAAACCGTCAGGTGAGCTTCTAATGAGGCAGCACGTATTCCTGCAGAGTGGAAGGCCCTTCTCAAAGGATGACTAGAAATCTTTCTGATGTTTATTGCTGTACTTTGGTTATAAACTGGTACTGATGGGGTGAAATCTTTCCTCAGCGTTACTGTGTGTGAAAAATTGACTTCAAAATAATGAAGCAATGCTATCCCAAAATACGCGGCATCACATAACATCATTTACAGCTTACTGGACTTTGGACGTTGCTTTGACCTGTCTACCAGTTTGTGTTCCCCTTCGCCCTTCCCCTCCTCTTCCCATGTGGTGTCCTACACCCTCCCCTCCTCTTTCCCGCCTTCATTACCTGTCTACTTCCCCAGGTCCTTCCACCTCCCCTGAATCTTTCCCCCTGCCTGCTTTTCCCCTTATGTATTTGTGCTTATTGTTTATCTCAACCATACAAATAACTATGTTGCCATGCTCTAATAACTGTGTAACCTTTGTAACGATGGAACCTGTAACTATGATCTGATGCTGATGTAAGGCGCTCTTATACCTCCGGTTCTAGCAAGCGCTATATAAAACCTTTAAAATAAAAAATAAATATAATATATCGTTGTGAGAAATGGTCCATTGCAGTTTGCCATGAAAATTACGTTGCTTGCATACATATGTAGGAAAGCATCCACCGGAATCACATGTACTAAAGAAATAGCCCTCCTGTTAGCTTGTCTAGATAGGGGTAGAGGTGGAAGAAGAAGAATAAATACAGAAAGAAGTCCCTCTTTTAGAGGGGGCGCTAATGTTAGACGTTATCTCACTGAAATGAAGTACACCCATAAGCATCGGGAACACCAATGACCACTTGTCCACTCTGCATTTCAACTGAACTTCCAAGCACTTCAACCATCCCCTCCAACCTGTTCCCAAAGGCACACTAACCCCTTCACCCCAGTCACTGGAGCTTTTACTGCTTACTCTACCTAACAGGCAATCTTAGTTTTATACACTTGCCCACTCACCAGGTTACAGGAGTCTCTCCTGCTTATCTCCTCTTCCCAGACACGCTTACTAGTTCCCAATGCAACAGTGGGAGCCGGACTGCAGAGTATGGTAAGCATGGAAAAAATGCTGATGCTCTGTGGACGATTGTGCATGCATGTGTGAGTCATGTGAGTATGTCTGCATGTCTGTGAGTATGTGTCTGCGTGTGTATGCGTGTGCATGTGTGTGTTTGTTTAAAAGCAACCCTGGGCAGTGTGTTGTGCCCACCCCTCTCCCCGTAAATACTGGTCCTCACACACTGATGGTAACTGTTGACAACTTTGTGCATTCATGTGATTTTGCTTATTTCCAACACTTGCCAAATTGCTGGCCCTTGTATAACCATGATTATTATTACCAACTTACGTGCATCTATGGGTTGGTGTCATTTATCCACCCTGGGTTATTAGTTGCCCTAGAACAATGGGCATCCATGAGAGTATACCATTTCCCACCTCTATTAAAATGCTGGTCATCGCATAATAGTTGCAATTCTTTGCAACGTGTGGGCATCCATGGGATGAAGCTCATTGTCCACCCTTATAAAATGCTATCCCTGGCAAAATGTGGGAGTTCTTCGCAACTTGTGGACGTTGATGGGATGTTACCCATTGCCACATGTGGCAAAATACTAGCCCTCACATTATGGTGTTATTTTTTGGTTCAGGCACAGCAGTGAGAATTCTTGGCAATTTTTTGATGTCTATGGCATATTATCCACCCTTGGAAAAATGCTCGCCCAGGTATAATGGTGGATTTAAATGGAATATATTGGGCATTCATGGTAGGAGGATTCCTATCTCTTCCAACGTGCTGGTCCTGGTGGAATGATGGTTATTCTTGCACATTGTACATATGGCAGACACAGTTAAGAAAAATGTAAAATAGCTCTAACTCTCAGAGAGAAAACTCTCTGCGTATTGAGGTAATTTCCTTTTTGTTTAGAAGAAACTTACTCTTTGAGGATTTATTTTTAATAAATAACAAAAACATTTGCAAAACAGGCACCAACTCTGCAAACTACAGTGCTATGGCGGGCAAAGGGGAGGCATGATGGCAGCTCTCTTCACAGCTCAAAAATCCTATTTAGTCTGGTGGGGATCTCTGAAAAGTGCAAACTGTCCTTGACCAGCAATTTTTGGAGGCTTTCCACACAACATCATAGGCTTCCTTCTGACCATTGTATTATGATACTGGGGGCCAGAGGGAAACCTGTGGGGGAAGTCTGCTCTGCTTCCGAGAGGCTCATTGAGCCCATCTGGATGGTGGGTGGAATAATGATCCCGAAATGGCAGCCGAGCCAGCCTTGGCTCCGCCGTCGGCAATACAATGTCACCTGCCATGAAAAAGCAGATGGAAAGTGACTTTGGGGACCCCTAGCAGGGCTCTATTCCCCCTGGCCCTCCTCCATGGGGCCTGGGGTGCACCTATGATGCCCCCCTAAACATCCCTGCACCATGTGGCATACATTGCATGATAAAACATAATTTTCTCTATTGCAGCTTGTGCTGTGGCCCTTTTCTGGCCGCCGCACAAGCTGCAATAGGAAAAGGATGTGTCCAACTACCCAATGAGCGGTCGCATCCTAATACGGTGGATGGAACTGCTGATTAATAGTTTGGCAGATCGATTTCGCTACAGTGTCAGTCAGACACTTGTCTGAACAACATTGTAATCAGGCCCTAAATTTTTGTGGTTAAAATAACTCTTTTCTTTAATATATTTCTTAGGATATTTTTATTGGTTTTACAAGTGAAGCAGTGCATAAAAACTGGCATTTGATATGTGTCAAATTTCGTAGAGAAACAATGGGGCTAAGGATCTCATGGGAGGTTTACATTCTATAAATGTTGTTAAAATCTTGAGATGTTGGGTAAAATCTTAGCAGTCAGCCAAGGGTTCAAAAGTAAGATACTGAAAGATGATGCACAGAATTATGTTTATTACATCCATTACAGAGGCATGATTTCAGAAGGAAATACAAGTGCATCAACAAAAATTCTCAATTTTCTTGCCCAGTAGTTAACTACAAGTTCAGTTAGTTGCCTCAAACACCTGAGTAATCAAAAAAGATATACCACCTTCATTGACCATTAGAAAGGGACCTAGTGATTTCTGATTCCCTTCCTTCATTACCCAGGGACTGGCCCCAGCAACTGGAAAGTGGCAGGTATTTAATTAATTAAAGACCTTTTAGACCGTAAATTTACTTTGTTCTTTTCATAAGTACTGTCCAGGTTAGCCCTGCCCAAAACTGAATTCTACAAAATTCTAACATTTAAAAGAATTATTGTAAAGTTAATGACATCAAATTAAGCACCTGATTCAGATAAAGTTAGGAAATCTGTAGATATTAATGCACATACTGCCTCTAAATTCAATAAAATTATTATTTATAAAATCTCAACCTCTCAATAAAACATACAACACCGAGCAAGATGATGGAAGGGTAGCAAGCTGTCCACAGGAGTTCCTGGGAAAAATTGTTCAAATCTCCATATACTTTTTTGACCGGCCCCCAACCATCAACCCATTTTTCTAGCACAGAGAGGTTATTTACCAGAGAGAAGGGCCACCCTGCAGGATAATCGATGGACTTCCTGAGGAGCCTCCCAATTTCCAATTCTCCTGATCTTTTGGGGGATCGGACTTCTGATTGTCAGCATGCTGCATACCACTTTGGATTAGTGAAGGCTACCCCTTGTTGGTGAATGGACCGGCCCTGCAAAGGGTTCCTGTTTGTGACCTTTACCATGCTCCTTTTTCCAATGAATGTGCCTCCCTACACACTCCCCACTAAAGAATGGTGATTAAGGCTGGCAAGTCGGCGATGGGCTGTGAGCTCCTTTCAGTATATCTGCTCTTAATCCATCCTGAAGCAAAGGTATTCCCTGAATCCGTCAGTCCCTCATAAACACTGAGTCACATCACCCAACGGTTTTGCTAATGTACTTGAAATGTGGCTAAGCACTCATGCAAATCAGCTGGTGCCTAAGGCACGAAATGATCCACACTGTAACATAAACTAAGACAAAAATTATCCACCATTTCGGCTTGTTCGTGCATGTGCCCCCCACCAAGAACAAAGGTAATGGGGCTGGTAGTGAGTTATGAATTAAGCCAGTTAACTATGGGTGATCCTGTGCTCTCCTTACAGTCACCTGACTCTCCTATTGGAGAACGGCCAAGGCTGATTTTCAAGTGACTGTTTCCCATCTAAGATGGTATGATGGGCAAGAAAATGATGGATTGGAAGGAATCTTGAGTAATTCCCGGTGGCTAAGAATATTTCAAGTAATGCACCAGTTAGTTTTTTTTTATTTTCCCCAATACGATGACCTCAATGAGATGGGTATGCCCAAATGTGAATGTGTGTTCACTGTGCCCTAGGCCTCAAGCTGAACCTCATTGACAAGCCAAAATAGTACTGAGGTTGCTAGTGTTCCTTTTCAGATGGGACCTGCCTGGCAGTTTGGATGGACAGTTCCTATTGGAGCAGAACCAAAGCTGCTTTTCATATGGCTGACTCCTGACTAATGTAAATGTAAGTGTACTTATATAGCGCAACCTGTCACCCAAAGGGCATCCTGGCGCTTGCTTAGGGAACCCGTCCTGGTATTCCCCTGTGAGATAGCCCCAGCAGGGTATCCACAAGGTGAAAGCCAGGCATCCCACCGCGAGGGGCTGTTGTGGAGATTAAGCAAGCTATTGCCCAGAGTTGCAGAGTGAGACCCCGTGAGTCGAGTAGGCACCGGAGCGAGAATTGTCGAGGCCGTGGAATTTTGAGCCCGAGACCCGCCGAGGCGGGGAATCGAACCCTGGTCCACGGTCGATCCCAGCTTCCGGGTCTGCCGCCTCTAACCACTGAGCCACACTTTTCCAGTATTCCAGGCCATATTGGCCTGGAATACTGCCCCTAGTAGTGGCTTAGATTAGTTCAAGTATTGCACCCATCAATTATTTTTTATTGTTATGAACACTGTTCTCCACTAAGATCGTGTTTTTGTTTAACCATGTACAGCTCACAGGGTCACAAACTATGTTGTAGGGTTTAGGCTGGTTAAGTGTGTCATTACGTTTTAGTACATGGACTTGTGTAATCAAGTAACATGCAATCCTGCACTCTAGAGTCTATCTCTATGATATGATTTTAAATTAAATAAAGTGCTCTTTTTAAATGAAACCGTTATTTAAAGCCCTTTGGTTTATTCACTACACAAAACCGCTAATAAATTAACAAAAATTATAAAGTACTGGATTGAAGAGCAAAAAACAAGAGTAGAGGAGCACAGTAACTATATGTCAATATGATCTGCTAAAGAGCTTTTATCTTATAAAGTACAAAGCACATTTGATAAAAAAGCAAGCAAATACTTCTTCAATAGAAAAAGACAGCACAGTAAATTCTTTTTTATGATGCGTCTGTATCCTCTTTCTTTTCTTTATTCATAAATCTTCATTACAATGCACATGTATAACAAAGTATAGCCTATGCATTTCGTCACAAACTCAAGGGACTTCTTCAGGGCAAAAAGTAAGTGTTGGTTATTCTACTTCTTTGAATAGAAAGACATCCATCACTCAGGAGTCAATCAAATCCATAATTATTTAGCTCATATTGGTAGCCTCATCCACAGAAAGTATATACCCAATAGTGTTTCAATCATGTCCACTTCTTTAATATTCAACAGAACTTCAACTATGTTTATAAAAAACCCAGAGACCCTGCAACCCTTCTCGTAGGAGCTATCAGAAAGTAATTGGTTCACCCATCTTAAAATTCTTCATGTGCACCCGGTGTTTGGCCCACAATAACGGAGTTGATACCCATTTAGGTGTTAGACATTGGCTGAGTAAGCGAGAAGGGGCCAAAACAACAATGGACCAGATATGTAGGAATATATCGTTGCAAAACACTGCAACCAATACTTTGATACCAGTAGAGATTTTTAATAATCAATCTTAAAAATCGGAATCATAGTGGGTCTGAATCCGACCTACCCCATAAATATTAATGTGGTAGGACACTAAATGCAACTCACAATATTTGAATGCCATCACAGTATAATGGCCTGCCAGGGTCATCAGACCACCATGCCTGTGAACGAAAAAAAAGACTTTTTGTGTTTGCTTGCTCAAGAGTTTGAATGGCCTACTCTCAAAGTATCTTTTTTACCATTTACAAAGGGGAAAGTATCCCGAACAGACCTCTTCACTTTTGCGAATAGGTTAACACTGCAACTTTGGTGATAGTAACTTTTCAATGGTTTATGACCACTATTGTGTCCTAAAGTATTGATATATATGGGTACAAATCAATATTTGGGGCCTCATTTATGAGGCCATGCATCACTTTTACGCTGCCGGTGCATCACTTTTTGGGAAGCACCAGCAGCGTAAAAAATGTGCCTTGTTGCACCATATTTACAAAGTGACGCATCTAGGTAGATGCATCACTTTGTAAACCACTGCGCTACATTATACCTACGCCAGGTATAATGTATGTAGGGGGGGCTTTTGTGACGCAAGAAAGGGTCATAGAAGTGACGCAGTGAAATCTATAAGATTTTACTGCGCCACTTTTAAGACACAAATGTGTCAATTTCTTACGCCTGCCTCACAGCAGGCGTAAGACTGACGCAGCCCCTTTCACATGGGGCTTGTCCCATATGAAAGCACACATTGCTGGAGTTGGGTCACTTTTGTGACACTCTCCAGCAATGCGTCACTTTTGCACTATACAGATACGTCAGAAATACTGACGCATCTGTAACTCCTTTCGCCATGATGAGTCATACTGTAAATATGACGCATCATTGGTGTCGCAAAGAGGGCACAGTAAAAAGTGGCGTATCGCTGTTTTCAAGCAGCGATGCATCACTTTTCATAAATGAGGCCCCTAGGAATGGATGCCTACAACACTAAGCGATTCCTTATCCATTTCTTAACCCATTTTAGATGTTGGTAAAATGTTACAGACTCCTAAAATGAGTTTCGCACATTGCTAAAAGCACGAGGACCAAAAAACTGCTGTGTACATCTGGCCCCATCTTCTTATTTGTCTCTGATGGGCGGATATTGGAAACTTCTCACTTCAGTTCAAAACTCTGTCTCTTAATTTCAATTTAGAGACTCTTCTTTAATGGAAGCCCAGGGACTCCTCATAGAATGTAGAAATCAGTCCAACCATGGCCTGATAAATGCTGGCACTGTGTGAAGGAAGGGGTAACTAAAGAATGTAAATATGTATGTAAAACAACTGCTGCTTCTTATGAATAGACATGATTTGTTTTTCTATTGTTTATTTGCCTCGGGATAGTCATACTCCTGATGTTCACGGGTAGAGAACAGACACGTGACAGCAATATGCTGCCTAATCTTAATCTCATTTATCGAAATAGGAAGTGGCCTGGACAAACTAGACGTATCTATATCCATTTAAAACCCCAACGAATGTCAGTTGGGTATCTTTGTTTAGCATGGTAATTTATGAACCATAACATTTATTCTAGATTATAAAAAGAAATAGTTGTCAGAAACACCTGAATCTACTGCGCTTAACCTTATGCCCTTTTACACTCTTTGTGCAGTGATAACTGCTCTCGGGTGAGCCCTTTCACACCTATCTGTCCATCTGCTCTCAGTCTATCTGGTCTTCTCTCAACAAAATGCAAATTCGGCATTGTAATTTTTATCAGAAAGTAGTGGAGTCACTGTCATGCATGAATGTTTTATTGCTTCCATACACGTCATCAACGATCAACAGAACATGTGTATGCAAATAACTTCAACATTAAGGGGAACATGCATAAAACCCTACAACTAGTTCCAATGTTCCCACTTTTTCTTGCTGCCGATGAAGTTATGTACCCTGCTGAGGCTGGAATGCTTTTAGCTTTTAGTCCCTGTAATTATCCATTTTAGGTCATTTACTTTCCGTTCTTTTACCCATCACTACATCATAAGCGAGAATCAAATTTCGTTTGGTAGCGCTCACTAATGTTATTTGTATGGAATCTTATTTTATTTGTGTACATCCTCCTAGGAATTCAAGTGTGTTGCGGTGGTGTTTGAACAAAATATTGTAGAAAACATATTGTTTGGACACAATATAGGGGCCCATTGGGATGGCGGGCGGATCGCCCCGCCAGGCTGGCGGTAGCCACCGCCGGTCTGGCGGGGGCATTCCGCCCGCCATCCTTGCTGCAATGACCCCCCACCATATGAACATGGCTGGGGGGTCCGCGGCGGACAGAAAGACCGTCTTCCGCTTTTCTGCCCCGGTAGCCTACCGGGGTGGAAAAAGGTTTGTATGGTGGCGGTGTCTATCAGACACCACCAGCCATATCAGGATGTGCTTCGTCAGATGCCTTTCCAAAAGCATGCGGTCTTCACTTTGGGGTCCATTGCAGGCCCCCATGGTGAAGGCGAGGTGGGGGGTGCACATGGGGGGTATGTGTGGTACCCCCCTGCATTTGCATACATAATGCGGCAGGCACCGCGCGGTGCCTGCCGCTTTGTGTATGCAAATGCATCACAAGCATTTTTAACATTGCGGCGGGTGCTGATGTAAACACCGCCCGCCCAAATGTTAAACATGTATGATGTGCCCACCACTGTGGCGGGCACATCCTAATACCCCCCACGGGACCTCCGCTCTTATGGCGGGCGGTCCCTTTCCGCGTTGGGATAGCGGGCGGATCAAGTCCGCCCGTCATCCTAATGACCCCCATAGTGTCAAGCAATTTGAGGACAAAAAATATCGAGAAGGTAAGTTTCTATTGGTAAGTCAAATGTTTTCACTCCATATATATGTACCTTGACACTATATATATCTTCAGGGTAGGTAGATGTGGAGTTAAGACTAGTAAATCTATACTGGCCAATTTACACTTGCTTTCTCGAGATGTTGATCCTCGATATTTTTGACAGATAGTCTGTCCACACGATTGTTTTAACACTGATATTCTGTCAGTCAGCATTGTGCCAAATAGCAATGAATTTGTAGATTCACCTCGGCTCCCGGTCCGCACCGGTGTCCTGAGCACATACGTGTCATCAAATATCAGCAAACTTACTTCAGAGGCTGTGAAAATGCTACTGATACAGTAGAGTCTAAGTGGGTGCCTTGCAGACCGTGATAAGACCCGTTTTGAGCCTCGCCGGGGCTCCATGAGTTCAGCTGCGGAGCGAAGCAAAATGGTGGCTGCTGTGCTCGGAGGGAGGAAGGTCCGCTGATATCCATGCGACTTATCTGTGCGGCTTGGGAAGGCTTGTGGAGCTTACGCTCTCAACATGACCCCTGAATGAGCGGTGAGCGGGACGCTGCATACCGTGATAGGAGGAGCTGCAAACCGCGACCGGAGGAAAGTGGCTAGGACCATCGGCACAGACACGTCGTCCCCTGGAAGGCTCAATACTTCCAGCTGGTGAGGCGGGGACACAATAAAATTGCCTGGTGTGATCAAAGGGCAGTGGAAGCAAATTTCGGTACCTGACAGCTAGACCAGGGATAGAAACTGGCAGCAAACCGAAACCCTGCCTGATCGTTCCTGACCCTAAAATGGCGGCCAGCATTCAGCCGAAAATTGACCAAACGAGGAGGAATTCAAAGTAAGTGTCTCGGCAATATCAAACACCTCAGGACAGCAAGAGCGATGTAAGGAAGGAGGGGCTCTGTGCCTTCCCCACAGTCCAACAAGCACTGACAGCGCTCAGAGTGGGGTCGGCTCAACCTGGGTGCAAAACTGTCTCTGTCCTCAGCAAGCTTTCTGTGCTTCGTCCTTGCCTGGCAGTGACTATGGTACCCTTCTGCTTGTAATACAGTTCAGCCTCACCTCTGTTGAAACCAAAATAAACGCCATGAACACATGCATCGATACCCTGGCGCACAAAAGCGACCAACATTTCGGAGAGGCTAAAAGAAGCATGGCCAAGCCCAAAAAAATAGTGGTATGCAGTAAGTTTCCAGAGCCTACAGGGACATGAGAAACAACAAATCTTTGATGTAGCCACCCCACACTGTGATTGCTCCGAAAATACTGCCGGTACCTGCCTAAAATGACGGCCGCAACAAACCCTCCTGCGTCTCTCCTAATTGCTATAGACTGTAAGTTAAGTGAATTATAGCTTTCTTATAACCAGCAGCTCTTTGAGTACACGAGTTTCGAACTGTCCATGAGCAGTCTGGATCCACAATATTTATTTAGAGTTTATCTTTTCAAGAACAAGATTTGCATAAAAAAGTGAATATGTATACAAGTGTATTGTTTACGTCTGGACCAGGCCCACGTAATTAACACAACCGTAGATTTTAATGAACAAAGAAACCTATCCATGTGTCATGAGCACTATTTGACCATCACCACTGTGTGATATCACTTCAACGAAGTTTGTGAATATTTCTAATTTGAAAATTAGAACTTTAATTGAAAAAACAAACTTAAAAAGTGCTGAATGTGTCATAACAAAATGGCAAAATCCTTTTCCACCGGCTTTCAGTTTAAAAGTGCAGAAATCTGACGTCAGCAATTATATCAACAAAAGCTAAAGTAATGCACACCCACATAAGTCCTTAACAGTGTCTGCGCCACATCAGTCAAAAGAGACACTTTGATCAGTGATGCAGTGCATCAGGGTAGGCAACATAGGAAATGTCAAAAACATTATTTTCGGTTCCCTGCCGGATTGTTGAGCTGGAACAAATTAATAAAATAGAAAAAAAATGTTTGGTTTGTTCTCTTTTGTGCAAACTTTGATCAGGCCTGAAATATGCCAAATTCAAAACAAGCATGGTACAAGGAACCTGCTAGCATTATGTAAGAGCACTGGGAGTACTTGTGAAGCCTTCTGTCTCACATTAGGCTACGCCTGACATGCAGAAAATCTAACTTGAAACGCAGCAGCTTCTTTATTTCTCGAACAATCAGTCTTTCTAATTATCTTCAATGAACGCCGAGTAATCGTAGAAGATCATAATAAACAAGCGTGTTCCTTCCTTCCCCAATGAAAGCCTGCAGATTGCTTATACGTCACAGAGGCTGCTCATTCACGCGCTTGTTGAGTCCAACAATGGACTCCAGTACAGTCTAAGGGCGAGAGAAGTTGTGAGTTAATTGCACCAACACTTTTTCAGCAGTAAGTCACAATGTTGTAATGTGAGCAACATTAGGGATAAGGTGCGGTTGAAAGAGCATTTTCACAAGAGGTGTTGGCGGCTGCCAGTGTTAAGTAAATCATCCGTGTTAAAGGCATAAACAAGCTAACTTGAAGGCACATCATTAACTAATGTATTTTATTTTTAGAAATATATTATAATGCTAATATTTCTCCTTGGAGCAGGGGGCGCGCAACAGAGGATATTTCTGTTGTCACAGAAACATCTCAAAAATAAGTTCCTGTACACAAAAAGAAGCAGGGGGTTACAGTTGAGTGGGGGGTACTTAAATGAAGATGTGATGGTGAGGTGGTACGGGCGACCTACATTCTGGATAGTAGCAGACACTCTACAGTATTATTTTACACAAGTGAATTCCACATATTCATTATTTGAGACTACTGGGATTAAAAGCTATGCTTTATCAGTTTACATAATTTCCTAGATAAAACCCAAAAGCTTACATTCTATTTGCTCTCTTAAATACACACCCTTTAGCATTCTCCAAAACCACTACTTTGTAAGGTTTCCTAAAGATATATCTTACTATCTGAACTGACTACTTCATTTTATTCTCTAAATGAAAACAACCTATCAAAGCTTTTTGTAAACCCACAGGTCCCTTTCTAACACATTATGCAGCTTGTATCATGTGTCATCTATTTTCTTAGCTGCTTTGCTAAATATATAACAAGCATTTGCAACGCAATAGGTCTTGCATTTAGGCGAGTTTGAGCTATTGGCATTGTAAATGACAATTCCTTTTATTTATGTATTGGTTTTTAAAACATAAGTAAAAGGCATTGTCATTTACAATGACAATAGCTTGAGCGTACGTAAATGCAAGTCCTAATACATTACAAATGTATTTTTTCCTTCTTCAGTGGGTGAGTGGAAATAGCAGTGCTGCGTGTTTGGCATGCGCCTCAGCGATTAATCACCCACTCTGCGACCAATCCACAAAGGGTGGAGTGTGGCGGAGAGGATCCAAGAAAACTCGATCTCACCAGTGAACGCGATGATTGCTAATAACATCCAATCTCAGCTCGAGCGCCGAGATCGAGTAACTCAGTCTGCTGGTGCAGCTGTAACGTTGTGCCCCTCCCCCCCCCCATTGCTCAGCCCTAACGAAAGTGTCCTGCACTATTAATAAAATAAATAAATAAGCACGCCCACTATAGTTAAAGTGGACACGCTATAATGTTAATAAATACATTATGAAAGCAGCCAGTGTTATTAAGTAAATAAACAATTAAGCGCAGCCATTAAAGTTGAAACAGACGCGCTATCATTTAAATAAATGCATTACGAAAGCGGCCAGCGTTATTAAGTAAATGAATAATTTAGCGCGGCCGCTATAGTTCAGTCAGTCAGTCAAAAATACTTTATTTCGATAAATCAATATCATAAAAAGACAATAGCACTATACAAAATTTACATGTACTGTAATACATAAGTTATACAAGGTAAAATCACAATTAATATACACAGTAAAAAATATGACCAAAAGTTTTTAAAAATTCCCTTTTAAAAATACGTTAAAAATACATTAAAATGAGGTCATGCTAAAAAGGATACAAAAACATCATACATTATAGATACCCACATTTCATTATCATTCTGTAAACATTTCCATTGTATATTTTATAGTTAAAGCGAACATACTTTAATTTAAATATATACATTAATAAAACCAGAGGGTCTGCTGAGATGTCATGGGAGGAATAGGGAAGATCATTAAAGAAAAAAATGCTTACCAACTTATGAAGGAGACTTTGTAATGTCACAAGTAAAAGGTCCAGTCCTCATAGGAGGAAACAAACGGTGACAAGGCGGTAACAAGGAGGGACTAACAAGCCTCATAATGAATCAGGAGCCATCATTTACCAATGACAATGACACCATAAAAAATATGGGAGAAGAGTAGAACAGGCTTCCACAGTATACTCTACTACAGCATGCCTCACAGAGTGAGCAACACAGTCGCACTGCCACTGGGCTCAACTAAAAAAAGCCAATTAAGGTCATTTAGCCGTTAAGCTGATAAAATAACCTAAAATCACAACATGCAGTTTCATTGGTAGATACAGTGCCAGCCAAATCAAATTTAATTAGATCGGAGTGGGAGAGTGAAAACTATCTGGGGAACGGATCAGGGAAATTGCCTATTGTAAATTTGTCTTTTGAATGGTCACCTCAAATTCTTTGCTTTTTTCTAGCTCATGCTTTTACTGGTATTAGAAATGTGTGCAATTTAACACTGCTAATCAGTGCATGCATCCTGATCCTAGCATGCTTGGTAGTGGTAAAATTGGTTTTACTAAATTGGTCGATTTAACTTTCCTGTAACACCATTATAAATGGTGCAGAAAATGTACATGACTGGTGCAAGAGAAATGTCACATATCGGCTGTGACGTGTACTTACACTACACACATATTTAACAAAAAATATATATCTTCCAGGAGCGTCACTTTTGTCTGGGAAAGCTAGGAAACTGTCTTTGCCATACAGGCAAAGCCTACATTTACATATACAAAAGTCACTCCAGAGTGTGTCTTTTAATCCCACTGGGCTAATATATAAAAGTAGGACACACTATATTAGGCTTGGTGTGCTATCACAGTGAACTACAACCCAAAATATATTTCTCTGTTTAAGGTTTGCTAGACATTTCCCTAAACAGGCCTAGATAGGATTAAAATCTACATTTCCTATCTCTGCTTGTGAGAATGCTAGAAAACGCCAAACCGTAATTGTTTTAATTGCTTCATTGTGTGTTGCTTAATATACATTGTATTGCGTGCTTTTTAGGATTTAGCCCACCTTTCACACTGCAAATATAGTTATATATCCATGAATTACCATAAAAAGGCATTACAAACACAACTCTGGCTGGACATAGACATCTGTTTTCCAAGAGTGATAATTATATTGTACTGTACATAGACATGCACTGCACCCCCCCATGTCAACTAGTCATCAATTGGAATATGACATTAAACTAAGTCCACAGTAACATGGTGATAGGGATGTGCTTGTGGCATAACTATTTAATATCACAGGTATGCTGTAGTGTAAATTTACCTCTGACATCTGTGACTATGAAAGTATTCCTCTTGGGCCAGGCACTGCATCCTAAACTGCTGTGAGCAACGGCCACAGCACATCAGGGTCAACTTCAACTGTAATGAAATGTGTAAAAACCTACTTTTCCAGTTCAATAGTAAGTTTATTGAATGAATCTTAAAACATTAGTACATAATACAATAAAACAGGGGAAATTACCTGTGAATCTGTTTAAATTCACATAAGTTATTCATGGAAGGAGGAAATAATACACAACAGAAAATAAAGAAAGCTGGCTTGTGTATTGAGAAATGTGTCATAGTATAAATATGCAATTGTTTGAGTGATAAAAATAAACATACCAAAATAATAATAATTTCAATAAAGGAAAGGTCAAGGAGGCTGAAAGACTTCTTGTTGAGAGGGAGTGGGAGCAAAATAGCATTTTGCACTGTTGTCTAGGAACCATGTTATAGGAGACCATAGATGCAAACGTTTCGTAGCAAGGGATATAGGATAAAAAAAGTGGTATCCAACCTGTGGTTGTGGCAGATAGGGTACCATCAACTCTGGAAGGAAAATTTGGATGAGTACTCCTAATTGCTTGTGATCTGTTAGAATGCAACTGCTAACAATTGGCCCAGGATATGTAACTGAGATAACTATATGTCCCAATCATCAGACAGACTTTCCCAAAACATATTCGCAAACGAAAAGGGAGTTGCAGTGCAAAAAATTATATTGATTTGAGTCCTAATTTGCCTCCAAAATGTAAGCACAAATGGACGTGTAAAAAGCAGATGTTTTAAGTCAGCATGTTCAAAGGGACACAACCAACAAGTGACGTGATGATCAAAGTGCATTTTATGTAAGGATGCAGGAGTTAATATAAGTCTATTATATATAAAGAAAATAGTTTGTTTGGTGTTTGCTGCTCTGGAAGATTTCCTAATTTTTGCCCAAACGTATTCCAGAGGGAGATGGGTCAACCCATATCTAAGTCCTGCTCCCAGAATAACTCTACCTTAGTTTTGACTCAATTTATGGAGTAGGAGATCAAATGAGAGTAAATGTTGGAGGCCTTAGGGCCTGGGGGTTTGTACAATGGAAAATATTCTATTCAAAATCTAAAGAGGGGGAGGGAGAAGAAGAGGATTGAAAATGAGTATATGCAGTGCATACTGCAGTTAGTAAAGTCTGCAATTTACACTGAAAAGAAATAGAAAGGCAGTAAAGCTGACATGCTTGTGAGAATGAGGGAAATGTGTCCTGTTCAAAAAGCTGGCGCACTCAAAGTAATCCCTTGTTTCTCGATGATTTCCCAATATATGGGTTTATTGTTTATTAGTATAAATGTATTATGCCAAATAGCAGAAGTAAGAAAAGTTTCAAGATCAGTAGGGGTAGAATAAAGAACCGAATCCAGAATCTCACAGGAATACTTTAGAATCAGTGCAGATAGCTTTTGTGGTTTGTGGGTGAAGGAGAAGTATTCTTGAAAAGAAAAAGGGGAGAGAAAGAAGTTTTCAAGGTCAACCTATAATGGAGACTTCAATGAGGAATCCGAGAACCGACAAGAGTTGACGTAATAGAAACGCCTTGTGAAATTGAAAAAAATCAGGAAAGTTTACGCCTCCCTCTGATTTTGTGCGTCAAAACTTTGACAATGGCATTTGAGATTTTTTGTTATTCCATAAAAAGGAAGTGAGTGATGAGTTAATCTTACAAAGAGATGTGAGTGTCATAGGTAATAGAATATTAGAAATAATATAAAGTATGATAGGAACTAGCATCATTTTAATCATGCCACGGCGACTCAACCAAGATAAATATATTAGATGCCATCTTGTGATTAGTGAAGTTATTTTAATGAGGCACTTGTCTAGGTTGAAAGCGATTGAGGTTTTAATAGATTGGGTAAACCATAATCAATGTATTGAGGGCACCATCTAAAATTTGATATTAAAAATTCAGCCTTAAAAGTGTATTTAGTAAGAGGCAATATTTCACATACTTCATTATCTAGTTAGTATCCGGAGACTGGTAAGTAAGAGTCAACTTCCTGTAAAACGCTGGGAGAGCAAATTGGGGTTCAGAGAGAAACAGTAGGAAGTCTTCGACATATGCTGCCAATTTATTTTGATGGTGTTAGATGTAAAACCATGGATATGTTGATTTTGCCTTATTTTGGATAAAAATGGTTCTAATGCCAAATTGAAAAGAAAAGAAGATAAGGGGCAGCCTTGACTGACACCTCCATGTAGAGTAAAATACGAAGAGGTGATGGCATTTGCAAAAAGGATCATTGTGTAATAGAGGGATAAGAGAATAAAATGGAGTCCAAAGCCAAACCATTTAAGTGTGTGAAATATAAAAGGCCAATATACTTGATCAAATGCCTTTTCAGCATCTAAGGCAATTTCTGTAAGGAAATCGGGATAATTCGACGTTTTGGATAAAATGTTAAAAAATAAGTGCGTATTATCCGTGATTTTATGCCTTTTCACAAAACCCAACTGTTCTTTGCCAAGTAATTGGAAAAGAAAAGATTCAAGATGCATGGCTAGAGCTTTAGAAAAGATCTTATAGTCAACATTGACTAAAGAAATTGGCTTGTAATTTTTACAAAAGTTCTCATTTTTTCCGTCCTCTGGTATAAGACAAGAGCATCTGAAAAGGAGCCAGTGGATCTATGCAAGTGTAAATAAGAAGTTATAAGATTGAGGAAATGTGGGAGGAGCAAATGAGTGAAGTGTAAATACAATTCAATCGTGAGTCCATCTGGACCCAGGGCAATGTCCTTTTTAAGAGATGTTAATTGCTCCGTCTAGGATAAATCTGATTCCATTAGGACAAAATTCACGAAGGGAGCAGAAGATTGTTGAACAGAAGAGAGATAATGAGAAATGTCGGAGTTCAAGAGTTTCATTTCTGCGCTGTAAAGTGATTTATAGAACCGTACAAATACATCTAAAATTTCGGTGTTTTTATTCTTTGGTGTTAAAACCTATTTTTGACATTAACCAGGTAGTCAATAAGTAACAATTTGCAGAACAGGAAACATGAGTGCAAAATGTGCAAATGTAAGAGGTGCCTATTTTGCCCACTATGTTCCCACTGTGGCATGACATGACAGTAATTGCAGTGCATACCCTGAATGGTGAAAGTAATCTTATGAATAAAATTCAGACTTGGAAAATATTACAGAGATCCATGCACTGTTATATTGTTTTTCACTAATTCATTTCAGCGATGAACAAAGATTTCTATTAAATATGCAGCAAAGCCAATAAAATAATTCTACCTTATCGTTGCTTGAATGTTTGGACCCGAAGTAATTCAGTTCTGCTTGTCTCTCTTGTCCCACCAGCGGCAGTTATTAATACATTGATAAAGTATGATATGTAAAGCTCCTTAAGCAGACTTGGTGGGAGAAGTGATTAATTTCCTCTTATTTTTAAATGTGAAGTAGCAAAGAAGCTAGCAAAAGCATAGACCCACACATAGAATGGACTGGAGCCTTCCACAATAGCATGGCTGTACTAAACAGAGCCATAAAATATGTTCTACTTGAGGGGTGTGGCCGAGCCGAGCTGCAAGATGGCCGCTTGTTAGTGTGGCTCGGTATCCGACAAATATCCGGGTCACACCTGCTCCTCCGCAGCCAAAAAGCAGCCAGAAAGATGCAAAAATAGCGAATGAACAGGCAGAGGGAATTTTAACTGTGGGGAACCCAGAAGTGTGCAGAAAATTGTGGCGGAACCGAAACGCGAGCCCTCAGACGGAAAAATCAAAATGGCGCAGGCACAGTGAAGAAGAAATGGAATTGCACTTACAGCAACTGACGGGGCGGATATCCAGCAAGTGTAATCAAAGCGCTTGTGGTGGCCGGCGGGGATGCCCGGTGGTTCGGCCGGAGACTGCGGCTGCTTGCAGTCCCTGCAGGCTGGGATCGGGTGAGTGAGTGGCTGCTGTGTGGCCTACCTGGACTTCCTAGTGTTCACTGGGTGGCTTGGGCGGCCCGCGTTGAAGAGTGGACACAGGCGCCTGCAGCGATAGCGGAGACGACCTTCCCGCAAGGCAAACGTAGGGGTGACAAAATAACAACAGAAGGGAGGTAGAGTACAGAGATAGGATTCTTACTCCACGGGCACTGTTACATAAAGAAAAGGAATCCTGCTCACAGTGGACTGGGAGATTGTAGACTACAGATTTGGGGACACTCAGTGTTTTGTAAAATACCCTCACACACCAACAGGCCCCTTGGTGTCATGCTTCATCATTGGGGTCCTCGCACCCCTCTAACGGGATGCGGCGTGCTGCGACCTACGACTACACGGGAGCACTGAAGGTATAGACTATGTGTGGTGTGTGTGGTGGAAGTGGTAGGGTATTTTTAATGTGAGTGGTGGGATATGGTGAAGGTTAAAAAGTACCTGGCTTGTAGGTATCAGGAAAAAACTTTATTCACAACCTCGGGCTGGTACTAGTAAAAGAAGTGCAGTTTGAGGTAGTTAGCTGTCATAACTATGGACAGTACCTCTGGTGTGCGTCGACATGTTTCGGAGCTTGTGCTCCTTCTTCAGGACGGGGGCACAACTTCCCCACCTTACTCACGTTTTTCTATATAATGTGTAACTAACTAAAAGTGAAAGACTATTTACAGTGATATAATGGTAAACTAAGGCTATAATGTGCCTAAAGCGGTATTAGTCCATGCAGTTGCATGACTCATTGTGTAAGGTTTTCTTGCTTCATGAGCATTTCAAGAACGTCAGGGTTTTGTTGCTAAATTCGCAATAGGCTGGGGACGAAATTACCTCCGTGCTACCCCTTACGCTGCTCCACTGGTAATGATTTAGCAACAAAACCCCAACATTCTTGAAATGCTCATGAAGCAAGAAAACCTTACACAATGAGTCATGCAACTGCATGGACTAATACCGCTGTAGGCACATTATAACCTTAGTTTACCATTATATCACTGTAAATAGTCTTTCACTTTTAGTTAGTTACACATTATGTAGAAAAACGTGAGTAAGGTGGGGAAGTGGTGCCCCCGTCCTGAAGAAGGAGCACAAGCTCCGAAACATGTCAACGCATACCAGAGGTACTGTCCATAGTTACGACAGCTAACTACCTCAAACTGCACTTCTTTTACTAGTACCAGCCCGAGGCTGTGAATAAAGTTTTTTCCTGATACCTACGAGCCAGGTACTTTTTAACCTTCACCATATCCCACCACTCACATTAAAAATACCCTACCACTTCCACCACACACACCACACATAGTCTATACTTTCAGTGCTCCCGCGTAGTCGTAGGTCACAGCACACCGCATCCCGTTAGAGGGGTGCGAGGACCCCAATGATAAAGCATGACACCAAGGGGCCTGTTGGTGTGTGAGGGGTATTTTACAAAACACTGAGTGTCCCCACATCTGTGGTCTACACTCTCCCAGTCCACTCTAAACGTAGGGGTGAGACAGACTCAATCTGCTACTAAAGCCGCAACCAGAAAACACACCAGGGGCGCGAGCGGAACACCCGGAGATGTGATCTAAGCAGGCGTGAATGAAATGTTAAAAGGCACCACAGCAGAATAAAGTGAAGGTTAGGGCCCTAGTCAAGACAGCATGCGAGCACAACCACAGGCTGGACAATATATATAATCTTGTGAAAACACAACTGGAAACAACGCGTTCAACACAATGTGTGCGCCATAATGCTAACCTGCACATAACGCACTAGTAACAATCAGGAAGCAGATCATTAACAAAGACTTGCTGGTGGTGGAGGCCAGCCGGGACAGTGGTTGAGACTGACGCTACGCTTGGCAGTGCCTGTAAAGCTAAAAAAGCGGGGGAGCAGTACTAACTGCATGGATTAGATACAATAAGAAGCAAGAAGCTGTGCAGAGAAGGTCCCAATTATCACAGTAACAGCGACCCTGGATTACGTAAAGCAAACACCACGTGCGAGGTGTGCCATCCCCCATCTCACGCCTATTCAGTTTGGGGACTGGGGGCCAAAACCGTAGAACCGCTGCTCACTCAACACAGCAACCCACAGTGCATGTCTGAAAATCCATATTAATAGCAACAGACCTAAGAAGCCGAAGCACACCGAAGCAGGCGCATCCGAACTTGAGCTTGCACCACCTTTGCGTAGTGCACCAACCGGCGCCTTGTCCACTGAGCGTTATGGTACCTCCAAGGTGTAAGAAAGGGACATTGCTTGGAAAGTACCAGCTGACCTGCACCTTAGAGACATTACTCAGAGATGCGGAGTTCTATCCTTGGAAGCTCAGGTGTGTGGTGCCCTGGCAGAACTTGGCTTTGAGTCTCCACATGCTGTAGACAGGCGCTACAGGAGAAAAGCAGCAATGGGGAAAACGGACATCAAACAGGCAAAAATCAACTTCAAAAAACGATCCTCCAGAATGCAAGATACCAACCCGACACAGATCACTGTGGTGCCTGAACAGCAGCTAGAACTGGAGCAAGAGGATGATTTAAAAACCATGCTCCGCGAAGTAAAGGTCAGCCTTAGAGCAATAGATGTTAAACTGGACTCCCTGGCACTGTGGATGGAACAGGTCTCGCAAAGAGTGGACAAGCACGAGGACAGAATAGACGCTCTGGAAACCAGAATTTCGAACTCAGACGATCGCCAAGTGGAGACGCAGGAACACCCCCTCCGAATGGATAAAGTGCTGGATGTCATTAAGGCATTCAATGAAGACCTTGAAGCAAGATCGAGGAGGAACAATGTCCAAATTATGGGAATACCAGAATCCAGAAACACAACAAACATGGAAAAATTTGTGGTGGGCATTCTGCAGGATCTCTTCGACCATGATCTCTCGCCGATGTTTCTTGTGGAACGCACACACCGAACACTTGGACCCATACCTTCCCCTGGAGCTCTACCCAGAACAATTCTGGCTCACCTGCTCAACTACAGGGACAGAGATACCATCTTGAGAGTAGCTAGAGAGAAGGGGGAACTGAAACAGCCAGGGAACAGTGTTGCATTTCATCCAGATTTCACCCAAGCAGTGCAAGCGGCATGATGAGAATTCATACCAGCGAAAAAGTTATTTGTAAACACTGGCACTAAATATGCAATGCTACACCCATGCAAAGCTGAGAGTGCAGACTGGGGGCAAGCCTATGTTTTTACAGAAGCAACCGCCACACTGAAATTTTCAAAGCAGCACGCACGCGAACTGTGCTCCCACAGCTGTGGTAAGGACAACTCGTCATACAGTCAGCTAATACACCCCTCCATTTAGTCCCAAATATGGTCCTATCATATGTTTGGCTTAATGTGCTATTAGAAAGAACTGTAATTATTTTCTAGATTCTTGGTTGTGTTCACAAAAATGTTGTTAGGTAGTCCTATTAATGCTCGTCCACCCTGTTGCATTGTGACAGGGCAGTACGCCGGCAACCTCACGCTCCCTCTGGGATGATTCCCTTCAGCTTCACTTCTTGTGGGTTTCTGTTTATTATGGGGTGGGCAGCTTTGGATACTCAACCTGAATGGCAGTTGGAGTGGGAGGTAGTCAGGTTGGGCATGTTAATGTTTGTTCTTGTTTTTTTTGCAGTGCATATCATATTCTTTACTGGACCTTCTGTGAATGGGAACTGCTTGTCACTGTCCAGATTTCACCGTCAAACAACATGAGGGACAATACTGGGAGTTACAGAGGGTACATCTCACAAACCGGGATTCTGGTCACCATAGAGACACAGTTTTCTTGTAAGCTCAATGTCTAAATTGACCTGCAACAACTGGAATGTGCGTGGCCGAAATTACCACAGAAAGTCACGGCTGCTAATATCATATCTCACACGACATGCAGTTGATATGTGCCTCCTACAGGAGACCCACCTAAGGCGTAGAGCGTGCTAAAGATTGAAATCCACCAGATGGAGCGAGGTATATACATCCTGCTACTCCAACTATACCAAAGGGGTTGATCAAACGGGGCACTCCCTGGCAAACAATTAAGATAGTCAGTGACCCAGAAGGGCGTTATCTGCTAATATTGGGACATTATTTCACCAACAGGTTCTCATTGCAAACATATATGGGCCCAATGTGGATGATCTTACTTTTATTCAGAAGGTATGGCACAACATACAGTCCATGGGGGATGCTGCGTTAGTCTGGGGCGGTGACTTCAACACTGTACTATCGCTGGAGGACAGGGTCAGCACCTCACGCACACATCACCCACAGGCAGCTGCAATGTTGAAGGGATTGATTGCTGACTATAGCTTAGTCAACACCTAGCGGGTGTTCCATCCTAACACATGGGATGGCACATGTATTACACAGCAACATCTAGCATGGTCCAGATTAGATTTTTGGCTTACATCTCAAGACATGCATTCCTGGGTATTAGAGGTGGCCCAATATGCCTGCACCCTATCGGATCACTCACCAGTCACATTGACCCTTTAGATACCCAAACCCTACATAAACATTTCACGTGGCTCCTACCACCTAACGCTCTGCTTGATGCAGCTCCACATTTGTCCAGGCCCAAACCTTCCATTTTAATACATAAAAGTCACCTCTAAGGTAGGCCCTAGCCAGCCCCACACCAGGGTGCAGTGTCTTTAAAATGTTGGACATGTACTTTTTAGTTTTTCCTGTCTTGGCAGTGAAAAACTATTAAATTCATTTTTCATTACTACAAGGCCTATCTCTCTGTCATGCTGGGCTTGTGCCTTACACGTCCTCTGTGTGGAGCAAATGCACCCTGTGCACCTGGAGGGCTGTAGGACGCCTGTGCACCTCGAGGTTTTGAGAACAATTGAGGCTTTAGAAGACAGGAATGCATTCAGATCTTGGGAGGCGGTTGGCTCTAACAACCTGGGAGAGACTTCAGCTGGCCAAGAAAGGAGTCCGGTCCTACCTGTGTTCCTGAATAAATCCTCGTTCCTCGATGAATCCACTTTTCAGTGTCCTTTGTTTCACAACAATTTTGGAGATGGTCTTGGCCGGTGTTGTGACCAATCCAGGCAGCATGTGAATGAGCACCAAAAGTACTGGAAATTCAGCAGCACCCCAGCGGGACACAGTGGCTGTGTGGTTTGGGAGCAGAGGAGACTGACCCATGTGCGGTAAAAGTGCTGGAAGCTCAGCAGCATCTGGTTCAGCGACATCTAAGCGAGATGCAGTGGCTGTGCGGTTGATGAACAGAAGAGTGGGGCCCACGTGATCACTAGTCCGCACAGTGGATGGAGAAGTCTTTACCATCCCTTGAGCAACATAAGCCCATCCGGCAAAGCAGCCGTGAGGGGTGACTTTGAGTTCTTCACTAGGCGACTCGATTTCTACCTGGAAATGGTGGTGTAAGCTCTAGTGGAACCTTTGCATGTGTACACTCTGTGCCGTTCTAAAGGCTGCACCGGCTTCTCATCCACCACTGTTCCGGCACATTTTGAAATTACTGCGGAGTATCGGCTCATTACGACTTGGAGTTCAACAGTGATGTGCACACCTGGTAAGATTGTTCTTTGTCCACGCACAGGTTCAGCGATGATGCTCACATCTTAATTACACATCGGAAAACACATTGTGTTTTGTTAACTCGCCTTGTGGTGGTTGCCAACGAAGTACTTTATCCTTGGTGATGTGCACACGTTATAAGACAACTCGTTGTGCATGCACAGTTACAGGGGTGATGTACACACCTTAATTATACATCGGAAACCATATTGTGTTATGGTTTATTTGTCAGGGGATGTTTGCAAACTAAGTATTTTTACTCTGGTATAACATTGTTTACTTTTCCTCGAAGAACTAGGCTTCTGTACCTTTTGCCACATAACAACAAGTTTCCATTGCCACCTCTTTTTATTGTGTTTCCTTCTTCCTGTCAGTACCCACCTCTCCTTGACCATGGAGGCTTCAGGGGATAGTCATACTGTGATAGTACCCACTCCTGTCATACCACATGTTTCGGCTATTCCCCTACCTTCCTTTCTGATGCAGCCCTGCACACCACCCATGTTTTGGGATGATTGTATTTTGTTATTAAGTGCTTTGGGCAAGAAAGGTCAGAGAGTGTTCAGGTATATGCCACAAGCTGTTGGTGTTAATGGTGAAATTATTCAGGATGCGTAAATGGAATCTAGATGCAGATTGGAGATACGTCATGCCAAGGAGGAAAACGTGGTTATGTCCAGGTATAAGTTTTATACTCGTTATCAGAAGGTTGAGGAGAGTATTGATGAAATAAAAGTCCTCGACTAATCTAAAATCATTTCTGAATTTGTAGTGAATGACTGCATTAGTTCAGGTAGATTATGATGTTCCCACATTTCTTGTGTCAAAGTCAATGTCACCAAGTGCAGTGCATTGGTAAGGTCTTTTACATGTATCATGCCTTGAGTGAGTTCATCACCACACCTGTGACTTATCATTGCCAGGAGAAGGAATCCAATAAACTAATACTTTTTTACTTTATTGACAATTTCATCTCAACTGATTCTGAGTGATGTACAGTTGGTAGAGTTTAAATATTTGATTTTCTTTGTGGATCAATGGGTAAAAACAACATATATCTAGGGATTGCTCTGTTTCCTCTTTCTGATTTCCAACCTGGTCAGCATGTAATTGGACATTGATGAAAAGATAAATAATGGAGAAGGAAGTATCATTTAAAAAATAGGGACCCATGTCTAACGTAGCATGTGGCGGTACCCACTCCTTTCCCACCCACTATAATCAGTAGGTCCACAGTTGGTGGAATTTCCATCTGTAAAGAGGCAATAATCTGCTGAAGCAGGAGGCTTCTACGTGTTAACAGTGCATATTGTCTAATGTTCTGAAAGAATTTACACATTTGCCTTTTGAAGACCATCCACTGTACTTTCAGATTTCCAAATCACATTTGGTGTGGGACAATTGTTTTAATTTGTTTCTACAATATGTTTCCAAAGATCATGTTTAAGAGATAATACTGTAACTTGAGAACACAACTGGGTAAATTATCATAATGGAATATTACTTAATCTATTATATTTCTACTTCTTGCTCTCCGAAATGTGATTTTCTTTTTCAGCCAATCATTTGGTAAAAAGGAATCTGATTGATCACAGCACCAAAAAGCAGATAAAAGTAAACCAGAAAGAATCAAAATGTGAGTCACCTAGAAAATCCAAACAGACAATTTATCTTTCAGAAAATGGAGCAATACTAGCAACTGAAACTGCACATTCAGTGGTAAAACGATACTAATACATTGTGTGATACACCATTCTGGCTTCCTCTTTACCTTTATAAAAAGACAGCAGATCGCCCACAAGCATCACACATGACAAAAGTGAGTTGATAATTAGGCTAGTTCTAAGGTCTAAGCTCAGCCAAAGAAAAGGTACCACCATCTATTGTTATAGGTGATGGTGTATATCACACACACACAAACACACACACACAAAGAGCCTTCTCGCTCCCTCTCTCTTTCTCCCTCTCTCTCTGGGTCTTTCTCCATCCAGCACTTTAGGTGATGATGATTTGTGACCTGAATAATAATCTTAATACGCTAAGAAAAAGCCACAGACAGTCCCTCGCTCCCCATCAAACACTTTAGATGATAGTGAATCATGACCTGAATTACACAGAAACACACACTCTCTCTCCATCGAACTCTGTTGGTGTATTTTGGCCCAAATAATGGCCTTAGTATGCTAGGTAATACACACCAATAGACCCACAACATTACAAACACAAACTGCAAATTGAGATCACCATATGAATTTGGTGGAGTAATGTGCAAAAATGAGGGCTCACGCACATTCAACAACTACATTCAGCTACAATCTTTATCGATTGCCTCTCACACTTAAGCTCAAAGTACACAAATTTAAACAGGGCAACAGCTTGTAACACTTCCTAAGCATTAAAGTAGAAACGACTCATTCTCTATTAGAATCAATACAGCACACTGCACCCTCATTGGCCCTTTAAAGAATGATCGGCTAGATACGAATATTTGGATTCGCGATTTCCAAATTGAGAGTTTGACCGAATCACAGTTTAAAAATCACTGATTCCAATGCATCATAGTGACCATACTTTGTTTTGCCAAACAGTTTGATTTACATTTGCAATTAAGTGATTTCCCACTTGAGATTTCCTACAAAGGAAGAATTTTCACATATGCTCCCTGGATCTCTCTGAAGTGTGTGTGTTTTTGGTTTCTTGGCTACCTTTCGAAGCTACCTTTGACAGACAGGTCCAAAATGGAGACAGAAAAGGAAGAAGAAACACAAAATTAGATTCAACAAGAGGGAGCTGGAGATTGTGGTGAAAAGCTCTTTTGAGGCTGCTGATAGGCAGAGAAAATATGGACAGGCATTGAAGGCAAAATTAATGAAGCTGGAGTGACACAGGGTACCATTGAAGAGATGAGAAAGGTATTGTACGATCGGCATTCATTAACTAAAGAAAAGGTAAAAATTTGACTAGCTGAGGCCTGTGGAATAGGTGATAAACCCTCAACCTAGACACCTCCAACACCTCTCGAAGAAATAACTGAAAACACCTTTGAGTTAAAAAGTTTTGTTGGGATTTCAGAAATCGAATCTGTGCCCCACCTACTACTTCAAAAGGTAAGTTAGTAAATAAAAAAAGTATTGTTACATGTAATACTTTTAAAAAAAGAAATATTTGACCTTTCAGGAAACACTCTTCAATGCTTACTATTACCTTAATTATGCAATATAGGAGATGTAGTACATACAGCTTACACTTTTTGAAGACTGTATTATTTTAGATATATTTTTTTAATTAGTTAAGTGATCTTGGATTGTTGAAAACTAATATTAAAGACATTATAATACAAAAAAAGGTATTTTTATAAACATATTATAAAAAAAGTATTTAGATTCTCCATACTTATTTTTTTATATATTGAACATGGATGTACCATAAACAAGAAGTGAAGATTCTGATCTTGATGCACTACAAGACACTCACTTAGATGCAGAGCAAGATAGTGTTTCAACACCACCACCTGTTCCTGCCAGACGCAGAGCAGCAGTCTCCCCACTACCAGAATTTCCACAGGACTCAGAGGAGCATGTAACCGGCATGGAAAAGTACAACCTGTTAGACGAGACAGACACATGCATAGAAGGCTTTTTTGCATGCGTAAACCATGCTTTGAGATGGAGTGGTTCTGGTGTTGTTTGGCCTACAGATGACGGAGACAAAATCCTACTTGTTGGTCATTTGAAGTAAAAGAAAATTGCAGTGCAGTGCCTACAAAATAGGAACATGAAATCTGTTAAAACACTGTTGTAGTAAATGAATGCAAAGGTAGTTAATATGAAAGGTGGCTTGGAGACGTTTAATAATACTGCTGAGGAGGGACAAAAAGTTATTTCTGAGAATTTCAAACTTACACAGCTTCTGTATCAAACCTATGTTTTGCAGTTCAGGATAATACAAATCAGCAGCTTATGTGCTAATAAGATAGATTCACAAGGTCTAGTCACAGACTGACACATGCTATTGATACAGGTGGAGATGGGTCACTAAAGTTTAGATTTTTTCAATGGCCTAGTTCAAGTCACTGGTGCTTTAAAGAATATTCAATCTTCAAACATTTTTGCAACTGGTGGATTATGTGGTGGTGAAAAGGAAGAGGTTTCAAGACTCAATAGCATCTATGTCCCAGAAGCAATGGCTCTGCATCAAATTTGCAGACAAAATACTAGAAGTGATGCATCAGGGGCAAAAAGACCACAGAAATCTGGGATACCATTACCACCCTCCCCATAGACATTGCCTTCATCAGCGAAACATGGCTCAACCCATCCTCAAACCCTGACATCATCACCACCAACCCCGAATGCTACAAGATGATACACCACGACCATGCTCAGAAACATGGTGGAGGCATTTCCATCATCTTCAAGGAAACCATCAGATGCACGATCACCAATGATGACCCCCACACCTCTCATGGAACACCTCAATTTCCTACTACAAACTGACACGAAGACCATGACAAGAGGCACCCTCGCCTACCCAGAGCAACATTCTGCGATGCCTTCCCAAACCTCATCGGTCCCCTACCAGTTGACTCCACCCACTACGGTCTACTCTGTGACCTCAACTTCTGTATCAACAACCCCAACTACGCCAACTCAACTGCACTCCTGGAGAACCTGAACAACATTGGCTTCACACAAATAGTCACTGAACTCACGCACAAAGCCAGACACACACTCAAGCTCATTTTCACATCCAGTGACAGAATCAAATTCTGCCATACCACAGAACTCACCCGGATTGACCACACCATTATACACTTCACCATCACAGACTCCCAGCACACCATCAACCAGCGTTAGATCTCCTATAGCAGTTGGAGCAAGGTCACCAAAACTCAGTTGGTACCGGCCTTCACCACATCCGAACCCAAGCCCTCAACAGACCTCAACCGTGCCATCAATACCTTTGCCACTTGGATCACCCACAACACCGACAGTCGCCCCACAGAAACCTACAATATCTAACAAGAGACCCAAAGATGCCAGGTGATACACCCCAGAACTCAGGATCACCAAATGCAACTGCCACCAACTGAAGAAACGATGGAATGCCAGCAAGAACCCTGCTGACAGAGCAGCTCACAAAACAGACCTCAGCAACTATCACCGGCACATCAAAGAAGTCAAGAAAGTAGCCAACGCCACCTGTGTCGAATACACAGCCATCCACACAAAATAACTCTTCTTAATAGTCGAAAAATTCTCCAACATGAAAGCCATAGAGAACACCATCCACCTCTTTCAAGAACTCTGTGACACCTTCTAATATTACTTCCACAGCAAGATCACCAACATCTACAACAACTCCAACATCCAACCTGCCACCCTCATCCCCGACAACCTCAACCAAGCAGTAAATACCAGCCAAACCATCACCACCTCATCACCGCTCACTGCCCTCACTGCCTCAGCCATCATATCTTCCATCCACTGTGGGGCGCCCACTGACCCTTGCCCCTATTACATCTACAACCTTGTAACCATCCTAATCAGCATCCAACTCACCAGCATCCTCAACACTTCCATCTCCATAGCAACCTTCCCGGACAGATGGAAATATGCAGACATCAGACCCCTCCTAATGGAAGCCTCTCCTGACCCCAACGATCTCAATAATTATCATTGTATCTCCCTGCTCCCCTACCTGGCCAACATTCTTGAGAAACCCATTAACCAGCAACTCACTGAATTCCTGGAAGTAAACCACGTACTGGACGTCTTCAATCAGGACTAAGACTGCACTGATCGCTGCCACGGATGACATCAGAACACTCTTCGACCACAGAGAAACCGTGGCCCTGATCCTCCTCGACCTCTCTGTTGCATTCGACACAGTCTACCACAACACCCTCATCAACAGACTCCACAACATAGGCATACAGCAAAACACCTCAAGGGGATCACATCCTTCCTTACAGGATGCACACAAAGCATCGGACTGCCTTCCTTCACGGTCTCACCCAAAAACGTCATATGCAGAGAACAACAAGGATCATCCCTCAGCCCCATCCTGTTCATCAACTAAAGGACCCCCTCGCAGATGTTGTCAGATCCTATGGACTCAACGCAATCTTTTACACAGATGACACTCAACTGATTTTCTCTCACCGAGGATCCCTCCAAAGCCAAAACCAATTTCTGCAACTATCTTAACCAAATGGGTGATAGACAACTACCTCCAACTCAACGCCAACAAAACTGAAGTACAGAATTTTGGGAAGAACACCGCCACATGAGGCCACAGCTGGTGGCCTGCAGAACTCTGACCCACACACACACAGCCTCTGCATCATCCTCGACAGCCAGCTGACTATGAAACTTCAAGTTAATGCATTTGCGTCCTCCTGGTTCCACACACTTTGATACTCCGCAGAATCTTCAGATGGATTCCAACTAACACCAGAAAGATTGTCACCAGCTGCCTCGACTATGGCAACTCCCCCTATGCCAACTTCTTCACCCACCTCCTCGTAAGACCGCAGACCCTACAGAATGCTACACCCAAACTTATCCTGGACCTCCATAATCAAACCCACATCACCCCCACCTGAGAGCTCCACTGCCTCCACATTTAGAAAAGATGCCAGTTCAAGGTCCTCACATTCACCTACAAAGCCCTCCACGATGTAGGGCCTACCTACCTCAACCATCTACTGTAGTGTAGTTCCTATTTTCCTATAGGCCCTGCGCATTGGAATAACATAAACAGCAGTCTAGACGTAGGACTGAGGTCTTCTAGGTCTCTACTGACTATGTTAGACCTAATTTAGGTTTGCGCCAGCTAGCTCAGAGGTCACTGGACACTTTCTTGACTGAATAGGAAGTGATCAGCTTCTCTGGCTCAGACAAGAAGGGATTCAGCTTCCGACAACCGCATAAACATGACAACTTTGCTCCCTCAGAATAAGAGTCAATCTCTAGAGTCGTGTGAAACAATAGACAGCTATTTCACTCAGTCAATTGTGCATATTTAATTTCACCAGGGTGCAGAGAATAGAGAGACGGGTGTTTTCAATAAAAGGTATTATTTATTGAGCAGTCTTCTTTCTCATGCAAGAGAAATGAATTGCCACAATTGCAATACTTATTGTGAAGTAAAGTACGTACAGTAAAAGGAGAATTATGAAATAATACTATAAAAGCATTGATTTGGTTTCTTAGCCATAAGAGACTTTAAAATGGATAAAACATATATACATAGGCTAACGTGCTCAACTGGTGCTTCTAAAATACACCTACCCCGGTGTACCTGACCTAAGCCTAATGCGTGGGAAGGAGTAAGTAAGTAGCAGTTTAAGTTAAGTAGGTTTGTTGCCAAGGATCTGTTCAAGAATTCTCTCTAAGAGTTTAGTCAGCACTGTACCTTGGGAATAGAATGTAGGAGGTCTGGTATCGCCCTCTCAGGACCCGATATCCCAGTCACCCGCAAGGGTAGACTGGAAACGCCGGAGCTGGATTTTCTCGGCAGGAGAAAAGACAGCGTCTTTGTCAGCGCGTCAAAGAGGAGGGGCAGCGTCCGTGGGCTTCTCGCTTCTGCTGGGCTTTCGGAAAGTAGATTAGCTGCTCTGCTCCAGAATCACTACCGTGTGTTTGCTTAAGGCAACGCTGGTATATTTATACCTGAAAGGTGCCGAGTTTGACATAAGGTTTGGACATAAGACGTCAATAAAGATGTCACTAAGAACTGGCCGTTCTTACAGTGCTCGCAGGAGTTCTATTACAAATCAAAACAAAGCAAGCAGGGCTTTCCCAGGTTGCTGGAGGTTTGGTGTGTCGAAAGAACTCGGTGTGCTCTCTAGGAATCCAAGGAAGTAGCTTTTGCCGAGCCTTGGACTGCAAGGGCGATTTACTGAAATATGGATCTGATTATTATGCCATTATAGGGATATTATTGATTATAGCCGTATAGGGGCATAAAGTCACAATATTGAATCGTGTTCCTAGATAAAACACATCACCCACTCCACGGTTTTATGTCCATCATCACTAAAAAACTAAGCAATAAAGATGCATGTGTATTCCAACCCACCCCAAAATTCATTTTGCATTCGAAATGGTGTATGCGAAATACACGGAACATTATAGTAACTGTTCGTTTTTAAGCAGTGTAATCATCCCAAAAAAATTGCATATATATTTAACTGAACGATTTGCGAAAATTACACATGAAATGTCTCTTAATTACAGAAAAAAAAGTCGGGAAATGAATGAAAAAATAAATGAAAAAATAAATGAAATTGCTTGTGAGAGTGCTAGAGGCTGCGGTAATATATTGTATCTAGATTTGCTAAAAATAGAAGCTCTGTTCTTTATGAATAATTCTACTGTAAGCAGAGTACGTGTGCCAAAAAAAGTAAATATTTTGAAATTTTTGGAAAAAAAATTATTTCGTTTCAGGGGAAAATATAGTTCCACATGTTTTCAGTAGCTTTTGTTTTTCAAAGCTGAAGGCCGAATTCAGAGTTCAGGGGAACGCTGTGTGCCGGTTGGCTTAAAAGTTATTCTTTTGGTTCAGGGGAGAACATGACTTCAGAAAGATGTGCAAAAAAATATTCTACAGCTTCAGGTGAAAGTTCGACCATGGTTGAAAAGGCTGTTACCGGGCAGTCGTGAGAATGATTGCTGTCATCGATTTCAGTATCAGCAATGCTCACAGAAGGTCGAACCTGGGTGATGTTGCTCTCATTTCTTGCTTCACTGCCACCACCTAATCGTAGTGCAGAAGTCTCAACGAATGTCGTCATTAGGATTGGTAACCGCTGGGGACAACACGATGCATGAGCCGTTACTGGACTTAGCAAAGTATCGACATCCATTGGCACTGCTGATTGTAGTGTAAGACAGGTGATTAACACGCAATCTTTTCCGCATAGCATACATCGAAGCACAGGTAAGATGCAGTTCTGCCATATAGGTCTGAATGAAAGAAACCAGGTCATATTCAGATCTCTTAGCAGGGCTAATCCAAGGACTTTAGTTATGCGGTCCCGGTAGCGTATTGCTAGGATCATTTCTTCCATCGTTGCCGGAGTCAGGTCTGCATTTTGGCTTGCCATATCGGAGCAGAAGAGTCAAAAATAAGATTCCTGCTATGAGTCCCAAAAGTAG
Organism: Lissotriton vulgaris; assembly: GCF_964263255.1. Classification (NCBI taxonomy): domain Eukaryota; kingdom Metazoa; phylum Chordata; class Amphibia; order Caudata; family Salamandridae; genus Lissotriton; species Lissotriton vulgaris. The sequence continues at coordinate 498,787,487 of NC_141695.1, forward strand.
TGGTAGCCCACCAAAAACCGAATGGACAAAATTGGGAAAGATGCCCAGGACTGCTTCGAAGGGTGTTAACAGTCCCGAAAAAATTGTCTTAAATACATTCGAGATACCACTGGCATCTGACATATTTAGGATTTGGCTTAGCATTTCTGCTAAATGCACGGGGAAATTCGTTGATAAAAGTGTATGTATCTCTGCCGTTGTCCTTGCAACTTGAAGATCATACGTTTCTTTTGATGACATGATGGGCACTGTTGTCTGTAAAAGCACAGACTTCATTCTGCTTAAAGTATCAATTCGTATAGAAGAGATATTCAACTGAGGCCAAATCGTCGCCTCTGAGTCTCCAGGGACGTTTGGATACAATGCTTGCATACAGCAAGTGACCATGGAACTAACGCTTACGAGATATACTTTCCCTGGCACCATGCCACAACAGCTGTGGTCCGTTATTGGAACGTAACTCCGGTTAGACAGTTGTCTAAAGAATGGCTCTATCTGTGTTGCAGGTGTGAAAGGTTATTCGAAGTCCCCTGACAGGCCCCATGTAAATTAATACCTTGGCACAGAAGTATACCGCTTAGTGATTGTTTACAATTATTACCACTAAGAAATACATTCTGGTTTTTGTCACTATAACATGTGTGTGTATAAGGTAATTTCCATGATGACTTAAAGTACCCTTTACCCAGCCTTTCATACTGGCCTGCTGGTATATACTCTTGGCATTTTTTAAATTGGAAAGTTGTTATCGGAATTGTGATAATCCCGTGTATTATCCATTCAATGACAGGTCTTTCTGACATTGTCAATGGTAATCTCTCAAGTTTTTCAATGCTCAGAATCGTATAGTCTGCTCCTTTCTGTGCCAAACTGATTTGTTTATCAGTAAGGTTAAAGATAGAGAACAATGACGTTGTGTTGATTAAACGTCAAGGCACGTAGCCTGAACGCAGGTTTTGCAACGTCCAGCCTAGTTATACAATAGAACGTAATTGGGACTGACCATGTTGTAACATTAGCAAGTCCTGATCTATTATATCTATAGCAGATGATACAATACTGTCCAGTGAATATATTCTGGAGGACAGAGTCATTAACCCGTTGTCCACAACAGAAAGTGATTTTTCCAAATTAATACAATCAATTTCTCGTATTTTCTCTGCTGTCTCAATTTGAGTCACTTTCCATGCCTCGTTGTAAGCAGCGTATATACTGGCCACTATCAAACGTTTTTGATGCTGTTTGCGTGGTCCCATTATGAAATCACGCAAGTCAGCACCATCTTTAAGTAAAGATAAGTGTTGCTTAATTTCTGCCAGTGTGGATGTTTGTAACGATTCAAGGCATAGTTTCCCTACACTGTATGTTGTTACTATCCCTGGATGTTGTGTCTGGGAGTATCTAGGGTCTGGTCTGGTCATTTTTAACCCCTGTATTTTGTTCAGGAATCTATCTTGACATTTATTTGTGTCTGTTGGCCAGATTAACCACTTTTTCCAATCAGGATGTGTTCTATTTTGATGTAAAATTTTGGATACGTCTATCTCAATATCTGTGGTTGTGTTATCAGGTATTGGCTTTGGAATAGACGGTTTGTTTAAGTCTTTGATTTTGGCTAGGCCAAAAAAGGTAGTTTGTTGAATGGTGTCATTCAAGAACATTATTTGTTCTGGTATCATGCAGGCTCGAAATAATGCTTCTAGGCCTTGTACCTGCCATTCTTTTGTACCACAGATGGTTTTTGTTTCAATGTTGTTTTTCCAGAAATCAAAAACAAATGTAATCATTTTTTCATAAAATGTTTCCGAATAGATCAATTTAGTATTTGTCAGCATGGTTTTTGTCCCTGTTTTATCTAACAGTTTATAATAAAATGTTTCTGCATCACTTGTGTTAAACCCTGAGAAGTATTGGAATTTCTCATAGAATGTTTTCGAACTGCTTTTAGGTGGAGTTGCACAATGTTCCCATTGATTATATTTAAAAACATTTCTAGGTTGAGCAGATTTATGCAAATAGTGGTCTGCATAGTGGATATAGCAATACATCTTTTCATAATTCGATGAACCTTGCAAATAATCATGTTCTGTAAATTTTGCTGATAATACTAAATCTGACATCCTATTATTTATGCTTTCAAAATCCCAATCATCATAGAATGTACTTGGTTTTACAAAGTCACTTAATGAAACCTTAAACTGATGAGGATATTTCAAGAGTTCGACCGGTCCATATATTTCGTAATCTGTTTTGTCCCAAACTACCCCGCCGGGTATTGGAATGGCTGTGACATTTACTGATGATAGTTCTCTTTTCTCGATGTGAGATGACTTGTGTGGCTTCAGAACTAAGTTGATGTTCTGACTTGCTGTGTCCATTGTACTGTATTTTCCCTCAATGAATTTTACCAAACAAAGTACCATGATGAGCCAAAGCAGGAAGAAATATACCCCTAGCACAATCCAAAATACTAACCATGGAGGAATGAGATAGGTTTCTTTGAGTTGATGAAAGAGTACTATTGCTTTGTCTTTAAAAGTCTTGGTTGCTGGCGTTACTTCAGGCACGCTTTGATCTTCAGAAAAGTTATCGAAATTGATGAAGTAGCCAGATGCAGTACTGTCAATTGTTGGAATTGTTTTTCAATTTGTCTTTCATAAGCACATTCTGATGCTACATCATTGTAGACTGGTTTTTCTTGACAAACTGTTTCAATTTGGGTTTCAAGAGGCACAAGTTCAATGGCATTTCTGCATAGTCCTTTTTTATTTACTGCAGGTTTATCAAATGTGATTAGTCTCTCAGTTTGAACCTCTTGGATTGTAGCAAATTTTGGTATTCTGCTATTTCTTGGGAGTCCACTTGGCCTACTACTTATTATTGGCCAAATGATTGTGGTTTTACCGGGTCGATAGATACAACACAGTTCTCCTTTTTACCGGCAAGGGGCAGTAGTACAACTTATCTTGTTCCGTTAATTGCTAAGACAGGTACTGCTTTTCTGTAAGAAGGCCCAAATTCCTTCTTCACCGCTATTTTCGCTCTGACCAGATCCCCAATCGTTGGAATCCAGACAGGTCTTGCTGGGACAGGTGGTGTGTCTTCAGTGGTTGTTGGCTGCGGTTTTAACTTTATGTTGCTCAGGGCTTTTCTTGTTTCATTTAAGTCCTGTAAAACAGCCAACCGATCTTTGATGTCAAAGCATTTTTTCTTATCTTCTACCACTGAAGCATGACTATCTAAGTCCTGAACATACATTCTAGTTCCGAACAATAGTTCGTACGGGCTGAAACCTTTTAGAGAATTTCTTGGCAGATTATTAAGACTACGTTGGACACTTGTTAAATGCTGGACCCATCCATCACCCGAACCTAATACCTTTGCCGTTATAGATTTCTTTATGTCCTGGCTTTTTCTTTCCACAACCCCGTTTCCCTCAGGATGGAAGGGACAAGAGTACCGCAACCCAATGCCCATGCTGGTCATGGCCTCCTTAAAAGCTCGAGAGCTTAAAGCAGGACCCTGGTCAGAATGAAGCATGGCAATTGCGTATGTGCCGATAAAGACTCGCAAATCTTTTATAACAGTTCTGACATCAGCAGAGCGCTGGGCCGTATTTTTAAGTGATTTTAGTCTTAAAAGGAATTAATAGGACGCTGGATTTTATGTATAGATAGCCTTATGCTAACTACAGAAATGGCCATGGCAATAATCCCCTTGACTTGTTACTGCGGTCTCTGTTGCAGTCTGGACAGCTCTTCGCAAATTTATAATGTTGCAGGCTCATCCCCGGCCACCAGTATTCTAATTGTAATTCTGTCAGAGATTCCTTCATCTGTTTGTGCCCTGGACATTCACCCATGTGTGCGTCTGCTATTAATAAGACTCTCCGGTTCGTGTTTGGAATTACCCTATCCCCCACTCCAGGGCTTCGAGCAAAAGGAACGGAGTTTGCGTCAATTATGTATGTATAATTGAGTGGATAGTTTACGGGTAGTGCTGCACAGTTGCCTTTTGAAGACGTTTTTACTGCCAGCATCGTTTCCCCGTCTATGTATTTTTCTGAACGCTTTTTTGTGGCTACGGAAGCCCTTTGAGGTGCTTCCGCTGTGGCTGTATTAGCCAATGAATTCTCTGCAACGTGAACGCCATCACGTTGATGACTCAGAGTGTGTATCACGTGAGTCTTTTGTAGTTCTTTCTGTAAAAGAACTACCTGTTTCCAAAGCATTTTATGCTTGATTGTGGCACCTGTGTCATCTTTGTAATCATTTTGAACCCAGTTCTGCAAATCATTATTGTAAGATTTGACGCAGAAATGCAAATCGCACACTATTAGTGTTAGGAATTCACGTTTCGCATTTTCAAGCGCCATCTTTAAAGATCTGAATTCAGCTCGCAGAGCCGAACAGTTTCTCAAAGATTCAGTTTTTGTTATTTTCGGTCTGAATTTACCGCAGAGCCAGCGACCCTTAACAATCGCGCAGGCTGCATTGTAGGATTTATCATCTACATTGTAATGCTGTACAAATCTGTCTGTATAGATTATACAAGAGTATTTTTGGAGAGGCAGAATTTCGATCGGCAGAGGATATTCTTCTTCATATTTTAAATCATTCCGTTTTTTCATGTTCGGGACAAAATAGTATGTCACATCTTCTGCAGCAAGAGAATTTTCCCACTGTATCCATTTCGGATCTAGTGCCACTGTTTTTACATCTACTGGGCTGAATAGTGCCTCGAAAGCTGATTCTGCTGTGAAAACAGTTATTCTTTTACCTTGGGCTAGGGCTCGTTCTCTTGCTACAGCAGTTTGAACTGCCTTTATAGTATTTTCTGTGAGACTGAATGTTTTTTCTGCTTGTGTGTACAAATGTGATTTGTAAGCTATTGGTACCGTTTCTCCCTCATTAGAGATCAGGTACGTGAATCCGCATCTTCCTGAGATGACCCGGATTACAAGGTTATGTGTATTGTCACGTGTTTCTAATTTTGTTTTAGCTAACATGTCTGTTTGCAGTGATCTCAACATTTCTGTGCGTTTCTGAGTCCAGTTGATTGGCTTAAAATCAGGTTTTATTAATTTGTAGAGAGGTTTAACTCTCTCTGCATAATTTAGAATGTAAGTTCTTCCGAAATTCAGGAAGCCTAGAATCGATTGTAAGTTCTTCAGCGTTTTTGGTGCTTGGAGTACAGCGCGCTTCTCTTAGAAGTTGTCTGCTAGGCTTTTGCCTTCACTTGATAATTCATATCCTAAAAATAGGACAGTTAGATGGGCAATTTGTGACTTTTTAAAGTTGAATTTATAACCCTCTGCTGCGAACCCAAGATTTATGGTGTTCACTCTTTTCAAGTGAGTATCCAAGTCGTCGTCTGTGAGATAGATGTCATCGACATAAAATAATGCCTCATCATCATACATTTGTAGTAACTCTGTTACTCTGGCTGAGAATAATCCTGGGCTGTTCTTGAATCCCTGTGGGAGTCAACAGAATTTTTCTGTGAACCCATTATTGAGAAAGCGGTTAAATACCTGCTTTCTGGTGCGATATTTTGACAAAAGAATCCATTAGAGATGTCTAATGTTGTTTTGTATTTTTTGCGAACTATGTTATTCATTAGTGCCGCACTGTGCGAATTTTGTACCGCAAATGTTTTGCGACATGAGTTAAGGTGTCTGTAGTCCAAGACTAGACGATACGAATCGTCTTGTTTGGAGACAGGAAACAAAGGATTGTTCATTTGACAGGTGCATGTTTCAATCACCCCTTGGTATTCAAGAGGATCTAAAATCACCCTGACTTGTTTTTTAGCTTCTTGCTTAATCAGGTACTGCCTTTGTGCAGTAGGTTGACATTTTAACTGGATTTTGTGAGGAGGAGAGTCCTCATCCCATCCTACATGATTCTTATATAATGCAGGTCCTTGAGCTACTGCCCGTTTTCTTGCATATATATATTTTCTGTGAATTGGAATAGGATTTGAGAAGGCAGGCATATTCATTTCTTCGCCATAAGGGCACTCCCTCACAAACTCTGGGGGCCAATCTTTCTCAGCTAACAGGTTGTCATAGCCTTTTGAGAGGTTATCCCAAAACAGACCCCTTATTTTCCTAGTCTTATCTCCCTCTATACGCAATGTTATTTCGTATATTTTATGAAGTTCGCTAACTCTGGTATCTGCAGTTTCCACTTGAATGTATTCATTCGTGTCCACTGTTTCCAGATGATTCATCAGGATCTTGCGCGCTATGCTGATTTCTGCTGCGCTGTCTAGCATTGTCTGTGCCCACTCTCCGTTTTTCAGCTGTGTCCTCAGTATCCTTGGCATGTTTGATTATTTTAATACTGGCTACTTTCTTTTTTGGAAATTGTAATTTTTTACTTTGAGCAGGTTCCTTGTCTTTGGACTTGGCGGGCTCTTCCCTTTGTTCTGACCGTCCTCTTCTTTCCGATTTCTGCGAAAAAGATCGAGAGGGACGTGTATCAATATCTTGATATCTATCAGGCTATTCAAATTATCCCTATTTCTAAGGTTGTATATTTTTTCTGAGGGCTCCCTTTGGGGAGACTGGTGTTCTCGATTCAGAGTTTTTTCTCTCCACCAAGGAGACCTTCCTCTGGACTGGAAACCTTTTTCTTTGGGAGAAGATTGTTTATTTCCATCCCAGCTCTTTTTAGGAGTGTTTAGATTATTTTTAAAAAATATCTTTTCAGGATTTTCAAGTAGTTGGGGTTTTTACCAGTTTCCCACCCAAACTATCTCTACCTAGTTCTTCATAGCATTTTTCTATGATTCTGGCAAGCTCAATTGGTTGATCTGTTATATCTGTTTCTTTCAATTTTTGGCGGATCGCCACAGATGCTGCTTCTCCTTTTATGTTGGCTAATAATATAGCCGAGACATGCGTAAAATCTTTCAGTAATTTCATACCAAGAGTTAAAGCAGGTTCTGGACCGTATTCATTCTGAATTTGTTTTAGCACGTCTGGTATTACCGCCAGAGACGGAACACCATGTGTTTTTGTGTAAATGGAAGCAAAGACTGTGCTCCAAGTGTCACAGTCCTCCACATGTGGTGCGACCCCCACTGGAAGGCAGATAGTCAGAATCCTGTGTTTCTCAATAGGGGTAGTATTCGGGAATACTGCCTCTATTTGAGTTATTTTCTGTGCTAGCCAGAATGGAATTTGTTCCCGTTTTGCGGGTGTTTTTCCCAGACATGATTGTATGTTCTGTGGTGTAATTTTATTTGTGTTCCCCTGATGAGGGGTCAGCTGTGGGATATTAACAGCTGGTTGGACTGTTGCAGTCCGCATTACATATTGGACTAACTGTCTGTGAATTTTAATTAGTAATTTTAGCTGTGCTAAAAGTTCTTCTCTTGACATTTTTCAATGTCTGGATGTGGTGTGTAGCTGGCTAGAACCGGCCATGTTGCTCCTGGTCTACCTAGTGGACCGTGCCTGGTGATGTTATCATTATGTTTTAGGGCGCCTTTAAACCAGAGCAGGTGCTCTTGGTAATTTAGTGGTATTTCAATATCCTCGAAAGGAGTATATTCATCCGGTGGTTCCTCTATTCTGTAATAGTGGAATTTGTGTGTTGTAGCGTTTGCTGCTGGAAAGCTTATCCATGAATAGAATACTTCTGTCTGCCGATATTCGTGTGCCTCTGTCACGAAAATGACTGTACAACCTCGTTTTGTCAGTCCGTTTTCTATAAGTTTTAAAGTTATAGTTTTTCTTATGTTTGCCGGGATGATAATTGCACCCGGTTCATTAAACCCTGTTACATCGAAACCCCGTTGATTCGCATCTACTGCGGCTTCATTGGTTTAGTTGTTATTGCCATTTTCTGACATTGTTTTAATTAAAGTTTGCAGAGCAGGTTTCCAAGGAAACAAAAGATTAGGTGCACAATATTTTGGAACACTGTATCCTTCAACGTTGACTAGACCAGAAACTCTACATAGGAATCTCTTCCTACTAAGTTCCGGCGGATTTTAACCTTTCACCCACTCCAGACATCTATTGGAGTATTTACGGGAGAAAGGGTCTGTGTGAAAAAGCACGACTGAGTTACTCTAACGTCTTGAGTTCGTTTTATCGCCTTACCAAACGTTGGGCACCATGGAGTGTAGTTCCTATTTTCCCTATAGGCCCTGCGCTTTGGAATAACATAAACAGCAGTTTAGACGTAGGACTGAGGTCTTCTAGGTCTCTACTGACTATGTTAGACTTAATTTAGGTTTGCGCCAGCTAGCTCAGAGGTCACTGGAAACTTTCTTGACTGAATAGGAAGTGATCAGCTTCCCTGGCTCAGACAAGAAGGGATTCAGCTTCCGACAACCGCATAAACATGACAACTTTGCTCCATCAGAATAAGAGTCAATCTCTAGAGTCGTGTGAAACAATAGACAGCTATTTTACTCAGTCAGTTGTGCATATTTAATTTCACCAGGGTGCAGAGAATAGAGAGACGGGCGTTTTCAATAAAAGGTATTATTTGTTGAGCAGTCTTTCTTCTCATGCAATAATGAATTGCCACAATTGCAATACTTATTGTGAAGTAAAGTACGTACAGTAAAAGGAGTATTATGAAATAATACTGTGAAAGCATTGATATGGTTTCTTAGCCATAAGACACTTTAAAATGGATGTATGACGTTACTCTGCATACCGTTACAACTACCTACCATTACAACGCGACCATTACAACGCATACCATTACAACGCATAGCGCTTTGGGGTGCTGGATAGTGGTAAGTATAATTTACTATTCTAACTCCAGTCCCCGTGGACCCTAGGGAAGGTGTTGGATATTAAATTATACTTATTCCCTATCCTATAGCGCCCCCCAGCGCAATGCGTTGTAATGGTATGCGTTATAAAAGTCGCGTTGTAATGGTAGTGCGGAGTAACGAATGCGTTGTAACAGGTGCATACCCTTTAAAATTGATAAAACATACATACATATATACATAGGCCAACGTGCTCAACTGGTGCTTCTAAAATACACCTACCCCGGTGTACCTGACCTAAGCCTAATACGTGGGAAGGAGTAAGTAAGTAGCAGTTTAAGTTAAGTAGGTTTGTTGCCAAGGATCTGTTCAAGAATTCTCTCTAAGGGTTTAGTCAGCACTGAACCTTGGGAATAGAATGTAGGAGGTCTGGTATCTTCCTCTCAGGACCCGATATCCCAGTCACCCGCAAGGGTAGGCTGGAAACGCCGGAGCTGGATTTTCTCGGCAGGAGAAAAGACAGCGTCTTTCTCAGCGCGTCAAAGAGGCGGGGCAGCGTTCGTGGGCTTCTCGCTTCTGCTGGGCTCTCAGAAAGTAGATTAGCTGCTCTGCTCCAGAATCACCACCGTGTGTTTGCTTAAGGCAACGTTGGTATATTTATAATTGAAAGGTGCCGAGTTTGACGTAAGGTTTGGACATAAGACATCAATAAAGATGTCACTAAGAACTGGCCGTTCTTACAGTGCTCGCAGGAGTTCTATTACAAATCAAAACAAAGCAAGCAGGGCTTTCCCAGGTTGCTGGAGGTTTGGTGTGTCGAAAGAGCTCAGTGTGCTCTCTAGGAATCCAAGGAAGTAGCTTTTGCCGAGCCTTGGACTGCAAGGGCTATTTACTGAAATATGGATCTGATTATTATGCCATTATAGGGATATTATTGATTATAGCCGTATAGGGGCATAAAGTCACAATATTGAATCGGGTTCCTAGATAAAACACATCACTACTGAACTTCCACAAACCTGCTAGACCCCTGCAATCCTCTTCACTTGCCCTTGCACACACTCTCCACAACTATTGCAGCCACAGCAGTGGCTGCTCCTTCTCCTACATCATGGCCAAGACCTGGCACAACCTTCTCCTACTACAGACACCCCCTGCCCCTTTGTCTTGCTCTTGTACTTTCCGGTCTTGGCTGATTGTGCTGGTTTTGCGGTCTTTCTCTTCCTCTGTCTTTCCGAGCTGTGTATTTACCCTCTCTTACACTGTATATATCTGTAGTAGAATAATATGAGCCAGTCCCCAAAAATAAGGAATAGTGGCCTCACCAGTGACCATTGGCTAAAAGGTTCAGTGAACATTATACCTGCACATAGGTGGGAAATGAATTGCTCCTGAGAGTGTTACTCTCTAGCTGTGGCTTAATTTCAGCAATAATATCCATTATAACTGCACTACTCAGCCTATATTTGACAAAAATGTCCTCTGTCTTATTAAAAAGAGTAACTCCGACTCTAAATATGTGTTTCTGTCTCCTTTGCCTTCTCTACAAACAAGCTAGTACCCCCATCACGTGCAGAGCTGCCATTGTGGAGAACTAGATGCATTCTGCGGCTGTTTAGGCAGGCTGCATCTGGTTGTAACATGTTTTGAGTTGGTGGTGATTTGCACCTGCAAAATTAGCATTATGTGACTAGCCGCAATGTGTGAATATTCTAACTATTTAAATTGCAATTCGATATTAAGCAATCCCAAAAAGCAATTCACAATTTAATGTTGGTAAAACACCGACACAGTATTCATTTGCTTCCTACAAAAAAAGTGCAAAAATTGACGTCAGTACATAAAAGACCTTTTTTGCATCTGTCAATGGGGCAATTTAGCAAATCGGACCATTTGTGAACTCAAAAAGGTTTTGTACATCTCGCCTGATGTTATGAGAGTCAAGGCTCAAGCTCTTGATCTGCACATGGCACCACTCCCTCCTCTTAAAAATGTTTTTTTGTCAACATTCACAAAGGGGAAGGGGTCTGTTTGTGAATGGCTTATCACCTCCTTTGAAGAGGTGGTAAAAGATTAATACTTTGCAACTAGAAATTCATCTCAATCATTAATACATGCCAATGCATTTTGGCATGTGGAAGGGACACCATAAACATGCTTCTTTCAAATTCGGAAATGCTATCTGTTCTTAACAAGTTACTAAATCATAATTTTCTTTTACACGTAAGAAAAGGCACTTTTGCAGTTGCAAACCACTCGGTTCTATGATTCGTACCCTTTGTGACCACACAAAGGCTTTGTATATCTAGCCCTTTGTCTCAACACAAATCAGCTTAGTACCCAGTGCAAAAATGTTCACTACATCACCCACTTTTCTGGGGGGTTGCCAATGTTCATGATCTCACAGTCACCATACCATAAAAGAGGAGCTTTCCATTAGTCAAGAGAAACTATGCTGTTATGAACTGATACGTTACCTGAAGCCTTTCTTGCATTTTAAGGCATGAAGCAATTCACTGCCAAGGACATTTCCACAGGATGGCGACCCAAATCAGATATATGACAAAGTCTTGGCTCAGGATTTATGTTAATCTGCCAGGTATTGGCTCAGTGTTTAGTATTGCAACACTTAAAGGCACAGTATGAACAATTTTTCAAGGCACATAAAGGAATGCACGCTTTAATTACAGGGCAGAATAACCTGCGAGTCTCCAGAAACAGCTGGAACTCATCAAATACTAATTTCAAGCACCAACACAGGGATTTCAGCAGAATATTACAGGATTTAGGTTGCCTTTAAGCTTTACTGGTGGGCTGCAGTGTAGAGCCTTAAAGAAAGAGATATTTGTGAAAAGGTGCCATCTGCTGCTTATGCAGTGGATGGACGAGGCTGTCAAACAAAAAGGATTAACAACGCCACTTAAGCATTTTCCATCATTGCATACATCTGTTTTGCCTTCCTCATACATTAATCCATTTTCTATCCAACCAGTGTCAGTATCATTAAGTCAAGTCCAAGGAGACCTTGGCTCATGTTCCATTCTGCTCAACAGCTGAATGCCCGAGCCACTCTTCTACAAGGTGCGAATAATTTTTTGATTATGGCTAAAATCCCATTATCTCCTTGTGCCCCCACTTTGAATATGTGCAATGTAATTTACATTTGTGTGGTGAAATGTAAAAATAGGCAAACATTTAGGGGCTTACTATCAAGTCATGTGCACCCTGAGACTATCACTTTTCATGATGTCACGGTGGCGCACTCCCTGTGGCGCACACAGTTTCACAGTTTAGCCATATCTACAAAGCAACACTGTGTGGCTTTTCAAGGCCTTGTAGATTTGGAGTAAAGCAAAGCAGTGCAAGTCGCTGCCTTGCTCTGCATCAAAAAGGCATTCCATGGGTGTTGCTGTGGGTCTTCCCACGCATCACCCCTCAAGGCGTTCCATGGGTGTTGCTGTGGGTGTTACCATGCAACACCCATGGACTTTGACGTTGCCCCAGATTTACAATATCTCCTAAACCTGAGGCATCTCCAAAATATTTCTTTTAAAAAAAATAAAATTATTTTTATTAGCCAGAAAGGTACAAAAATAGAAATACAATACAGTTTCAATAATTTTATCAATAAATAAATTACAAATTCATCAATAGCGTAATATACATGTTTGCGGGGGGGGAAAAAATCCCAAAGTAAAGGAGCCCCTTTTATACATTAAATCCATTTTGCAGTCTCTAAATCTATCCAAAATTATCCCTGACTAGCCTCTAGAAGTAGCTGTTTCGTCCGTTGTATGACAGCGAACTACACTTGTGCCATCCTTTTCATCCTGTCTTATTACTGAGCCACGTGATCATAAGTGCCCAGATCTTTTGGGCTCTTCTCCCTGGCCCGAAGTACCTTTCTCTTATATAGTGCAGTTTCCTGAGTATAGATACTTAGCAAGCGATGGAGCCATGCCGGATACGTGGGGGGGGCTCGGTATCCTTCCATGCAGTAGCTATCAATAGCCTAGCTATGGGTATTGTAATGAATACAAAATCACTTTGTGATGTCGGTAAACTGGCTCGACTATCATAACCCATAAGCATCAGAGCTGGGATGATTGTCTATTAGTTATTTGCTGCCAAAAGTTTTCTTTACCAGTTTGTAAAGGCATCAATTTACTACATGCAAAAAAAATGTGTACGTTGCCCACAGGACCGGTTTGCCATCTGGGACAGCTGTCATTCTCCTTTTTCCCCCATTCAAAAAGTTTCAGGGGGGTTTATACAGGTTGAAGAGGGTTTTGTAATGTTGGGCCTTTAGATTTGCTGGCAGAAAGATCTTCTTCCCTAGTTCAATCGAAATTTCTAGATTGATCTCTTCATCCCCCATTTTTCTGCCCATTTCACCTCTGTTTTTTTCAGATCATCGGGCGGGTTTCTAATAATATTCTATAATAATTTCTGATCCTATTGTTCCCCGGAATATCGTTTCCAATATGTGTATTTCCCTCAGGTTCAAGGACCCTGTAGTCAAACTTTTTAAACGCTCTCTGATCTGGATGTATTTGAACAGCATCCTATTATCCCCAGGTTTTGAACTAGTACCGAAAATGGGATGTTCTCTGACCTATTAAATAGGCTTGCTATCCTTACTATTCCGGCCCGCTCCCAACCTCTACCCATGACATCATACATCTCCGCTGAGAGGAGAGAGGAGCGCCATAAGGATGAATACCCATTGTACTTTGGTATTTTTACTATTCTACTGACTTTGCTCCAGATCTTCCATGCAGCCTTAATACACTTAAACCGAGGCTTTTTAATAGTAACTGGGTATCAGCTGCCTAAGGAAACGCCCCACCGCATCTTTCCCAGTGGCTAAGTGATGGATGGTAGGTAGATTTGATTCCTCACTTCTTGGCCTATCTGTCATAAGCAAAATGCCGATCAGTTGCAGGGCAGCTGCCCAGTAATAAAACAGCAGGTTTGGAACAGCCCACCCCGTCTTGCAGGGGTGTCAGTGTTTTCAATGCCTGTCTGGTTTTCTGGTAGTTTGACAACATTGTATTTAATTTCTGTATTATGGCATCTGTCAATTTAAGGGGGAGAGAGCGAAACAGATATAACACTCTGGGGAAGATTTTCATTTATAGTACGTTAACCCTGCCTGTGATTCTTAGATGCAGTTTATCCAGGTGCCTCAAATCCGTGCCTATATCATCCAGCACCGGGTCAAGATTGCTAGCCCATATCGCATCAATTTTAGAGCTTATCCTGACCCCCAGATAACTGGCTGATTTATTTTGGCGTTGGTCTTGCATGACACACTGCAGTGAGCTAATTATTTGTGTCTTCCCCTTGTTCAAGAGATACCCTGATTTACTCCCAAATTACTCTGCCATGCTCTCAATTTCCTTAATTGCCTTCTCTGGCTCTGATGTACTAATAGTGATATCATCCGCATAGACCAAAACCTTGGTCTCATATCCATTAGTTATAATAGATTTAATTGCGGGGCTTAGAAGTAATGTAATGTAATGTAACATGTACTTGTATAACGCAACTGTCACCCCAAGGGTATCCTGAGAAGTGAGAAGTATCTGATTGATGGAAGGATCTAGATACATGGCGAAGAGAATTGGGGAGCACGGGCATCCCTGCCTCGTCCCCATGGCCACCTCAATTTTCCCCAATGTATTCCACATCACCTGCAAACGTGCATAAGGCATATAATACATTGCTCGGATAGCTGTAATTAGTTATGAGCCAAACCCTCTCTCTGATAAAACTTCCCAGAAGTACTGCCATGCCACACAGTCGAAAGCTTTCCCAGCGTCTAAGAGGCTCACAAGCATATCATCACCTGGTGCCTCTGCTATATCCAATAGTGAAATCCCCTGCCTCACATGGTCAGTGGTTTCCCTACCGGGTACAAAGCCATGCTGCCATGGTGGGACTAGTTTGGCTATGACCATCTGTAGCCGATTAGCTAAGACTTTGGAATAACCTTTGGTGTCTGAATTTATCAGGGAGATAGGGCAATGCAAGGCCGCCAGCTCCACTGGTTTCCTCTTTTTGGCAAAGATTATACTATATCTGTTCCCTGCCAGGGAATAGGTGGGATTCCACGGTGCTGTACATCTGAAAACATGATCATGTATTAATGGGGCTAGTTCCTTTTGAAGCATCTTATATAGCTCCATTGGGGTTTTATCTGGGCCTGAAGCTTTCCCAGAAGATAAGGAGTGTAAAACAGTCTCCAAATATGTAGCCTCATCAATTTTATTAGTGGTCAGATGGCTAGCTCCTGTTCCCATTTTAGCATATCCAGTAGGGTCTAATTAATATAGTTTCTTATAAAATTGTTCAAAACCCCCCATAATCTCTGTATGCCCTTCACTGTTCTTTATTTTGCTAATATTGTTTCTGAACGTCTTCTGTCTTGTCCGAAGGGCCAATAGCCTTCCTACCGATTCCCATATGCGTACATCTCCTTTTGGTATGCTTGATATATCTGTGCCACTCTCACCTGAAAATAGCTAATAATTTCTGACTTAGCTATAGCTAGTTTCACCATGACCTCCCTTGATTCCTACTGTCCTTCTTCATGGATCAATTTCATGTGCTCTATCTCCAATTGTGTTAACCGTACAATAAAACAATTAACCTCTTCTCTCTGCATCTTGTGCCGCTGACCAACATAGTTTATAACTTATCCCCTTAGCGCAGCTTTGAAAGAATCCCACGCTACAATACGTGATGCACTATACTGATACATTTCGAAAAACTCTCGTACCCACCTTTTTATATAGGCAAGGAATTCTTCGTCTACTAATAGTTTCTTTTTGAATGTCTAGCTACGTTGCTTCATCTCTATTCCTTGCCCTGTTATTTCCAGTAGTAATGGATTGTAATCTGAAAACGGTTGGGGCAATTTGGTTATCTCTACCTCATTGAGCATATTAATAGGGGTCAAAAAGTGATTGAATCGAACGTATTTTTGATGGGGGTGTGAGAAGTAGGTGTATCTGGGTTCGATAGTAATCTTAAATGCCCAAACTTCAGACAAACCATAAGTGTCCCTAAAGGTGGTTAGTGCTCTATATACCTGAGGTTTCCTCCCATTGTATGTTAGCCCACCACCCTAAAATAACCCCAGGTGTATATTTAAGACCCCACATATTATCATTGGGGTCGGCCAGGAGGCGAACTCTACTTCTAAATCCTCCCATATTTTAGGGTTGTCTTGGTTTGAACCATATATAGTCCCTATCGTCAACCCAGTATTTAATGTAACTATTGTCCAGCGCCCCCACTTATCTGCTATTGTACGCTTTACTACCCCAGCTTGGTGCCTAATATATATAACGACTCCTCTTATCATAGAAGTTTGTATAGAGCATACTGCCAATTCATAGCCCCTTATCTGAAGGGTATCTTTGTTGCACCATGGGGTATGTGTTTCTTAGAGACAGATTACCTCTAGGTTGATGAATGTCAGTATCTTGTATACCTTCGCTCTTTTCTTTTTATCATCCAGTCCCCCCACATCAATTGAACAAATCCTCAAACTAGTCATAGCTAGCTATGTAGCTCATAAATCTGCATCATGCAATTCTAAATCTTCTATTTTTGTATTTTCTCACTGGCTTTTTTCCCCTTAATTCCACTCCTATCCCCCTAAAACCTCCCTCTTCCTCCCCTTCCCCCCTCTGCCTACCCCAAACCTACCCCTTTCCCTATCCCCCCCTCCCCCTTCTCCCTTCCCCTGAAAGCTCTAGCCCACTGGTCTGTTAAGTGATGAAGCAGCTTTACACCATGATCAATGAGCCCCCCCTCCTTCAATCCGCTGGATTTTCAACAAAGATTAAAAGCCCTTCAAAGAAGAGCATACACAAAATTACATAGAATGAAGGAGAAAGGAAAGAAAAACATAGTGGCTCATACATATTTCCTTGAGTCCATAATTTATCTCTATTCTATTCTATTCGTGGTCATATCTCCTGGCCGTTAAGGCAATTCGTCAATATTTTAAGCCCTACTTTCCCTGAACCCTTCCATTAAGTTCTTCCAAGAATTCTTTCGCTTTAATCTTGGATGTAAAGAAGCGGGTCCTATTACCAGCAACCACCTTTAGTTTTGCTGGATTAATCAGATAGGCCTGTGCACCTTTTGTCTGAAATGGACGGATCATCTGCCGTTACCTCTCAACAGTTACATGACAGAAGCCAGGCTGGGTGAAGAATTCAGTATCATCTGCTTTGCGCATACTTTCCGGTCTGGATTTCTCAAAGATATTCTGCAAAGGGAGGAGTTCCTAAAGGGACCTAGTACAGCTCTGGGTCTTGCATCAGCTCTAGCTGGCTAATTCAAGGTCAAGGGGACACGGTGAGCACGTTGGAATTCTTGAGACCATTTCCACCCTTCCACGTCGGGAAAGACCTTTCTTAATAGCTCCACTATATAGAGACCCATGCCTGTGCCTTCCTAATTCTCAGGAACACCCAGAAACCACAGGAAGTACCGGCGCTGGTGGTTTTATTGATCCTCCGACTTCCATTTGATGTCTACTAGCCTGGCCTTGTGCGATTTCGTTTGACTCTGGGTTGCTCCGATATCTGTCTCAAGAGTTCTAATTCTTGTCTCCAGCTCCGTTAGTTGGTTAGAAATATCTTTACATACTTTAACAACTTTCCGTGCTGACCCCTGCACCTTACGGATATTTGTCTGGGAGCGTCTGCTATCCTGTCTTGTTTCTTCTTGGTGTGCCATGATGGATTGCAAGATAGTGTCCAGTGTTGTGATAGGGCTGCCTTCAGAATCCAGTGCTTTGCCCCCAGCATCTCCATTAGTTGGTTCGGTGGTGAGTAATACCAGTTTAGGTCTTTTCCTGTTTCTATGTTGTCCTGAGAGACCTAGCTTCTTATTAGCTCAAACGCAGGGTTGCAGCAGAGTCCATTCCACTAGTATCAGGTAGGCTATTGCTCTCACTCTCACACGAGTGAGCTTCCAAACCTTTCACCTCCCTAGAGCAGGGGTAATGAGGAGAAATGCTTATATTTATCCTTCTTTTTTCCTTCTTCCAGGCAGAACGCCTCTCAAGATTGTTTTTGTGCAGGAAGGTGTTTCTGCCTGCCCAAATACAATCCTGCCAACAACACAGACACCCTTGCACCATGGTGCAAGGTAGCCTGCTTTGGCGTTCCGTTCAGCAAAAGACACACAATTAATGGACGGAATGCAAAACAAATCAAAACATTCACCCCCAGTCAAGAGATCTGGGTCAAATTAATAATTCTTTTGCTCACCCCTCATCAGCCAGGATACCTTGAATCAAGTGGAACAGTGAGCCCAGGGCCCACATCTGGGCATACCTGGAGCACTTAGGGCAAGAAAGCAAAAGACACACAATTGATGGATGAAATGCCGAGCAAATCAAAACATTCACCCCCTATCAAGAGATCTGGGTTAAATCCATCAATGTTTTGCTCACCATGCCACCCCAGTTTAAACCTGGCCATATTCAAATCTTTCTTCACCCTCTGCCTGGCAGTTCGGTCTGGACTGTTCCTATTGGCGCAGGGTCAAGACTGATTTGCATATGGCTGGATTCAAACTGGGATGGAATGGGGAGCAAAATATTTATGGATTTAGGTCCAGATCTCTGTACTGGGGTTACTGTATGACATTGTTCGGTATTCTGTCCATCAATTGTTCTTTTTTCATTTGTCACCCCGAGTGGGACGGGTATGCCCAGATATGGGGCCTGTGCTCTCCATGCCACTGGAGTCAAGCTATCCTGGCTGAAGAGGGATGAAACCCTGAAACCGGTCCTAGGATGCTTCCTGTCCAGGAAGAACCTGGCTTGGCAGTTTGGGCCGGCCTGTTCCCATTGGACACAGGGTCAAGACTGATTTGCATATGGCTGGGTTCAAATTGGAGTGGCATGGGGAGCAAAAAACAAGGATTCTGGGGGCGCTAGAGGGCACACAGAGGAATGGTTGCCTGCTAAGACAGCTCCGCCGGCCAGGTCCGTTTTGCTATGAAAAAGTGCGATTAGCGGATGTCACCTACACTTTTAAGGACAGGTGCTGCTGTTGGAATACCTCAGCTTTAATATATGGGAGGTGAAGGACTGAACCAGTGCTGCTACGGCCAAAAATCCGGGGAGCAAGCTGAGACACTGGACGGGCCGGTATCTGCGCAAGATGGCGGTGCCCTATGGCGATACTCAGGCGGAGTCGAAATGGTAACGCTCGGACAATCTCTGGCATCCAAAGGTACACAGCGTGTTATTGGGCAAACCTCACATGTGGCGCTGCTCTGGGTGAGCTGTTGTAGTGCGACAATAGTACTGGAGAAAAGGTGCCCTTGATTGCAGTACGGACCTCGTGGACTGGGACAAAATGGCGCCTCGGGCTGCCGGCGACTGTCCTCTGTGATATACAGCACACTATGTAGCCGCTATACTCTAGCGATAATCAGAGGCATCAACCTGCACACTGTTGTTGTGTCTGCTATTCCCAAATGCACGGCATGCCCCGATCGATGACCACGGCTACGATCCCCGTCACGTAGTGCTTCATTACCCACTCCATATGCGTGACCTTCTGGAACAACAGACTGTCATAACGCGACATACTTTTATATTAGAAATGGGAGGAACATCTTTTAATAACCAACGCTACACTGCGGCATACTTGTGAGGCGGATAATTTATGAGGACTGATTGTGATATTGCTGGATACAGCAGTGGATAACTGCGTCAGGCATCCTGCTGTGTGACACACCCCGAACTACCCGCTGTGGTCCTGGATGTGGCTGCGGGTGATCTGTAGACTTTGGCGTGGTGTGGCTGGTTGGTGCAGGCCTCTTTCGTCGACGCAGCGTGGGTGGCGCATGTGCCCAGAGACCATATCGGGTGGCATTGCCCCTGGCTGCTTCGGTGCCATACTGAGTCCGAACTACAGCTCACGCTGCTGGTTCTCTGCAAAATTTTGTTGGGACGTGTCCATGTCTTCACACCAACCCTACAAATTGCGTGAGGAAACAATTCTACGCTGGAGGCCCTTACACCAGGTGCAGTGTGCCATTGACAACTTTCTAGATCGGCGACATTGTGAAACGCGAAGATGTGAAAGCCTGAAAAACAACAATCCAAGCTGTCCTTGGAGGTGAAGAAACCCACCAAAGGCGCATCAGCACAATCAGACACAGAACCTGATGATAACGTGGCGACAACTAGCGGTATGGAACACGTTTTGCAAGCCATACAGCAGAGCCTTCAGGACATAAATGGGAAACTAGACACCATTACACAACGGGTCGACAACATGGCGGCTAAATTAGATAGACATGGTGAACGTCTGGTCGAGGCTAAAACTAGACTCTCTACGGTGGAAGATGAGTCCCATGCCACAACCCAAAAATTTACAGAAATGCAAAAAGGGGTTGGAGGTCATCCGTAACATGGCAGAGGACTTGGAAGCGAGGTCCCGCAGTAGTAACCTCCGTATAACGGGTGTGCTGGAATCCACTAACACCGGTAGAATGGAAACGTATGTGGAAGAGATGATCCATAATCTGTTTGGTACAGAGTCCTTCTCAGCAGTCCTGCTGGTGGAGCGCGCACACAGATCTCTCGTGCCCAGGCCGAAACCTGGCGCTCCTCCAAGTCCTATTGTCGCCCGCATTGTCAACTACAGAGACCGAGACACTATTTTAAGGCTGGCTCGTGAGAAGCGCGACATCAACCAAGGTAACACGTGGGAGTTTTATCTGGATTTCACAGTGGCGGTCCAACTAGCGCGCAAAGCATACAGCTCGGCGAAAAAGAAGTTGCATGATTTGGGGATTGAATATGCCATGCTTTACCCAGCACGACTTAAAGTGACACACAATGGCCGCTCCACCATTTTTCCAACACCGCAGGCTGCGCAGGACTTTCTCAAGAAATTCAATCGCAGACACAAGGAGAAAACCCGGGAAGAGCAGCATCAAGACTCGGATTGAGCGGTCGCTGGTGTGGTAAGCAGATTTACATCCTCGTGTCCTAAGACTGGTAAGACACACAAACGCACTGTGGTTCATTCGTTGTACTGACATCACTCTGAATCCACCATACAGGCCTACATGAATTGGTCATGTTCGGAGGTCCACATTCTATGGGAACATTGCTGGCGCCATGTGCCCCTGACAATGCAAAATGGTGTTCTAGAGTAGGTTGCGGGGGGGTGTTTAGCTCGGAGGGTGGCGTGGGCACAGTGGAGAGTCAATCGCGCTGGCTGACAACTTTGTTTCACTCGAAAAGTGCTCTCTGTCAAAAGACTGTCTGGAAAACTGGTACCGGTAGCGCTGAGAGGGCGGACTGTACCAGGTCCAGTGCTTCCTGCATGCCACTGACATATATTGTGCATAAATGGTAATGAATCTGCAGACACTGCCAGAAGGACTATATGTTGCATGTCTCATCTGTGCCTTGCAATGGGAAATGTAGTTACAGGCCGATCCTCGTTATTGCATCCGATAATATTGTGTTTTGAGGGCTCTGCTGGGAGTATACGACTGGAAATAGGAACTGGTTTTAGCTACCTCGCATGTACACTACTACTGTCCGTACTATTTAGCAGTCACAGTCGGATCCTACCTCATCCAAGTAACTAGCGAGTACCTGGCCAAATCCACTATGTTGGATGCAGACATGTGAACCTGGGGACCCCCCAAGTGGGTGTTTGCCAATCACTGTTTGGTTTCAAGGTTATTTTCTTTAAGGGTATGTCTTTGGCATAGTTGGGATGCTGAAGTGGGTGGTGGGAGGTGGGGAGCTGTTGGGTTTTGTTCTATAGACCAATGCACTTGAGAGACATCGCAGACTTCCAGTGTCATAATACAATGTGTAACGTAGTCACTTCATGTCGATAGCATTAAAAGGTTTTGAATGTTGCAAAAGTCAATCTGTACTCTGTATGATGTTTAAAACCACCAATGTTCGCTGAGAAACTACAGCCAAAGCATATAACGTTGCTGACTTGGAACGTAAGAGGGTTAAACAATCCAAAGAAGATTTGTCAAATCTTTGCATATTTTGATAGGCAAAAAGTAGATATTGCCCTCCTTCAGGAGACACACATTGCTTCTCCCACAGTCAGCAACATTGGCCGTCGATGGGCAGAATCAATACATTGTTCGAATTATTCCTCGTATTCTAGAGGGGTCCTCATTCTAATCAGGAAAGGTCTGAAATTTTAATATTACTGAGGATGAAGAAGGGTGGTATGTTATTATTATTAGGGGACATAAGAGGGCAAAGACTAGCTATGGTAAATACCTATGGCCCTAATATAGACGACCCCGACTTCTAACATAGGGTATGGTATAAACTACAAGAATTACAAGAAGTTATATTCCTATGTGGTGGGGGTTTTAATACCGCTTCACAGGATGACCAGGACAGATATGGGACTACAACTGAGCCTCATCAACATGCCTTTGCAATGTTAAAAGATATTATGGCAGATATGCACCTAACGGACATTTGGAGGGCACGCTACCCAGAACATGCTAAGGCCACCCACACAACAGCAGTAAACAATAGTTTTTCACGTATAGACTACTGGCTTGGTACAGACGACATTTCACTCTGGACACATAAGATCCAGCATTTACCCAGGACACTATCCGATCATAACCCGGTCTTGCTTTCGTTAAACATTTCACACTATGCCCCACCTCCTTTTAGTTGGAGATTTAATGCTACTGCTTTGCTATACCTGGTGTACATCGACACTTTACACACCACCATAACCGAATATTTTGAGTTAAATGCCCCAACAACTGAGGACCCGGGACTGTTATGGGAAGATTTTAAAGCCACGATTAGGGGAGTACGTATCAGTACCTCCGCAGGTATCTTTAAAAAGATATACGGCGGCAACAGTCCATACGAGAAGACAGGTTACAGGAGTTAGAGCGGAACTATAAAAGCACACACTAAATTGTTGGGAGAAATTAAAACTGTCCTAGAGGAGTAGAGGAGTATCAAGCATATGCGGATAACGAGCTAAAATATATCACAAAACGTCAAACTGCGCATTCCTATGGTGAAGGGGGTAGGCCCAGTAGAACTTTAGCAAACTAAATATGTTCGGGCCGCACCCCACAAATGGTCCAGGCAATCAGAGACTCACAGGGAGTTCTGAGTTACGATGCAGAGGGTATACTACGAGAATTCATGACAGAATATGGGGATCTCTACACCCCACACCCTACTGTCACTGCAGAGGAAATCATGGAGTATCTGGCTGACATGTCGATCGCCTGGTTGTCAGATGCGCAGAAAGAATACCTTTCACTGCCTGTTACCATAGAAGAAGGCACTACTATTATTAAATCCCTACCGAATGGTAAGGCGCCGGGCCCTGATGGCTTCACGTGCGAATTCTATAAATCATCTGCGAACCAATTGGGTCCGCATTTGGTGCAAATGTATGGTGACGCTCATGATGAACAAATACTCCCACTGACCTTTAGAGAAGCCATGTTATTTACTCTGTTGAAACAGGACAAAGATCCAGAATACTGTGATTCCTACAGACCCCTATCCCTCATAAATGTGTATACAAAGATTATTGCCAAGCTGATTGCTGCGCCCCTCCAACTGCTGATGCCGCTTTTGGTCCTACCGGACCAATCGGGATTCATCCAGTTGCTATCAACAACGCATAATACGAGGACGTTGTTTGCATTATCACATTGTTTAGTTCCCAACACAAAGGCTGCAGTGGTTTTGCTAGATGTGGCTAAAGCCTTTGATTCCATTGCATGGCCATATTTGCACACGGTACTGCATAGAATGGGTTTCCCTCCCACTTTTTTGGAATGAGTGGCAATGCTATACACCACACCCACGGCACGTATAAAAATTAATAAGTACATATCTGACAATACCTATAATAAGAGGGACGCAACAAGGCTGCCCCCTGTCTCATTGATTATTTTCACTAGCGCTCGAACCATTGGCGTGCAAAATCAGGCAGAGGCAGCATTATTCGGCACTTCAATTTCCGCAAAGACCCTTACATATTTCAGTCTACACCGACAACATGATGTTGTATGTCAGGGACCCCACGAACAATTTAAACCCTTTACTGAGGGAATATATCAAATTCAGGCACCACTCAGGTCTTACAATAAACTGGTCTAAATCGCAGATTATCCCATTGACTGATACTACGTGCCCACACCCTATAGACTACCCTTTAGAATGGCAATCAGAACCAGTAAGATATTTGGGTGTCTGGTTCCATAGAGACCCCGAAATTGTCATCCGTACAAATTACGGTACAGCGATCGATGTTATGGAGGACAAAATCAAGAGGTGGAACTGTCTGCGCTATCACTGGCTGACCGCATGGCCATAGTAAAAATGGTAATCCTACCTACATTTTTGTATTTATTTAATAATATTCCAATAAAGCCACCAATGGAGGTGTTTCGTAGAATTTCAACTATGGTGCTAAACCTGATATGGGCAGGCAAACAAGGAAGGATAGAATTGCGTACTTTAACGCTGCCATATTTGCAAGGAGGGTTCAAAGTGCCAGACTTTTTGCTTTATTATTTATGTGCACAAGCACAACACCACATTTCTGGTATCATGAGGTCCCTTACCTCACATACGTGGCAATAGAAGAGGGGGATGCCCTTCCCATACCACTGACAGCTATTATAACACATCGGAGACCCCCTATTATGCCCGAGACATTAACACAATAGATGCGAAAAACGATGCCTGGCACACAATGGGAAGGAAAGCAAACAAATTGCCTTTGTATGCTGCTGCATTGCCATTGCACCACCATCCAGAGCTATCAGACACTCAAGAAAAGGTGGAATGGGCTTACTCAAACAAGTGGGTATAGATAACATGGGAAACCTGTATCACAATGGCCGATTTAAGGCCCTTGATGACCTATCCTTCATAAGTAACCCAACATTACTTTTTAAATTCACATAATATAGGTTGCAAGGAGCGATACGGAAATTGTATCTGTCATACCCAGGAGAACCACAGCAGCTGTACCCACTGCAATTCTTGCTTACAACTCCCACAGCCAAACACTAAGGGGCCCATTAGGATGATGGGCAGACTTTGTCCGCCCTTCATCCTGTCGTGTCTAGGGACCGCCTGCCATAAGGACAGGGGTCCCATTGGGGGCATTAGTATGCGACCGTCGCAGTGGCGGGCGCATCCTGTATCTTCAGCATTGTGGCGGGCGGTGCTGAATGCTCCGCCCGACGCAATGCTGAAGATACATGCAATGCATTACAAAGCACAACGTGACAGGCACTGCGCGGTTCCTGCCACGTTGTACTTTGTAATGCTGGGGGGGTACCAAAGGTACCCCCCATGTGCCCCCCACCTCCCCAGAGTCCCTGAGGGCCCACAACGGCCCCTCCTCAGGATGTCTCCGTATGCCTTTCGGTGGCGGCTTTGCCGCCACGGAAAGGCATTTGTACATGCCCATGCTAATATGGGCGGCGGTGTCTCATAGACACCGCCACCATATTAAACGTTTTCTGCCCCGGCTGCAAGGCGAACGGAGGGGAAAAGTGGCGGTCTTCCCGTCCGTCCTAATATGGCGGGGGGAATTTAGGTGCGGATGGCAGGCGGATTGCGCCCTCAAGGCTGGCGGTGGCTACCGCCAGCCTGGCGGGGACAATCCGCCCGCCATCCTAATGGGCCCCATAGTTTCATAGCGGGAAGCACATTGCGAACAATGGAAAAATGGAGTGCTAGCATAGACACTCCACTTACGATAGAAGAATGGGCCACAACTAAGGGTGGGCGTAAAATTCGTTTCGCTGGCGAATTTGCGGATTTTCCGCGATTTCGCGATCCGCGAATCTCGGGAAATCAAGGTAAAATCCGCGAATCAACGGGAACGAATTTTCAGCCAAGCAAGGGTTGCCGCAGCAGGTGCAAAAGTTGAACCTAATTTCTTTGTAACCTTTTACAAAAGGGTTACAAACAAATTAACTTCAACTTGGACACCTGCTGCTAATTGCTTCCTGTCGCCTCGTTGCCTACTTGCAACTATTCTCTGACCCTGCTCTGACCCTTGAAGCAGGGTCAGAGAATAGTTACAAGTAGGCAACGAGGCACCTGTCCAAGGAATTAAACCTCATCAGGAAGCACTTACAGAAATAAAAAACAGGAAGAAGGGAGAGGATGGCAAATACACCCATTTTGAGTTGTCAGGAGGGGTTAAACTAAAAGAGACCTTTACAGCACAATTTTCATATGCATTTTGCTAAAAATAAAAAGCTGTATGTTCTGTAGGGGCAACTCGGGAATCTGGCCCTTCAGAGATCCGGCCTCCCATTCTTTCTCTCGTTCTCTCTCTCCCTCTCTCTTTCTCTCTATCTATCTATCTATCTATCTATCTATCTATCTATCTATCTATCTATCTATCTATCTATCTATCTATCAATCTATCTATCTATCTATCTCTCTCTCCCTCTCCCATAAACGACTGCATGGGTAACTTCGCTATGCAAGTGGCTCGCGAAGATACAAAAAGCTCCGCGAACACACAAAAAACCCAGCGAACACGCAAAAAACCCCGCGGACACGCAAAAAACAAAAATCCGCAAATTCGCACAAATTCGCCAATTTTGCGGATCGCGAATTCGCAAGTCCGCAAATTCGCGGATCGCAAATTCGCAAAATTCGCCCATGCTTAGCCACAACCTGCAAACTTACAGGACTACTAACACCCAATGACAACCTACGTATATTACGCTATAAGTACCTGTATCAGACATATTATACACCTGAACGACTTTATAGGTACGGGTTGAGAGTGGACTCGAAATGCAAGTGCTGTCACTCGGATCTAGCAGATTTTATACATCTCGCATGGAATTGTCCAAAGGTGGCAGAATATTGGGTACAGGTGGTTAAAATGTTGAGTGTCATGGTGGATACTCCCATCGAATGTACCATTCGCACGTGTTTGCTGGGCCTGGTGCCCAATGTACGTGCTACCAAGCGTAAGTTTTGTGTGGTCGTACTGCTTTCGGCTAAGGGTAGGAAAGCTCTTGGTTGGAATTGTAAGAGGGCTCCTAAAATCAAACAGTGGATTATAGACCTGAAATACTGCAAAGACACTTATGAGGAGGAATTGCCTGCGGGCTCCAGGCCCATGGATTATGGAAATATTTAATTGACTATTTGCAATTGTACAAGGTTGACTAAATGCATGTACTACATATGTTATCAAATGTGTATTTTTGAAATCTACTACTCTGTTCTAAAACTGGAATATGGATGTTGTTGTGCAACAATCATTTTGTTTCATTATTGTTGACTTTGTAAGTCTTATAAAAGCCAATAAAAACAACAACCAAAAAAAACGTGATGGATTTAGGCCCAGTTCTCTGTACTGGGGTGAATGTATGACATTGTTCTGCATTCTGTCCATCAATTGTTCTTTTTGCATTAATCTCCACAAGTGGGAAAGGTATGCCCAGACATGGGTCCTGTGCTCTCCATGCCACTGGAGTGATACTGTCCTGGCTAATGAGGGGTGAAACCCTGAAACCAGTTCTAGGATGCTTGTTTCCAGTCCAGGGAGGAACTGGCCTGACAGTTTGGGCTGGACTGTTCCTATTGGGTGCATGGTCAAGACTGATTTGCATATGGATGGGTTCAAACTGGAATGGCATGGGGAGCAAAAAAATCGATGGATTTAGGCCCAGATCTCTGTATTCGGGTGAATGTATGACATTGTTATTCATTCTGTTCATCAATTGTTCTTTTTTCATTTGTCACCCCGAGTGGGACATCTATGCCCAGATGTGGGTCCCGTGCTCTCCATTCCACTGGAGTCAAGCTAACCTTGCTGGTGAGGGGTGAAACCCTGAAACCGGTTCTAGGATGCTTGTTTCTAGTCCAGGGAGGACCTGGATTGGCAGTTCGGACTGGACTGTTCCAGTTGGGTGCAGGGTCAAGACTGATTTGCATATGGCTGGGTTCAAACTGGAATTTCACGGCCCAGATATCTGTACTGGGGTGAATGTATGACACTGTTCTGCATACTGTCCGTCAATTGTTCTTTTTGCATTTGGCGTTCAGTTCAGCAACAAAGTGTGCACTGGCGGAGGCAGAAAGGACAGGAAATGAATATGGGCCAGATGTAGGTAATCTCGATTTACCTACTCTTAAATACCGAATCATACCGATTCGGTATTTAGGAGTAGGTAAATGGGATGTAGGTAATTTCTCTATTGAAATTACTGAATCGGTAAGAATCGGTAATTACCGAATCAATATTTACTGATTCAGTAGTTGCCATTCATTCCTATGGGCCTGGAGGCCCATGGGAATGAATGTCAATTACTGAATCGGTAAATACCGATTCGGTAATTGGGGGAAACATTGAAGGGTGGCAGGGTGTCACTTTGACACCCTGTTGCACCCCTCAATCGTGTATGGGTGCACATGTTGCAGACATACATGCCCTAAGGGCATGTATGTCTGCAACATGGCAGCGTTTAAAAAGCAAAAAAAATGCTTTTTCAATGCTTTTCATTATTTACCACCAACTTCTAGTTGGTGGTAAATAACGAATTCTTAAAGCCTTGTAGCACTGATTACAGTGCTACCTACATCTAAAAATACAGATTCTGTAATTTTACAGAATCAGTAAAATTACCAATTCTGTAAAATTACCGAATGTGTATTTTAGGTGGCCCTACATCTCAGTATCCAAATATTGGTCGGTAACGGCCGAAAATCTGTATTTTGGGCCGTTTCCAACCGGTATTTGGATACCTACATCTGGCCCCAAATCTTGTAAATACGGTGCATTCCTGCCATTTCCGAATTGAAATAGGGCAACATAGCAAAGTGACTTGCAGCGCTGCCATTTACCAATTCTTTGTAAATATGCCCTTAAATGTAATATTACAAATGATCCCATTGAAATTCTATTCACAATGATTGTTTTTTGATTGGAAACATTGTTATAGAAACAGGATGTCAATCTTAGAGTACAATAGTTTACATAAGTCAAATAATGTTGCAAGTAGCAAAAAACACACCTACATCAATGCACTTCTTTTAATAACTTTTATTCTGGCTCTCTTGGTTATGTCTTAGAACTAGTATTTTGTTTGGGATAATGCTTGTTAGACCTGGTACCGTTGGCGTTGGTCTCCCTTCCATTTTTGCTGTTGCTTCATGTATTTTTGCTGGTGTTAGATGCTTTGGGCATTGTGCCACTGCTATCCAGTGCCATAGTGCAAGAGCTCCCTATTGTAAATTGATGTATTAATCAATGGTTCCATGTTTGGCTATTTGCTTTACTTGTCAAACCCTGGTCTAGTGCACTGAGTGTGCCCAGGGCGTGTAAATCCAAATGCTGCTGGTTGGCCTGCAGCACTGGTTGTGCCACCCACAGAAGCAGCCTTGTAAAATGTGTCTAAAGTCTGCCATTGCAGAGCCTGCGTGCAGTCTGGTACTGTCATACTGACTGGGCAAGTGCACCCACTTGCCAGTCCCTAAACCTTCCCTTTTCTTCATATTATTCACCCCTATGGTAGGCCCAAGGGCAGGGTGTATTGTAAGTATAAGTTAGGACAAGCCCTGATGTGTGTGTGGCATGTCCTAATAGTGAATTACAGCCATTTTCGTTTTTCACTATTGCAAGGCTACCTGTTCTCTGTTCTCCAGAAGCCAGAATGACCTAACTGTCTCAGAGAACATGGTAGAAATTCGAGTTTAGTATGCCTGAACTCAGAGTGATGAAATACATCTTTTAGTGAAGTTGGTTTTAACATTCTGTGTTTGCAAATACCACTTTTAGAAAGTAGGTATTTGCTTGTCTAACCATTCAAACCTGCCTCTGCTAGGTTGTGTATTCCTTTGTCTGGTTTTGTGAGTGACAGGGCTGGGGAATTCCAAGAGACAGGTTGAGTCACCCAGTGGTAAATAGAGAGATCTGCATCTCGATGGGAGGGTGGAGTTGCACCCTGTGCCTGCCTTCCACAATGCTGGCTCCACCGCCTGGGGAGCGGCTGATGTCTCTGCCCTGCACACTGAAAGAAGAGTAGGAGTCTTGTAAACAAAGTGCTCCAGGACTGTACTTGCCTTCCACAATGCTGGCTCCAGCTCCTGGGGAGCGTCTGATGTGCCTGCCCTGCACTGTGAAAGGAAAGGAGAAGTCTGGTAAAGAGAGTGCCTCAGAAAAGGTTTGGACTGGGCAAAGGCCCCTCAGAGAACAAAGAATTTTGGGGTATAAATATTGGGACCCTGATCCCATGAAATTAGATCACTGTGGACTACAAGAAGAAACTTTTACTGAGGGGAGACTATTCCCAAGCTGAAGTGCCGCTTGGGGGATAGACCTGCAGTGGTTGCCTTACTGTCAAAGGAAGGAGAAAGGAACTTTGTATACTTTGCTTTCAACTTGTGAAGGATCTCCAAGGGCTTGGAAAAGAGCTTGCCTCCTACTGAAGTCTCAAGGACAGTTTAAGAAAAAGGAGTAACCCTGTGTCCCTCAGAAACTGGGTATTTGTAGTTAAAATAAAAATGGTTCTGTTGGGTGGGACCAATTACTTTTGAAAAACACTCATTAAATGAGACCACAAACTCTCTGATACAAGTCCAACAATTTGAGAAATAAATGCTCAAAAGCTTTAAACCATGTAATCAAAAAATTGTATTAAGAAATTCCAAACATTTGGTATCCGAATTGCAATCCTTCTTAGATAACATTCAATGTTTGCAGTGACTGTCAAATATGAAGTGACTTTCAGTGAAAAGTGCTCAGTGAATGAAGAAATATACAGTGCAATTTATGTACAGGTATATACAAATATCTTCGTTGGCCAGATAACAAATTAAAACCAAGGATTCCTAGAGTTCCTATCCGGATCCTGGGATTTCTGGGCCTATGATGCTCGTCGACGTTTCGACCCTTATGCGCCCCAGTTGGTGGTCGCGACGGGTCTTTATCAAGACAGAAGGGGACAGTTTGGGTCTCAGACCGGACTATCTCAGCCTGAGCCTGATGGTGGCGATACTGCCAATCAATTCTTGCGAAAAACAATTTCTAATCAAAGCAGACGGAGGCGCTTAGTTCCTCTTGTGCAGGCGCTGAAAGTCTCAAGGACGACAGACTTCAACCCCCAGCTCCCCAGAGTTCTTAGGAAGTGCCTGCTGCTGTTTTGGGCCTTCTGAGGAACTGCCTGTCACAAGGAGCTGAAAGTACAACTCAACGAGAAGAAGCGTGTTGCTTTGCCTGCCGTTGCAACTCCGAAGGAGGGTGTCGCCGCTGTAGTTATCGCACTGCACCGCAACTGGAGAAGAATCTCGCAACGAGGTTGGAGCGTGTCACCGTCGCTGTGCCTGCCATCGCAACTCCGAAGGACGGTGTCTTAGCTGGAGCCGCACTTCACCGCATCAACCAAGAGCACGTACTTGTCGCATCGAGCGGAAACTTCACGCATCCTGGGAGAAGAGTGTCGCCGCTGGAGCTGCTGCCAGCGCATCGTAAGGGTGTCGCCGCTGCAGTCAACTCATCGAACCGAGAACTTCTCGCATCCCCGAGAAGCGTGCCACATCTGGGAGATCTTCACGTCTTTAATTCTTTGTATCTGAACTTTGCCGCATTTCCCATCGCTGCGACATTGCTTGTTGTGGAAGCGCAATGCAACCTAAGGTACATTGACGCAGTGTGTTGCATCTAAGAACTGAACTGAACTAAGCTTAAATCTACCATCTTAAAGTAATAGTAATATGTATTTTTGACGTTTATGGTCTTGTGGTAACTCTATATGAAGTCTACGTATTTTTTATATAAAACCTGTGTGGTGTCCATTTGTAGTGTTGCCACTGGGTAACTGTATTTGGTCACAACTGCTTAACTTATAACGCCTCTGAGATAAGGCCTTACTGCTCGTGCCAAGCTACCAAGGGGGTGAACAGGGGTTATTGTAGAAGTGTAATCCCCTTATCCTGACTAGAGGAGAGGGTCCCTATTTGTCAATTATACCTACCTGTGCCAACTAAAGACCCCCAAATGTAACAATGCTTATCCGCACTTCATGCCTCTACTTGTATCTCTCTCTGCTACAAAACAGCACATCACCAAAATGCTGTCAAATCTATGTGTACAGTCTGTGACATGCTAGGACGCCCTGAAAGATAAAAAAAAAGAGACATTATCAGAGAGAAGTAAAATGTTTGATGCTTTTGCTTTTCAAACTTTCTCTTTTATTAAGTGTTCTGCTACTGTGTTTGTGACCACCTCATGAACTGCACCTCCTTTTCTTAATGAGAGCTTGTGTTACGACCGGTTTACAGCCATAACACAAGCTCCAATTGAGAAAAGAGAGCATGCGACTGAGCAGTGTTCAGTCGCATTCTAATGGGCTGGACTTAATACTTGGAAATGCAATACTCAAACTTTTATGATTGGAAGAGAGAAGGAGGGAACCTCTGTGCCATAAATATTGGACGGCTATAATGTTGACTGACAATGCAACTTACAAAATATAGATGATGTGAATATTCAAAAAAAGACCCTCCCGTAAAGCAGCTTGGCTGACTGAATAGTTTGCTGACAAAGGGCCTGATTATGACTTTGGCGGTCTTGGATCACGCCGCCTAGCCAGCGCCCCGCTCCTAGACCGCTAAAGTCGTCCACACACTGACTGCCGGTTTACGAGTTGAAATCTGCCAGGTGTTCCTGCTGCGGCAGTAGAGCCTTAGAAAGGCACTACTGTGGGACTGCCAAATCAAAGTCCTGCATGGGAAAGACTGTGAAGTCCATGCCGTGCAGGAACAGGGTGTGCAAAAGGACAGGGGGCACACCATGTGCCCCTTGCATGCACCCCCATGCACAGAGGTACTAGGGTGCCCTGTGGGGTCACCTTAATTTCCTCACTGACACACTTTTCATGGCAGTCTCACCGCCATGAAAACTGTGGCAGTGAGGAAGTTCGTAATATGCTTGCCGGTGCCGCAGCGGCACCACCAGCATATTGTGGGGCTAGGACTGCTGCAAGACTGTCAGGGATCTGCAATCCCAGGTGGGATTAGTGGTCTTATGGTGGTCCCACCACCCAACTCATAATACAGCCACCGCACCGCCTCCACAGGTTTGGTGGTCCATCGGACTGCCAAACTCGTAATTTGTTTGTATGACACGGCAGTTATCCTGTACTGGCCTTGTATGTCCATAAAGTTAGGAAGGTAACAGAGTTACAGTTACAACCTATTGCCATCTGTACCGACTCATTGGTCTATGCTGCTCTTGGCAAGCAGTCTTTTCTATTAAATTCAGTCATTTTTTAATATTCGCATCATCTATATTTCAATATTTCGTAAGTTGCACCATGAGCCAAAACTATAGCCATCCAAGATTTATGGCCCAGTGATTCCATCCTTCTCTACTCCCATTATCAAAGTTTACTTATTGTATATTTTAAATTTTTTTAACATATATAGTTATAAAAAATGTTTATATATTGATACATAAAACACTTTTTCTGGCATATTTAGTACTATATAAAAATTTAAATCATATTTAAATAGTATTGTATATGGTAACTTTCTAGGTTTTATTCTATTTAACATCTTTTAAACAACAAATCAGTTTAATATACATATTTTTAACAAAATATTTACATAGGTTTATTCAACATTTTATATGTTTAATCATTTTTTACAGTTTTGAAAACTTTTTATTAACAATTTATTAACGTATTGTCTCTTTAATTTATATCTTTTTATCTTATTACATTTGCTGCAGGTTTAAAGACAGAGTTTAAATGTCCGACTTTGGGCCTGAATACAATCTCTTTGGATAAGAAACTCTTTTACAAAAGTGACGGATATACCATCCGCTGAATTACAAGTTCCATATGATGTAATGGAATTGTAATTTGTCTGACAGAATACCCATCACGTTTGTGGTGGAGTAACCCTGTCCGCCAAGATCGTAATCAGGCCCAATGTCTTTTGACAAAGTGCTGCATATTCTTTTAAACATGAACATAAAGATGTTGTTTACTTTTCTTTTTCTGACTGCAAATTGTGAGGATTTTGTAAAATAAACGATGCCACCAGCTTGGTGGGGTACAGCAATGGTCACTGAAATTACTCAGCAGGGGTGGCCCACATCATTCGGCAAAGCTGAGTAAATCATGTGTCAAGAAAACATGCATTATGCAGCATGATGTGGCACATATTTTGATAGTATTACTTCACTATTTCGTCTTTGTTATAAATTAGCACTGTCTGAGCAAAAGGTTCACTTATTAGTACCAGTTCCACATCTAAATACAGCTATAAGTAACTGAAAGGTGACCAGTCAGTCTTTGTGGAGGTACTTCCACTGTGCAGAACCACGAGTTGCAACACTTTTAGTCATTTTTGACCTTTTGAGAACAAAACCTTTTTGTTGTTAAAATCTGTAGATTATGAACCAGGTGATGGGTTATGTGGAAAATGTGGCAAATCCATGACTATGCAGAAACATTTGCAGATTCACATAAAATTCCAGTGGCCCTGCATTCAGGAAGTTTGAAAAGAAAGTCTACAGGATGCCAATTTGTCTCTAACACACAAAAAATGTAAACATCTGTAAATTATCTGTAAATTGATATATACCAACATATATCAGAAGTTATGAAAGCACAAATGAAGCACATTTTCAGGCACATGCATCAAGCGATTTGGGAATCGCAAACGGTGCGAATCGCAAAATTCGTCCGTTTGCGATTCCCAAATCACTATTTGGGATGCATCAACTTAAAAGTGAATAAATCGCTATTTTAGCGATTTTTTCAAGTGCGATTGCTTTTAAGGAATCGCAAATTTGCGATTCCTCAAAAGTAATGCATGAAACTAAAAAAAATTGCGAATTCGCAATTAGAGAGAAAAAATTACCATGAGGTTGGACCTCATGGTAATTTTGCGAAATGTTAGAAAAATGCAATTTTTTGCATTTTTTTAACTTTCATGTTGTGCACACACATGCCCTTAGGGCATGTGTGTACACAACATATGTGCATTGTTTGATTTCAGGGGTGCAACAGGGTGTCCTTTGGACACCCCTGCACCCTTGAAATCGCAATCTCAATTTGCGATTAGCTAATTGCGAATCGCAAATTGAGATTGTCTTCCCATTCATTCCTATGGGCCTCTAGGCCCATAGGAATGAATGGGAAGGGATTCCTTAATTGCGATTCGCAAAATGCTAATCGCAATTAAGGAATTCTAAGAAATCGCAATTTATTTAGCGATTTCTTGATGCATAGGCATTTGCAATTCCTTAATTGCGATTCCTTAAAAATCGCAATTAAGGAATCGCAAATGCCGAGTTTGATGCATGTACCTGTTTGTTTTGTAATTCTGATGTGTTGGAAACAAAGTTTTTAATAGGCTAAAAACAAAACTTGGTGCCTCACAAATGATAAATATTGTATTGCATTGTACTATTTGTATTGCGTTCACTACCCTTATGTGTAGCTGAGGTACATGGGCAGCAAGCCGCGCCACATAGGATGGTACTTAGTTGGAAGGGTGATGTCATTGTTTTGTTATCCTATGTAAGAACAGTTTCCAAGTTGTGGGTATTGAGCACCAAAGTGCAGTTATTTTGTATGGAATGCAGCACGTAGATGCGAGGTAGATGAAGTGTGAGAAACACAGACATGTAGTTATTTTTTTTTCCAGTATGCTGACAGCTTTGAACAGCTCTACAGATCCCTTTATGTTATTTCAAGTTATAATTTGCTTTGTTACTCCACTGGTTTGTTGAATGAGATATTGTATGTATAGTTGTATCTGTGAGCTAGCATGGTTGTAGGGAGAGAGTAGTGGAGCGATCTACTGAGATGTGCATTGTTACTACCTTCCCATATTGGAGTGTCATTGTGA
Source organism: Lissotriton vulgaris (assembly GCF_964263255.1). Taxonomy (NCBI): domain Eukaryota; kingdom Metazoa; phylum Chordata; class Amphibia; order Caudata; family Salamandridae; genus Lissotriton; species Lissotriton vulgaris. Next base: position 498,823,170 of record NC_141695.1, read on the forward strand.
GATATAAAGGAGCTGCCATTGTATAGTAGATTCTGGACCGGCAGTATTAGACCTGATTAAAGTCCTATGATTGGCCCGCAGTATGTGAGAGTCTCTTCAGTTATTCCATGCCCATTCATTTAGTGATGATTTGTTTATTGACTGCACACTACTGATGATAAACTATCCTTGTAGCAAATATGTCAATGTAAGTGGTGAAAGTTACAGTTGGCTGCTGACCAGTGAGTGTTATGGTATTAGTATGGAGATCAATTTTATATGCAATTCCATAATTATATAATACTCTGGCAAAGCATAGGTTGGCCCTCCTTAGCTTTCCTGCCTAACAAAAGCAGCTTGCGTTGTTGGCTTTTTTCAACCGCTGAATTGCAAGCTGAAAACTGACTGTTTATCAGGGGTTTTGTTGCCAGAGTGTGTGGTGCTGTAGTTGTCTTGTAAAAAGCCATGTCTTAACCCCTTCGAAGCTAATGACGAGCTGGGCTTGTCATGGCGCTTACCTGCCGTGCGCGGATGACAAGGCCAGCTCGTCATGAATAGTGGCATCCTGCATATCTCAGCACAGGACGGGAAAACGCCTAGCAGCCATGTGGTTAAACTGTCTTCTGAAGTGTATGCTCCTTGATGCTTCAAATACTGTCTAGTAGTGAATTCCACAGCATTGTGACTTGTACTGAAAAAGCAGTGGCTTCCAAAGATTTCTATGGTAAGGTGCTTTGTGGACAAGTGGTGTAAGTCTGGAAGTCAGTGTCCTGTTTTGTTTGTATTGCTTGAATTTATCTTGTGGGTATAGTGATCCTTTTGTTTGGATGCTTTGTGGACAATACAAAGTGACTTGGTCAATGCTATTTTAGCTATAGGTAGCCTCTGGAGTGAATACAAGGCTGGAGGCATGTTATCTGTTGGATGAAGGCAGAGAATAAGTCTTGCAATGGCATTTTTGATGAGTTGTATTTTGTGTAAGACAAATACAGGTGCAACAGGTTTAGCTTGTTGGCATAGCCAAGCTTGGAGAATATAAGTGTGAGGATGACTTGCAGTTTCTGTTGTTGTCCAATGTATGGGAGGATTCAACATAGTGTTTTCACTGTGTTGTAGGTACTCTGTTTGACATTATTACCATGTGGTATCAGACATAGGTCTGAATCCATTGCTACCCATTATTTCTGACTTATAGGGGCATCATGTTACATAGATCATATGGTAGTGGGTTGATATTTTTTCCATTGTTTGCTGGTCATAATCTCTGTCTTTGCAGTATTTAGATATAAATATTTACTTATCATACATGTGTTTATGGCTGAGTTTTAAATTGTAGACTTCCTCCAGACCATGCAATTTTCAAATGATTTGGGTGTCAGCAGCATAGTTGTAGCAGGTGAGGTTGAATTATTCAGGTCTGGTAAGGGGGTTAAGTATACTGTAGATAATACAGGGGGTATGATGGAAACCTGAGGGATGCCCGAGTGTTGTGTATGAGGAGCTGATGTGAACGATGGTACCAACTGTAGTTCAAAGTCGCAGCTGAGAGGCCAAGAATTCATTTGACATTAGCTGAAAGCCATCTCACCCCTTCGTATATGGGCTGCCAACAAGTACTTTGCTGTGTGAAACATTGCACAACCGTACAAGGCATTGAGTCATGTTGTTCTTAAGTCAACAACTTTCATGACGTTTCCTATGTCTGATACATAAGTGGTTGTCACTACCTAAACCTACGAGCCATTCAGAAACAGTGCCCATTCAGGAATCTCCAGATTCCAAATGCATAGTGGTTTGATTAGGCTAGTGTACTGGGGCAGAGTCATCGCAAGTCAGGTGACATCTGACTGACATTGCTCCTGCCTTAACCCTTTCTAGGGGACTGGCCTGTTGTGAACTATAGCTTGGTGAGATAATGTATCTTTATTCTGTTTGCAGTAGCCTGCAAGTTTATTTGGTTATTGTGCTTGGTTCAGAGAGCTGTGAATACTCTAAATAGCAGTAGTGTAAATCTGAATTGGCCAAAAAAGGCAGGCCTTTTCACGAAAGGGTGCTATGGCAGACTGCCTATCTTTCAGAAATGGTTTAGTATCTAGATAACCCTGCCAGGGTCAACACACTGAGGATTATTCTCCTTGAACCAGATATTGTGGAAAACAGAATCAGGGCTTCTGAGGCTGAACACATTTTTATTATAATTGCACACTATAGAAACTCCAGCAGAACATTGACTAGCATTGTGAAATGTTCATATGTTGTAGTTTAAGATCTATGTTGTATGAATTACCTTTTTGAAATGTATTCAATTCTTTGGAATCTACTTTATCTTAATCTAATTCATGGCCATAGCAAATACATTGCTCTTATGAGGTCCAGTGTTATTAATGTCCCGAATTCATAATACTTGGTGGACATTTGGGGTAGAGTTTTATATTGGAGGAAGTGTGGGAATTCTTTGTAGTAGGAATGTAATGGATCCTCACAGATTCTGGAGTTTTCCTTCACAGAAATATGAGAAAAGTCTCTGATTTAGCCGAAGTTTTGTGTTTGCAGGGCATTCTGGGTAAGAAGAGATATTTGGATCCACATAAACAGCACTACCCTAGGTGCCTTGTTTTCAGAAATGTCTTGGCCTGGCAGGTTTCCCAGGGGGCTGACTGATTTCTGGAGTAAATACCACAGCTACCCACTGTTAGACCTGTCAGTCTTGGGGTGGTCTTACTGCACACCTTTTGCTTACATACCTCCAATGTAGTTTTTGTTGCCATGAGGACTCTGTACACTTTACCATAGCTCACCAATGTACTTGTGCTCACTCCCCTAAACATAGGTTGATTGTCATATGTCTAATTGGCATATTTAATTTACTTGGAAGTCCCATGTAGGGTAGTATACCATACACGTATAGAGTGTAAATTCAATGCTACAAGTGGGCCAGCAGCACTTATTGTGCAACCCACTTAAGGAGCACTTTAAAACATGTCCCAGGACTGCCAGTGCAGCTTGATGATAGTGTTATACTGCCATATTAAATTGCACTTTGAACCCCCTTGCCAAGCCTTACACTCCCATTTTTTAACATATGTCACCCCTATGATAGACCATGGATAGCCCATAGGGCAGGGTGCTGTATAAATAAAAGATTGGACATGTACTTTTTACTACTGTGAGGGTTCATCCCTCCCATAGAATAACATTTGAAATTCTTTATCAGGAGCAGGTAGATATATTATGGTTGGTACCTATAAAATTGTAAAGATAAACCCTCTTTAATGGTAAAGTCGCATTTTTAATTAACATTTTGAAAAAGCCAATTTTAGAAAGATGACATTTTCCTCCTCTAAGCCCTTTGTGCCTGCGGACTGATTTGGGTCACATGACTGGGTGTAGCTGACAGAGTTTGAAAATTCCTCCCAGACAGCCAGACAATAGAAAGAGTAGGTGCAGGGGAGACAGGAAATTTCAAGCACTTCAAAGAACTTTCCTAGAAGCTTCTCCCACCTTGCAGAAGAAGGGCACCAGGGTGAAAAAATAGGATCTTCATACCCACTCCTCAGTTCACTACTGGACTTCTGAAAGTACTCTCAGAGGACAGTTTACTGCTGCAAATTGCTGGGCACTCTGCCAGACTACTGTTGTACCTGGAAGGACTGCTTAACTCCCTGAAGCCTGCCTTGACCACTCAGAGACCCACCCTGATCTTGAGCCTTCCATCTTCTTCTGCGCCCAGAACTACCAGAAGCAACACCAAGGGCTAGTTTGCTGGCCTCCCGTTCAGAGCCATTAGGACATAAAAGGCGCCCATCATCATGTTCCCACACCTGGACCCACCCTGAGTGAACCCCCAAAAGGTGTACCACCAGTTCAGAACAGTTGGATGTTGTGCTAAAGGTGCCCAGATGGACAAAAATTAAAACTGAGGGCTTAGACACATTTTGACCTAAAAGTGCTGGTCAAATTGACTTTAAGGCTTCTCCTGCTACATTCTGCTATGCAGCAGCAAATCCTCTTCAGCGGACCTTTGCCAAAGGGGTATCTGACCTTCTGGAACTGTCTTTGGCTACAGCCCTTTTACTCGTCCAGCTTGAGATTTTCGACTTCCATTTCAAAGACTAAGTCCGAATGCAAAAGGTTTCACAGCGTCTTTGAACCAAAGGCATCTGACAACGAAATGTGCTCTTCGGCTAACTTCTGCAGCCTTGCCTCACTGATCTTTACGCTTTCAGACACTTTTTCTCTAAATTTCTTTTCAGTCCGAAGGTAAGCAATGACCGGGCCCAATCCACTTCTTGTATCCAAACTGAGCTCCATTGCGGTCGGACATATTTTTTGACTAGATGTCTGTGGTTAGCCTTTGATCTTTTAGTTGTGAGTTTTTACTAAAAACTTTTAAAATTAATAACTCCAGTTCTACGGATTAGATATTTGTCATTTTGGTGTCAAATAATTTATAAAATGTACTCCATTTTTCAAAAATGTTTTGGGATTGTCTTGCGTTGTGTTATTATTTTATTACTGTTAGTGTGCTGCATAAATACTTTACACATTGCCCTTAAGTTAAGCCTGACTGCTTTTTGTGTCAAACTGCCCAATTAAGCAACAGGTTAATTTAGTGATTTTTTGTGGTTCACCATGCAAGGAATGGAGGCTGTTGATTGACCAGGGCTCACACCCCAATCAAACAATAGCCCAATTTCTCAAACCAACATAGCCTGCATAGGTCAATTTGCAAAGCAAACACTTGGGGGCCCATTAGGATGTCGGGCGGATTGCGCCTGCCAGGCTGTCATTGGCTACCGCCAGCCTGGCGGGGGCAATCCGCCCGACATCCGCATTCGAATTCCCCCCGCCTTTTTAGTATGTTGGGGGGACCTCGGCGGACGGAAAGACCGTCTGCCGCTTTTTCGCCCCGGTCGCCTTGCGGCCATGGCGGAATAGGATTAATATGGTGGTGGTGTCTTTTAGACACCGCCAGCCATATTACAATGGGCTTAGGGAGGTGCCTTTCCTTGGCGGCGATGCCGCCACGGAAAGGCAGGAGGTCTTCACTCTGGGGACCCCGTGTGGGCCCCCAGAGTGAAGGAGAGGTGGGGGTGCACCCCTGCATTTGCATAAACAAAGCGGCAGCACCACGCGGTACCTGCTGCTTTGTTTATGCAAATCTAAAAGTGCATTTTTAGCATTGTGGCGGCGGTGCTGAGAGCACCACCCGCCACAATGCTAAAAATACAGGATGCGCCCGCCACAGTGGCGGACTCATCCTAATACCCCCGCGGGACCCCCGCCCTTAAGGCGGGCGGTCCCGACTACCGATGGGATGGCAGGCGGACTAAGTCCGCCCGCCATTCTAATGGACCCCTTAATGTTTCATTTTGTCTTACGGGGCTTCGGGAACATTTCCTTTTACAGGTGATAGCCCAGCCACACAAGTATTATTGTTATCAGGAGATGTGTAGGAATTGTAGGGACATTTGTGGATCCCCATACATTCCATAAGTACAGTCTGCAAACGCACAATTTTGTACTTTGTTTTTTAAATGGAATCCTAATGTAAGATCCAAAAATCAACTTGCATAGTGGTCTTTAAACTCCTAATAGGATCTAACCATTGTTACTTGATCTAAATGTCTTTTTACGAATTGCTTTACAATGGCACCCCTTTTTTATTTGTTACTATATGTTCTTGGTCAGAAGTGCTGATGCCTTCTGTTTTAATGCATATCACCCATGTCTCCATTTGCTAGAATAGTCAGTAGTAAGTACAACCTACTTGCTGAGAAGTCCCAGGGGCATATTATCAGGAACGGCATTACATTTATTGCTGCTTTAGCGGCAGGAAACTGACGCTAAAGCGGCGATAATAGGCTTGATAATATGCCCTTGTGAATTCCCATAGAAGCCCATGATATGGTGTGAATCTGGACTGCTATGGGAATTCACAAGGGCATATTATCAAGCCCATTATCACCACTTTAGCGGGAGTTTCCTGCAATCAAGTTAAGGTACATGAAACTCAGCACCATCCCATAAAGATACAGAATTGTATTTTTAATGGGATTTATAAACCGCATGACTACCCGAGGGCTTCCCAGCCCTGCCAAGAAGAGCAATCAGAATGTGAGGACTCATGGAAACAGCCAGGTTTTGAGTTTTTTCTGAAACATCATTCGTTTCTGACCAGTCTTAGTTCTGGGGTCATTGCATTCCAGAGTTTTGGGACCAGGTGTGAAAAGGATCTTCCATCCCATCTTGATATTCTTATCTTTGAGGTGTTCATCAGGAACCCGACTCCTGACCTGAGGGGCCAGCTGGGAACGTATGGAAAGACCAAGGATTGTGAAAAAGGGAGTATGCAGTTCCTAGATGTGAGGAAAGATTCATGTCTTTCTAAAAAGTGCCCTCACACACCTCGAAGATGTCATGCTTCATCACTGCTGGCGTGGCTTGGACGCCGATCGGGATGGCGGCGTGAGCTCGCAGCTCCGCGCGGAATCCCGCTAATTCTCCTGTTTTTCGGGACCCTAGGCGACCCGGAGACGACGTTCCTGCCCTCTGAAGTGTAAGGGGACAGCTGGACGTAATCGGTGAATCGCTGGGGGTCTGCTGGCCCCGAGGAGATCGAGGAAGAGGCGGCCGAGGTGTAGCCCGGGGTGTGAAGAAAATGGCGGCGAGGAGGTCGGACGGTCCCGAACTTCAGCCCTGAGTCCGGCTGTCGCTGAGCAGAGAGGGACCCTGCACCCGGCTGCCCCACGCACTGGGATTGGCGGCGCGAAGCCCTGAGACCGGGGGACGCTGCCCGATTCACCCAGGAGATCAGGGGTTCTCGTCGACCACCGCCCTACGACTCATCCTCCCCCCACAGGCCCAGTGGGGGTGACGGAACGGAGCTCGTCCGCCTGGTCATTGTTCCTGAGACCATTGGCGGTGACATAGCACTGCCCGGTGCCCGGTGACCGGCACGGACCCACGGGAGAAACCGCAATACGGGTGGCCGGACCTGTGACGCAGTGCCCTGACATGGCGGCGATCGGAGGGCCGATGCCCGGGAGCCGCGAGGGGGACTCGGCGACATCGACCCGGCTGACTGAGAGTCCCTCCCCGGAGCTTGACCAGGAACAGAGGCTGAACCGGCGCTTGGATGCCATCCTTGAGGCGATCACCTCCACTAAGGAGGCGTTGCACAATGACATTGCCCAAGTGGCCACGGGCCTGGGGCTGCTACGCGCGGATCACGCGAAGCTGGCGGATCGGGTCAAGGATCATGACCAACTGTTGCTGGACCTGAAGCCATCGGTGGTGACCGCGGAACACAGGATTACAGACATTTTGGCCCGACTGGACACTCTAGAGCGGAGGGCGGAGGATGCCGAAGGCCGCAACAGGCGGAACAACGTGCGGGTCGTAGGCCTGCCGGAACGGATTGAGGGGGAGGATGCGGTGGCCTACATGGAGAACTGGTTCCGCACTGTGGTGGCGCCGGAGGGGCTTACTCCATTTTTCACTCTGGAGCGGGCTCACCGGGTGCCCGCTCGCCCGCCGGGGCTTGGCCGCCCCCCCCGACCAATGGTGGTGCGGCTCCTCCACTACAAGGACCGAGATCTCCTCATCCAGCGGGCCAGGATGTCGGGCCCTTATGAGGTGGAGAACAGCAAGGTAACGATCTTTCCGGACTATACGCAGGCGGTCCAGAAGGACAGGGCATCGTTCCTTGCTGTGAAGAAGGAGCTCAGGGAGGAAGGCATTCAGTACTCCTTGCTCTACCCGGCCAAGCTGCGGATTATCATGGATGGCACCACACACTTTTTCCAGACTCCGGACGAAGTTTGGCAATGGCTTGAGTCGTACAGAGCGGGGACGGATAGGACGCACCAAAGTAGGCGAGACCAGCCCAAGCAGCCCCGGGTGCGGCAGTCACAACGCATCAGGTCCCGCAACAGGCGCCAGCGGGAGAAGCGGGAGGCTCAAATGGCGGCGGAGAAGAGGGATGCGCTCGCGGCGACGGCGGCCATTACAGGGTCGCAACAGAACAGTGAACGGGCCGAAACGGACTCGGGCGGAGAAGGCAGCAGAACAGGAGAGGAACTCTCGGAGGCAGAGAGCCAGAAGGGGCCGACGGTGACCCCACAGACTTCGGATCATATTTTCTGCGGCTGAGATAGACTTTGGACTAGTTCGGGACTTCATGGTAGGGTGATATCCTGTTGCTGGAGGGCGGGTTGCCGGGTGGGAGAGCTGAGTGTATCAGAGGGGATGAAGGGCGGGACGCGGGCTCCGCTAGCTGGGGTTGGCGGCGACTCACCCCCCCCTAGGCCCTTAAGGTCGACTGTGGTGGAGACCACAGGGTAAGTGTGCGAGAAGTTGGATCACGGTTTGGATGGGGGCGGCCATTGGGTTCGTGTGCTCTGTCCTGGGGAGTGGGGTTTGGGGAATGTTTCAGTTTTGGGGCTGTTTGGGGGGGGCAACTGCATTGGGGGGGTCATGGACTGTTGTTGTTCGATTCGGACTGCACGGAATTGGAATGGGGACATTACCTAATTTGAAATGCCTAACGTGGAATGTCCGGGGGCTGCGGACTATGGTGAAACGTCACAAAGTACATGCATACCTGGTACGCAGGGGGGTTCAAATAGCTATGCTCCAGGAGACTCACCTCACCAAAAAAGAGTGCGCTGCCCTGCAGAAAAGATGGCGGGGCCAGGTTTTTGGCACCACTTACTCAGCGTATGCCAGGGGGGTCTTGATCTGGGTGAGGGCGGGGATACCCTTTCAAGTGCTGAATCAGGTAATAGATCCGGATGGCAGGTTTGTAGCGGTGGAGGGGAGATTGTATGGACGGGATGTGGTTTTCTGTTGCGTTTATGCACCGAACACTGACCAAGGCCGATACTTTGATAGCCTCTCGGGGTCCTTGGCCTCTTTCCTGGCGGGTCCGATAGTGCTAGGGGGAGACTTCAACTCGATTACTGATGTGGCTCTGGATAGGTCCCATCCCCCCCTAGTAGACTCTCCTGTGCGCAGGCTGGCCGCGCACAGGAAGGACTGGCAAGAACGATGGGGGTTGCTGGATGTTTGGAGGGAAAGGCACAGGGGAACCAGGGATTACTCCTTTTATTCCGCTCTCCATGATTTACATGTCAGGATTGATTCGGTGCTTTGCGGGAGCTCCCTAGCCCCATTGATTACCCATGCTGAGTACCTTGCTAGGACGATATCCGATCATAACCCCCTGTTGGTGCATATTCAATGGCAGAGGGAGCGCTCAGTAATACCAACATGGCGGCTTCGTCCGGAGACGCTAGAGGATTCTGTGTTCGACGATGCGGTCCGGCAGGGCATTGATAGTTATTTCGGTGTGAATGAAGGAACGGCGACGAGTCGGTCTACTGAATGGGATGCAATGAAAGTGGTGGTGAGAGGGGTGTGCTTGGGCAGGTTCTCGAATGCTCGAACGACTGTGCTGAATGACTTAAGGAAAGCGGAGGAAACTTTGAGGGACCTGGAGCGCCGCAGGCCAACTAGGCCTGGTCTACAGGCCCAGTTATTGGAGGCGAAGGAAGTGGTGGCCGCGGAGACGGAACGTTTGAGATGTTATGACTATAGGCAGTACGTCATTAGGGCACACGCAGAAAGGGACAAAGTGGGTACCCTCTTAGCCAGATTAGCTAGCCCGGAACTTAGGGGTTGCCCGATCCTCAGCATTGCTAACGCGCAGGGAGAGATGGTGTACTCCCAGGCAGCTGTATTGGACCGCTTTAGGGGTTACTATGAGGAATTGTACCGGAGTCAGTTGGGAGTGGGGGTTCGGGACATCGTGGAGTACCTGGGGGAGAGGCCGCTTCCGGTCTTGGACGAGGACGACGCGAAGGATCTGGGGAGCCCGATCACGCTTACGGAAATTCGAGTGGCTATCAAACACATGGCCCGTAACAAGACGCCCGGGGTGGACGGACTCCCAGTCGAGTTCTATCAGCACTATGTAGACGCTCTGGCGCCCAGGCTGCTGGTGGTGTATACGGAGGCCTTCGAGAAGGGGGCATTGCCTGGCTCCATGCGGGAGGCCTTGATAGTACCACTCCTCAAGCCTGGCCGGGATGCCGCGGACGTGAGGTCTTATCGCCCGCTGTCCATGCTGACGGTGGACTATAAGATCCTGAGTCGCATCCTAGCCACTAGATTGGCCCCGCACATGACGGGCCTGGTGCACAGGGATCAAGCAGGGTTTATACCCACGAGGAGCACGGCGATGAATATCCGCCGCCTGGTGGGAATAATGGACGCCATCTTGGATGGAGAGGGAACGCCGGCGGTTCTGTCCGTGGATGTCGAGAAGGCCTTCGACAGTTTGGAATGGCCTTTCTTAGATGGAGTGCTGGAACGGTTCGGCATGGGCGATGGGTTTCGAAGGTGGACGAGGGTCTTGTATACCTCGGCGACAGCGAGAGTTCGATTGGGCGGCTTGGTATCTGCCGCGTATCCGGTGGGCAGGGGAACACGACAGGGATGCTCTCTCTCCCCTCTGTTGTTTGCCCTGGCGATGGAACCCTTGGCGGTCCATGCGAGGTCAGGCGACCGATACGCGGGAATAGTGAGTGATGGGCAATGGCATTATATATCGCTCTATGCAGATGACCTGCTCCTGTACCTAGCTGACACTTCGGGGGCATTGGTTGGAGCGATGGATCTGCTGTCCGAGTTCGGCCGACTGTCGGGCCTTAAGGTCAATTGGGCAAAGACCTGCGTGTTTCCGCTGAGAGCGGGATCGCCAGCCCCTGGCAGCGACTTGGGTGTGGCATGGGAACCCTCTTGCATCACCTACTTGGGTGTCCGCATTTACCACTCGGCTGCTGACCTTTTGGAGGGTAACATTGGCCGTTGTGTCCGGTCACTGCGGGGTAGCTTGTCTTTCTGGTCGACCCTCCCGCTGACATCCCTGGGCAGGATAGCATTGTTGAAAATGGTGGCGCTCCCCCGCTTCCTTTATTATTTCCGAACGCTACCTGTCTGGATTCCCCAGGGGGTGTTTAGGGAACTGCGGTCACTGATTGTTGGCTTTCTGTGGGGGCATGGCCGTCGCAGAATAGCCTTGAGCACGCTACTTCGCCCCAAGCTGGAGGGGGGCATGGCCGTGCCCGACCTTGAGTTGTATTACCTAGCGGCGCAGTTGCAGGTCCTTACGCAAAACGTAGCCAGGGTGTTCCGGGGGCCGGAGGAAGACCGGGGTCGGGGGATACAGCGCCACGTGCTGTCGTACATCATTATGCAGCAACGGCTCGAGTTACGGGCCCTCACCATGGAGGAGCGGACGCTCCGGTTGTGCTGGCAGAGGAGCCTTCGGAGAGCGAAGGCATCGCGGCCTTATGCCCCGGAGATCCCGATCGGGATGTTGACGGCTTTGCCGCACGGAGGGGATTGGTCCCCGTTGATGGACTGGGAGGACGCGGGGTTGCAGGTGGTAGGTGACTTGTATATAGATGGGGCGTTGGCGCCGTTCGACGTGCTCCGGGACCAGTTCGGACTGCCTGAGGGGGGCTTCCTACTACACGCGGCTGTAGTGGCTGCCATGCAAAAGCACTGGAAAGAGGGGCTCCTGGAGCCCGCGACGACTATGGCATGCCAATATGTGGTGATGGCGGCTGGTACATTCAAAGCTGTGACGTGCCTCCATAATAGGGTGCTGAATGAAGGGCTGGAACCACTCAGTGGGCTCAAAGCTAAATGGGAGGGGAGCGTTGGCCGGCCCATACCGGATACGGCATGGGGCCATATCCTGCGACGCACGTGGAAGGGCACCAGGAACGCGCGCTTTCAGCAGGTCCATTTTTATGTGCTCCATAGGGCCTATTTAACTCCAGAGAAACTACAGCGGCACTTTCGGGTGCCGGATGCTTGTTGCCCCCGGTGCTCGTCCCTAGGGGCGGACATGGACCACTTGTTTTGGGGGTGTCCACAACTGGGAACTTATTGGGCGGAGGTAGGGGAACTCCTGAATGAAGTGACTGACAGGGAGGTAGAATTCGACATGGCGGCGTGTCTATTGCTCTGGTTCCCGCATACTAAGCACACCAAGGTGACAAGTAAATTCATAGATCTGGGCCTGATATTGGCTCAAAGGGAAATATCGTGGCACTGGAAGGCCAGGGGGGGTCCCTCACTGCGTAGATGGAAGAATGAGTTGCTGCGATGGTCTGACTGCGAGAGCGTGCTCCGGATGAAGCAAGCAGTGAAGTTGGGGAATGAGAAAGCTCTGGATGCGGTGCGTGCATGGGAGTTAGTGGTACAGGCTCTGCGTGATGCTTTGGTTGAGGATGAGGACGGCGAGAACTAAGCCGCTGGACACCGCGGGGCGAACACAGAAGTATCTTACTACGCACTGTAGTGGACCCATCCAGTTCAGTAGAGCGCAGCACACACCTTAGCAGTTGCCAGGGGGGGGGGCGTTGGGGGGGTTAGTTGTAGAGGGGCTTGGGGAGGGCCGGAAGCCATTGGAGGGTTGCTGGTGGAGGCCTTGGAACTACTGGGACAGGGGGTATTGAGTGGCGGGCAGACTGATTGGGTGGGACGGCCTGGCACGAAGGCCCGAATAGCCTAGAGTAGGCCCCGACGGGGGCAATTACGTTGATTCCACGGAGATGGCTGACGGGAATGTTGTTGCGGGTGGGGGGGTAAAAGCAGATACGTAAAACGACCTTCCGCCAGGGTCCCAATGGGACGTACACTGTGTTGTGTTCCTCTCGAGTGATTTGATATGCCGCCCGGCCTCCGGGATGCGGGCTGAATGGCTGTGTACAACTGTGAACTGTCATTGGACGGGGGGAGCCCACAAGTGCGCTGGCTGTTTACTTTTTCCTGCTGTTTATAACTCTGCAATAAAAATATAATTTAAAAAAAAAAAAAAAAAAATGCTTCATCACTGCTATACCAAAGGGGATGATGGACAGAGCGTTTGAGCAAATCAAACACTCACCCCCAGCCAACTCATCTGGGTTTAATCCATCATCATTCTTTAGCTCACTCCACCACCCGAGTTCAGACTTGGCCATATGCAAATCAGTCTGACCCTGTGCCTCATGGGAACAGTCCAGCACGAACTGCCAAGAGATGTCTTCCAAGGACCGGAAACAAGCATCCTGGGACCGGTTTCTGGCTAATCAGCCGTCATTAGCCTGGCTAGCTTGAATCCAGTGGCAAAGTGAGCAAGGGACCCACGTCTGCGCGTACCCTGCCAAGTTAGGGTGAACAAAGCAATACCAAAGAGGATGATGTACGGAGCGCTTGAGCAAATTATTGATCAAACACTCACCCCCAATCAACTGATCTGGGTATGATCCATCATCATTCTTTAGCTCACTCCACCACCCCAGTTCGGACATGGCCCTATGCAAATCAGTCTGACCCTGTGCCTCATTGGAACAGTCCAGCCTGAACTTCCAAGCCATGTCTTCCCTGGACAGGAAACAAGCATCCTGGGACTTGATTCTGGCTAATCAGCCGTCATCAGCCAGCCTAGCTTGAATCCAGTGGCAAAGTGAGCAAGGGACCCATGTCTGGGCATACCCTGCCAAGTTAGGGTGAACAAACCGATACCAAAGGGGTGATGGACGGAGAGCTTGAGCAAATCAAACACTCACCCCCAGTAAACTGATCAGGGTTTAATCCATCATCATCCGTCCATCATCCCCTTTTGTAATGCTTCATCATTGGGCCTGCTCCTCGTCGGGCCGGCGCTTCTATGCAATACAATGAAGAGATAACTTATGAAGATCATTATGCATGGTGCAATAATGACCGAATATGTGCATGCAAACATAGCTCCAAACTGCCTTATTGTAACTAACAAGCCAAGGATTTTTCTAGAAGACAAACAATTCAAGGAGGAAGGGTCCCTAGTCGCTTGGAAGTGCACTAGGGACTGGTTGGTGCTGATTATTATTTAGCCAAGCGCTAATGTCTGAGCGAGCAATACCACACAAACCATGTCCCTGGAAACATTGCTCATGGGGACCAAAGCCAGGGTAGGATCACAGCTAGTTGCCGTGCATCCCTATGTGAGTGTACCTGCTTGCCTGAACATGTTGCCTGACCGCAATCAATCATGTCGGTAAGAGATACGCTGTAAAACTGGTACTGATTATGCGCTCGGCATATTCCATGTTGTTACAGGTCATAGCAACAAAGTGCTCTGCCATACGCCCCTCAGCCCAGACCCACTTCTCTAGGGGTGATTCTATACGTTTGTACTGCGAGCTGTATCATGTTGTGAACACCCGCATTGGGCTACCTTTGGTGATCACCTTGATGAATGAATTAATCACCACGCCTACAGTTGGGCTTCTCTATGTGTGTACCTGTATAGGAAAAACCCAAGGGATCGGGCTATTGCATAGGGTTGATGCACTATACTAGGTCACACACAGATTACATCTTGTGCTCAATGCCATACTCTTTATGTTTTATGTTTGTCTGTGATGTTTACCTGTATGATTCCCGCATGATCCTGATCACAATCCCGATGCAATGCCACTATGAAAGGGGGTGTTTTCGCAAAGGAAATTCCAATAATATTAGAATGGACAACTTTACTGATGTGTTTTATCTAGGAACCCGATTCAATATTGTGACTTTATGCCCCTATACGGCTATAATCAATAATATCCCTATAATGGCAAAATAATCAAATCCATATTTCAGTAAATCGGCCTTGCAGTCCAAGGCACGGCAAAAGCTACTTCCTTGGATTCCTAGAGAGCACACCAAGTTCTTTCGACACACCAAACCTCCAGCAACCTGGGAAAGCCCAGCTTGCTTTGTTTTGATTTGTAATAGAACTCCTGCGAGCACTGTAAGAACGGCCAGTTCTTAGTGACATCTTTATTGACGTCTTATGTCCAAACCTTACGTCAAACTCTGCACCTTCAGGTATAAATATACCAACGTTGCCTTAAGCAAACACACGGTGGTGATTCTGGAGCAGAGCAGCTGATCTACTTTCCGATAGCCCAGCAGAAGCGAGAAGCCCATGGACGCTGCCCTTCCTCTTTGACACACTGAGAAAGACGCTGTCTTTTCTCCTGCCGAGAAAATCCAGCTCCGGCGTTTCCAGCCTACCCATGCGGGTGACTGGGATATCGGGTCCTGAGAGAGAGATACCAGACCTCCTACATTCTATTCCCAAGGTACAGTGCTGACTAAACCCTTAGAGCGAATTCTTGAACAGATCCTTGGCAACAAACCTACTTAACTTAAACTGCTACTTACTTACTCCTTCCCACGTATTAGGCTTAGGTCAGGTACACCGGGGTAGGCTTAGTTTAGAAGCACCAGTTGAGCACGTTAGCCTATGTATATATGTAGATATATTTTATCCATTTTAAAGTGTCTTATGGCTAAGAAACCATATCAATGCTTTTACAGTATTATTTCATAATACTCCTTTTACTGTACGTACTTTACTTTACATTAAGTATTGCAATTGTGGCAATTCATTTCTCTTGCATGAGAAGGAAAACTGCTCAATAAATAATACCTATTATTGAAAACGCCCGTCTCTCTATTCTCTGAACCCTGGTGAAACTAAGTATGCAAATCTGACTGAATGAAATAGCTGTCTATTGTTTCACACAACTCTAGAGATTGACTCTTATTCTGAGGGAGCAAAGTTGTCATGTTTATGCGGTTGTCTGAAGCTGAATCCATTCTTGTCTGAGCCAGGGAAGCTGATCACTTCCTATTCAGTCAAGAAAGTTTCCAGTGACCTCTGAGCTAGCTAGCGCAAACCTAAATTAAGTCTAACATAGTCAGTAGAGACCTAGAAGACCTCAGTCCTACTTCTACACTGCTGTTTATGTTATTCCAATGCGCAGGGCCTATAGGGAAAATAGGAACTACACTACATTACTATGGCAACACCAGATGTCCACAGCACCCTTGCGGTTGTACCACATGGGATCTCCCGCTGGTTTAACAAATACAAATACATTTCTCATGACAAACTGTTAGTCACCAGCATAGGCACTTTTTGAATGTGATTTGATGTGCAGGCAGTACCGGGACGCAGAGCTCCAGCGGTTTACAGAAAATTGGATTTATTTCCCACACGAGGACGGCATATAATTAAGATGCACCATCCTCACCCTCGAGTCTGAACGCACCAAACTGCAGCTTTTGGAATTGATTTCCCAGACGAGGATGGCACATAATTTAGACGCACCATCCTCATCTTCGTCTTCGAGTCTGAACGCACCAAAATTGTAGATTTAATTCCAACGCGGATTACTTCTCGATTCCCACATGCCCACCGCCACCTGTGGACTCAATACATGATTGGTTTTGAATGAACCCCACCCACTCTGAGAGGGGTACAACTAAGGCCCACCTTCGTATATAGGGTTTCCCCACCCTGTCCTGAGGAAGACCCACATGGCCAAGGTCCAACTTTCATGCATGGCCGCAAGATGGGTCGAAACGTTGACGCCACCCCTTTTTATCTATTGACCTGGACCCTATATCAATATCTATACATACCACATGTGAATTCCATTCCATATGATTGTATTTAGAAGCATACTATACATTTTTTGGCAAGGCCATCAAGGATGGGGACTTACAACCAGTCAGTTTCTTTTTATTCATATGTATTGTTTCCTTATGTAATTTCCATGATTCTTCTTCCCTCATCACAGAACACTTGAGCACTCTCCTCTACGCACGTTCCCCTTTTGGAGCACCTTTAATGTACAAATATTTCATGCAGAGCATTTAACAATCAAATTGACTCACCAGTTGACATGGAAATAAAATGCATGGTGAAATAGAATTCTTTTTGTATGTTGTAATTACTGATCATTTGTTTATTTTTGACCATTTTGATTAAAACTATTGATTATCAAGAGCAGATGGAATTTCTTTAATATGCTCATAAATAATGTACTGAATGAAAAGGGGAGCCCTTGGCCCCCTCGCCCGCATGGCGGTGCGGCGATCCCCTCTCCCCTTGCCTCCCGGTGGTGTGGGGGCGTGATCTCCCGGCGTCCAATGGTTACGCGGGAGGTGTGCGCCACACCACCGGTCGGCCGATGCCCAATCCCTGATCCGGGAGGCGTGGTGCAATCTTCCGGGTCAAAGGGGCGGGCGTCGAGGGGTGAGGGGAGGGGGCGTCCCGCCCTCTCCCCGCGTCCCCTGGAATAAAGGAGGGGAGAGTGCTCAGTTGGCCCTTCTTGTCGCCTGACGCTCCCCCATACTGGTCGTGCCCCGCGCTCGGGGCCTCCTAATTTTCTGTTTTATCTTTCAGGTCAAGGATTGCTGCTAGGAGTGTGTGGTAGCGCGACAGTAGAAGCAGACAGACGAGCGTGGATCGTACAGGCCGAAGTGTTCATGTGGGATACCGGTGTACAATGGATCTGTAGCGTACTGGACGTAGGACACGCAGCACATCAACAGTAAGAGGAGAGCGAGGGGCTTGCATTTCATTGCTTCGTGTGGCCGCCGGGTGGGTCTACGTTAGAGTTTGGCCACCCCTAACAATCGGAATAGCCGGTGTTGCGGTCGCAGTCGCGTGGTGCTCATAGCCCCTTGCGCATCCTCCGTCTCGTGAAGGTATATGGTGCACGGGTTGCGAATCTGAGCAACACGCGTACCGATCAATAGACAAAATGCCAGGAGCCAAGGGTGCTAAGGGGACAAAAATGGAGTTGATGTTGCAGGCCATGATGGGTAAGATGAATGCCATGGATAAGAGATTGAATAAGGTTAGAGGCTCGTATGATGGAAAGGATTGATGATATTGCAGGCCCACGCGGTAGACCCAAGCGGCAGATTGCTGCGCCTTTGCTGGAGGGGATTTCGACTCCTCGCCTAAAAGGAGCAAATCCAAGAGATCGAGGACCAGGGCACCCGCTCATACACCTGTGGCTGTGCCCACTACCCCAGAGCCGGTAGTCCCGGCTCCCATGGCACCGGCTCCTGCCTTACCATCAGGGGCCCCTCCTGTCGGGCCGGCGCCGCCTGCCCCAGTTTGCCCACTTCTGTTGCCTCCTGTGCTGGCACCCATGGGGCCCCCACCGCCGGTGGAGCCGGCAGCAGTACCGGAGTGCGAAGCTCCGATCCCATCCGAGCTAACTGCGCAGATAGCGGCTATACTTCCTTGGCTGCAGAAGGGGGGCATGATGCCCTCATGACTAGACCATGCCGCTGAGGGCGGCGGTCAAGATGGTGGAAAAAAATTAGGGCGGGAACAGTTGCGGTTGCAGCTGCGGCCGCTGTTTCTCCTTCTTCTGCAGGTTTGGATGCCGCTCGACTGAACGGAAGCGACGCGAGACCGGCCCCGGTCTCCGGTAATGGTAAGGAGGTAGCCCTGCCTCCCTTAGGGGACGCTACGATCCGATCTAGGAGGAGATTTGGCATAACATGTTTCTCAGGCGGTGAAAGAGATGATTTGGGCGGGAAAGTACATATATATTTTCTCTTTGCTATTAGACCATAGGGAAATGGAAAATGCCAAAATGCTCAAAGAATGGATGCACCCTAGTGAATGGAGAGTACAGTGTGCGAAGTTTAGGGTGGAGGAAACTCTGCGCAATTGGATCAGGGCCTTCTCCATCCTTACCGCTATCACTATTGAACGCCCTCCAAACGTGCATGCGGCAATGGCTTGCTACCAGAGCAGGATTGTGGGGTGGAGCGAGCAGTATCCTGGGGATGCATGGAAGGAATATGATAATAATTTCAGGAAAGCGAAGGAATTTGACTTGTCATTATCATGGGACAAGGTTGACTCGCTGTCGTGACATAAACAGTTCTCAGGGAGCACGGCCCCTGCCCAGCCCACTAGCGTAGCCAGTGTGTTCCCCGCTAAAACCCCCCCTTTTCTGAATCGTTTTTGTCCACCATAAGCGTGGAAGGGTATACTCAGATGTGAGTCCCTTGCTCATTGCACCATCAGGATTCAAGCAAGCCGGGCCGAAGACAGCTGAAATGCCAGAAACCGGTCCCCGGAAGCTTGTTTCCTTCCCAGTATAAGAATTGGCTTGGTAGTTTGGTCTGCCCTGTTCCCATGATGCACTGGGCCAGGGTCAGACTAATTTGCATGTAGCCAGGTTCTGAGCTGGGATGGTGCAGTGAGCTAAAAAACGGTGATGGATCAAGCCCTGATCTTTGGACTGGGTAAGAGTGGTCTGCTTAATTCAGACACTCTGTTCATCACCACCCCCTTTTCTGAATCCCCGCTAAAACCCAGCAGCCCTTTCGTGCAGCGCCGGGGAATGAGTTCCCAGGGAAGAACAGGGGAGGCGGCGGGGAAAGGAAAGGGGTGTGTTGGGACTTTAATAAGCGCTCCTGTACAAGGCCAGCAGGCACATGTAGATTCAGACATGCATGCGCAATCTGTGGTCACACCTCCCATCCCGAGACAACATGCAGATCAAGAAGTGGTAATCAGAGTCAGAGAGGGGGAAAGAAACCAGAATAGCCTAGGATGCACGGTTAGCCCCTCCCCGTTAATGTCCTGGCAATGATCCCGTGGTTGAATAGGTACCCAGACCACGCTGCAGCTGCGTTACTACAAGAAGGTTTCTCCCAAGGTTTCCGGATCCCGGCTGGGGGATACACAGGCAGTGCGCACTGTAAGAATCAGTTATCAGTACAACATAATCCGCCAGTAGTTATGGCTAAGATCCAAAAGGAACTGTCTTTGGGCAGGATAGCTGGGCCATTCCAGGAAGTCCCAGTGCCCGATTTTGTGCCCGATTCTGTGTGTTCACCATTGGGTGTAGTCCCCAAGAAAGAGAAGGGCGAGTTTAGATTGATCCACAACTTATGTATGTATAAACCATTTTATAGCGCGCTCTATTACTTGGGAGTATCCTGGCGCGATGAACTTATCGGCACCATGAGGGGCGTCCTTGAGTGATGGGATACACGAAGGAATTTGTAGTGTGAAGTATGCTTCCTTTGACCAAGCAGTAGAGCTATTGCGGGGGTTGGGGCGGGGCACTCTCATGGCCAAATCGGACATTGAATCCGCCTTTCTTCTGTTGCCGGTGCATCCTTTGGATCACCACTTACTTGGTTTCGCTTTTGATGGAAAATTTTACATGCATGCCTATGGGTTGTTCAATTTCTTGTGCATACTTTGAGACTTTTAGCTCTTTTTTAGAGTGGGTCATGAGACAGTCCACGGGCCACAAACAGGTCATGCATTACTTGGACGACCTCCTTTTCCTGGGAGTGGCGGGAACTCGGGAACTCGGGAGTGTGCCTGGGCATTGCAGGAATTTTGCCTGCTCATGCGGGCTTTCGGGGTTCCGCTAGCGCCTGGGAAGACGGTTGGCCCATCCACCTGTTGGAATTTTTGGGTATCGAGATTGATTCATTGGAAGGGCGCTTCAGGTTACCCAAGGACAAAGTGTTTAAGTTCAGGGCGGCCTTGCGCCAGTGCCTACTCAAGGAAAAGGTTACCTTGCAGCAGCTACAGGAGACGGTGGGTCAATTGAACTTTGCATTGCGAGTCATCCCAATGGCACGCCCCTTCTCTCGAGCGATTCCCCAAGCCATGAAGCTTTGAGAGAGAAACATCACCGCACTAGGTTGTCAGCTGAGGTTCGCCAGGATATGCGGATATGGATGGCATTCCTGGAGGATTTCAATGGCAGGATAGTGTGGCCGGGCCCCCCCACGACATCAGCAGAGTTGGGTTTATGGACGGACGCTGCTGGTAGCGTGGGCTTTGGTGCCATCCTGGGGACCAAGTGGGTCGCCCAGAAATGGCCTGAAGGTCTGGTCTGGCCGGAACACCTTAGCAATCAATCGGTGGTGTTCTGGTCGGATAACATGAGTGTGGTAGAATGCATTAACCAGCAAGCGGCACAGTGTCCATTCATACTGCACTTGGTAAAGGAAATTGTGCTACAATGCTTGAAATGGAATGTGACTTTCAGGGCCAACAATGCAGCTGATGCCCTTTCTCGCTTTAAAATGCAGGTATTCAGGGAGCAGCTTCCGGCAGCAGACCCATCGCCAGCACCTTTTCCGGTTGCTCTCTTGCAGATTGGTACCCCAGATTACCGTACCTCGTGGCATCTAGCTTAGCCCCCAGGACCAAGACAGCATACGAAGGGGCGTTCTTGTCTTACTGTACTTTCTTAGGGCTGTACTTTCTTAGGGCGCAATTGGGAGGCTAGCTGGGTGCAGGAGGACAGTTTTGTTGCATATCTAGAGTTGATGCACAAGGAAGGGCGCTCGGTGGCCGCCGCAAACAGGCACAGAGCGGCAGTTTCCTTCTTCGCGCAAGCCAGGGGCGTAAGGGACCCTACGAACACGTTTGTAGTGCGAAGGCTTTAAGAGGCTGGCGTCGCATACAGGGACACTGGACAGATTCGAGAAAGCCGATTGGGCTGGTAAGGCTCACAGCCCTGTTGTTAGCACTCCAGGGCGTCTTTAGCTCGACATGGGAGGTGCTGCTTTTCAAAGCAGCGTTCACACTGGCGTTCTATGGGGCTCTACGAATAGGCGAGCTGGTAGCTGCGGCTAAGGGTGACAAAGTAGGCGGCCTTCAAGTGGGCTGTGTAGTGATCCAGGATGATACAATGTGGGTAACAATTCAAAGATCGAAAACCGACTAGGAAGGAAGGGGAGATACCATAGTGCTTCACCGGGCTCGGAACAACCCTTGTTGCCCAGTCTCGCATGTAGAGGCTTTTAGAAGGCAGCGGGAGGGTACACTGGTAGGGGCACTATTGTGTCACGCGGATGGTACACCTTTAACCAGATATCAGTTTAGGAGAGTCCTGGATCTGGAGGTCGCAAAAGCAGGTTTGGATCCCACAGAATTTGGCTCTCATTCTTTCAGAATCGGGGCAGCAACTGAGGCAGCTGTAAGGGGACTCCCAGTCGAAAAGGTTAAAAGGATTGGGAGGTGGTCTTCTGAGTGTTATAGACGTTATGTACGTATTGACATGTTGTGACATAGCCAGATGTTCACGCTTGGTATCGCTTGGTTTTGCAGTTTCTCGAACCTGTCACGCGGGAGAAGAACTCGCCGAATGTCGGCAGGAAACATCAGCTTCGCAACACAAGCAGCAAGAAGATCGACGGACAGTGGTGACTTGGATCGTGGGCCACTCTTATGTTCGGCGCGCAAAAACTGTATTTCTTTCAGGTGAAAGGATGAGAAGGGCTGAGGAAAAGGGGTTCTCCGTTTCCTTCTTCGGGAGGGGAGGCTTGGGCATTAGGCAGTTCAAGGACTACTTTGTGGAAATATTATCTCAGCAACCCGCTCCCCCGTCAGTGGTGATAATTCACCTAGGGGAGAACGATTTGACAAAACTGGGGAGACGCATCCTGATAGACGAAATCCTATCCACTGCGGGGTGGGTGTCTAGAACATGCGCGGGTTGCACGGTAGTCTGGTCGCAACTTATTCCTCGGTGGCAGTGGTGAGGGGGGTTCTCGGTCAAGGCATTGAATCACTCAGTAAAGGGGATCAACACACAGCTGGACAAATTATTTCGAGCCCCCCGGTTGCAGACGATTCCTCATTGGTGTATTTGGAGGGAGCATTTCTACCTGTGGGACGGGGTGCACTTGACTGAGTCTGGGAATATTCTGTGGGCAAACAACATATTAGCATGGTTAGAGGGATTTGCGAGGTGAACATGACCTTTCTGAGGAGTAGGAAAGGGGGAGGCCAGATCGTCGGGTAACAATGATGGCCTGTGGTGGTAAGGTCATGACCGGTGACCAGCTATTTTAAGGTCTGAGGGGGCGGCATCATCCTTTGGAGGTGTCTGCCCAGGGGGAGGAGGGGTCACTGGCCCCTCCTAGAACTTCAGGGGCAGCTGGTAATGCAAGTTAGGGCCCTCCTTCACTGGTTAAATGGAGTTCATGGGGTGGACCGAGTAATTTACGGGCTCGGCTGCATGGGTGGACCGAGTAATTAACGGGCTCGGCTGCATGGGTGGACAGAGTAATTAACGGGCTCGGCTGCAGGGGTGGACCGGGTAATTAACGGGCCTGGCTGCACATGCGCACCTGCGTAAGGGCGCAGCTTGTAAGACCTGACACCGGTTAGCGACCTTGCCATATGGCCATTATTGTTAGTATGTAAAAATTTTCAGATGAGGATGTTAGATTCGGTTAGGAAACAAGCTGTATTAGAATCTTGTTAAGGCTAGCCGATCACAATTGTCGATATGAATGTATCTAAATGTTTCTGAATATTTTTGCATAAAAATTGTATATTTTGTTCAACAATTTCTTATTTTGTATCTTAATAAATACGGCCGGGGGGTCTTGCGACCCCCCGCCTTCCAAAGACAAATCCTGTTCCGTTTCGTTGTGTTCTGGGTTGATGTAGGTATACAGGGAGAGGGGCGGTAGCCGTCACTGACCATGTGAAAAGGGGGGCCTTTGGCCACCCCGTCCGCATGGCGGTGCGGCGATCCCCTCTCCCCTTGCCTCCCGGTGGTGTGGGGGCGTGATCTCCCGGCGTCCAATGGTTACGCGGGAGGTGTGCGCCACACCACCGGTCGGCCGATGCCCAATCCCTGATCTGGGAGGCGTGGTGCAGTCTTCCGGGTCAAAGGGGCGGGCGTCGAGGGGTGAGGGGAGGTGGCGACCCACCCTCTCCCCGCATCCCCAGGAATAAAGGAGGGGGGAGCGCTCAGTTGGCCCTTTTTGTCGCCTGACGCTCCCCCACACTGGTCGTGCCCCGAGCTCGGGGCCTCCTAATTTTCCCCACCCACCATCCCTGGAACAAAGCTGTGTTGTGCATTATGTATACCTGTTTTGTTATTAATCAAGTGTTTCCCTTTAGGATGTATAATTGAAGCATAAATGTCGGTTAGAATGTTTGATGTAGACTGTATTTGTGTATATCTCTCGTGTACTAAGTATTGGCTTCCCGTTTTGGGGAGAAGTGTTAAGATGTAATTATTAATGTTTGCTGTTTTGTTTAGGCCTTTTTTCCCATAGTAGCTTGAGGATAGTATGTCATGACATGTTGTTGTAGATAGCGTAGCTGTCCTTTAGTTCTTTTTTCCACAGGTCGTCGTATTTATTAGGGTATTGGACATGCGGTAAGGTCATGACCGGAGAGCAGCTATTTTAAGGTCTGAGGGGGCGGCATCATCCTTTGGAGGTGTCCGCACAGGGGGAGGAGGGGTCACGGGCCCCTCCTAGAACTTTAGGGGCAGCTGGTAACGCAAGTTAGGGCCCTCCTTCACTGGTTAAACGGAGTTCATGGGGTGGACCGAGTAATTAACGGGCTCGGCTGTATGGGTGGACCGAGTAATTAATGGGCTCGGCTGCATGGGTGGACCGAGTAATTAACGGGCTCGGCTACATGGGTGGACCGAGTAATGAACGGGCTTGGCTTCAGGGGTGGACCGGGTAATTAACGGGCCTGGCTGCGCATGCGCACCTGCGTAAAGGCGCAGCTTCTAAGACCTGACACCGGTTAGCGACCTTGCCATATGGCCATTAATGTTAGTATGCAAAAATTTTCAGATGAGGATGTTAGATTCGGTTAGGAAACAAGCTGTATTAGAATCTTGTTAAGGCTAGCCGATCACAATTGTCGATATGAATGTATCTAAATGATTCTGAATATTTTTGCATAAAAATTGTATATTTTGTTTAACAATTTATTATTTTGTAACTTAAATAAATCGGCCGGGGGGTCTTGCGACCCCCGCTTTCCAAAGACAAATCCTGTTCCGTTTCGTTGTGTTCTGGGTTGATGTGGGTATACAGGGAGAGGGGCAGTAGCCGTCACTGACCATGTGCTTTAATCTAAACTGATTTATTTCTCCCTCATGAACACGGTCAAGGACCATTGTTTTTTGTATCAAATTGTACCCAGGTCCAAGACCTTTTAGTGTGACCCCATTGTTTATAATGGTATTGCTCACCTCGGCAAAACACACCTCTAAGCACTCATCATGTAATTAAACATTTATGATATTGTTGTCAAAGAATCTCCTAATCTAGGTCTACTGTTGTTCTTGTTTTTATCTCCCTACCTTTTTTCAGGTCTCAGATTACTGCACCAAATTGGACCCAGATCTTAACTGCAAGGTAGGTTACAATCACATCACACGAATTCTTGAACCAGCATTGCGGTAGTGCTGGAGTATAAGAATAATTTCCCTAAACACGGTCCTGAAGAATTGCCACCAGACCCGCTAGGGGCTACTACTGGCATGAAACATGTCGACCATATGCACCACACAGGCCCTGGGGGATAATCACATCCAGCCGGTGCTATTTTGTTTTAGTTAGGCTAGTGCCCCCTAGGAATAAAGTATCAGAAAGGGTTGCCCTAGACCTATTTTAATCAGTTTACACACTTACCGCACTACCCATCCAACACACCTGCACACACCATATTGTATTGTATTGTAATTGCACTTATATAGCACTTACTACCCATGACGAGGCGTCAAAGTGCTTTTTTGGCGGATAGCACGCTGCTCCGGGACCCATAGAGGACTATTATTGAATTAGTATAGTGAAACATGCAAGTACATTTTAAGTGGTGGATAGGTTAGTCAGTTATTTGTATTTGGAATGATAGCAGAAGGATAGAGGAGAAAAAAAAGGTTTGTATTTATATAGCGCTTATTACCCCTGATGGAGTGTTGAAACATGCTATTCAGGAAGCCCAAAAAGGATTAGTGGTGAATTAATATGTGAAATATGAAAGTAATTTCAGTGGTGGATATTAGTCAGTTATTGGGAGAGAGAAGGATAGCGGAGGGATAAAAGGGGAAGAAAGGTTTGCATTCATATAGCACTTGTTACCCCTGATGAATATTGAAGAACTTTTCTGGCGAGTAACACACCACTCCGGAACTCATAAAGGATAAGTGTTAAAAATTAGTATAGTAAAATATTAAGTAGTTTCAGTAGTTGATATGGTAGTCAGTTATTTGGGTAGAGAATGGTAGATGGCGGGATAGTGAAGGGAAATATGTTTGTATTTATATAGCTCTTGCTACCCCTGATGGGGTTTTGAAGCGCAAGTAGCACGCTACTCTGGAACCCATCAGGATTAGTATTGAATTAGTATGGTGAAACATGAAAGTAATTTAAGTGGTGGATATGTTAGTCAGTTATTTGGATTGAGAAGTGTTGGGGAGGGGTAGAAAAGAGGGAAGAGTTTAGAAAGGTTTGTTTTGGGGGATCGGTTTAGTAAAAGAGGTGTAAGGTGATGCAAGGAGGGGTAGAGTAGTAGAGAGTCTAGAAAGGGTTATTTTGGAGATCATAGTAGTGGTTTGGGGTTTGGGATTAAATGAGAGAGTGGATGTAGAGGATATATTGAGCGAAGTATAGGCTGAGAAAGTTCATTTGAAAAGCTAAATTAGAAGAAAGTGATAAATATATAGATCCATAAGAACATTGAAAGTATATAGATGCATAATAGAGGTATGTATATTGGGCAGCATTTCTGGCCCTGGCCCTGGCCAGTCTCGAACAGGCTCAAACAGGCAACTGCCCTTGTCCTCTCTGCCCTTAACAGGCTCAAACAGGCAACTGCCCTTGTCCTCTCCGCCCTTAACAGGTTCAAACAGGCACCTGCCCTTGTGCTTTCCGCCCTTAGCCTCAACCCCCGGGCTGAGACTCCCTAAGCATGGCCTTTTATAGCCCTGGTAATCAGGTGACCCCGTCAGCCAATGGGAACCCTAGCCCTAACACTGTCCAATCACAAAACTAGCCCTAAAAATCTAGAACCAATAGGAGACCAGGACCTTACAGCCAATCATGGCCCTAGTCCAAGTACCCAATTAGTTAAAAATCCCTAATCTCTATGTACAATAGAGGCCCTAGCCCTACCAGTAGTCCCACCCCACGTCCAAGCAACCAATGGCCGAGGAAGCCCTTGTCCCTACTTCCAATAGAAAGCCTAACCCTACTCTTATTCCCACAACCAGTCCAGCAACCAATCACACCAGAAGCCCTAATAGCTACTTCCAATTAAAAGTCTAACCCGAGCCCTAGTCCTACCCTAGTCCCAACAACCAATAATACAGGAAACCCTAGTCCCAGTAGAATGGCCTCATCAATAAAAGATCTCAGCTAAAGAGCCCCTTTGCGAGTGCCCGTCGGGCATTGCAGCACCAGCCCGACAAGGAGCAGCCCCAATGATGAAGCATGACACCCTTTGGGGTGTGTGAGGGCACTTTTTTGAAAGACCTGAATCTTCCCTCACCTCTAGGAACTGCATGCCCCCTTTTTCACATATATTGCCTAGGAGTCTGTATACAGGACCTGTTTAAAAAGCTCCTCGTTACTCTTGTTTAAAAAGATGGCCAAGGATTGTATCATGATCAGACCTCTCTTCTGCATAGCTTTTTGGGCTACTGAAGGACTGGGCTATTCTAGGGCCCAGCGGTGCCAGGGGACAACACCTGAGACCTTCGTGGGTTACCTGTTCCTGCGTACAAATCACAGAGACACGGGACACTTCCTTCGGCGTCAAAGATTCAGCGTTTATTTACTGCAGGGATACAGAGATCGCAAGAAGTACAACCACGTGTAGGTTCTGAGAGTCTGCTTTGAATTGCAAACGTGGATCGCTCCTTTTTATACACCTTTTCGTCATAGCACAACATGGCGAACAAAAGATTACAACTCAGTTCCCACAGTAAACTTCAAAAGGGTCGCATTCATGTTTCAGAAGCCCGGAACATAATTACAGTAACATCGCAGGTTCCCAACTGTAAAAGCACATTATCCCATCATTAGGCACATTCCATTTAGGCTGTAAACGAACTAAGAGAAGAGACAGAAACAGGTGTAAGGAAGACAGAAAACAGTCAACAGATTGAAAAAGAGTATGGGGGGCAATATCGGAAGCATGATTGTAGGATCAGAGGATTCGTGCCTAATGCATGCACGGCTGAAACAATAGACCGGCACGGCAAGATGAGCCTCGAGCGGAGCCATCTGCCTTTGCTGTGTCATCCCCCTCATCATAAAGACACCCTCAAAGGAACACGTGTCTCCCGCAAGAGCTTGGGAATCCCAGGGTCACGAAGCGGACAGTGTCCGTTCGCTGGCTACTTGAGGGCAAGAAACAAAATGGATGCCGTATCTAAAATGGAACCCGTGGGTTCAGATGGAGAAACCCACGAATAAGACGAACGGTTCGAGGCAGTGTAGCGAAAACGCGTACACCCACTAAACTCGTCATTTGCGGTTCATAGATACCAAACTCGTCCATATTCGGACAAGTCGAAAACGTCACGATTCTCACGGAACCTCAGACGCTCCTTTTGCCCTCATGTAGGCAAGCACTAGTCGATATCAGAATCGATCTCGATATTCATCAGATCGTTCAGATGTTGCTGCAACATTATTCTATCCATCAATGCTTCTTTGGTAACAGATGGCTGTCTTATACACGTTGTAGCACAGAGGCCACATAAGGCAGGACCACACTGCACGCAAAGGCAACACGTGAACAGAAACGCTACAACAACCCCGATGATCATCAGAATCTTCCAACCCCACGTCGACATTAGGCCCCAAAACCATCCTAGTAGCGTCCAATCATCTACGTCCACGTGTATGGATTCGGAGATCTTATGCAACTTCGAGATGGCTTGATATACAGTTGGAGCGTTATCAGGAATGAAAATACAGCAACTCGAATGGATCACCTTGCACACACCACCTCTATCTGCAAGAACAACGTCTAAAACCATACGGTTCTGCAACGTCACAAGCCTATCCGCCTGAAGCTCTGCTGTCAGATTACCAAGAGCACTCGCAGTTATATTAGCAGTCGATTCTACCACGCGAGTCAACTGTCTCAGGTTCCTACTATTAACCATAGGTCCCCAAAACGGCAGGAAACCCTTAAAGAAATCTCCTGCTTCTTGACCGGCAGTGTCCTCTTTGCTAATAACGCCTCTCACAACTCTAGTCTTGTGATAGTCTGAGGCAACTGTAAAAGTCAGTGGCAAAAGATTCGCAATATAACAGGTGCCCGAAAAATCACGGGGCAACTACGTATATGCGCGATCATAACATACAAAGTATGTACCCTTGGCAGTCAGGAAAACAGGGGAAGAGAGCATTGGTAAAACATACGTTTCAGTGCAAGCACTCTTCCCAAGCTGAGCTCGCGGATTTCGACCAAGTCCTTGCAAGCAGAAATTACCAAGGTGGGGTACGATCCAGATCGGAGACGAGCTTTTAAGCTGTCTATCACCCACTGATATGCTATACTCAGCCTCACTCAGATCCTTGTATGCTCGCACCTCTTCCTCTGGGATAAGCGATGCGTCAAAAATATCTCTATCTAAGTCAACAATCGCTCTTGCCAAAGGCTTGTGGTACGGGCCGGGGCCAAGGTCTGCAGAGCGTGGCTCTCGATGGGGGTAGGAATCTAGTGCGCTACGGAACATAGTTTGAAATGCTCGAGCTGACCCCTGGGAACTGTAAGGAAGAGCCAAATACGGATTACCCCTATCCATGGTATGTGGCATTAGCCCACACACCCAACAGTTAGTAGTATTCATCACCAACTGATGCTGATGTAGGAGCTGGACAAAGGAGTTGTTCATGAATTCCGCACGTCTAACCTGTTCATGTTGGGGCAGAGGATGAAAGGAATGTGGAGAAATAGTGGGAATAGATTTTGGTTCAGAAGAAGAAGTAGGTGAAACAGAAGGCAATAACAACTGTATTCCAAAATACACTCCACCCACCAATAGCATAGAGACAGTCAGGAATAGCAAGAATAACTGAAACAGGAAACATTTTGTTCGGATAACCCTATGCAATTTGGATCTTGACGCCGACATCCTCTCTACTTCCGACAGCTTAGAGAAATCCATCCTCTAAAAACCGTCCGTAACGTTCTTGACGCACTTCGTTCTGAGTAGCGATTATCAATTCCCAGGAGTTCCCAGGAATCGACAAAAGTAACCGACCTAGTGTCAGGAACCTGCTAAACAGAAGGAAGTACCCGCACGGCCCTACGGTCAACCCGGATGAAAGGTTTTCTTAAACAAACATTTAACTTTATTGCAAATCTCCTAGCTGTGGAAAAAGGAACACACATGAGAAAAGAACTCAAAAATTAATAGAGGATGCAATTGTTCGTAATGTTCGTGGCAACAGCAAGGGGGTAATATGAATTCGAAGGGAAAACAAAAAGGGACTTTTTTTTTTTAGTCTTTGTCACG
The DNA here is from genome assembly GCF_964263255.1 of Lissotriton vulgaris. Lineage (NCBI taxonomy): Eukaryota > Metazoa > Chordata > Amphibia > Caudata > Salamandridae > Lissotriton > Lissotriton vulgaris. The sequence continues at coordinate 498,853,337 of NC_141695.1, forward strand.
AGAACGAAGGAAATATCTGCTTCTTCCAGGTCGAGTCTGTTCTTCAAATAACTGTTCAGATTGCGAACCAGTGTTCAATTGATCAGGTGACAGTTCAGACCTCGAATTCTCCAATGCTGATGATTCAACAAATGTATCTGGCTGCAATGAAGTGTCTCCTACAGGTTGAGCATCACTAAACGGCACAAAACGTGTTGGGGTCTCAGTTTCCATTGCGGCAATCCCAGTTCGAACCCAAGAATCTGCTGGCAAAGGGATCGGAACTTTTTTGGTGTGGGTGGCATGCACCCAATTCTTTCGGCCTTCCAAACGAACTGCAGTCCTTGTGGCCAGCAGGACTTGGAAGGGAACCACGAATCTCGGCTCCAAGTTACGCTTTCTTCCAAAGTTGCGGGTGACAACCCAGTCACCCGGTTGGAGCCGATGTCCAGGACCCTCTGTCTGTGCCGGTAGAGCTTCAAAGACCTGTTGATGAATTAACCTCAGTTTAGCAGTCAGATCATGAAGATAATCAATTAACATTGGATATTCAAGACTATCAAAGGCTTTAGGCCTCGGGACTCCCCAAATGTTCGCAGGACGGCCAAACACAATCTCATATGGGCTAAGCCCTACTCGAGAGTGCACAGTCGTCCTGGTCGACAAGAGAGCTAGAGGCAAGGCATCAGGCCATGGCAGACCAGTCGTAGCTTGAATCTTAGCAAGTTTCAGTTTCAGAGTGCCATTGTACCCTTCAACTAAACCTGGTGACTGGGGATGATTGGCGCTATGGAATTTCTGTCGAATTCCAAGGCCCTTACACACACTCTTCATCACACTCCCCACAAACTCACTTCCGTTATCTGACCATACAATTCGTGGCATTCCATACCGAGGAAAGTATTCCTTCAGTAGGACTTTTGCTGTGGACAGGGCAGTATTATCTTTAAGAGGATAGGCCTCAATCCATCTGGAGAACGCGCAAACCACAACTAAAACGTATTTCAGGTTATTGCATCTCTCCATATGGATGAAGTCCAATTGGATAACCTCAAAGGGACATGTAGGAGGAGCAAAATGGCCAGGAGGAGTGGGGGTGCCCTTGCCAGGATTATACATCATACATACCATACAGTTCTTAACCACTCTCTCAGCACACTTAGCAATACCATCATTCTTCCATACAGGGGACAACAATTTACATATTCCTTTCGCGCTAATATGTGACGAGTCGTGAGCCATAGCCACAACGGCTAGCACATATGCATCCGGTAACATCCACCTCTGACATTCTGACAAATCAATCCAACACCCATGCGCATCTAACTTTCCCATACTTTCTTTCCACTTAGTTTTTTCAGTCTCTGTAGCATCATTCTGAATCGCTTTCACGCTTTCAACAGTGCCTTCACACATACCAGACTCCGCCGGCCACCTTACTGAACTCGTAACGTACATTCGGGTTGCAAGATTCTTAGCTGTCTCTTTAGCAATCTCATCCGCAAACGCGTTACCACGACCAACATCATCCGTAACCTTTCGATGCGTGCTGCATTTAATGATCGCCACCTGCTTAGGCAATGTAAGTGCGTCCAAAAGATCGTTCACGAGCTGTCCGTGTTGGATCTTCGTACCATGCGATGTCATAAATCCCCTTTCTCTCCACAATCGACCAAAGCTATGTGCAACGCCAAACGCATATTGACTATCAGTTAACACATTTACTTGCTTTCCCTTAAACAGAACACACGCTCTCGTCAACGCAGTCAACTCTGCCGCTTGAGCCGAATTCTGACTCAATCTCGCAGTTTCCACAACCGTACTCAACGTCACTACAGCATACGCAGTCGTCACATCCCCATTCGGCAACTTAAAGCATGAACCATCAACATACAAAGTACCATCGGGATCTGCCAATGGAGTGTTTTTTAGGTCAACACGACCCTTCGTTTCTTCTTCAGTTCTTAAATAACAATCATGTGGTGCTACATCATCTGATTCCATATTAGTCGGCAACAATGTCGCCGGGTTCAGCACATTACAAAGCTTGATTTGTATATGACTTGCCAAAAGCGTCAACTCATAACCAGACAACCTTGCGCTCGTCAAGTGTTGAGTTTTTGTTCGATTCAAAAGAGTGTCAACTGCATGCGGAACCATTACCGTAAGCATATTATCCATGACCAGTCCTGCAGATTGCCGGATGGACACCGCAGCTGCCGCTGTAGCTCTTAGACAACTCGGCAACGCTCTCGCTACTGGGTCCAAGGTCGAGGAAAAATATGCACATGGATGCTGCTTACCGCCAAATTGTTGCGTCAAAACACTCAACGCACAACCCTCTCTCTCGTGAACGTATAGTGTAAACGGCTTACTGTAGTCAGGAGTACCTAACACAGGAGCCGTACACAACGCATCACGCAATTCAGAAAAACTTTTCTGACACTCTTCAGTCCATGGCAAAGGAGTCGGAACATCCTTGCACGTAAGGGCTACCAATGGCTTCACTAGCAATGAAAAATTTGGAATCCTTTGCCTGCAGTATGACGTGATACCTAGAAAGGCACGCACATCTCTCTGAGTTGTTGGCACAGTCATTCGAGCGATCGCTGCAATTTTCTCTGGGGTCAACCTTCTTCCCTCCTTTGACAATAAGTGACCTAGATAGGTTACTTCTTGACAACAATATTGCAGCTTAGAAGGTGACACCTTGTGATGTAAGTCACAGAGATGCTGTAACAGCGATACTGTAGCAGTTTTGCAAATCTCTTTAGTGTCAGCAGCCACTAACAAGTCATCAACGTACTGAATCAAGGCAGCGCCAGCCGGTAACACAAACGCATCAAGTTGACTCTTAAGGGCTTGACTGTAGATCGATGGACTCTCACAGTAGCCCTGAGGAGCACGTTTAAACCTAAAGCTGCGACCTCCTAATGAGAAGCCGAATAGATCTCTGCTTTCTTCAGCAATCGGAATGCTAAAGAAGGCATTCTTCAAATCGATTACCGAGAACCAAGAGGCAGAGGCTGGAATCAGAGTCAGTAAAGCCGTAATGTCAGGCACCACAGGAAATTGTGGAATCACAATTTTATTGACCTCCCTTAAATCAATGACAAAACGGTACACAGGAGGTTTGGATGGATCAGTTTGTTTCAAAATAGGTAACACAGGACTATTACACACGTTTCCCCGAGTTTCCTCAATAACATCCTTTTTGATCAAATCATAAATGATCACTAATAGCGCTCGCTCAGCATCAAGAGAGATACGATACTGGGGAATGCGTGGCAATCGCACATTCAATTTCAATTGGACGACATAAGGTGATATGTCCAGCAGGCCCACATCATTGGGACCTGTTGCCTACAAAGACTCAGGAAGAGAACTCAATTCCGGTGGGAGCTTATCAGTTGACAAGTACATAGGCGAGATCACTCTCTGACCCAATGTAAGCTCCACTCCCTCAGGAGAACAATACAGAGTCGCATATAACCGCTTCAACAGATCCAGGCCCAAAAGATTCTCACCACAACCAGTAGTTAAAATCAAGGGAGCTTCTAGCTCACGAGGCCCAATTGTAAGGGGCAAAGGGCTAGAGACTAGATTGCTAACGGGGGCGCCAGAGAATCCAACGGAAACATTCGTTAAGCCAGACAAAGGTGCGCCAGGGAGTTTCGAATGCATGATGGAACTTTTTGCTGCACCAGTGTCCAACAGAAAAGGCTCAACTACGCCCGATGTGGCAACTGCGACGTAAGGCCCTCTCTGATCAACCGGAACTGATACTACTCCCTCTCTTTGTCTGTGGCGGTCCTAGTAATTACCGTCAGCATCAATGTCATGCTCGACGTAATAGTCGTCCACATGCTACTGTGCAGATCTACCAGACGATGAATCGCGCTGATCAAAGCAATTGTTCGAGTCCGATGAAGTAGTAGAACGCTCATTCTGATTTTGAGAGACACCACGACCTCTACCACGAGATGCCTGTTGAGGACCACTACGACCGCCTCGAGCCGAAACGCCATTATTTCGGTCACGTAAAACAGGACAATTAAACTTCAAATGGCCCTCACCCCTACAATATGCACATTGATTATACTCAAGCATAGATCTTGGTGTAGAGGAGTCAGTACGCGACTGCGTCCTAGAAGACTGTGATTGCGATCGATTCGAGCGCGGAGGATACGCTTGCTGCAACAGAACCTTAGTTTTAAGCTCCTTCGTTTTCTTATCGGCATGATCACTTTCTTCCTTTTCTCTATTTTCATGATATTGAGCCGTAGCTAATATTTGAGCAGTGGTAGAAACAGCCCACGAACTTTCGGAATTCTTCAATTTGTTGCTTAGGTCAGGCAACAAATTCGATACAAATTTGTCAACGAACAGTCGTTGACCTCCCTCAGTGCTCATATCCTGACCACTATGATCGATAAATGCCTCCTCAAATCTGGTAAAGAAATCGGAGACACTCTCGGCTTTCTTTTGCTTGCACGCAGACAATTTATCCCAGTTAACTCTCATCGCTGGCATAAGTGTCTTCATAAGTGTAATGATCCTTTGGGGCAGATCCGTAATGAGCTGTTCAGGCTTAGCCCCACCAACTTGTCGTCCGTCTGCCGCAGCAAGAGCAGCCCAATCACCGCCTAACTCGGCTACGTGATTCTCTTGACGACTTTTTGCCCAAATCGGTTGAGGTACTACATTACCGAACAACATATCAATATCGGCGAGGTTCATAATAGTAGCATCCACAAGTTGGGATAACTCCTTATAATAACCTGCCGGATTTTTGCGGGGGTCAGGCAAAGTTTGTTTCACCTGCAAAACTTCCGATCGCTTCCACGGGAGGTGTATCCAGACTCTCTGGAAGTGTGGCAAAATAATAGGAACGGCAGTAGCATCACCTGGCATCCACACTGGGGGGACTTCTTGCATGGGATACTGACCAGGTTGTGCCTTCCACTCCTCAGTGTCATCGTTAAACAATGCTTGAGGTTGTACTGCAGATCGAAAGGATAGGAGACGCTCTAAAGCACGTCGAACATTACTACCCACAATCATACCGTTCGAAAACTGATTCTGGAGTTCAGTCATTTCAGACGGTACATTGTCTACCTCATCATTATCCCACTCCTCTCTTAGGGATTTACACATTTCTTCAAACACGAATCTTTGTGTGGGTTCATTAAACTGAGAGAACATCTCGAAAACTATGCGCGGGGTGTATTTAGCAGGATGCCTAATCCATTTACGCGTCATTTTTACTAACGTCTCACTCTCCTTACCACCAGGAATTTGACTTCGTCTCTGAGAGACATCAGAAACATCGGACCCAAGTATCGGTCCGAATGGAGAGTAAAGATTAACCACAGCATTAGGTATGCGACTACGAACAGAAGGAGAAGAGGAGAGAAGCACAGGGGCAACGACATGAGGACTGAAAGTAGGAGCAGTAGGAGTAGCCAAGACAGCAGAAGTAGCATGAACAAGAGACTGAGAAGGTATAGGCAGTGGAGCAGTAGGAAGAAGGGCAGGTAAGGGAGCAGGATCAACTTGAGGAACAAGAGGATTCGGAAGGACAGGACCAACAGCAGGCTGACCAGCAGCTGCCGGAACAACAGGTTGAAGAACAGGAGAAACCACAGGAGTCGTAGTATCCTGTGCATATGGAGGTGGTGATTTCAATAGATAGGACAGCAAAGGGTCCTCTACCGCTTCTTCTCCCTTATTATCAGAACTCGACGGTAAAACAGGATAACAGTTATCCACCGCCATATGTTGCAGTCTAGCAAAAACTTCCTTTTCCTTCTCTTCTTTGTCTCGCTGAAACTGCTCTGCATTTCGCATCAAAGTAATGATACCTTCTCTCTTATTTTTCTTAATCTGTTTGATTCCTTTCTGCTTGGCCTCTTTGCGCCATAACCGAAAGGAATCAAACATGGCCGGCCTAGCTTTCTTTTTAAACAATTTAGCTTCAAGATTATCTAAAATTGCAGTTTCGAAACTACCATGAGGTGGCCAACTAAGGACACCATCATCTTTAGTGTAGCGGATCCAATACTCATTATATACAATAGGACCCACTCCATGGCGACTATAGAGCTCATAGATCGGAGTTCCAACTGGAGGTATCGGACATGAGTCCTCCAACCGGGAATCTGTACCGCAACATTTAAGGAAACCAAACAAAGTACTACGGCCAGGCATCATGCACACTAACCGAGTTTACAAACTTCAAGGGTTATCGAATTACGATGTCCTCGCAAAAATGCAAGACCCTCGGTTTTTGGCAATTGCAATCCTCAAATAAAACCCAACAACTAAGAACCAACAACTAAGAACCACAAATGCAATGGAACCATGCATAGAACCAAGTTTCAACAACAAAGCAAAGGTCCCAAAAAGGAACCAACAACTAAGGACTGGAAGCGACCCACAAATACTTAACTGAAAGAACAATGGCGTCACCAGGAAGGCCCGTCTATCGTCTCGCTGTACAAAGGTCTACGCCAGGCGCCAAAACAGGTCGACAGTCAGGGCATCAGACCGTCGCAGCCGTCAGGAGGCGGGAATCTTCGCGGGAAAAGTCTTCTGGCCACTTATTTCGACAACTGGATCGATGAAGCGGGGTGCACCTTCCCTCGGAGGTTTCACACGAAGTTCCTCACGATCGTCGGGCTTTGGACCGGTACCGCTGATGTCGCCCCACGTTGGGCACCAACTGAAGGACTGGGCTATTCTAAGGCCCAGCGGTGCCAGGAGACAACACCTGAGACCTTCGTGGGTTACCTGTCCGGCGTACAAATCACAGAGACACGGGACACTTCCTTCGGCGTCAAAGATTCAGCGTTTATTTACTGCAGGGATACAGAGATCGCAAGAAGTACAACCACGTGTAGGTTCTGAGAGTCTGCTTCGAATTGCAAACGTGGATCGCTCCTTTTTATACACCTTTTCGTCATAGCACAACATGGCGAACAAAAGATTACAACTCAGTTCCCACAGTAAACTTCAAAAGGGTCGCATTCATGTTTCAGAAGCCCGGAACATAATTACAGTAACATCGCCGGTTCCCAACTGTAAAAGCACATTATCCCATCATTAGGCACATTCCATTTAGGCTGTAAACGAACTAAGAGAAGAGACAGAAACAGGTGTAAGGAAGACAGAAAACAGTCAACAGATTGAAAAAGAGTATGGGGGGCAATATCGGAAGCATGATTGTAGAATCAAAGGATTCGTGCCTAATGCATGCACGGCTGAAACAATAGACCGGCACGGCAAGATGAGCCTCGAGCGGAGCCATCTGCCTTTGCTGTGTCATCCCCCTCGTCATAAAGACACCCTCAAAGGAACACGTGTCTCCCGCAAGAGCTTGGGAATCCCAGGGTCACGAAGCGGACAGTGTCTGTTTGCTGGCTACTTGAGGGCAAGAAACAAAATGGATGCCGTATCTAAAATGGAACCCGTGGGTTCAGATGGAGAAACCCACGAATAAGACGAACGGTTCGAGGCAGCGTAGCAAAAACGCGTACACCCACTAAACTCGTCATTTGCGGTTCATAGATACCAAACTCGTCCATATTCGGACAAGTCGAAAACGTAGTCACGATTCTCACGGAACCTCACTATGCAGAGGGCCTTGAATTTAACCCTGGATTGGATTGGTAGCCAATGCATCTTCTTCAGAGATGATCTTGCTGATTCGTGTCTGGGGAGCTTGAGAAGCATTCTGGCTGCCGCGTTTTTGACCACCTGCAGCCTGTCTGTAACATATGTGGGAGAGCCAAGGTACAGAGAGTTGCCGTAGTCCAGTCGCAAGACCAAAAGGGCCCATACCATCATCTTTCAAAGATTTGTCTGGGATTAGGTTCATGATTTTATGGATCATTCGTAGAATACCGAAGCAGATTAACAAAGGTTTTTTGGCTTGAGTTTCCATGGATAGGTTTTGGTCTAACCACATCCCCAGATTTTTTATGGAGGTTTTAGGCCCTAATTCCCAGGCCAGCTGATCCCGGCCTGTGGCCCAGGGCAATTCCCTAGGAACATAAGTTCTTTTTTGTCCCCATTCAATTTTAGGCTACAGTTGGCCATCCATGTTCCTATTTTTTCCAAGCATGGAACTAGCTGCAAATGGCTCGAGCTCAGTTCTTTTGACACTGAGTGTCATCAGCATAAGATACAATAGATAAGCCAAATTCCTATACCATGTGTGCTAGAGGGCTCAGATAAATGTTAAAAAGGGTTGGGCTCAAAGACGAGCCCTGGGGAACTCCGCACAGGGCTGTGATGATATGGGAGCGGATGCCTGCTTCCATACACTGGAAGGATCTCTACCTCAGGAACGAGGCCACCGATTGGTTGGCTTTGTCTCTAATCCCTCTCTCTTTGAGCCTGTGGATTAGGATCTTGTGGTATACGGTGTCAAAAGCCGCACTAGGTCTAAGAACAAAATTGCAATGGCTCTGTCTTGTTCGAGTATCATTTTTAGTTACTCATTGATCACTAGCAGGGCGGGCTCCATACTGTGTTTCGGGCAAAACCCCTTCTGAGACTGGTACAGGATGTCATTATCCTCCAAGAACTGAGAGATGGAGCTATTGACGTGTTTCTCAGCAATTATTCCCAGAATGGGTAGGAGTGAAATGGGCCGGTAGATTCCCATAGTTGTAGGTTTTCAATTGCGTTTTTTTGAGCAGATGCTTCACTATGGCATGCTTCCATTCTCTGGGCACTAGGCCTTTATCAAGAGATAATGAGATGAGGTCAGCCATGTTGTGCAGTATGGAATACCCCCCCTGGAATAGGATGTGAGGGGGTGGGATCTCTTGGAGACGCCGATTTGGTGTTACTCAAGTGGAGGCCTGTACGCTCTTTCCTCAACTTAGGTAAGGAAAGCAATGAAGGGGTGGATAAGGCTTGGGCAGTTCTGGACAGGGATGAAATTCCAACTTGCCTGCTCTTTCCTGTGTCCCTTCGGAGTTTCCCCAGAGTGTTTGTGTAGTGAGTTATAAATGTTTTCAACTTTTTTCTTAAAGAAAGTGGCTAGTTTTGTACATCTCGACTTTGAGGGTTGGGGTATGTGTGAGAATAGTTCAATCGTGGTGAGAGATTTCTCAATTTTGAATATTTATTTGGGTATATTGGAGGACATATCAATCCTTTCCTCAAAGACAACTCCCTGGGCTTTCTTGATATCATCATGATATTGTCGAATGGCAACTTTATATGATAATTTGAGGTCTGGGGCATAAGTTTTCCTCCAGCTCCTCTCAATTTTTTCACAGTGCTTCTTTTGGGTTGTTAGCTAGGGGTTGAACCAGGCTGCTCTATTGGGGCTCCGCTGTGCTGTCGGTCTGGGTTTCCGAAAGCTTTTATCAACTGAGCTGGAGATCCAGTTTGACCATTGCTTGTGTGCCTCGTAGAGGTCTTCTGAGTTTGGAGGGGTAGTAGCCTCCAGATGACTGGTCCAGGTTTATGGTGCAAGCATGGGCCATTTACATCCCAGTACTGTCCTGCCCCCTGTGGGCTTATGTGTAGATGCCTTCTCATACAGGATAGGAATGTAGAAGTGGTCCGACCAGGGGATCTGGATAGGAGTAAGGACCTGTAGTCTAGGGTCATTAGTAAAGATTGGGTCTAGAATGTGCCCTTTTTCATGCATAGCGGAACCCACTAGCTACGGAAGTTGCATTTCCTCAGGGCCGGATAATAGTCGCTTGGAGGATGGGTTATTTGTATCATCCAAGAGGATGTTAAAATCACCCAGAGCTGTGAATGCGCTTTTTCCTAAGATTAGACTGGCTAGGAGATCGGGTATGGACTCTATAAAAGATGTACATGTCCCTGGGGGGGGGCTGTAAATAAGACTGCTCGAGAAGGAGTATGTGGGGGTAAGAGATAATCTAAATTGGATGGCCTCCCAATTGGTCAGTTTGAGGGAACCCAATTGGTTAGTTTGAGGGAACTGATGGAGCAGCTCAATAGTAGCTTATAAATGATGGCCACACCACCTCCCTCTTTTCCTACCCTGTCTAGTCTTTGTATCCCATAGCCTGGGGGGAGGTTTGGCATTGAGCTTTCTTTGAGGCACGTTTCTGTAAGAAATAGTACATCAAGGTCTTCCTCCTCTAAAGGCATCCCAATCTCAATTTTGTGACCTGGGAGAGAACTGCAGTTAATGAGGCCCATCTTCCAATGCTTGTAATCATTGCTCATAACCTGTTTGTGGCTGAGGTTAGGCAGAGTTGTTTTTAGTGAGAAGTCACAGTTTTGGCAGTGGGTTTCGACACCCATAGGATTCTCGACATCGAGTGAATGTAAGCAGAGTGGGGACGTGGCTGGCCTTAGTATTTATCGCTCTTTTTTAGTCTACAGGGTCTGGGTGAGGTCGAGCAGTTTTCCTGACCCCTGGTCCCATTCGGGCGGGGACGGGTGCAGACAGGCTTGCCTTTGGGGTGCCAGCGGCGCACCTGATGCGCGCATTCGTGCAGCTGACGTCAATAGTAGGCGAGCCCGTTGAATCTAGGGCACTAACCCACCCACTCCGTGACCATGGGGAGGAGCAATCCTCTCTATGGTCAGAGGGAGTGGGTGCCTTCTCTTTGTAATATTGCGTTTAGAAGAGCCTCATGGGGAATGAGAGACAGGCTGAGGTGTTTCCTTAAAGAAGCTGCTCAAACGCGTCAGCGGTCGCATTAAGAATTTGTGAGCTTGTGCCTTCTAACGCGAGTATTGAATGCAGTACAAATTAAAATTAAAATCAACATATTCCATTTGTAACACAATACATTTAAGTGCAGAGTTTAAATAACAGAGTAATCACTTAATATCAGACGAACAGCACAGCGCGATAAGGAGACGCTGGATTACCTAGACAGAGTCTAGCAACAGAATGCTCCTCCCAGCTCACGTCTGCGCAGCTGCTGCCATAAGTAGGTGAGCCCCTTGAATCTAGAGCGCTAGCTCACCCACTCTGTGCCCTTGGGGAGGAGCGATCCTTACTATGGTCAGAGGGAGTGGAGCACCTTTTCTTTGTAATATTGCGTTAAGCAGGGCCTCGTGGGGAATAAGAGAAAGGCTGAGGTGTTTCCTTTAAGAAGCTGCCCACACGCGCCAGTGGTAAGAATTTGTCAGCCTGTGCCTTCTAACGCGGGTATTAAATGCGCTACAAATTCAACTTCAAATCAACATATTCCGTTTGTAACAAAATACATTTAAGTGCAGAGTTTAAAAAACGGAGTAATCACTTAATATCAGAAAAACAGCACAGCACGATGAGGAGACACTGCATTAGCTCAACAGAGCATGGGGAGGAGCGATCCTCTCTATGGTCAGAGGGAGGGGAGCGCCTTCTCTTTGTAATATTACGTGTAGCAGAGACTCATGGGAATAAGAGACAGGCTGAGGTGTTTCCTAAAAGTAGCTGCTCACACGCGGCTGCCGTGGCTGTAAGAATTTGTGAGCCTGTGACTTCTAACGTGAGTATTAAATGTGGTACAAATTCAAATCAACATATTCCATTTGTAACACAATACATGTACAGTTAGTGCAGGGTTTAAAAAACAGAGTAATCACTTAATATCAGACAAACAGTGCAGCCCGATAAGGAGACGCTGCGTTACCTCGACAGAGTTTAGCAGCAGAGAGTTCCTCTCCATAACAACTGGGAAACCCAACCTCCTAAAGAAGTTTAGGCATACCAGTATTAGGCAAATAATGAAGTTCAGCCACCCAATACAAAAGGTCAGCAAAAAGAAGTTAATGATCCTCTCTTCTATACATTATTAAAGCTAGAATCATTTAAGTAAAAGTCGAAACTAAGAGGTTGGTTCATTATTCTAAAGAATCTCTAAATTCAGGGAAATGCGAGAAAGTACAAGAAGTGAAGAAGGTGTCAGCATTGCAGAAGCTCAGTCAAGAGTCATATCTATAATATTCTTAAAATAGAACTTCTTGAAAGTAGAACCTGAGGACCAATCAGCGGCATTTCTCCTATCCTCTAGTCATGCACCTAGACTGAAATCCTTGGAGGCCATCGCTACCCTAGCAGAATCGGCCCCATACCTCTTCAGGTCTCTGCCATCCTCCTGCATGACTTAATGCACTCAACATGTAATAGTGGGAGACGAAACCAACTTGTGAAGTTTCCATAGAGCAATAAGGAGCTGTTTCTCTCCTGGAGGCCTAAACTTTGCTGACATCTTCTCATAGACCTTTAAACACTATACACAATATCAAACTGAGAAGAATTGCCAGCTTTGCTGAAATTTCCTTTTGTGACAAAAACCTATTTGGTTGCCAAGAAAAGAAAAATTAAGCACCTTATTAACATCACAAGGCTCCGCATACCATGGCTCTGGTGGGAGGAATAATATGATACCTCAACGCAATTGGCACACAAAAGGATGTTCCCCCATCAGGAAACCATTCATCAGTAAATGTCCAACTGAAATTGCTGAATGGAAGTTAATGATGGAATGATAGGCCAAACCCTGTTAGGCCAGGCTGGCCAAAAAATTCAGGATGTGAAATACCTGGGAGCCTACGGGATCACAACCCCATTGCACACACCTACGACACCATCTTGACCAAGCTCAACTGTATCTCTTGACCATGCCGTCAGGCCAGGCCTTAAACAAGAGGTCTTCAGTGTGTGCCTAAAGTGCTATGAACTACTCTCTACTCAGGTAATACTCCATGGCATCAGGCATAGGAACCCGGGGAAACTGGGGGAGATGGATTGAGAAATCTCAAGAAAGTTCCAGAATTGAAAACCATACTTGTGACTTCCAAATTGGGGTGATGAGGACAACTTCTTCTTGCTGCCATCTGATCTGAGCCGAAATCCTTATGATCAAAGCCACTGCGAGGGGGTGTGGTCTCCAAATGAAGAACCAGGGTAACTTGTGATCCAGCCTGATGGAAAAAATTATCCACTGAAAAAAGGCCCCCCTGGGAATGAGGTGTGGCGAAAACCTCCGGATGTAGCTTCCATTGGCTGGAATCTCGAAAATGACAAGAGTGCCAATCTGTTTCCTGGTATTCCCCACTAGGCAGGTACTCCACAATCACTGATATCTGGTGGTTGAGTCTGAACTTCAAAAAATGTGTTGCCAAATTAGATAGAACTTTGGACCCAGTCCTGCCCAGGTGATTTATGTACCTGACTGAAAAAATATAGTCAATTTTTAGAAAGACACAAGACTAAATCTTGTCCTTGGTCCAAAACCAGACCACATATGACCTTGCCAGAAGCTCTAAACAGTTGATGTGCTATTACTTCTATGCCTCCTCCTGCAGAGACCATGACCTGCCAGTGGAAAAATCTCCACACCGAGTGCCCCAGCCTGATCTGCTGACGTTGGATTCTAAATCAAGGTTGGGAACCGATCTGCAAATCATTCTTCCATTCCACGCCTGCTTGTGGGAATGCCACCAATGGATTTCTTTGTGCACTTCGTCAGACAGTACCACTGACTGAGAATAAGAGAGGCTGCTACTTAAGTGCGCGTCCTCCAATCTCTTCAACTCCCGGTAATGCAACAGTACTGGGAAGAGGGCCTGGATGGAGGCTGACAACCTACCAGGTGTGTGACCTGCTGTGAGGACACCCTATGCTTGGCTAATGTTCTGCTCAGCTCGTGTCTGATCTTGGATTTCTTTTGAGAAGGAAGGTTGAGGGTGGCTTCAGTGGAGTCTATGACAAAACCCAAGAAGGTTGTCCTTTGAGAAGGCACAGAAGGGACTTTTTCACTTTGATCAAAAAGCCAGGACTTTCCAACAGGTTGACAGTTTGCTGCAATTGCTGCATCAATTGCTGGGGATCTTGTACCAAAAGAAGCATATTGTCTAGGTACACAATAAAGAGCACCATCTGCGCTGTAAGGGACTCCACGACAAACCTGAGCACCTTCGTGAAGCACCAAGGAACAGAGGAAGGACCAAAAGGAACAACTATGAAGTGGTACATTTGCTGATGCCAGACAAATTGAAGGAACCTCCTGAGGGAAGGAAAGATTGGTATGGCTAGGTACGCATCTTTTAAATCTAATTGGACCATCCAACCCACTCAGCGCAAGACATCCCGAAGGAGGTGATTCTGCTCCATTTTGAAATAGCTGTAAACCAGCAACTAGAAACTCATGCTGGTTCAGTGCCAGACTCTGACACCTGTCTGCCTTGTCAACTGAGAACATATTGCTGACAGAACCCTGTGGGGAGGTTAGAAAAACAGCTCTTTTCTCCAGCATGAGGTAACCTCTGCGTCAACCAAGTCTGACCTGTGCCTTAAAAACTGAAACTCTATGTGGAACCCTTGATCCCAGCCATTGGTAGTGAGTTTCCCCCAAACATTCAAAATATTTCCCATTTGACCACCCACTCTTCAGATGGAAGAAGAAGATGCACTTGCCAGAATTTGGGGCAGTGACAGCCCCTTTGAAACCTCGGCCTCTTGACCATCTGCTGCGGGTTGGGTAGAAATTTCCATAGTGAGTTTGATCCTGGAATTGCCCAAGCCTGGAGCCTTGCCCTCTGGAATTTTGGAAGAGCTGGCCAGTTAAGCGGCCCCTACCTCCACCAGCCCCATGGAAAGCCTGGGAGGAGAAACTAATGGCTCACTCAGGTCAGCTCCTGTCTTGAAAGTTTTGGGGTGACTCGTCAAGCGGGGCCGAGAAAAAAGGGGGTCCCAAAACGTGTTTTCTCCAGGTTAATTTCCATAGGAATTTTAGACATGGCTACAGCCTGACTGCCGAACGGAATTACACCACATTTTGCAAATAGGTAGCTCTTGGTCCAGAAAGCGTGCTTTTTTTTAATGGTGTAAATCCATTCTGTAGTTTCTGAGAAATTCAAAACATAAAAATATTGATATCGAGGGCAGAGGAAGGTTCGCGAACCCTCCCGAGCACGTGCTTCATTTTGATTGACTGTCAATACTCCAAACCAGGAAGTGTTGGCAGCCATCTTGTGACTTGGTAAAACTGAGTTACAAGAAAAATGGAGAAAAGAGGATTAAAAAAACAAGAAAAAGGGGCTGGGTAGAAACATTCTGACACCCTAGGCCTGCTTAGGGGCTCCCAAAGGGACCCCCAGGTCTTAAAAAAGCATTAAAAAAAAATATATTTTTGGCCTAATTTGCGCTGGGTGCTCCTGCGCTTCATTTCTTTTAGCCCCCGGGTGGACCAGGTCCCAGGGGCAATGTTTTATTAGGGTGCAGGGAACCACAGGGGCCTCTACAGCCCCAGGGACCGCCACCTCCACGGGGCATTATTTATTATGTGTGGGGGGCACTTGGCTCTACCGCAACCCCGGGTACCCCCACCTCCCTGGGGCTATAAAAAATTGTGTGGAGTTCTCCTGCCCCCACACACTGCCCCAGGGGCTGCCACCTTCCCGGGGCTTTGACAGCTCCCCTTGTCCAAAAGCAGTGCAGTCTCCTGCAAGAGGTGGGGAGCCAGCTGGGACCGCAGGGGCATTGGAGCTCCCCCCACGGTCCCCCACATGAGGCCAGGCCCCAGGAATGGGGTCCCCAGGACCAAAGGTGGCCACACAGCCCCCTCCTTTTATCTAATTAAAAAAAGGCTGGGCCCCATGGGGATGGGGTCCCCAGGGCCAAAATTGGCCTGAAGTGGGGGGCCCCCTCCTTAAAAAAAAATCAATTGTTAAAACAAGGGCCGAGCCCCGGAGGATGGGGTCCCCGATGGCATGGGAGGGTGGTCCCCTGGAAATATATAAAAAAAAAGAAAGGAATGTCCTAGCCTCATAGGATGGGGAGCCCCCTACCCTTTAAAAACAAAAATGAGAAAGGCCTAGCCCTGGGGGATGGGGTCCCCAGGCTGTAATTGACCTCAGGAGGAGGCGTACAGGCCCAGGGGATGGTTCCCCGGGGCCCAAAAGGGTTAAGGGAAGGGGGGCCACACAGCCCCCATTCCTAAAATTAAATAGAAATAAAGAAACTGGCAACTGGTGGGAGGACCCACCCCCTCCCTGCACTACCCTGCAAACCCGCTTCCTGGTACGTTCTGGGTTGGGGGATTAAGTCCCCTTCCATCCTAAGGGGACTTCATCCCCCAATCAAGAGCACACCAGGAGGCATGTCTGCAGAGTAGTGGAGAAAGGGGGTTGGCCTTTGTTCACCTCTTAGCAATCCCACTCTGTGGGGCTTACTGAAGGTAGCAAGTAGGCTAGTTGTCCCTAAGGACCCCCAGCAGTGAAGGGGACTTCAATCTCCATCCAAGGGTGCATCAGGGAGCACATTTGCAGAGTGGTGGACAAAGGGGGTGTGGCCTGCTATGAGAACTTAGCAATCCTGCTGTGTGGGACTTACTGTAGGTAATAGGAGGGGTAGTTGGCCCCTGAGGAAATCTTTGGGGCCAACTAACCCTCCTGTTACCTCCAGTCAGTCTCTTACAGTGGGATTGCTAAGAGGTTTTCAGAGGCCATGCCCCCCTTAGTCCACCACCCTGCAAACGCACCTCCTGGCACACTACTGGTTGGGGATAAAGTCAACTTTACTCCTGAGGGACTTTGGGGGCCAAGAAGCCCTCCTGGTACCTCCTTTAAGTCATATGCAGCAGAATTCCTGAGTGCTGGTCAGAGGCCCAACCCCTTTCTCCACCACTCTGCAAAGCGACTACTAGTTAAACAAGGATTTGCAATGCAATAGGTCTCGCATTTGTGAGAGTTAGAGCTATTGGCGTTGTAAATATAAAATATTTTACTATGGTTTTTGGAGTAGAGTGGATGTATGTTGTGTGTAATGGAATTATGTGGTATGTTGTGCAGTGAAATTATGTGGATAGAAAGTATGTGGTATTTAGTGCATAGGAATTATGTGGAGTGGGATTATGCGTTACGGAGAGTTATTATGTGGTATTGTAGTCTGTGTTGTGGAGTGGTAACCTCAGGTTTAGTCTTCCTCTTTCCATAGAAGCTAAACTATAAACTCAATGAGACACAAAAAAAGGAACCACTGTGGAGCACTTGTGGACCTAGTCGGAGGTATGAGCAGGGCCACTGGATTCATCTGACTGTTCGGCTGCACCAATGTTCACATAATTAAAAATGTTCTGCATTTGCAAATATTCCATCATCTGCTGCATAATCTGCAGATTTGAACAAGAAAAACATTGTTTCTAGCTCAAATGCCTAAATGTTCCCATAAAGGTAGTCACGTGTTACAGTGTGGTGGAAGGCCCTTTGCGAAGCTGTAATGGTCATGTGTTACTTATTGCTAACTGTGGGTGTTAAATTGGTACTAATGGTGCACAAACCTCTCTTACTTCTTTCTGTGCCTCTCTTGCCTCTTTCTGCATTTCTCTAGCTTCTTTCTGTACCTTTCTTCCTCTTTCTGCACCTCACTCTCTTCTTTCTGCACCTCACTTGCCTCTTTCAGCACCTCTGTCGCTTTTTTTCTGCAGATCTCCTGCCTCTTTCTGCATCTCTTTTGTCTCTTTCTGCCCCTCTCTTGCCTCTTTCTAGACCTCACTTGCTTCTTTCTGTACTTCTCTTGCTTCTTTCTACACCTCTCTTGCCTCTTTCTGCTCCTCTCTTGCCTCTTTGTGCATTTCTCTTGCCTGTTTCTGCACTTTCCTTGCCTCTTTCTGTACCTCTCTTTCCTCTTTCTGTACCTCAAGTGCCTCTTCCTGCACTTCTCTAGCCCCTTTCTACACTTATCTTGCATCTTTCTATGCCTCTTTTGCCTCTTTCTGTACCTCACTTGCCACTTCCTGCTCTTCTCTTGCCTCTATCCGAACCTCACGCTCTTCTTTCTGCACTTCTCTTCGCTCTTTCTGTACCTCACTTGCTTCTTTATGCATCTCTCTTTCCTCTTTCTGCACCTCTATTGCCTCTATCTGCAACTCTGTTGTTTCTTTCTGCACTTTTCTTGCCTCTTTCTGCACCCTGCTTGTCTCTTTCAGCACCTCTGTTGCGTCTTTCTACATTTCTCTTCCTTCCTTCTTCACCCCTCTTACCTCTTTCTGTACCCCTCTTGCCTCTTTGTGTTCCTCTATTGGTTCTGTATGCACTGTTCTTGCTTCTTTCTGCATGTCTTTTGGAAATATCTATATCCCTCTTGCCTCTTTCTGTACCCTGTTTCCTCTTTCTTATACCTTTAATACCTGTTTCTGCACCTCTCTTGACTCTTTCTGCACCTCTGTTGCTTCTTTCTGTACTTCTCTTGTCTCTTTCTGTACCTCTCTTGCCTCTTTCTGTACCTCTGTTGCTACTTTCTGTACTTTTCTTGCTTCTTTCTGCACCTCTCCTGTCTGTTTCTGTAGCTCTCTTGCCTCTTTCTACATCTTCTTGCCTCTTTCTGCAGTTCTCTTGCCATTTTGTGCAACTCTATTTCTTCTTTCTGGACTTGTCTTGTGTCTTTCTGCACCCTCCTTGTCTCTTTTAGCACTTTTGTTGCTTCTTTCTGCACTTCTCTTCATTCTTTCTGCAACTCTCTTGCCTATTTCTGTACCCCTCTCACCTCTTTGCGTAACTCACCTATCTCTTTCTGCACCCCCTTGCCTCTTTTTTCGCACCTCTGTTGCTCCTCTCTGTACCTTACTTCCTTTCTTCACTTCTCTTGCCATCTTTATGCACTTCTTTTTCTTTTTTGTGCTCCTCTCTTGCCTTTTTCTTCACCCCTCTTGCTTCTTTCTGCACCTCTCTTGTAATTTCTGTATCCCTCTTGCCTTTTTCTGCACCCCTGTTCCTTCTTTCTGCATCGTTCCTGCTTATTCTGCACCACTCTTGCCTCTTTCTATACCTCTTTTGCTTCTTTCTGCGCTTCTCTTTCCTCTTTCTGTACCCCTCTGGCCTTTTTTCCGCACCTCTGTTGCTTCTCTCTGTAACTTACTTCCTCTTTCTTCACTTCTCTTGCCATCTTTATGCACTTCTTTTTCTTACTTGTGCTCCTCTACTGCCCTTTTCTGCACCCCTCTTGCCTCTTTATGCAGTTCTCTTGCCTCTTTCTGCACCTCACTTGCCTCTTTCTGCACTTCTCTTGCATTTTTATGCATCTCTCTTGTTTCTTTCTGCATCTCTTGTGTCTCTTCCTTCACTTACCTTGCTTCTTTCTACACCTCTGTTGCTTCTTCCAGGACTTCTGTTGCCTCTTTTTGCACTTCTCTTGCTTGTTTTTGTACCTGTCTTTCCTCTTTCTGCACCTCTGTTGCCTCTTTCTGTACCTCACTTGCTTCTTTCTGCATCCCTCTTCCCTCTTTCTGCACCCTCTTCCCTCTTTCTGTACCTTCTTGTCTCTTTCTACACCCCTGTTTCCTCTTTCTTCACCTCTCCTCCCTGTTTCTGCACCTCTGTTGCCTCTTTCTGCACTTCACTTGCCTCTTTCTGCACATCTGTTGCTTCTTTCTGCTCTTCTCTTGCCTCTTTCTGTGCATCATTTATCTCTTCACCTCTGTTGCTTATTTCTACACTTCTCTTGCTTCTACCTTTTTGTACACAAATTTACAGAGTATGCTGTTTGAAACACAGGCATTCAAGTATTTGTATGTTTATTTTTATGTAACATGTCACTAGGTAAAAGCAGCGACACATGCATGCATACCTTCACAAACTTTGTCAGACTTACAACAGTGATATGCTTAGGATTGCTGTTTAATATTTGGTAGGTATAACATTCTGAGCACTCGCAGCTGTAGTTGCAGGAAACGTATCTGTGCCATTATTTTATCCCCGTACCTGTTGGTTGGTTGCTGATGAACTTTCGACACGGACATTGAGGCAGAGAGACATTGGGTGAGCCTGTAGGACTGCACAGCTCCCTTTCATCGGACACAGCTGGTTCTCTTCCCGTCCTCACCCTGCCTATTTAGCCCCTCCCTTACCGCGCATCGCATGACCGCCCGGGCAAAGGGCAGGCCGTCTGTGGCCATCCGGGGCTGGTCAAGGGTGGGCTGGGCCACCTCATTAATAACTACCATGGGACATTTGAAGTAAGAATAAGCGTATTGTATTTAAGTACCTTTATTCATAGCTTTTACATATTGTACAATTTCTACTGATATCAAGTTGTGACATCCTTTAAGAACTCCCAAGAACTTCTATTCCCCTGCTGTATTTGCTGTTTTTGATTCTGTTTGATTCTGTCATATTATTGAAGCTATTGAGGGAGCATGAGCTTACGTACCAGTATAGGAAGGCCATCGTTGGTGGGCGGATCTGTCAGGGGGACTTTAGACAATTTTATTACCAGGGCGGCTTCCGTATTAGAAAAGGAAATTGCCATGAAGGAAAAACGCCTTTCCCTGGAACTTGTACAAAAAAGCGATCATCCCTGCGTACCATTAAATTAGCAGTTACCCCCCCAATGCAGAGGTTAGAAAAAGAGCTACCTCGAGGGTCTGAGAATTCCCTACAGCCACAACAAACGCAAGCACTTTTATCAGAGGCAACAAGAAATGGCTTAACCCAAGAAACATCATTAGATATCTCCTCCGAGGCAGTATCATCTGCAACTTCCGATAGATCCCTTTTGAAAGACATGCCATCTATAAAAAATAGAAACCCAGGCTTAACTTCAAAAAAAGAAAGCGTGCGAGGGACAATAAGGGTGGTAGAAATGCTCAAACATCAAAAGCATCTCAAAGCCCAATAGGGAAAGTTTGTTCCCTCACAAGTAAGACTGGATCAGACCATTACCTTCCACCTTCCCTCTCAATCAAAGAGTTAATGGAGAATATGGAGCAACTATTTAAATCAGTAATATTGCCATTGGTAGAAAGAGTTAAAAGAATGGGCGAACAACTGTGGTCCATAGAAAAGGAAATGGCAATGCATACTGAATTGATCGGCGATTTAGGCCGATCAAGACAAACAGAACTTAGCCATAATATTCTACCTGGGCAGACACTAGCACCAAATTCAAATATTAATGATCTACATCTTACAGAAGCCCAGAATACCCCGGTCCCTCATCACACAGGTAAAGGTTTTACTACCATTAGGGGGGAAAGAATGGAAGAGCACGTCAATAAACAGGGACCCCCACAAAAAATCACTTCCGGGTCCCCTCTACCTATCAAGCGCACGTAGAGAAAATCAGGAAAAAATAGACTTGCCACCCGGTGCCGTACCCTATGTTGTGGTTTTAACTGGGGTCCCGGAATTAGTGGAAGAAAACTGAGGATCATCAACAGCTAAAAAATAAAGTGATATATTGGCTGAGCAAAAATAGGCCATTACCTTCAAACATCAATGGAGAAATTCTTAATATACGGAGATTGGTTGGGTGGGAAATAGACCAAAGGATATAAGGGGGAACGTTATTATTGTCAATTTCAGGGACCGAAGAGCAGTAAAATATATTGGTGAGTGGTATGTGGCGGGAGGTTGGAAGGAAATATCTTCCCACGATTTAAGCTATTTTTATCCACAATCATTATTGGCACACTCTCCAAGACTCCGCCCCCCATATGGGTTTAGTACAGAACAGTTTGGTTTTAGCGTCCCCACTTTTAATTATTTTTCTACGCTTTCTGGGCTAGAAGGAGTTGATTGACTCCCTAACCAAGCTACCAGGGAAAAATTTCAATTCTAAACAGTCCCAAATTTTAGAACCCCTAACATGTGGCATGGTAGGCAATCAACCAAAATCAGTGTGGGTTGACACTTTGGTACCGGATTCAATCCAAAAAATTCCCTGTACCAAGGACTCAAGTTAGCAATTATCTAACAGGTATGAGAACATTCTCCACTAGAATCTTCTATTGTAAAATTCTGGATACCAGAATCTAATTGCATAGATACTGTGATAGGGAGCGCCTTAACTGGTGACAAAATCTGCATGCCTTTGCTCGCCGCTCCATCCACTATTGCTCTAGAAAAGACAGCGGAAATTGTTGTACTGCGGACTACCACCCCATTGGATAATGTCGTAGCTACCGAATGCCCGTCGATAAAGTTCCTTTTCTGGAATATAGCTGGGCTTCGTCCCAAGGTAGAAGATGGCACAGGGTTAAACTTTTTTGAGAACTATAATATAATCTGTCTCCAGGAGGCTTGGTCTACCACAAAAATCCACCTGGTAGGTTATAAAACCTATTTTTCTCCCGCAATACCCGCAGCATCTGGCAGGGCCAAAGGCGGCTTAAGTATATTCATAGCAAATACAATAGGGGGGTAAAAGTAACACCAATAGAACTGGAAGTAAACTTCCTTTTACTTAGTCTTTGCTTTAAGAACAAGGATATCGTTCTCCTAAATTTTTATAATAATTTATCAGAGGCAGAACTGTTGAAGGTTCTGCGCCGACTGCGCCATAAATTAGCCTCCCTAACGAGGGGTTCTGGGGGTGGGGTTGGGGCAACCGTTCTCTGGGGGGGGATTTTAATCAGCACCCATGCCAGTATAATAATAGTAACCTTTGCGGGATAGTGGACGAAAATGAAGAACCCATAGTACATTTCCTCCATTCAACCACCGGAAACTATCTAAATGAAACCCTCTCGGATTTAGACCTCATAAATGCTAACAAAAAGAATGCTACTGGCCAGCTGTTAGACCCAACATTTTTAGGGAGGGGGAGTCAGACTACGATAGATTTCATCTTGATATCAAGTATTTTGGCCAATCGTGTTATTAGCTTTGCTGCACTGATTAATACATTAAGTGATCACTGTGCCCTTAGCCTAGAATTTCGCCCATTTTATCATCAATTCATGCATAATATAGCCAGCGCATTAAGACAAAACACCTTGCATCTGGATAAAATAAATGGATTTTCTATAAAATTGGATAAATGTTGATTCCTTAGATATAACAAGGAAAGTTATAAATACAGCTTACTCCCCAATTCTTAAATGTTTAGATTTGTCCGCAACAAATGAGGAAGTTCTAAGTAACTTCGGGGTGCTTTTAAAAACAATAAATTAATTACTTATGGTTAAGATAAAAAGAAAAACACTCAATCAAAGAAAGTAGGGTGGTTTAATTATAGATGTACTACGCACATTCTAAATTAAAGATAGCCCTACAAAAACCCAACAGAGTGGCACAGGAAATAGGAAGTCTAAGGAGGGAGTACAATACTGCAATAAAGGAGAGGAAGTCCGAATTAAAACAGGCTTTATGGGATCAACTACATAAAAGTTGCTCCGATAAAAATAGTGCAGCTTTTTGGCTAGTGATTAAATCCCCTTTATTGGTCGATCAGAAAAACTTACCCACCCTAGATGTGGCCATTGATGAATGACTATGGGTGGCGCATTTTACAAAGATTTTTAAGAAAGGTCTAGATGATACGGTAGGAGACTTAGGCTCTGCTATTTTGCTTCCTGAACCCAGCTACCCAATCATATTAGACATCACTATTGATGAGGTACTCAAGGCCCTAAAAGCTAGTAAAAACGGCAAGGCCCCAGGACCCGATGGAGTTCCCATAGACCTATTCAAATCAAACTTAGATCTGTGGGCACCATTGTTGACCAGGGTACTCAAGGCAGCGACAGAGATGGGTTTATTGGACTCCTGGACAAAATCAATTATGGTCCCTATCTTTAAGAAGGGAGACCGCCAGGAGGTATCCTGCTATCGATTGATCTCACTGCTGCATTCTTTGGGCAAAGTGGCAGGTAGAGTTGTCCTTGAGCGTCTCAAGCAGTGGGCGGATGATGGTAGGGTTATTTTGGACCTTCAATTTGGGTTTCATGAGGGATTTGGAACGGTCGAACAGGCCTTAAATTTGACCATGTTATTGGGCAAATATGTACGAGCAAAGTCAGGTAGATTGTACATGGTATACGTCGATCTATCCGAAGCCTTCGACTGCTTTTCCCATGCTAAACTGTGGTCCGTATTAACATCAATGGGGGTGGATCCACCATTGTTGGATTTTTTGCGAGAATTGTACTCTAATGCTTCTGCTAGGGTGAGGTTTGTGGTTACGGGTGAGTTGACAGCGCCATTTAGGGTAGAGCGAGGAGTTCGGCAAGGCTGTGTACTGGCCCCCTTTCTCTTTACACTTTATACCAACGGATTGGAGTTGGCCATGTTGAAGGGGGGACAGGATCTTCCGCAAATAAGAAAATCGCCCGATACCCGCTCTGCTCTATGCGGATGACGCTGTGATACTCGCCCGCATCCCACGTGAACTCCAGAAGGCGTTGGATAGAATTTCTGATTTTATGGGAAAGCTGGATCTACATATAAATATTAAAAAAAAACTTTGTGATGATAGCAGGTAAAAGTGGTAAAAGATATCTGTCTTAATAAGGAGAAACTAGCAACCACAGACCAATACCCATACTTGGGAATTGTTATTGACCAAAAACTAAATTGGAAACCCGCTATTGAGGCTGGAAAATTACACCTCATGAGAGCCATAAAGGCCTTCATAAATTTTTCAAAAAGACTAGGAAAGAGGACGCCTGTGGAATTGTTAAAGATCTATAGAGCTAAATGCCAGACTACAGCCCTATATGGGGCTAGTGTATGGGGGTATTCAAATACCAGAGCCCTACAAGTGGCGGAGAACGCCTTCTTAAGATTTCTTTTAATGGCACCAAAGAGTGTGTCCACTTTTCGTGCCATATGGAATTGGGGATTCCTTATTTGTCAGATCTAGCCAAAATTCAACCACTTCTTCTCCTCCACCGAATTTGGTCATCAGAGAAAAATGCGTTTACACAGCAAATAATCACAGATACTATGTCCTTGGATCATTCACATAAAATAGGATGGCTGTTTTATATTAAAAACTTTCTACATGATCTAGGACTAGAAAAACAGTCCCATGTTCGATTCAGGAAATACTGAGGAAGACATTAAAAGCGATGTCTCTTTTACATTTGGAGGAGTTACGAATTGCGAAAGAAGCCAATAAAACTTCTGTCCAACACTCTATGGCTGTCCAAGTTACCTTTTCAATTCAGCCATACCTGACCCACGATTTCACAATTTTTGAGAGATTTCTCCTGACTTGGTTCAGGCTAAATCTCCTACATTGTTTGGTTGCCTTTCCAACTAGAAATAATTGAGATCCAATACTTCCATCGTGTCCCTGTGATGTGATTTCTACACAGGCAACCATCCACACTTTCTTTTTCTGCAAATATTATAACGGGCATAGAAAGATCTGATTGATCCCTCTTTTAAAACTTATGGGCGTCAGAAGGTGCCGTCCAGCCCTGTTATCTTTGCAGTTTTTGGAGCAGAAAATAGACTTCGAAGTATGTAGTTAAATTCCTCAAATGTATTTTCAGACATCGTTTTAATCTGTAGATATTTCTTTTAAAAATTGGCTGTACTGATAATATCTGAATTCTTAAAATTCAAATTTTTATGTAATTGTGAAATGGTGGCGAGTCTCCCCATCCCGCATTTTTTAATACAATAACGTATTGGATGTATATTTTTTTAACATTAATTGTGAAATGTTTTTATTTGCGACATTGCTTTTATGGTTTTGTATCCATGACAAAAACCGAATAAAGAACGATTGATAGTGAACCTTCAAGAGAAAAGTGAGGTTTAAGACATCTTGGGAGAAGGATTAGTGATTGGGCTATTTTGTATGGGTCTGTGGTAAGGTACAGTCAAGTAGGCCTTTTTCTGCACCACTGTTGCTTCTTTCAGTACTTCTATTGCTACTTTCTCCACCTTTCTTCCTCTTTCTGGGGTTCCCTTGCCTGCACCTTTCTTCTTCTTTCTGCACCTCACTTCCCTCTTTCTGCACTTCTCCTGCTTCTTTCTGTGTCTTTCTTCGACTTTCTGTACCTATGTAGGCATAGTTAAAAATTAGTATTTAAAAAACTTCACTTTAAAAACGATCGATTTCAGGGACGTTATAGTTAGAAATTAGCATTTAAAAAACCTATGAAATTCACTGAAAAAAACATAGGTTTCAGGAACGTGATAGTTAGTAATTAGCCTTTAAAAAACCTTTGAAATTCACAGAAAAAAAACAGGTTTCAGGGATCTTATAGTTAGTTGGACATTTCACTCATACAAAACCAGAGAAATTCGGCTATTTTAGTTTGTTGAGCTAACTATAACTCACCCCCCGCAATGCACTGCTCATGACATCACATATTACATCACTCATGACATGGTCAGTGACATCACTGATGACATCACTTATTACATCATCCACGTGTTCATCTGATGCGCCTCCTCACGCCCTAATGTAACCTTTGATACACCCACTCTAAATTACAGACTGCCATTCTCAAAACCATAGACACACCAATACCAATAACTGTATACCCACTCACTGATTCCTAGGTCTATACACTCATCTACTCACTCACCCATACAGTTATTGATACAAGCAGTCACTCATCAATACAGCCATTATCATATGTACTCATACACCTACACAGACACTCACACACCGCCACTCACCTATAGAGTTACAAACACAGCTTCTCAATCATGCAAAGAATCAATCATACTGCCATTTACTCACCTATACAGTTAGTCACATACCTCCTCACTTATTCATACATATAAGACATACTTACTTTCTTATACAATCACCGACACAAGCACACACTCATCCATACAGCTACTCTCACAATCACTCACTCTCACATACAGTCACCTATATACTCCAACACACACAAATACTGCCTTACACAAATGCAGTGACTCACACACATACCACTGAGACATCCATTCACTCAGAGACACTGCCATATGCACACTCACTCACCCATACAGTCCCTCACAGAGGCACTCATGAATCCATACACCCAGGGATTCACCCATTCATACATCCATGCAGGGAGTCACACTCCACCTCACCCACCCACACAGACACTCAGGCTCCTATACAGATACGCAGACTACTAATCAATTACTCATATAGACACTCATGTACCTACTCACCAATCTATGCAGCCACTTACACACCAACTGACAGATTAATACACACATTAACACAGATTAGTCATTCACCCATGTATTCACTAAGAGGTGTTTAATTACTCACTTATACAGTCAGTCATGCGCTCACTAAGTCATCCATTCAGACACTCATACACCCACTCTTTCTTTAATACACCATGGTGCATATATATATATATATAGTCAAAAATCGGTACGATGGAGTGCAGGAGACTGTGGTTATGACTAGCCCACAGATTCTCTCCTGGAACGTCAATGGCCTGCGTACTAGACCCAGAAGGGACTAGATTTTACAATATCTGCGAGACTCTAGTGTGCAGGTTATTGTCCTTCTGGAGATCCATCTATTAGAATCGGAGATGGTCTCTCTTGCAGAGAAAAATAAATGGATTGATTTCACAGTCAGTATGACTCAGACTATGAATATTAGGGGGGTCGCGATCCTTTTTAAGAGAACAGCAAAGGCTTGTCTCCAATCACAATTGGTGGACCCAGGTGGACGATGGGTCATTGTGACTGCCAACATTTTGGGGGCAGAGATTACCATTGTTGGTTATTATGGTCCGAACCAAGATGACCCTTCTTCTCTTAAATCTATTTTTTCTCACCTATTAGTGTTTCCAGAACCAACCATTCTGGCAGGGGATTTCAATATCGTTTAGGATCCATTTCTTGATAAATCACCTAACAGCCATGTTTTGTTTAGTCCCCTCTAAAACCAGGGCCTTCTTACTTGAAGCCATGAGACAATATGCTTACTGTGATATTTGGAGGTCAAGATCAGGCCAACAGCCAGGATTTTCGTTTCGCAACTATAAATATCGGCATCAGTCCAGGATCGATTTTATATTGGTTAGTCACTCATTCAAAGAAATAGTTAAGGACATTTCATATCTCCCCTTTCATCTATCTGACCATTCGGCAGTCTGGCTGGAAGTGGGGGGCACAGTTCCTAGTTCTTCTAGGTCATGGTCCTTTGATCGCTCACTACTTTTGAAGGACGAGGTGATCTCATCTTTGATTTTGGAGACAGAATAGTTAATGAAAATGTACATAGCTTCTGCCTCAATAGTGTGCCTATGGGACACTTATAAAGCTTTTCTATGGGGCAAAATTACTAGCAGGGCTAGCTACAGGAAAAAAAGATATAGAGAGGAGGTTTCCACTATTGAGGCTGGAATTAAAAAGTTGCAATTGGAATTAGATCGATCTAATGGTACCTCCCCTGAAACATCTCAAGAGCTTCAAAACAAATTGATGAGTTTGAAAGGACAGCTGTTAAATACACGGTGGGAGGCAAGTAAAATTGCTAATTTTGAGTATGGCGAAGGAGCAGGTAAGCTCCTCACCTGGAAAGCAATGTCTGATCACGTTAGAAATAATATTGGATCAATCACGCAAGGTAACCTAATGTTTACATCAGATGTAGATATTCGTAGGGTCTTTAAGTCTTTATTTCAAGATATCTATAATGAGGATAAATGTATTGACCATTCCAGTATTGAGACTTGGCTGAATGAGGTCACATTGCCTTCCTTATCCACAGAACAACAAGGTTATCTTGATCAACTGATTACACAGGAAGAGGTTAATGAAGCTATTGTGAGCTGGTAAAAGGGGAAGACGGCGGTTCCTGACGGCCTCCCCTCAGAAATCTATGGAGTCCTGGGTAAGGAAATTGTTCCTATTTTGACCGCTCTTTTCAATCAGATACTTCAGGAGGGGGTAGCCCCCTCCCAGCTTCGTAGATTAATGCATCTATAACTCTCATCTTAAAACCTGGCAAAGCTGCATCTAGTTGTGGGTCCTACCAGCCAATATCTATCTTGAATGCTGATTATAAAATCTTCGCCTCTGTTATGGCCACAAGACTGGGGCAAGTAGCTGGACACATCTTGCATCAGGATTAGAGGGGATTTTTTAGGGGTCAACAGCTTTCCAACTTGACGTATGACTTGATCGGTGCTATCAACATTGCATCTACTCAATCCCTCCCTCTGGCAGTATTCACTCTTGATGCCACCAAGGCATTTGACAGGGTAAATTGGGTACACCTGTCGGGGGTCTTGGGTAATTTTAAAAATCAGGGAAAAATTTCGCACAGCTGTTGGGTTGATTTATCAGAATCCTTCCGCAAGCCTTTTGGTTAACGGCCCTCTCTCTGACCCCTTTAAGATCTCAAGGGGTTCTCGTCAGGACTGCCCTCTCTCCCCTCTCCCATTCGATCTGTATATCAAGCCCTTTGCCCAAAGGTTGATGAATGATTTCAACATCAAGCCCTTTAGGTATGGGGAGTGGGAGAGGAAGGTAGCCCTGTATGCAGATGATATTTTGATTTTTTCTTCTGATCTGCATACAGCTCTTCCCTTGGTTGTCAAATTAGCCCAGGAATTCGGAGCGGTCTCTGGGTATAAGATTAATGCCTCCAAAACAGATATTATGGCTTGGAACATTGATTCAACAAGGGCTGAAGCTTAGCTCTAAAATGAGGTATCTTGGAATCATCATCCTTCAAGATTGTTGAAACCAACCTCTCAGATGTGTCTAGGGTGTGCTGGAAACTTATGCGAGCTTAGGCTTCATTACCCCTGTCTATTTTGGGAAGAGTAAATTTAGTAAAAATTTCGATTCTGCCAAAAATTACATTTCTTTTCAATACTATTCCCCTTTACTTTGAGAATGCCTCTTTAGTCAAGCTGCAGAGTGACATTAATTCATTTATTTGGGCTTATAATTCGCCTAGAATCGCCTGGGAAAATATAAGGCGGCGGAGGGAAAAGGGAGGCCTAGCTGCTCCGGATAGCCAGTTGTATGCTTGGGCTTTTGAATTCTCCCATTCTCGCATGTTACTGAAAACGCAAACTAACACCGGGGCTGGTGGCATGTTCTTGGCTATGCTTAGAGGAGCCAGGTTACCAGAGGAGGGTTTTTTGTTCAAATTCGGTGATACCAAATCTTTAAAAAAAATCAAGCTAAAGGTTTTACAGGGTTTAGCTAAAACATGGGCTAAGTTGTGATGCTCAGTAGCACTAGGATATTTTTCTAGCATGGCCCCTTTGTGGGATACACCGGGTGGCCCGGGATGGCTCAAAGATAGATTGGTCTTACCCCTGAGTAAAGCTGGGATTGAGGACTGGGGACATCTGTTTGTGGAAGGGACCTTAGTTTCATGGGAGTTTCTTAGAATTAGAGTGGGCATAGGCCTTTCCAGGTTTAAATACATACTGATGGTTAGCTGGGCCCAGTCACATAAGTCTACCTAGAGCAAATACCAAATTGGAGGGGGCAATTATTTGGAACATCAGCTTGTTAACAAAGTTCCGGGAAGGAAGGAAGTCTCTTTCTGGTATCAATCTATATTGGAAGAGGTAGATGGCGAATTTCAACTGCCCAGCAATCTCTGGGGTAGTTCCCTTCTGGATCATGACAGCGAACATCTGTGGATAAATTCCTGTAAGACTCTGTGGGAGGTAAATAAACCAGCATGGCTCCGAAGGAATCACCTGTTTACTATACACAGGGCCTATTACTCACCTCAGAGACTATCAAAAATCTCAAAGGGCCCCCCGTATTCTGCATGAGGTGTGGGACAATAGCTGCCTCTGAAATTCACATGTTTTTCGAATTCCCCGCTCTTTCCTCCTTTTGGGACTCCATTGGTAAAACAATGACAATATCTCTTGGGTGCCCTGTCACTATCAATCTACCGCTGGTTATTTTTGGCCAGGTAGAGGGTGTGACAGGCCCCGCTAAACAACTTCTTTTTTATGCCATCTTGTTGGCCAGAAGCGAAATTTGTAAAATATGGATGGAACCCTCAGGCATCGGTGTTAAAGGTTTCCAGATTAGATCTTATGAGAACAGGCAACCGAAACAAGCGAGCCTTCTGGAATCTTTTGAAATGGGGGTGATACAGAGGTAGTGGCAACATGTTTTTTTTTTCTTTTTCACTGTCCCATGATTATGCTGCCCTGCTACTCCGTAGACACTCCTGGGGCCATTAGGTTGCGTCCTGGTGGCAGTGCATTGCTGGGTACGACTAGGCTTGGTAAGCCCAATAATGCGGCTCCCCATAATGCTCCATAGAGGCCCTCGAGTATCTTTGTACACTGGTAGGCGAGGGCCCCCACTTCGAGATGCCAACATATCCAGTATGCTGAGGCAGTGTGCGGATGTCTCCAGGGTAGATTGGATCTAGTTGAGTAGAGAATGAGGACAACATTTTTTTTAAGAACATTCTATTTGGAATAACTTTGACGCCGGTTGACGAATCTTCGCGAACTTTTCAAACTTGGTAGGGTGCTCCGGTCTGCTCCTATCCTGAAAATCTTGGGGTGATTCGTCAAGCGGGGGCTGAGAAAAAAGGGGTTCCAAAACATGTTTTCCCCATGCAATTTTCCATAGGTACCGTTCATCGCGGCTATAGCCGAACGGCTGAACGGTATTACACCAAATTTGGCAAAGAGGTAGTCCTCAGTTCAGACTTGTGCCTTTTGCTTAAACGGTGTAAATTCGTTCAGTAGTTTCTGAGGAAATTACAAGTAAATGTACATATATATCTATGGCCTCAGTGGATGCGCGCATCTTGCACGGACTGTAAGCGCACCGTCCCGATCACGCGCTGAATGCTAATTGGCTGTCAAGTTGTTGTCAACATTCGAAACCCTGGAAGTGTTGGCATCCATTTTGTGCATAGGTAGAAGCAAGGTTGAAGAAGTCAGTGGAAAATATAATAAAAATAATAGCGGGGCTTGCTGGGGCCTCCTCAGTCCCGGGGCTTCAGTTATTTTGAGAGGGGGGTACAGTAGGCTGTGGGAATATGTCCCGGGGGTATTTGTTAAAAACAAATTAGTGGGGTTTCTCTGGGACCCCCACAGTCCAGGGGCTTCACTCATGTTGGGAGGGGGGTGCAGTAGCCTGTGGAAATTATATTGGGAAAACAACAATGAGGCGTATTGTGGCTTTTGTTTAAAAACACTATAGGTTATAGGGATATTATAGTTAGATATCGACATTTTAAAAAACTTTGAAATTCACTGAAAAAACCATAGGTTTCAGGCAGGTAATAGTTAGGAATTAGCATTTAAAAAAACTTAGAAATTCACTCAATAAAACCAATGGGTCCAGGGGTGTTATAGTTAGCTGGACATTTCACTCTTACAAAAATCATTGAAATCCCTCTGTTATTGTTAGTTGTACTAACTGTAACTCTCGCACACGCAATCCACTGGTGATGATGTCACATATGACATCATTCATGACATGGTCAGTGACATACATGATGACATCACTGATGACATCTCAAATGACATCACTGATGACAATATCCAGTGAATATGGTTTGGTTTGTTATTTAAATATGTATTATATATATATATATATATATATATATATAAATATATATATATAGCAATCTGCATTTAAGAATCAGTGGATATACACCTATCTTGATGGAGGATTTAGTAGCAGTGTGATTGACTGTTTACTTAACTAATGTATAGTGTCTCACTAAATATATTGGATAGTGACTAAACTGTGTGAATATCTGTATTACTTTGTCAGTTGTTGTTGTGTAAACTGCTGCACCAGTTGGTTACTAGCTACTTGAAAGTCTATATTAGTTATTGGTTAGTTAACTGATTATTTGTATGGGAGAGTGAATGTATGTGTGGTTTGGTAGGGGGGGGGTGTGGCTGCCCAAAGATGTTTCAATAGTTGATTCAGTAGGTATATGACATTAAGACTACATGTTATAATAGTTGTTTGGGTGAGTGAATATGTTTATGGGTGTGCTGATGAGCAAATATATCTCTCAATGGTACATGTCCAACAAACTAGAGTAATAAAAGGCAGTGTATGTGAGATTTGTTGTATATAAATAAGTATACATAAAACTCATAGATTGCATGAGTGACTGTATAGATAACTGTATACTTGTATTAGTAATTTCATAACATACTAAGAATGAGTTACTATCTATATGGTTAAATAAAGTGCTATTTGTATAAGTGTGTAGCTGAGTAAATGTACATATGATACATTCTTTGCAAAAGTGAGTAGGATGACTGCATACCTGAATAGGATGTATGCTGGTGGTTAATGTCAATATAGGTGTATAAGTATATTTGATAGTGTTCTATTAATCATTGACAGCATGTATGAGTGAATCTATAGGTAATTAATTAGATGTATGTGTAGATCTAGGTATCACTGAGTGGGTTTTTAAATACTTGTATTGCTGTGTCTATGGATTCAAATATGGTATTTTGTATTTTACAGTGAGTGATGAAAGGTTATGCTAGTGTATGATGAGGTGTATCTGATTGTCACGTGGATGATGTCATCAGTGATGACATCAGTGATGTCACGGACCATGTCATGAATGATGTAATATGTGACATCATCACCAGTGGATTGCAGGCACGAGAGTTACAATTAGTACAACTAACTTTAACGGAGAGATTTCAATGGTTGTGTATGAGTGAAATGTCCAGCTAACTATAACACCCTTGAAACCTATGGTTTTTTCAGTGAATATATATATATATATATATATTTTATCTTCAAGGTATGTAGATGTGGAGCTAGGAATGGTAAACCTATTCTTCCCTATATGTATTTACCTTTCAAAACAATTTCAATATTTTGTCCTCAATATTCTGGTACCATTGTATTCTGTGGTTTAATAATTACTAGTACAAACAGGATTTGGGAAAGAATGCACCTATAGAGTAATGGAGCAAGGTTTCACTCGTAAAGAGACTTGCTTGGATTCAACCCTCTCGAAATAATATATAATACTCTAATAAACATGTTTCGTCTGACTAATAACGCACCACATGACATTTCTAGCATCAAGGGGAAGCTTGTGTATGTGCTTTTACTAACAGTAATTCGAGTGACCTAAAATGGCC
Source organism: Lissotriton vulgaris (assembly GCF_964263255.1). Classification (NCBI taxonomy): domain Eukaryota; kingdom Metazoa; phylum Chordata; class Amphibia; order Caudata; family Salamandridae; genus Lissotriton; species Lissotriton vulgaris. The sequence continues at coordinate 498,887,095 of NC_141695.1, forward strand.
GCCGCAACCCGGGAACTTTTCTGGCATGCGTCTGCCACACTCACATGACGTGATGTATTCTTTGCTTGGTGGAAAATCTTTGCTTCTGGGCACTAGAACTAAAGATGGCTGCTCTGTTTTCATGTGCTAACGCTTGCATTGCTGCTTTTACTAAATTGTTCGTTCTGCTTAACTCCTAATGCTGTAGTTAAATTAAAGTAATAGGAATAGAGTAGAGATAAGTGGTATACAGTGCATTCCTTTATTCTTTGTTTTAAAACTGTTCTTTTTGATTTTGATATTAGCTCATGTTTGGACCAATCAAGTACAATGTTGCTCCATCTTGGGTCCCGCGACTGCACATGTGCTGAATTATCCCGAGTCCACAAGCCATGGTATTGAACGTGTGCCAGTGACAGTCTTGCCTACGATGCGCCTGGGAACCCGACCTTATGAACTGCCAAGAGGAAGACAATTTGATTGTATTTACTATTGGAACATCCATTGTTGAGCGGAATAAAATGCATGGGAAAATAAAGTTATGGGCGGTAAAGATAATTTGCATTATTGAATCAAGTGACCTCATAACTGGTATGGTGTGATGACCTCTCCTCGTCTTTTGACCAATCAAATTGAGGGAATACACACATTTGCAACATTGGGGGGTGGTACACTGCCCTGGAAAATGGTATAACTAAGGTAGGCTTAGATAGTTAGTATGTCCGACTTGTCCGAATAGCTGACCTGTCAGTGACCCAACGCACTCAATAGGCAATCGAAAGCAGAGGTACTGGCGGAGCACTCTGTCAGAAGATTCAATAACCCAATTGGGGTTCTGGGAAGGAGATCGATAACCCAATCGGCGTTCTGTGGGAGAAGGTTTGATAACCCAATCGGGGTCTGACTGTTAGCTGCAGAGAGGGTTGCGGCTCTGGCGTTGCACTTTAGCTGTGGGTGCTGGTCCTGACCTACGGTGGTCCTTTCCTGATCCAATTTGGTTCGTACTTATCCTGATTCTGATCTGCACCTATTCTGTCCTGTTGGCACCTGAACTATCGGGAGTCCTGTCCTTTATCCCAGCCAGGGTTGGTCTTCACACCATTCCAGGTAAATATAAAGTTGCGTGGGTATGTTATTGTACTGTTTCCCTTTTCTTACCCTTCCTATGTTTCAATGTTTAAAGAAAGTCTCGTAATATTTTCACATCATCTTGCTTTGATTATATTCTTCCTAATTGAACGAGCTTTGATTGAATTGGTATGGACTCTGACATTTAAGAATTTACATAGATAAAGTGTTTAAATCTTTTCCCGAGTCAGTGGTTATTTTATAAATGCAAAGGCTTATTTTACTGCCTATTATGCTAACACCCTTGATCCCTAAGGACTCTAGGTACCGGTGACTAGTATTGGTAAGTCAGTTGGTATAGGTCCTAAATGGTTTATTAGGAAACTTCTGATTAAGCGTAGGTTTACCTGTTCAAAGTGTGTATGTGTTTATGGGCCCAGGTGAGTATGGTAAAACGAGCAGGTGAGCCCGCGCTCTGTCAGTAGAGCACAGCTTTAATATTTGGTCATTGATGAGGGATTTGCCCTTTCCTTAAAGAAATAATCCTTTCTATTGTCCTGTGTTGAAATAGTGAAAGGCTAGTGAGGTTTAAAAGAGAGTCTGCAATTAGCAAGTAAAGCAGATGGCCTCAGGAGAGGCCCATGCAGGTTAGAGCTGAGGGGCGGGGTCGGGAGGGAGTTTACAGACGATGATGAGGGAAAATTAAATTTAAAAAAGAAAAAGACCTACCTTGCTCTGACTCGGAGATGCGGCAAGCGCAAGGTAAGTAGTTTTCTTTTTTTTACTTGAAGTTTTTCCTCGTCATCTTCTGTCGACTCCCTCCCCACCCCGCCTCACCGTCCCACTGTTCTTACCTGCACGAGCCGCTTCTAAATGGTCTAGATGTAGTACAATACAGACATTAACATAGGCCAATACCACATGCACACCATTGTGGGTTGACAGTGCTTTGAGAATGCGAATATTTGGCAGAAAACAATAGTTCGCTGACACTGTAAATGGGTCATCAGATCGAGTTTCATTAATGGTGAGGCCAGGAACTGAAATTGATGTTATTTTCAAGTGACCCAAGAAACACGAGCCCTAGTTAGACACTGCTCACTGTCACCGTAATTGAATAATGTGGGTGAAAGAGAACAACGTTAATGATCCTTTCTGGCCAGTGGGACTCGATTAGTTAGTTCGCTCCAAGCGTTCCTTTTCGCTAAAGTAGCAGAAAGGCAGAGGAGCTTTAATCTGCAGATTCCAAACAATTACGGCTAACACTAACGGGAATGAGCTCACTGTTTTCATTCCGTCAGTAATAGCAGAGTATTTGTCATGTAGAACTTGCAACGATGCCTTGTAAACACGTCTTGAAGCAAGGCCCTTGGAATCAGCATGACTCATAGCTTGGACTTGCATTAGTGCATCAACATAACCTTTCAATCTCTACTAATACCAGACGAATTATGGGGCAGGACGAGATTCAAATTGGCCCGATGAATGGTACAGCATATCTTAAATATAGACGCACTTCAGACTTTGTCATGTGTATTTTGTGTGGGAAAGACCCAAAAACAGGGTAAACACTGCCACGGAGGTCACCAGGCTCCCAGAGCCACTTGCTATGAGCCCATCTGTAATCGGAATCTTCCCGTCCGCTCCCTTTGATTGAAAAAGCAGCAATTCTCACCATATCATTTTTAAAAATCAGCCATTGCACGATACAGTGGGCGTCACACTTTTCAGATGTTCTTCGTGTTATCACTACATCAAGTGACCTCCGGTCCTTTCTAAATAACAGCTGTTAAACATGAGACAGTCTGAACAAAATGATTAGATATTATTGTTTAAAAGTGTGGGTTTACAGTACACATTATCTCACTCCAGTCTCATGTCCTTGTTGATTGGGCTGATTGTTAGCACTTTGAAGTGGCTATCGGGTCGGATAAACTATGTTGTAATAATCTATGAAATACAATTTTAAAATAGGTGTGTGTCAAGTAGTCCTGTTTTCTGGCTCAAAATATATAAAATATAGCATTGTTCACATTCCACATCTCGTCCCCGAGGGTTTTTTCAATCAATAAAATGCTAAAAGTAAACAAGTTAGAGAAAACATGAGTTGATAAAATCGAGATTATTAATGCATATAATACTTGAATTTGTGATGTGCAAATTGTTTCAGTGTGAAAAACCTAACCAGTTGCCAAAGTCAAAAGGTGGTAGAGGTTAACTGTGTTATCTTTCATTAATGGACAAATTAATTGGCGCAAAACTAAATGTACTAGCCCTAGATGAATATCTCAACATTTCCAAATCTTGCTCAGCACCAGACTACCAGTGTCCTTTTTAAAATCATTATTATATGTAATTCTAAGCGCTGCATCCCAAAACCGGGGATAACGCAACGCCACATTTCTTCTCTATATTCCAAGGTGCAAAACCCTGGGCGCATTATGTCTGGCTTTACCTGGCAGAGAACATGTGAAGAAAAAGTGCTGCTTCCGTAACAAATTAAATCCTGATCTGGATGAAAAGTCTTGTTACCCTTTTTCATATGAAGACTCATGTTTATTTTTTTAAGCTAAATCAGCACTCACTTCCTGCTTAAGGCATCACATCTTACTGCAATGTCCCCTTTTAGGACTCCAAGTAGGTACATTGAGGCTCAGGTAAGCATAGGGTTCACATTTTTACAGAAACCCTGGGTGGACTCAGACCTCTTACTTTTCTTTACACCTAACACTCAGGTACCATTTCTTTATAAAGTGCTGCAATAGGGTGGAAGAGTTCATCAGATAAATGTACTGCTGTCCACCTCTAATGCTGGTTGTAGAGACAGCTACAATATTAATACTGCAATCCACTGGGTAACTCCCTCTGATGAGTGGACCAGGGTAACTGATTGCTACATGTTAGCTGGAGTCAGTGGCTCACTGGACTCATGCATCTACTGCAGAAATCTGTCTTTCACCTCATTGTCACAGGTTCCAAACCTGTGAACCTTTCATCGCTAACAGCAAACATAAGCTATTCAACAACAAGATGCCCCTGTGGGGGAACCTGTGCTATAGAATTCCACATGCAATGTTATGTGTATGTACTGTTGTTATTGGTCTGTCAGTACCATTTGGCACAAGGATCTTTTGAATACTGCAAAGCCCTGGCGGCATGGATTCTGTCCTTGTGATGCTGAAGCAGTTTACCTCGTTTGCAACTGGTAGATAAGGATTTCTCAATATGTAAAGCCATGTTCACACCTATACTGTACTTTTCATTTTTTGCAGCGCCTCCTACGGAAATAGATGTGCAAACTGTAGCAGCGAAGTACACAAAGTAAATAGAAGCATAGAGTTAATAGGTTAAGTAACCTCAAGTACCAATATCATTCCATCTACTGTCACTTACTGAACCGGAATGTCCAGCACACAGAGTTCTGGAGGGGCAAAGTAAGGAGGAGGTGAGGATTGGGTGAAGAAGAAGGGTGGTGGGAGAAAGGAAGGGGGATGCCAACTGCACAACAGAATATAAGAACATGATTGTGGAAGTTGACACAAGCATCAGCAGTCCTCATCTAAATGCTGTTTTAGTTAGCCTAAGTACTCCATGCCGCCAACTTTTTTTCGTGCATTTGTTTTTGTACACTCTTCTGCCAAACCTCTTTTCGGAATTTCACATTACCTTCCTGTGCATTTAATAAATATATTAGTCTTTATGGACATTTATGCACAGTCAGGACTAGTTAATTGGGTTGTTCAATATTTTAATGTAGTTTTCAGACAAATACCCGTTTTCAAAGCATAATTGTATATTTTCCTACATAGCCCTGTGTTGTAAACCAAAGGTAAGACGTTTTAAGGAGGATTGCTGTCGTCATAGGCACCTACATAATGTGTGTAAACTCAGTAAATTATTAAAGGGATAAGCACATTTTTCCATCAGTATAACCTATTAATACAACATGTCGGCAAAAATTTTCTTCCTATGCATTCGGGGCATTTTTTGATTTACCATTCAAGAATCAAGCAGGACAATTTAGTGGAAGGTGGGTTCTCTTCACTATGACGCAGCAGTCCAGTGGTGGATGGGCTGTAAATAAGGTGGAGAGACCACAAGATTAGAAGAGCAGGTGAACTGTAACAAAGAGAGATTCACCCATTCCCCCAATATCAAGATAGGGGCCCTAGTCTAGTGCTTACCTTGTAGAGGCATCTTTTGTGCTGGTGTGTGGAATAAGTATTTCTCCATTTTTGTAGTCCATAACTTCAATAGGCATTTGAGACCAGGTTCCTGGCACTTGAAACCAGCAAGTTGGCAATAATATCATCCAATGAAGATTTTGAGTGAAACTGAGAATAAGTTATAAACCACAGGGAAATTCAGCCAGCGGAATAAGATTTTCTCTCTCCTATCATTATTGATGGCATTCAGGCAAGCAGTATTGCAACCAATAAAACACAGGAGAAGAGTGCAGATAAGCAAAATTGTATATTTAAATTGATTTGGTCCTTTTCATTTACTCGCGCACTGCACATTTGAGGTTTGTAGTATTCACTAAGAAAAGTTATGAAAATAGTGTTGTATTTTTGTCACATTTTTAAAGACAGATCTCTGCAATCTGTTGCACGCAAATGTGATTTTAGTCAGATGATATTTGATTTTGATGTAACTCGCGGAAATATACCCTTAATCTTGCATCACTTGTCTGCACTTTGCGCAGCTGGACAAACCCAATGCAGACAATTACAGCCAACATCACATTACAACCAAAGGATGTTCCCATTTTCATGGCATAACACTTGAAAATGAAAGCGAAACAGCAGGCCAAGCAACATAGGGGCATATTCTTAAGGAGTTATCGGCACTTTATCGCAGCCAAAGTCGCTATAAATCTATTTCCCTATTCACAAGCGAGTGCAAACTGCCCATAGCAGCAGTTTACCCATGATAGCAGCCGCAAAAAACATTGCCACAGATGACCCCGGCAACTATCGCTAATGAGATGCAGAGTAGGCGTTCCCGTGTAAAAACCCACGACAACCCCATATCGTAACATTCTCAACAACCAGCCAGATCGGCGACGAGAACCCAAAACAGGTGATAAGGCGTGTTAGCAGCAGGAAATGAACACCTGCTCCGACCTGGAGTAAAGTCGGACCACAGCCTGCACCAGAAAAGGGAGGCTAGGCCAGAACCACTCATTAAGGGCAACAAATGCCATGGAGTCACTGACCATGCAGATGGGAGCCCCAACAGGTTCACAACACCCACCGCCATCCTCCCCCAGGGCCCCCCCGGACCAACACCGAGGTAGCACAGACAAAGACAGGGACACTCAGAAAATGCACCAACCTTACAGACCCAACACCAGAGAATGTCATTGATCACCACAGGCCCAAAAGGACAACCATCCTCTGAATCCTGACCACCATTGTCCACAGACTGACGGTATCAACACAGCTGACAACCAACATCCCACCTCAGACAAAGCTGCTGGTTGTGCTGCACCTGTTGGCTACTGTTACCCTACAACCAACAACCGCCTAAGTCAGAGGAGTCTCACAGCCTGCCCAATCCAAGTCCCCCACAACGGTTATGGATGATACCATCAGCTTGGTACCACATTCTCTGTACTTCCCCCACACTGCGCAGGAACATCCGGAGACCAAGCAAGGTGTCTACGCCACAGCTGGCAACCTGCACGTGTTATGGGCCAATTGACTCCACGCTTCTTACTTATGCACCCTGGCAACACCGCACACAATTACCGCAACAGAAAGCGCAAGTATACCATCAATGTCCAGGCAATAGCGGGCCACCGGGGAATCTCCACCAACAACGACGCAAACCACCCAGGCAGTGTGCATGAGCCCTACATCTTCCCACAGTCCATCACCAACCAGCGATACCAGGAGGGCACTCACGGAAATGCACTGCTTGTTGGTACCTACCAAATGTACAGATCATACACCTCAACTCCACAATCATGCAACTCACAGCTCAGGGGATGCGCATGTCACAAGCTCACATACAACATGTCAAACAACATGCACACACAACAGACACGATAGCATAACGTACAGTGGGAACCTGGGCCAGCCATGCACAGATGCCATCAACGACAAGGCACCTCAGCCACACAATAGCAGATTGTGGGAAGAGGTGGGGCCCAGGTATGTGCTAAGGAGGCTAGTGACCCATGCATAAGAATGTGCACAATGCCAAGTGTGGCGTAGATGTGCTGGCCAAACAGCAGTATCCAACCCATGGACATGTCCATGTCGACATATACCGCTGATGTTTGAAGTGTAGTTGACAGTGGACGCAACCATGCCACTCAATCCAGTGGAGAATATCATGAAAATGTAGCTTATTAGTCTCCCCCTTGAGCGTGAGCGGAGTGAGCTGGCCCGGCGTACACTATGGCAGCGTAAGGGTGTGAAGAAGAAGCACTTAGCTCTGGGTGTGGTCCTCTTCTGGAATGCCCAACATCTCTGCCAGGGCGGCGCCCCTCAGCCTGCCATGAGGCCAACGTAATTGCTGTGAGCGATGGTGCCTGCGATCCTGTGCGCCTGCTGCACTCTGGGCCGCTGGTCTCCGAACCCTTCTTGTCTGCCCCTGCGCATCCAGGCCTCAATGCCCACCTGCCAACACTGGTGTGTGTCAAAGAGGGTCTACCACATGCCCGTGCAAGCTCCAAGCCCTAGGCACGCGAACCAGGCAACCTACTATGACCATCACGGCCTCCGCAAGCAAGGCCCGCAGTACTCCTTTCTCAATGACATACTCTACCGACATACACAGCGAACTAGTAGGTCACACATTTGGAATTAAGTCTTGATTACACTATGGCAGAGAACATTATTTGTAGTAGATTTGATGTCACTATACTCCCTTCAATGTGGTGCCACCAAGTCTGTGAATAGCATTACAACCACACGTGGCTGTGGGCCACTGCTGACCGCTGCCTCCGGCCTACACTGTGGTCCAGTAGGTCACAGAGTCTTGATTTAGCAATGGCGGAGTTCATATCAGTGTACCAGCATCATTGCAGACTGCATCCCCTCTCAGCCCCGGTGCCACTAAGTCTGTTTCCCGACATTCATGGACACTCTCTGATCGTACTTTGGTGGAGTCTGAGTCTAAGGACTAGGGGTAATTTTCATCCTCATGTAGCTGATACCAAATTGGTGGTGGCAACGAGGCTGTAGCACTCCACTCCTCCCTTTGATGCTTCTGTATGGCTACTGCCCTCTGCACCATGCCCTGTAGGACATCTTCCACTGTCCCCAGTCAATGCCATGTGTCTGTGGCCCTGCGCTTTCAGCTGCCTCCGACCTCAACTGCGGTCCACCAGGGCTCACACACCCAATCGAGTACTGACCAGCCCGGACATGGCATCACCGCAGGAGGCACAGGTCACCATCGGCAGGACCACCTCCAACTGCCATCTGCCAGAGTCGATACAGTTGTACTGGCAGACGGAGGGACTTGCTCACAATTGTTGTGGATGCCATCATCTGCCTGATACCCTGCTCAGCACTCCAGGTGCCACTGACTCAGTGCACCGCAACCCATGGACTGTTACTGATTCAGTTTTATGCTGTGGAGAGGTTCCGCAGCAATGTCACCTCAAGCAGTGTGGGAGACCTGGGACGTTGATGAGGAAGATGGTGCAGGTCTAACATACCCCAATGCATCTGCATCAGGAATATCTTGAAGGGACACAATCCTACACATGTTCTTCACATGAGCGCACTCAGCTCTAGTGCCCTACCTCATTGCACTGCAACTCACGGACACTTCTGTGTGCATATTGCGTGACCTCTGTTCTTGCTCCGGCTCCCTCCATGGTGCTCAGCAGTTTACACTGTTTTGCTGGTGTTTTCTGTTTCCCTTTCGATGGTGTCCACTGTTCAAGTTGTTGCCAGCACCAACTACTCCGTGAGGGCTGGCTTACACTCACCACACACATATCCAGCACAGGCGTCACTGTGCATGTGGCCCTGCCAATAAAGGGGCCAGGTGCCACATACTATCTGCATGTGTCCCTGTGGTCTTGTTGTATGCATGAGGGCCCTGGGCCCTACGACATTACATTGTGCTATGTACAGCAGACCCAGACATGTCACAGCAGGAAGCGGGTTCGACCTTGGACATCTTGCTTTGTCTTCACCCACTCAGTACATAAGAGGAGTGGACTGGGTCATCGTACGTAGAGCCAACGTGGGTGTGTGACTGATATTTATGTGCCCCTGGGCGTGGTTCTGTACTGGGAATGTGCATCTGCATGTTTCTCTGTGGCTGTGTGGGTCTCCTTTGTGGGGTGTAGGTGGTCCCTAAAGGGTATTAGACACCCACGTATGTGATCTAGTTCACCTTCCTTGTGTTCAGACCCACCCGCATCTGTTCAGCCACCTCCTTTTGGCATTCTGACACCTGGCATTGGGATTTCATGTGTGGGTCGGTGAGGTGTTGGAAGCCAGCCGCACTTGCGGGTGAGTCCTGCTGTGTGGTCTGTTGCAGGGGCTGTGTTCTCCTCTATGTAGCTTGGCTGCCCTGGTCCTGAGGTGGGTTGCGTGGCATGTTCATGGGCTGTTGTAGGGCATCAGTGTTGAAGGTGTGGTGGTCCTCTCCGGCATTACTGTTTAGTGGTCTTCTCTGCTCTGCTCTGCTCTGCTAGAGGTGTTGTGTGTCCCTCTGCAATGTGAATGGTAGATGCATTTTGACATTGTGTTGACATGTATGTTGGCGCATTGTTCTTGTTTACATGCAGACTGTATCACAATGTACATTGTGACTGTTTGGGAGGTGCCCGATCTAGATGAGGGACAGAGGACATTTTGACTACATGACGTATGTGAGGTTGTACGCGTACATTTCCAATTCAGTTTCCATCTCTATCAGATGTAGTTGGCCAGTTTCAGCGTGTGTGTGGAGCCTGTTGCTTCCTCTGTTCTGAAGTGTTGGGTTTGCGCATTGTGCCACAGTGTTGGGTTTGCGCATTGTGCCACCGTGTAGATGTGCTGTGATTGTAATGTGTGTGTGCTGCAGTGTGCTACACCTCGTTGTGCATGTGTGCCATTGTGCCCATCTCCCCCTGTCCCCCCAGTCCCTGGTCATTATAGACAATGTTGTTGTTGTGTCAGGTCATTCTGAGCTGTGTACGGACTCCCAACGCCTTGCACGGTCTCCACACTGATGACTGTGGCCTCCATTTCCTCCAGCTCCTTCTGTGGCGCAGGACTCCTACCTCCTGTTGCCGTTGCTGCCTTCCTGTTGTCAGCGACCTTGTGCCTGGTTTAGGTTTTCACATCATGGCAGCGCCTTTTGGCCTCCTCCATTGTCCTCCTCAACACTCCGACTGCATTCACGGTAGTCCAATTAAGGGTCAGTCGATGGTAGTGTTCTGTCACCTCCGTGACTCTGATCTGGTTTGCCTGCTGACTGCACCCGTCTTCCTCTCCCTCTTCTCCTTGGCCTTCTCCGACCCGGTTGTTCCTTGCTGGTGGTCTGTGGGGCTTGTGGGCTTCGCATTGGCGACTGCGCTCGGTCAAGGTGCAAGCATGTTGCTACGCAATGTTTCTGGTGTGTTGTTTTTGTAGCTTTTATAGTGCATTTTCCCGTCATACGCTTTGGATTTGCATGCCTGAAGCTGGTTTTTGCTGCTTTTTGTGTCGCGATTGCCCTCATTGCAACTTTTTTTGCGTTAGTGTTTTGCATTTTTGCAGTATGGCGTATTTCTTAATGCAGTCATTTGACGTGTTATCTAGGGACTATCTCGTGGTACTGCCGTTTTGTGAATACTTAGTTAACACAGTGAAATTTTCCCGCGATAGACCGCTATGTTGAAGGTTGCTTTAAATTAATTTTACAATGGTTATCACATGTTCTTGAGAATATCCCCCAGGGTTGTAAAATACCAGACGTTTAGGGCAAACCTTGAGGCCAGAAAGATATGTTTCTTACAAATGAGTTGCAAACTCTTAATTCTATATTGTATGTAGCACTTGCGATAGTCTAACCATCATCTTTATTTAAGAGTGTATGTCTCCTTCAAACTTTAGCAATGTTCAGCATGAAACGAGTGAACTACGCATTCAAGAGATTTATTCATTGGCAGTACAGAGACATCCGAGATGTACAGGTAAGTGCCATAAAAGTCTTGAATTCATGCACGTAAATGGGGGACATTTGGGCACAGTGTGGTATTTACTGTATCAGACGTCGATTGTTCACTGTATTTATTGCAGCATAGTGTGGAAAAAGCATTTGCACATGTTTACAAGAGCAAAAGTATGTGTGGTTGTTCACCTTATTTGCATTGCATCTTCCTGTAATTTCCGGACCACCCCTTCAGGTAAGCCAAAATCCACTCTTCTAGATGCTGCTTAAGAATGCGGAAAAGTTGCAGACATAGAAGAATTTATGCACAAGTATGAAACCCTTTATGACTCAACTATCAATTTAATTGATAAAATAATGAGTTCCGGTGTCCTAAGTACTGCTGAAAACATAGGGTCCAGAGCTATTAAATGTCCCTGTGCTGAATACCAAGGCTGCGTAGTCCTGAATCCACTTCAGACTTCTTTAATCCACTGCCAGATGCTCTCAGCCAGTGGCAAAGCAAAAGGGCGGCCCGCCCCGGGCGGCAAAGTTATGGGGCAGCAGCCTCTCATCCCCTCTTACCTGCAGCCATCACAGGGCGGCAAACCCAGGATTTTCCAGCACCCCCCACGCTCTTACCTGCAACTGCTGCGGGCGGCAAACACAGGGACTGCTACAAGTGGCTAAAGTCTAGCTACGCCACTGCTCTCTGCACCTTTATCTCACTCTTGCAGGCTCATGCTTTCTCCCTTGTTGACAAGTTTTCTGCCTTCTATTCTTTTCCATTCGTTTTTTCCCAACATTTCACCTCTAGGCATGTCTGATAAAGAAAGTTAAGTGCCCATGAGCCTATCAGCACCAAAAATGAGTACCAGAGGGCCCAATGGCAACACTTGCTCAAATTAAGCACTGTCTGTCACTTTCCAATGCTTAGGTAGTACTTCCATGAAAAATAACACTGTACAGGGTCGGACTGGAGTGCAGGACAATCAGGTAGTGCCCAATGGGCTCGTCTGACATATCAATGGGTGGTTCAGACTTTTGATTATTTGTGGTCCTGTTTCTGGTCTGCTGAACCACTTTTTACTGTTGAATTCCCTGATATTAAAACAAACATCGCCTGCATGAAGGTCAAATCCACGCAGTATTCACTGCCTTACGAAACACTTATATAGCATGTCTTTACAAGATCAAAAATATATATATGATCAAGGGCTTTCGAGCCTGAAATGCGTCATTGATGTTTACCTGTACCAGTAAAAGAATTGTTTGGTCAGATCCTGTGGTCCGTCTCCTGCTTCGCCGGTCCACGGGGATTGGAGGTGGCTTTGGGAGTGTTTTCTGCATATATATATATATATATATATATATATATATATATATATATATATATATATATATATATATATATATATATATATATATATATATATATATATATATATATATATAATCCATGAGGTTGCTCCACATGAAGATGCCACTGCTGAGGGTTTGGATCCCTTTAATTCGAAGTGGTACAGCGCGGCAGGTAAAAACACCATCTGCAATTGTAAAATGCCCAACGCGTTTCAAACAACTTGTGTCCTTGATCACGGGCAGAAAAACAGGGAGTGGCTTGCAATCGATGAGAAACACCTTGATAAGTGTTCCAAGTCCCGCCTTTGTGGGCGTATGCCGCATGGCATGATGGTACCTGTAGTTTCTCATCCTTGAAACCGAGTGGGTGCCGCCACAGCCTGCACTCGTAATCTTTGTGTTTCCACAGTGGGTTGATCTGGAGTTTAAAACTCAGCCGAGAGGAAATCCCAACAACTTCAAACCGGCCCTTCAGCTCCTTACTTGCGCTCGGTGTATCCCAAGCGCGGGATCTGCAGAGAATGCAGCGGGCATCTTCGCGGCCGAGCACAGCCGCTAAACACAAAATCCATGAGGTTGCTCCACATGAAGATGCCACTGCTGAGGGTTTGGATGCCTTTAATTCGAAGTGGTACAGCGCGGCAGGTAAAAACACCATCTGCAATTGTAAAATGCCCAACGCGTTTCAAACAACTTGTGTCCTTGATCACGGGCAGAAAAACAGGGAGTGGCTTGCAATCGATGAGAAACACCTTGATAAGTGTTCCAAGTCCCGCCTTTGTGGGCGTATGCCGCATGGCATGATGGTACCTGTAGTTTCTCATCCTTGAAACCGAGTGGGTGCCGCCACAGCCTGCACTCGTAATCTTTGTGTTTCCACAGTGGGTTGATCTGGAGTTTAAAACTCAGCCGAGCTGCAATCCCAACAACTTCAAACGGCCCTTCAGCTCCTTACTTGCGCTCGGTGTATCCCAAGCGCGGGATCTGCAGAGAATGCAGCGGGCATCTTCGCGGCCGAGCACAGCCGCTAAACACAAAATCCATGAGGTTGCTCCACATGAAGATGCCACTGCTGAGGGTTTGGATGCCTTTAATTCGAAGTGGTACAGCGCGGCAGGTAAAAACACCATCTGCAATTGTAAAATGCCCAACGCGTTTCAAACAACTTGTGTCCTTGATCACGGGCAGAAAAACAGGGAGTGGCTTGCAATCGATGAGAAACACCTTGATAAGTGTTCCAAGTCCCGCCTTTGTGGGCGTATGCCGCATGGCATGATGGTACCTGTAGTTTCTCATCCTTGAAACCGAGTGGGTGCCGCCACAGCCTGCACTCGTAATCTTTGTGTTTCCACAGTGGGTTGATCTGGAGTTTAAAACTCAGCCGAGCTGCAATCCCAACAACTTGAAACCGGCCCTTCAGCTCCTTACTTGCGCTCCGTGTATCCCAAGCGCGGGATCTGCAGAGAATGCAGCGGGCATCTTCGCGGCCGAGCACAGCCGCTAAACACAAAATCCATGAGGTTGCTCCACATGAAGATGCCACTGCTGAGGGTTTGGATGCCTTTAATTCGAAGTGGTACAGCGCGGCAGGTAAAAACACCATCTGCAATTGTAAAATGCCCAACGCGTTTCAAACAACTTGTGTCCTTGATCACGGGCAGAAAAACAGGGAGTGGCTTGCAATCGATGAGAAACACCTTGATAAGTGTTCCAAGTCCCGCCTTTGTGGGCGTATGCCGCATGGCATGATGGTACCTGTAGTTTCTCATCCTTGAAACCGAGTGGGTGCCGCCACAGCCTGCACTCGTAATCTTTGTGTTTCCACAGTGGGTTGATCTGGAGTTTAAAACTCAGCCGATTGCAACCCACTCCCTGTTTTTCTGCCCGTGATCAAGGACACAAGTTGTTTGAAACGCGTTGGGCATTTTACAATTGCAGATGGTGTTTTTACCTGCCGCGCTGTACCACTTCGAATTAAAGGCATCCAAACCCTCAGCAGTGGCATCTTCATGTGGAGCAACCTCATGGATTTTGTGTTTAGCGGCTGTGCTCGGCCGCGAAGATGCCCGCTGCATTCTCTGCAGATCCCGCGCTTGGGATACACCGAGCGCAAGTAAGGAGCTGAAGGGCCGTTTGAAGTTGTTGGGATTGCAGCTCGGCTGAGTTTTAAACTCCAGATCAACCCACTGTGGAAACACAAAGATTACGAGTGCAGGCTGTGGCGGCACCCACTCGGTTTCAAGGATGAGAAACTACAGGTACCATCATGCCATGCGGCATACGCCCACAAAGGCGGGACTTGGAACACTTATCAAGGTGTTTCTCATCGATTGCAAGCCACTCCCTGTTTTTCTGCCCGTGATCAAGGACACAAGTTGTTTGAAACGCGTTGGGCATTTTACAATTGCAGATGGTGTTTTTACCTGCCGCGCTGTACCACTTCGAATTAAAGGCATCCAAACCCTCAGCAGTGGCATCTTCATGTGGAGCAACCTCATGGATTTTGTGTTTAGCGGCTGTGCTCGGCCGCGAAGATGCCCGCTGCATTCTCTGCAGATCCCGCGCTTGGGATACACCGAGCGCAAGTAAGGAGCTGAAGGGCCGTTTGAAGTTGTTGGGATTGCAGCTCGGCTGAGTTTTAAACTCCAGATCAACCCACTGTGGAAACACAAAGATTACGAGTGCAGGCTGTGGCGGCACCCACTCGGTTTCAAGGATGAGAAACTACAGGTACCATCATGCCATGCGGCATACGCCCACAAAGGCGGGACTTGGAACACTTATCAAGGTGTTTCTCATCGATTGCAAGCCACTCCCTGTTTTTCTGCCCGTGATCAAGGACACAAGTTGTTTGAAACGCGTTGGGCATTTTACAATTGCAGATGGTGTTTTTACCTGCCGCGCTGTACCACTTCGAATTAAAGGCATCCAAACCCTCAGCAGTGGCATCTTCATGTGGAGCAACCTCATGGATTTTATATATATATATATATATATATATATATATATATATATATATATATATATATATATATATATATATATATATATATATATATATATATATATATATATATATATATATATATGTATACTGCTCCCAACATCCATGGGACCTTATCCTGAAAGAACGCAGCACTCACGGGGGTGGTCTTCAGTCCGATTTTATTAGAAAGCCCTTAGCACATCAAGACGCGTTTCGGCATCGGCCTTCGGCAATTGTTGCACAGAAGGCGCAGCGGCCATTAGTATTTATTACCCGTTAAACATAAACAATTCATGGACATCAACAAAGGACGCAAATGCAATATCAGAAAGTGCCGCCATATTGAAACGTGCAATTTCAAGTTAATAACGATAAATATCGTACACATAACATACCAAGCTCTATACAATTAAAAGCAGGTCTATATAATAATCATGAGTCACCCTGTATATATAGGTATCTATTAGACAATAAAGCCCTAAATGGGCATAACCTTGCTGATGCGTCCCTAATGATGCCTTCTTGTCTCATTTACGCCCTGTATTGGCCATATAACGGTTCTTTAGTCCCAACTTGATATAAATTCTTTTTTCTCAACAATCTCAGTTGCAATATTTCGTTTCATCCAAATTTCTCATAAATACCATTTCATCAAATATGTACAGCAGGTTCTAGAATATCATACTTCGCCACCAGGAACAGTTCACATATCAAAGTGGAAGAAAGGGTCTGCAATTAATCTCATCCTAAGTGTACTGCCAATTCCTCATGAATGTTAAGTCCATTAGGCATTTTACTCTGAAGATCTATAATATAGAGAGATTTTAATCGCCTCAATTTCTGTAATCGATCCCCCCTTCTGATGTTGGCTGGAACACTATATAGGCAGATGTAAGACAATAGGTCCCTATTGCGTTTGTGCACCTTGTCAAAGTGTCTTGCCACGGGGTAGGCCTCATCAACATTATTATTTGGTGATGCAGTGCGCGCAACGAAATTCGTTTTATGTATTTAAATGTTTACTTACCTGTAAAACTCCGTAATCCATACATTATTTCCCCCCACCCTGCCCCTCCTCCTGCCCACGTCACCGCCCTATAGAAACACCTACTGCCGACCGCTACTGATATATATATATATATATATATATATATATATATATATATATATATATATATATATGTATATATATATCTCACTTGAAAACACAAAATCAGCGCCCTCTTCGGTATGAAAGTTTCTGTATCTGTAAATGTCCACAGCCGTGTTTATTCACAACGCGTTTCGCTTCCTTGAAAGCTTGATCACGTGAATGTGGCAACCAATGTGGGGAACATATAAAGGCAGAAGGTCATGAACATAATCATAGAACATACAGGCAATGTGTGGCAGACATGTTACAATGGTGTAAGGTATGAATCTATACAGAAAATAGAAAGATACTTCAGCATAAGAGGAATTGCAACACAGAAGTAGCCTACCAGTGTGCGAGCACCAACATCATAGAACGCTTCAAAGAACGTGGCTACCCCAAATGGGTATTGAAGAGGGCCTATGACAGAGCAAGTCTGGTAGATAGATCAGTGACCATCACAGACAAACCTAACCAGGACACTGACATCGAACAGAACTTCCACCTTTTCAGAGAGATTTTCCTAAAATTTCTTCTAAGTCTGAAAGTAATAACCAACGGGGCCCTATTTACTTTTTGAATATGACCCGCACTCCATTGCCGTTGGCCATATTTTTCGATTTTGACCTGGTCTCAAGCAGATAGATGTCACCGGTTGGCGCTTTGATCTTTAAGGTGCTAGTTTTTACCTTAAACTTTTTTAATTAATTACTTTAATTCTACAAATTGGATTTTTGTTGGTTTAGTATCAAATAATTTATTAAAATTAACTCTGTTTTTCTAAATTGGTGTTTTTTTTTATGTTGTGGTTTCACTTTCTTACTGTTTGTGTGTTGCATAAATACTTTACACATTGCCTCTAGATTAAACCTTACTGCTTTTATGCCAAGCTACCAGAGTTGTAAGCACGTATTCATTTTGAGTTTTGCAGTTTACCCTGACTGAAATTGTGGCTGTTACCTGAGGAGGGTTAACACTCCACTCAACCAACAACCCAAATCCTCACAATGTCTATCTCGTGTGTATTGCCATCTAATTGGTCACCTACTTCAAGTAGTGCAAGTGGTGTAATAATAGCGAGAGATTGTCCTAACACCTTTATTATCTCCGGGTATTTAGTAGATCAAATAATACATAATTTCATCATAAGAAAAATTTTCTTTATGGGATGAAAGAGAGATGAACATGTGCAACCGCAGATTTACTGAAAACCCATGTCTGTGGTAGACAATTGAAAGTCATGAAGTAATTAAAAAAAGGAAAGCAGTTTCCTTAGGCGTATGCCTGTTCTTTTTCAGAATCACAAAAAGTGGGTAAAACAACGAAAATCCATTGTTAACCCCTAGTAATCATGTCGTCTCATATTCTTCGGAAAGGGCTATTAATTCTAATATATATATTTTTTTGGGCAGTGTGAAATACAATCGATATTTTCTGTGTAACACGTTTTATTTCATTAGTAGGACAACTTAACTCTGGACAGATAATATAAAAATTACAACTGTGACCATTTCATTAGATTGCGATTTAAGAAAAAATAAATCCTATCTCACTAAGGCAATAAATTATATAATTAGAAAAATAAGTTGTCAAGAATACTAAAAATTGCAGAAGTTAATATGTATGTTTAAGTTTACTTGAGAAATATATTAAACCTGTAGTTTTTTTTTATTCATTGTTGAAAAATACCCGAAACCTAGACAGTCCAATAACTGAGTAAACCATATGCTACAATGGGCAATCACAACGCATACTCACATTTAACAGCACATTTTTCACCTACTGTAAAGAATAATGGGGCATATTATCAAGGGGGTTTATCTCCGCTTTTTTGGCTTTAAAAGCCAAGAAAGCGGAGATAAAATTATCTCCCTATTACCAAGCTGTCGCTAACACCAGTTAGTGACAGCTAAAAGGAGATAGCGACCATCTTGGGCCCCGCTTTGCAGGTCAGTGATATTTATCACTAATGAGATGCAAAGTGGGTGTGCCAAGATGTTAGAGACTGGAAACAGTCGCTAACATCGCTATCTCCTATTACCAACTTTTGGAGATATTCGCGCTAAGCGCGAATATCTCCAAAAGCTAACACCTGCCCTGAGCAGTTCTTAGCCATGTTATCCAATGGGAGGTGGATAACATGGCTAAGAGCATTTGCTCGATAATGCATGAATATCGCTGACTTTTCAGCGATATTCATGCATTGCGGCCGTTTTTTATCGCATTTGCGATAAACCTTGCTAATAGCAAGGTTTATCTGCGATAAAAATCGCCGATGTGCGGCGATAATTTTTGTCTCTAAACAAGTTAGAGACAAAAATTATCGCTAGTTGTTGGTAATATGCCCCAATGTTTTCTGAGGGGAAACGGTTCATCAGCTTTAGAATTCCTGCTCAAGTGCTTGAGTTGATTTACAGCTCGGTTACAACATGACAGCTATCCCTGTGAAGCACCTACCTCGATTTTTCCACAGCGCTCTATTTTTACAATTACATTCCAGGAGAAATTTACGAAAAGTTTATTTTAAGAAAAAGTAGAAATCTTGGCTCTCTGACAAAGGGTTGGTAAGCTCAGCTGGGTAGCTTTCCTTAAAATAGATTCTTGTTTTGGGAAACCTGGTTGTCTTTTTCGTGTATGTTGCACCTGCTTTGATTTTGGCAGCATGGTTGTCGTCGACGAATATAACCTTGTTTTAGAATGTTTCCATAAAGCATAGTGGAGGTCCAGCAAACAACACAAGCAACATCATAGCATCTTAATCTACCATGAAACATTTGCCCTGAGAAAGCAGCAGTGCTTATGACACACAACATCCGATTTTCCCAGTGTTCTGCAAAAAATCAATCCTGCTTCAGTATCTTTTATCTGCATCCTTAACAAAATGCATTTTCTTAGGGATTATGCTATTTCTCTTCCCATCTTAATTTTACAATTGCACAATGATTTCTCTCATCTTTGACAATATCTACAGCAGCTGTGATTCAGGTTTATTTTTTCATTTTTCTTTGATGCTATTGTGCATATTTGTTTTGGGAGGACAGCAGATTATTATACTTTGGAGACAGATAGATATCTGATGCAATCCACGCTACAAAAGGCTAAGCCATTAAAAAGCTAGGAACAATCCAGTGATTTGCATGTTTACAAAGACTGAAAAACGTATTGAAGTTTTTCTTCTTTTCCCCAAAATATTACTGCTTGTTAGGCACTGCATGTACCTCTTCATAGCTCATGAAGTCTGTGAGATGATGAAGAATCTATTTGCATAGAACAAGAGTGTCCAGCATAGACCAAAGAGGGCCAAGTCCATGACAGAGTTTCAGGACACAGCGAATAAGTTACATTTATCTTAATTGTATGCACATTTTCATTTATGATTATCCTGATAATCTCTTATGAATAAGGCTACCATGGATTTATGTTGCCCCCCCTGGGTTAGAAATTAACTGACTGTGGCTCAAGATGTTATCAATAAAACCCTAAGAGGTTGACAGTGGAGAGAATTATTAAGAGGGAATGAGAGGAATATGAGTTCCATAGAGAGTCCTCATAGCATTAGTAATTAAAAATCAAAAGAGCCTAACAGATGAGAAAATAAAGTATTTTAGTATTTTCAAATAGTGACTGGCTTGTGAATCGGGGGTCACACGATGTCCCCTAAAAGAACAACACAAGTCCTCACCCATCATCCTTAGTGGCATGCTGCATCATCTGGTAAGCTCTTTCAAACCCCATGGTGATTGTTTGAATGGGCTTCTGTTACTTTTAGAACTACTTTGAAGATCTTTTACATTGAGTAGGCACCTGGACACCTAGCTTGCCACTTACATGTGGCCGCCATTTCCTACTTGTTCCAGACTGATCCATTGACACCGCAGCTACCCAGGTTTTCCTGCTGAGGTTTTCTGACTGGGTTTTCCCACTCACCGTTTTTCCTGCGAGCAGAAACCCTGCTCACCCCAGGACCTATTTAATGCAGGCTGCATTGGGACTGTATAAGTAAGCACCTGGACACCTAGCTTGCCACTTGCCTGTGGCCTCCAGTTCCTGTTTGCTCCAGACGGATCCAGTGACTTTGCAGCTTCCCGGGTTTTTCCGATGGGGGTTTGCCAACCGGGTTTTCCCACTCACCTTTCTTCCCGCCAACTGAATCCCCACCCACCCCAGTGGCCGCAGCGCGACAAAGACAAGCATGTCTACACCTGTCCGCACCTGGACCGTACCCACATCAGTGACCCTGGCCTTCTCAACCCCCTGAACATTCACCATTAACTGAGCTCTACATCCTTGACCCCTTACCCCGCAACAAACACTGCCACAGAGCCAAACCATGCTCCACGGTAGGACCTTTCACCTGCACCCACTGCCAATTCAACTGCCTCTGCACAAACACCAGCCCACCCGACACATATCACAGACACCACCTGAACAAAAACACCAACTTGCAGGTGCCCTTCTTAACACACACTCACTATGCATGCATTCCACTGATTTATGAGACCTCATCACCACCCTCGCACTGACATCATCTTTCTCACGTATACCTGGCTCAACCCCTCATCTACCCCACACATTGCCACTTAAATATTAATGGGAGAACCCAGTAGTCTGGGGAATTATGACAGTACATACAAATGGTTGGTTCTGTCGAGAAAAAAGTACAATTGCATCAGAACTTTTTGCATTTCTCCTGACACGTAGGGAAGCCAATCAATGGCATACAATCAACATTGATTACCACGGAGACAAAAAGATGAGACTGACGCTGTAAGCTGAAAATGTGCCCGATTTTATTGAAAATCATATACTGTGTAAAACAATACATATACTGATATTCAAAGACACAGGACTGTTCAACAACATAATTTGCGTGTTTATATAGCGCTAGAATCACTCCCGGGGGAGTATCTCCGCGCTTCGACCGCTGCGAAACCCTTCCTGGCTTCCCTGAGAGATGGTCCCTTAATGGGTATCTCCAGGGTGAGACCAGGCATCCCCGGCGGTCTGGTGGGGCCGTTAGTGAAGATGAGGCAAGCTAATGCCCAGAGTTGCCGAGTGTGATCGCTGATCAGAGTGGGCACCGAGGCGAGAGAATTATCGAGTCCGCTGACCTTGGTCCAGAAACCTGCCGCGCCGGGAATCGAACCCTGGTCCCGGGCCGTCCTCTGCTCTCGGGTCTGCCGCCTCTAACCAGTGAGCCACACTACTTCATATAATATTACATACATAAATATGTGCCAATTTACATAGAACACAATCCAAATCTTATTCACATAGAAAATGTCTTAATTAGGCTATAAGTGCTCAGGGCCGGACTGGCTGTAGCGGGCTCCGGGCAATCCCCCGTTGTGCCGCACGGGTGGTGGCTGGTTTTGGGCCCCTGGGGGCCGTTTTTGTTACAGGGCCGATTGTGCAGCATACCTGCAAAATCGGCCCTGTAACAAAATAGGCCGAAAACCGGCCCTTACAAAGAGCTCGGCGACACCCACAACCCCCCGAGAGGAGGGGGGTGGGGCCGGCCGAGCACTTTGTCAGGGCCGGTTTTGGTTCCCAGTCCGGCCCTGTAAGTGCTTAGTATGCATACTCAAACATATAGCCTTATTCTTTGGCATGGATATGTGAGATACTAGTATGGAATACCTAATCTGTACGTCGACGTTTCGACCCCCAATAAAAGAGTGTTATTGCCAAACTTCACCCAGGGTCTTCTTCACGACTATGGTTATATTTCAAAGGAATCTGTGGTTTAAAAAAAAAATGAGTGGCAGTGTGGTAGAAAGCCTAGTCTGTGTACAAAGAAAAGGAGGGGGTTCCCCGTACACCTGTATCAAAAGCCTTTAGGTTGCTACATGGGTGGAGGGATGGCAAAAATCTCAGAAGTCCTCCATATGTGCCTGTATTTGAGAAACAGTATTGACTAAATGTCAAAAATACAAATCATAAGGAAAAGAGAGTGTGTATTGCACTCAGACCATTAGTATCCTTACCTTTAGGATTGATGGTTCATATTATGATGACAGCCCCTCATTTGAAACCTCTGTGCATGCTAGGGACTATATCCAGGAGCTGGTTTGCACTTTCCTGAATGACCACACCAAGGGGTAACTATGGAACAATGGGGTAATGGCTCAACATTAGAACTACATATCAAGCACATTATATGGTCGTACAGTGAGCTTTAATGTGGTGCAGTCCTACCTTATATGTCTAATAGCCTGTGTCAATAGGCAGAAATGACACCCATCTTATTTCTTCCTTTGTGTTGGCGTTGGGAAATGGAACTCGGTAGTGCTTCCTGCGTCTCAGTAATTCAAAACATTTCTACATAGTACCCAATACAAAATGTCCCTGGTGGTTAGATAAAAACACAAATAAAAATTTGAAAATGAAATTAGTTGCTGCTTAAAAATGTGATATCCGATATACCTTCAAAAGACATGTCAATTTACCCGTCTGTCTTCATGGTGCGACCTGAATCTATTGAAGAGAGGGCGGTAATAAAGGACAGTTCCTGCAGGTCCGATTCAGCGCACCTCTAAACAGCTGCTTGATGACTCAGGGTGACGCGGAAGCCGTCAAATCTGAGCTTCTTGGTGGTCATAGCAACACAGCCTGGTTGGAACGTGAAATGGATATTGACAAAACAGTATCTCTTGTCTGTCGGAATGTGAGGACCAAATTGTATTCCTCCACAATAAATGGAAAATGCCCATGGTTTATTTGGGTGCCTGCCAATATCGATAATAATAATGTGATTACATAAAATTATATAAAACAAGCTACATTGTAGTGGTCTTGTAATTGTGTTTGTTTGGCATGCACATACACGTCATATAAAGAATGTGTTTAACGTCAGGTAAAGAATGTATTTCTTTGATTGTTAGGAGCCTTCTGCAGTCTGGGGTTCGATGGGCTTTGTCAGTTGCTTGTCGGACTCCGGACTGATGAGGCACTCCTCCTGTGGTTGTAACCTATGAAATAAATGTACTCTTATTTCTACATTTGGATCCTGGATTATTTAGACCTTTGGTCTTCTACATATTGGTGATGATCAGGATTTTCGTTTCAACCACCGACCCACGCAGCCGAAGAAAATTAACTTTGTGTTTGGATTTGGAAAAGTACTGCAGTTTGAAAATTCTTGGAATTTTCCTACTAACATCTTTGCTTTGATGGATGGTTTATTTACAGATGTCGGCACGTCTTTTGGTATCCTGCAACTCTGTGACTGTTGTGGTGGATTTTAAACTGGACGTGGCATTTAATTCCCTGGTGTGAAACTGATTGGAATTCAGTGTGCCAACTTGACAAATCTGTCTGGATTAAATCGTCCTAGGTTGGCGCTTATTTGACTGAGTTCAGGGTTTTTTGGCATTTCTGTGACTTCATTGTCACGGCATCATCGTTAACCGCATTACTGTTCTAGGCTGCCAGCGCGCAACAGCGTTTTAAAAAGTAAATACCTGGTGGGGATTCTGGCTCAGAATCTCTTCCCTTCATTGTTCTTAAGGAGATTCCTGCTCTGAACCTCTTCTTTCATTGACTAGAACTTGCTGACGCTTTGGCGTTGTTGCATTGTGGGAGCAGCGTATGACGTAATACGCTCTCACGTACTTTGGCGGCCATTTTGGTTAAGCTTTGAGGGGATTTCTACGTGCATGATAACATTACCGAGGAAGTCAGACTTGATGATTTTTTTCCGAGGAAGTCGATGTCGGTGATACTTTGGAGAAATTCTTTGTGCGATAACATCGGTGACTCTCACACCTTTTCTTCTCTGTCTATATCGTTAGAGTGTTTTATTTAAGTTCTTAAAAAGACATTTTATTTTTTTATTTAAAAAAAAAAGAGAGAAACTGTGATTCACATCTTAGCAATTTGTGTGAAGAATATATTTGAGGGGAGTCACAGGGTCAATTATTAAACAATTTGTTGGGAAATGTCTGCAGTAAGAAAGGACACCCAACCACCACCTTTTTTAGAAAAACCTGGAAAGCCAGTGTTATTATGGTCCGAATGGTTTGGTTTGTTCGAAAACCATATTGTAGCTATCGATGCTGCTGATTACTCTCCCCCTCGAAAATTTGCTTTGTTGTTTGGAAGTTTGGGTTTGGATGCTCAACGTATTTTTAACAGTTTAGTGCCTATTCCTCCTCCTTCAGGACAATATGGAGATAGACAATGGAATGTATATGTGGAAGCAATTGCAAGACTTAAAAAACAGTTTGAGGAGTCACCTAATATTATGTTAGAGAGACATACATTTTATAAAAGGAAACAAAAAGAAGATGAAAAAATTGATGAGTATATTTCTGCGTTGAGAGTTTTAGCAATTACTTGTGATTTCGGTCCCCTGCTTGATAACTATATACTCGACCAATTTGTTTTTAATTGTGCTTCCCCTAAGGTTAAGGAGAGGATTCTCAGTAGTAAAAATCCGTCTTTATCTGAAGTTGTAGATCTAAGTCTTAGTATTGAGAGATCTATAATTTCTACAAAGGCAATGATGGTGGATTCCTCTCCTAAAGTGAATTTCGTCTCTGAAGTAATGGGGGAGGAGGGTCTGTATGCTGTTGGTGGAAAGGAAAAATGGGTGAACAAGCCAAACCAAAATCAAACCAAACAAAACTACTGTTTTAGATGTGGATCTAAATTTCACATAGGGAATTTTAAAGGTTGTCTAGCCATTAATAAACGCTGCACCATTTGTAAGAAGGTTGGCTATTTTCAAAAGGTTTGTAGGTTTCAAAAGAAACCAGTTAAGGTTAACTATGTGGACATGGAGGATTGTTGTGAGAATTTCGACAATCTTTTAATAATGGTGGAAGCAGAGGAAGGTGCAGTCTTTATTAAGGGTCCTTTATGCGATGCTTCTATTGATGACATTGATGTGCATGTAATGGCAGATTCTGGGTCGCCTATATCACGATCCTTCGGGATACTTCCTTTTATGAGAAGTGGGGAAAAAATGTAAAATTGACACAAACGGATGTAAACCCAAAAGCATTCGGGGAGAAAGATATCGATATGTTGGGCTTCTTAATGGGAAATTTACAAGTTCTTGGAAGGTCAATTGTTACTAAGATCTACGTGGCAATAAAAGGGAAAGATATTGTGGGGTGGAAGGACCTGGCAAAGATGGGCTTGTACCTTGTTCCAGGTGATGAGAACCCTATTAAGGTGCGTGAGTTTCCTGTTTGTTTTGTTGAAGGTGCGAAAATAGATCGCTTGGATCTGTTAAATGAATTTAAGAATGTTTTCAGCAATAGAATTGGTTTGGTGAAAGGTGCTGAACACAAGATTAGACTGATTCCGGGGGCAACTCCAGTATTTCATAAGGTACGTCCAGTTCCTTTGAGTGTCAGAGCGGAACTAAAAAAAATGCTTGAGGATTAATGTAAGGATAAAATTATCGAGCCCTCTGATTCCTCTCAATGGGTCGCCCCCATAGTCGTAGCCCGAAAAAAGAATAATGAGATCAGATTATGTGCGGATCTCAGGTGTCTTAATAAAAATATAAAGGTGGACTGTCATCCTCTTCCCAAGATCCATGAATTGTTGGCAAATCTAGGTGGGGCCAAATGGTTTTCACTTTTGGATTTAAAGTCAGCTTACCATCAGATCCCCTTGTCAAAAGAGTCGCAGGAGCTGACTACCTTCGTTACCCCATTCGGCGCTTTAAAATTTTTAAAACTCTCGTTTGGGTTAGCGTCGGCAGCCAGCGTTTTTCAAAGATTGATGGACTCTTTGTTTAAAGATCTGGTGGGGGTACAAGCATACTTGGACGATATTTTAATTTTTACTAAAAAAATGGATGAACATAATATTTTATTGAGGAAGGTTTTGTCGATTGTAGGAGGTAGAGGAATGACTGTGAGGGAGGACAAGTGTAAATTTGGAGTGTCAGAATTGGAGTACTTGGGCCATACGATTTCAGAGTCTGGTATCAAACCTAAATTCTCTGTGGTAAGAGCTCTTAAAGAAGCCAAAGCTTCAGGGGATAAAGAGTCCTTGCACTCAATTTTAAGTCTAGCAGAGTACTATGCTAGGTTTGTGGAAAATTATGCTCAAGAGGTGGAACCTCTTCGTTTGTTGCTTAAAAAAGGTCAGAAATTTATTTGGACCAAAGATTTGGATGAGTCCTTTATTAAGGTTAAGGAGTTGAGTGTTTCGGCTCAGGCTCTTCATGCTTTTAGGGACGACTGTACTTGTATTATCTCGGTGGATGCGAGTATGAAAGGTTTGGGGGCAGTGTTAAGTCAGCAAGTTGATGGTAAAGAGCAAACTGTGGCTTTTGCTTCAAGATCTTTGAAAGAATTTGAGAAGCACTATAGTACAATTAATAGAGAGTCGTTGGCCTGCATATGGGCAGCTCAAAAATTTAAAATGTACATCTGGGGTCGTAGATTTGTAATGTTATCGGACCATAAACCTCTTTCTTTTATATTTAGCAAGGTGACTGGGACCAATAGTCTGTCTCCTAGGTTGACCAGATTAGTTTCTAAACTTCAGGAGTTTAATTTTGAATTAAGACATATTGCCGGGGGAAAAAACTTCAGGGCAGATTGTTTATCCAGAATGTTGATGGATAAAGACGACGAAGATGATTTGGTGGAGGAGGATGTGGAGTGTGTAACTGTGGTGGACGCCCTTGAGGAATGGAACTCTGCTATTTCAGAAGAGGATTGGAAAGAAGCTTGTTTGAAGGATGTCATTTTGTCTCAAGCTTTGGAATTTTCTTCTAAGGTATGGCCTTATATGAGGAATTTATCTGGAGATTTGAGGACTTTTACTCAGGTAGCTGAGGAACTTTCTGTGAAGGATGGCATTTTGTTAAGAGATGAATTTGTTCCACCAAGCAGATTGAGGAACGTGATTGTAAAGCTAGCACACAAGGGTCACTGGGTGTAACAAAGACGAGTATGAGAATTAAATCTCTTTACTGGTGGCCTGGCATTGATGCACAAGTGAGGGCTTTAGTGAATGATTGTGAGGAGTGTTTATTGTCAGATAAACATTGGAAAACACATGATTATCCTTTGCAGCATACTCAGTTTCCTGAGGTAGCATGGGAGAAAGTAGGTCTGCACTTTTCAGGTCCGTATAATGTTCTGCCAGAGGGGAAAAGATATCTTATCCTGGCCGTAGATTAGTTTTCCAAGTGGATGTATTACAAGTTCCTGGAGGCACCCAATTCTGATAATACTACTTCTTTTTTGGAAAGGGTGTTTTTACTGGAAGGGGCCCCTCAGGTTTTGGTGACGGATAATGGCACTCATTTTGTTTCTGACAAAAAGCGCAAGTTCCTGGAACTGCATGATATTAAACAACTTAAGGTGGCACTTTATTCCCCTTCTTCCAATGGTTTGGTAGAACATGGGAATAAAATCTTGAAAGAAGGTATTAAAACTGCGATAGCTTCTGGATTGGATGTGGGTAAATTTTTGGAAAAAAAGATTTGGAATTATAATACCTCACCACATTGTACAACTCAGGTTTCTCCCTTTGAATTGTTAAGGGGGAGAAAGGTTCATTCTTCTTTGTTACTTTCTTGGCTTTTTAAAAAG
Organism: Lissotriton vulgaris; assembly: GCF_964263255.1. Lineage (NCBI taxonomy): Eukaryota > Metazoa > Chordata > Amphibia > Caudata > Salamandridae > Lissotriton > Lissotriton vulgaris. The sequence continues at coordinate 498,915,278 of NC_141695.1, forward strand.
AATCCTAATCTGAGTAAGGGTGGGCAGGAGGAACTTGATTTTGCAGTTAAACAGAAACAAGAAGTGATGAAGAGAAATGTTGATAGAGTCAAAAATGTGAAGGAGGTGCAAATTGATGTTGGGGACTGGGTTATGATTGAAAAACCCTTCAGAGTTTCTAAAGGAAATTCAATTTTTACAAGTCCTGTTCAGGTTGCTAAAGTTAGTAAAAATGCTGTGTTTTTGGGAGAGAAGGGCTGGTGGAAGTAAGACAGGTGGTAAAATTGTCCGAAGATCAAGCTGCTTTAATCAGTAAGAAGAAAAGTTTGTTGTCACAAGAAGGGTGTAATTGGATGCACTGGTTGCAACAGGATGTTAAGTTTGATTCTTCTTCTTCTTCTTCGTCATGCAGTGCTGAGAAGGTCCCCATTCCTTCTTGCAGTCGGAGTGGTCGTATCAGGAAAGTTCCCTCAAGATACAATTAATTTATTTCATATTGAGTTTCTGATTTGTTTATTTATACATTTTTCTTTTCTCTTTGTGTGTTTATGCAAAGGGGGAAGGTAATGTAGTGGTCTTGTAATTGTGTTTGTTTGGCATGCACATACACGTCATGTAAAGAATGTGTTTAACGTCAGGTAAAGAATGTATTTCTTTACTTGTTAGGAGCCTTCTGCAGTCTGGGGTTCGATGGGCTTTGTCAGTTGCTTGTCGGACTCCGGACTGATGAGGCGTTCCTCCTGTGGTTGTAACCTATGTAATAAATGTACTCTTATTTCTACATTTGGATCCTGGATTATTTAGACCTTTGGTCTTCTACATACATTTAGATGATTACCACACTCTACTATCAGTAATGATAATGTATATGTACCACGTAACCACCATACATTTATATACCATTATTTACAACAAGCTTCATTTCGATGATTAACATGTGTACGACATACTAGGTAATCATAGCAACATTGTCAAGAGTACACATTTGTGAAGGTCATGGCTTATGTAAAAGCACAATAATTACATTAATTCTATGAGTCGTTGAGCCAAGATATATCGATACAAGCATGACAAGAATTAATACATACTAAAAACAAGCCAGTTCTACTTATTTGTCATTGAGCCACGATATATCAATACGCGCATGACAAGAATAAATACATGCTAAAACAATACCGTACTATTTATTTGCCACTAGATGTTTAACCCATACAAAGTAGAGAAAGCTCATAGTCATTCAGCCCCTTATTAACCATATCTAGTAAATGTATCCATTTGCACTTGTGTAAATTGAGAATGGATGTCAAGTCCCCTCGTCTGGGGTTATGAATCACTTTTTCCAAAGTCCACCATCGTAGACTGTCAGCAGTGTGTTGCATACGATTGCAGTGTTGAACTAAGGGTGCACCCTGTGTCTTGCAGCAAATCCTTGAGCAATGTTGAAGGATTCTGACCTTCAGTTTTTGCCTGGTTTGACCCACATAATGCATTTTGCAAGGGCATGTTATTACATAGATCACGTCTGCCGAATTACAATTCATATGATGTTTGAGTGCATATGTACGATTGGAGTACGTGAACTCTTTTTTCTCCAGAGTGAGTTCACAAGCCTTGCACTGTCCACATTTGAAGTGACCTATTAGGGGTAGTAGTAACAGCTGGGCCCTAAGGTCGGGGGCTGGTTGTGTCTTCAAATATGAACTAGCCACAAAATCCAATATATTCTGTCCCCTTTTAAAAGCAGAGTGGTTTTTCATCGGTGCCAATCTGATCTGACATAAGAACCCAACGTTGATTATCGATCTTTTTAATCTCATTACTTCTATTGTTAAATGTGATTACACAAACCACTCAGTTGTCAGCTTCACTCCGATTGTTATTGACTTCATGTAAAGTTTCGCTGTGGCAATACCATGCTCTTTTTCTAGTACTTTTCAGTAAGCCCTTTGGGTACACTCATTCTGTCATGACGTGATCAGTTTCTTTGAAAAGAATTGCCCTATGTGTACAGTTTGTACAGAGTCTCAGAAACTGACAATAGGGTAAGTTGTCTCACAGGTTCCTTGGGTGATGGCTGGAATACCTGAATGTGTTGCGTTCCATCGGTTTCCTGAAAAGTGTAGTGTATAATGTGTCATCCAAAATCTTGTACTCAAACCAACAAATTAGTCTCGTCTTGACTGTGTGTCATGGTGAATTGTATGTCCAAGGATCTATCATTCAACCACGCAAAGAATTCCTGCAATTTAGGGTCCTCCCCACTCCAGATCACAGGAACATCATCAATGTACCTTTTCAAAAAAGAAATTTTATTAAGAAAGGGATTATCAGCATTCTATATATGCATCTCCTCATATGTATCCATAATAAGATTAGTTATGTCTGGAGCAAATCCGGCTCCCAAAGCCACTCTCTTTGTCTGGAAACCATACTCATTCTTGAACACAAAAACGTTTTATGTCATGGCAATTTTGTCATGGAAATTTGGAGCAACCCCACTATTAATTACGTGGGGACGCAATTGGGTCCATCTCTTATATTGAGGACCTTCCGGACCCCTTCCAGCACCTCTTCTTGTGGAATACTAGTATATAGGGAAGATACATCCAGTGTCACTAACAGTTGTCTATCTCTGTCAAAGGGCTGGTTCTCAACTTGCTTGATGACCTCCATTGTGTCTTGAAAATATGATCTTGTCTTTATCACCATCCATTTTTGACGGATTGCCTCCTCTGTTTTGATATGCTTTTGTTGGATTTATGCTTTGGGCACTGCCACTGCTAATCAGTGGCACATTGCAAGTGCTCCCCATGTTAAATTGATATACTGATTGGATTCCATGATTGGGTTATTTGATTCATCTGTCAGCCCCTAGTACAGTGCACCATGTGTGCCCAGGGCTTGTAAAATCAAATGCTGCTGGTGGGCTTGCAGCACTGGTTGTGCCACCCATAGAAGCAGCTTGTAAAGTGTGTCTCAGGCCTGCCATTGCAAGGCCTGTGTGCAGTCTAGCACTGCCATGTCGACTTGGCCAAGTACATCTACTTGCCAGTCCCTAAACCTTCCCTTTGCGTCATATTAGACACCGCTATGGTAGGCCTAAGGGCAGGGTGCATTGTAAGTATAAGGTAGGTCATGCTCTGATGCGTGTGGCATGTTCTAATAGTGAATTACAGCCATTTTAGTTTTTCACTATTGAAGGCTACCTGTTCTCATAGGTTAGAATGGGCAGTTGGATTATTACATTCTTATAATCCTAACTGACTCAGGGAACATTACAGAAATTTGGCTTTAGTATGCCTGAACTCAGAATAATAAAGTACATCATTTAGTAAAGTTTATTTTAATATTCTGTGTTTGCAAATACCACTTTTAGAAAGCAGGTTTTTTCTTGCATAACCATTTGAGCCTGCCTCTGCTGGGTTGTGTATTGCTTGTCTGGGTTTGTGTGTGACAGGGCTGGGGGATTCCAGGAGACAGGCTGGGGCAGCCCAGTGGTGAATAGAGAGATCTGCATCTAGATGGGAGGGAGGAGTTTCACCTGGGACCTGAATAGGGCTGGACCTTCCCTCTACAATTCCAGCTCCACCCCCTGTTGATTGTCTGATGTCTCTGCCCTGCACTGTGAAAGGAGAGGAAGACTCTTGTCAACAGAGTGCTCCAGAGCTGTATCTTCCCTCCCCTGTGCTGGCTCCACCTCCTGAGGGGCGGCTGATGTCTCTGCCCTGCACAGTGAAAGGAAGAAGAGAGTCATGTAAACAAAGTTCAGGAACTAGTTTGAACTATAGAGAACAAAGGATTTTGGGGTATAAATATTGGGACCCTGATCCCAAGAAATTAGATCACTTCTGGAACAAGAGACCTTTCTGCCAAGGAGAAGAACCAGGGAAGCTGCAGGAGTTTGGACTGCTCCTCTGCCAGTGTACTGTTTGCTGGGTTGGCCTGCAGTGGTTGCTTCATTGCCAAGGGAAAGGAGAAGGAACTTTGTAAGGACTTTCATCTACAGAATATTCTCCAAGGGCTTGAACTGTGCTTGCCTCCTGCTGAAGTCTCAGGGACAAAAGACTACACCTCCAGCTCCCTCCTGAATTTCCTTGCTGGGAATTCTGACTCCAGACACTTGTGTGCCGCTGGGAGGTGAAAGCGCGACACATCGAAAAGAAGTGTGTCGCCCCCGCAGCTTAAATGATCTCAACGCCAGAGAAGCGTGCCTTCGTCGCATCTCCCTGGAAGCATGTGTTCATCTAAGCTGGCAGCTGTTGCTTCACTGGAGACACGTGATGCCATCGTGAAAGTCACCATCGCATCACCGGAGAAGCACTTCACAGGGCCTGTCGCGGCTCCAAAGTACAGAGTCGTCGCAAGGCTGCAAGGGCGTCATCGCTACGCTGCATCAAGGCGCCATCTTGCGCACCGCAACGGGCCCACAGGCTGAGAATCTATGCATCACCTCCGCACCGGTAATGCTCATGATGAGTCCCCTACTCTGCGCAAGCATTGAGGAAGGATGCAATCATTCCCCCGGGTCACAGAACCGACACATCTCCCCTTTTGCGAGCCTTTTGTTCATTTTGAGTTACGCATCCAGGTACTTTTTTGAGAACTTTGTCGCATTTACCAACAACTTGAACTAAGAGACTTTAATCATCTTTTAAGTAATCTTAAGTGTAGTATTGTGGATTTTTGTCGTGTGGTCTTGTGTTTAAGTCTATATAAAGAATACTTATTTTTATGAAACCTGTGTTGTGTCCATCTGTAGTGTTATCACTGTATTACTGTGTATATTCACAAATGCTTAACACACTGCCTCTGAGATAAGCCTGTCTGCTCGTGCCAAGCTACCAAGGGGGTGAGCAGGGGTTATTAAGGAGTGTAATCCCCTTATCCTGACTTAGAAGTAAGGGTCCCTATTTGGACATAGGTGATAACCATTGCCAACTAGAGACCCCCAGATATAACAGTGCTTGTGTGCTTGATGTATTTTTTTCATCAAAGAGTTTCATTACTTCTCTCAAGACTACTTGCTAAAATGCCATTATCTTATTGGACATCAGGTGGGCAGAAAGGATGAAAGTGGAAAGTGTTCTAAAACTGTGGCTGAAACCCTCATATCTTTGTTGGTATTTGGGTTCTCATATAAATAATGGCACAGGTGTACCTTTCAGAAGAATTGATAACTTGGGTGTTAAAGCAACTGGGAGTTGCAGTAGGCACAAAGTAAAGCCCTTTCACTAAAACTATTTGTTCTGCAGGGTTTAATCTGTTCTTTTCAAGTTGATGATGGGCTTGTTTAAATATGTGGTCTGATCAATCAGAGGACCGTCATCAATCTGTGAAACCCCAACCAGTATTTAAATCTAAAATTATCTTCAACCACTGATAAACCCTCAGGGATCACAATCAGTATGTCTGTCTCCTAGTTTGGATCTCTCTGTGTGTTTCCTAGGGGTAGAATCTCACAGCTTTCCGTCCCCTGTGTCGGCCCCTGTTTCACCTATGATTCTGGCCTCTGTTGTTGTTGCAGCCCTGATCCGGTCCACCTACCTAGTGAGATAGCCATCTTCTGTCCCCTAAAAAAAGGTTCAGAGGATAATTCTTGATAGTCCTGACCCTGGTTATACTGGTGGCCAGTTGCACTGATACCAGGGGAAACAGCATTTACAACACAGCCATTACATTGCGGTGCTTTTACAACGCGGTTGTTACAATGCCTGCGTTGTCAGTACCCGATACCTTTACATCGCAAGTCAAACTACAGAATAGTACAATTTACTTTCCCAACACCTTCCCTACTGTTGCACATGCTGGAGTTGGGATAGTAAATTATACTATTTCTAAGTCAAGGGCTCCCCCTACAGGAAGTCGATCTAATGACTTGCGATGTAAAGGTACTGCGTTCTAACAATGCGGTCGTTGTAACGACCGCTTTGTAATAGAATACAATGTAATAGCATGCGTAAAAACATGCTATATTTGTACCAGGCTGCTCATTATCGCTAACTAGACCACTCGAATACAATTATTTAGAGAATGTTTTGTAGCCATTTATGGGTAGGTGTTGGAACTAAGGGGGTGCCGTTTACTATTCCCACTTCAATCTTAACAAATTAGTGGAAGGTGTTGAACCCTAAAGGTGTGATATTCACTACTCCCACTTCAATGTATGCCATTTAGGGGAAGGTGGTGGACTCTAAAGGAGTAAAATGTTCCACACCCACTCCAATCTAACCCATTTTTTGCACAGTGTTGGACATTGAAGAGGTGACATTGTCTGTTCCCACTCCAATTTGGGGAAGATGTTGGACAGTAAAAGGGCGATATTGTCCTTCGCATAGAAGTCATTTTGGGGAAGGTTCTGGTTGCTTAACAGGTGACATTTCCTATTTCCACTCCAATCTACACCATGTTGGCAAAGGTGTGGAAACGAAAAGTGTGACATTCATTATGCCAACTCCAATCTAAGCCATTTTGGGGAAAGTGTGGGATGCTGGGATCCTGGTTTCTAGTCCCTCTTACATTCTCTGTGCTGTGGGCTTTCTGCTAGGGCTCATTTCACCATGCCCTCATGGCTTCTATGTGCTCATATCCTTGTTGACAATGTGGGGGTATGTGGTATTACTATTGAAATCTGCCAAGGCCATTAGGCCATTTTATAATGTTAATATGTTGTTCAAGATATCTCCCGGGTCCCGCAGGCCACTCGGTCACTTGTTAAAACATTTGTATTGTGTATGTATATTGCACCGGGCCCCCACTGGCAGTTTTGACAAATCTATGTACAGAAATTCATGCATTTAAATGGAAACATGTGTTTCTCTGGGAGACTGGCCTTAAACACCAATTTTACCCGCAGACCAATCAAAATCTCGTGATATGGAGCGTAAGTGCAGGGCGGCCATCTTGAGTTCTGAACAGATATTTATACTGCACCCAAACCACTAGGTAGTGCTTGACCTATTTAACTCCTGGAGAACCTGTTCTCTCCTCTTCTGTTACTGCTCATCTTAACAACTCCGAGCCAGCTTTAGGAACATCACCCTTCCAGCCCAACAACTTACCTGTGTTTCCTGTGACCCCGACTTAAACAGTGCGTCCAGAGATCCTCCACTTCTCAATTTTGAATACCTGTAAAGAGACAAGAATATGGTTGAATACAACAGGCAAGTTGGTTTTTTCCACATTTAGACATTGGTTTTGTATGCATTGCGCTTTGTAGACATGTAGCGCACAGACTTCTGTAGTCATCCAAGACATTCCCACGTGACCTTACCATAGTTTTTGGTATTACTCTAATACCAGCTAAAAAACTATGGTAAGGTCACGTGGGAATGTCTTGGATTACTATTGATATTATCCCCTCTTTTCCCTGGCCATAAATTATCTAATAGAGGGGGTCCCTTATTCATGTTACTGCGCACAGACTTCTGTGCATGGTTATCTTTGAAGGACATCAAAAGTGACCCTGAAAGTGCATCAAGAGAGTATGCATTATATTAATGTTTCTTCCTACTGTGGCACTAAAGCAGTATGTAATTCAAGTATGTGGCTAAATCATTGTGTGAAGTGGTATCTCTAAATATCCCTAAGAAGTACAGGACAATCTTTGATTTGTTTAACTTCTATGCAGCAATATGCTGCGCCATTGTAAGTGATGTTAATGACTATCTAAAAACAGTGGTTGGCATGTTCAACTGCTACTGATTGTAATCTGCATTACAACTTACCACTACACTACCTGGATGGTGTTGTCAGGAATAGAAGAGTCAGTTAAGCATACTCCTAAAGAGCCAGTGGCTTACCCCAAGGATGCAAGTCTGTAGTTTCTTATTTTGTCCCAACCTCTCTTCCCTTCTCGGGCGGTGTTTTATTGAAGGTTTCAGCTCCTTGATCAGACAACACCTTAGGAGATATAGGTGGTCCAGCATCGTTTCCGTGGATAGGATCAGGTTATTGGCGTGACATTGGATACTGAAGGTTTAACTTTTACTATTCCCACTACAATTTAAGTTATTTCAGGAAAGTTGTTGGACACCATTCCCACTCCAATCTAAACCATTTAGGGGAAGGTGTTGGACACTAAAAGGGTGATATTTTCTATTTCCATTCCAATCTAATCCATTTTGAGGAAGGTGTTGGATACTAAATGGGTGACGTTGACTATTTACACTCAAACCGAAACTATTTTGTGGAAGGTGTTGGAGACTAAAGGGGTGACATTTACTGTGGAGAAGTGTGGCTCAGGGGTTAGAGGCGGCAGACCCGGAAGCTGAGATCGGCCCTGGACCAGGGTTCAATTCCCCGCCTCGGTGGGTCTTGGGCTAAAAATTCCGCGGACTCGATAATTCTCGCTCCGGTGCCTTCTCGACTCACGGGTTCACACTCTGCGACTCTGAGCAATAGCTTGCTTAATCTCCACAACGGCCCCTCGGGCGGGATGCCTGGCTTTCACCTTGTGGATACCCTGCTGGGGTTATCTCACAGGGGAATACCAGGACGGGTTCCCTAAGCAAGCGCCGGGAAACCCACTGCGGGTAGCTGTGCGCTATACAAGCTCATGTTCCCATTCCAATCTAAGTATTTGAGGGGAAGGTGTTGGACACTAAAAGGGTGACATTTACTATTCCCACTCACATCTAAGCCATTCTGGATAAGGAATTGGACACTTAAATGAATACATTCACTGTTCCCACGTCAATGAAAGTCCCAATCCAATCTAAGCCTTTTTTGGACAAGGTACTACACATTAAAGGGGAAACATTTAATATTCCCAGTCTATTCTAAGCCATTTAGGGAAAGGCATTGGACACTAATGGCACAAACATTTGTATTACCAATTCACTCTAGGCCATTTAGTGAAAGATGTTGGACACTAAAGGGGTGAAATTCACTATTCCAGCTCCAATGTAAGCCATTTAGGGGAAGGTGCTGGACACAAAGGGCTTTATTATGACTACAGCGGCCCTTCAGACCACCGTAGCCACGGCGGTCCAACCACCTCATTAGAACTTGAGTGGTCAGTCTGCCTTGGCACCACCGCAACTGCCAGGGAGCAGAGATGCCTGGCGGTGTAGCAGCAGTCTTTTGACCACAAGAGGCTTGGTGGAGCTGCTGCAGCTCGACAAGAATATTACGAGTTTTCTCTCCGCCACGGTTTTCATGGCAGTGAGCCCGCCATGAAAAGTGTGATGCAGAGGAAACAAAGGGGGCCCTACAGGGACCTCTGTTGCCTCAGTGCTTGGTGGAGCATGCAGACATGCAGGTACATGCAGTCCATGCCCTGCAGGAACCTTCAGTGATGCGCCCATTGCAGTGCCTGTACGGCTCTCCTATCAACCTTTAACCAGTCACTGCTGTGGGCCAGCCGCCGGAGAGCAGCCTGACCTGGATTCCAGTCAGAATCCGGCAGGTGGTCGAATTAGGAGAAGGGCGCTGTGTGCCAACCCGCTCCCTCACCACCAAAATCATAAAGCAGAGATATTTAATATTCCCACCCCACTCTAACCTGTTTCGTGGAAGGTGATGGCCAATAAAGGAGGGACATTTACTCTCCACACCCCTATGTAAGCAATTCAAGGGATGATGTTGATCGCTAAAAGGGAGAAATTTACAATTCCCCCTCCAGTCTAAGCCTTTTTGGGGAAGGTGTTAGATACTAAACAGATGAAATGTAGTATTTCCACTAAAATCTAAGCCATTTTATCGAAGGTGTGGACACTAAAGGGATGACATTTTCGTCGTCCACTCCTATCGAAGCCAATTCAGGGAAGGTGTTGAACACGAAAGGATTTACATTTACTGTTCCCACTCCAATCTACGTTATTTCGGGAAAGGTGTAGGGCACTAAAGAGGTGTCATTCACTAATCTCACTCCAACCTAAGCTGTTTATGGGAATGTATTGGACACTAAAGGGTGACATTCACTATTCCCACTCCAATCAAAGTCCCAGTCCAATCTAAGCCATTTCTGGAAGGTTTTGAACACTAAAGGCACAACATTTACTATTCCCATTCCAATTTAAGCCATTCAGTGGAAGGTGTTGGACATTAAAGGAGTGATATTCTTCGTTTTTACTCGAATGTAAGGCATTTAGGGGAAGATGATGGACAATAAAGGGGTGGCATTTACTATTCCTACCTCAATCTAACCCATTTTGTGGAAGGGGTTGGACACTAAAGGGGTGGCACTTACTATTTCCACCCCAATATAAGCCATTTAGTAGAAGACGTTGGACACTAAAGAGGTAACATTTACTATTTCCACTGAAATGTAATATAACTTTTTAACATAATTAACTGTAAAAATAATAACATATAAATAAAATATTTTAAAATGATATATTTTATAATAAATTATCATTTGATTATATAAAACCAACTAAATAAAAATAATTTGAAAACACTAAACAACATACATTAAAAATGTGAAATTGAGAGAATTGAGAATTTACTTCATTTTCATAGTTACTATAAACCATTGCAATACAAAAGTTTCAATTAAAACCATAGGAACGTGATACAATATAAAAGTGCGCATTTGTAGTTTCCCAAAGCATTAAAAAACTTTAAATAAGTTGGATTACTAACAACAATAAAAGACACTTTGGTGCCAGTGCAGTTTGTTGCCAGGGCAGGCAATGCAGTCAGTGCAGAGTACGATTCCGAATCAGCCAATGCAATCAATACCAGAAGGTACTGCACTGAGTTTCTATGCTGCTACCTTAGTTAAAACAGCCTCTGTTCTTTGGTTGGATGAACTATACTAGGATCACCAGTGTGTGAAGTTGCCAACAGTTTTCGATGGCTAGGCCTGTGTAGAGTGGTTTCTAATATGCCTGCTCTGAATCCCAGGTGAGGCTGGATCATGTAGTGGTATTTTTTGCTTGCCTAATGCAAGAAATCTTACTAGTCTGCAATTTAGTTGTGGTTCTCCTGGAACGAAGAATGCCAGAACTGCTTGCCTCCTTGAGCTCATTTCCCTAAGATTGAAAGGGATTTTTAGCAACTGTTTCCTTTCCTGCCACATCACCTTGAAGGTGCTAGTAGATGGATGATATCTCCCAGCCCGTTTTCGCACAGGCAGCAAGAAGTTGGGGGTGACATCCTCAGCCACGGTGGAATGTTCTGAGTGCACCGGAGCATGCAAAGGAGAAATTTTAAGAATGTTATTTTCCGTGATTTTGGATATCCCAAAAAAAGTATTTTTGAGGGGCGAAGATTTTATAGATATTTAAGGTCATTCAGGCATGGGATCTAGCCAAAAAGCCAATGAGAGATGTTTTAGGGATTTCCAGACCAGCAGCATAAAGGTTAAGTGATAGATCTGTGTATTCCAGAGGGCATAGAGCCCACTGCTTGCCAGAGCCTCTTGCAAGTAGCCTCTTGCAGGGGACTTCTCCCTCTGATGGATGTCTTGCCATGAGAGCTGGTTTAAAGTGTTTGGGGCCAATAGTCTGATCTTATTCCAGCAGATGATGTATGCGCTGTATCTGTCCCATGATTGCTTCAATAGGCCAAACTCCAGCCTTAGTTGCGCTGGGGAGGTGTAATTTGGGAGGCCAACATGGTTCTATATGCTTTGACTGCAGTGCTATCCAGTAGCTTGGTGTCTCTACCTCTCATTATTTCGCTGCCATAAGTTATTGTTGGTAGAATTTTTGCCTGTGCTACTGTTCAGGAGGGACTATATTCCGCAGTATCCAGCCGGACACACAATTTAATCAATTAAATGTTCAGAGCATTTTCAAGAGCAACCAACAATATAAGTGGGATACAGTCCTGTATCCAGTACAAGAGAACAAAACAAACATACAAATAGACATTAGGATTTTCAGGCAGCTGGTTCAATTTGTGTGCCGCCAAAATACCAGGATCTCATTCGTTTCCTCCTGTTGTTAATAGAGATTGTCCTTGTTTTCTTGAGATTGATTATCAAGTTGTTTTCTCTGGCAAAGTCCTTTATTTCGTTGAGAAGATGTTGCATGCAGATTGCTGTATGACTAAGCAGAATTACATCATTCGCTTACAGAAGGTTGGACAAAGTTGTGCCGTCCAGCCAGGGCGCGTGGAAGTTACGGGAGTTGAATGACTGTGGTAGAACTGCCATAAATAGATTAAATAAGGTAGGCGCCAGCACACAGCCATTTTTCAGGCCTTTGGTTGTTGTTACTTTTCTCGAGAGGTAAGTCCCTGCTCCCAGTTTCACCTGTACCCAGGTGTCTGTATGGAGGAGTATTAAAATTTTTAAGAGGGCTTGTAGGATGCCCCAATGTGCTAGCTTCCCCACTATCTTACCCAATCAACGTTATTGAAGGCAGTGCTGAAGTCAATAAAACAAAGGTGCAGCTTCATTTTCTTGGACATTGTTGCATCAATAAGCAGAGAGAATGTCATGATATTGGTTGATGTACCTGTTTTTTTGCTGAAACCTGTCTGGTTTATTGGTATATTTATCACTGTCAACAGCCCAGATTGTGAGTTACTTCAACATGGTTCCCGTGAAATATTTGGTCTTGTTGTCAATCAATGCCACCAGTCGGTAATTACCAGGCATGGCTTTATTGCCAATTTTATGGACCAGGACAATTGTGGAGACTTTCCATGAGACAGGGATTCTGCCCAGTGATCTCACTTCCGAGAATAAATGTTGAAGTATTCTTGCCCACTCTTGTACCCTCGGTCTGAAAAGGGCCAGAGGGGTTTTATTTGGGCCCGGGCCCCTTCATGTCTTCCTTTTTGCGATCTGCTGCTTAATTCGGAGCAACTCAGCAGCATTTATCTCCTCCTCTGGCAATTGATCTATATTAGGAGATGTTTGTAAGACTCCCTCCTTTGCTGAAGTGCCTTCCGAGCGATCTCCAAGTGAGGCCCTGTTTTAGGAGATTGATGAAGAACCCGCAATTTGATGATTAAAGTGATAATTTCAGAAATGAGCCCAGGTTTTCTCTGGTATGTGGGAAGAGGTGCCACCATGCTGTGGACACATGATTATGTTTATCATTTTCCAAAAACGGGCGCTATCGTTGTGGTTTATGTTATGGAGGAGCTTTGCCCAAATATCCTCTTTGTGATTTTTATTGATGCCCCATTTCAGTTGCTTTAGCTTTATTATCTGATTTCGCAAAGCGGAAAGGAGAGTTGTGTTCCCTGGGTCACGTCGCAGGGATCTCATTGAGCTGTTTATGGATCTTTTTAGGCCCTTTATTTGGGCCCTCTGTGCTTTCGTTAAGCTTTTTTCCGTCTTTGGAGCAAGAGGACAGATCGTATGGTTTGCGAGGCATGCAGGTCTGTAAATGTGGCTGTTCAGCGTTCCAGTTTGATCTATAACTCTTTACTGTCTGTTGTGAGTGTACAAGTTTAATTGCTGTTCCAGACAGGGATTCAATATTGTCTGCCGTAAATTTGATTCTCTTGTAATTTGACGTGTAACTGGGGCCCTGAGTGGTGCTGGCTGAATGCAAAGAGGTATGCTTGCAGCTATGGAGATTTCTTGTGGACGTTTATCAATGTACCTGTTGTCTCCCATTCTGAAGCTGAGTATGAAGGGAAATAGCAAGATACTGGCGAACGTGTAGTCCAGTATCGAACAGGTTGCTTTAGAATATTGGCTCGCTGCAGAGAGGGAGTCACCTCTATCCTCTAGAAGGTTTCTGATGTTTTTGTTGTTCTTTCCATAGGTTGAGCCACATTGAGTTGGTATGTTACAATTTGAAGATTGGACGCTCTCTTCATTGCCCTCTGACGTGCCCAAAAGAGTCCCGTGACAGAATGAGGTTGGGGGTTTCAACATTACTTATGTAAGTTGTTAGTTGGCCGATTAGCTTGGCAGAGTCAATTGCTTTATGTTTTGGGTGGATATATGCTTTAACAGTCACTACATCATCTTGTGCTCCTGGCAGAGAGAGAGTGCATTTAACTGCGGCGGAGACCTCTGTGGCAAGGCCGACTACTGCTGCTGATGTTATGGTAGTTGAAGATATTTAAGTTGCCATCCCTTCTGAGGATTGTTCATATTTCCCGCCCTTTGTGGCTGGAGTGGTGAATCATATGAACCCTTTCAAATGTAGTGGTTCTCTGAGTCATGTTTCTTGGAGCAAGAATATGTTGAACGTGTTAGGGTATTGCAGGAATACCTGGTCTGAGATTTTTGTTGCCAAGCCATTGACATTCTGTAGAGGTGGTTCTGGTCCTTGTAATCAGCTCAAGATTTGGATGACTGCTTCGGGGGGCTATAGTTGCCCGGGAGAAGGTATGCAGGGTGCCCTGAGTGTGAGTCCTTTGTTATGGAGATTGGCCCAATGCCTCTCTCGATCTATCAATCAATCAATCAATCAATCAATCAATCAATCAATCAATCAATCAATCAATCATTTGTAAAGCTCACTACATACCTGCGAGAGTCTCAAGGCACTGGGGGGGAGCTACTGATCGAACGGCCAGGTCTTGAGTATCCTCCTGAATATCAGCAGGTCTTGGGTCTGTCGTAGGCTCAGTGGGAGAGTTTTCCATTTCTTGGCGGCGAGGTGGGAGAAGGATCTCCCACCGGTGGTTGTTCTTTTGTTGTGCTGGACAGTAATGAGTGAGAGGTCAGCGGAGCGGAGCTGTCAGTTGGGGATGTAGAAGGAGAGCCGTCTGTTGAGGTAGGCTGGGCCGGTCTTGTGGAGTGCCTTGTGTGCGTGGGTGAGGAGCTTGAAGGATATCCTCTTGTTGACGGGGAGCCAGTGCAGGTTTCTCAGGTGGGGGGTGATGTGGTTGTGGCGTGGTACGTCGAGGATCAGTCATGCCGAGGCGTTTTGGATGAGTTGTAGTCGTTTGATGAGCTTGGTCGGGGCTCCCGTGTAGAGGGCGTTTCCGTAGTCAAGTCTGCTGCTGACGAGGGCCTGGGTGACTGTCTTTCTTGTATCTGTCGGGATCCATCTGAAGATCTTGAGGAGCATGCAGAGGGTGTTGAAGCAGGAGGAGGAGATGGCGGTGACTTGCTTGGTCATTGAGTGCGTTGAGTCGAGAATGATTCCCAGGTTGTGTGCATGGTCGGTGGGTGTCGGGGCTGCCCCCAGTGCCGTCGGCCACCAGGAGTCGTCCCATTCTGAAGGGTTGGAGCCCTGTCAAGGATTGGTTGGCACTATTAAGGGGGTCGAGGTGGTGGGCCAGGCAGGGTGGGCAAGGCTCCCCTCCGCTGAGGTCCTCGCCAGAATTGTTGACAGTGGTGAGGATGGAGTGGCGGCTGGTGAGCAAATAAGAGCTGCAGCAGGACCTGCAGCTGCCGTTTTTACAAATCTGGCTAGTGGGGCCCTGCGGGCTGACGCAGGCCGAACCCGGAAATAAACGGGCTGCCTCTGCATCTCCCTGCGACTCAATCTCCGCAGCCGCACTGGAAGGCGAGTGTGCACCTTCAAGTAGCAGGACCTAGCCGCAGAAACATGGGTTGAGTCCCTAGTCAGGCTCTGGTCGGGCTTTGGTCAAGTTGTCTCAAATTTGGCTCAAACTTCCACCTGAGCTCCACCCTGAAGCTCACATTCATTGGGGGGGAGCTACTTGTCAGCTGGGGATGCTGAGGCAGTTACTGCTGTGCAGTGCCAGGAGCCGAGGTCCGAGCCGGGCACCACAGTTCCGCGCTAGGAAAGCTCCTGTGGCCCCAACCTCCTACGTCCTTGCATCCTCCTTGCTCCTGGCTAGGGCTGCGACCCGAGTTGTGATGCAGTGCCAAGAGATGAGGTCCGAGCCGGCTCCGCAACTCCGCAGCTCCACAGTTCCAGTGGCCCCCCCTCCTGCGACCACGCATGCTCCTTGCTTCCAACTATGTCTGATGTCTGAGCGGAAAAACCTGAGATCTGGGACACACAAGGATTGTCATTTTTCTAAAATTACATATATTAATTCCATCAACATTATACAAGTATAATATGTAATGATTTTACCTCACATATATGAAAAAATATAAAATTAAAAATACCAAAATAACTACAAATCTAAAGATTATATGAGCAAAACAATTACAAAACAACATTTTGTATAACTATAAACAAAAAATATGTGCAATAAACATAGTTTTTAAAATCTTTAATATAAATGTATTTTTTACAACATACTTAGATGTAAAATCGATCAAGTAAACTTACAAAAATATATAATTGATAATACAATCTTTTTTATTAAGACAAGTTAAACGTTTAAATCATATCAAATCAAATCAAAAAGAGCTTTATTCGGTTTTAGTCTTGTAAAATCGGAAAAAACAGGTAAAATAAAACATATAACATCATTTCATAAAATCATATTAAAAATACAAATGTACGCAGTTATAGTATTTAAAATCGTCATTTCATAGAATTGTCTAAAATACATATGTACTTAGTTCTAGTAATTCATTATTTACAGCTAGGCTCAGTCAAAGCATATTATTGGTGTAATACAATAAATTAGACTATCCTATGAAATTTTAAATATTCTGTTTCTACATTAGACATTTTTCCTTTCCTTTACTCTTAGCATGCTTTTCAAAAAAGCTGCCATAACTCCAATTAAGTAATCATTATCTAATTATTTTAAATATAGGATGGCCGGTCGACATTGTCTCCATCTCCCTGATCTTAACAAAGGCAAGTTCCATCTGGTTCTTTCATTGACATAAAATTTGCAAAATAAAATCACATGAATCGTTGTTTGTGGGAAGAGACCTTCACAAGGACAAGGACATCATTCTCTTGACCAAGTGTTAATTTCAGGGTAACAAATTAATCGGTGAAAGGTCCCAAACCTAAAATGTGTTAAATTATACCTGTCATATCCCCCAGACAGCGTAGGAGAAACGGTTGGACATCATATGTGATTACAGTCATTAGGTGTTGGATGACCGCAGGTTTATTAATCTCCATTACCAATCTGTTTGCTTCCAGGTGGGCCATGCAGATTGCTTTAAACTCCTTCCAGTTAATACTATTCAGTGACTTTGGGGAAGTACAGTACTCTAAATGCCTGAGTCATGCATATGTACTTTAAACGGGTAATCTTTGCTGCGGGATCCAACTTCATAGAGTCCATTATTATTTCTTGATTCAGGCCTGTACTGATGGAGGTCCAAATGGAGGTCCAAACTCTATGTCAAAGAAGCTCTGGCTATACCCGAATGATGTCTGAGATACAAGGCATCCCTAACTAACAAAGACTGTTATAAATGGGGGAGCTAGCAGGAACAGCCAATATAAATCTTAGAAAAGAATTTTCAACATATTGAATAGGGGAGGGTTCATGAAAACCCCAAACTCCCGCCCCAAAAATGGCCAGACTCACACACTTTGCTTGATAAATCTTTAAAAGAATTTCCTTGGGTATTCTGCCCATTTTCTTTGAAAGGTTTATAGGGGCCACAGTTGATTTTATAAGAAAAAGGCTACTTCCCTTAACTGCCTGTCCCGACTTGCCAGTACGGTTAAACAGGATTCCCAGATATGTAAGTATGTTTATGGATTCAATCCTGTTTTTCCCAACTTGAATACTCCTGCATTTTTGTCTCCTTCGCCCACAAGTCATTACACAAGTCTTTGCTTCTAACTTTAACCCTATGTTCTCCATAAAGTCAGTACAGGAAGTCCTAACGGGGTGTGCGCCATTAGGACAGCATTGTCTGCATAGAGGAGGGAGACTATCGGCCATTTGTTAACATATAGTGGTCCCAGGTCCTGGCCACGAACTCCTGCTCCAATGCTTTGGTGTAAAGAGTGAACAGGAATGGGGCCAGGACACACGCTTGTCTCACCACCCCCCCCCCCTCTACACGTTAAACAGTGTTGCGCACTCCCCTTTGGTTCCATAGCAGACCTTGGCAGTTGGCCCGTATATAGTTGTCATAGTAACTGTACCAGGACTGTGTCGACCATTAAGTCAGCCAGGATGTTTCATAATTTACTGTGAACCACACAGTTGAAAGTGGATGTGAGGTCAGCAAATGCCAGATAAAACGTTTCTGGTTTAGCCTTGTTATATTTTCATACTAATATGCTTAGGTTTAAAACTCGCTCATTTACACCTAGGCTTGCCCTAAAACCGTATTGTACGTCACTGAAAATGTTACCTTCAGCCCATGTTTGTAGCCTATCTAAGATGATCCTTCCTACTACCTTCATCAGGGAATCTAATAGAGATATTGGTCGGTAGCATGCGAGATTACCGGGTTCCCCTTTTTTTGAATATCAGTACTATAACCGATTCTGACCACGTACTAATGAAGCCTTTCATGCAACAAGCTTGGAGTACCCGTGTTATAGAGATGGAATAGATTTGAAAAAATCAATTGGCAGCCAGTCTGATTCGGGTGCTTTACCGATCTTGCTTGCCTTAATTGGCCCGACAACATCTTTCTGTGTTATCTGGAAATCAATGTTGAAGGAAGCAAGGGACCCGTCCTCCTGCTGCTCTACACCTTCAATTTAATTTTCTGTACCACCTTGCGATTTATACGCACTTGAGAAGAAATCCACCCAGAACTTTTCAACAATTGCCACTTCTATCGTCGGTGTGTTAGTCTTGGTATAAAATAGTGCCTTTACCGCCTGCCAAAAAGAAGAGCTATCTTTACTTATAGAGGCTTCTTGTAGAGTGACCCATGCTTATTCTTTAAGTTCCTTCTGTCGTGTTCTTCTGGCTTGATTATAAAGTTTCCTACATTCTCTAATTTCCCCCGGATCTCTTTCTGTCTTATGTAGGGACTCTTTGAACTTTTTATATGCTTTGGTGGAATTTGAGTCTAACCACCCCTTCCTAATATTGCGATTTTCCTTGATTTCAGCTCTAAGCAAGTTTTGAACAGTTGAAGTAATTTAAAAAAATCCTAGCAATATATATTCTCATGAGAGGTGTATTCTTCCAGGCATAGACCTCAGTTACTATTTGTTTATTAAGCTCAGATGATTCGTGGCTGGGCCAACGCAACGTATATCAATTCAATCTGCCCATTTGTACATTTTGAGTCCATGCTAGTTGATTATTGTATTGCCTTTCTGAGCAGTTGGAAATGTGATGTCAATGCTTAAGGGCAGATGATCACTCGTGGAATTTTTATGGATTTTATAACTCCAAATATGACTTGCATAGCGATTTGGAGCAGTTATAAAACTATAGTGGATTCTAACACCCTTCCTATAAATGTGTGCCCAAAATACACTGTAGGGGAGAATAAACAATTCGCAAAGCCAAGATTGTGTGTAAATGATAACTGAAATATCTCCCCCCTATCTGAGTGAACAAAGTGCATTAGGGGATCCTCCTCCTGCACTGTTAGGCCACATTTTCCAAGCCCTGCTAATGGGCATAGCCAATATTAAAATCACCTCCCCATATGCTAATCATTTCGGTTTCACTGGTTGCCTTTAATTTATTGAGATCTTCACTAAGCATCTTCATCACAGCCCCCAACCGTTCTTTTTCAACATCGTTATAAAAATTGATTACTATAAGAGTATCTATCTGAGTGAACAAAGTGCATCGGGGGGATCCTCCTCCTGTACTGTTAGGCCACATTTTCCAAGCCCCGCTAATGGGCATAGCCCAATATTAAAATCATCTCCCTGCAGCGACGGCTCGTGGAGGGAGTTACGGTGGGGCAGGAGGGCGGGGAGGGGGAGGGGCAGGGCGGAGGTTGCTAAAAACCGGCAGATGGATAAATGCAGGTAAGTAAACAATTTAATTAATAAAACGAATTTCGTAGTGTGCCTTGCATCGCAAAATGCAATGCAGTGTGAGCTACGAAATTCGTTTTATTAATTAAATTGTTTACTTACCTGCATTTATCCATCTGCCGGTTTTTAGCAACCTCCGCCCTGCCCCTCCCCCTCCCCGCCCTCCTGCCCCACCGTAACTCCCTCCACGAGCCGTCGCTGTCTCCCTGTTCTTTTTCAAAATTGTTATAAAAATTGATTACTCAGTCAGTCAAATTGGCTTTATTTCGATATAAAAATATCTTAAAAAGCAGTATATATGCATTACAGTAAGATAAAAAGATAAAAGCCTAGCCATAAAACACAATCATACTAAATATAATACAAATGGCGGCAATAAATTACATAAAATGGTCTGACAAAATGACCTTGATTAAACAATATACATAAGCCTTTTTGACCTAATCAGCCACGCCCATGCTAAAAACTTTGCTATACCACAGACAAATAGGGGCGGTTTATCAGACTTCAAAATTGGTAAAGCCACACTATAATGTCTAGTACCCAAGTCTTTACACAAGGGTTTTAACCACCTGGTGCGAGGAGCTTCATAGGCGGGGCATTCAAATAAAAGGTTGGGGACCGACTCAATCCTAGAAGGACGAAAAGGGCAGGAAGATACAGTTTGTGCCAGGATCTTCCAGCGTGCAGTCAGTTCTCCCTCGAGGAGCATGCCTATTCTAAATTTAAAATATAAAGCCCTGTCTCTAGATATTAAAATGGTAACAAGATAGGGTTCTCGGAGGGGTACATCCTTCACTATTAGAAATTCACTAGCGGATTTGCATAAATTGGGATCAGTATTTCTCCTGGTCATTACCCAATTCCAATACACTCTTTTCAGGGCTGACTTGGGAGGGGCGTACCTGGACAGCCAAGCCTCTCCAAGACCCAACTCCTCTAACAAATGCTTTACATCCATTAACCACCTTATTTTTGACCAGCCAGACATAGATAGTATTTCCTTTAGCCCCTCTGCATAGCTGTCAAGTTCAGGGGCCCTCCAAATGCGGGCCCAAAGAAGAAGGGGTCTCAGTCTAGCCTGGTCTTTAATGGAATGGCAGCCCATGTCCAGGAGCAGTGGGAGAGTGGGGGTACAATTGGGGAGACACATCAAATCCTTCAAAAATGTATTTTCTGAGCAGGATAGCTGGTCTACATTCTGTGCTATATAAAGCTCTGCCCCATATAGCGCCGCACTAACGCCTCTTGCCACATAAATATCTAACAACGGGCAATAGGTTTAAAAGTGGATAATCTCTGTTCCTTAAGGAGAGCCCCCACCACCCTTTTGTGATTTAGTAACTTTTTTGGAGATGACTGTTCCATCTCATGGTGTCAGAGAGGCGGATACCTAGGTAGTCAAACTTCTTAACTCTTTCTAGGGTTACCGTATTTAGCACTGGTGGCCTCCCAAGTTTTTTAGGAGGGTTCAAGGCCAAATATTTTTTTTTTTCAGTATTGATCTTTAGGCCCCTAATCTCACAAAAAGATTGAAACCTGTCTAGGAGGCTCTGCAAACCAACCGGGGATTTAGAAATCAAAAGGGTGTCATCTGCAAATAATAAAGTGGGTATTCTCCTCCCTGCCATGGAAGGGGCGTCTGCAGGATTTTTTAAAAGATGCTCCACCCCTCCGTTCACGTATAATGAGAACAGATTACTACAAGAGTATATTTACTGTCTATGCATATCAATATTATTTGATAGTGAGTTTCAGATTTTATCATATTGGACTTTGTTGCCCCAATCAGATTGGATACATAAACAGAGATTCCTCCTTTGGTCTTCCGTGTATCGAACAAATCACTGGCGTTAAAAATGTCCTGAAGCCATTTATATGTACTTCGTCTATTGCCCAGGTCTCTTGCACACATAGAATGTCGAATTTATCTATAAAATCTAACCAAGAGGTGTTATTCAACTTACTTCGGAGACCAGCAATGTTCCAAAAAAAGAACACTAACAGATTTGGGGGATCAAAAACTGAAGGCAGAATCAGTGTGGCAAATTTGTTTGTTTCTAGATTGCAAATCTCGGATATCAGCACCAATCAAGGCCAGTTTTATTTCTTCCCCTATTGTTTGGGCTGAACCAAGATTTTCTTTATCACGTAGTTCCCATTCCCTCAAGTCAGTTTGATCAGTCGATGTAGCTTCGCAAACAATCTGCGAGTCATAGTAGGCACCAAATAAGGTCTGACTTAATGAAGATCCCTGAGGGACTCCACAAGGAAGAGTAAATGGGGCGGAGGTAAAAATCTTCCAAGCCACCAAATGCTCTCTGTTTGACACAAAGTACCTGATCAGTTTAAGAGCAATACCTTTGATGTCTATATTTTCTTAATGGTTTACCAAGGAGAAATGGTCAACCATATAAAATGGGCCAAAAGATCTAATAGGATCAAGACTGCATGATTTCCTCTATCCACAATGGCCCTGATCTCTTTAGTTGCCACCAATAAGGTGGATTTTGTACAGAGCTAGGGCCTAAACCCTAAAAGAAGCTGTAAGGAGCTCCTTAAAACTTAATGACCTATAAACCAAATTCTTTGCTTCCATCCCCGAGCCAAAATATTGGAAACGTTAGTGAATGTACAGCTCATGGAATATCTTGATCGCTTAGTCTTATACACACCTTTCAATCTGACTTTAGACCTCAGCATCCCATGGAGTCAACCCTTTTCAAAATGTCTGAATCCATAAAAACACATTTTGACAATTATCAGAATGTCATCCTGATATATCTAGATATGGTGGTGGCTTTTAATATGGTGGCACATGCTTTACTTCTACCGTGCATTGCCAAACTTGGAATCTGTAGCCACATTTCGCTAATGTTTTGATCATTTTTTGCGGACAGGAAATAGGTGATCATAGCTGCTCATTTCAGCTCAGGGGACAGTTTGCTTAAAAATGGAATCCCCCAGATTCCAACGCTGTTTAATATTTACTTGACTCCGTTGGTTTCCCTTATTGAACCCTTTATGCTCACTGTTTTGTATGCAGATGATACTCAACTAATTCCATCTTTAGATAAAGATTCCTCATGCTCTGAATTGAACTTTAAGACCTTGGACACACATTCTCACAATTAGGATAGAGGGTGGGACTCCCTGCCAGCCAACAAAAACTACTAGATGGGCATTATGTAGTCTACAAGTGCGGGGCGCGGCTTAGCAGACAGCAATGGCGGTTGCATGAGCTAGTTGCTCCAAGCCGACCTGGCAATTGTTTGGCTGTGAACGATGCAACCGATAGCCTGACATTCTCCGGACGGTGCAAGCTGCTACGGGAGAGGGCCGCCGTCCTCAGGGAGGGCTCATTGCAGCAGGGAAGCTGATCTATTCTGAGCCCTTGAAGGCCAACTGAGAGTGAGGTTAGGCCCTGGAACGCCTGCTATGATGAGCGTAGGAGTGGGAGCTGGGTTGCGGATGGACGTGCCTGGCCGTGCCTAAGACTCCCCTCAATTGCAGAGGTCAGGAGTTTGGAGAGACAGAGGTCTGCCCTCGACGGGTGAGCCCTGCCCTCAGTGGGCTTATGACAATTGCTGTGGGGGCTACGCAGGCCGAGTGAGACCGGTGGTGCTGCGGCCCTTGTGGTGGGAAAGAGCGGCTAGATTCTGGCTGGGCCTTGGCGAGAGCTGGGCATCATCTCAGGGAGCTCGTCATGGCGGGAGCGGACCTGGGGTCAGTCCTAAAGATCTGCTCATCCCAGCTCCTGCCTGTAATTCCCCTCCCTAATCGCCTGTGGCAGCAGAGGGCTGCATCTGCTGGGAGCAGACCGGCCTGCTGCGACTAACAAACGTGATGCGCTGCCCTGAGAAGACCAGGGGCGCTGTAGAGTCTACGGGGCGGAAAAAGAGCCTGGGCTGTGAAGCAAGGGCTGGGAGCTGGTGGTGGCCCTAGGACCGGACCCTGAACCTGAGGAGCCTGAGTAGGCATGGCTGGACGGGTTGGGACGCAGCAGGGAAGATCACTGCCTGAGTGAGGCCCCTCCTTGCTGCATCTTCTGGATGCTGTGGTTGTGGAGCGAGGGCCTGTGACTGTGAGGCACAGGGGTTAATGTCCTGGAGAGACCCTAGTGAGATGTCCAGTAGTTGCAGCGCAGAGTCTCGGGGACTGCATGTGAGAGACAACTGGGCCCCCACCCTGGGAGAATCCCGTAGAGGTTCATGGGCTCTAGTGACTCCTCTGACACCGAGGACCAACACTGGTGGGCCTGGCTGCCATCCCAGTGAGACCTGACACTTGGGATATGGAGGTCAAACGAGGGAACCACAGAGTATATTGCAAACACTTTACTACGCCTCCCGGGGACCTCATTTACTGCTGGGTTAGGGAGCCCCTACCCCCGGGTAAGACCAGAGTAGGTAAAATACGACACACCATGGGCCTTGCAGCTCAGAGGCAGCTATCACTGAGAGGGACATACCAGGGGTGAATCCAGGGACACCCTAAGTTAGCATTGACTTTTAGCGGCAAAGATGGGCAAGAGGACCCACGAGAACGGGCCCAGAGTAATTTGGGGACGCAACTGCACAAAGACCCCATTCAACAGCAGCTTACCAAGATCCTGGAGGCAATATCGGACACAAAAGAGACATTGGACCAGGATATAGGCACAGTGTTGGTGAGTCTGGGTCTCCTATGTGCAGAGCATCATAAACTCAACGAAAAGGTGAAAGTAGTGGAGTCGAGTCTAGTGGAGTTGTCCCCAGTCCATCAAGCAATGGCCAAGCAGGTGACAGAACTCACAGACAGGGTCAAGACACTGGAGCGCCAGGCAGAGGAGGGAGAAGGTCGAAGTCCCTTACACTTCACACAGCCCTGTGGAACACTGAAGAAAGTCAGAACACCCTGAAGGACCTCACAATAGCTAGTTTGGGACTTGATTAACTTTTGAAGATGTATGTAGGGTTTGGACGGAGAGTTGGGCCATGTTGGAACCCTTTGCTTTTTTTGTTTTCTTTTTTTGTGCTAAATTTGTCTTGCTTACAGTGCAGAAGTCAGATTGCTCTTTCTCTTCGTGGGGTGGGTGGAGGGGGTGCTGGTGCTGGTGGCGCGGAGATGGACTGAACGGTCCAGAATGCCAACACACTGCCAGACATTGACATTTCTTATGTGGAACATTAAAGGGATGCGGTCCATGTCCAAGTGTCATAATATCCATAACTACCTGAAGAGACAGGGAGCGCAAATAGCTCTCCTACAGGAGATGCGTTTGCTCCATAAGGAACAAAAAAGACTCCATAGGCGCTGGCGGGGACAGGTTTATGCCACACTTTTATCAGTGTATGCCTGTGGGGCACTAATCTGGATCAGATCAGGGGTACCTTTTGAGTTGACACAGTCCGTAATAGACAAAGACGGCGGATATGTCTTTCTCGTGGGGAGGCTATATGCACAAGACATTACCTTTCCACTCACATAGCAGGTATGATGGTAGGCCACGCCTAGTGGGCGGGAACTTTAATGGAGTGCTGGACCGCTCCCACAGTCCCCTGCCAGGGGCTCAGACATCCCAAGTAGCGGCCAGGCTGAGGGAGTGGATGGCCCATTGGGGGCTGGGAGGTATTTGGACGATTCAACATGGGGAGACTCGGGAATACTCCTCTTACCCCCCAATACACCAGCTAAATACACAAAAAGATGCCTTTTGGTGTTCACCCATCCTCACAAATTCCATTACCTACACAGAATATCTTGGACACACCCTCTCAGACTACAGCCCACTGTTATTGACATACCAACCTCATGGAGGCAGACCCTCAATACCTACATGGCGACTTAACCACATGTTCTTAGAAGATATACCATTTAACGGCACCCTGCACTCCCTTGTGAATAGGTTTTTGTTGACAACGAGTGCCCCACCTCCTCAGTATTGATAGAATGGGAGGCGTTTAAGGTGGTGGTGTTGGGTCATTGCATGGGGCAAATAAAGGGCATAGGAAGGGAGCTCCATCAGGACCTGCTGGCCAGGGAGGAAGAGATACGAGCATTAGACAATCTCCATGGAGAGGACATACAAGCTCATGCACGCCTCCAAGACAAGCGCTCCTAATGCAATGATACCTTAGAGATTAAGGTCCTATTACTATAGAACATACATGGACAGAGTGCAGGTGGAGGAGGGGCAATCTAGTCGCCTGTTGCCTTGGTTAATCAGTCCCAAAACCTATGGGTCTCCCATTATGTGTATAGGGTCCACAACCGGCCTCCCGGTCCATGACCCTGATGAGATCAATGGCTTATTTCGAAGCTATTATAAGAATCTCTTCACTGTTCCCCCTGAGGTCCCCAGTGCACACATTGCCGCTTTTTTAGATCCGTTAAACCTCCGCACTCTAGATGCAGATGACAAGAAGGAACTTGGAGGACCTGTGACCCTACAGGAAATTTGGATTGCTATCATATCTATGGCTAACAGGAAAACTCCTGGTCCAGATGGCCTCCCAGCAGAATTTTATAAGAAATTTAGTCTGAACTAGCTCCCAGACTGGTGACTTTATATGCAGTCACTACAATTGGGCAATTTACCAAAAACCATGCACGATGCATTGGTGATTCCGCTCCCCAAGACTTCATCCCTAGATGCAGGGGTGAAAGACTACAGGCCTCTCTCTATGCTCAATACCTACTTTAAACTACTCAGCAAGGTATTGGCACTTAGATTACTCCTACATATGCAGAGCCTAATCCATGTAGATCAAAATGGGGTCCTCCCCTCCCGCAGTACCTGGTACAATCTACATAGGCTGCACTCAGTACTTTACCTCCCTGAGGTGCGGACCCTTTGTCAGGCCTCCATTTTGTCAATAGACCTGGAGAAGGCCTTTGACAATGTGGGTTGGGAACACCTACTCAAGGTTATGAGGCATTTGGATCTGGAGAGGGCTGGGTGAACTGGGTGCGATTATTGTACACATGCCCCACAGGGAAGGTTAAGTCGGGTAAATATATCTCACCACAATATCAAGTAGAGCAGGGAACCCGTCAAGGACGCCCCCTGTCACCGCTTCTATTTGTCTTGGCAATAGGGACTCTGGCTGAGTTCTTCTGGCGGGGGGAGAGGGCAAGGGGCTGAAAATAGGTGGAAAAATAGGGACCATCTCTCTTTATGCGGATTACCTATTGGTTGACCTGTGTGACATTCAGAAAGGCGCAGAAACCGCACTACAACTCTTAGAGTTCTTTGGGGAACTATCAGGCCTACGGGTCAACAAGCATAAAACATACCTGTTCCCAGTGGCTGAACCACTGGTGCATGCCCTTGACCTACCTGCGGATCTTCATTGGGCGTCAGATACATTCAAATACTTATGTATCCAGGTCTTTCATTCATTCGAAGATTTACGAGACAGTAATTTAGAAAGGTGCTTAGATCACTTAGGTCTAATGTGGCATTTTGGTGTACACTGCGACTTCCCATAGTGGCTAGACTCTCCCTGGCTAAAATGGTCATGTTACCCCGTCTACTATATTACTTCCCCAACTTACCAGTACTATTGCCCTGGGATGGTTCCTTGGCCTGGACTCCCTGATGAGAGATTTAATCTGGGGATGGGAGGCGCCGGATGTTGCAGCAAACCATGCGATGTCCCATTGCAGAAGTAGGCTTGGTGGTGCCAGATTTTGAAGTCTATCAACTAGCTGCCCAGCTGCAGTGATTAGCCCAATGGCTTTAGGGAGTAAGACTGTGGGCACCTTTCTGATGGTAGCCAACCAAAGCTCTAGGCTACTGTTGGCAAAACTCTTGGACAATGCGGACAAGGTCCCCTATAACATTACAGACTACAGCACTACAGTGTTGGAGGCACTGCACTAAAAAAGATACCCAACACCCCAAAATACTCTCTGAAGTTGCCTCTGGTGGAGCTGCCACACGGAGATCCACAGGCGATCACTACTGCGGAGCAGATGACACCCTGGATAGAGGTGGGACTTGAGAATGTGGGGGATTGCTAACAAGAGAAACCCTCACTTCCCTCTGCAGAGCTAGTGGAGGGGTGTGGCCTGCCACCAGGTCAGTTCCTCACTTACGAGGTGCTGCAGCGAGCATTTGGGCAGCTTTTGGGTCTACACAGAGAGGAACCGGAGACCCACGGGGTGCTGCACTCACTGCTCACCATGGGAACAACAAGACATCAAATAAAATGGTTTTATGCATCCCTACGTGAAGCCTCTCAGGCTCCGTTACTGAATCTGCGGGGGAAATGGGAGGGGAGTCTAGTTTAGTTTAGTTTTAGGTTATTTGCATTTGTATGGCGCATAAATCACCGAAGGTCTCAGAGCGCTTGCGGAAAGAAAAAGCTCCCAGCTGGAGACCCACATAGCTGATAGGCAGGGCAAAAAAGCCAGGTTTTTAGTTGTCTACGAAACCTAAGGTAATCGGACTTTGTCCTTATCTGGAGGGGAAGGGAGTTCCAGGTTTCAGGGGCTGTCTTGCTAAATGCCCTGTCGCCATTTCTGGCTGTGCGTACCCTCGGGATGGTGAGAAGAGATTTGCCAGAAGATCTAAGCATTCTTGCCGGTTTGTGGGCCTTTAGCTTGCGTTCTAGGTATGCTGGACCATGTCCATTGATGGATTTATGGACCAGGCAGCATAGTTTGAACTTAATACGCTTTTGTATTGGAAGCCAGTGCAAGGTCTTTAAACAAGGCAGTGATGGAGTGCGGGGCGGCATGTCCAGCACCAGCCTTGCATTGGTGTTCTGAAGGAGCTGTAGGCGAGCCAGGAGAGTGATATTTATTCAGGACAGAAGTGCGTTTCCATAACCAATCCTGCTGATAATGAGTCCTTGTACTAGGGGCATGCGAGCTGAGAGGGGTATCCATTTAAAGATTTTCCTCAGATTAAGCATAAGGCCAAAACTAGTTTGCACTACTTTACTTATACGGTCAGACATGGATAGCTTATTATCGATTATTAACCCCAGGTTCCTGACCGAGGGTTTAGGCGAGGGGCATGGACCAAGGGAGGCTGGCCACCAGTCCTCTGACCATATTTTATCGGCTTTTCCAAATAGCAAGACCTCCGTCTCACCCGCGTTCATCATTAAAAATGTCCGGGTCATCCAATCATGAATAGATACCATGCACTCTTTAAACCTCAGTTTGATTTCATCTGGGTTGTGGTTTATTGTGACCAGTATCTGAGTGTCATCTGCGTAAGACACGGTTCCAAAACCGTGCCCTCTAATGACCATTGCAAGGGGGGACACATAAAGGTTAAAGAGCGTGGGGCTCAATATTGACCCCTGGGGGACACCCTTGTCGTTGTCATGGAAGTTGGAGGCGTGAGCTCCAATTTGGACCTTGGACCGTCTGTTGGTCAGATAACTCTTTATCCATTGTAGTTCGGAGCCTTCAACACCAACCTCAACAAGACGCTCTAAAAGAATGCGATGTGAGATGGTATCGAAGGCCGCAGATAGGTCGAGGAGGACAAGTATGGCAGACTGGCAGGAGTCCAGAGTCATTCTTATATTATCAACAATATCCAAGAGGGCAGTTTCGGTGCTATGCGATGCCCTGAAGCCCGGCTGGGATGGGTCCAGAAGCTTATTGGTTTCCAGATGGCTTATGAGTTGTTTATTAATTAAGGACTCCAGAATCTTTCCAAAAGGGGGAGAAGGGAGATAGGCCAATAACTAGGGAGTGATTTAGGATCAGCAGAGGGTTTTTTCAGAATAGGTCTTATTACTGCCTCCTTCCAATGAAATTGAACCGAGGAATGTAGTAGGGACTGATTCAGGGTTTTAGTGAGGGCAGGGATCAGGACAGGAGCTATTTTAGATAAGATTTGTGGGGAAGCAGGGTCTCCAGGGGCTCCAGACTTCATTTTGCGCAGGGTTGCCTCAACCTCTGTTTCTAAGCAAGGTGAGAATTCCCTTAGGGTGACAATGCGATTGGTGGGGTTCCTATGGCTGTTATTTGGTGAGACTATGTCCTGGCTTACAGGAGGCTGCTGAGGGAAGAGCTTGTGGATCTCATTGATTTTATCATGAAAGTACAGGCCACAGAATCCACCCATTCTTTAGATTCGTTGAGTGGCTGTTGGTTGGCAGAAGGATTAGTGAATTCTTTGACTATGCTATACAGCTCTTTCTGTGAGTTAGCTGCCTGTGTTATCCTATTGTCAGGGTAAACTTTTTTTAGCCTCGGCAATCCCATTCATATACTGCCTGTGTGCTGCCTTGTATTGTTCCCTATGTTTTGGATCTTTTGTTTGTCTCCATTTCGTTTCTACTAACCTGACTGAGTGTTTGACTAGCTCCAGGTCTGGCGTAAACCAGGGTGAGTTTTTAGTTGGGTGCTTAGAAGCCCGTGCCGGGGCAATGTTATCTAACGCTGAGGCGATTGCGGATTCTAGCGATTGCGGATTCTGAGTGATAGCTGGTGGAGAGAAATGCGCAGCGAAGGAGTCTGAGGTGATCTTGTTCCATGGTCTACTTAGTTTTACCTGGGTGGTATTTCGGGATTTGACCTGGGGGCCAGCGATGTCAAATGTTATGAGAAAATGATCAGTCCAAAGGATTGGATCAATCTGCTTGATCTCAACTTTTTGGGAGTTAGTACATGTGAGATCTAGTGCATGTCCGGCAATATGCCTTGGACCTGTGGGAAGTAAGTGTAGCTGTAAGGCCTCGAAGTAGTGATTAGGTCTTCAGTGTAGGGGTCAAGAGTTTGGTCCAGATGATAGTTGATATCCCCTAACAAAAGGAAGTTCCCCGTGGCTAGGGCACAGGGCGCTATTGCTTCCACTAGTTTCTCCACAAAATGGGATTTGGCTCCTGGGGGTCTATAAATAAGAGCCACCTTCCATGACTCTTTGTTTCCTATGGTCATGGTGGCAATACACATTTCGCCCCGAGATTCTAAATAGGAGTCGTTAATATGTAGCTTGAGAACAGATTTGTATATTATAGCCGTTCCGCCTCCCTTTTTGCCAAGGCGGTCAAGTCTATGTATTTTGTAGGTAGGGGGAATGGCTATCGCGATGTCGGGCAAGAAGAACTCCTGCAGTCATGTCTCCGTGACAAATAAGACATCAGTATTGTCGGAGTTCAGGAGCAACCATATTTCTAAGGCGTGCTTCGGTAGGGATCTAGCATTGCAATACATGCAGACTAGGTTTGCCTGCGGTCAGGGGGTGGGTGTGCTAAGGTGTTGTCTTGCCGCTGATGTCTTGAATCACATACCCCTACTACTGCTACAGGGATATTTGGGTATTATGGTGGTCTTACTTGCTGTGTTTAAGGCATGAAGCTCCAGGTTAGTATAACGTCTGATGCCCATTGTGGATTGTAGGTCAGAGGATGTGAGGCACCAAATAGTCAGGAAAAAGAGCAGGGTACCTGGCGTCTGGAGTCGGCCGGGAGCGGACAGGCGCAGACGGGCTTGCCTTTGGCGCGCCGCCGGCACGCCGCTGCGCGCGTCCGCTCGGTGCACTGGGTTAAGTAGTCACAGTGGGCGAGTCCGCAGCAGTGTGGGCTGAGGCTAGAGCGCTACCCCTGATGAATCGAGGGAGTGAGGCGCCTAGAAAGATGGTGTTAGACCTCACCGCTCAAACGGCACAAGCCGCGGTGGACTAGGGAGACACCGAGCAAGGTACAGTGACTTTCAAGTTTCCAAAGTTTACAAGATAGCAGCGTTAGAGATTACAAGGTTAAAAAGGTTCTGTGCAAAATAGCAGCGTGATTTTTAAAATGACTGACAAGCAGCCTAAACCTGCAGCGTGGGCTAGAGCCGAGGTTTTTCTTCTGCGCGCGTCCGCTCGGCACACTGGGTTAAGTAGTCAGAGTGGGCGGGACCGCAGCAGTCTGGGCTGAGGCTAGAGCGCTACCCCTGATGAATCGAGGGATGGAGGCACCTAGAAAGATGGTGTTAGACCCCACCGCTCAAACAGCACAAGCCGCGGCGTACTAGGGAGACACCGAGCAAGGTACAGTAACTTTCAAGTTTCAAAAATTTACGAAATAGCAGCATTAGAGATTACAGTCTAGGAAGGGAACTGACAGATAAGGAATGGAGCAGAGTTCTAGAGTCCCTAAGAGAGTATCACGGAATACACGATTGAAGTATGTTCAATTTAACTATGTGCACATGACTTATTTGACGCCACATAAGATCTTTGTTACTTTTGGAGTGGAGTGGAGGAGGTGCCCGAGATGTAACCAATATGATGCAGACTTTATGCCCATGACCTGGGACTGCGGGATCCCATAAACCTTTTGGCATGAAGTGCTTTCTAAAATGAATACAACCCGGGGGCGCAAGCTTGGTCATACAGCAGAGGTGTGCCTGCTGGGGCTCTTCCCCAGACCGCCCAAACGCAAAGTGGGCAACAGGTTTGTGGACTTGGCGCTTGCGCTTGCCAAAAGACGTATAGCAATAATGAGGAAGGCACCCATAGGGCCGCAGCTGAGTGTTTGGACCATTGGGAGGAGCTGAGGGGGCTGCGACAATACCCAATAGCGGAATAATAGAAGGACATGCTACATGCCTGGAAGTTTCCGACTCCTCCAAGTTGCGTACATGACGAAAGCAAACTCTCCCTAGGCTAGGACCAAAGCAGAGGTGGGACCACGCCTGATAATATTTGACTGGCTCTGGGGGGTATGGTGGGTGGGTTGGACCCCCTGCCTCCCCTCTTCTCGCCCCCCCCCTTATACCACAAGTCCTGTTGACATGCACCTGCAACCAAATCTGCACTAGTTAAATCAAATAGTTGGATATTTTAATAATAGTTATTTTTTTCTCAATTTTCCATTATATATGCTCTTGAATGGCGAAGATGCCTCCAGTCCCAATGTAGCTACCCCGGCGTACAAGAACAACGCACTACAATACCAAAGGGATGGGCATACAAAGGTACACCTGGATCCTAAGCCTTATAATTGGCGGAAGGGGCAATATTGATTGACGTACAATATGCCTGTCAGGACCTCCTTATAAATGTTAATCAGGGATTAACGATGCTATGTAATAACACCCAGTCATACACCATTTTTGAATATTCGAATGATAGAATGATTACTGTTGGACAAGTATTATGTGATGTAGAATTTATAAAGAAATGCCAATAAAGATATGTTTAAAAACAAATGTAGTCTACAAGTGCAGATGCACCAAACAATGTTGCGCTCGAAGAAATCATGGCGCTGGAGGGCAACACATGGTACTCGAAAAAATCCTCCTAAACTGCAGGTTCCACCAATGAAACCCCTGACAAATTGGATCTCATCTAAGCAGAAATAGCGAACTCCACGTCTCGAGTAGCTGAGTTGACTGACAGAGTCTGCCTTCTTGAGGGGTGTGCTGAAGATGCTGCAGGGAGAGCTCAGGGGAATACTGAGGCCACAACAGCCTTTATAGAGTCCTGGCTGCAGAGAGAGTTCGCCTCACGTGCACTATCTATGATGTACCGCTGTGGCCAATAGTGGCCAGTTTCCTGAATTTCTAGGACAGAGATAAAAAATTGCGCAAAGCCAGAGCAAAGAGTCTGATCACAACGGTCTGCTCTTGGGTAAAGATCTTTTTTGATTTTGCTCAAGTAGCTGCGTAGGACCTCATTCCTTAGCATCAAAAAACATTCTGCAACATGAGCCCTAAACATGCCTTGCTCTTCTCTGCGAGGTTAATCGTGGTGGCCAAGGAAGATACTAATTATTTGAAGGACCCCAATAAGGTGAGAACCTGGCTTGAAGGGCAGCATGGCTGGGTGGGGTTGTCCCTACTGCAGAGCCCTCTGGAGCTGGCTTTCTCCCATGAGAACCCTGACTGCAGCAGCTGGAGTCAGCAGAGATGAACAACGACCATGACCCCCTCTACTGATCATGCCCCAGAGGGCTGGAAGGCAATCCTACCCTAGCTGCTTGAGGGCTACTGCATTCCTCCACAGCATAGGACACTGACTCAACATTGGCCCTCTCAGGAAAACACGTAAGTGACCCTCTAAAAAATCTAAGGACCTTCTTTGATAGATCATTGGTGATCTTCCTCCTGGTATCTTGAACTGCCATGTCCTAGTTCTTGACTTTAAACATACGTATCTCTTGATGAGGAGCATTAACATGTATGGTTTGTGTCACCCTGGCACTCATGCTCTGGTAAACTCTCTCCTTGGTGGTGGTTCTAACAGCTTCTAACTTTTTGCCTGGCTGGGCATGTCATTACTATGTATGTGACTCTCCGGGCCAGCTGCCTTCTTCCCCGTGGCAATTGCCACATACATGTTAGAATGCGTCCAACGTTTTGGGTTCCAATTGTTGTGTTTGGTCAGAAGTCATGTTAGTCTCTGCCTTTTGCGGTTGAGGGGACACTGCAGGTTTGCTAGCATACAATAGAGGAAACTATCCACCTCAATTCCATTGCCGTCTATCTGGCTGGATGTTGCTGTTTGCAAGTCTGCCCTTTAGGAAATGATCATGAATCACTTTACTGACAATGCAAACACAGCATTCCCCCCAATATAAAAACGAGAAGCTTTTAAGTTGTTACTGGGGGGTTTCATCAAAACTGTCACAGGGGTCCACCACATCCTGTATTTACAGGTAAGAGACACTAAGAGGCCTCTAGGAACAAAGGCAAGCAAAGACAACACTTTACGGGGAGACCTGGTTGGTAGAATGCCCGAGCTGCCTTGATCAGAAATCCCATGTGGCTAAGACGGAGGAGACCAAGAAACTGGTGAGCATGGCCCATCAAACCGCAGCAAACAGGGACTCCTATTCATGCCAACAGTGGCCAAAGAGGAACAGAGCAGACCATGCAGAGTGAAATCTACTCCTCCTTTTACTCCTATTATGCTGCTTTATATGGTGGGTGTAAGGCCTCAAATGTCTGAGGCACAGTGCTCTTTTTTAGAGGGCATTACTCATCCCGAGCACTGGTGGGACACAGAGATAAAACAGAAGCCCCATTTCAGAACAAGAAATCAAACATGCGAATAGCTCTCTTCCTCGAGGTCGCTCCCCTATGCAGAATGCAAGTCTAGTCTGACTCCAAGACTTCTTCTTCACTGGTTTTCTAAGGCGAGGGAGTGGGGAGCCATTCCACCTGCCTTGAGCAAGGCCCTGGTTATACCTATACCAAACCTGGCCGAGATCCTGCTTACCTCTCTATTTATAGACAAATCTTCACTCTTTCCGGGGATTATAACATCCTCATCAAAATTATAGTGGACCGTATCCTGCCTGTTTTACCAGATGTGGTCCACCCGTACCAGAATATCGCTGAATTGAGGGAGGCCCGAGGCCCCTACAGGGGACCCCATAGGAGGGCAAACCCCGTAGTAGGGCGAAGGGAACCGAGGCCAGCCCAGGGGAGGGAGGGGGTGGGGTCACGATAGGACAGGCCAACCCCTTTCCCGGCTCATTATAGGGGAGCTCCTCCCTTCCGGCACCCTCTTGCTGCTGCCCCCCCCTCCATAGCTGACGGTCGTGCAGGCTGCTCCTCGCCAGCCTCAGGCCCCCATCTCGCCCCCCCTTAGGCCCCCTCACTCTCCCCCCCTCAACACCGGACGCGAGGCCCGCAATTTCTGCTCTGCCTAAGGTAAGGGATCAACAAGCCTCCCCCTGGGCCCCGTCCTCGGGATTGCCGAGTCGACAGGGCTCCGTGGTTTCACCACGGGGGGGCAAGTGATCCTGTTTTGCGGCGTGCGGGGTCTAGTGTGTTGGCGTGCCGGGGCCTAGTGTGTTGTATGGGCGTGGGGAGCCGTCGATTTAGGTGGCGCCGACGGAGCAAGGGGTATTCATAAGGTGGCG
The DNA here is from genome assembly GCF_964263255.1 of Lissotriton vulgaris. Taxonomy (NCBI): domain Eukaryota; kingdom Metazoa; phylum Chordata; class Amphibia; order Caudata; family Salamandridae; genus Lissotriton; species Lissotriton vulgaris. The sequence goes on from NC_141695.1 coordinate 498,950,736, forward strand.
TAGAGCTAGGAAGGGGGGGGCCTTCTGGGTCCGCCACGAGGGAGAGGCTGCGGCCTATGGTGCCAATAGCCTCGGGTTGCATGTAGAGCCCCTTCTTGGGGGTGCGGGGGCTGTTTGCTCAAGCTGTTTAAAATGGCTGCAATGGGTTGAGTTGCGCCACAAATTTGGCGGCAAGAGGTGTGATGCGGCCGGCCTGCCGCCACAACTAATGGCAGGAAACCCTCGAGGACACTTAGCCTTCTTTAATCCCCGCCAAATCCAAAATACTCGTATGCAGGCAAACAACCGCTGCGATGATCTAGTAACAGGTGCGGCTATGCATAGAAATCCCGCCGGCCCCCTCTCCGCTAGGCGGGCTACACGTAATGCGTGGCATTCGGCGGGTTCTGATTAATACGTGCAATTCAGGTGGTGTATCTGTAAAGGAAGCCAGATTAACAAACGGTAGAGATTGGCATAAGTCGTCGGGGACAAAGGGGGCTATAATAAGAATGCCGGTTGGGCGTGCACCGCTTCCCCTCCCGCTAAAGCCTCGTCGCCGTTAATTGGTCCGGGAACTTGAGCCACGCTCGTTGTAGCATCAAACGGGCACGAGGTAAGAAAGGGGGCGGTCGAGCTCTTCTCGCAGACAGTGATGCTGTAATTTCAAAAGATAACGAGTGCTAGCAGATAGCGCCACCGACACCGTTTTTGTCTTCAGGTCCAATGACCGCAGGTGTGCCCTCATTAATGCCCAAAACACCGATGACAGCGGTATGGTTGCATGTATGCCTCGGCATTCGGGGGCCATTCCAGGCAGGCCCCCAGGAGGCGAGCATCCGCGCGGGCTCCTACGCCCGCCCTTACCGCCCCTCTTCCGCTGATCACCACATGTTTGCTGGGCGCCTTATCGCCCCAGCTGCTAACTTATGCAGGCTGCAATGCTGCGTAACCCGAGGCCCCTTCGCCCGCCACTCTTCTGCTGATCACCGCATGTTTGCTGGGCGCCTTATCGCCCCAGCTGCTAACTTATGCAGGCTGCGATGCTGCGTAACCCGAGGCCCCTTCGCCCGCCCCTACCGCCACTCTTCTGCTGATCACCGCATGTTTGCCGGGCGCCTCATTGCCCCAGCTGCTAATTTATGCCGGCTGCGATGCTGCGTGACCCAAGGCCGGCGCCCCTCTGCTTTAAACATAGGCCTCTCCAGATCGAATACAGTATAGCGAGGGCTTTAAGTTAGATGGAAAGTAAAAATTTGGTAAAAAGGCATGGCGTATGTAACTACAATTCTGTGATTTCGTAGTGTGCCACCCGATTGGCTTTGGTTCCTCGCCCAGCTTTCTGTCATGGCATCTAGATATATAAGAAACATGTACCTACAACTAGCCAGGAGTATTGGCTTGCTAAGGGTGGTTAGCTGCTCAAGATAAAGAGTAACAACAAAGATTGAAAGATTAAATAGCCAAAGGGTGACAAATAGACAAAGGGGACAGGCCTGTATGTTTAGCTATCAATGGAACAATTTTAAACTCTGTTATTAGTTACGCGGCGGGACAAGGCAAAAATCGTAGCTTTCGACAATAGGGAGGGAATGTGGATGATTCAAGGTGCATCTCCATGCTGCATTTCATAATTGCGTGTTCCCCTAATTCTAGGCATTTAAGGATTACAACATACGAGACAGGAGTACAGTACCACCCCCCCAAGTGGAAGGTAAGAACCCAGGTGGGGGGTTGGCCTTTGAAGGGGTATGGGCAACGCAGCCTGGGGGGGGCCAGTGTTCATGGTCTGGTCCCCCCCTGGGGCCACGGTATGGGGGGACTTTAGGTGGCTCTGGGTGGGGCCGGGGACCCCAGGCCTCCGGATGGTCAAAGAAAAGGCCTGGGGCTAATCCAGAACGATGTTTATATCAATTCATACAGGTCCGCGGCACTCGACAGGCGTCGCTGCAACGCACTCGCGGAATAGGGTGGTCCCGGCCCACTCGCTCCCCCCCCCCTCTTCGCCCACCAGTTCGGGTTCCGAAGTAAGTATTGATAGGATCAAGGAATGCACTGGTGAATTAAGGATATGGATACATGAGGGTATTAGATCAGTAGTCACAACGTTTTTTCCTTGCAGGAAGTGAGACCGAACAAGATGTCAGGAATGAGACAAGGTGGTACAGGATCAGGGACGGCGGTCACGGAAGCTCAGGCAGCTCATGCAGCGATCTTCCTACAGCTAGTCGAGACGAACGGTGTAGCTTGGACTACTAATCTACTTAAGGGCAACACGGCGAACCCTTGTGTGAATAATGACATTATGACAGTCGATGAGGAGGACACAAGTAGTGTGGGACACGTTAGAGCGTCCAAAAGGGTTAAGGTACCTACGAACAAAGACTTTCCGCCGCCCGCCAAAAGAAAGGGCAGTGTTACCCCCACAGCAGCGGTGGTTCATGATGTCCCGAACGCTTCGAACTTGTCGCAAAGGATCCAGGAATTGCCTGGCCCATCAAACTTGCCTGCTACCGGGCAACCAGCAATGGAGTACGCTACCAGAAGCGATCTGGGTAAGATGATGTCCACATTAGAAGTATTCATGAAGGAGATGAGAGAAAGTGTAATGCCTGGGCCCAATGCTGGGGTACGACCATCCAATGTTTGAGGAAACGGAGCTGCTGCTCCTGGCGCATCGGGAGCGGCTGGGGGAGGGCATGAGGGGACCGACCTATCCAACATCGCAAATGCGCCTCCGGGGCCTGGCCCAGCACTACCCGTTGCCCCCCGGTACCGCACATTGTACCATCTACTTCTCCGATATTGCCCTGTCCCCCGGCGCCGCAGCCTATGAGCACGGTCCCCCCGTCCCCTGCTGCTCCAGCGCCCCTCCCCTCCAACTCAGCAGTACCTGCCCCTACGTGGCCAGCCCCCTCTCCAGTGCTGCCAGGCGAGGAAGAGGTACAATTTGACGCCCCTTTACTATCAGGTCGCTCCTGCTTATCCTGGGCGGTCCCGCAAGCAGCGAAGGAGTTAATACGGAAGAGAGAATTCATAGACATTTTCTCTTTACTCATGCTGGGTCAACAAGGGGCGGACGTACGCAAGGCAGGACTCAAAGAAGATGAGAAGAAAGTGAAATTTCAGGCCTGGCCGGAGAAAAGCATTGACAACTGGTTGGAAGCCTTTGCTATCCTGTCCTCTGTAATCATGGAAAAGTTTAGCGACCAAGGACCAGCGTTAGTGCAATATGGGAGGCTCATCCATAAGGAAGCAAAGAAGTGGGGAGGCATAGGTTGGTTAGAATACGACAGGGAATTCAGTAAAAAAATGTCCAGATCTCCCAAGATGCGCTGGGATCATAAGGAGGTGCAGCTGTGGATGGACCATATGGGGTCCAGAGCGCTTCAAGGGGTAGCGACAAACAGCAAGGTGCAAGAAACACAGGCGGGGTCGAATGATAAAAATAACACTGTGGCCCAGACAGAACAGAGGATGCCGCCCTTTCGAGGGGGCCAGAGGGGGAGAGGTCAAAAGAGGGGAAGTGGGAAGTCATCTCCAAGGTCCTGCAGATTATTCAACGGGGGGCATTGCCATTGGGGGAGATCCTGCAAATTCACTCATACGTGCAGCAATTGTGGAGGACAACACCAAGTGGGGTCGTGTAGGTCAAGCAAGGGACAAAAGCAAGGTAGTTATCAGGGAGGGAGAGGTGGGCCCTGGCCGAACAAGTAATTAACCCCCTCCCCGATCAAGCCCCCTCCTGCTCCTGCCCCCGCCAGCCAGCACCCTGAGCCTTAACAAGACATGCTCCCCCTTCAATACCCAAGAGTTGCTTTCAGATCGGCTTGAGCGAGGCGCAGTGAAAGGGCCCTCGCCTATAGACCTAGAGCGAATGGTGCCACTGCTGAACAAATACCCAAACAGAATTGATGGGAGATTGCTCCTAGGGGGTTTTGCTGAGGGTTTTGTCATACCGCATGTAGGTGTTCCTGTTGCCAGGGATGCAGATAATTTGAAATCCGCAAGGGACAATCCAGAGGTAGTGAGAGCCAAGGTTGGCAAGGAACTCGAGCTGGGGAGGGTGGCTGGTCCATTTTCGCACCCACCACTAGACAACTTTGTGGTATCTCCATTGGGGATAGTACCGAAGAAGGAGCCAGGGACTTTTAGGCTGATTCACCACCTGTCCTACCCCGACGGAGAGTCAGTAAATGACAACCTGGAGGAAGGGGTATGCTCTGTGTCGTATTGTTCATTTGACGTGGCTATGGACCTCGTGAGAAGAGCTGGGAAAGGGGCCTGGATGGCAAAAGCGGATATCGAGTCTGCCGTTCGCCTCCTGCCAGTGCACCCGCTCAGCCAGAACTTACTGGGCTTCAGGCTGGGTAATGAATATTACTACGATAGATGCATGCCCATGGGTTGCTCCATCTCCTGCGCATTTTTTGAAGCATTCAGCACCTTCTTGCAATGGGTTCTTCAGGGCGTGGAAGGGGTACAGGGTGTGACACATTACCTAGATGACTTCCTGTTTGTGGGCAAAGCAGAGACAGCTGAATGTGCAGAGGCGCTTGCAAAATTTCAAAGACTGACTAAGCATCTTGGAGTGCCGTTGGCCCCTGGGAAGACGGTGGGTCCTGCGCAGGCGTTAGTTTTCTTGGGTATCCAAATTGACACGTTAACAGGCGAGGCCAGGCTCCCGGCAGACAAGGTCTCTGAGCTAGCAGCACAGATAAAACAGGTGCTAGGGCAGGACAAGGTGACATTAGATGACATTCAAAGCTTGCATGGGAGACTAAGCTTCGCCACGAAAGTTATTCCAGCAGGTAGGGCATTTGCGCGCAGGTTGGCCAGGACAGCGGCAAAGATTAAGCGCAAGCACCACCAGGTGAGGTTGAGTTTTGGGGTCAAGGAGGACCTTAAGGTGTGGGGGGACTTCCTTGAGCACTTTAATGGATCAGTGATATGGAGGGAACCATGGACCAGCAGCCAGGAGCTGACGTTGTTTACTGACGCGTCAGGCAGGGATGGGTTTGGGGCAATTCTTGACAAAGACTGGTGCGCGGCGGGATGGCCCAATGCTTGGAGGAAGAAAAAGATCACCTCCAACATAACAGTGTTGGAACTATTCCCAATATGTTGCTTTCCACCTTTGGCCTGCTTTGTTGTCTGTGAAAAGAGTGGTTCTATGGTCAGATAATATGGCGGTAGTCCAAGCCATCAACACCCAGTCAGCCTCCTGCGCATTTGTGTTATGTCTACTCTACAGCTGGTCAAGGTCTGTCTTTATAATAATGTGGAATGCAAAGCTAAGCACATTCCGGGGGCTCAAAACACGGCTGCTGACGCTCTTTCACGTTTCCATTGGCAGCGGTTCCGAGAGGCGTGGCCACGAGCGAGGGAAGAGATGACGCCTTTCCCGGCTCGGCTTTGGCACCTGCTGCGGTGGCGCAGCGCATCAGAGAATTAGGCAAGATGTAATTGGCACCTAGAACGATGAGGAGATACCAGACTTGTGTAAAGACATTCTTTGGAATCATGGGCCCATGGGAGCGGGAGGCTTCGAGACTTGGGGAACAAGTGCAGGTATTCATGGTTTGGGCAAAGGATGAGGGTAAGAGCCACTCATGGATGGCGGGGCATTTGTCGGACATCGGTCACCATGCTCGCCTGTTAGGTCAGAGGGACCCGACAACGTCATTTCCAACAAGGGCGGCACTCAAAGGGTGGGCGAGAGTTATGCCCAAAGCGGCAGATCAGAGGACCCCCATAGATTATGACACCTTAAAGAACATGATAGACGCCTTGCCTACAGTGACGCATTCCGCTTATGAGGCAGCCCTCTTTGCGGTGACGTTTAGCCTGCTTTCTTCGGAGCTTTTAGGATAGGCGAGCTAGTGGCTCGGTCCAAAAAAGAGGTCAACCCCAGGGCCATCTCGGTAAGGGACGTACGTTCAACAGTGGACGCAGCCGAGATCTTTCTACAAGCCTCCAAGACGGACCAGGCAGGCAAGGGTAGGAACATTACATTACAGCGCTTGGGCAATGACAAATACTGCCCGGTGGCCCTGCTGGCCACGTTCCTGTCCCGCCGCCCTCAGGCTGACGGGCTACTGCTTATCCACGCTGACTCTTCCCCGGTAACAAAGTATCAGGTGGACCATGTGATGCAAGGATGCTTGTTCTTGGCGGGGTACACTACAAACGGGGCCAAGTTTAGTTCACATTCCTTCAGGATAGGAGCGGCTACCACAGCCTTTAGGGTGGGCCTCCCAGCCGAAGGAATTAAGAAAGTGGGTCGTTGGGAATCCAACTGCTACAGGAGATATGTGAGACCATTGAGCGTGATACGCCCTGTGAGCAGACATGTGGTTAATGACGTGTAAATAATGTATATAACCCGTAAACCAGGACAAGAGTAAGACGTTATGGTGCATAATTAGCAGCAAAGTAGTGTGTGTTTGATGTTGCAGTGCTTTAAGTGTGTTAATAAACAACAATTTTCAACATACTGTGTTTCATTGCAGGGACAGAGGTATGGGTGATGCCCCGGTTACTTACCGGTAATCTTCATTACTCCGAGTATAGTCTTCCTCGCCACATGACTTACAAAGTGAGCATCAGCTCCACGACAGAACCCTCCAAAGCAAAAAAAGCCTCCCACCCCCTCCCAACATGGCCGACCAGTCACACCTGACCTCTATAAGAGGCGGGCCGGCCCAACCAACAGCCTGAACTACCAAGCAAACAATGAAGCCGATAGCCAGACAGGGAGGGGGGGAGGGAACTCATGTGGCGAGGAAGACTATACTCGGAGTAATGAAGATTACCGGTAAGTAACCGGGGCATTACCTCCTCGTTAGTCTTCCTCGCCACATGACTTACAAAGTGAGCAAATACCCAAGCCAACAAGGCTTCATTGACCACCATAAGAACAACACCACACGGTGATGCAGAGAAACCAACACAAGGTTGAAGTAAAATAATGAAAAGACAACAGGGATCGCAGGAAACCTGAAATCAAGACATAAAGGAAAAGTAGGCCAACCAGGAGCCGCAGCTCCAGCACTCAGAACGGCCCCAGCGAAGTCCCCAGGGACAGCACCCCCCAAGACAATGCGAAAGTGTTCCATGAACAAGGTGGGGGACGACCACGTCGACGCCCGACAAATCTCCACAGAGGAGACACCCATGAAGGGGGTCCAGGACACAGAGCCACTCCCCGTGGACCGACCCTGGACCCCCGCCGGAACCACCGAACCCAGCGAAGCATAGGAAAGGATGATAGCCTGTGTAAGCCAGCGAACCAAGGTGGAAAGAGAGGGCTAGTGGCCCGAACGAACCGGACCGAAAGACACAAACAGGCCATCCCACCGGGAAAGGGAAGACGTGCGCTCAAGAGAAGCCAAAACAGCACGCCGGACAACCAGCACGGACAAGAGAGGAACCTTGTCGGCAGGGAAAGGCGGTAAAGACACCACCCGAGCCCGGGACACCAGGGAAGGAACCCCGGGAAGGAAACGGGGGACATGCCGGAGGAACAACCTGTCCGGCAATACCCGCAAGAAGGGAGGGGAGCGGAGGCACGACCCCCGCACGCCCATCCGCCCAGCAGACACCACTGCCACCAGGAAAAAACCACCCAATAGGTGAGGAACCGCAAAGCCACCGAGGCCAGGGGCTCAACGGGCGGACCCTGAAGAGCTCGTAGAACGAGAGAGAGATCCCAAAGGGGAGACAGGCAGAGCGTCCGAGGGCGACGGAGAAACCAACTCCGGAGCCAAGCAAGCCACCAGGGAAACCAGCCCGTCGAACACCGGACTGCGGAAGGCCCGCAAGGCAGCCCACAGGGCCCACAGGGAAGAAGGGGCCACGCCCAAGGAAAAACCCCTCAGCCAGGAAATCCAAGACCCACAAGGGGTCCACGGAGGCGGGGTCAGCACCAAGCCGACTGCACCAACGCGAGAAGGAAGCCCAGTGCCGGGCACAGGAAGAGAATGTGGAAGACCTGCGGGAGCCCAGCAGCAAAACCACAACCCCCTAAGAACAACCCCGAGCAAGCAGCGTCATCCGCTCAAGAACCAGGCCTGCAGATGGAGTCAGGCCAGCAGATAGAGCCGGCTCAACACCGACTCCGGGAGCGGGGGACCCAACCACGGAACGGGAGGATCCGGGATCGGCCAGTAGGCCTGAACCACCAGCTCGCAAAAGGAGAGGGTACCAGGGGCGGCGGACCCCGCCGGGAACCACCAGAAGCACCCCGGCCCTGCCCAAGCGAATCCAGCAGAGGACCCGTGGCCTCCGCGGGAACGGGGGAAACGCGTACAGCCAACTGAAAAAGGTCAAGCGAATGACAGGGCATCCACCCGGACCCGGGAGGAGAGAGCAGAACCCGGGCAGGAGGGCCGAGTCCCCGTCCGTGAACAGATCCACCGGAGGCAGACCGAGTCGAGGCACCAGGCGCCGAAACACCACCGGGGTCAGGGCGAGACAAGGCAACGCCGGAAAGATCCGACTCAGTCGAACCGCCTCCACATAGTCGGACCCCGGGGGAAAGACAGCCCGAAGGGACAGGACCGGCGACACCGTGTATGTAAACAAAACGGAGCGAACCTTGCACCCCCACTGAAGGCTGACACCGCACCACACCACCAGGTCGACTGACCCGACCAAGACATGGGGACCTTGAAGCACAGGTGCAAAAGACGGCAGGCCAGGAGGACAGCCAGCAACTCCCGAAGCACGAGGAGCTGCGCGACTGCAAGAGATCCCAACGACCCCCAAACGACCCGGCACCAAAGGACGCCCCACCCTGAACGAACCAGAGGGAAGGACCGGGTCCCGGCACATGACCCCCGAAGGAGGACAAGCCCGAGACGGGAACCGAAGGGACCACCGCACATAGAGCAGGGAGCCGACGGGGGAGAGACACCGCCTGATGTGAAGCCTCACCCACGAAAAAGACGAGGCCGAGATGAATCACACGTCCAGACAGGGAACACCAAGACCCCCTCCCGGCGAAGAAGATCCACCAGGCGGGCCAGGAGCACAGTTCCCACCCACGGGCCAGAAGGCAAGCCCAACGGAAGTACCCGCAACCGAGAGTGGGAACCCCCACTCGCAGGCCGGCCTCACAGGCCAACCCCTGGTCCCAGAAAACCCTACAGTTGAGACAAGGGAAGGAGTAGGTACCCTAACCCGTCGAGAAGGTGGGACCCTGCGGAAAGTCCACAAGACCAGCAATACCGGACACCGGCCAGCAAGCCCAAAGAGCCCAAGAACTGTGACAGCCACGTCCCAAGATGGGACGAAACGGAGGCGACAGCCCCCCCCCCTCCAGGGAACCCCCTGGAGTGAGATGGCCGAAAGCCAGGATCTAGGGGCGAAAAAGGGAGCGGCAGCACCAGTACGAGACCGGGGAAAGCCGAAACTCGGGCCCGGAAGCCAAACCTGAACGCACCTCGTGCAGGCCGACACCCCGAAATCCGGGTGGAATGGCCGAAGGACCCCACCCAAGCCAGGGCGGAACGCCCTCACCCACAGGCGGACGAGGAGCCCGAAGGAAGGCCGCGCCCAGGGGAGCGGGCCCCAAATGAAAAGACCGGAGACAGCCAGAGTAGGCCAGTCGCCGAAAACGCCGTCACCGCCGACAAGGACGCAGCCAGACCAGACGGCCGACCCAGCCTCACGGCCACCAGAGCGGTAAAGGTGACAAAGCCCACCTCCACAACGCCCATCACAACGGACGCAGGCAGAGGGAGGGAGTCCGGAGACATGCGTGGAGAACGCACCCAGAGAAACCCCGGGAACAACCACCGCCGCCGGAGGAGGGAACAACAAGCCCTACTATGGAACGAATCACGAATAATGCGTGTCATCCCAGCGTAGGGGCCATGCCAATCAGCTCTGTAGCGGAAATTGAAACAAGAATAGCGCACTACACACCCCCAAGGCGCTCAAGGCGCTAGTACGAATGCCGCGGTGGAATCACAGCACACCCTCTGAGGCGCCCACACCCGGACACCCCCAAGGAGGAGGCCAGGCATCCATAGTATCGTGGGGGCCGGTGTGGAGAATAAGCAAGCTATAGCCCAGAGACGCAGATTGGGACTTCATGAATGGAGCAGGCACCTAGGCGAGATTTAACTGGGCAGAGGAACATTTTGGACCCCAAGACCCGCCGAGGCAGGGAACCGAATCCAGGTCCCGGGCCAGACCACAGTACCAGGGTCAGCCGCCAATCACTGAGCCACACTACTCCACTAGCACTTCTCACATATGTATCGCCGAAGCGCCCGCTGACGGCGACTGATGAGGAACCAGGACCCCCGCCACCAAGAGGTGACCAGAAGGCACAGGACCACAGAAGCCCAGAACACTCGGCCAACCTGACTGCCCAGGGCGTGCCAAGAACCGACCACCCAGTACAACCCCCCACCGGGGGAAACACGGGCCCCCAGGACGCTGGAACGGAACGGCATAAGCGGGAGCAGAACCCACGTTCGCCCGCCCAAACAGTGGCAGAAGTGACACCAAACGGACGCGCCAGCAGGGGAACCCAGCCGTGCAGAAGCAGAGCCGCCCGAGGACGTCAACCAAGAGCAGAGGTGGTCGGAAGAAGAGAAAAAACCCACCAAGGGCGTCCAGCACAGCTCCGTGCCGCCAAGGATAGGCAACCCGCGGCCAGTTGCGACCTCCCGTCGGTCCGGACAGTTTTTATCGAGGGGATGCAGCTCAGTGGCAGAGGCCCCGGGTTAAATCCCCGGCATCTCCAGGAGTCTCAGCTTAGCAACTCGGCATTTTCCAGAAGGCTAGCCCGCCAGCCTTCGAACCCAGGGCCCGGGCGAGACCTCGGCCTCAGGGGCTGTAGCCCAAACCATAGGACCAAACACAGGCCCAGGCGGAAACAAAACCCCGCCCACAAGAGGCGGGATGTGCCCGGAGCCAACCCCAGCGCGGCAAGCAGTCGCGGGCCCCAGGGAAGCCAAAAAAAATCGCCGAACGCAGGCGGCAGCGACCAGCGCCGCGCTACCGATAACCAGGCTAGGAGAGGCCGGACCCGGTCAGCGGAGCCGCCGAGGACCCGCAGAAAACCAAGGTAGGACCGCGCCCGCCCCCGCAGCCTTCAGACCGGCACGCGCCGAATTAATGTGTAAAGGCATGCACGCCGAGGCTGCACAACCCCGGCCAGGCACAGTGCAAGCACCGCCGTAGGAGCGTCGCGCACTGACGCGCTCCACGCAAAGCCACAGGCATGTCCCAAGACAGAGAACCGGGACACCCGGAGACTACATGGCGAGGAAAGAGAAGCATTCCTGCTCTCATGCCATGCGTACGCGGCAGGCAGGGGCGGGCAGTGCACTAACAGCGCGATCCCACGCACCTGCGCATTGAAAGCAACCGGAGCCCCAGCACACCCGGAGAACGTCCAGCGCCGGACCCGAAGCCCACAACGGGCAAGGGCCCTTCAGTCACGACCGGGGGAGGCACGGGAATGCACCAACACCCCACACCCCCGGCCGCCCCCCCCCCCCCTGTAAACCCCTGGCACGCTACAGCAGCACCTAACCGGCCCCACAGGACCGGAGGAAGGAAGAGGGGGGGGGGGGGATTCGTGGTTTAAAGGCACCAGGGACCGCTAAAGCAGGATCCTCAACCCAAAAACCCAAGGGCCAGCTAACGCCGGCCCATCTTACCTGTACAGCGCCTCTGGAGAGAATCGCGCAGAACAAAAAAAAACAGGCTGTTGGTTGGGCCGGCCCCCCTCTTATAGAGGTCAGGTGTGACTGGTCGGCCATGTTGGGAGGGGGTGGGAGGCTTTTTTTGCTTTGGAGGGTTCTGTCGTGGAGCTGATGCTCACTTTGTAAGTCATGTGGCGAGGAAGACTAACGAGGAGGTGATGGGGCACTCTTATGTCACGAGACTGGCAAGATGGGTGAAAGCCAACACCTGGAAACATGGTTTTAACAACACAAACATATCGTGGTTCGGATTCCCTGGGATGCACTGGGCAGCACTGATAGGGACGCTGCGTAGATTCCTGAAGGAACACAGGCAAAAGCCAAACATCCTGGTGGTGCACCTTGGGGGGAACGACCTGGTGGCGTTAGGCAAGAGGCTATTATTAGACACAATGAGGAAGGATTTGAGCATCTTGAGCGGCAAATTAGGACAGTGCAGCATATACTGGTCAGAAATTTCACATAGACCTATCTGGCATGGAGCAATTTCACATGTGGCATTAGAAGTCACTCGCAGGCGTGTCAACGCAGCAATGCGCAAATTCAGCGAACAGATGGGGGTAGGTTTCATCAGGCATGGCTTGCTGCACGCCAAAGCCATTGGCTGCTGGGAATCTGATGGAGTACACTTGTCCAAAGTAGGCATGGCGATTTTCTTATTAAACTTAGGGGAGGCACTAGAAACAGCCGGATGTAGATAAGGGAGGCTAAGGCTAGGTAGTGGGGGCCCTGGGCGCAGCGGGTGCCACGCCCATGGCTGTGGATAAGGTACAAGGCGACCCCTCATGCAGGACAGGCGCAGGAACAGGACCTGAAGCCCCAGAGCAGAATGCACAGCGCTGAGTCATATATAAGCCGAGGGGCCCTTCTTGGGGACTTGGTTCAACGGCACCCCGTTAGTCCTTAGGGCGGTTGTAAGCCTGAGCAACCGGGGGTTTGCTAATAACACCCCGCCTGGCTGGGCAAGGTGTGAGTTGACTCTCCCTTGTCTGGAGGGTGGGGCAGGTGGACGATAGGTCCACCGGTGGGAGGCTGGTGCCTCCCAGGTTCGACACTTGGCTAGGGCCATTGGTGTCCGCTTCATTGGCTCAACTTCAGGCGCCCTGCAACAAGGGGTTGCGGGGCATAGGGGGGTCGCCTGTCAGTTAACCCGCTCTGTTATTTGTATCACAAATAAACCTGCAACTTCTTATTCCCAACATGCTTGTCTGTGTATCATTTGGGTGGTGAGGGTTGCGGGACGAAGTGTACCGATGCCACTACTATGAGGGAGGCCCGAGGTCCCTGCAGGGGACCCCATAGGAGGGCAAACCCCGTAGTAGGGCGAAGGGAACCGAGGCCAGCCCAGGGGAGGGAGGGGGGCGGGATCACGATAGGACAGGCCAACCCCTTTCCCGGGTCGTTATAGGGGAGCTCCTCCCTTCCGGCGCCCTCTTGCTGCTCCCCCCCCTCCATAGCTGACGGTCGTGCAGGCTGCTCCTCGCCAGCCTCAGGCCCCCTTCTCGCCCCCCCCTTAGGCCCCCTCACTCCCCCCCCCTCAACACCGGACGCAAGGCCCGCAATTTCTGCTCCCCACCCTACCGCTCACCCGCAGAAAGGGGGAGAAGTGGGGAGGGGGGAATATTAATGATGTATTTATGTTTTCTAGGTTGCAGGAGGAGTTACGAGGCGACCCCTCATGCAGGACAGGCGCAGGAACAGGACCTGAAGCCCCAGTGCAGAATGCACAGCGCTGAGTCATATATAAGCCGAGGGGCCCTTCTCGGGGACTTGGTTCAACGGCACCCCGTTAGTCCTTAGGGCGGTTGTAAGCCTGAGCAACCGGGGGTTTGCTAATAACACACCGCCTGGCTGGGCAAGGTGTGAGTTGACTCTCCCTTGTCTGGAGGGTGGGGCAGGTGGACGATAGGTCCACCGGTGGGAGGCTGGTGCCTCCCAGGTTCGACACTTGGCTAGGGCCATTGGTGTCCGCTTCATTGGCTCAACTTCAGGCGCCCTGCAACAAGGGGTTGCGGGGCATAGGGGGGTCGCCTGTCAGTTAACCCGCACTGTTATTTGTATCACAAATAAACCTGCAACTTCTTATTCCCAACATGCTTGTCTGTTTATCATTTGGGTGGTGAGGGTTGCGGGACGAAGTGTACCGATGCCACTGCTATGTTGGTGCCTCTACATGCTCATTAAAGAGGTACCCCTGAGGTGGACTAGATCGGCATACCTTCCACTTCACCTGGAGCATGCCTTCTACTTGCTAGACTGGGAATACATGTTCTGGGCCCTTCTGCTCTTTGGCTTTGGTCTGTAATTGGACGGCTGAATCCGCCTGCTCTAAACTAACAACATGACAAGAGTCAAAAACGGGTGCCACATCTGAGATATTCATCAAGTAACTAAGAGCTTCCGCAAGGGATGTTTCTTACCTCCGTTATGATTTGCAATAGCTCCTTGAGCCGCTGTTAGCAGGCTACGGGTGTGAGGCTAAAATTGGGGGATTCAATAAGGTGACCTGACCCGTGTCATTTTTCTCTACACTGATGATATGACTCTTTATATCCGAGATGCCCAAGATAATCTAACCCTGTTAATATTGTTACATGAGGAAATTGGCAAACAGTCTGGGCGCTTGGTCAATTACACTACAGGGCCTGATTGCTCGCTAAAGTAGTGCACTAACAGCTTGTAAGAATGATTGATTTTGCACTGACCTTACAGTGAAGATTTTAAGGGAAGGGCCCGTCCCGTCCTCAAACGTTCTCTAACGGGCTCAAACAGGACCGCCCTTGGCTTGGGCTTTGCCTGGCGCCGCCCGCGTGCGTCCTGTGATGCGGGAACTCCAGTGGTCTTTTCTGCGCTGCCTGGCGCAAAATCGGCGTGTGCGGCGTCTGGCCGCAAGGATACCTGGGGGATGTAGTCCCCCCCCCTCCGTGGCCGCGCACTAGGGTCTAAAAAGGCAGTGGCAGCGGGGGGACCATTGGCAAGCGTCCCCACGTCTCAAAGGAGAAGAAGAAATGTCCCGGTTGCAGAGGGCGTCCTGGTAGGTTTTGCTCACCCAGTATTTCAAGGGCACCCCTGTTTACCAGTTTGGTGGCACAATGGACCAACATACTAGCAGTGGTGGTTCGGCTACTGCTGCAGCGGCGTTCCGACTACCGTATTTCAAGTTGGGCCATCGGACCACCATAGGACCGCTGCTACCACCAGCGATCCATGATCCATGGTAGTCCTGCAGCGGTCTGAGGCCAGCAATATGCTGGCGGTGCCCCCGCTTCACATCCAAGCATATTACAAATGTCATTATTGCCACAGCTTTCATAGCGGTGAACCCGCCATTAATAGGACGACAGTGAGGAAACTAAGGAGGCCCTGCAGGGCCCCCTGTTGATTCAGGGCCAGGTTATGCATGCAAGGGGCACATGTTGACCCCCTGTATGCATGAACCCCCAGTTCCCACACAACATGGACTTAGCAGTCCATGCCATGCAGGAACGTGCTGTGGCACTCCCATTGCGTTGCCTTTTTTTAAGGCTCAGATGTGAGCCTTTGAAAGGCACCTCAGTGAGATTGTCGCAGCAGCACTGCCCGACCTGTATTACAATCGGAATACAGTGGTCGGCCAGACTACGGGAGTGGCGGTCTTGGAGCAGGGCACAGGCATGACGGCCTGCTTCAAGACCACCAAACCCGTAATCAGGCCCTAAGTTCCTGGCCTTTGCTTTCAAAGAGAATCTTACAGAATGGATATGCTGATACGTGACAGCTCTCTCTCTTGGCCCCCAACACATTTAAATACTTAAACATTCATCACAAACAAGACAAGAGTATTTTCTTGAGAAAACCATAAGATTACGGCGCTCTCCGGTCCCTTTGTCCATTGCAGGCCTCATTACCGTGTCCAAAACGGTGATGTTGCCACACCTTCTTTATGTTTTTCCTAATCTTCCAGCTGTTGTCCCTCTCTGAGTGCACAGTGAACTGACTCTCTTCTGATTGACCTAATTTTGGAAAGGTGAAAAAGAAGAGTGGCATTATCTAGACTGAGGATATCTACAGTGAGGGCAGAATTGGTTTTCCGAACTTCAACCAATGCCACCTAGCACCGCAACTGCAGTCGGAGGAAATTGGCTAGCTGATCACCATCACTGGAAAATGGGGCTTATGAGCATGCAGCTACGAGAAGGTTATCTACACAGTCTTTTGTTTCCTGGCACAGTCAATTATTCGCGGCCGCCACAACATAAAGGAGGGGGGCGGGCGAAGGATGTGTGTGTGGCAGTGGGGGGTGTGAGGAATAATAATATTTTTTCTAAACGTACCTTTCCCCCCCCCCCCCCCCCCCCCCAGCCTCTGATGCCAACAGGCAGATCCCGCATCAGAGCTCTCCCAACAGTCTCAGCCAATCTAGAACCTGCTCTTCTGGGAGAGCAGCATCTGGGTTGGTCTGAGCAGCCTGCTCTGCAGCTCAGACACTGCCTGTGAGCCTGAGGCCTTTCACCAACCCAGCTGTGAACACAGCCGCGTTCCTAACTTGGTTGTTGAAATAGAAATGTGCATGTATGTTTGGCCAGCCTAGGACGGCCGGCCAAACATTCTGGCGCACTTCTAAATGCCACCACCTGCCCGTCATTGCCCCGCCCTACCACACCCTCCAGCGCATATCTAATAAAAATAAAATGGTATTGTTTCATTATCATTTTATTTTACTTTGACTGGCATTGATGAGTGGGATGATGTTCCTCCGCCATTACGGAGGAGCCGCCTCTGCAGTCAACAGTGGTGGATTGCACACAATGCCTGAGGTAGGATTCCCACATACCATGAAACTGCGTCCTTATTCCTGGTCCTACCATTTATGGGCCTCCCAAATGGTGACAGAATTCTCAGCGAAGCACTCTGATGCCTGGTAGGAGGCTGGAAGGATCATTATTCAAGACTTTGTAGTGCATGCCAAAGAGGATTTCCGATCACCCTGAAAACCTGGATCAGAATATTTACAAGTCCTCTTGAAATATTCAGGGTTCCTGGGGATGAGCTCCCTAATTCTTTAAGCCCAGCCCTCCATACTACTGCTCAACTATATGCACCCCTATTATACCCTCGGTGTTTTCTATACAGCCACCTTTTCAACCTTCTTTGCATGGGAAGTTTTTTCACTGTAAAAAGGATGACCCTACAAACCAGTAGTGAGCTTTTTGGGGGGAGTGGACGGAGGGGTTTTCAGGTTAAAAAGAGTTTTCTTTTCGTACACGTTGCATGATGCTTTCTATGACACTTTAGGCTCTTAAGCCAATCGTCTAAATGACAAATTATATAGGAAGCAGTGCGTGATTTCCACTGTCCCCTACAGCTTGTTCAGCCGCCTTGACTTGATTATATGTACTTCTCTGTAATCAATGTGACTCTCATAAAATAGTGCTGTTTTGTTATCTGAAACATTAATAAAAATGTATTAAAAAAATAATTCTAATTATAACTACACTTCATTAAAATTATACTTTCACTCCAATATTTTTTCAAATTGCGGAGTTCTTCAAGTAGAAAGCATGTTTGTGCACCTTTGCGTATTCTAAGGGTATTCACATGCCATAATTAAGCATTGCATGTTTAACAGTGCGTCTCAGCCACTTTAAATATTGATTCTGCAGTTTGCTGCAGTCCCTGATGCTCTATGATCAGCATTTTCTTCATCTTCCCGTGTTAAGAATGAGGTCTACTCTTCCATGTGTGGCATTGCCAACACCTTCGAGAAGGGTTATAATAAACGGTTTTGAATCTCCATGGGTATGAGTGCCGAGCGTTGCAAGCTGTGAATCAGGACAAGAAAAAAGTTGAATGTGCTTATGTTATTGGCACCTATTTTGCAATATTACACATGTCTTTGTTGCAGCCAGGACAAGAGGTGCCTACTATATTCATCTGGACAGTATCACTCAAAACATTAACGGCTCAGCTTAGGTGCATCATTTAAGACTGTTTCAGTAAAGTGCAAAGTTCTGAAACACTTTTGGAATGCCGCAAAGGGTCGTAAGTTTTAAAAACAGCCATTTTAATGGTTACCTCTTGTTCTTTCTCCTTTAACCTTTAGGGGAGGTAATCGTTAAGCACTGAGTGTGACTCTTGCTTCAAGTAATAGAACTGGAGACGAATAAATCTCAGCTCCCGCTGGTTAGTCTGCCAATATCTGCTTGTAGTGAGCAGCCGATAAAAGATATGCTAGCGAAACATGCTATATTTTTTATCTCAGCATCACCAACAACTGAACAATAAGCGATTTAAACGTTAACATATATATATACTGCTCGGCATCCTGCATACGTAGCATGCAAGATGCTCTTGGACTGTGTTCTGAGAATTCATCCTGATAAGGAAAAGGCAAATAATAATCTGTGCCCATGCGGAGACAACATTGTCTGAAGTGGTCGTATGTTATCAGGATGGAAATTAGTTGGAGCAATTCGAGCATATGGCAGCCATTTTGTTCCCACAAAAGGAAAGAGCGCGTGGGATGACCCGGCTCCTCTGTGGCACGGACCTCCCACACAGATCACAAATCACATCGTGTTCTGATTCCATTAAAAATATCATTCTATCGTTCACGAGATAATTAAACCAGAGGAAAATAACAGACAAAATCAATTTTTCTAAAGTTTTGTGATTAGAGTAGGGCCAGTATCCGTAGGCAGAGATACAAAGGATGCTGCTGTTAAAGCTCACTGATTAGCGCCCGGAGTCACCTACATTGCTGGTTCCTTCAAAAAAAGGTTTTGGCGCCAGATGTACTATTATTCCATTTGCAAGTAGTGATAATAAATTGTGCATCAACCTTTTACGAATGAATTCTGTTTTGCGAACTGACATCTACTAGTAGCTCAGTTCACAAAATAGCACAAGCTGTCACAGAACAACCTGCTTAAATATTATGTTATGTTACGTTCTGTGTATTTGTAAAGCATGTTGTCACCAGCAAGGGCATCCTGGCGCTCAGCAGGTTTGTGCCTAGTCCTGCCTATGGTAAGTTGGTTAATTGAAAAGCAAGTTGTTCAGCTTCTTGCAGAATTCAAGAAGAGGGGAGGAGGAGGCTCTGATGTGGAATAGTAGGTTGTTCTGCGCTTTAGGAGCGTAGAGAAGCCCCAGCCTCCTGATCTGAGACTGTGCATACGTGAGATGTGTGCGGTCAGGAGTCCTGGGGAGCAGAGGTGTCTGAGTGGTTGGTGGAAGGAGATGCAATAGTAGGTGGGCCCAGCTGTGTCCGTGCAGGAAAGAGCTGTGGGGCCGGGTGGGAGGGGATTTCGACGGACGATGACAAGGGAAATTATTTATTTATTTAATTTTCCCTTGTCATCATCCATCGAAATCCCCCACCGGGCCCCAACTGACCCCACCGCCCCACCACTCTTACCTGCACGGGCCACAGATCGGTGGGACTCGAGTTGTGTAGTGCTTTGAATGTGTGCATGAGGATTCTGAATTGAGCATGTTTGTGTATCCGCAGCCAGTGAAGTTTCCTGCAGGTGTGGTGTGACGTAAGTTTTTTGTGCGATGTTGAGGATGAGTCTGGCTGGTGATTTCTGGATGGTTGTCTTCTGGTGAGTTGCTTGGTGTTCCAGGCATAGAGGGTGTTCCCACAGTCCAACTAGCTGGTGACAAGGGCATGAGTTGCTTGGAAGCCATTTGAAAATCTTCGTCAGCATCTTTAGAGTGTCGAAGCAGAATGCAATGACGGTGTCGACTTGTGTTGTCATGTCCAATTTGATGTTGATAAATATTCAGAGGTTCCAGGAGTGGGTTCTAGGATTGGATCCAAGGTCGATTGGAGTCCCATGGTGAGGTGTTCTTACAAAAAACTACTGAGCTTGAGACAGTTGGTTTACATCCTGTTAGTGACTTCAGGAATGCAGGTGGTGAACTTGTTTCTTGATTTGGGAGTTTTGTCCAAGAAGGAGAGTATACATTGCATATCATCTACATAGGAGAGGATGTTGATTTGTACATGAATGATGCTAGCCAGCAGGATCATGTATTTGTTGAAGAGGGTGGGGCTGAGCAATGTGCCTTGAGGAGCTTCGCACATGAGTTGGTGTCCTTCTGAGGAGTGCCATTTTGGTGGCGTATGTTCTATCCATTAAGAAGGAGCAGATCTAGCAAAGAGCGGATCTTGTTTGCCAATCTCACGCAGGCGTCTGGTGAGGATGGATAGTGAGACCTAGTCAAATGTTGTAGAGAGGTTCAGGAGAATGAGGGCTGCAGTGTCTCCAATGTCAAGAATCATGTGGATATCATCTGTGGCAGCAACAATTGATGTTTCTATACTGTGGTTTGGCCTGAATCCAGACTGCGTGACACCGAGGAGCTGGTGGTTGCCTAGGTCTCTTGAGCAGCATTGGTTGATTAGTTTCTGTAAAACCTATGCCAGATATGGTAGAAGGGAGATTGGTCTGTAGGTGAAAGGCATGGATGGGTCAGTGGATGTTTTTTAGTGTAGGTGCATGACTGTGGCATGTTTTCAGGTCTCCGGGAATGAGGCTAAGTCATTGGAAAAGAAACAATTGATGGACGAAATGCTGGACAATGCTAACATTCACCCTGAGTCACAAGGATCTGGGTTTAATCCATCATTCTTTTGCTCACCACACCACCCCAAGTAGGACCCAGCAATATACAAATCAGTCTTGACCCTGTTCCTTTTGGGAACAGTCCAGCCCAAACTGTCAAGCCAGGTCCTCTCTGGACCGGAAACAAGCATCCTGGGACCGGTTTCAGGGCATCACCCTTCATCAGCAAGGCGAGCTTGAATCCAGTGGTGTAGTGAGCACAAGACCCACATCTGGGCATACCCTTCCCACTTAAGCCGGTATATGCAAAAGAAATAATGGATGGACGGAATGATGGGCAATGCAAATATTCCCCCCCAGTCACAAGTATCTGGTTTTAATCCATCATTCTTTTGCTCACCACACCACCCCAGTTTGGACCCAGCCATATATAAATCAGTCTTGACCCTGTACCTTGTGGGAACAGTCCAGCTCGAACTGCCAAGCCAGGCCGTACCTGGACCGGAAACAAGCATCCTGGGACCAGTTTCAGGGCATCACCCTTCATCAGCCAGGCTAGCTTAAATCCAGTGGTGTAGTGAGCACTGGACCCACGTGTGGGCATACCCTTCCCACCTAGGACGACATATGCAAAAGAAACAATTGATGGACAGAATGCTGGACAATGCAAACATTCACCTGCAGTCACAAGGATCTGGGTTTAATCTATCATTCTTTTGCTCACCACACCACCCCAGTTTGGACCCAGTTATATGCAAATCAGTCTTGACCCCATTCCTTGTAGGAATAGTCCAACCCAAACTGCCATGCCAGGTCCTCGCTGGAGCGGAAACAAGCATCTTAGGACCGGTTTCAGGGCATCACCCTTCATCAGCCAGGCTAGCTTGAATCCAGTGGTGTAGTGAACACGGGACCCATGCCTGGGCATACATACCCTTGCCACTTAGGGCGACATATGCAAAAGAAATAATTGATGGATGGAATGCTGGACAATGCAAACATTCACCCCCAGTCACAAGGATCTGCCTTTAATCCAGCATTCTTTTGCTCACCACACCACCCCAGTTTGTATCCACCCAGATATAAATCAGTCTTGACCCTGTTCCTTGTGGGAACAGTCAAGCCTGAACTGCCAAGCCAGGTCCTCAAAACTCCAAACTGAAATGGCATGATGAGCAAAAAATTATGGATTTAGGTCCAGATCTCTATACTGGGATGAATGTATGACATTGTTCTGCATTCTGTCCATCATTTGTCCTTTTTGCATTTGTCACCCAGAGTGGGACGGGTATGACCAGACGTGGGTCCCGTGCTCTCCATGCCACTTGAGTCACGCTATCCTGGCTGATGGGGGATAAAGCCAGAATCGGTGTTAGGATGCTTGTTTCGAGTTCAGGGAGGACCGCGTCTGGCAGTTCGAGCTGGAGTGCTTTTACATGTAAATTGTGCCCAAACCTGTCTTTGGTGCTAGGGATACTTACAAATTGATAAATTACAAAATGTTGGAATATTAGGTACCCACATGTGTCCCAGGGGTTGGGGGTTCAGGTACTTATAAAGAGGACCCTTATAAAATATGTTGTATATGTCCTGGGGATAGAGAAATTGCACATTTCCCTTCCTTCATTGTAATAAAGTTCTACTTAAAATCGCCTTTTGTGCTCGGAGCACTGTGGAGTGAGGATCTATATTATTTTGTATATTCAGTATCCCTAAAGTCGTCTCCACTAGTTGTCTCAGGGATGGAGCGTCAGGTAGCTATAAGCAGAGTCCATAATAAAAGCTGTTTTATAGGCCCTGGTGTTGGAGAAATTCCACATTGAATTTTTCTCATTGTAGCACCCCAGCCACATAGGTTATGAATTCATAACTACCGTAAGGGACTATCGAAAAATGTAATTCAAGGACTTAGGAGAATGGTATTGATAAATCAAACAATATACGGTAAATAAATGTATCTTAAAATAAACAGGAAATATGTCATAAGACTGTTTTGTCTGTAAGCCAAAATTCAGCCTTCGGTGCTCTGCCCTGATTGGTCAGAGTTCACAGGATAAGTCAGACTGCTTTGATGATGTAATAAGTGGCTCAACCCAGAGAGGCTAATTTGTTACAAAGAGCTCTGCCACAGAGGAATGCCATAGCAGGGGGACGGCTCGTAAACAATGTGGCTTCAAAGAAACAATAGGACAGGAAGGAATAGCCAGGTCCCTCTACCCCATCCCCTTTGAACTGAGCCAGATGGTGGGCTTGAGGAAGGACGTTGTAGATGTCAGGGGAGTAAAGCTATGGAATAAACCATCCTGGAGTTTGTTAAATCTAGCTATTGCTCCTCTGCTGAGACTTCAGCCATATTGAATTTTGGAGAAATTGTGCTTTCTAGCACACGATTATGCCGCACTTTGGAGGAAATGGTCATGCTCTGGGGTGTTGCCCTGTAACTCATCGGACAGGATTGCCCTACTGCTTGACTACAAACAACACTGAACAAGTATCTGAGAGGGGCATAGCATTTCAGATCTGCAGCTTTAAACTAAGAGAAGAAGAAGGATCCATGTTGGCATTTTAATTTGCTCCAATCAGGCCCTGCACTCTGACTGACTGCGGCTTCTGCATAATCTGGAACTACTGCCCTGCGGACCTAACTTACTTCAAGCTATATGTTAACAGAGCTCTCCTGGACTATCAACATCAAGAATCTCCAGACTAGAGTGCTTCCATTGGACATGAGTGGATTGTGGGAACAGATGGCCCAAACTTTCGAGGACAATTTTGGAGTTACCGGACCATTGGATTGTGTTTTGGACACTTTGGGGCCCCTAGAGGAACTTCAGGAAGACGTTCCAGAAGTTTGGGGAATCTTTGAAAAAAAGCTCCATAAGTGGACTGACTCAACCTAGCAA
Source organism: Lissotriton vulgaris (assembly GCF_964263255.1). Taxonomy (NCBI): domain Eukaryota; kingdom Metazoa; phylum Chordata; class Amphibia; order Caudata; family Salamandridae; genus Lissotriton; species Lissotriton vulgaris. Next base: position 498,973,893 of record NC_141695.1, read on the forward strand.
GCCAAACCGACGACCCTCAACAGCAAGCCGGCCTGTCCTGCTGGTTTGTCCCTCTGAAAGGTCCAGAGGTCCGACTTCCAGACTTTGGTCAGGATCTTATCCGATGTCAAGCTGGCTAACTGTCACAAAACCCGGCCTGGTGAAGAGCATCGAGGGACCCCGGCACAAAAAGCTCCAGAGAAGTTTCTAAGTCTGAAGATAAAAGACTTGACCGGCTCCGATCGCGCGAGTCAAGCTGCCCACCTTCAACCGTGAGCTGGCCTGGATCTCTAGTTTGGGCTGCTGAAAAGCTCCATAGATCCGACTTCCACAGTTTGAGCAAGAGCTTTTGGAAAGTCAAGTCGGCGAACCCTCACTGAACCTGTACTGGTTGTGAGCATCAAGGGACCCCAGCAGAATAAGCTCCAGGAACATTTCCAAGTCAGAAGGGAAAAACTGTGTCAGAGGCCTACCGTGACGGATAGACATGCAGGGCTCCATCATGTGCGGCCTGAAACCTTTACTTCATCTTGGTCTAGTGTGACAAGATGTCCCAATGGGCGCTATAGGTTTCTATGGCGTATATAGTACTACATCTTTGAAAATTGATGTCTCCCGGTCCCCAACATTGAACATATGTCACTTTGGTGTCATTTTAAAGATACAAATATTTTCTCTTTTTATAAATTGGTGTTGGATTTTTATTGTGTGTTGTGTCTTAATTATTTACTGAATTACCAAGCGTTGAGCATGGGAATAATATTCTGAGCACTAGACTGTGTTAGTGGCAATATTGCCAGTGGTAGATGCATATTTACCACTACTAATAATCTACTTTTCAACAGGAGATTAGTAAAAAATCAGGTAGAGCTTGATGAGACATTCCGGGATTATAACACCAGACTGTATGGTTCCACTACTGTGGCGGATGACTCTACGATTGAGAGATGCTAAATCGCTTTACACTTTTCAGCAGCCTCTCCCTTACAACAAGTGGAGTTAGATGCCCTAATAGCAACAGAAGAGATAGGATGCCAGGGACAGAAGGGCTGCTCATGGTGTTCTACATTACATATGCACAGTGGCTTGACCCCAAGTTACTACAAGTATATTACGTGGCTCAGACCAAGGGGCAGCTTAGGACTTCCAGGGGAGAGGTGATAATCGCATTCCTCCCAAAACCTGTCTAGGATACATTGGTAGTGAACTTTTGACAACCATTATCATTTCTAAACTTAGACTATAAATTACTGGGTAAACTCCTGGTTATTAGATAGGTATCTGTAGCCCAGACTCTAGTGGAGTCAGACCAGAATGGTTTTATCCCAGGCAGAAACAACTTCCTACATCTCCATGCCTGTTTCTAAAAATTAAATGGACTAACACCTCAGGGACCAATCCCTGAGCAGCCTTTCTCGACAAAGAGAAAGCATTTGATACATTGGGGCAGCCATACCAGCTGGCGGTGTTGGGGAGGCTGTGCATGGGAGCTGGGTTCCTATCCAGGGTTTGTCTCTTATACACTGTTCCGACAGCACATGTGAAGACTGGAAAAATAATGTCTGACCCCATACCAATACACAGAGGCACCCGTCAAGGCTGTCCTCTTTCCCCAATTATAGTTTCATTGGCCATGGAACCACTGGCATGTACACTTTGGGCTAAGGTTCCAAATGGGTTTTCTGCCTGGATGGGGGACGGCACATAATATCTCTATATGCTGGTGACACCCCCCTTTGCCTCAGATATAACAAGGATGATGCAGACATGATTGCCTTAGTTTAGGAATTCCGAAAGGTACCCGGTCTCAAGATCAAATGGAATAGGTCCTGCCTCACCCCCCTAACTTCATAGTCTATTGCACAAACACAAAATAGACGATTACCCCATTGGGTTGGCAATTCGAAATGCTGAAATATTTGTGAGTTTGTATCCATCCCAAAGATAGCAATCTGATCACTGGCAATCTGGGACGGGCTCTGTCAGAGGCTGGGAACACACTCCCCATTTGGTGCTGCCTCCCTCTATCGGCCATGGGGCGCACTGCGATCACTCAGAGGTTAGTGCTGCCTCACCTGCTGTGCTTCCTTTCGGTGCTTCCAGCGCGGCTGGGTCAAGATTTCTTTAAGAACTTGATTGGACTGATACGGATGGGGATCGGGCAGGCGCAGTGGGGCGATCTCTAAGCAGAACGCCGCATTGAATGCAGGGGGACTTGGATCCCCACATTATTATCGATAACACATTGCAACACAGTTACAATGGTCTATGCAGTGGTTGGGGAAAGACAGCTAGGAAACTGGTTTCCTCCCCCTGGCCTCAACGGATTCTGTATTTGAGTGGATGCTGGTCTCCCTGCATGAAGTTCCTGTAATAGGAGGAAACTCCCTCATGCAGGTGGCTGCATGATGCTGGTAGAGGGGTGTGCTCGTAGAACAGGACAGCTCTCTCATGCCCATGACCCTCTCATATGAGTGGTACCGAAATGAAAGGACTCACACACTCTGAATGTTATCTAACCCTGGTGGGAGGCTGGGCTCCATGGGGAAACATATTCACGGCCGACTACTGCAGCCATTTGAGGTTCTAATGACTGTTGCTCCCACCCAGCAACAATACAGATGACAAGCCTGAATCTTCCCAGGTCCTCCAAACCCTAATTATACATGGGAGGGCCTAAAGGGTGGTGATGTACCTCAATTTAGCAGTGTAGAAGTCAGCAAACTCAGATTTGACTCCACTAAAGGGAGTTGGGAAGGAGGCTTAAGACAAGAACTAGGACTCATCCAATGTGGACGTTGCCGGTCAAAGGGGTCTCACGCAACTCAAGCCTAAAATACACAGGGGCAGATTTACAAGCCCCTTGTGCCACTTTTGCGTCATTTTTATCATGGTAAAAATGAAGCAAATGTGGATTAAGTGGCTTGTAAATCCGCCCCACACAGTTTAATTACCTACGACGGGCATATTTGGCCCCTGCACAGCTCACACAAATGTATTAAACTGTCCCCCACAGCTGTCCGAGTTGTGTAGAAATCGATGCTGATTTCTACCACATTCTGTGGCTCTGCATACAAATTATGATATTTTGGCTGACGTAACAACTTACTTATCGGAAATAGTGGGCAGACAGATCACATCGGACCCTGCACACTTCCTTTTGGGACTTGTGAAGCACATCTTGCATAGGTTTCTAGACCTCACTTCAGGGCTAGGGAAGCATCCTTTAGCAATGACCAGGAAGGCCCGTATGCCTTAAATCATAGTATATGCTATAGGTGCGGTAACAGGTCTCACATTGCTTCATTTCCAGGATGTCCAGCAAGAAATAAAGAATGTAAAAACTTTGGCAGGATAGGCTATTTCAGTAGTGTATGTAGAGATCATAGATGCAATGTTACACAAGCACGTGGTGCAGTATCCTATGTCGCAGGCAGTAATAATAATGTACAACATAGCGAACAAATTTCAGAAATGAACAAGAGATTTGTTGTATCAATTATTGATGGTGTTCCAAATATTATAATGAAATCTTCAAATTGTGAATTCCAAATTTTGGGAGAAAAACTCATGCTTATGGTTGATGCTGGTTCTCCGTGGACCATTATCACACAAGAGTACTTTCAAGAGAAATTAGGTCATGTGATACAAAATGACAAGTTACAACCATCTGATATAATAGCAGAGAGTTTCAATGGCACAACAATTGAAATTTAGTTTTTTTTTCATGTTGAATTATATTTCAAAAGCAGATGTGCAGTTGTGAAATTATATATTACACTAAAAGGCGTCAATGTTTTAGGATGGCATGAGCAGTATAAATTGGGTTCGACACTTAATCCAAGATCTAGCGAACCTGGGTCACTGTGTGATGACGAATTATTGAGATTGTCAATACATTATTTGAATTGAACTACAGAGAAGAAAAGTTGATTAGTAAATATGACAAAGTCTTTTGCAATAAATTAGGAAAACTGAAGAATTTTTCTCATAAAATTCTATTGAAAGAAAATGTTGTACCAATTAAACAGAAAATTAGATGAGTACCAATTAATACCCGGGAAGAAAGAATAATCTGCCGAAGGTATTATTGAAGCTATTAAATCTTCCGAATGGGTTTCACCGATTGTTCTTGATCGGAGACCTGACAAAAAATTGAGGGTCTGTGTGGACTTGAGAGTCCTAAATGCAAACATTGTGATTGATTGTCACCTACTACCAAATATCAACAAAGTCGTTTCTTTGTTTGAAGGTACTAAAAATGTTTCCACTCTGGATTTACGTTCAGCTTAAAATCAGGTAGAACTAATGGAAGAGTCTAAAAAATATGCAGCTTTCATCACACCATTTGGTTAATACCAATACACAAGAATGCCTTTTAGGTTGGCGTCAGCAGCGTCAGTTTTTCAGATAGTAATGTTACACATTTTCGGAGACATGGATGTATATGTTAAGTGGTTCCAAGATGATATTTTAATTTTTTCAAAGAATGAATCGGAGCACCTTATACATTTAAATGAGGGTTGTAAAATATTAGAAAACCATGGTCTCACTTTAAAGGCACACAAATGCAAGTTGTTTAAATAACCTGTTGAGTATTTGGGACATACGCTGTCTGGAGACGGAGTAGTTCCAAAAAAAACTAATGTGGATGCTATAGTTAAAGCCTAGTCAACAGCTAACAAGGAACAACTCTTATCATTCACAGGGATGTGCGAGTATTATAGTACATTTGTGGTGGGATTTGCAAACAAAATGGAGCCTCTAAGAATGATGTTAAGGCAGAATGTAAAATTGATTGGACAAAAGAACAACAGGAAGCTTTTGAGTGTATAAAAAAAAGACATCGTAAATGCACCCACATTTAAACCTTTTCGTATGAAGAAAGAATGTATTATTACAGTAGATGCAAGCCTCTTTGGTTTAGGAGGTGTTCTTTCACAAAAAGAAGGCAAGGAGGAATGGAATGTTGCTTTTGCTTCGTGTACTTTGAATGAATGTGAACGGAAATATGCTGTGATTGAGAGAGAACTACTACCATGTGTATGGTCTGTTGAACATTACAGGTTGTATGTGTTAGGACAGACCATAAACCATTAGTCAATATTTTATCCACAGGTGGGGGATGGAACTCCACAGCCAGGATTGCAAGGTTAGCGTCTAAATTGCAAGAATATAATTTTAATACAGAGTATGGGCCTGGTAAGAAAAATGTAACAGCAGATTTTCTTTCTCACTTACCTTGTGACCAAGGTAGAGTAAATATGATGAAGGAATGTGATTTTGTAGTTCTTCTGATTTGGATTCATTTCTACAATCCTCCACTGAACAGATGGCTGGAAGGCATCAAAAAGGGATATCAAACTTCATAATATAGCAAAATCGCTCAGGTTCCACCGGAAACCCTGCAAAACCACTTGAAGTAGAGATTATCACCTGTAGAAGTACAACCCCCACCCCCATAACGCCCGTAGACATGCTGATTCTGACACACTATCACTGGGCAGTTGAATGTAAGTTCTAGTTTGGGTTCTAGATACAGTTTTCTCTCTCCCCTCCAGTGACCTTTTTGAACTGTGAAATAGGATGGTATTTGCACGGTAATGCAACTGTGACAATTCTTCCATGCATGTTGACTCCCATGCAAGTATGTACGGGGGGTGTTGATAAAATCAGTAAAGAAATACTGGGAAAATAGTCTGCTTCAGCTTCATGCAGATTAGGAACCTACAGCGCACCCATCCCCCACCATAAAAGGTAAAACCTTATAAAAGCAAGTTAGTGCTTCTAATTACAGAACACACAAAAATGAGAATATACTTTAAAAATCATTTAGCATGTCAAATTTGCTCAACGGTTCAAATTTCCAGTTTTATTTCCAGGTAATTAAACGAGAAAGATTACTTACAAAGAAGTGGGTTAGAGAGAGGCAGAGAGGTGAGATTGTGAGAAAATTATAGATGCAAGATAGAGAGAGTGGTAAGGTAAAGAGATGGACAAATAGTAGAGCCTGATAGCAAGTCAGAACAAGTAAAGCGAGTAGTAAAGCAAAGAAAGGTAGAGAGAAGGATAGGGATGGAAGGAGAAGAGGCTCAGTGAGAAAAGAGGTAAAGCAGAGTTATGTTAGATGCATAAACTTAGAGGTAGAGGAAGAGATGTAGTGAGTAGGGTGAGTTGAATTAGAGAAGGATATCCAAAGAGCTATGAGATAAAGATGTTGAGGCAACCAGAAAGCAAAAAGAACCAGAAAAGCTTAATAGCGAGGTGTACATTGAGAGAAAGGTAGAGATAGAAATTAATTAGAGAGGGCGAATTGAAAAAGAGAAGGAGCTCAAGATAGAAATGTGAAAGAGAGAGAAGCCAATGATAGGGGAAATAGGGAAAGGTAGGGAAAGATAGGCAGTGAGCAAAGAGTAAAATAGGAGGAGGAAAAGAACGGGAAGGAGAGGAAATGTGGAGCGATAAGCCAGCAAAAAAATGGGGTGGTAAACTGACATGTTAGAGAAAGAGAGATAGGAATGCAGTAGAAAGAGACACAATAGTGAGAGATGTGAGATAGAGCGAGAAACGAGGCAAATAAAGAAGTGTGGTAAACAGTGGTGAGGTTGAAAGGGCTGAGAAAGAGAGTGATGAGGTAAAGAGAGATGAAGAGACAGGTGTTTCTAAGAGAGTTTGAGTTTGAAAGAACTAAAGCAGGTGGAAGAAAGATACAGAGAGATGAGAGGAAAATGGAGGAATGAGATATAGTGCAAGTCAAGAGGTAGAGTACTGAGGAGCCAGTAGATCTGTTAAGTAGTAGAGGTACCCATGGCGAGCTAGAGAGATGTGAGGGCTCAAGAGAGGAAAAGTGAGGTGGGGTAGAGAAGCATATAGAGAGAGTTGAGAAAGAGAGAGAATAAGTTAAAGACAGGGTAGATGAGAGATGTACAGGCATGTAGAGAGAAGAAGAGAGAGGGGCCAGTTCCCAATGGAAAGTAAAAGTAAGGAGGAGAAAGAAACACATAGAAGTTCGTTTTTACTTAAGCATTACCAACTTCCAGAGACATGAATCTTTAAATTGGGCAGGCCAGGCAGTACAAGATATCACATTAGAAAAGAATCTGTTGGGGGGCGTGGCTTGGATGGCAGGAGGAATGGCCGCCTAAACCGAGTGCTCCGCGGAAAGGGAGAGCGAGCTCTCTGATACCACTGCTCCCAGTGCCGCAAATCGTTCCAGAATCAAGGTACCTGCACCGGAACCCTTGCTGCACCCATCGATGCCCTGAAATCTGCCTGGGACCGCTTTTTAGGGACTTTGCTGGACCTCGGGCGGTCATGCACTCTACGTTCCGGGCTTTGCCTAAGATGGCGGCGCCCGGTCGCGGCTGCAACGCCTGATCCCCGCGAGCGCTGACAGTGCTTCTAAGGTCAACAGAAGACCTCCACGGGCTGTAAAGGCGCCACATCCACCGAGAATCCTCCCCACGAGTGCAAATGCCGTCGAAGGTTGGTAGGTGATCGGCCCGGCAGACATCATCCAGCTCCATGCGCCTGACCCTAAAATGGCGGCGGCGGCGACAGCAATCCACACGAAGATTGCACGCTCCGATTCAGGGTGAGCTTCTGAGTCCATCATAAGCCCATCCATTGCCATCCAGTGCCTTATCCTCCTCCCAAGTGTTGGTATGCGCAGCCCCACCCTGCATCGCCACTCCTGACTGCGAATGCTTGTTCCTGGGGCAATAAGCCCACCACGTGATAATTCTTGACCTGCCTCACTGCCTCATGGCTGTAATACAACCCTAAGAGGAGAAACTCACCCATGATCTAAGCGAGCAGCGCACCCCATCTAATAAGTAACGATCGGACACTGCGCCTACAAGATCCTAAAAGATCCTCAGTGCGCTCCCTGCTTTCCCATAAGCCGGTAGCCAGTGTCCTGCAACCCTTGGAGCCTGGTACCATCCACTCAAGAGATCTCAGGTGCATCCCAGGCGCATTAGTAGTCCTGCAGCCGACTCTTTTCGCGTGGGTGCCCAGCCTCGATAGCCAGCAGTGTCCTCCTACGGCAGTTAAGGTCTAACTGGTTCCCAGCAAACGCGAACATACACCAGACGCATTAGTAGTCCTGCAGCCGACTCTTTTCACGTGGGTGCCCAGCCTCGTCAACCAGCAGTATCCTCCTACAGCATTTAAGGTCTAGCTGGTTCCCAGCTAACGCGAACATACACCAGGCAGCAATGGCGAATAGAGAGGACAGAAATAATGCTAAAAAGGCGAAACCGGACTCACTTTTGGACTCACCCATCTAAAGTAAAGCCGATATGGCAGCCAATATGGAAATGATTCTCAGGAAGCTGGCAGACCTACATGAACTCTCTAAATCCACCAAATCCAATACTAACTCTATGCAACTTGAGCTCACTGCGATCAGAGCTGATATAAATGTAATTTACACGGGCCTGGGCGCGGCTGAACAACGAATAAGCGACATGGAGGACATCACAAAACAATCAGTCTCCAAAATCCAATGTCTAGAAAAGACCACGGAAGAGCTGAAACGCCATAACGCGGAGTTGGAGGATAGGAACAGAAGAGGTAACATCAAGATCTTTGGCGTTCCGGAGAATTCCGAAAAAGATGCGGATTCCTGCGTGGCCTTCCTTGAATCGTGGATTCCCATGATCACCAAATTGGACTTCCCACACGGCCTTGAACTGGATAGGGCGCACAGGATCCCCACCTTCGCTACCAAGAGCTCCAATGGCCCCAGACCATTGATCTGCAAACCACTCAGATTTCAGCACGTTGAGATGATCCTTCAATTCGCAAGAAGAAACCACTCCATCTCATGGGAAGGCCATTGAATCATCTTCACACAAGACTACGCAAGAGACACAGTGGCAATCCGCAAAGGTTTCCTGGAACTCAGAGACAAGCTAAGATCCAAAAGCATTTCTTTCTCCTTTGCTGGTCCGGCGAAATTCAGGGTTGTAATCAATGGCCACCCGAGATACTTCACAGACCCCAAAGTACTTGCTGATCTTCTGGAAGACCGTCGCTAACAAGAAATGGACTTAGCGTCCGGCCTCTCGAACAAGAGGAAAACGTGATCTCATTCCCAAACTGTCTCACTCTCAAATTGTCACTGTCATTCTAGCTTCAATTCTACCATCAGTACCCTCTTTCTGTAATTGAAGCCCTTCGCCTCAATGTTCGCCCTCATGCATAGTGTGCCTATTTGTTCTTAGTAGGGTGCCATTGTTTCCTTTGCTGGACACTTCCCTGCGGATGCAGGTACCCACAACTGTACTGTGAGTAGGCCTCGAGCCCCAATATATTGTCGTGCTATTGTTGTTCTATTTACTCATGATGTATGATCCGCCCTAAGGTCAATGTTTTTCCTTAAAGTTTGCCTCTCTGTGGAGGTAGTTGCCGCAGCTTTAATGCAAGTAGGCCTGTGCCTCGATATATCGTTGTACAATTGTTGCTCTTTATTGCTCGTCGGCACTGGTAGTTCTATGTGCTATCGTTATAAGCGTTACGCCTTACCGCGAAATGCCTTTGCTCTCTAATCACCGCCCATGTTCACTGTTATTATTAATGGGTCTTTCTTTTCAGCATCACTGCAGTTTGTACTGTTTAAAATTGTGTAAAAGATACCGAGATTATTACTACTATTATATTACCATAGTCTAGGGAAGCTACTAGCTACCATCTGTGTATCCCTGACTTCTGCCTTGCACGGGACTGCCGTGGCACTCCCGATGTACGTATATGGGGGGAGGGAGGGGAGGGACAGGGGGAGGGGGTTGGGGAGGGGGGGACAGGGAGGGGAGAAAATGGAGCTAAAAGAGTTCAAAGATTCTTAGTCTTTTTTCTGTTTTGTACTGTTTTTTACTTATGTTTTCCCATTCCAAATGTGTCCTGCGTATTTCGTTGCAGTCCATTGTACCTTCACGAAATGGCCCACACGCTGCCCGCGCTGAGCAGCTCGGGGATCTACCCATTGTCTTCCTTAGACCACAGCGCACTTTCTCAGCGATGCTCCTCAACCCCAATGGCTAAGACAAAATCACTAGCCGATGATCTCACAATAGTCTCTCTTAATGTTAAGGGCCTCAACCATCCGGTAAAAAGGAGGAAAGTTCTCGAGTATATTACCAAATCTAAGGGGGACATTATATTACTTCAATAAACCAAACTGTCCGAGGATGATCTACGCTTTCTGAACATCCATTGGGCGTCACACATTCTGTCTTCACCAGCAACTCACAAAAAAGGGGGGTAATGACCCTCTTAGCGAAAAAAGCTAACCTTACTCTAGTCTCGCACTCCCACGATGAAGTAGGTAGACTTTCCATTACAAATCTTCTAAGGGAAGACAACCCCATTCATGTAGTAAATATCTATGGCCCAAATGCAGATGACCCGGAATTCTGGGACTCTGTCTCCCGCTCATTAGAACCTATCCCTACAGAGGACCTGTTGATAGTGGGAGGTGACTTTAATCTCCCCCTTGACCCGATTCTTGACAGGCAATCCAAGTGTGCCTTCCACCCCTCCCGCTCGCATGACGCCCTCCTTCGCCTCTGTGACAGATACCATCTGAAAGACTCATGGCGCCTCCAAAATCCGGACGGTAGGGATTATTCATTTTACTCTGCACCACACAATTCCTATTCACGTATCGACTTCATTTTGATCTCAAGCCCCTTCACACATCTTATAGAGGAGACAGAAATAGCCCCCAAATTAGTCTCTGATCATGACTGTATCGGCACCAAACTGTCTGGTTCCAGATCGATTCTCCCACCCAAGAGGTAGCGCTTTAACGATGAGACACTTTTAGACCCCACAAACAAATTAATAATAACGAACGCCATTGAGGAATATCTAACCATAAACGACACCCCCGACATTACACCCAATACCCTGTGGGATGCTCTGAAAGCCACAATTCGCGGGGTCATCATCACCATCAGGGCCAAGACAAACAAGGAGCTAAATAAAGAACTAGAGTCTCTGGAACACCAGATTGGTGCACTGGAAGCCCAACACAAATCCAACCCGCTTCATACTATAGTATTAGATACATTAACCAAGAAAAAATACGAATACAACACCATCACCAGCAAACGGGCGGGGGTATGGATTAATCGCTTCAAGGCCCTAAAACTGTGCGATGGCAACTGAGCTGGGAAACTGTTGGCCTCCTACCTCAAACATAAACAGAAATTGACCACCATATCGTCCATTAAAGATTCCAGAAACGTCACATACACTAAACAGTCTAACATCCTTGACACTTTCAAAACATTCTACGAAGATCTTTACAAAAATGACAAAATATTAGACGAATCAGCCTGCACGGACTACCTCAATTCACTCCACCTTCCCAAACTTTCTGAATCCGACAGGTCTCACCTGGGCGTCCTAATCTCTAGTGGAGAAATCAAAGCAGCAATCAACACCCTGAAGAATACTAAGGCCCCCGGTCCAGACGGCTTCACTGCGCCCTTCTATAAGGCCTTTTCAGACCAAATTAGCCCTTCGCTCCTTAAACTTTATAACTCTACTGCAGCCAGTGGCGGTGTTTCCCCTTCAATGAGTGAGGCCACGATTATAGTACTACCCAAAGAAGGGAAGGACCCCCTACTCACTAAAAATTACCGTCCCATATCCTTGATAAATCTCGATTGCAAAATATATGCTAAAATCTTGGCAACCAGACTAAATTCCATCCTCCACAAATTAATTAGCCCCTTGCAGGTTGGCTTCCTAAAAAAACGGATGTCTAATGACAACACAAGACTATTATGTCATATTCTAGAAAAGGCAAAGTCCTCTTCCGCACCAATGGTAGCGATAACCTTGGACGCGGAAAAGGCCTTTGACAAGGTCTCGTGGTCCTTCCTACGACAGTGCATGCATTCTTTCAACCTTGGCGACCCCTTTACCAGGATGGTGATGGCCCTCTACTCTGCCCCTTCAGCCAGAATAGCTATAAACGGCACCCTTCCGGACCCTTTCCGCCTATACCTAGGAACCAGACAGGATTGCCCTCTTTCACCAGCTCTCTTTCTACTAGCCCTTGAGCCCCTCCTTACAGATATCAAAAATAAAGGAGACATTGCGGGTATCTCCTTTGGGGACACGCGAGTCAAGTTAGCAGCGTATGCAGACGACATCCTGATCGCTACGGAAAACCCTGCTAACTCCATCGCTGCTCTAATGACCTCAATAGACAAATACTCCTCCCTATCCGGCTACAAACTAAATAGAGATAAATCCGAAGTAAAACCTCTTAATGTCCACACTCCTAGAGAAGTACTGGGCGACTCCGGCCTATTCTGGCAAACAGGCGTGATTAAATATCTGGGGATTGACTTCACAGATGAGCTACTGAGTACCCTTAAACATAACGAAAACAAAACCCTGGACAAAATCAAAAGTCTGTTAGACGGATGGTCACCCCGTTTTATCACCTGGTGGGGCCTTTATTATAACCATAAAAATGATGATATCCCCCCTGGTTAACTACCTCATAATGATGCTCCCACTCATGCTCTCCAAAGAGTTTCATAACAAGTTGGATAAAATCATCTCGGCCTTTCTTTGGCAGGGCAAAAAAGCCAGAATCAGTTTAAAGAAACTTCGATTAGATAAAAAACTAGGAGGAGTCAACCTGGCGGACTACAAAATTTACCAAATTGCCTTTTTAGCAAAGCAGGGGTCGCACTGGATATCCTCTCAGGCTGATTATACCCCAGTGTGGCTCTCCGTGGGAAGGTCAATACTGAATGGTCTCAACCCCTGCGCCCTACTCACCATCAAACTCCGTCCCAACCTAGGACCGGGCCCTATCTTCAAGAATACTAAATTGGCTCTTCTAAAAGTTAGTAATCACTTGCCACAACAATTCTGACACTCATATTGGGAGTCACTATGGCACAATGCCACCGTTACATACAAAGGGAAAACTCTAAAGTACCCCTCCTGGATAGACAGTGGTATCTTATTCCCCCACCAACTCGTCAAAAACTCGCTTCCACTAACCTTTAAGGAAATTCAGGATAGGTTCCGACTACACAATGTTGAATTTTATAACTTCTTACACATTAAAGTAGCACTAGCGAAAGCTAACTTGAAGGCTGTCACCCCCTCCCTCCAAGGCTTACTCACCTCCCTTAACAAATTGGGTCACCAAGTCTCTAGACTGTATAAATTAATGCGTCCACAATCGTCCTCCTTAAATTAACCTCTCCAACTCTACTGGGATCCATTCTCCTCCACACCTAACTCAGACACAGTCTGGGCCAGTACTTGGGAGTCCACCACTTGCCACAAAATATGCCCTACACTCTCACAGACCAAGTTCTGGCTTCTACATAAGGCCTTCTGGACACCTAGGAGGTTGTTTCTCCATAAAATCAAGTCCAATGACACGTGTTGGAACTGTACAGGTGAGGGAGGAGACCTGGAACACCTAATCTTCAGATGCCCCTGTGTTACCTCCTATTGCGACAGAATCTTTGATTTTATAAATAAAGTCCTCCATATCACCCTACTAAGAGAATTTTCAACGCTTGTTCTAGGTTTTGCCAAAGCCGTCACACTCAATGATGATGACAAAGCCCTACTGGACCTGTTGCTGACGGCTGCGGTTAAAATCATACTTAATAACTAGAAAAGCACAAACAAAGCTTCTTTTCCCCACTGGTTGAACTGGGTTTCTCACTTAAGAGGTGTTGACAACATATCCTTAACTTCTACCCCATGGTGACCGCCACTCATAGCGTATCATATCGTAGGGTTCACTGTCTCTGCCTCTGTACGGCTGTCATTCTAAGCTATGTACGCTCATCGTCAAAGTTTGAAAATTCCAACTCTCCTATGTATTATATGTATGGTTTACGCAAATGTATAACTCATGATGCTTCTGCTCTAGTGTGGTGGTGCCAATATCTCTCCAGGTCATGTTATACAATCCGTCATGTTACTTTGAATGCAACTCTCCTCTATCTGCCTGCTGGACATTATATGTGGAACCTTGTTTGCTTTACTGGACTCGATTAGTTTTGCTTTTACTATATCTTATCCTACCTAATTTTTTGATTTTTTTTTTTTACAGTACTTAATTTTATTGAAATGATTACTCTTGTACTGATGTATCTCTTTGAAGCTCCTAATAAAAAACTTTGAACACAAAAAAAAGAAAAGAATCTGTTTTTTATTCACACGGTTATCATTTTATGGGGGCCCCTATGGAAGGTGGGGGCCCTGAATAGTGTCCACTTTGCCGATACCTTAAAACGGCTTTGCACCACACTTCCCTTAACATAAATTCAAGTTATTACCAAGGGGTCATGGGGGCTGACAATATGTTTGTCCCTGTCCTACTTGTTTCACACCTCACACATTTGTCAGTTAGTGCTTTATGAGCAGCACTGCATGCTGTTTGATATTGACCGTCTTGCCATGCATTATGGATTAACAACCTAAGTGTAGGACAGGATGACAGCGCTCATGACTCCTAATGGCATTAGTCCTCCCCATGATTGTGGGGGATCCAAGGCTCCTGATGACCAGAGAATGGAATTCTCCCAAAGACATCACAAAGCATGGTAGCTGTTCCTTCCTAAAGGTTCCGAAGAGATTCGGTCAGAAACCAGAGCTTTTAAAAAGCAACTAAATAAATAGATATAACAAGATGGCAACAGCTCTGCAAATAGATAATTTGAAAATATGTAAAAAAAAAACAGGCTGGCTGGATGCCCTTACAGAGCCATTTATTTGGTTAGCAACGGCTGTGTCAGAGATGCTTGTGGCAGGTCAGCGTTTTTCATGGCTCCAATAAAACGTGTTTACCTTTAGTGCTGCTGACAAGGAGGAATGTGAACATGTGCAGCAAAGAGAACATCAACCAGCAGATAATGTGCCCTAAACCCACAGGAGATGGGCCCCAATGTATTTGATGCAACTGGCCTATTTGGAAGTGCCCAATCTAAGTTAAGGGTGAGTCTACCCCTAACTCAATTGTCATGTGTGGGAAGGCATTCCTGGTAATGCATACCTCATACATAAAAGCAGGCTTACTTGTATGCTAACATGAATGCAATTATTCCCCATAAGATGCATGTGACAGAGGTCGAAACACATTGGTATGTACCATGCAGGGGCATTGGGTTTGAAGATTTCGTGAGATAACCCAAAAAAGAGAACTCAATAACTGACTAAACTTACCCAAGGACTTAACTTTCAGTCCCTGTTAGGTTTCAGTGGGTGAACTGAGACGGCAATATATTTCAAACTTGTGTACTATTCCTGTTATATTTTTAACTGACAATACTTAGTTGTCAAGGACTTTGTTGTTCCACTGTATCTGTGGGGATGGGTGTCCATACATTGCACTAGTTTCTTTTGTGCCAACTTGTACAGTATTAAATAATTGTTTAATATTGTGGTGTATAATAATGTGTATAATGATGACACATTCATTGCAAAACATTAAGCAAATGGTCATGAAATTAATTGTCTTTAATATGAACATATGCATTACTGTTAGACCTGGCATCCTTGGCGTAGTTACCCCTGATTTTTTGCCTCTACCTCCTGTTTTTGTGACACTGTGCTGGATTTCGTTTTTGCTGGTTTAGATGCTTTGGGCACTTTGCCACTGCTAATCAGTGCCAAAGTGCAAGTGCTCCATATGTAAATTGTTATTTTGATTGTTTATCCATGATCAGTATATTTGCTTTACCAGTAGGTCCCTAGTACAGTGCACTGAGTGTGCCAGGGCTGGTAATTCATATGCTACTTGTGGGCCTGCGGCACTGATGGTGCCACCAACATGAGTATCCCCAGAGAGATATCTCAGGCCTGCAACTGCAGTGCCTGTGGGCAGTTTGCTAACTTCCATGTGTACCCACTTTCCAGGCCTGACCCTTCCCTTTTCTTACACATAGGACACCCATATTGTAGGCCCAAGGTACCCCCCTGGGCAGGGTACAGTGTATGTGAAAGGTAGGACATGTACTAGTGTGTGTAACATGTCCTGATAGTGAAATACTGCCAATTTTGTTTTTCACTATTGAAAGGCTATCTTGCCCATAGGCCAGAATGGGGAATGCTGTTTAACATGTTTACCTGCATATCTTCCCTTAGGAGTGAGATAGAAAATTGGAGTCTGGTATCCCTGAACTCAGAATTTAATAACACATCTTTTAGTAAATATGTTTTTTAAATTATGTGTTTGGAAATAGCACTTTTAGAAAGTGGCTGTTTTCTTGTTCAACCTTTTTTGTGTGCCTCTGCCTGTTTGTGGATTGACTGTCTGGCTTGAGAGTGACAGGGGCTGGGGTGGCTCCAGGAGTCTGGGTGAATCAGCATTAGGCTGAATAGGCCAATCTGCATTTGGAGTGGTGGGAGGAGTAGTACCTGGGCCTGAATAGGGTTGTGCCTGCTTTCCACAATTCTGGCACCACATCCTGTGGTGCATCAGAAGACCTTGGCCCACATTAACAAAGGAAGAAGTTATGCACTGGCAGAGTGCACCCAGAACTTGGTTTGGACTGGCTCCAGGAGAACAAAGACTTTTGGGGTATAATTGTTAGAGCTGAAACCCCTGTAAATCAGACTACTTTGTGATCAAGAGGAACCTGTTGCTAAAGAGGAAGCTTAAGAGACTGAGAACATGTACTGCCCTTGCTGTGTGTCTGGGACTGCCCTGTAATTTGCTATTTCTACTGAGGAGGAAAACCGAAGAAGTTAGGCCCTTAAGGACAGGTGGGTAGGCTGGACCCTATTTGAATAAGAAAACACAAGAAGATGCCTGGCCACCTATATTTATATCCACACTTAAGGTGGGTCGAAAACACTGTTTGTCTAGATCAACCAGGTATTTTTGCCTGCCCCAGTACCATGGAAGGTAGCGAGTTCCATCATGCAGGTATCAAGTGGAAACACCTAGAATTTTCTAATTGTAAGACAAGAATGTGGTCTATTTGGTTCAATGTCCATGCGAAAGGATATACATCGGCAAAACATGCCAGCAAGTAAATCTACGCATTAGCCAGCATAGATCTAGGATCAAAAATAAAATTTTGACTGCACCAATAGTCGAACATTACATAGCAGCCAAACATGATGAAAACGACCTGAAGTGGACAGTACTGTACACTCTGAGACCAACGCATCGTACTGCAGACGTGGACAAAATGCTCTTACAAAAAGAAGCATATTTAATCTTTAAGTTCAACAGTACGCAATCAGGGTTGGACAGTTTGTCTGAGATAGCAAGGCTATAAATTTAATGCCAATTCCAGAGTTCTTTAAGCGTCCGCAGCAGCCACGGCTCTTCTGTATTTTGCAACAAAGTAGTTGGGTAATGTGTCCCAAATAAAATGTGCACTTCCACTTTATTCTTTTAATTATCTAGGCCGACCCTTCTTTGAAGAGTTGCAACTTTGCCACCCCTTTTGGACATATTACATCATGCCCACTCTTTCATTCAAGCAATTATATCAGATGGTATAATGCATATTTCTGAGCTATTTTAGGCACGTCTGTTGTTCCAAAAACCTCTTTAACCTTCCACACAAACAGCAACTTTATATAGACTATATGGAGTATACACACAAAACTACATCTCCCATAATGCATAGGCCCGGTCCTATAGAGTTATAAACAGTTATACACCTGGCAGCCATTTTGATATGATCGCAGAGTGAAGCAGCGATGAGGGAGGAAAGAGGTAGATGTCGCTTTCTCGAGCAGCAATCTAAACAGTAAAACCTAGACCTGGGCAGAAATAGAGGATTATAATGACTTCCATTATTTCCACAGCGGACTGAACAGCGCTGTCCGAAAGCCCTTGAAATGAATTTTGCATACTACGCGCTACTTGAGGTATGTGACCATCGGAGGGCATTAAACAGCGTGATGCTGGATAACTTGCGCCAGCAAGCGACAGTACTGACACTCCCCTCTTATTTGTTTAGCACCCAACTTATCGGCAGACATAATTTGAGCATCTTAGAACACGAAGTCGGCGGCAGCTGCGAGCCACCTTTGATAACAATAATTGAAGGTACATGCCTCTTTCAGTTTTAAACATCCCTTGAAGTAGCAGCTTAGCTAGTTATGTGACACAGTTGATTTATTTACTTTAATAGGGGGCCCCTCTGTTATTTGCAACTCAATTCGGACGCATTTACAAGAATAGACAAGGAAGACTTTTAAGGCTCCTCCACGTGAGGAATTCCGTGGTCAAACTCAATTGTTTATTCAATCCCCCTCTTGCAAAAATATTGGTAGGTTCTGGTTTATGTTACACACTCTGAGCCTCGTTTGAAAGGTTTTGAGTCTGGAGTTCTGCGAATGAAACTTTATTGTTTTCTTTGCATCTCCCACAGATACATTCACAGCGCCCTGAAGAGATTCCAGGAACTTTGCCCTGGAATTGAAACGAGTCGGCATGTATTAAGGAGCAATTCTGATTAATTTCTCCACACCAGCAATTGCTGGCTTAACTAGTGGTCATTGATTGACTTCACTCCTTGTATTTTGTGTTGATTTATTCGCCATTTGCACTTGTATTGAGTCACTGTTTTCAATGCACATGTGCATTTGATGTATTGTTTTGTTTAACAAATGTTGTGTTTTATGTGGGATGTATAGGATGTAGATACTTGATTTCATTTTGGTTTGGTTGTATTTGTTATCTTCTCATGTGTAAATTTCATTGTATATTTGTGTAAATTTTTGTAAATATGTGGATATAGAGATGTGTCTTTATTCGTTTAAAAAAAATCTTTTTTGAAAAATCATTAAATAAATATCAAATAAGTGGTATAAATAAAAATACCTGGTCGATCTAGACAAACAGTGTTTTCGACCCTCCTTAAGTGTGGATATAAATATAGGCGGCCAGGCATCTTCTTGTGTTTTCTTATTTCTACTGAGGAGAGCACAAACGGACTTTGCAAGGTGTTGTGTTACCTGCTTGAAGAAGGACTTTGCTGTTTGCTGTGTCCTGCTGAAGAAAAGTCTCCAAGGGCCAGAGAAGAGCTGGCCTCCGGTTTTTGAAGTCGCAGGAACAAAAGGACTTCACCCCCAGCTTCCTGAACTTCCTTGCTGGGAGTTTTGACCTGCCAGGAGGTGCCTGTAGCTTTGTGTAAGGCCCTTGCTGTTGGAAGCTGGAAGCGCGACACAACTGAGGAAGTGTGCTGCTGTCGCCGCTGTTCACCACCGCATTACTGAAGAAGCGTGTCGCAGGGCTGTCGACTCGCTGAGGAATCGTGCCGCTGCTGCAAGTGATCACCATCGCATCACCAGAGAAGCATGTCACAGGGCCTGTTGCGGCCCAAGATGCCAGTTTGTTGCATCGCACCGGATTGTCGTAACGCATCGAGGCGCCATCATGTTGCATCGGGAGCTGGGAGCGCAGGAAGAATTGACGCATCGCCTTCTCTGCGACCCTTTGGTTTGTTCTGCATTACGGATCTTAGGTACTTAGGAGTAAAGTGTTGCATTTACCATCAAAAGACTTATTTTTGCAGCAACCCTTTTTAAAGACATTATACAGACTATCTGTATGTTGGATTTTTGTTGTTTCGTTCTTGTTTAGTTTAGATAAAGATATTTTATTTTTCGAAACTGGTGTGGTGTCCATTTGTGGTGTCTTCGCTGTATCACTGTTAGTGTTGGTACAAATATTTTACACATTGCCTTTGGGATGAGCCTGTCTGCTCGTGCCAAGCTACCAAGGGGGTGAGCAGGGGTTATCTAAAGAGTGTATGCCCCTTACCCTGACTAGAAGCAAGGGTCCCTACTTGGCCAAAGGTACCTACCTCTGCCAACTAGAGATGCCCATTTCTAACAATAACCCATTATTTGAATAATTGAAATGTAACTGAATTTAGGAATTGCATTAGACAAGGTAACATGTTTTTTCAGATAAATGTAAAATCAATGTTCATTTTAAACTTAAATCATTTAATTTACTTATTAATGTAACATTTCTCCTTGTCCAGTACATTTTCAGAATTATATGAAATTTAAATTTTCTCCCTATATTTTTTAAAGTGTAATGCATAACAGTTTATTTTTTATCACTAATCAAGTTAAAATAATAACACCTCAATCAGGATGAATGCTTGCCCCAGAATTTGAATGCTCATTGCAATTTTATTATCGCTAATATTTGGGCAGTACAAATATGTAATTTAAAAAAATATATGTATTCCACTTGTAAATGAATAATAATATTAGTATAAACTCTTGAAAACGAAATATTTTGATTTATAAATGAGAAACTTCTCTCATGAAGATTTCAATAAAGCCAAAAGTCAAAGTAGCGAAAACAGTATCCACTACAACAGCCTGTAGATTTGTTGCTCATAACTTGCCTCCTAAACATACTGCCAAAGGGTAACCTCCTCAGGAAGGGGCATCTACTGGGTAAAGAGCAAGCACCTTAAGGATCTTTTTTGGGAGGGGTGAGTTTGGGTTTGACAGGGGTTAAGGACAGGTGAGAGGTGAATTTGGGAGGAGGAATATAGGTAGGAGGGGTCATAGAGGATTGGGTTTTGGAGGTAGAGGGACCTGGAGTGGATGATGTGTGTGTATCTGTATGTTTGACAGTTGCATATGGGTCTTGTGATTGTTGTGTTTGTTTGGATGTATGTTTTTTTTTGGGTTGTGTCTGGTATTCTAGTGAGTGTGACTGTGCGATTTTGGTTATTGTTGTTTTGTGTGTAAGTGTGCGTTTGTGTGAGTTTGTTTGTTTTGATGATTGTGTTGTAGTGTTGGCTGGTGTGGTTGTGGTGCTAAGGGTCAGGTGATGGTTGCAAGTGTGGTGGTGGTTATGGTGCTTGCGTATGTGCTGGTGTGTGTTGGTGGGGTGGTGGTTTTTGGTGCAGGTGGGTGTGCTGGTGGTTGTGTATGTGCTGGTGATTGTGGGTGTGGTGGTAGTTGCGGTGCTTGTGGGTGTGGTGGTGGTATGTTTGGTTGTGGTTGTGGTTGTGGTTGTGGTTTTGGTGTTTGAGGTGGTGGTTGCTGGGTGTCGTTCTTGTGGTGCCTGTGGCTGTAGTGCTAATACTGTTTTCTTCTTTGTGTTTGTGTGCGTGTGTGAGATTGTGTTGTTGTGGTGCATGCCTGCAAAGAAGTGAGTCTGCTAAGAATTGGGGTGGAAGTTTGGATTTGGGTAGATGAAGGGACTTGAGTTGTGTCAGAAGGTTGGGTTGGTTGGGAGACTGGGGTGAGTGAGGAGTTTTTTTTTACAAGCAATCTCTGCATGCCAGACATTGAAAATCCAGACACCCAGAAAAGCAACCATTTGTTGCATCTGGCAGCTAAGACCCTAGATGCCATTCACAATTACAGTCTGGCCTACAGAGATGTTGCGTAGAGGTCAATAGTGTCCTCACTGAGCACAGCTGAGTTGACAGTGTCAGTGGGTGAGGTGCCTGTGGTGAAGGACTTCTCAGCCCTTTTTAAGGGTTGGGTACAGCAAACTGGGAAAGCGGAAAGAGGGTGAGGGTTGATATGGGTTTGTGCGTGGTGGACAAGGATGAGTTTGGTATGGTTCCTGTAGGGTCCACCACCACTAGGGACCATCACCTGTAAAGGCCTCGTGGATGATGATGAGTTGTTGGTTGCCTTCGCCCCAGTCCCCTCACCCTTCATGACACTGTGTCCATCGTGACAGATGTCTTACCACTCTTAACAGTGTGGCCAGCTGCTTCACCGGCTCCTGAAGATGCTGTCAAGACATGTACAATAATTTGATCATATCTGTGTAAATATACCTGATCATGAAGTTTTGTTCTAAAAAATGTGCCAAATTTTACTACTTCACCTACTTCAAGGCTTTTAAACTTTGGTTTATGGTAATCATTATCTCCTGCATGTAGGGAACATCTTAGGAAGCCATTTGGCCACAGTTTTGGAATTTCCCATTATTCCTCCTATATTATTTTTCATCATTTCACTTAACTGTTATCAATTCTCTCCAGGAACTGTTTAACAACTCTAAATGGTTCTGATTTGCTGTTTTGAATTGTGAACGTATGTCATAAAAGTAAATATAAAGCAAAAATCCCTTCGTACATTGTGTGTACAAGGCAAAAAAAGCTGATTCATTTAAACAAATAAATATGAACCAATATGTGCTAATATGTACTGCAATGCAGCACCAATATTTGTATAAACTACTGAAAGCCTGTTTCATTTGCTTGGGCATTTCATAATGGTAAAACATACTTCAAGCAACTTAATAATTTATCAAATGTCAAAATACATTTTATGGATTCAGTACTTAAGTTGCTTATTAAAGTATCACACCCTATGTATTCATTTAATCTGTTGAAGAAATTCAATTTTTTTGGGGGTAGTTTCCAATAACTTCCACTGCATAAGTAAATACATAGGGCTTGATACATTCATAATCTACTTTAGAACAAAGTTAACAAATTAAAAACTTTATTCCAAAATGTCGTAAGTTATTTTTAATTTTTTTTACCGTTGTGAAAAAAGTAAAAAAATATTCTGGCTTTCAGTTTAGTCAAACAATGGTAGAACATTACAGTAAAATTTAAATACATTGATTCATATATTTTTTGCTATACAAATAGAAATGCAAAATACAATATGAAAAAGATTAAACCTTGATGCATTTCTAAAAGTTCCTAATCAGTTTCTTTTTGTGCCTGGCTTTGAGATTTCCAGATAGGATACTCCAACATATATGTGACAAAACATTCTATCTGCAAAAGTCCCTTTACCTATCCTATTTTTGTTCATCATTGATTTATCATTTGGTCATAAGAAAGGACATCAAAATAATATTTGAGTGTATATGCTGCTCAGTCACCAATGTGTTCACATTCTGTTTCTTTCACAAATGTATGCCCATCAAATTCATTATAAAAAAAAAAGACCGGCTTACATGCACATTTGGGAAGGCGTAAGATGTCATGCAAATCAGTCACTTTTAACATAAATGAAATTGTATTTTTTATTAAAAACATATTTGCAATATTTTTGTAATCAGAAACGTAGCCATTTAATCTTATGTTTCTAGTCATTTTGGCTCACATGTTCAATATTGTTTATTTATTAGACTACCTCACAAATGTGGTGCTTGGAAATTTCATTGTATCATAAGCGCATTTTATGCTAGTTACTTGTAATAACGATAACATATCATCATTCACAATTGTGATGGCACATCACACATGAAATAATTAACAATTTGCCCTGTTTTGATGTACTGTTCCTTATTACATCAAACAAACTTATATATAATGTTTTTTAAGGGAGGCATGTGACTGCTCAAAACAGTCCTTTGGCAGTGAACAGAAATATATTGGTATCATTTTCCACAAATTAAAATACAAAACACATAATCATACACCTTGTACAAAACTTACACCTTCAAAAACTCCACTTGTGCCTTGTAGATGTGTCAACCTTTATGTTGATGCCATAATTTGTTGCTGTAACAAAAATAGTTATCTATATATGTATATAAAAACGAATGTATGTCTGTCTGTCTGTTTGTCCTTTATGCATTACTACACCATTCATCCAATCAGCATGAAACTTTGGGAAGTTGTTAAATACACTCCCGCGAAAGTTTCTGGCATAATCTTTTTTAAAATATCGCCCCCCAGGGCCCTCATAATCTTTCGAATACTGAAATTGTCAGCGAATTTGCAAGCATCTTTGACAGTTATGCCCCCCCAAACGGAATTCAATTGGTCGATCTACATCTGAAGCACGAAAGAAAAAGGCATTACAAGCTTCAGAAACAGACGATCAACGGGAAGCAAGATTAGAAGCTGTTCAAACACAAACTGCTCAAGCACGTTCTTCTCAAACGAACGAGCAATGACAATCAAGATTGGAAACTGATCGAGTACACACTGCTCAAGCCCGTTCTTCTCAAACGAACGAGCAACGAGAATCAAGATTGGAAACAGATCGATTACGCACTACTCAAGCCTGCTCGAATGAAACAGAAGAGTAAAGAGAATCAAGATTGGAAACCGATCAATTATGCACTGCTCAAGCCCACTTGAATGAAACAGGAGAGCAACTAGAATCAAGATTGGAAGCCGATGGAGTACGTACTGCTCAAGCCACACTTTCAAATGTTTTCAATATGAAAATGAATACGTTTCAATAAAAATGACACAATGTAAATTGAATGTTATCATAACAAGTTTCCTTGGATTTCCTTTCTTCTGAGATCGCAGCAACGTGCGACGGGTAAGCTAGTTTAAAATAACACCTCAAAAAAGAACTTACGCTCTTAATGCTGCTGTAGTGCTCTCAACTGACCATCAACCTCAAAAGAGACCACTGCAAGTATTTTGTGGTTCCTCCACTAGCAACAGAAACAGAAGAGGTGCACACATATTGCAATTGGATGGTAATAATTTCTACGGAAATAAAAAAAAGGAAGGTCTATCATCAATCTAAGGAGGCCATCTTGGATAGGGCAAATTACTCATCCCTTCATACTAGAACTATGGGATCTCCTTTAATGACACTTGTGCATTATCTACTGGATTCACCTATAACTCCTCTACCCTCAACCACTCTGCTATGTTCACTGTCAATCCAGAATTCTATTTCGCCATTGACTACCTACTAGGCCCTCTATTGTTATTCATGTTTTATATTTTATCTTTGCCTGTTACTTCTACTATTATCTACTACTATCTACCTACTAGGCCCTCTAATGTTATTCATATTTTATATTTTATTTGTGCCTGTTACTTCTACTACTATTTATGCCTGTGAATGCTTTTGTAATTTGTACTGACCTACCTGGCCCTCTAATGTTACTTATATTTTATCAATGCCTGTAACTTCCACTACTATCTACTGCCCTATTCTCACACATATTGCTAAATAACTCTTTCCCTCCCCTCTAGCACTGACCTCCCTCTCTTCCTGGGCCCACTGTCGCTGCAAACTCCTGTCCTCTACCTGACTCTCGCACCTGCTGCCCCTCTAGCACCAACCTCGCCCTCGTCCTCCCACTCCCTCACTGCCCACATTGCTGTCTTTCAAATCTCTCCATCACTTCACTGACCCAACATGCCCCACCTCAATCACGCCCACATCCCCCATGACTCTACTCTCTCCAAACATGGCCCAAACTCATGGTCCATTCTTCACCCCCCCAATCTCTCAAAAAACGGAAAAGACATTTTTTAAACACAAACTACTCATCCGAAACCCTGAAACACGTATTGTTGATAATTACATCAGCCTCACTTCCCCAATTAAAACCAACTACGTATTCTATTCCAATCCCCCCTCCAAATGGAAAAGCATTGTCCTACAATATCTCCCAGTCACTTACTCAACTAAAATTCCTTATGGCTTTAAATTATCCACCACTCCCTCACTAGCTTTTCCAGGCAACATCCTCATACAAGCCGCTGAATCCCACCTCACCATCTTTCAACTCCACTTCAACACATTGTCCTTCTAACTATACAAACCTACCCCTAACCTTCCATCGTCCCAACCGCCCAATGCCCTTCCATTCTATCCCTTATCTCAGACCCCATTATCCCCCTCCCCTGTCATCCCTACAGACAATGCCATCCTCCAATCAACAACATCTTTCTCCCCCTCCCCTGTCATCTCTACAGCTAATGACATCCCACAAACTCCGACATCCAAATATTCACTCCCCCAATGGCCTTCCCTCTTCCTGACATTCTTACTGCACACCCCCTTTCCCAATCACACAAACTCTAATGACGTGTCCCCTCCAACCCTCAATACCTCTATTTCTTACCCCCATCCTGCCCACCTACCCCCATCCTGAATCCATACCCCTCCACCCTGAATCCCCTATCGTGCCCCCTCCGGCCCCATCATCTACCTCTCCAAAACCATTATCTCACATGCAGTATTACACATCACTCCCAAACCCTGATGCATTTTTTCTCTACACCCTTCACACCCTTCTAACATTTCTTACCTCATCCCCAAGTACTCAATCTCCTGTCCCCATCAGACATCCCCTCACGCCCAAAGCCTTATCACTCCTCTTACCCCCTCCACTGCCCGTTCACACCCTCCAAACAACAGACCCCTACTGCAGCAAACACAGAACACTGCCTATCTTCCTCCACCTCCCCAACAGTGTCCCCCTCACTCTGATAACCCAGACTCTATGCAGCATAGAACGCGACCTTTCCACATTGACGAGAAAACTCATGCGACTTAGAGTAGGTTTTAATTCCCACAGATCCAGGCTCTGCCATGCGAATTCCCTCTACGCCGGTCAAAAACACCCCACTAATTACAATCTTTGGAGAACTACCCCTCTCCGCTGCCGTATGCATAGACATCTCCGCACAACTAGCCATCTCTCCCTATCCGACCTTACTGACCTATGCAACTCTTACCATCCTAGTTCATCAATCAACAATCCTCCACTCCCCTAATCTAACATCCCTGTTATTCTGGGGACCAACAGAATCCCCTCCTCTCCCCAGACCCCCTCCTCAACTCACCACCATCCACTCCTGCCCATCCCTCAAAATCAACCTCAAACCCCTCGCCAGCATGCTTGTGAACTCTAGATCTGCTGTCCGACATGCCACTGAAATTTCCGAAACCATCCTAAGCAAATCCATTGACATTGCGTTCCTCACGTAAATCTGGCTCAATGACCACTCAACGAGCATACTTGACCGACTCTCCCCCCAGCTACACTATCCTAAAAAAAGACAGACCTAACAGAATAGGGCGTGGTTTAGCCATTATCTTCAAAAATGAACTTCAGCTCTTCCTTGTCAACAAGTCCAAAGACTCTACCTTTGAATACGTTGAAGCTGAACTAAAAGTACAAGGTCTTCACAAAATTCCTCTACATAATATCTACCACCCTCCTGGAGTTCCTCATCCCTTCATTGATGAATTATCTGACCTTCTGACGCAATCCTCAATATTCAACTCTAAAAATCTCTTCCTTGGAGATCTCAACTTCCATTGTAACAATACTGATGATCCCACAATCACCCTCCTCACCAACCTCCTTGAGATTATCAACCTCAAACAACTATACCTGTCCCCAACCCCCAACAATGGAGCCATCCTGGACGCTATGATTACCAATAAGGATTTGGCCTTCCCGACCAATATTGTCCCCATCGACTGGTCCGACCACCACTTCATACTATTCTCCATTGCTTCCACAGCAACCCCACCCCCACACAAAAATCAGTAAACCTAGGAAATGGACCAGAAATCTTAATCATATCCCACCAGGTGAACTTGAGTCACAACTTGATCGTACCAAAAATAGACCCAGAGAACTGTTCAACATCTTTCGTAACCAAACATCCGCAGCACCTCCAAAACCATTGGCTTTGACTGTTAGATGTGAAGAAATTGCCCTCTTCTTCTTGGAAAAAATCAACAAAATAGAGCAATAATCCCTATCAACTCAGATCCCAACCAACTCCCAACACACTCCTGACATCACTTTAAAAACTCATACCGCATTCCCCACATCCCCTGATTCCACCTCACACTTGCTTACTACCCGACTTGACCTCACATTAACTACTCCTCACACATACCAACTACGATACCTCCCCTAAATTACTCCCCATGCTTGCCTACAACCACATCTCTTAAAACCAACCACCTTCACTCTCATCCAAAACACAATGCCTCCTGGCATAATTTCCACCCTGTAAATGAGCGCAAAGTTGTTAACATCATTGCTAAACTAAAATATTCCTCCCATACTAAATATACCCTCCCTTCTAACCTTGTCCAAGACCTAAAGCACATCATTGCCCCATCTTGGACCACAATCGTCAACCCCTCCCCTGCCAATGGGTGTGTTCCTATCTCCCTTCAAATTGGACAAATCACTCCCATTATTAAAAATCCTAAGGCCGACCCCAATGACCTAAACAATCTCCACCCCATCTCTAACCTCTCCCTTCTTTCCAAAGCCCTCGAAAAATGTGTCCTGCTCCAATTAGATAAACACATTGAAAATTTCAACTTACTGGACCCCCTACAATCAGGCTTCAGGAAAGTTTGCAGCACCAAAACTGCCATACTTAAAATTGTTGATGACACCCACCACTCCCTCGACAATGGCAAGACCTGCCTACGTATCCTCCTTGATCTCTCCACAGTGTTTGATACAGTTAACCACTCTGCCCTACTTAATGTTCTCAGAGATTGCTTTGGCCTCAATGGCACTGCCCACAAATGGTTTATCTCCTATCTACAATACCAAACACAGCAAATCAAAATCCACGACTGCTTATCAAACCCCACCCCAGTCTCCCTAGGAGTCCCCCAGGGATCTATTCTCTCTCCCTTTCTCCTTAATCTATTTATGGAAGGCCACGTGGACATCCTACACCTTAACAACACCCTCATTAAGATTAAATCCTGGTTCCAAGTAAATCATCTCAAACTCAACCCTAAAAAAACTGAAATCATTCTCTTCTCCCCTAAAAACAACGCTCTCCCCGTTCAAACATGGATATCCGACCTTAATACCCTCAACTGTACTCTTTCCTTGTCCAACTCAGTAAACACCCTTGGTATCTCCATCGATAATAGCCTTACTCTCAGTGTGCACATCAAAAATTCAGCTAAAGGAGCCCTCTTCACTCTCCTTCATCTAAAAAATATTAAGCCCTTTATTCCTACTGATGACTTTCAATTAGTAGTCTAATCACTGGTCCTTTCGCGAATTGATTACCTCAATGCTATCCTCACCGGAATCCTCAAGGTCCACCTAGCTCCACTCAAATCCGTGCTCATCCTTGCAGCCAGGCTCATCACCGACTGCAAACTCTTCAACCACATCTCCCCAGCCCTCAAAACCCTAAATGGCTCCCAATCGAAGGAAGATCTGCCTACAAAACCGCTTGCATTACACAGAAAGCCCTCCACCAAAATACACCGCCAATCCTCACCAATAAACTCTGCAAAGCGGGCGGCACATATGACCTATGAGAAACACCAACTCTCTCCTCCTAGTTCCACCCCTGCTAAAAAAGAAATCCACACAATCCCGCTCCTTCTCAGGTAATGCCTCAAAAATCTGGAATGCCCTCCCCAAAGACCTGCGATGCAACCCTTCCTACATCAACTTTAAAAAAGACCTCAAAATGCACCTCCTCAATAAATATTGGGGGTCTTAACCAGTGCCCTGAATTTGCCCTCCCACTTTTCTGGTCCATCCCTGCTTTCCTACTATCTCCCTCCCTCCTTCCCTCCTCCCCGCCCTCAACGATCCCCTGGCTCTGCTTTCTCTCTCTCCTCCTTCTCTCATCTGACTGCTCCCTATCCTAGTCCTTTCCATCCACTCCCACTACCCCCTCTCCTATTAATTTGACCCATCTGCTTCCCACACCCTTTTTCATGTTTAACTTCCTACTACCTGCTGCCCTTCATGCCTTTCTCCATCCCATACTATTATACTGAATCTGATCTCCCATTTCCATGTTATACATGTACATATCTCTTGCTCTATCTTTCTGTTTATTTGATATGTGTAAATAAAAGCTGTTTCTCTTTTGTTAACTTGTTGGTACTCCATGTTTTTTGAATTATTGATTTATACCATTACCATCTTCATACTCATGTGAATAGCTCTGATAACTCTGGGTCCTGCCAGCGCTATATAAAACCTCTAAAATAAATAAATACAATGAATAAGTATGCAGGCCATTAGGGGGGTCAGGGTGCTGTGTACCCTCTTTACATGTTGGGAAGACAGGCCATCGCTAGGTCATTCTATTGCTTCCTGCAGTGGATGCTGCACTGCTTGTAGATCCCCAGGGTCTGCACTATCTTGCTGATTGAAAAGAAATATTTGTGACTTTTTATTTGTTTGCATTGATGTAACACAATTTTGAGAAATCAATTACAAGCATTTTTAAAAAGTTACAGCAGAATATTTTCTATTTTTTGTTTTTTTTAAATAAAATATTTTAAAAAATTGTAGTAACCTTGCTCCTTGTTATATCCTTCATTTTACTAATACAGGCCAGTGACATCATCTAGGCTGAGTTATTTGTGGGATAATAAAAATCGCAAAGATCAAATATATTTGGTTTGTAAAAAAAAAATATGTGTGTTAATTTGTAGTAAAAGTAGAATATATTTTTTAAATAATTAACATGGACAATTTGTAGATTGCACATTAAAATGAATACGTATACGTTTTGCAGAAGTTTGTGAACACAGGATTGGATTCATATATATATATATATCCTCCTGGACCTCTCCGCAGCGTTCGACACTGTCTGCCACCGCACCCTTGTACAACGCCTCAGCAACATCGGAATCCAAGAGAAAGCACTGGAATGGATCATCTCGTACCTCTGCGGAAGAACACAGAGAGTCCGCCTCCCCCGTTCAGATCCAAGGCCTCCGAAGTCATCTGCGGCATACCACAAGGATCATCGCTCAGCCCCACCCTCTTCAATGTCTACATGACCCCCCTCGCAGCCATCGCACGCCAACACAACCGCAACATCATCTCCTACGCCGACGACACCCAGCTGATCCTCTCCCTCACAAACGACCCCGCTACCGCCAGAACCAGCCTACACGAAGGGATGAAAGACGTCACCGAGTGGATGAAGAACAGCCGCCTGAACCTGAACTCAGACAAGACGGAAGTCCTCATCCTGGGATCATCACCCTCCGCCTGGGACGACTCCTGGTGGCCCCCTGCAATTGGCACCGCTCCCAAGACAACGGACCACGCACGCAACCTGGGCTTCATCCTGGACTCCTCCCTCTCGATGACCAGACAAGTCAACGCTGTCTCATCTTCATGCTTCAACACCCTGCGCCTGCTCCGAAAGATCTTCCGGTGGATCCCCACCGAAACCAGGAAGACGGTCACCCAGGCACTCGTCACCAGCCGACTGGACTACGGAAACACCCTCTACGCCGGAACCACAGCCAAACTTCAGAAAAAACTCCAACGCATCCAAAACGCCTCCGCACGACTCATCCTGGACATCCCCCGGCACAGCCACATCTCCGGACACCTGAGGGACCTGCACTGGCTCCCTGTCAGCAAGAGGATCACGTTCAGACTCCTCACCCACGCACACAAGGCCCTCCACGACCTGGGACCCAGGTACCTCAACAACCGCCTGACCTTCTACACTCCCACCCGCCAGCTACGCTCCGCCAGCCACGCCCTCGCCGCAGTTCCACGCATCCGCAGAGCCACCACCGGGGGGAGGTCCTTTTCCTACCTGGCGGCCAAGACATGGAACTCCCTCCCCAGCCACCTCCGGCTGACCCAGGACCACCTCTCCTTCGGGAAGCAACTCAAGACCTGGCTCTTCGCGCAGTAGCAGACCCACCCCCCCCGCGCCTTGAGACCCTTCCGGGTGAGTAGCACGCTATAAAAATGCTATGATTGATTGATTGATTGATTGCACGAAAACTGCAAAATGCTGCCTCCAATCCCAACTCGGATCAGCGAAGCAAGCAGGAGACGGACCACCAAATCGAATTACAGGTTCTTTATTGCATTACAGCTAGATTAAAGGTCAAGACGCGTTTCGGGCTTGGACAGCCCTTGTTCACATACACCCTGCAATGCCATATGCGGCATTCTATTGGTCAATTTGCAAATAATGAAACTCTGTATATAACTGTAAATATCGTATTTTGAGCGTCACAGATTATCTGCTCACCCTGCGCCGCCTCACGTTGTCTTATAATCACTTGTGTCACTGCGCCGCTCATTCACTTACCCTTTGCCAGTACACTTTTGGTTGTTAAGGTTACCGCAATTTACTTGTGCTTGTGTGCTTCTATATGTGAATAACAACCTTGAATTATCCCTTGGTCGCCCTTGTTCTCTTTTCCCTGTGCTATGTGATTTACTCACGCCTTTATCTGTCTGTTTACGTGATATTCCTGTTGAGACACTGTATTATCGCTATACCATATTTGTACATCACAAGCATGTGGGAGTATTTCCCATGATCAACACATTTTTTTTTGTTGATTTTTTTTTAGTAGTAAGAGACTTTATTTCAGTTTCAAACCATAAAAGTACATGTACAATATAGACAATTTAAAACACAGTAGTCATAAAACATGAGCGATTGTTAGGAATCGGGTCCAGTCCTCTTTCAGTGACCATGAACTGTTATCACATGACCTGCCAGTTACAGGATATAAGCCAGTCCTACCTTACTGTCATTGCTTGTTATTGCCGATGTGTGGGTTCCTGGAAGCTGGTTCCTGTGTGACTTGGATTTACTTTGTTTGTTCTCACGGGCTCGTGAGAACCGTTCCATCCCCCTTTCTTCTTCTGAATGCGAGATTTTTTGCCTTTCCCCTCCCTTCGCTTTCCCCATTTAGTAAGTTAGTGAGTTAGCGTCCCTTTCCCCCGTTTCTTTGGCTAGATCCCGGTGCCTTTTTCTATTTCCCGTTTTTTGTTGGGCTGGGGGGTTCCTGTTTTTTCCCTCCCTTATATTTTTTGTGAGTATCGCTGTGTGGAGGTGACGCGGTGGTTGTATCAACTCTTACCTGTGGGTTGCGCGTCTCCGGTATATACCGCTCCACATCGTTACTCATGGAAGTGACGGTTTTGGTCATTCAGCTATTAGGATTCCTAAGGCCCTATTCTAAGTGCCGGGGTTTTTCACGCGTCTTGTTTTTTGCGTGAAGGGGTTTTTTGTTCATGTCAAGAAAGTGACATGTTTTTCCCCTGATATCAAAACATTAAGAGGGACACCCTTTTTATCACAGTCAGCTACTCGAAGTTCCAAGACAGTCTATCTTGGGGGTGTATCTTTTGCCGATTGAAGTCTCCACGATACCAAGACTGTGCTTTCAACTGGTAAGCTGCATGATTGTTATGGCAGGACATGGTCACTGTTGTTGAGATCTCTGGGAGAGGTACGTGATATTGAAGTGTATTCTTCTCGTTTGTTCAGGTGCGGAAGCGTGGAGCAGGGAACAGTGCACTCTTCGATCTACAGGGGTGGAAGACTCGGTGTCTCCTCATATTCCACACCCTTTTCTGGGTCATTGGTTCACTCATAGTTTCCATCTTGTGGGTGGCTAGTGAGTCGGGGAAGTGGATTGGAACATACCTCGCTCCTGCAGTGTGTGGGCCGGGCGGAACCCAACAGCGATAAAGTGCAAAAGTGCAAAGTGCAGCAGATTCCATACATAAAAAATTTATTTAGAAAGATAATCTAGTCAACAAAGGTACCATCATTGGTCCAGACAATTTCTCAGCTTAACAGACAATTTAAAACATTTGGTAACTTGAAGAATACTGTCACTGTGCAAAAGTTGCAGATACAATAATGCTGGTCTGATCTGGTTAAAATTAAGTTTCTTTAAAAGATCTACCAGATAGCGTTTGCGGGGGTATTCATAAAATGTACATAAAAATATAAAATGCAGCATATCCTGTGGAGACTTACCGTCGCAGCCACAGGAAGGTTTAATAAAAACATCATTTTTGGTCTAAACAGCAGAAGATGAAAGAGATTTAATCTAAACCTTGTTAGCAAGAACTTCTCATGTGAAGTCAACGAGCCCATCAAATAGGGCTCCATCGTGTCACATGTTTTTAACATAGCAAATTTTCTTACACTGGGTTTCAGGAGCTCCTCTCCTTCTCTTTTGAGCTTTCTGTCCAAAAGGAAGGCACGCTTGACTGCCTCCACATCACCCTTTACAATCCAGCTCGGGTGCTCAAACAAGTCCAAACGGCCGAGCCTTGAGAAGTTGGATTTCAAATATTTTGACCAGGGTGTGCCCAATGCCTTATCCTGAGACAGGTAATCTCTCACAATCAAATGAGTCAGTGGTATGTCCTCGTTCAGCCACAGATTTAGAGAGCAAGTCAACGGGCATAATGAAAAAATATCACATAAATATTGCAACCCTAACTCTTCATGTACTACAAAGTTAGATGTGCCTGCTGGGACACACAAGAGACGTTTCATGAAAGAGTTTTCAGCGATCTGTAGTTGCTCACCGGCCACATAACCCCATATTTCACTGCCATAAACGGTAGTTGCCACTGATTTTGCATTGTAGAGTTTCAGCATAGCATTATTAGTTTTTTTCCTCAGTTTTGATGCAAAGTTAAAAATAGTGGCATTCACCCTTGCCAGTTCCCTTTTCTTTTTTTCAAGATGTGGACCCCCAACTAAGTTTGGAATCAAAAAGGACCCCAAGATAGGAGAATGATTTCGAAAGGGGGATTGCTACATCATCTATTTTAAATAAGAAGTTCCTGCTTGGTTGTTGGCCAACTTGCATGACGAAAGATTTTGAATTATTGACCAGAAGGTCTCTGTCGTCATAAATATTTTAAAAGCATTTAATAAAGCTTGAAGACCTCTCTCTGTTCTAGAAATTAAAACCGCATCATCTGCGTATAAAAGGACTGGAATACCCCACCTGCTGACTCTGGGGCAGTCAGCCTTTACATTCTGCAATACGCTATCTAGCTCATTGATATAAAAGTTAAAAAGAAAGGGGACGAGAATACATCCTTGGCGCACACCCTTCCTGATGTTAAAATTACCAGTTACACACAGATCTTGAGAATACCTAACATTAGCACTGGTGTTGCTATGTAGATCAACAAGGAAAATTACAATCCCACTGTCAACACCCTTGTCCCTCATGGACTTCCACAACTTTCCCCTGTTGACACAGTCGAAAGCTGAGGACAGATCCATGAAGGCAAGGTGGACAGTACCCTTTCGGGCAACAGTGTACTTGCTTAATATTAAAAAGAGGTTAAGGCACTGTGTAATGGTAGAGTGTCCACTGCAGAAGCCATACTGAGAAATGGACATAATACTATTTTCCAGCGCCCTATTCGAGAGTCTCTGCAGTAGGATTCTGCCCACTATTTTAACCATGGAATTGATTAATGAAATAGGTATATAACAGAGAGGGCTACCCTTGTGCCCCTTTTTAAAACCTGGGACAATCGTGGAGACCCCCCATGATAGTGGGCAGCCAATTTTAGCAGCTGCGTTAAAGACCGATTCTAATATGGGTATAAATCTGGAGGGATCCCATCAGGACCTGGGGCTTTCCCGGCTGTAAGTCCAATTATGCCCTCGATAACCTCACCTCTGTCAAACCTGATAGTATCACTGCTATTTCACGGAGGAAAATTAAGATTATCATTCGTTGTGCAACAATACAATTGCATGAAGTGTGTTTCCAATTCCTCCTTTGTTATACATCATTCCAGACCATCTCCCGGGTCCTGGACCAAAAAAGGTCTCTTTACTACCACCCAGAATCTAGTGCTACACTTCAGGAAAGAGGGGTCCAGAATCTCACTCCAAACCTCTTCTCTTAAAAATTCCTTGCGTCTGTTGATAACAGATTCATATTCTTTCCTGCAGTGTTGAATATTCTCCTTTATTCTGGGATTTGCTGCCAGGGCTATCCTTAAATTACGTGATGCCCTAGAGCAGTCGGAATTAAACCATCTTGGTCCCCCGATCACTGTACCCTTAACTGGAGCTAACATCAACTGAGACACCTTGTCTGAAATATTTTGAAAATCACTAAGGACCTGGCATGGTTCTGACCCTTCTTGAATACATTTAGCAATTTCCTCGGTACAATTATCCTTGATGTCTTTATACAACACGTCTGGTGTGATCATAGACCATTTAAGGCGCCGTCTACCGTCAGTAGTGCTCAGTCTGCCAGTGATACAATTCCGACCTTCCTTAGCCACCCAGGGGCCCTTCAAATGTACAGTCAGTGGATTATGATCACTGAATTCACTATTTTCATTGATGAAGGAGTCCACAAAAGTCTGCATTGACACAGAAAGTAAGATATAATCAATGAAGGTACCCCTCCCATGACCCTTAAAAGTTGGAGTCTCAAAGCGCTTTAAGGGATCCCTCAATGCCATTGTCAATCATAGATCCATGTCATTCAGTAAGTCATTAAAAACTTCCCCCTCCACTGTGTGTTCCAAATGCAAGCCCTCTGAGCGGTCACAGTACAAATCTGAAAGGCTTTTAAACAGTGGGTCACCACAGGGATGGACGTTAAAATCACCCATAATCCTAAGATTATGGAGGCATACTTTCATTGAAGTACTAATAAATGCATTTAGTGCTAATATAGGACTAGAAGCTAAACAAAGGTTAACTGCATTGTAAATATTTACCAGACCAGCCAAACAGTTATCTCCATTTAGTACTAAACCAATAATT
This sequence comes from Lissotriton vulgaris, assembly GCF_964263255.1. NCBI lineage: Eukaryota > Metazoa > Chordata > Amphibia > Caudata > Salamandridae > Lissotriton > Lissotriton vulgaris. Next base: position 499,010,129 of record NC_141695.1, read on the forward strand.
CCAGAATTACCTGTTAAAACTCTACGTATTTTGTAAGAGAGGGATACAGAAATAAATGTGACCAGGCCCCCCTTAGGTCTGCATCTGCTAGATGCTATCGCAGGAACATAGAAGGCCTTTTACCCTTCAAGAAAGAAGTCACAATCCACTGACCAGGTCTCCTGCAAACAAATGATCTGAAACTGCTTAATGTACCTAACCCAGTTACAATCTAACATCTTTGTGCCCAGTCCCGCAATGTTCCAAGAGATTACATTGTTTCCAGTCAATTTCACCTGTGTGATCTCCGTATGACCCACTTCAGCAGATTTTACATTTCCTTGGCCCTTGGGCTCCTCATGTCAATCACATGCCTCAAGACCTGAGAGCAAATCAAATCTATTCTGTGTTTCCACCATAAACCCATTCCTGTTTTGATTGACAACATTGTACAGGTATGGTGCTATTGGAGCCGGAGTCGGAGCCTGAGATGAAACAATGGCCTAAAGTTCCTGTGTTTAGGCGGGTCTTTAATCAAGTGGGTATAAAAGTATCCAAGTGGACGAACACATATACTGTTCGCGTCAGACAATAGAGATGATGCTCCTAATAGGACTGTTGCCACATGTTGTGGATGTCTGAAGTTTACAACAATACAATCCCCAGTATTTGACTTTCTGGATGGGCCAATCCAGTTTACCTTTCTGACTGAGAGTATTAGGTCAGAATATGCGATTGAGAATCCACAGTTAGTATGCAACCAAGCTACTGTTTTATTCTTTAGTGAGTCATGGGATTCCCCATGTGACAGGACAGAATGGTCTTCTGTGGTTGGAACATTAGTCAAGACGGCCACACAGAGTGCGCAGTCGGGTGGAAGATTGGTATAGCGACTTCTCCTTATTTGTCTAAAATCTGATCTACCATCCTGATCTACTGATGACTGTGCAGTCAGGTCAATTTTTGGAGGGGGTTCAGGTAGAGCGTTTTCTGCTGCAGGGACTTGCCAACAAGTCTGCTGTACCGACTCTCTCAAGGGTCCCTGCCCTGTTTCCACTACCTTAGGCTTAACAGGTGAGGCCGATGACTGGTGTGCTGATAACAGTCCCCCTAGTCTATCTACCTCCATAGCCAGGGTATCCAGCTTACTTGATAGGGGTCTAATCAGCTCTTCCATTTTTGCCACAATTTTTCCTTCTAAGGTGCTAATCAAGAGGGTGAGTTGCTCAAATTGCGTTTTAGTACTACCCTCGTTATGTCCCTCAGAAGGAGAAGAACCCATGATAGGACCATTATTGACTGATGCAACTGTTTCGGCTCTTTTTTTGTTATGCTTACCCCCGCCCCTCCCCCCCCCCCCCGTTTAAGCTGTGATTTTCTACAATTTCTCACCGGTCTCGGTGCTGGCTGTGCCTGGTCTATTTCCTCAATCGAGGCATCTGGCAGATCTTCATGTGTCTCTGCATGTACCTGAGCTAAAGTCGCTATAACATCCCTATTACTGATGTCAGAGTTATCAGACATAGGTGTATCCACTACTGGGAGAGGCGCCTCATCCTGTAACAGTGGAGCACTTCCCCGTCCTAGCGAGGCCCTTCGTTCATTGTTAATTTGGTTAACCTTTTTAACTAGATAGTTGTCCATGGTGCCCTGCCCAGGGGTAGATGTATCTGCTTTACCTCTAGACATCACAGCAGCTTGTTGCTACTCTCAAAGTAAAGGCTAGTGTAATGGGATAGTCTGCATGGATTCAAAGCACTTTACACATACACCCAAATATTAAAATATAAAGTCTCACTTCAATTAATGGAGTCCTTCTCAACAGGACCAAAGTCTATGGCCCAGCCCAGTCTCTTCGGGCCTCTGAGGCCACAGAGGGCCCGCCCTTTGCCCGGGCTTCGCCCGGCGTCCCACGAGGCGGGGCTGACGCTAATTTTATGCGACTCTTGGCGCTGTCATGTGGTCACGCGGATCGTGTGGTCTGCTGGGGTTGCAGTCCCCTGTCCCGCACTCCGCTCGGCAGCCGGCGCTCCCCAGGTGGAGATGGGAGCGAGGCAGCGGGAGGCAGGTGGCGACTCTGGCAGGTAAAAAGGGCAGCAACTCTCCTCACGGCAGCAGATAAGTTTGAAAACACATGATTCCTTTGTACTCCAGAACAGCACATACCCCTGCAAATGTGACAACTTGGACTTGATAGGGCCTGGCTTGTTGGTAAGTACAATCTGTTCATATATTTTTTTGTTAATTTCAAGGTTAATTATAAGTGGTATGTAATTTTGTAACTATTTATTTTTATTTCATATACGAGACTCAGGTTCTCCTAACTGCCCATGGTTGCTATCAATGCAGAGAAATCCAACAATGCCAGAGGAAGTCTGCAAAAAGGAGGCCCAAGGAAAAGCACAGTGACCAGTGGAGTGGGCGTTTGGGCTCTGAAAAGCTACATTTTAATGTCTAGGACCTCTGTGCAGTGACCCAAAAACTCTGCCACGCCACGTGGAGTTACCAAGCGGCAGAGTGGGTTTGGTCATGCCATTTGCGTGATTTTCAGTGCCAGGAATTGCACCATGTGCAGAGCAAGAGGGCGCTAATTCTTGTCTTGCCACTCACGTAGATTTTCTACCTGAGCTGCAGCTTTCTCAACAAGAACTGAAGGTTTCTCAACGTGAGCGGTCGTGACCATCCGCAACTGCCCACGTTGAGAAATCTGACTGCATGTGATGAGAAATCTCACTGAGAGGTGGATTTTTCCCGCTCATGGTTGCCAACTTGACGTTGGCGAGAGAGGAAGAAACTCCGCTCCGCTATGCAGAGTGGTGTTTTTCTGAACTCCACATGCTCTGTCGGGTGCAGAGTGCATAAAACTCCGCAAACTCCATGAACGGAGTGGAGTTACACACCCAGGTCTAGTCTGGATAAGACTGACGGAGCTCTCCTGAACTCACAGAATAACGTGTGCAAAATCACCATGTCATGTTGCATGTTACACAACACAGCCCTGCAACAGAACATCTTGTACATTGCAGAGAAAGAAAACTATGATGAACCTCCAGGTGAGGATGTTGAAATGCTAAAGAAGATTAAAGTGGTGAAGAGTAATGAACAGACTTATGTCAAGATGTTATTGACAACTTCTTCACATGAGTGTTAGTACATATTTACATAATATTAAATGTCATTTAAAAACAATTGTGAATCTAATGAGAACAAAAGTTTGTGCTATATATTTCTTTGAAAAGGAAAGTTAATGTAAATCCAGGGCAAAGATGTTTGTTGATCTAAGTTTTGACACATTGACTACTGTGTTTATTTACATTGTGTCTCATAGATTGTTCTTCAAAAATGTGTCCTCAAACATTCTCTGACTATTTAATCTGATTTGATTAGTTATCTCCCTTTCTTCAATGGTGACAAGGTTTGGAACTGTAAATGAAAATATTGCATGCAATTTTGGGAATATGCATGAGTTGTAATGAATTAGGAAAACATGAGAAACATTTTTTTTATTCCAATTAAATCAAATGAACACTAAATCCAGTTATGTCACTTTGCTGGCCTATAGAATCACTCCCACAACTCCTTCGCTACTACCCTGCACCGTTGACCGAGTGTACCCCATCCCACATGGTCCTGGCTGAACTGGAGGTGGTGGTGGTGTTGGATCACCAACAGCCTGGCCAAGGAGGCACAAGATTGGGCTGCTGTTCCTTTGTACACTGGAAGTGGAGGTATCCAGAGGCTGATGTATGGTAACAGCTGAGGTGGGAAATGTAAGTGTGGACCGAGTGAGACTCACTGTAGCTGTCAGCCCAGGAAGAGAAAATAGTCCAGCCTGCTCTTCATCATCCGGACTTGTCAGAGTGGATGCCTCACTGAAGGCTTGTTCCTGGTCTGGATTGGAGATATCGTCAGTAGCTGTGGCAGATGGTTGTCCACATACTCTTGTTGTTTGACCAATTAGAAATAAAAATACAAATTAATTTGATAATGTAGATAATATATCAAATGAGTTTGTAGGAACAAATGAAGCAACCTAAAAGGACAAAGTGATTTAATATGATGAATATACCTTTCAGCAATTTTATGATAAATTACAAAAACAGTTTAAATTAGAGACAAAACTACTTCTAAAAAGCAGATTAAATGATGCCCTGAAATGGAAATAAAATGTAGGAAGTTTATATAAAATGTAGCAAAGATGTAACACAACACAGTAGAGAGGACAAATTCAAAATTAACCATTCCAAGGCCCAGCAGGATTAAAATCTGTAAATTAAAAAATATAGGAGGATAAATAGCATTAATCATTACATAAACATTACAAAGTACACTTATCATCATACCAACTAATATTCAGCATAAAACATAACATACATTAAGATGTTTGATTCAACATACTTTGATTTGTTAAACAAATAACATCAATTCAATAAAATTACAAAAAAAATGACAATGTTCAAACTTTTACAAAAAATGAAATTTTATAACACTGCATAAAATAGAGATTGAAAAATACATAACACATTAACTTATGTGAAAATATGAAGGAAAAGAGAGAATGACTAAAATAACATTGTAATATTATTTTCACAAAACAAAACACAATGCACCATGGTAGTTGTAGTAATTGTAATTAAACATTAACAACACTTGCAAAATTGTAAGTTGAATGTGCCTAGCAAAGTATATACAGTAAAAATGAAAAGACATTCACAATATAAAACACATATATGAAATATGCATTAAGGTGGAAAAACACTTACAAGCACCATAACATCATTTGAATTTAAAAGGAGATTGAAACCTGTAATCTTAAATCATTTTAGGTACAACAAACTGCGTTCAGACAGAGAAACAAGGCCAAAAAATTAAAACATGAAGAAAAGCGCATACATTGACAACACATATTAACAATTAGTAAAACAAGAGAAACAATTATAATGCTACACATTTCCTTAAAAGATTTAAAGAAATATATTTATATATGGGTTTATATGTTTACAAAAGTTGCAAAACACGTTATAAACAGCTAAATTAAAAGTAGGGGTGGGCGGCCATCTCTGTTCCGCCCACGGAATGTGCGGATATTTGCCTCTTTCGCATTTCGCAAAGAAGGCAGAGAAAAGGGGGCAAATCTATGTAACGGAAATATGCAGAGAGGCACGATTGGTTCAATCTCCGTGCCTCTCCGCGAAATTCCCTTACGCGACTTCCTCCCACCCCTAATTAAAAGCAAAAACAACATCTAGGTTTAGTGACACTTTCAGAAGTATAACTTACCAGTCTCCACTCTACCGGGGATTCTCGTCAAGCCTTCAGGATGTAGGATCTGCAAGACTTTCTCCTCCCAGGGAAAAGGTTGTAAGGGGGGCTGGGAGAACCAGCACCAGTCCTCTGGGCCTCCAGGTGACGCTTGGAGGCCAGGGAAGGCAATCTCCCCTGCAGGTCGTTCCACCTCTTCCTTATTTCCTCATGTGTCTGCACTTTGTTTGCTATAGCATTCACTCTGTCAACTATTCTGACCCACATTTACATTTTCTAAGCTACAGTTGAATTTTGTACTTGGGCTCCAAACAATTGTGGCTCTACTCTAATATTTTCATCCACCATGTTTGACAATTCTCCTTCAGCAAAACGTGGATTCCTCACTCCCTTCCATTATGAAAAAATAAACTTAAATGAATATAATAGCCCACAAGGTAATATTATTTAAACAGAAGAGAAATGAACAAAAAATAGAAAAGGCAACAAAAAAAACTGCCTTCACTGAAAAAGTGCTCAGAACAAATGTTCTGCTGCTGTAGAATAAAAGGATCATGGTCTGATGTGGAGTGTGTTTTATAATGTGGTATGCTGGTGAAAACAATTAGCCAAAGCACATCAGATGTGTGATGCTTGCATCCATCCAAAATCTACAGGGATAGTACAATGCTACACTTATCTCATGACGGAATCACTCCGTTGGCAATCCGCCAAGAGGACAACACCAGCACAACTGTGCAATATAAATATGTTCGGCACAATCCCGCTACCCTGACGGCAACAGAGTAATGTAAGCCATCAGAGGAGTCTGCCGTGTCAACATCGGTGATCCTCTTATATGACGGAAAACACTCTGTCAACACGGATGGAGATCAGCCAGTCCACATCTAAATACGACGGGAGGAAATCTGACACCTCGACAAGGGCTTGTAAAGGCTACCAGGGTGGGACAACGGGAGTCCTGCCAAGATCTAAATCAGGCTGTAAGTGTGAGAAGCAGTTGGAACTTTGTATATTCGTCCCAGACACCCACACAATAGAGGAACAGGTAGGCCTGAATGGGTCATCTCTGGCAGGGTAGTGGGTGGACCTGTAAACAGCCCCTCTTGCACTTTAATAGGCTAGGCTCTGATCTCACACAAAGAGCTTCACACTAGCCTTTTATGCCTGCAGACTGGCTAGGGCCAGGGCAGGAGACGGAATAATCCAGACACGTCTGGTGGGGGTCAGTCTATAGATGTTTCTTTCACTTCAAAGTGGACAACAGGTATAAAAAGGGGACCCTCAGACCCACTCTTAAGTACACTTCTGGGCATATGGAAGGTTTCTCAGAGAACTACCTGCTGCTGTGGCCTACTGTGTACTTCAAATGACACTTTCTTGCCTGAAGCTCTCCTGTGCCTTGAAATGGCTGCCCGACTGCTTGAGACTTGTTCTTCTACTTGAACCCAGGACTTCCAGATTGACTCTAGGAACTAGTTGGCTGTCCTCCTGGTCACAGCCTGAGGCACAGAAAAGGCTTCAACCATCTTGAACCATCATGAATGAGCACCGGACCCTGTGTAATTGAATCCTGACCATCAAGGAACCTCCACTCCAGTCCTGGATCCTAGGAAGTGGTGATAAAAGTGCCCACATAGCCCAAATCCCAAATATGGGACTTGGACATTTTTTTCCCAGAAAGTGCTTTGAAAACTGAGAGAAGACCAGGGCCTACCTGCTTGTCGATCCCAGTAGCTCCTACTATGTTTTCTCTGCAGCAGCAAATCCTGTTCAGCTGCTCCTCGCCGAAAGCGTATCCCTTCTCGTGGAACCCTTGTCATCTACCGGCTGCCACTTCATCCTGCTGGAGATTTTCAACTTCTAAAAAGAGACTGAGTCAGAAGTTGAAGTCTTCATTGTGACTTTGTCCAGCGTCTCCCCGGCAGCAATGACTCATCCTTGAACACCAAAAGCTGCCTTGCCTGCTGAACTTTACCTTCTCAGACAATTTTTCTTGAAATTTCTTCTAAGTACAAAGGTAAGTAGAGAACGGACCCAATCCACTTTGTGAATCCAAAAAGTGCTCCATCATAGTTGAACACAACTTACGACTTTGTCCCGGTGTTGGACCCTTGGCGTTTTTTTCCTCAAACTTTTTGCCTTCCTTACTCCTGTTTTAGCTGACTTCGTTTTGTGATGTCTTTAGGACTCTGCACACTTTACCACTGCTAACCAGTGCTAAAGTGGCTGTGCCCTCTCCTTTAAACACAGACAGACTAATTTGCATATAGCCAGGTTCTGAGCTGGGATGGTGCAGTGAGCTAAAAACGGTGTTGGATTAAGCCCTGATCTCTTGACTGGGTGAGAGTATTCTGCTTAGTTCAGAAACTCTGTCCATCACCACCCCCTGTTCTTTAAACATGTCAAAATTGGTTTACAACCAATTGACCTATTTAATTTACTTGTAAGTCCCTAGTAAAGTGGCACTCCGTGTACCCAGGGTCTGTAAATCAAATGCTATTAGTAGGCCTGCAGCACTCATTGTGCTACCCATTTAAGTAGATCTTTATACCTGTTTCAGGCCTGCCATTGCAGACTATGTGTGTAATTTTGAACTGCCATCTCAACCTGGCAAAATAATCATTTTTCCTGAGCCAATTCTTCCCTTTTAATATATATAATTTACCTCGAGGGTAGGCCCTGAACAGCTCAGTGAGTAGCAAATTTAAAAGTTTGGACATGCACTTTTAAGTTTCACATGGCCTGGTAGTGCAAAACCCTAAATTTGTTTTTCACTACTGCAAAGACTACCTCTCGCATAGGATAACATTGGATTATGATATTATATTCAATAAGTGATCATTTTCAATTGGGAGCAGGTAGACATGTCCAGATTGGTGTCTATGGAATTGTGAATATTAGCCCTCTTTCATGGTAAAGGCAAATTTCCTGCCGCAATTCTGAAAATGGAACATTTATAAAGTTGACAATTTTTGTCCTCGCCATCTGCAGCTTGACCCTGGGCAATGACTAGGTGTCGCTGGCAGTTGGGCTTTGTGTATTGCTCCCAGACAGTGAGACAAAGGGAAGCTATGTGTTGGCAGGATGGGCCATTCTGAGTTTACGAGGGTGGGGGAATCTGTCACATACTTGCACATCTCAAAGGCTTGCCTGAATACTCTCATTAAGGAATTTGATATAAAGGTATTTAGATCATATTTAATCCAGGGAAGGGCAGGGTGCTAGAGTACTCCAGCCACTGCTGGGGATAGCTCTGGAAGCTTCTGCAACTTTGAAGTAGTCATGAGGTATATATATTTGATCTCAGACCTTAACTCTTCAGTGCACATCTGGACCTGTGTAAGACTCAGAAGAAAGACTGGTATGCTGCTCTTACTAGAGCAGAAAATTAAGACAACAAAATAGATCTTCTCCAACTGAGTGGAAGACTGAGACCCCTGTCTCTATGGGCATCTCTGTGTGTTTAGGAAATAGAAGATCCTGTGATGAGCGCTATTAGCTATGTGCAAGTAACCTTTAATTCTTGATGTGCTTCACTTACAGTGTTAGCTGCCATCTAACACAAGTCTGCAACTGAAGCTTAGGTTCCCCTTCTGCCAGGGTCCACCGTACACAAAAGAACCCATGTTGAAGATCGTCTTACAGATGTCTTCACTATAAAGACCCAAATGTCGACTATTTGGCCCATTTTCTTTGCCATTTGTGTTTTAGGAAACGTTCATTGCACAATTAATGATGTTCTTCCTATCTAATATGTGAAATGGGTTATGGCAAAGGTATTCATGATAGAAAAATATTTATTTCAGTTTTTTTTGTCTTTTTGTGAATTGCAATATTTAACCTTTTTACTCAACATAACTATTTATATAAAGCTCATCTTTTTGAATTATACATACCTGTATTAATATTTGTTTGACTAAATATATTTGAGTTTAATGATTGATTCCTTGTTTGAAGAATTAATTCATTTCCAACATTTGTTTGTATTAAGTCACCAATTGGGGCTTATTGTCAATTTATTTTGTCAAACTCTGTTTTGATACTGATTCCTAAAAGACTCCCTTGAAGGTATCATTACCTGATCGTTTAGATTACCCAAGCCCCCAAGGGTTTATCAGGTTGCCCATTGGTTTGTATAGTAGCTCTGCTAGAAAGACTGCCACTCTGATGTTATGCTGTCTGTGTGAAACCTGCATCTTGAAACCAGGACCAAAAGTGTGACTCCAAGGACTAGTTGCTTGGCTTCCCGACCAGAACCTCAGGGACAGAAGGCTCCTACCACCATGAATCTAGTACTTGGGGTCTATCTTCTGTGAGTCCTACACTCTCACATGGTGCCACCACAGTCCTGGACCCTTGGAATTGGGTCTGAAGATCCTCTGCTTACCCAACTGTGGTCCCTACAGAACCAATGCACCTGAGCTTCAGAACGATGCATCCCCAACCAGAAACTCCTCATCGGAGCAACTACACAGGTGTTACCTCTACTCTGCAGTGCAGGACTTCTCATGGGCACCTGCAGCCTTCCAGGAACTGCAGCTGTGCGACTCATCATAAATGCAGACATTCACATAGCAAGCCCCTCATCGTAGGCATCCTCAAGGACAATGAGGACACCACATTGCAAGCGTTGCAGCTTCTTCAGAACCAGCTGGCACGAAAAGCATCTCAATGCAAGCCTTCATATCACAAGCCCCTTGTCAACAGCATACTTGATGATGTCGGAGGACCTCACATCGCAGTTTCGCATGTCCAAGAAATTGCAGCTGTGCAACTCTTCCTTGATGCAGGGATCTCCATTGCTCCGCCACTAGGATTTGAGGTACTCGTGTTTAGTGGACATAACTGGGTCCCTGTAGCTGTCCCAGACTCCATTGCAGTCAGTCTGAACCTGTGGCTTTGAACTCATCCAGTGCCACATATTCACAGTTGGTAATCTGTGCTTTTTGGCACATTTTCACCTACATTTTTTAATCCTCATATCTCTGGTTCTACTGATTGAATTACATTTTTTTTAAAACCATACCCTATTTTTTTTTTTATTGGTGTGGGATTTTTCTCAGGCTTGTGTTATGTGTTTACTTTATTGCTGTTTGAAGTGCTGCATAACTAGTTGATATTTTGCATCTAGGTTAAGCCTGACTACTCTGTACCAAGGAACCAGATAGTTAAATGCAGATTAATTTCAGAAAAACGTGATTTTCAGCCCAGTAAGGAAGCTGAGGTTAGAACCCAGGTGCCCAGGTTACAGGGTGATCAGGTGTGCATTTAGATAGGGTGACCAGGTGTCACAGATTTGCCCAGACAGTCCCTGGTGTTCACCAGCTGTTACGGCAGATTTCTGCAATTTTGGCCCATGTCCCGGTTTTTAGAGGGGGGGGCGACTGAAACAAGGAGAGGCACTTATTGGGTGTTCTACAGTTGTGCTAGTTAGCAGCTAAGTAAGCAATTTAATTAACATGTATGATGCTGGTTTTAGAAATTACATTGTATTTATTTTCTTAGTGTTTCTTCTTGGTTCCTATGTTGATAAGAGTTATTCATCTGCGTAGCACCGTTGACGTAAAATGGTAGTCCTTCTTCTATTTTTGCAAAATGTCCCAGTTTTTGGTACTTAGATCTGTACTACAATTAGACCATACTTACCGAAACCGTGAACTCATATTTAACCACGATATGTTTGAGGACGCCGAGTTTACCAGGCGATAGTTGTGCCTAATGTCGGCTTCTGTGCTTTTTCGGTATATTCCAGTGAAAAGGAACTTAAAAAAAGATATAAATAGACTGGTTTTATGTTTCAAAATAAGTGTGAAATAGCGATCCGTTATTTCTACCAACACTACCAAGCACTCAAAACTGAATAAAGTTGAGTGGATTGGAAAAAACTGTCACTTAAAGAAAGCACCACAGCCATGCCCCATTTTTCCCAAGCTTGAGACAGGGGATGTCATAGGGAATGTCTGGGAGAACGTTTTCCGAAAAGATGGAAGGTCTCATTTATTTTGTGTAATGCCTTCTTTAACTCGAGTAATTTCAATGTCTAGACTGTTGCTGTACTAGATTTGGATGGATTGCTGGGAAATATGCTAGCACTCAGAGAGAAAATAATTTGAAGATGGCTAAATGCATTAGCAAATAAAAGATGATGAAACAGCAATGTAAGGCCAAGTTTCAAGTAGATGTCTGCCTTAAACCTCTTCCTGGGCAAAATGAAAACAACTTTGCATTTGTTGTGTGAACGTCTATTTGCTCACTATCAGTTTTAGAGAAAAAAATCTTCACTTTTCACTGATGTTATGAGGGCGTTTTCACAATTTTTTCACATTTTTGATGAGATATTTTCAGGTAGGTTCTTTACTTTTAGACTTAATAACACACCTCATGCAAGCACGCATCACAAGAAGGCTTGACAGCCGCAACACACTCTTCGCTGGAATCCCAAGCAGCACCTACACAGACTTCAGACCATCCAGAATACCATGGCAAGACTCTCACCCCACATCACAGAGCTCCACTTGCTCTCCATTCACAAACACAGACAATTCCAAATCCTCAAGCACAAATACAAAGCATTGCACAACACTGGACCAGCTTACCTGAACAGAGGCGTACACTTTCTCCAGCCTGCCAGACACCTATGCTCAGCCTCACTCTCAATGGCACACAAAAGCAGAGCAGGTTCATCGATAACAAAGGAACGGCCTCCCACAACGCATTAAAGCCTCCTTTTGACTTCTGGAGTACTGCAAGAAGCTGAAGACCCCACTCTCGAATAACTCTACACGGACCACATGCCTACACACATGCTCAAGAGCCTGGAAACCCTCATGAGTTATTAGTGCACTAAAGAAATCAACATTACATAATGTAATAACCGTCGTTTGCAGGAACATTTTTTGTTTTATTTGCTCCAAACGAATCCCCTTGTGGCTTCGCAGGGAACACAGCATACCTAACAGCAATGGTGGCCTCACAAAAAGTTTATAAGTTTCACAAAGGATGCTGTCAAGAAGGCAAGTGGGCACGTAGGTCTATTTTGTGGTTTAACAGTTATATTCAAAGTGAAGTGTATATAATTGCGATTCATCAAATATGAAGCACTTCTGAAGTTTAAATGCAAAACTACTCACTAAAACACTATTTATAAGAAATAACAAAATCCTTGTAAACTAGCACTCTACTACAAGTGAAGTTATCTATACGTGACTACTGTGGACAGGCACCATCCAAGCATCCCAGCACACACTGAACTCTAAAATGCCTGAAAGGTCCTGAAAACATGCTCCCTGCAAAGAAGCCCACACAGTGACCACACAAAGAGATTCTCCAACGTGATCGAGGGTACTGACCTCATCCCCCAGTCAATGGGACTCCAACATTGTCCCTCCCAGAAACATGCAAGGAAGTTGAAGAAGGAAAGTTCAGGAAACATCTAGAGTAGATGTGCAATGCAGGCACCTGTGGACCCTGATGTGCATCCGTTCAGAAACATCCTATACCTTTGAGGGCGTCACCATTTAGCCCAAGGCCAAAGAATACCTGTGAGATATAGAAAATACAAGGGCCCCTCTTCACATTCTGTAGTGGAGCCCATCAATGTTACACCAATGACCCAGATAACAAACTCTGGTTTATAATATTAATAAAATAACTTTTTTTTTAACTCCATGTTTTACATAGCTGAGGTGTTGATAGTATTCTGGGATTATTATGTAAACAAAGTCAAACCCTTGCGTTGTAAAGAGGCAGATGCCCCTGTTACTCTTTGTCTTGAGCAAGTCCCACCACGTGCTGTTAAATTGCGCTAATACGGCCTCGAGCATTCTGGGTAAATCTCTCACAAAGCCCCCCTCCTTGCCAGGAAGCAGCAGTTGAACTCTGCCCTGCTGGAAGTATGCAGGCGGACATGTTGCCAGCACATCTTCCCTGCACTGTTTTCGTCTGCCATCTCAGGAATGTTTGAGAGCGGAATCCGCTGCCAATGTTACAGCACTGGCGCGCGCCACATTTTCCACTGGAGTTCAGATTTCTCCTGCGGATGATCTCTAGATACCTGTCCCTTGGCCGGGCGCCGCTTAATAAGCAATGCTTTGCTTTGCTTAAGGTAATAAGGAGCGGCGCGGGTTTCATCAAGTGAAGGTCGGCGGAGTCTTAGATTCTAGGTTGGCCGGGCCTTGTCCTCTTACTCATTCTAATTCTGACTCCATTAACCTCCAGAGGGAGACACGCGGAACGCCGAGTTCCAGCAAGACGTGTTATTACTACAGCTCCCTTTTCATTGGTCTGTGACTCTCTGGAGTCCGTCTAGCCTTGACACTTTCACTCACCCATCGTTTCTTAAGTGATGCTGTAATCGTGTAAACGGTACTGCTGTTGTGTTTGACACCGCCATCTCCCTTTCAAGGAATGTCATTGCATCACTGTCCGAGTAGAAGAACACAAATACAACAAGCTCAAGGTCTTTGGTTGTATTTCGTGTCCAACATTGCTTCTGTAAGCCATCCACGATGTTTTTTCAATTTGTGAAGTGTTTTCTTGTTTTGGAACCGGTTCTCTGTTATTGCTCCTGTCTGCAATTACCCACACATTTCTTGTTTTGGGACCGGTTCTCTGTTATTGCTCCTGTCTGCGATTACCCACACAACATGTAATAATCATTTTCACCAGTTTCTAATGTAAAATATTAATAGCTGGTATTGCCTCTTACACTTTGCAAGCACCGAGGGATATGGTGTTTCTCAATAATATATAGGCTGCAAGATTTTGGTCCAGCCAGCTCATGTATTGCTTTTAGCTACAGTCCATAATGTAGCGTCTGATGAAATAAGCAACCAGATTGAAATCTTGCTGCACAATAATTGGTATTCATTAAGTCTTGCATGGTACCAACTCCCCGCCCTAGTGAGGATAGGTTTGTAGGTCTTATTAAATTAACACAGTTAATTAAAACCATTGCAGTAGAGTGTCATCATAGCATAGTTATCACATTAAAAGCAAAAACAAAGAAAACCATCAAGGTTTAAGTTCATATACATATAACTAACAAGACAATCTTGTAGTTCCCATTATAATCACATAACAGGATTCCAAAGCCAAGAATAAAATAGATTAGTGCAGGAATACTAAGACAGGGGGTGAAAAAAAGTCGATGATAAGTTTTTTTTTTTGGGGGTGGGGGAGGAACTGGAAGAGCAGGGCCCAAAGAGTGTAAAGAGAGATTGTCCAGGAGTCTCACATATTTACCAGTCCTTACAAGCACTTGAGTGTCTAAGGAAGTAAAGCAAAGGGCTGATGCATCCCAACATGTTCTGATGCCCGATTTTAAAAATAAGGGTTTTAAAAGAAGTCTTCTGGGAGCGTTAAGGGCGGGACAACAGCACAGAAGATGCAACCATGATTCGGACCTGTGGTTGCACTGACTGCAGGCCCCCTCCTCACTTGTTGGACCCCATCGGTTGAAGGCAGTAGAGCGCAGACCTAAGAGACGCATGAACATTATGTTCTTCCGGGCCACTGCGTTCAGATTTTCCAGGAGGTAAGATTGAGGTGCCCCAGGAAGGTATGAGATATTCAAGGGAGCAGGATAGTTGATGTTTTTAGAACCTGTATGTCCATCAGGTAGGAGATTTGTCTGACCTGCTTCTTGATAACCTTTTTCAAGACTGTGTATGGAATAGTGTCTGCGGTTTGTAATGAGTTATCGATGTCTAGCGTTCTTATGGCCTTTATGATTGGACGATTCCACGGATTCCCAGATCTGGCAAGAGTCTCTTTTATGTGATAACAAGAGAGAGAGTAAGGAATTTAATCACGCTATGTGAAGGGAGTATACTCCAATTCCCCTGGGCTACGTATCTTAGTAACAAAAAAAGGAGTATCACCACAGAGAATCATAGATTCTGAATGGGATGTGTATTTGAGAAAAGGAACATTTTTCCTTTTGTAAAAAAAACCCTCACTCACCAGCCTAGTGGTGATATGCTTCATCATTGGGGTCCACCCTGATGACCGAGTGCCATCAGGGTGTGCTGCGACACCTGAACTACAGTGGAGCTGGTTGTTGTGAGTGATAAGCGCAGAAAATATGTTAAAAATTGTCCTGGTATGACTTGGTTGAAAAAACTTTATTCGCAAGCTACTGGACAATGTTAAAAAAGGGTGTTGAGATACTTAGTAGGTGATTATGACCATGAGTATCTATGTGAGTGGTCTACATGTTTCGACCTATGTGTGGTAGTTTCCAGGTTTTCATCAGGACCGAAGTGCAAGAAAATGGACGGTCTATACCCTCTAACGTATATCCAATCCTAGATTCTTAGTACCAGAATTTGCTAAAAACTGCAATTGGTATGAGCTCAAACCTAACTAGGCGAGAAAAAAGGAAAAAAGACCTGTGGGAGGAAAAACGAAATGGCAGTCACAATCAAACTTATTTACGTGCCTGTAACGTAGTGTCGACTCTCACGTGTCTGCATGCTTCATGCGGATCCCATTCTATTAACACACCAGACATGATGAATTGTCAGAAAGGCATAAACATTGTCACGTCTAGTTTATTGAAATGCTAGTTCATCGTATATATATTCATATACTGGATTTGAGCTGTCAGCTCACTCAGGCACACAGATCAATAGGTGTGTGTGAGGTGGGAAAATAAATTATTCTGTCAGTCACGCACTTCCTTACTCATGGTGGGTGACTCTCCATGCTCACATTAAGGAATGTGAGTAGGGAATATATAGCGTGCATTGGTACCAGTTAATCACTATGACATACACAGACACGCGCACATAAAACACATATAGTTGTACTAGTGTGGCTTACTCCTGATCGGTGTCTTTGACATTGTGGGGCAGAGGGAAGGACTATCTCAGCAACAATTCTGTGGTGGATCAAGAGATAAAAGGGTTTGCTCAGCGTTAGTTATGGGAACAGCGTGGTGGTGTGTACTTGGATCATGGCTCTAGCGCGGGATCTGTGCTCCGTCATGATGGAGCCGATCGAGGCTGTGGATGTAAAGAATGAATGTACTTACAGTTTCGCTGAGCTCAAAACGGCAGATTACCTGTGTTCTCTCCTGCTCTCCCCACTACACTGGCGTGTGCTCCGGCTGCTCGCTATGAGCGTCGTTGCTTCCGGGGGTGGGCGGGGCTTGGGCTAGGGGCCTATGCGCGTTGCCACAGGAACGGGGACTGTGTGTTAAATGGCAACCCGACTTGGACAAACTTCATCAGTTTAATTCGAGGTGAAGCATGAGGTTTTGAAATGTTCATCGAAGTGTCAGCACTCGCGAATGGCGAGATGATTACACTGGGGCTAGCGCATAGTAACGTGCGTATTGTGGGTTTAAGGGTTGATATATTTATTACAGAAAGCCGATTGGCTGGCACTATCAGGGAAGGTCATTTGGAGATGGGCTGTGCCATGGGTATTAACACTGGCAGCCCGACTTGTACTAACTTTGTCAGTATCATTGGCTACAAAGCAAGTGGTTGAAAGAAGCGTCAGCTCTCGCAGATGGTGAGATGAATACACTGGTGCTACCGCATAGCAGCGTGCGGCTGGTAGAATTAAGGGTTGATATATTAATTACAGAAAGGCGGTAGGCTGGCACTATCTGGGAGGGTCAATTGGAGGATGGCTATGCCATGGGTATTAACACTGCCAGTCATGTGGTGGGAGCTTAATTGAGAGCTCTTTCGAACAGACCCAGTAGGGTTATGTCATAAGTAGTAGATGAAGGTACCTAAAAGGTCACTGGTATACAGGAGTTGCTACAGGGTCTGCGAGTGCGCCAAATGAGCGCTAGCTGTTCCAAAGCCACGCAATAAGTACTATTGGTGACTAGTATTCAAGGCTGGGCAGGGGATAATACTGAATTCTATCTGACCTTCAAGAGGCAGAATATTTCAGGTTGAACTTGATCAGGCTATCAAGGTTTTAAAGTACAGACGCCCAGGGAATGTTGTCCTTCAGCCCTGTGAGATGTGTGGACAGTTTATAGATCCAGCGCTGCTCCTTCTCGAACAGGCGACTTTGCAGGTTTGGGCCTGGTTTCACCTGTTCAATTATTGTCCACATCATGTCATTAGGAGTGTGCTGTGCTTCAAGGAAGTGGTCTGTCAGTCTTGTTGCACTTCTTTTGCAGCGGATCGTGCTGCAATGTTCACTGATACGCTGTTTTACCTTTCTAGTTGTCATACCAACATATGGCTTTCCGGAGGTACACTTGAATAGGTATATGACATTACTACTGTTGTAATTTGTGTGCGATAATTGTTTCTACACTTTCCCTTCTTCCAGGGTGACTGTCTTGGTGTTATTAGTTAAGTGACACACACTGGAGTTGCCACATCGAAAGTGTCCTATGATAGCTGGAAGTCCCCAGGCTTTTGTGATAGTGTGGGTGTTGTTTGATTCTTCTTCTTTTGTCCTGGTGTTGACTAGGGTGTCCTTCAGGCTGTATGGTTTTTTAAAAGAGATAAGTGGTTTCTCCCAATGTAGGTTGCCTGTGTTGAGTATGGCCCAATGTTTGTTGACACTTCTGCTCGTTTGTTTGAGATGGCGTTATAGGTTGTGACACATGTGAGTGGGATTGTTTAATTGGTGGGTGTTTTGTTTTCAAGGAGTGCTTCCCTTGGTTGGTTTCTAGCCCGTTTCTGACATTTATGGATAGGTCTTTATGGATAGCCTCTTTTCCTCAATTTAGTGGTGAGATCCGTGGCTTGTTCTTTAAAATCTGTAAGTTGGCTGCAATTTCTGCGAAGCCTCAAGTACTGACCATAAGGGAGGTTTTCCCTTAGAGGGCGTGGGTGAAAGCTCTCGAATCTCAGAGGATTGTTCTTTGCAGTTGGTTTGAAGTTTGTTTTGGTCACCAGGCAATCATTGTCCTTGTTGATCACGATATCAAGAAAAACAATTTGTTCTTTGTCAAAGCAATTTGTGAATCTTAGATTTGGGTCACACGTATTAATCCATGTGATTAATTCTTTTAGGGTGTCAAGTGGTCCTTGTCAAATGACAAGGAGATCGTCTATATACCTTTTCCAGAATCTTATGTTGTTCACTTAAGGGTTCTGGTCAGTGAGGATGAATTTTTGCTCGAAATCAAACACATACAGACCAGCCACACTAGGGGCAAAAACGCTTCCCATAGACGTTCCGCCTATTTGCAGGTACAGAGAGCCTTCAAATTCGAAGTAGTTGCGTTTCAATGCTAGTCTGGCACATTTGAGTATGAATGCCTTAGGGGTGTTAAAGGTCCATGTGCTGTTGTTCAGTGTTTTCTCCAAAACCGCTATGGTCGCATCCTTTGGTATGCTTGTGTATAAGCTTTCGATGTCAATGCTTAGCAGGATGGTGCTTTCATCCACATTAATATCATGTAGGAGTCTAAGTAGACTCTTGGTGTCTTGTAGATATGTTGATGTAGACTTTTAGGAAAAAGTCACAGAATCTGGATAAGGATTCCAGCAGGGAGCCAATCCCCAATACGATTGGTCTACCCGGGGGGGGGGGGGGTATTTTGCCTTTATGCATTTTTGGTACTATGTAGAAGTAAGGTGTTTTTCCTTCTGACTTGCAAATATAGTCTGCTTCTTGTTTCGATATTTTCCCCGACATCTCAGTTGTCTCTACCAATTGTAGGAATTCGGCTCGAAGCTCCGCTGTGGGTTCTGTCTGTAGGTTTTTGTAGTTCCTTGTGTCGCTCAGGAGTCGTAGACATTCCTCTCTGTATGCAGATTTGTCCATCACCACTAGACCAGCGCCTTTGTCAGACGGTTTTATTATGATGGTGTCACACGACCTCAGTTCAGATAGGGCATTGTCTTCTGCTCTGCTTATATTTTGGAATTGGGACGTGACAGTCATTGCCTCAACATCATTGTATACTGCCTGTTCAATTGCGATGACTTTCACAGGGACTGTGTGGGGTGGCGGCACAAAAGTAGATTTAATTCTGAGACCAGTTTCATTGGGATTATCATCCGTGGTTGTCTCTCCTTGTTTTTCAAAAAATGCCTTGTCTTAATTTTCTGAAAAAGGATGCTAGTTCGCAGTGTAGTTTAAACTTGTCAAGGCGGGTAGTGGTAACAAAGCCCAGTCCTTTTTTGAGGACCGTCTTTTCTGTGTCAGTGAGCGGTCTGGAGGATAGATTGGTCACTAGATCCTCGCATTGCTCGGTCCTGCTCTGCTCCTGGTGTAGCTGCCAACTGGGTCGTATTCCTCCCATTGTACATGGTTCATAGGTTTTTTCTTCCTCTTCCTCGTCTGCCCCTGGCTAAAAAAGGAGGGCGAAATTGGTTCTGCTGGAAGGGATGGAGTTGGAAGGGTGGTTGCCAGCCATACATTGGGTATTGCTGTTGTTGGTTGTAAGGTCCCTGGAATAGTGGCTGGTTAAACTGTGGCATTGGTGCTGGGTCCTATAGCCACCTCTTTGCCTTTGTCGCATATTCCCGGTACCAGATCCATTGCTACTGTTTGAGGTGTTGCTTGAGGCATCAAAGTTAGGGTCCGGTCACACAGGTGCTTTGTAGTCCATGTCTGAGTATGGATAGGCTTTCACAAATGAGAAGCGTTTTAGGTCTTTGTGGAATTTCTGGACTTTTTGTTGTGTTAAATTATCGCTGTATTCGTTGATTTCCTTGTTTAGTTCCTCCAGTTTCTTTTTATAGCCTGTAATGTTGGTTATTATGTGGCTTTCAGTGGTTTGGATCTCTTATCATGATTACCTCTGAAAGGTTTAGTGCAGTTTTTAGTATTAGCACAATCCAGTCATGGGTGCAATGCCACGCAATGAGGGCCCAGTCTTTCCTAAAGACTGGATCGTCCAGAAAGATTCGTGGGGAGTTGGATACTAGCAGTCCTTTCGGTGCCATGTTGTTGGTCAAATATTCCTTCATTATTGTCCCATGTAGGATCGTTCTAATTCTATTACGTTTCATTTCTGAAAGTTTTTCCCAATCTGTAGTCTGGGAGATTGTTTGAGAGATGCTTGTATCTGCAAACATCGTAAGATTACTCCTAATCATATCTACTTCCTCTGCCGAGTATGACAGGCCTTGGTGTCCTGCCATCGTGGACTGGAGTATTGTGACAATAACTGGTATTGCAGCACTGTTGAAACTCTTGCAGCTGTGCGCTGTCAAGATATGTGATAACAAGAGAGAGAGTAAGGGATTTAATCACGCTATGTGAAGGGAGTATACTCCAATTCCCCTGGGCTAGGTATCTTAGTAACAAAAAAAGGAGTATCACCACAGAGAATCATAGATTCTGAATGGGATGTGTATTTGAGAAAAGGAACATTTTTCCTTTTGTAAAAAAACCCTCACTCACCAGCCTAGTGGTGACATGCTTCATCATTGGGGTCCACCCTGATGACCGAGTGCCATTTTCCTTTTCTCAAATACACATCCCATTCAGAATCTATGATTCTCTGTGGTGATACTCCTTTTTTTGTTACTAAGGAGAGTTTCTTTTAACCCCTCCCCTGCTGATGACGGAACCGCTCCCTCATCAGCCGCGGTCGCGCTGTGCTGATGACGGAGCGGTTCCGTCATGGCCCGACCGTCGCGCTTGCGCGGCGCATTCTATTGAGCGGGCGGGGCCTTGACGGAACCGCTCCGTCATGAGCACAGCGCAACCGACGCTGGTGACTGAGCGGTTCCGTCACCAGCATGCGCCCGCCGCTCGGCCGCCCTCCCCCCTTAGCACTGCGGCGGAATAGCCGCCGCAGTGAAGGGGTTAACCAGGCTTTTTGGGTGTTGTCTACGGCTTTTAGTGTCTTTATAAAGTATCTCATGGTATCAGCCTCACAGAAAATAGATTGTCTTTGAAGGCCCAGCTCCAGTCTCTGTCTTGCCCTGTTGATGAAATTCGGAACATTGAAGATTTAAAAAAATAAATAAAAACTTGGGCTTGGTCGAGACTGGCCGAGCATGCGCCAGGAAAGGCCTGATGCCCATAGTTCAAGGCGGGGAGAAGAGTGGCTTTAATCACTTTTAGAATGGGTTCTGCAGAAGGACTACTCAGGGACTGGTTGAGTTGGGTCAAAGAGTATGTTATTGCTCCAGCTCTCTTTTTCAAGGCGGCTAGGTGAACTGATGGTCTAGAAGACTTGCTAAACCAGACCCCTAGGTAATTGTATTTTGATGTTGTTTTGATCTTTGCAGGCCCAATGTGCCATCTTAAACTTTTCTTGTTCTTGCAACAGCCAAATAGCAAAACCTTTGTCTTTTCCTCTTTGATTTTTAGAGCGTTAGCAGTATTATATTTGTGGAGCGTGCTTAAGGCTCATTGGAGGCCAGATTTTGCCTGGTCCATTATAACAATATCGTCAGCATATTGCAAAATGTGCAGGTTCGTTTTTGTGAGTCCCAGTTTGGGCGCAAGGAGATTGCTTTTCTCCAGGAATCTTCCCAGGTCAGGGGTGTAAAGGTTGAACAAGAGGGTGGCGAGAACGCAACCTTGCTTTTGGCCGTCTGAGGTTGGAATTTTTGCACAAACTGTCGTTGGGCCAGTTCTAACTCGTACTCATGTGTTCTTATGCAAGGAGATAAGGGCTCCTAGCAGACTCTGAGGGAACCCCCACTTGTCTAATTTCCTCCATAAGATGTTGCAAGACACTTAATCAAAGGCAGCGCTGTAGTTTATAATGCAGCAATAAAGAGGGAGATTATTTTTTTGCATTGCTTGTTGACTGAGGACAGCTAGAGTGGTGATGTTGTCTATTGAGGAGGCCTGGGTTCGATAACCCAGTTTGAAAGTATGGTAGAATGTTGTTTTCTGCAACCCATTTTCCAGCAACCTGAGAAGACACCAGGCATATACCTTGGCCTCAGATCTCATAGGGCAATGAGTCGATAATTAGCTCGAAGAGAGGGATCTCCTTTCTTAAATATTGGGCATAAGATTGAGTCTGGTAACCGATAGGTAGTAAATGCGTTGTTGTATGAGGGGACTACAAGCTTAGCCCAATCGTCCAGCGCACATTTGAATACCACAGATGGAAAGCCGTTGGGCCCGGGAGCCTCATCGTTTTTCACAGCTTTCAAATACTTGGAGACCTCGGTGGGAGTAGTCAGCTCATGGGTTTCTATCTGTGTAGTATCGAAACAATCTATAAATTCGGCCTCCACAGGGACCAGGGTATCACAGCAGTATTGTTGAATCACATGCTGGAACCAATCTTCTTCATGGACTGCGTTCCCCCTGTTCTTACTGGAGGAACGAAGTTTGTTTATATGGTTCCAAAACTGGGTCAGGTTTTTTCCCTTTAACAGGGCAAATATTTTTAGCCACTCATTCTGTTCTTTTTGTCTCTTGGCTTCCCATGATAATTTTTTATAGGCTTTGTACAGTGAGGCCATATTGTTAGCAGAGTGCACAGTGCCTTTCGATTTGTGCAGGCTTACAGCCCTCCTTAGGGCTCTCTTTGGATGGCTAACACCGGGTCAAAAATCTTCTTCGGGCGAGGCATATGGGTCTTCTGTGGTGAGCTTCGGGGCCTGTTAATCGGTCTCGTAATTTGACAATGGCGTTGTCCCACCAGTGATGGAAGCTGTGGGGGCATTGTGCGTGAAGTTTGGTGTTGTTCCCATGAGCCAAATGCCACCTTATCAGAGCCCGAGGCATCCCATTAAATTCGTCTGACTAGAGTGTGGAGTTCAACCTGCTGGAATGCCCCACTTCAGTTATGTTGGCCGCGGCAGGCACTTGCAGGTCCATTGTTACAGTCAAAGGGTTATGGTCGCTCTCGGTACGAGTGGGGATTTCCATCATGATTAATTTATTTGCCAGAGATGGTGATAAAAAAATATAGTCAATGGTCGAAAGATTCTTAAATGTTAGCGACAGATGGGCACCAGGATTCTGTTCCAATGTGATTTGCTTCACAGAACGTAAATTGTAATTGGTTAAAAAAGTGGTCATGACTTCTTGCTCTTTAGTTTTGGTGACTAAATGGGCGTTGGTAGCCAGGTCTCTGATGTTGAAATCCCCTAGTAACAGTACTTCTGCAAAGGCGAATTCCAATAAAAGTTCTTTCAGATGTTTGACCAATAAGACTGTTGCCATTGATTTTGATGTTTTAGCTATATGTTGTGGTAACATTTAATTAAGAGCAAGTGAAAGGCCCTGCTTGAAGTTGAAAGACCGGTAATTAATACAGTTTGCCCTGCTGTTAAGTTCCGGTAGATGGGAGTTGCTGCGATCTTGCACCTGTGTTTAATGAAAATGGAGAGGCCCCCAGAAGGTCTTCCATAGGAATTGGTCTGGGAGGCTGATTGAAAAAGTTCAAAATAGCCACGGAGAGCCGATGGAGATAGAGACCAAGGGCAAAATGTAGGTAGCCAAATAACGGTCTGTAACGGCCGAAAACACCTAATTTGGGGCTGGATGTAGGTAATCCAAAAATACCGATTCTAAATTACCGAATTTTACAGATTCGGTATTTTAGAATCGGTATTCTGGATGTAGGTAAAAAATCAGTACATTTTACCGATTCGTAAAATTCGGTATCTGTCAATCGGAATTTACCGAACAGGTATTTTCCGATTCGGTATTTACCGAATCGGTATTTCCCATTCATTTCTATGGGCCTTTTGGCCCAAATGAATGAATGAGAAATACCGATTCGGTAAATACCGAATCGGTAAATACCGAATCGGAAAGGGAAAAAAGTGAAACTTAGTAGACAGCCAATCAGCTGCTACCACCCACCCCCTCCCAACCAGGAACTGCCCAAATCCACACAGGTGGAAGTAATTAGAAGCTGAGGGAGAGCAACCAGAGCTGAGTCACTGAGCCACAGGAAAACTTTATTTGTGCTTTTAAAGTGTGAAAATGGCAAGCAGCAGTGAAAAAGAAGCTACAGAGAGAAAGAGAAAATTTAAATTTAGCACCATGGAGCTGCAGGTCCTTGCGGAGGAGGTGGAAATAGAACGCCAGAAATTGTTTGGCAAGCTGTCCCTGACTGTGGCTGAATCTGCAAAAAGAAAGATTTGGCTGGAAATACAGACTAAGGTGAATGCTGTAGGAGGGACTCCAAGGGATATAGACGACCTGAAAAAGAGGTGGTATGACCTCAGAAGCATTACCAAGAAGAAAATAGCAGAGCTCCACAAGAGGCAAACAAAACTGGAGGAGGGAAGAACCTTGCACCACCCCTGACTGAGCTGGAGGAGTTGGTGGGGTCCACCATTGAACCAGAGAGCGTCTGTGGACTGGGAGATGCAGACAGCTCACCCAGGGCTGCCGTAAGAAAAGGTAAGATGCATGCACAGCAATCACCCCCACACCATCACCTTCACTTTTCCCTATGTGTCAAACTTAACCCCACTGCAGTAGAGGTAGTATTAGACAGGAGCAATGCATCATCGAATATGTAGTATTTTAAAAACCTAGCATGCCATACAGCACAGCAATGAAGAAGTTAGGAAACACATATCTGTCATAATGAAGCTGAGGCAATATGTACAGTGTTTGAGTGAAAAAAATGTAATTGTAGAAGCAGTGAGACAGGAGCACAGAGCTAATGTACGCTTTTATGTCTACAGGCGAGACATCTTGCAGGCGTACCAGGGAGGAGGAAGGCACAGCATCACTGAGGGATGACAGTCAGGAGGCAGGCCCAAGTGCAGATAATGTCACAGAGGACACTGCTGCACAAACACCACTGCCACATCCCAAGACCTTGAAATGGCTCAATATCTGCAGGCTTCCCCCAGAACGTTCAGGATCCCCTCTGCTACTGTCCTCACCTGAACTGCCTGAGTCACTGTCGCAAACAACACCTGCACCTCAAATGAGCAGGAGGCATGCAGTTGCTCCACTGGTACAAATGGAAACTTCAGCTGGTAAAATGGAGGGTGAAGACACTCAAACCTTGGCTGGGGACGGAAGCACTGCCACACAGCAGTCCAGTGCAGAGGCTGGCCGTGTAGGTATCAGACACGGCAGGGCCAGAGATAGAAGTGATACAAAACATGTGCAGCTTCCCAGTGTCTTTCTTGGACTGGAGGGTACCATGGTTAAGATCCAAAGAATGCAGGGGAAGGCCATCTAGTCTGACCCTGAATACACATATGGAAAACACAGAGAAGGGCATCAGTGCACTGGTAGATGAGAATAAAACCATGGCATCAGGTATTATGGAGATGGCCACAGGTGTGCGGGACATGACACAATCAGTGCAAATCCTCGGCAGGGAACTGGACCAGGACAGGTTAGCAAGGCGCAAGGACAGACAACATGCGCAGCAACAAAGTAATGCTATGAACCGCCTGGCCACAGCCACATCCCTTCTCTGCAGACGATGCATCAACATGCAAGAGAGACCATCACACAGCAGCAGTGAGGTGTCTAGGGGCCTTGCAAGGGTGACCAGTGCTGCAGAGGTGCCCCTTCATGCACACACAGCACAAACTTCTGCTCCGGATGTACAGAAAAGTGAGGAAAGCACCAGTAGGAGCAGCATGACAAGCCCCCCTGTAGTTGAGACACGGAGGAGCAGCAGGCGCCATGGTGAGCCAACACCCCAAACACCCAGTGAGGACAGCCAGCCACTTTCATCTGGCACTGGTAGGCGTGCCCGGAAATGACTTGTACAGACCACTCGCCATGAACTTAAACCACTCGCCATGAACTTAAATGGGGAAGTGAGACAGGACTCCCATTATTACATGGCTGACATTGTTGTAGGAAAGCTTTGAATTTGAGTACCTGCGTAGTGGCAAATATTAAACTACGTTGGGTGCATGCTCCACCTGTCTGTTTGTGTTTGCTTACTCAAAAGAAGTTCTGTATGATCTCTGCTCTTCTCTGTCTGCCATCTGTTGGTGGGGCAACTACTGCTGTGTTTGGGTATGGCAGTGCATGTTCATCATCGTGGTCCTCACAGTCACTCAATTCCACCTCTGTGCCTTTCTTCATTGCAAGGTTGTGTAGCATTGCGCAGGTTGAAATTATCTTACAGCAGATTATAGGTGAATATTGCTGTGCGCCTCCACTTTTGCGGATTCTGCTTTTCAATAGCCCAAAGGTGCGCTCCACGATGTTCCTTGTGGATTTGTGTGCTGGTTGTAACGTCTCTGGCTGCGGGTTGAAGGGTTGAGGTAGGGTGTCAGGATAAATGAGCGGACGGCATATGCACTATCCCCTGTTTGAGAAGAAGAAAGCCATTACTCCCATGCACACATACACATGCATTGGTAACATCTATCAGGGTGTGTCACAGTGTTTTACCTAGCAAGTATCCTTCGCCAAATTCCCCTGCTGTCAGCCGTGTGTAGATCTCACTGTTCTGAAAGATGTAGGAGTTGTGGGTACTTCCTGGGAACTTAGCCACAATGTACACTGATGGAGTGGGTTGACTTCCTGTTCCTGTAAATGAACTATGTGGCAGCAGGTGGGCATATGGGGATGTGGGTGCCATCAATACAGCCAATCACTTGTGGGAAATGTGCTATTTGATAAAAGTCAGTCTTGGTCTTGAGTAGTTCCACGTGTGTGTCTGTGTCTGGGAAGCTGATGTGATGATGCATCCTCTGCATCATGGCGTCAAGGAACTTCCTGAAAAATCGGCATTTTAGAAGTCTCCTACATCTCAAAACCCATTTTTTCCATTTCTTATTTACCGATTCGGCAAATACCGATTATTCTGAATCGGTAAATACCGAATCGGTAAATTCCGAATCGGTAAATTCCGACTCATATTTACCGATTCGGAATTTTTTTAACACCTACATCTCATTATCCAAATACTGGTCGGTAACGGCCGAAATTCGGTATTTTCAGCCATTACCGAACGGTATTTGGCTACCTACATCTGGTCCTTCGGCTGTTACCGACCGGTATTTGGATAATGAGATGTAGGTGTCAAAAAAATTCCTAATCGGTAAATATGAGTCGGAATTTACCAATTGACAGATACCAAATTTTACCGAATCGGTAACATTTACAGATTTTTTACCTACATCCAGAAAACCGATTCTAAAATACCGATTCGGTAAAATTCAGTAATTTAGAATTGGTATTTTTGGATTACCTACATCTAGCCCCAAGTCTCTGGAAAACAAATGATGTCACTTTTATTCAGAAATTCCACTGCTGATTTGGATGAGACGGTTGACTTTAACCAAGCCGCATTCCAAGAAGAAATGGTCAGTTTGGAGTCTGACCATTTGGCTTCTCCGTTAGGGAGCATGCGGTTGAAGGCTCTCGATGGAAGTACCCATAGTGGCTGTGAGTGGTGTCGGAGACAGGACGACTGGATTTACAGTTCACCAGACGTTGATTGTTATTACATGAGATGTTTATGAGGTTATCTGCTTTCGAAGCATCTGGAAGTCAGACATGGGTTGCACCCAGAGTCCCCTTCAGTATGCTGATGTGCGGCCTCACTGGGTCATCCTGAAGAAGAACGTGGGGATATATTTGTTGTAGAGGAACCAACAGTTCTATGCCCCAGTCTTCAAAGAGGCTGGCTTCCCCAAAGATTGCATCCCTTAGGGATTCTTGAGCCCATGTTGTAACAGTTGCTTCCGAGCCCCCTATGCCTGGTATTGAGGCAAACCTGACCGATGTAAGATCTGAAGAAGTGACCCCAGAAAGCGCCGGAACATGGTTGAGTAAGCGGAGGAGGTTGTTTCTATTGAGGATGTCGTGCGGGCCCTTTTGTACAAAGTGAGAAAAAAAAACAAGTTCTGCATCCGGACTTTGGTATTTCTGTCTCCCAGTTATTTCAGGTAGAGGTGCAGGGACCTTGAGATGTTGGGGTCAAACTTCAGATAGATGATTATTCCCCACCAGTTGGCTTTGCCCTCCCGAGAGATGTGTCAGTTGCGAATGAGAAGGTCTCTGCATTTGTTTAGGATGATCCTGAAGAGTTTTGGTTGGGTCACCTGACGAGTGATACAGAGAAGGGCCCGTCAGTACACCCTCTGTTGTAATTTGGAAGTCTACGTTAGTTTGTTTTGCATTTTCCAAGCATTTGTTTGGGCTGTTCCATGTGCTTGCGACTTCCCTTGTCAAAGAACCATGCGTCGCAATTGTAGTGTATAGTTCAGTGATTCCAGAGGCCGGGGGCGTTCCCTTAGATGCTTCCTGTGTTAATGGCCGGAGATTATCAGTGGCATAATTATTGTCCATGAGAATCATTCTAGTGTCAGGGGTTTTCATTTTAGGTTTTGAGGCCTGGTTAAAAATGGGGTAGTAGGAGAGCCCCCTCGCTTCAGAAGCTGGCATACAAGATGCCCCTGATCTCCTTTTCGCAAGACGTTTTTTTAAATTGTTTTTTAAGTTTCTTTCTCTCCCTCCTAGAAAGTGGTGGTTTCGTGGGAAGATTAGATGGCAAGTAGATGATGGTTAAATGGGCTGGGTCAGTGAGATCAGACTGCTTAGTAGCTGTTGGGATGGGCATTAGACTGCTGATATTAGTGGACTCTGAGGCAGCTTTGGGATCACTTGGGCCGGTCGCTAATGACAAGCAGGGCAGGAAATGTGATTTTTTTAGGTCTAATTCCAAGGAGGGAGAGATAGTTCTCGCTGATTATAGGGCATCCAATGTTGCTACACACAAGGACTCTTCCGAGGAAGAGCCGGTTGGAGTTTCTTGAGTGGATTTCGGTTTCCCGTTTCTATTGGTGTTGAGCTTCACGCTGTCCAAAAGCGAGCCCAGAATTTCTGGAAGGGAGGAGAGTAGATTAATTAATGGACAGCAGGAACAAGAGTTCAAACTGTCGGGAGGCCCTACAGATATTTCGAGAGAGCTTAGCCTAGAGCCCAGGTCTAACAGTGCAAAAGCCAAAGTTTGAATTAAGTCAATCTGTAGTTCAATTTTTTGAGATTGCCATAACAGAGCTGTTGCAATTGAGTCTTGCTTTACATGAAGGGACGTCAGCGAGACAGAGAAAGGACTTATAGGTCCCGAGGAGGCTGGCACAGTTGGGTCCTTGTCTTCTTGCTAAAAGTATTGTAGTGAGGGCTGAAGCCCGGTGTATGGGCTAGGGAAACCTCGATTCGGGCTTCTAGGGGAGCCAAAAATCGATCTAATAGGTTTTTAGATAACAGGTGACTCAATTTGATGTGCACCCGGGCTGCATCGTGGTGCGGACTTTGATAATGATTGAGCTGCTGCCGGGTCTCTGCTGCTTTCTTGAAGATTTAAGGGGGCGGGCAAGATGCTGCCATGGACTTGGGCTTGAACTTGTAATATGGCTACAGTAGTTGTTACAATAGTTTTTGTAAAGTCTAAGCCAGGGTCTGGTACAGAAAGGTTTCCAGCGCCGATGGGGTGAACTCTTAATGGGTCAATAAAAGTGTCCTGGATCGTAATGACATCCTCCTGAAAAAGCCTATGCGGCTGGTGATTCTCATGTGGAACCTGAGCCTCAGGCGAGCATAAGCAACTACTCTCAGAAAGTGATCTTTTAATATGACCAGGGCTGTGGGAAGAGAGCTGGGCTTCCACATCACACTGCGATGTTGGGGTAGGGGCAGAGCCAGTTTGAGGAGCGGGCTTACTGAAATAATCACTAATCCACGCTTGTGACAGTTGGCCACCTGAGTATGACACTTTGTCTTGCGGTGACAGCGACTGTTGTAGAGCACACCCGGGGGAGACAATGCGAAGGGTAGTACCCTTTCTCCGGGGAAGTTTCCTAAGTGGCATAGTGACTTGCCCCTCCATAAAGCTCCTGCGGGGTACAGCTTATAAATTAGCGAGTTGGAGCTTGGAGCTTCCACTCTCTCTGTCAGCAACCGCTCTGCGCACTGTCCAGTGATTGCTTACGCCAGTGAGGGTGGCAAACTAGCTGTAGATTACAAGCAACCCATCTGAATAACGTGGAAGTGGTAGTGGAAGGCACTTTCTGCCACCCGAGGCGCTAGGGGCGATTATGGCGTTTTGCAAGGCCTTCCTCTCTCCTCTTTGCCGAATAGGTGAGCAGAGCTAGGTGAGCTGGGCCACTCCTTGCTGCCCAGCAGTCTTCACATGGATGGGATCAAAGGCAATGGAAGACACCCTTTTCCCCTCTTTGCCACCCAACTGGGCGTCTCTCGTGTGCTGAAGGCGATGTGGAAGTGGTTATTTCCCTCTGATGGTGTCCGGTCCAGTCCAGTCCGGGTCTGCTAGGGGTCGTCCGTAGGAGCGTGGCTCTATTCCTTGCTCTGCACCACTCTACACCGCTCAACCTACACCGCTCAACCTACAGGCTGCCTAGTTGTGATGGAGGAAGAGGAGTGTCTCTCGTGTGCTGAAGGCAGTGTGGAAGCGGTTATCCCCCTCTGATGGTGTCCGGTCCGGTCCAGTCCGGGTCTGCCAGGGGTCATCCGTAGGAGTGTGGCTCTATTCCCTGCTCTGCACCACTCTACACCGCTCAACCTACACTGCTCAACCTACACACTGCATAGGCGTGAGGGAGGAAGAGGAGATGGTGAGCACGCCTGAGGGACTGAGAGCGGGGGAGCAGGAAGAGATATCGCTCCCGCACTGACCTGCGCCGCTTGATCCTGCTCAGCCCCCTTAGCTCGACCCCAGCAACCCTGCTGTGGTGGAGGCAGAAACTACATGGACCACAATCCACCACGTGCGGGGCCCACAACAGCCTGGAAGAGTCTATCAAGCTTGCTGACAGGAGTGCACCCTCCGTGCGAGCTCCGCTTGCAGCTGCAGTGTCCCAGGTGAATACCCACTTTCTGGTACATGATGTTAAGTGCCTCTGTGCTCACTTTCGCGTGCCTGCCCTGTGAATAGCAGGCCATGAACAGCGGGAGCAGACACTCCGGCACTCCGGCACTCTGGGCGGCAAGCAGGCAGTCCGGCACAATGAGCAGCTCCAACCACAGGGCAAAACAGCCAGCAGCAGTCAGTAGGCAGTCGAGCCGTGGACCGCAAACAGCAGCGGCGGCGGCGGCGAGAGGCCCTCCGGAACTCTGGGCGGCAGATAGGCAATCCAAGTTGCCCCAGCCACGGACAGAACAGCTGAAAACAGGCAGCCAAACCTCAAGCTGCGGAACGCGAACAGCAGGGGCAGCAGCGGGAGCAACAGCGGGAGCACAGCAGTCCGCTTGCATTCAGGTCAGAAAGAGGTTGTAGTTGAGTGTCAGGAAGAGGTTGTTCCTGATAGCAGGCAGTGAGGAGAAAACACGAAATATGTGGGACGCTTAAAATAATCTAAACCATTTGGAATTACTCTGGGCAAATTCTAATTCATTTTTAGACGCTTTACCACTACACAAAGGGAAGAATTACAGGCAATTTGTATCTAAAGGATTTGCATCGAAGTATGTTTATGCAATTAGGGCATTTCATTGAGTTTCGGGTTCCCTATGCCCCCTTCAGGGTGGATCTAGCCTTGCATGTCTGTATATATTATTCCGTGAGGTTAGGACCTAAGACTGATTTAAATATACTTGGTCCTTGTCTTGGCACAGATGTGTTGAAAAATGATGGAATGGAAAGTGACCCAGGGTAATTACCAGTGGCTAAGATGAATCTTAGCATTCTACCCATCCCTTTTTGTGCAGTACTCTTCATGGTGCCACTACCTGCAAATAGGTGCCCCAGGTGTGACCAAGAGAGTGGGTGTGATTCACAAAAGGCATTTATGAGTATTTGAACTAGTTCTGCAATAGTCCTCCTTCACAAGCGCATGAATTCACTTTAAATAGGTTCTGAGCGGACAATTATGCCTAAAACTGTTTTATCTCATTTGAGCAGAATTCTTATGCACATGTTTGGAGAACTACACGGACCCAGGTCTACACAATGGTGTAAATGTTGGAGTAGCATTGATTACACCATTGGAAAGTGAAAGGGAAACTGTCAGGGGGGGCATATGGAAAGACATGGAAATACAAAAACACACCCACATGATGGCAAGTCAATTGGAATTTACTGAAATTACACTCATGTCTTCTACGGTGGTATCACAGCCAAAAAAGTCTCAAATCTTTTCAGCAACGCTTTGAAGCAAGATACTCTAAACATATGGCCATTCACAGGAACTGCAAAGGTCTCAGATCGAAAACAGTGGGGGTAGGGGATAAAACTAGAGACACAAAGACTTATTCCAAACAAGCATTTGCAATGCAATAGGCCTCGCATTAGGACATTTTGAGCTATTGGTATTGTAAATGACCATTAATTTTATTTATGTGTTGGTTTTGAAAATAGCTAAATTAATATCTTTGTCATTTACAATGCCAATAGTTTTAACTTTCGCAAATGTGACACCTATAACATTTGTAATGCAATATGTGTTGTATTTACGTGACTTAGATGTATTGATATTACAAATAAAAATGTCTTTAACATTTTTTTTAATAATTAATACTTAAATAAAAGTTATTGTGATTTATAATGGCAATAGCTTAAACTTTTGTAAATAACTTTTTTGAAGATTATGTTCAGTGTATTTTATTGTGACGAAAATCCAAGAACAGAAGTGAAATATTAACATCTTTTTGTGACATTTGTAATAAAGCTTGAAACATTGGGAGAACATATTCTAACCAGTTAATGTTGAATGGTTGCACAGATTGATGCTGTGGTGGCGCAGAGTGATATGGTGGCCACGAGTGATGCTGTGGTAGCGCATAGTGATGTTGTGGTGCCCCTGAGTGATGCTGTGGTGATGCGATAGATAGATAAAGCGAGTGCGATAGATAGAGTGAGGGCGATAGATAGATAGATAGATAGATAGATAGATAGATAGATAGATAGATAGATAGATAGATAGATAGATAGATAGGCAGGGCGATAGATAGATAGAGGGAGGGCGATGGATAGATAGAGGTAGGGCGATAGTTAGAGTGAGGGTGTAGGGTACTGCCCCTAGAGTACACTATTCCTGCTACAAGCAGCACACAGCATTGATGACACATGAGCTGTACTGCAAAAAGTGTACATTTGTGGTCCCTGAGGATCAGTTTTTGCCTCTTTGCTCTAAGACAGCAAAAGTGAGAAAGAGCGAGAAATAAATAGAGATAGAAAAGTTGAGAGAAAAATTAGAAGAAGAGGGGAGAGAAAGAGACAGAGAGGGAAGGATGTCAGAGTGCAGAACAAAATGTAAGAGAGTAAGAAAGAAAAATAAGGCAAGCAGAGAAAGATAGGATATGAAAATAGAAGAAATAAATGAGAATAAATCGATAGAGAAAGGTGCAAAAGAAAGGCGGTGAAGGAAAAAGATACATGAGAAGAAAATGAAAGGAAGAAAAAACGAAACTGTGAAATTAATGAATGAAAGGAGAAGAAGAAAAAAGAATGACAGAGAAAGGCATAAAGAGAAATCCGAATGGAGAAAGAGGAAAGAAGGCAAGAGAAAAAAAGACAACAAGAAAAGGATGGGGGAGTAAGGCAAGAAGAAAATGAGAGGTACAAAGGCAAAGAGAGAAGAAGTTAAAATAAAATGGGAAAGAAACAAAGAAGGAGATACATGGAGAAACGCATAAGAAATAAATACAAAAAAAGAGAAAAAATTAAAGGGGAGGAAAGATCAAGACAGAGAAAGATGATAAGGCTAAAAGAAAGGAGGGAAAGAAGAAGAGAAAAAGCAGGGAATGAAGGGAATAGAGGCAGAAAGAAGTAGGACCAAAGAAAGAAAGTAGAGAAGGAAGAAACAGGGGATGTGAATGTAAAGTAAATGGAGTATGGAGAAAAAATGGGAACGAAAAAGAAAGAATGAAAGAACAAAGGAAAATAATATTTAGAAAGAAAGAAAAGAGAATTAGAAAGGAAGAACGATGCAGAGAAAAGGAGAAAAAATAAAGAGAATGAAAGAGAAAAAGAAAGAACCAGGGCTGGTGCACAGAGTTCCCTCTCAAAGTTTAAGCCAAATGCACGTAACTGGCTGACTCCATGCCCGGGACAGTATTAATTCATCTTTGAGGGCACTAGCGGAAAGTAGGGGCACCTTCCTTTAATGATAAACTCCCCTTCAGTGAGGGGAGAATGCCTCTGCACAGACTTTCTTCTGGCCCTTTGGTGAGGTTAGAGGTTGGATTTGAACGAGCAGATGAGGCCATATCTACTGGTCTGAGAGAAATCAGACTGTCCTGGCTTTGGCCTCTGAGCTCCTGTGGGGACCGTAAAGAAGGAGGAGGCCCGGCTACTGTTTGAGGGCACGTGCTCTACTGTCAAGAATGTAGATGTGAACCCCAGCAGCCCCCTAAGCATCTAGGGCCCGATGTAGGTAGCCAAATACCGGTCGGTAACGGGCGAAAATCGGTAATTCCGGCCATTACCGACCGGTATATGAGCATCGAGCTGTATGTGACGAAAAACGTACCGAATCGTAAAATACCAGTCGGTAAAACACCGAATCGGTATCAAACGATTCAGAATTTACCGAAATCATATTTACCAATTCAGAAATTAAGAAATGGTAAATATCCGAATCGGTAAATACCGATTTCATATTTACCGAGTCGGTAAATAAGAAATGGTAAAAATGGCCTGTTGAGATGTAGCAAATCCAAAAAATACTGAATTTCATGAAAATCGCTATTTAAGAATCAGTGTTTACCATGGATTGGGAGCAGGTGGTAACCAGGAACCGGATATATAAGAAGGCCCCAAAATGCAACAGTGCAACCACAATGGCTGCTTTTTACGTTATAGTAAGGCGGCTACGGATACAGGCAGCAGGAGAGAGGGTCTGGCTAAGGGAGGAGCAGGTGTATAGGCAGAGGATCACCCTCTTCCAACTGACTGAAGCTGAGATCCTGCAAAGGTACCGACTCCACCCCAGAACCATCCTGGACTTGATTGGGGACCTCCACCCATATCTGGAACACCCAACCCCAAGAGCACACACCATCCCACCCCATGTGCAGGTGCTGTGCTGCCTACACCTTCTTGCCTCTGGTAGCTACCAGCACGTGATAGCCACAGTAGGTGGGGTGTCTCAGAGCTGCCTGTCATGGTTTTTCAGATTCCTAGACGCCATGATGCAGAGGATGGAACACTACATCGAGTTCCCTGACACACCTGCAGAACTTGCAAGGACAAAAACCGAATTCTACCAACTTGCCCAGTTCCCGCACATCATAGGCTGTATCGAAGGGATGCACATCCCACTATGCCCACCTGCAGCAACTGAACACATATATAGAAACCAGAAGTCCACACATTCTATCAATGTGCAGCTGATCTGCAAAGCTAGCAACATAATTACGGACATTGTAGCCAAATATCCAGGGAGTACCCACGACTCCTACATATTCACCAACAGTGGGATATACAGACGCCTTGTGGTTGGTGATTTTGGTGATGGATACCTGTTGGGTAAGTATGTGTGAGATACCCTGATAGTCCATGCAGAAGGAAACATAAAGAGTATGTGACTAATAAAAATTTAATTTTCCACCCAGGTGACAGTGCATATGCCCTGCGGTCATTTGTGCTTACCCCCTACCTGAACCCATCCACCGTGAGCGAAAGGCGTTATAACATGGCACACAGAACAGCACGTTGCGTGGTGGAACGCACTTTTGGACTGCTGAAAAGTAGATTCAGGTGCCTCCATAAGAGTGGAGGTCCACGGCAATTCAAGCCAATTATCTGTTGCAAGATAATAGCTACCTGCGCCATGCTGCACAATCTTGCCAGCAAGGCGGGCACATAGATTGAAGTAAAATATTATGAGGACATAGATGATGGGACTGTACAAGCCGATCACACTGCAGCAGGATTAACACCTGCAACAGATGGTAGACTGCGACGCGCAGAAATCACCAACAGATACTTTTAATAGAGTGATGACACACAGGCATGTTCATGTCTTGAAACACTCACTTTAATATGCTCTACAGCACTATTCAAGACCACAATAATCAAATTTAATTGTTTTTGCACACTGGGTGGCCAAAGTTAAAATCACTGTGACGTGTCCTGTGTTCATTATGATCTCTTAATGTTTGTGCTTACGCGTGATGTTGTTGGAGCCACGGGGCTGGGGGTCAACCCGCACAGTGGGAGCGGTATCATCTGCATGGAGTCTGCTGCTCCGACGAATGTTCCGTACAGGCGTGCTGGCCCCACTCCTGCTTGTGGACTCCTCTGTGTCCCCTACACATGTGTTAACAGCAGTGGCTGTCTGCTGTGTCAGTTTTACCTCCATAGCAGAGGTCACCCTCCCCATCCCCCTGGGCAAGTCACTGCAGCAGTGCACGGTTTCAGTCTGCATGGTCACTGACCGGCGGCATAGCAGTGTGGTAGAAGTAGCCAGACGGTTAATTGACTGATTCAGCTGCTGTACCTCGCGCCTATACCTGCGCCTTTCTTGGTGGTCACTCTCCAGCCTGTCACAGAGGGAACCCATGCGCACACCCATGTCCCTAACCCCCTCTGCCTTGGACTCCATTCCTTTGCCCATTGCCTCCATTCCTTTGCCCATGGACTCCATTCCCTTTGCCATGGCACTTATCCCCCGATCGATGTCTGACATACTGCTGTTCAGGATGCGCACCTGTCTGTGCACTGCCAGGATCCCTTTGGCCTGCATTCGCTGCACCCTTACCATTGTGGCTTCCAGCCCAGCAAATACCCCCTGCACATTCTGCCCCTCATCCTGCTCACGTGCCCTACTGCCACGGTCACTAGCACCGCCAGATCCCATTGACCCCTGTTGGCCTGCATCGCCAGCCAGTGGTGGTGTGCTCGGTCTGGGTGCCTCCACCACTTCCTCATCAGAGTTCTCCATGATTCTTAATGGTAGTACGTCCTGCATCCTTGGCCTCACATGCACAGGGGACCCAGAGCTTGGTGCTGTGGCACCTGCAGGTGCTGCCAGAGTCTGTGTCTCAAAAAGCAGGGGCGACAGTGGCTGTGCAGTGCTGTCTTGCTCCGTTGCTGTGGGTGTGGGTGTGTGCATTGTGGTTGTGTCTTCAGGGACAGTGCTAGGTCTTGCTGTGTCTGTTGGCTTCTCCCTCTGTGCCGTTGTTGGTGCACTTGACTCCCCTCTCTGCACTGCTCTGCGCTATGACTTTCCTGTGGAGAGACATGGACAATGATCAGCTGTGTGTTTTCATCACACATAATCCTACTACACATTTTCATATGCCTCAATTGGTTGTGTATGGGGAGTGCGGCATGGCATGCAGTGTTCAGTGTTGGCAGCTTTGATGTATGTACCTATGACTACGACTACCATGATGCATTGCTGATGACTACTGTCATGTGTGCTGGATTGTGAGTGAGTCACTCACATTGGGGAAGGGGCCAGGGAATGGGTGGGGTACATGTCCATGCATCTTACCTTTCTTTCTTGCAGCTCTGGCTGAGCTATCAGCATCCCCAATCCCGTGTATGCTCTCCGGCTCCATGGTGGATTCCACAAGCTGCTCCAGTTCTGTGACGCTTGGTGCACGTTTCTTCCCCCCACCTGTGACTGCTGATTCCTTCCTCTTGGTGGCAAGCTTCTTTTTGGTGGTGATCCTCAGATCATACCACCTTTTCTTCATGTCATCGATTTCGCGGTGAGTCACTCCCAGGGCATTGACTTTGCTCTGTATTGCCAGCCAGGTGTTCCTCTTTACAGACTCTGCTACTTGCAGAGACTGTCTCCCAAACAGCTGACTGTAATGCTGCACGACCTCTTCTACCAGCACCTGGAGCTCAGTTGGGGTGAATTTCACCTTCCTCTTTCTGTCACCTCCATCCTTTTGTGCCTCCTGGGACTCCATGGTATAGCTATGCTGTGCTCAGTGCAGCCTGCTCCTCTGTCTCACCTCCAACTCTCTCTGCAGTTCTGTTGCTCTGTACCTGCATGTGTGTGGCCACCTCCAGGTACTGGGGTGTGGTACTTGCATCTGATTGGTTGGATTCTCTGAGGCTTTGTTGTGGGATGTGGTGGGTGTCCCTGATTGGTTCACTGGCTCACATGTCATGTATTCGAATTTTCGAGATCAGATTTTTCCGATTCGGTAAATACCAAATCGATAATATCCGATTCGGTAATATCCGAATCGGTGTCTCCCATTCATCCCTATGGGACTGGAGGCCCATAGGGGTGAATGGGTGTTACCGAATCGGAGATTTCCGATTCGGTGATTACTGATACGGTATTTACCGAGTGTGGATACCGAATGTTACCGAATCGGTTTTTTTTTACCGATTATTTACCTACATGTTTTCCGGTTCATAAATACCGATTCCGTATCATTCGGTATTTACGAACCGGTAAAAATAAATGACCTACATCGGGCCCCTAGTGTGGACAGCACTGTGCTGGGGGTTACTCCACTAGGTGGAGAACCACACCGTGCAGGGGACGAGCCTCTTGTGCTGCCTTGATTGTTCCTACTGACCACATTCATACGAAATCACAATCATGCGAAATCTGATGTACACATGAATACGAAATCATGTACACATTCATCCGAAATCCGATGTACACAGTAGTACTAATGTGCAGACCAAATGAGTTCGGGAGATCTCTCTCCACTGTATTTAAGGACGACCACATTCTTGACTAGGTTGTTGAGTCTGTGCACGTTACCCTGTGTGTAGCGAGATTGTCATGATTTCAGAGCCACATTTTTCAGAAACCATGGTTACTTAGTGCTAGACCCCACTGTGAATTATCGCAACCCTTTGAAAGCAAAATTTGTGAAAATAAAGCGTGGTACAAAATTGTGGTTGGGGTTGGGAATATGCAAAAGGGCACATCTGGAACACTCTGTCCTCCCCCTTTGTCTGGGATTGAGGCAGGAGATGTGTTTGTGTTCCCTGTCTCTCCAATAAAAACAACATACATGAAAAAATACCAGTTCTGCAGCTGTCCCAATAAATGTCATGTCAGACTGGGATGATAAAGAGTGTGTGGCGCCGGTGATGTGTGACGCTGTGCATGGGGTGCTGTTAGGATATGCGTCTGGGTTCGCCTGTGTGATGGCGATGTGCTTTATGTTCATTTCCTTATGTATGATGTGCGTTGTTGTTGGAGTGCTGCATGCGTATGTAATATGTGCGCTTTGTTGATGCGTTGTCTCTGCTGTGCATGGGTGCGCATGGATGATACATGCGACTGCTGTGTGCATTTAATTGGTCATATATGTGCGTGGGGTAGTGCCATTTTTTGTGTGCCGGGTCTTTGGTTTGTGCCCAGTGTATGCTGTGGGCATGTTTTCTTTATAGTACGCATGATGTGTACGTTATGACAGAATGTGGGTCCTGTGTGTGCAAGCTGTGTTTGCAGCGCGCGCAGTAATGGTGTGTGCTTGTGAGTATGGGGTTGCTGATGTAGATACACTGCCCTGGTGGGGTGACTAGTGTATGTTTTCTCTCGTTGTGTCCATTGTGCTGGTAAGTCTAGTGCTAATGTGTTTTATCCCAAGCGTGTTGGTGCTTATGGTGTAAGTGGTGTGTATTTGCTGTATGTGAGTGTGTAAGATGTGTGTGTCGTGGAGTTTGTGTCTATGGTGAAGTACTCTTCTGCTAGTATTGTGCTTTTGTGTTAATTAACCAGTGGGTGTGTTTGCATACTTGGGTGTGGTGATGGGTGAATGAGTAAATTGCTGCTGGTGCGTTTGTCGTGCTGTGTGCGCATGTGTTTGTGCTGCTGGTAATGTGTGTGGGGGAGGGGGAGGGTCACAGAAGCGTGGCGCGCGACCACTTTCTCCAGCAGATAACTGGAAGTCGTCCATGGAACGATTTGCTTACAAACCCAGACAGGGAGATCATATTTTGGGGAAATTAAACAACTACATGGGATCCTCCCTCTGACTTGTTGCGGGTACAGCAGTATTTACCATTATGTTTTTATCAGAGTAACATCTTGAGCTGTAGAGCCCCCATGTTCATGCATTCTAGTGTCGTGTTCTGACGAATGCAGGCTGGTAGTAAGGCTTCCTCTTTCATTGCTGGCTGTCGACCGAGTGTGATCAAAGAAAGTCCAAGACCCACAATAGGCGTTCTTGCACCTCTCGCAGTCAAAGTTTAAACAAGCTCTGGCACTGCGTGGAGGGGGGCGGGGGAGCGTTTTCCTTTGAGCTACCACAGCCCAAAGCAGAGAAGGATGGCACTGGATGGACGACAGAAAAGCTACTTTGTGATTGGGAATGAGAGGCAAAATGATGCAGAAATAAACATCAAAGGAGAGAAAAAATGAGCAATAGATCGTAAATAATAACCAAGGTGACCTTATACACACGTTGCCCGGCACGTGCAGACCGATGGGACGATAGGCACATATTGCCCGGCAAGTGTTGACCGAGGCAACCATAGGCACATGTTGCCAGGCAAGTGCAGGAAGAATTTGGTGCTAGGAACGTGCATAGGACAACATTCATATCTTGTTGAAATAAAAAACACCTTTGACTGTGTTATGATTACAATGGTGAACCTTTCACAGGAAGTCACAATTGTATCCTCTGTACATCTCCTCTGCCCCCGTGCTCTTGAAAAACGTAAGCACTTCAGCCCAGCCCACAATTCTGAAACCGTCTAATTTGCATCTCCTGCAGAGGTTGACACGGGTTTGGTGGCCGTACATGTGAACACTTAACTTTTCAAACTTAAGTTGATACTGTTTTATAGTGTATGTTAAAATAGTTCAACAAGCTAGAGTCATTTGTGATAATTACCACGCATGCCACAGGCATCGTATTTAAATATAGACATTCTAACTTTCAGTGCACGTTTTTTTTTAAATTTAATTCTTGATATACCACTTCAATACCCTGGGTCAAAGGGTGGTAGAACTATACTCTCTGTAGTATAGTGCTACATGTGGAAATAAAACCATTTACCTACCAAAACGATTAATGGAGTAATACAGGAGGAAGTGGCATTTAACAGGCACCTGCGCACATTCTGTTTTCCCAACACTTGCGCACGTTATTCTTAGTAAAATTGTATTTGTAATGCAGGTGACAGATCAGTTATACAAATATCCATCAGTTCAGACATTGCCGTGCAACACACATGCTTGTAACTTTTATAACTTTACTTAGTGGACTCCATTTATTTTTGTATATTTTTCATGGAGCATGCCACATTTGAAACCTAAAGCAGAATGAGCCAGACCAGGGAAAAAGAAGACTCCTTCTGCAAACTGTATATGTGCACTGGTTATTTTTGTGACCCAGAGTGGGCGAACGACTATAGAGCAGTCTCCCACGCTACTGCATTGCTGGAATAACATGCAGCAGCACAATGTAAGGTGAGGCCAGGCTGAACCAGGTAAGGAGGTGGGGACTTTCCGGGCCGACCAGGTGAGCAACTACCACTTCCTGCCCCCGAGCCACCACTTCACCGCATATTATCAGGACTCATTGTTCCTGGGTGAGTGGGCCAAACCGATTCTATGCAAACAAACCAAGAGTTGAAAGTAAATAAACGCGGCCACGAAATGAAAGCCTTTGATGCAGCAGGGGGCGGAGCGGATCCCTTTGAAGTGAAGCTGCTGGTGGCACCACACTGGGGAATCAACAGATGGCTGGCTTTGATGTGGTGAATAATGCGAGGCAGGCAGGCAGGCGGATAGAATCGCGTGCACGGGACACATGCACTTCTGGAAATCCGCATTTTTGAGAGCTTAGTTTAGCTCTTAGTTTTGCCCCAATAGTCTCGTCCTATTCATTCCTTGCGGAATGGAATAGGACGAGACCTAAAAAAATACATTAATGTGAAAAATGGTCATATAACGTTAGCATTGCAGACAACAAAATAAATAGCATAACATGATTGTTAATGAATTTTTAATGCTAAAAAACATGACTAATTTTATATCTAACACTGCACATTTTCAGAAGCAAATCACAACACATTTGGGAGCAGATTTACAAGTATATGCTGCATCGCACAAGAGGGAGAGATTAGCACAATAATCTCGGTAAAGATATGGTGCAGTTTCCTATTCTCTGTGCACTAGCACTTTTTGAGCATGCTTTGCACGGTGCATAGACCCTTGTTCCATGGTGCATGTGAATGTGTTATATCTAGCATAGGTTTTGTACTGAAAGACTACCCTTTCAATACAATATCATATGCTTAGACTAACTGTAAAACGTTTCCCACATTGAATGTGTGCTGTACAGCACAGCAACAAGCAATGTTGGTAAAGGTAGGAGAAATAAAAACATTTGTTTACTTGAACACCCCCTTTACTGAGGCATTATGTTTAGTGCAAAACTCTGCCTATCATTGTTAGTAAAGAAGGCTTTGCATAAAAAACAATATTGGTGTTAGCATGGTAATGCCATGTGCCACCCATGAAAAACCTCTTGATGCAAACTAAAGCAAATTTGCGCATATCACTTTTACCATTTGTTTTTGCTAATGCTTGAAGGTAAATAGGTTATCAGGACTTTGTGAGGTTTACATCTCATTTTGAGACTTTGCACTGGCTCAAAGCCTTCATAAATCGACCTCTGCAGCTCCCAAATGCAAACACGCACTATTATACTCCTACTTAGAAGTGTATGTTCCTGCCGATAGTTGCTGAATTACATTAGTCAGAGATTTACACCTAGGCATATGTGCATCATTGCAAATCTTCAGAAATGTACTGCTGCACAGGCACACAACACCCATTGGACTCAAAGGGCTTCAGCCCCCCCCCCCACATCCCCCTCCCCCGTCGTGTGTGGCAGCCCGGGATGGAACAGCATCCCTGGCACCCACAGAGCCACACCGAGCACTTCACAGATCTTTAAAAGACCATTTGCATGTTAATAACAAGAAGCTCCTGAGGCGGAAAGCCGGGAGTCGCGCTAGCTGAATTTAACTCTTTTAAAATTTGTGAAATACTTGTGTTTTAGAATCTTGCACCGATCCCCTAGCACTCACTTGAGCATTCCCCGAGCAGCAGATTTAACGCTGTCACGGGTAGAACTCGCCTTCCAGCCGCCATTACCTGCATCGAGGAGCCACGAGACACGCCCACCTCTGTTGACCATGCCCCCCCTCACCAGGTATAAACAGTGCGCGCTGAACACTAGCGCTGCATTGTACAAGAACCTCCTGAGGCTTAAAGCCGGGAGTCGCGCTAGCTGAATTTAACTCTTTTAAAATTTGTGAAATACTTGTGTTTTAGAATCTTGCACCGATCCCCTAGCACTCACTTGAGCATTCCCCGAGCAGCAGATTGAACGCTGTCACGGGTAGAATTCACCTTCCTACCGCCATTACCTGCATCGAGGAGCCACGAGACACGCCACCTTTGTTGACCACACCCCCCTCACTAGGTATAAACAGTGCGCGCTGAACACTAGCGCTGCATTGTACAAGAACCTCCTGAGGCGGAAAGCCGGGAGTCGCGCTAGCTGAATTTAACTCTTTTAATATTTGTGAAATACTTGTGTTTTAGAATCTTG
Source organism: Lissotriton vulgaris (assembly GCF_964263255.1). NCBI lineage: Eukaryota > Metazoa > Chordata > Amphibia > Caudata > Salamandridae > Lissotriton > Lissotriton vulgaris. The sequence goes on from NC_141695.1 coordinate 499,053,695, forward strand.
CACCGATCCCCTAGCACTCACTTGAGCATTCCCCGAGCAGCAGATTGAACGCTGTCACGGGTAGAACTCGCCTTCCTGCCGCCATTACCTGCATCGAGGAGCCACGAGACAAGCCCACCTCTGTTGGCCACGCCCCCCCTCCAACGCCCAGAACATCTACTATAAATCATGTGTCTCTGCCGGAAGCGCAGCGGACGAGCGCAGCGGGCGCGACGATGGCGCGCCGAAGGCGCACTTAAGGCAAGCTCGTCTGCGCTCGTCCGTGCTAGGCAGAGCACAGAGCTAGACCCTATAGATAATACCATTGACCCCACGCGCAGATATGCAAGGGATGCACTACTACATCTTAACAAAGAGTTCCAAGACCACTGTCTACACTCTGTATCCGGGGAACATCCCCACAACCGATGCTCCCACTGCCCGTATAAATTTACTCTCACTGGGCCTGAAAACCCATTCCCAATCCAAATGCACATGGCCCTAATCAACTGTAGATCCCTTCCCAAGCATTCATTAGAAATCTACCAACTGCTGGAAAACCATGACCTTGACGCTCTCTTCCTAACGAAAACATGGCTAGGACCGGACTCTGACCCCGACATTGTAAATTACCTACCCCCGGGCTTCCTAATTCATCACATGGACCGCCCCAAGGGAAAAGGTGGGGGTATCGCTATAATCTACAAAGACCATCTCTCCTGCCGACTGCAAGGCAGTCGTCTCCTAGACTGTGAAAACGTCATGTTCTCAATTCAAGTTTCCCCATGTAAATCCATATCGGGCTTCCTCATCTACCGCCCTCCAGGACCCCTAGGCCAATTTTGTGAATCTCTTATGGAGCACACATATACACTGGCTGCTACGCATTCCACCTGTATGATCCTAGGTGACCTGAACAGCCATTTCGATAAAAAGGAAGCCAAACCAGCCGCTGACCTAATAGCAGATCTCAAAACTCTCCAATTAAAGTTACTAAGCCGTCTACCTACCCACTCACTGGGACACTTGCTGGATCCGATATTCACCAACATTATCGATCTCACTGTCCTGGACCCTATCCCGGTACCTTGGACTGACCATTTCCTAGTCCCACTAAATTGGCAGCTAACTCCCACTCCGCGCCCTACTACCCCACGCAACAAACCAACGCGCTCCTGGTCCAAACTAGATGTAGAAAATTGGAAACACCATCTAGAGCGCTCCCCTCCTGAACTTGATACTAACCCCATTCACGCGGACGCAGAATTTTCGACTTGGATAGGAGATACACTGGATAAAACACTTCCAAAAAAACTCTCCAGTAAACCACGGGGCAAAGCTACCTCCCCTTGGTGTACGTGTGAAATGCGGCTTCTAAAGAAAGCTTGCAAGAGATCAGAAAGAGACTGGAGAAAAAACTTCGATCCCACAAAAAAAACTGAATATAAAAAAACCCTCCTCAACTACAAAAAAGCACTTAAAACCGCGCAAGTCAACTACTTCGAGGAGAAAATAAGATCATCTACCAACTCATCGCGGGAAACGTTTCAAATAGCCAAGAAACTTCTCAAAGTGCCGGAGCCCCCTCCCCTGGTAGAACCCTCAGTTATCCGTTGCAATGAACTTGCAGAATTCTTTAATCTGAAGATTATTAACATCATCAACTCCCTCCCCCCGCCAACTTTGGACGCTTCCTCCGCTTCCTCCGCTGTCGATCAGCCCTTTCACTCACACCTTGCAACAGCATGTCAACTGTCAGATTTCACTCCCCTGACTATTGACACTATCCTTCCCATACTCAACTCTATTAAAAGCGGTTGTCCTACTGACCCCGCACCACTCAACATCCTTAAATTAGTTGCGCCCACCATTCTCCCCTATCTGACCAAACTAATCAACAGTTCGCTCACCCTTGGCATCGTTCCCCCCAGCTGGAAAAAAGCAATGGTGAAAGCACTGATCAAAAAACCTCATCTAGACCCACTAGAATTAGGCAACTACAGGCCGATCTCTCTTCTTCCAGGCATTAGCAAAATAGCTGAGAAACACGTCAACTACAGCTATCCCATCATCTTGAAACCAATGGACTACTGGAACCCTCTCAGACGGGATTCAGGCCGGGCCAGAGCACAGAAACTGCAATATTGGCGGTTGTCGAAGAGGCAAGGAAAATCATGGACTCAGGAGGATCAGTGGCAGTGATCCTCCTGGACCTAAGCGCTGCCTTCGACACCGTCAACCATTCAATACTGGTCCACAGGCTCAGTGACCTTGGAATTGCAGGAACGGCCCTGGCCTAGCTTAAATCCTTTCTTGAGAACAGATCTTTCCAGGTGGCAGATGGCAACTTCACTTCCAGGCCCACGGCCATCAGCTGCGGGGTCCCTCAGGGCTCTTCCCTGAGCCCGACCCTTTTTAATGTTTATATGTCCCCCCCTTGTCGCCCCTTTTGGGATCAAGCTTCTAACCTACGCTGACGACACTCAACTGGTGGTATCCTTAAGTCAGCAAGACCATTCCCTCCCTAACCTCCAAACCTGTCTAATTGAAATAACTAAGTGGATGAATCTTTCCCACCTCAAGCTGAACAACGACAAGACAGAGATAATGATCCTGGGCAATAAATCTCTCTACCATTCTAAATCCCTATGGCCACCCTGTATGGGTACTCCCCCCGTTCCGAAACAAGAAATTAAGAGCCTGGGTATATGGCTAGACGAAGGCCTTAATTTCTCAGCCCAGGCAAGGAAAACGGCTGGAACGTGCCACGGCCTCCTACGGTCAGTGAGGAAAATTCTACCCCTACTCCCGGCACAATCCCGTAAACTCCTAATCCATGGCCTTGTGCTGTCCCGCCTGGACTACGGGAATGCCCTATATCTGGGGGCCCCCAAAAAAGTACTGTCAAAACTCCAGACAGTACAAAATGCCGCAGCCCGCATTCTCACAGGAACACACCGCCGCTGTTCAGCCAAACTCGCTCTGAACGCCTTACACTGGCTCCCCGTCCAGGAGAGAATACAATTCAAGGCTCTCTGCACTACCTACAAAATTCTGCACGGTAAGGCCCCACCAATACTACAAAACCTCATCACACCTCACACCACCACAAGAATGCTTCGATCCTCAAACTGTAATCTAGCCTCTGTACCTAGAATTAAGAAGGCCCGCTCTGGCGGTCGATAGTTCTCATACAATGCCTCCAAACTATGGAACACTCTTCCCCCAAACATCAGAGCCCAACCCAACCTTCTCTCATTCCGCAGAGCACTTAAAACTTGGTTATTTCCTGTGAGGTCCACCTGCAGCTGGTTTCTTGTCATTTAGCGCTGGGACGCTCACGGGCAGCCATGCGCTCTACAAATCAGTAAAATAAATAGAATAAATAAAAATGAGGCCTTGCTGTTGTTTCACCCGTTCTGAGAGCCCCTGCAGCGCCACTCTGCCTATTGAGTAATGATTCAGACCCCCCCCCAAATTTATCGCTAGTTGCGCCTCTGCTGCTGCACATAGGTTTAAATCTATGTGAGTGGTATTTTCCTTGTGTAAATGGGGAATTGGCTCAGTATGTTGAGAAAACTCTTGAACCATGATTTTGGAAAGAAGGCAAACTTCCCTTTTGCACCAGAACAATGTTGATGCTCCAAGGTTTTCCAAAAAGCATACTGAAATGTACCTCACACAGTTCCATACCAGATATGCTGTATACTTTAAACAGTAGCTACACAACTAAACTGCCTTCTTGTCATGAAAATCAGCTATAATGAGTTGTTGCAATGGCTTTTCCATCCCTGAGTTCCAATTGATTATTGTAGTCTCACACAAATCATTGACAAGGAATTACGGGTTGATTTTTCACATCCAATATCCAGATGTCTAATCCCCGATATCATGAGCCACTTAATTAGAAATTAAGGAGCATATGTGCAAAAAAATGGCAGTCTGTGCCGCAAGCAATTTTGCTGTGCTGACCTGTGTCTTTTTCCAAGTACAGGAATGCGCCATATTTACAACAAAACGGTGCATTCCTATACTCACCCATGCACCAGCGCAAATAAATCAGCCTAGCGCCCGTGCAGGCACCCTCGCACCAAGGTGCCTGCATTGCAGGGATGATTGTTGATGTGCAGGAAGAGACACCTTCATGCACAAAAACAATCATGAGGGGCAGTTTGCTCCTTCTATGTGTGTTGCATTCTGCAGCACACATGGAAAGAGCAAAACACAAGGAGAAATAAAAGCATTTTCCCATGTTGCGCCACTAAGTGGCTCAAAGTGGCTTTGTGCCACCTTGTAAATATGTAGAAGGGGGCACAGCGCCACTGGAGCATCCCAAAAAGTGATGTTCTGGTGGTGCAATGCCTTTGTAAATATGCCCCAGGGTCGCTAGTTAGCAGAAGTGTACACCCTGTCCAAGTAGGGACCCCAGTACTAGACAGGATAAGCCAGATGCACCTCCTAAATTAACCTGTGCTCACACACTGGTAGCTTAGCACACAGCAGTCAGGCTTAACTTAAGATGTGTGAAGCATGTGTACAACACTTAAAACAGTAAACACACCAGACAAAAAGTAACCACACCTGGTTAATAAAATAGAAATTAGTTTATTGAATAAAACACAACAAAAACTATAAGAATTCCATAAGTAGATCCTGATATATGTACTTTTGAAGATTTAGGTGAAAATAGCACATAAAAGCTCTCTTCTGTGTTACCCCTGACGACCAACATCCATTTTAATACCCTATACCCTCAACTTTCAGTGTTGTTCTATTTTCTATTTCCACCCCTCAGCGTATTCTCTCATTGCCCTTCCATCCAGTCTACTCTATCGAAATAGAAAGAGGACTGAGAGCAGCTTCCTGCTATGGCAGTCATCTGTGATTGGTCTCATTCTCACCTCTCACCCCACTACCCCTCCCCTGCAACATTACTGCATCCTCAACTTTAATCACACCTCCCCCTCCCCCTGGTGAACTAAAGCTTTCCCAACTCCCAACCTACATGACCACCCCCACCGGGAGAAACTGACAAAGGACTGTGCTCATGCTGTTTCCACTAAAACTATAGTAGGACTCAACCATCTCTAGAGTCCTTATGAGGGCAGCAATCCAGTAATGGTCTTGTCTGTGTGACTTCACTATAAGTCTACACTTTCAACCCCACCCATGAGCTTAGCTCCAGACCTGAAACTGCCCCCCATTTCGCATCCCAATACCTTCCACCACCCATCACAAAATAATCAAACTATAAAGACTACTGATCCTGCCGAGCCCATCCCAACTCTACTCTGTCAGATCAGCTCTATCCTATCCCATCCCATATCCTCTACTCTGGAGCTCCACCCTATGACCACATTTTAATTTTCATCCCACTTAAACTCAGGAGCCACCTGAATTCTACACCTCCCCTCCCTCCCGAACGACCCTCCGCTTTAGGATCTTCCCATCCCTAATTCTTAGTGTCTTTCTTCCCTGTGGATACCCATCAATCTAGAAACTCCACTTGAATTCTCCTCTCTCTCAACCCCTGTAGGGAGGAAGATAACAATAAACACAAGAAAGCGCCACCAGACCACCCCAGAAACCCCCACCCATTTACATCTTACCGACCAAAAACCCCACAGCCCTCACTCCTTCTCCATCACCTACCCTCTCAACCTTTCAGCTAACGCCACCAAAATCTTTAAGCACAGACTACTCAAGCAACACCCTGAAATACTCATAGCTGACCTCTACCATAACTCTTCCAAAGGTGAGACTAAAACGGGTCTCCGTTTTTTACACCACCCACCAGGCCAAATGGAGAAATAACCCAGCTAACCACCTGTGAGTCTCCAAAGCCACCAACATCCCCTGCAGCAAAATATTGCTAATCACCATGGCATCTGCCTTCAGAATCGACGCCACCCTAACAGTATACAGCAATGACAAAGTCATGGTCCAAGACAATGACTTCAACCTTCGCCAATTTGAACTCGCCTTCCCCAAGCTGCGAAACTCCATTTCTATCCCTTCCAAATATCCAAGCATTTCCCAACTCATTGCCCAGAACTCGACCCAAGAAATAACGCTCATGAAACCTGCCATAAACTCTCAATTATGGAACTCCTCAGGCCTACACTCCACTCCTATGCCCAATCCCACTCGACCACACCTCCCACCTCAAGACACCACTCCCTATCTCACACCCCACTCAAAACACTCACCCTACTCTCCCTACTGACGGAACACCAATATTTGCCTAACCACAGCCCGATCTTCAGACAAAAACACCAGTACACTCGAGAAGCACTCTCCCCAATCTTCCCCATCTCCGCCCATCTGAAGACACGTGTGTCTCCACGTCCCATATTCCTACCATCCCCAACCCTCCTGCCCCTCCCCATAACTCTAACCTAGAGTCAATTACAGAACGATCCGAATGTCTTACACATATGGAAAAACAACTCAACGCTTTCTTACCAATGAACCCTATGCACATCATATCCATAACTGAAAGCCTTTCCCATCTCTATAGCCAAATCAACACAATCATGCAATGCATAAACAAAATCCTTCCCAACACCTAAGCCCCCCTTTTCCCCGCCCAATACTCACAACTCCCCTTCTTCATAAACATCAGTGAGCCCTTTCAACTGCCCAATCCCAAGATGACTCATTGAAACATCCTATCCGATCCTTGACCTACTAGCCCCCACTGGTTTCTCCATCATTAGAAAGGACAGAATAGACCAATGCTGCGGCGGCATTGCCATCATTCATAAGAACAACATCAAAATAGTTGAAACCAAAACCCAGTCCATCTCTACTTTACAATACCTCAACACCAACCTAAGGCGACAAGGAACAAAGTAACTAAATGCCATCTCATTTTCCACCATTCGAAGAACAACTATCTGACCTACTTAGCCATTGTTCCCTATGTAACTTCGACAACATCATCCTAGGTGACTTCAACCTTCACTGAAATAACGAAAAGGACAGTATAATACAGTCACTAAATGAACTTCTTCTCAGCAGTGAGCTCACCCAACACTGTAAGGGACAAACCCACAACATAGGCTCTTAGATGCTATTATAGCCAAAAATTAAATAATAAGCATCAATAACATTCTCCTATTTGATTGGTCAGACTACCACGTCATTCTATTTAACGTCAACTAAACTGCAGCTCCACCAGTCAAAGCACAGATTACCCATAAATGGTGCAGAAACCTCAATTCCACCCCCTCTCTGTACTCGAAGAAACAATAAGATCTCTTCTCCCTCCCTCCACAGACAACCCTAACACAGTTGAGCTCACTACACTCTACAACACAACGATGAAAAGTGCACTTGACCAACTAGCCACCATGAAACACAAAAGGATCTGAGATATCCCATCCAGAGCCTCGTTCAACAAAGTCCTCAACTCCGAAAGAAGATAAGTAAGAGCGGCTGAGAGACTCTGGGAGTAAACTATCCACAACTAACCTCTTCCAGCTCAGAAGAGAACGCAGGAATTACAAGAAACACATAATCAAGGAGAGAGCCTCCTTCTTCCGGAGTGCATTAAACAAAGCAAATAAATGCCCCAAAGAACTCTTCAATGTCATCCATAAACATAATTCCAAGCCCGCCAAGGTAAATCCTCCTGTCTCCAAACTACAGTGCAACAACATGGCCAAATTTTTCAATGACAAAATCACCAAAATTGAGCTCTTCCCAGACCACCACCCTCAATCCCAACCCAGCAAGTCATCGACCATAACAAAACCACACCCAGCCCCAGTTCACTCCATGATCGCCAAAAGTCGAGACCGCTCTCCTGTCAACCACCAAAATAAGCGTAAACCCAAGACCCTACTTTTCTCCCAAGAGTTGGAAGGAGTTCAAACCTCTCTCAGAAGAGTACATTTCCAGGGTGATTACCAACTCCAACCCCTCCAACCACTAGGCAAACACACTACATGCTTGCCTGGCAGAAAACCTCACCCTAACCCCTACTGTGGATGAAGATCATAAACAGTTACCTAAACCCCAGATTGATGCCTGACTGCCTTAAACAAGGTAGAATCACCCCCTACTAAACAAAACCTGATGCTGACACAATGATCTCAAAAACATTAGGCCCATCACCAACCTTCCATTCCTAGCAAAACTCCTAGAGAAATGTGTTCTTTCCAAACTCATCCAACACCTGGAATCAAACAACCTACTTGACTCACACCAATCTGGTTTCAGGAAGGGATGCAGCACAGATATCGCTATACTGCGCTTAACTGATGACATTCACAACTCCCTAGACTCTAACAGATGCTGCCTGCGTGTCCTCCTCGACCTATTGGCATTTGACACAGTGGATCACATTCTAGTTTAAGATGCCCTACAAAAGCATATTGGAGCAGAAGGCACTGTCTTATAATGGTTCCCCTCATTTCTGCATAACCAATCCCAATTCATAAAAATCGAAAACTCTTTGTCTGACATCTCACCCACAACCCGAGGTGTCCCTCAAAGCTCAGCCCTCTCCCCCACACTCTTCAGCATCTACATGGAACCCTTCACTACCATTCTAAAACAAGCAAATGCCTACTATCATCTCTATGCCAACAGCAACCTTCTGTACCTCAAAATATCCTCCATTAAAGATATCCTCCGACTTAACTACACTTTCAAAAGTAGAATATTGGCTAACCCTCAACCACCTCAAACTCAGCCAAGAAAAAAATGAAATCCTTGTTTTCTCCAATCTCTACCAACCCCCTCAGATCCAAGAAAGGATAAACAACCTAGACTCCCTAAACTGCAAACTTACCCCAGAAATCATCGCCAAATCTCTAGTGATCTCTGTGGACACAAGAATTAACATGACCTCCCACATAAGCTCCACTGCAAAAGGTGCCTTCTGCTGCCTAAAACTCCTCAGCAAAAACAAGTCTTTCATACCCCCCATCGACCTAAAAATCGCAACTCAAGCTCTAGTTCTGTCTAGACTTGACTATTGAAATGTCACACTAACTGGGACAGCTAAAACACACATAGCCCCCATGGGAACTGCCCTAAATGCAGCAGCAAGAATGGCCAAAGGTACCAAGTAACAAAACCACATCACCCCTGCATTGTAGGACCTAAAATGGCTACCTATGGAAGCATGCTGCTGTTTCAAAACAGCCTGTCTCACCCACAAAAGCCCTACACACAAGCAAACCGGATTACCTTGCAGCCAATCTCACTAGAGCAGGACAATCAAGAAACCTAAGAAGCTCCAACTTGCTCCTCCTAATCCCCCCAAAAAAACATAAACAAAAGCCCTCTCCCGCTTTTTCAAAATCTGGAAATCTCGCCCTATTCATATCAGAACTAACCCCTCCTTCACAGTTTCAAGAGACAACTAAAAGAATTTCTCTTCAAAAGTCATCTCCGTGCCTCTGGAAAATAACCACCCAACATGTTTTTTTTCCAAAATGTGTAACCTCCAGTATTTAGATATATCATTGTAGTTGACTGTTTATGCTTCTATACACGTATACTGTTGTAAAGCGCTCTGATACTCCTCGGATTATGTAAGCGCTTTATAAAACTCCTAAAATAAATAAATACATTTAAAAAAGCGCAAAGCACCAACTGTGGTTTTCCGTTTGCGCTTGACTAGAACAGTTACAATTCAGGCCGACTGTGATGGGGCACAGGCCGGCTACAGAGACCCATTTGGGCCTACTAAACACAGTACATTACATCCTGGTGCATGGTCTGCACAGTGTTGCTTTCTGGGGCTTGGCAGAAGTTCCTGTGAGGACCACAGAGAGCAGAGCACCTTAGGCCCACTTCCAAGGGTCCAGGACTGGGCTGATACCATCTGACAGGGCAGACTCACAAATGGCCTTGTCTAGGTGCAGGAGCAGGTTGTCTGGAAGTCTTTTGTTTCCCTGAAACATCAAAAAACAGGAGACCACTCAGCTGACCCTTGGAGTCACAATGACTTCTGGGTTGTAGAGATGCAGGTCCAGCCCTTCTCACTCCCAGTTGAATGGGCAGCAGGCAGAAGTTCAGCACAAAAGGAGTGTAGCAGTCCAGCAGAGCAACTGTCCTTGTAGCAGCACATTAATCCTTCTTCCTGGCACAGTATCCACAGTTCCAGAAACATACTGAAGTGGTGGTGTCTGAGATCCTTCTTTTATAAACAGGTGTGCCTTTCAAGTGGGGAGAAGCTTCTAGAGACATGCCTTTGTAGTACACATAGTCAGTGCCCTTTCTGCCCTGATTCTGGACTCACTACATGGGAGTATGTAGCCATTTGTGAGGGGGCAGGCATAGACTATTCAGGTGTTAGTTAGGCAGTGTTCAGCTCCCCCCCATCTAGCTAGTTAATCCATCAAGTCACACCTACGCTCCTATTGTGTATGGCTGTCTAGAGGGAATGCACAAAGCCCAGATGTCACCCACTCCAGAAATGAATTCCTAGACTGGCAGCAGGCTCCAAATGGCTAAGGTAAGAAAATGTCATCTTTCTAAATGTGGCATTTTCAGAACTACAGTTTAAAATCCGACTTCACCATGAGTTTTAATTTTAAATTGTGACTCCAGAAAAACCAAACTTGAAAAGTCTATATTTTCCCAGTTGGGAGTGACACTGATAAATTGTAATAAGGTGATTACAATGTTAACCTATGGGAGAGATAGGGCTTGGAGTAGTGAAAAACACATTTTAAAGTTTTTCACTATCTGGACATTTAAAACCTAACAGTACATATCCAACTTTTTAAATACACTGCACCTTGCCCTTGGGACTTCCCAGGGCCTACATTGCGGTGACTTTTATGTATTAAAAAGGATGGTTTGGGTCTGGCAAGAGGGTTAACTTGCTAGGTCAACATAGCAGTTTTAAACTGCACACACAGGTTAAGCAATGGCAGGCCTGAGACTTGTTTACAGGGCTACTTGAGTGGGTGGCACAATCACTGCTGCTGGCCCATTACTAGCATTTAATTTACAGGGACTGGGTGCAAGGAGCATCACTTTACTAGGGACTTATAAGTGCATTAAATATGCCAATTGTGGAATTTCCAAGGTTACCATGGTTAAAGCAGAGTGCACATGCGCTTTAGCACTAATTAACAGTGGTAAAGGGCACAGAGTCCTAAAGCAAATAAAAATAAATCCAGCAAAAAGGGGATGAGGAAGTCAAAATCTTATGGGGCGAACCTGCAGAAATGCCAATTCCCAGCACACTGATATTCTAGTATTTGTTGTACATGTTACATTATTGTCAGTCACATTGTGGTTTCAGCTTGAGCAGGGTTTCACCCGCCTGAACCAGTAACCAAATCTCCTGCTTTGGTGTTCAGCGGTGAGGATTAGGACTCATGTTTGTGCAGTGCCACACAGTGATTATGCTTTACTCTAAAAATCGCAGATACATAATTTGATACCAAGTTGAGTTCTTTAAATTTACCTTGATTTTCACTTTTGCTTTTCCAAATTCACTCTCATTCCACCTGACTCCCTGCGACCATACCTGTAGAAATGGAATTTGAGGTCATCAACCTGGAGAGTTCTGTAAGGAAAGGTGACTTCAAACTAAGAAAGGTACCAAAATGCTGGGGCTTTAGAAAACTCTTAGGGCCTAAGTGGAGACTCACCAGTTGCTGACACGAACATGATGACTAGAATATGGGACAAGGAGATAACCTGGGCGAAGGCCCTGAGATGCAGCACGGAGGTGAGCAGGTAGCTTGTCTCCTGAATTAAAGATCCCTTCCAGAGCAGAAGGTTGTATGTCCTCCCAAGGCCTATCCCCAGAAGATCTGGAGGACAGGAAGACTGACGGAATTTAGGCTGCAGATGTCCAAGCTTAAGATAGGATAGAGGAAAAGAAACTGGTCATAGAGGCAGATGAGAGTAAAATGGCTAATGAAAGGATGAAAGGAGTGTAAGAAAGCTGGGATTAACAGCTGGACAAATAGAGTCTAGCAACAAAGGTGGTAGCATCCCCATAGTGTTTAAGAGGGACAGGAAAGTCCACATACCTAAGGATCTGGTGCACAGCTATATTGTAATGAATAACATTGACACAACAAGTATTTTTCTGCCTATGAGATGGCCCTTAAAATGCACAATGTCCCAGAATAATATTGGGGGAATCACTTTGGAACTCATGCCAGCAGTGGTGAAGGATACCTTACTTACACTGGAGGTGGGGGAACCAGATGAGGTATGAGCCCATGAACACCATTGTTGTCACCAAGTGAGGGCATGCCATGAGAAATGTTGCATTACGTTCAGGGATAGCCGAAAGTTGCAGAACCAGTCTTGGGTGTATTCATGGATTATGCCAGCAAGGCACTGAATGGTTGGGTATGGGGTAGCACAGTTGATCATTTTATTGGGTTGTTTAATCTGATACTGAGAGAGCATATGTTCACTATCTGTTTTATAGAGCTGCGCCAGACCCTGATTGATTGTAAGCTGACTGATCCTTGAGAGGTTGTTCAGGAGGCATAATCTCTGTGTCAGCACCAGAGTGTCCAAAAAGGTATCTGGGGGTATCACCAGAAGGGTGTTAAGGGGTCCCACCAGAATCAGAGGGAGAAATACTTACAAATAAGAAGTTCTCTAAAGTAACCCAAAATATTTCCTGAGGGAACAGTAACCAGTCCCAACCTGATCAGAAGAAGAAAAGATTCTTTGCTCTGAAGACAGGGAGGTGTCAGGAAATAGCGCTTGTGATATGAACTGAATCGCGCCTACTCAATCGAACTACATGTCCCATGAGGCGCTGGGGCGGAAGTACTGTTATCTAGACACCCGTCGCGCACTCGGTGTGCGTAATTCTGTTTCCTGCATCGACATCGCGGCTTGGCGTTTCCCGAAACGAAGACGCGGATGTATCCTGATCTGCTCCTGTTGAACATAACCACGGCTTTGGTGAGTATATTTTGACTAGCGATACGGATTTAGGAAACCGTATGGCCGTCCAAAGGAAGTGGAGGCTTGCAGAGCCGTCTTCCTGGTAACTTTGGCGTTTAGACTGAAAAGTCACTTATAAAAAGGAAAACACTGTGACGTAACCGTTTCTCCTGGGGAAGAACCGAGCAAAAGGGCAAGAGCCAAAGTAATACCCCCACATATTAGGCGACGGTTGTACCAATACCGTGGAAGCCTGTGTAAGTGGGGAATTACAGGGGTCTACTTTAATTACACATTGGTATCGGTGACGTAACCGAGACCAATATTGAAAGCTTTGTTTGTGTTATATTCTTTTCTGGCAATCAACAAGGAAGGGCGGTGGTATGCTACACCGTGGAAGAAGCCCAGTAGCGTGACATTGTTGGTTTTCTACAAACTAAACATTCTTATTCATATTTTTCTGGGGCCAAAAGTCTGTCTTGTTTTGGGGTACCTGCAATCACTTATTATTTGAACCGGTGAGCTCTGTTCTAGATTCCATCATAATACTGCAACTAGGCAATAGAGTTGTATGTAATAACTTCTGCCTTATTGTGTGTATTAGGTTCTAGCGATGGGAGTGCTTTGATTGAGGTGGATATCCCTTTAGAGTACGCTGATCCTGTTGGTAGAAAAGGTACGCCTCATACCATTAGCGAGAATTGAATGAGAGTAGGGCGTGTTGTTTCATGTTCCTTGAACCTCTGTTTTTCTCCCCACAGGTTCACCGTTCGACCCCCGGCCCCGGCTTTCCAGCTTTTTTCCCTCACCTGATAACCCTTCAACTCTGTGCTATAATTCAGAGTTCGGGGATGTCTGGAGATGGACCCCTTATTGCATCATCCAGATCCTGAGGAGTGGAGGTTCTGACAGAATTACGCACCCACGAACTAACGCTCTTCCCGATCTGGATGGGCAATCGGCCATGGCCTCTATGGATGATATAGTTCAGGCCTTAGCATTGGTACAGCAGGAATTGGCAGCGTCTAGAATAGAGGCTGCAGCATTACGAGACAGAGTGGATAAGCTGTCTCGTAACCCTTTTGATGTGAATGTTACTAGTAATCCCCAGATCCAAGTCACAGTGCCTCCTCCTATACCGTTGGCCATCCCCGAAAGGTACGATGGGGATCCGCATAAAATACAGGTTTTTCTGACCCAGGTTCTGCTCCATTTTTCCTGCAAGCCTTCGTCTTTTCCCAATCATCACTCCAGAGTGGCGTTCGCCATGTCCTATATGATAGGGGATGCTGCTAACTGGGTGGTGCCGTTGGTTAAGAATAACAATAGAGTGTTGTCTGATTGGGACGCCTTCAGGAAAGCTTTCGAAGGGGTGTTCGATAGACGAACAACCTCTTTTAGCGCAGACAAAGAGTTATTAAGTTTAAGGCAAGGGAGAAACGATTTGGTGACTTATCTCACGTCTTTCAATCGTCTGGTGGCCGAATCTGACTGGCCAGAAGAGAGGAGAATGTCCCTGTTTTATCAGGGCTTGAGAGAAGGGTTGAAGGACGTTATAGCTCAAATAGATCCCCAACCCACCACCTGTTCAGATCTTGTCAGTCTCTCTCTCCGTCTGGATGGTAGGATGTTGGATCGCAGTGGGGATAGACCTAGAGGAGAAAGGGCGTTTTACAGAACAGACAGGAATCCCAGAAAAGAGGTAGTATCCAGCGATACCCATAGTGAACCTATGGAAATAGGGGCCATACGGGCACCTCTCTCCCGAACTGAGAGAGAGAGTCGTCGTACTCAAGGCTTATGTATGTATTGCGGGAAGAAGGGGCACTTTGTATGTGAATGTCCTTCTAAACCGAAATCACAGGGGATTTCTTTTCAGAATAAAAGAGGTACCGTCTCGATAGCGAAAGCAGAGGCAGGGGTTCCCTCCATTCCATCTCCCACGAGCGAGAAAGAGAGTGAGTGGAAGATACCGTCCTTGTCTGGTAATGCTATAAAAGAGACTGAGACACATATAGTTTTGATAGCAGGGCTAGAATGTCAACATCAGGTCCATCAGGTTCTTGCGATGTTGGACTCGGGAGCCACAGGAAATTTCATAGACAGTGGTTTAGTGGCAAGACTCGCTATAGGGCGTATACCCAGAGAGATTCCCGAAGAAGTGTTGGCAGTGGAGGGCAAGCCTTTGAAATCAGGATTAGTGACTGACCAAACCGAGGTTTTGCAGTTATCTATTGGGGAGGGTAGTGGTCAGCATGTGGAAGCCATCACATTGAATATCATAGACGCTCCCCAATACGAAGTCATCCTTGGCATGCCCTGGTTTGGACATCATAATCCCACCATAGATTGGAGAGAGAAGTCGGTGAAGTTTTGGTCCAAGGAATGCAAGGAAAGTTGTTTGCAGGATAGTAAGTCACAGGCGTTGGCGCTGATATATCCTTTTCAAATAGCTACTGCAGCGGAGAAAGAGGTAGTATTACCAGCGGAGTATGCACGATTTGGGGATGTATTCAGTGAGAAATAGGCAGAACAACTCCCACCACACCGCACGTATGACTGCCAAATAGATTTGGCAGATGGGGCTACTATCCCAGCTTGTAGGGTTTACGCGTTGTCTGAACCTGAAACTCTCCACCTCAGGGATTACCTAGACCGTTTTCTAGCTTTGGGGTTCATCAGACCTTCGCGCTCACCAGCAGCATCCCCTCTTTTTTTTGTGGCTAAAGCCAATGGGGAGCTCAGGGCCTGCTGTGACTTTCGTATTTTGAATAAAAACACCATCAGAAATCGATATCCTCTCCCTCTCATCTCTGTATTGCGGGATCAAGTAAGGGAGGCTAGCATTTACACCCGTCTAGATCTCCGAGGGGCATATCATCTTGTAAGAGTAAGAGAGGGAGATGAATGGAAGATGGCATTTAAAACAAGATATGGGCTCTAAGAGTATACGGTGATGCCTTTCGGGCTATGTAACGCCCCTGCCGCCTTCCAATTCTTTCTGAATGATCGGCTGAAAGAGTATGTAGATCCTACGGTAGTAATCTACATAGATGACATTTTGGTTTATTCTAAGTCTACTGAGGAACATACACAACATGTGGTAGAGGTGTAGCTAAAATTGAGAGAGTTCCAATTGTACTGTAAATTAAGCAAATGCGAATTTGGAGTGCAGGAGGTAGAATTTCTTGGGGTGATATTAAGCCCGGATGGTCTGAGTATGTCTACAAGAAAGGTAAAGGCAGTACAGGAATGGCCTCTCCCCAAATGTGTTCGGGATGTCCAATGTTTTTTGGGTTTTGCGAATTATTATCGCAGATTTATAAAGGATTTCTCCCAAGTGGCAGTACCCATCACTAGGCTACTACGTAAGGGTGTTCCTTTCAAATGGACTCTTGAAGCCTCTCTAGCCTTTGCTTTCCTGAAAGAAGCATTTACCATGGCTCCTGTGCTCAAACACCCACAATTGGAACATCCTTTCATAGTGGAGGCCGACGCCTCGGATGAAGCCATAGGGGCTATACTCTCCCAAAGGGATAAAGAGACAGGGCAACTGCATCCGGTGGCGTATCTCTCAAGGAAACTCAATGACGCTGAAAAGAATTATACTATATCTGAGAAAGAACTGTTGGCCATCAAGAAAGCTTTTGAGGAGTGGCGTCATTTC
This sequence comes from Lissotriton vulgaris, assembly GCF_964263255.1. Lineage (NCBI taxonomy): Eukaryota > Metazoa > Chordata > Amphibia > Caudata > Salamandridae > Lissotriton > Lissotriton vulgaris. The sequence goes on from NC_141695.1 coordinate 499,070,232, forward strand.
TTGTGGGGGGCCAGACTTTCCATTACTGTGTATTCCGACCATCGGAATTTACAGTACATGAAGTCCGCACGCCATCTGACCCAAAGGCAGATGAGATGGTCATTGTTCTTTGCGGAATTCGATTTCATCATCACATACCGGCCAGGGTTGGATAATCGTAAGGCAGACTCTTTGTCACGTCAAGACACAGATATGGAAAAGAACCTTTCGATACCACAGGCCATCATCGACCTGGCCAAGGTCATATGTGTGATACACATAGATCACTTCATGAAAGAGGTGGTCAAAGCCAAAACCAAAGAGGGATGGATACAGTGGGCATCTAATGAGAGGAATTGTGACATTAAGAATGGTTTGCCTTTCCAGAACGACAAACTATTCCTATCCAACAAAGACCTACAGAAAAAGGCGTACATAAGGTGTCTTGAAGTACCTTTGGCGGGCCATCCCGGTTTTCGTAAAACCATGGAACTCCTACGAAGGCATTTCTGGTGGAAGACAATGGCCAAGGACGTACATCTATGGACAGAAAGATGTGAGGATTGTGCCAGGGGTGAGGGAGTTAACACCAAATAGAAAGGAAAACTCATACCCATGCCGACTCCTCTCTGTCCCTGGCAAAACGTGTACTTGGATTTCATCACTGGGCTCCCGTTGGATCAGGGGTTTTCGGCCATACTGGTGGTGGTAGACAGCCTGTCTAAAATGGTACATTTTTTACCTTGCAAGAACTTGCCCACGGCTGGTCAGACGGCTCAGCTGTTGCTGGACAGAGTGTTTAGGTTGCCTGGGTTGCCTGAAGTGATAGTGTCAGACCGCAGCCCTCAATTCATAGCCAGTTTCTGGAGAACATGGTGTAAAACACTCCAAATTGAATCGGCTGTCGCCACTAGCTTCCATCCGCAAACGGACAGTCAGACTGAACGCTTGAACCAGACGCTGAAGAAATATCTGCGATGCTATGCGATGGAAGCTCAGACGTCTTGGGTGTCCTTGCTATGGATGGCGGAATTGGCCTATAATAATACTTGGCACAGTTCTACAGGGACGTCTCCTTTCAAGACGAACTATGGGTTCGATGCGAAGACTTTGCCTATAGACATACCCGGGAGTCTTCCTGATCAGCCTGCAGTGGCAGTGCACATTCGGCAGTTGCAAAAGGTACACAGTGCGGCTCGTAAACACTTACTGATCGCCAAAAAGGAATACAAGAGATGGGAAGACAAACATCGTGTGGATGGCCCTCTATACCGGGTTGGTGATAGCGTGTGGTTATCTACAAATAATGTCAGATTCAAGATGCGTAGCATTTTTTACCCCCGGTTCATTGGCCCTTACAAGGTGGTGCGCCAGATCAATCCTGTGGCTTACAAGCTGAAGCTACCGGTCAGTCTCCGCATACATCCGGTGTTTCACTGTAATCTGTTGAAATCAGCATTGGGGATGCGGCGGCGTCGTGCTCCTCCCGTGGATTGCGGGGGGCATGTGGAGTATGAAGTACGGAAGATACTGCATTCACGGTATCGGCGTGGTACACTCTGGTTTCTGGTGTCCTGGAAGGGGTATACGTCGGAAGACGATTCATGGGAACCCAGTGGGAATTTCCATGCCCCTGCCGCGGTGCGTGCCTTTTTCCGGAGATGCCCCACCAAGCCTGGCTCTTGGAGGCGCTGGGCGGGAGGGCCTACTGTCAGGAAATAGCGCTTGTGATATGAACTGAATCGCGCCTACTCAATCGAACTACATGTCCCATGAGGCGCTGGGGCGGAAGTACTGTTATCTAGACACCCGTCGCGCACTCGGTGTGCGTAATTCTGTTTCCTGCATCGACATCACGGCTTGGCGTTTCCCGAAACGAAGACGCGTATGTATCCTGATCTGCTCCTGTTGAACATAACCACGGCTGTGGTGAGTACATTTTGACTAGCGATACGGATTTAGGAAACCGTATGGCCGTCCAAAGGAAGTGGAGGCTTGCAGAGCCGTCTTCCTGGTAACTTTGGCGTTTAGACTGAAAAGTCACTTATAAAAAGGAAAACACGGTGACGTAACCGTTTCTCCTGGGGAAGAACCGAGCAAAAGGGCAAGAGCCAAAGTAATACCCCCACATATTAGGCGACGGTTGTACCAATACCGTGGAAGCCTGTGTAAGTGGGGAATTACAGGGGTCTACTTTAATTACACATTGGTATCGGTGACGTAACCGAGACCAATATTGAAAGGGTTGTTTGTGTTATATTCTTTTCTGGCAATCAACAAGGAAGGGCGGCGGTATGCTACACCGTGGAAGCCCAGTAGCGTGACATTGTTGGTTTTCTACAAACTAAACATTCTTATTCATATTTTTCGGGGGCCAAAAGTCTGTCTTGTTTTGGGGTACCTGCAATCACTTATTATTTGAACCGGTGAGCTCTGTTCTAGATTCCATCATAATACTGCAACTAGCCAATAGAGTTGTGTGTAATAACTTCTGCCTTATTGTGTGTATTAGGTTCTAGCGATGGGAGTGCTTTGATTGAGGTGGATATCCCTTTAGAGTACGCTGATCCTGTTGGTAGAAAAGGTACGCCTCATACCATTAGCGAGAATTGAATGAGAGTAGGGCGTGTTGTTTCATGTTCCTTGAACCTCTGTTTTTCTCCCCACAGGTTCACCGTTCGACGCCCGGCTTTCCAGCTTTTTTTCCTCACCTGATAACCCTTCAACTCTGTGCTATAATTCAGAGTTCGGGGATGTCTGGAGATGGACCCCTTATTGCATCATCCAGATCCTGAGGAGTGGAGGTTCTGACAGGAGTTGCATCCCTCATTGAACTGAATGTTACAAATAGGGGCACTCCGAGGGTGACAACAAATGTACTAAGAGGGCACAACCCACCTACCTGTGGGCAGACATCTGGGTTGGCCTATGTAGAATTTTATGTGGAAGGTGGGCCCAGTTAGCTTGTGGGTGAGAGCAGAGGTTGCATAAGTGTCCCTGGAGATATATAGATAATGCAAAATGCCCATATGCATTCTACTACTTCTGAGTATAGGTAGTAGGTCACCATCAATGGGCACAGGGTAGAGGCTCTGAGGGACACAGGGGCCAGTATGACTACTGTGAGGGGTCATCTGGTGTCTTCAGAGAAGGTCCTGCAATATACATTCCGCCAAGTCATAGTCACATACAACTGTGCGAGTTGCTGCCCAGTAGCTCTGGGGTCCTTTGAATAGGGGGATGTCAGGTTCTCTAAAAGTAGCTGTGAGCCATGTCTTGCCAGGAAATTGTCTGTTTGGCATCAACCTAGAGCACACTGTATGGAAGGAAGTGGAACTCAGATTATACCTGGAGATGTTAGGCTAGCCTGAAAGGTTTGTACAACCATGGCTGACCAAGATTGGAGTCAAGGAAGCCTGGAGCTTGGAAGAATATCCCAGGCAGCTGCCAAGAGGAGGAAGGGCAAGGGGCATTTTAAAACCAGTCCCTGAAGTTCCAGGAAATTGCTGTTGTGTGAGATCTGCCCGAGCTTGCTGGATGGCAAGTTGTGTTGTCGCAGCAGGGAGGAATTCTGCAAGATGCCGAAAGAGGGCTTGAGACGGCAAGATGAGGCCAAGGCAGCAGGTGATACCTCTTGAGATCACCGTATCTATTAAGAGAATGATATCACATTCATTAAGCCCAAGACTTGGCACAGACTGTGTTCTGGTGATCCCTCAGTGTTACAGGGTATTCCTACTGTGGTTGGCTCATGACATACTCCTGGCAGGGCATCTTAGGCAGGACAAAACTTATGTCAGGATTGTCTCCCTCTTCTTTTAGCACCGGATGAAGACAGCCTCAGACGCATTCTGCGGGTTCTGTCCCACCTGCCAGGCAAGCGGAAAAGCAAGAAAAAAGCTGAGGCTCTCCTAGTTCCTTTGCCTGTCATTGGCATTCTCTTTGGAACCTAAAACAATCTTAGGCAACAGGTTCATCCTGATCTTGGTGGATCACTCCACATGGTACCCAGAGGGCATCCCTCTGAGGTCCGTTACTGCAACTGCAACGGCCAGGGCCCTGGTGGGGATTTTAATCTGCATGGGGTACCCCAAAAAAGTGGTGTCTGACAGAGACCCTAACTTCATGTACACATACATCAAGTTGATGTGGAATGAATGTGGAGTAACTTACAGGTTCTCCACACCCGATCACCCCCAAACAAATGGGCTTATAGAGAAATTTAATAAGACCCTAAAGGCATGATAATGGGCCTGCCTGAGCCCATGAGGTGGAAGTAAGACATCCCATTGCCATGCCTGCTGTTTGTCTAGAGGGAGGTACCTGAGAAGGGGGTTGGGTTTAGCCGGTAGGAGCCCCTCCATGGACCAACTGTTAGAGGACCTCTCAGCCTTGTGAGAGAGGAATGGGTGCAAGCTCCCAAATGAAACCCCTTCAGGATGTAGTCAGCTACATGTTGGCTGTCCATAACCAGATGCAACCCTTCTGGAAGAAGGCAAAAGACAACTTTGAGGCCAGTCAAGAAGTGATGTAACTCTGGTATGACCTGAAGGCCACTCTGGTAGAATTTAAGTCTGGATAGAAGGTGTGTGTAGACATTGGGTTACTTGATGGGATGAAACCCTACTCAAGCAGGAACCACAATCCTTGTCAGGGTGAAGTCACAAGCAACCCCTAAATTAACCTGTGCTCAGCTATTTTATTTATTTATTTTATTTATTTTATCAACTTATATGGCGCAACAGCTACCCAAAATGGGTATCTTGGCACAGAGCAGTCAGGCTTAACTTAGAAGCAATGCATACAGTATTTACATAGCACTTCAATCAGTAATAAAGTGAAGGCACAACACACGAAAGAATCCCACAAACATTTAGAATAGTAGGGTACAATGTAATAAATAATTTGATACCAAAATGACAAATGTCCAATCAGTAGAACCAGAGGTGTGCAATTTTAAAGATTTAGGTGAAAATAGTGCCAAAAAGCACAAAGCATCACCATGGCTATCTTGTCGTGCGAGACCGGGTGAAAGTCACAAGTTCGAACTGACTGTGATGGAGTGAGGATCTGTAGGAGACTAACTCTGTACAGTGTACTAAAATGAACTACACTACGTAGAGAATGTGAGAAATCCCCAAAAGACAAATAGAGGTAAACAAATATAGCACTAACTCTCTTTTTGTGCTAGTGTGGGCTTATCAGAGAGTAGTGTCAAGCATCTGTTGTACTCACAGAAGAATAAATACAAAACCAATTTGTGAGAATAATAATTGATTTCTACATAATTTTTATAACCTTAAACACAGCTTCATGGTAATTACTTTCAGATATACGGTTTTTCAAAGTTTGATAAGTAAATCACTTCTATGCGCAATTCTGCACGTGGGAAACAATTGGGAAAAAGCAGAAAAATGGATAGAAATTCAGGCAATGGTTTCACGAAGTTCACCTTCTTATTTTAGGTCAATGCTGGAACCAGGTCTAAAGTTCCAGTAGGAGAAGTTCGGGAGCAATCTGGATCGTCTGGGAGCAGAGGTGCTGATGTCTTGGAAGCTTTAACAACAAGGGGTGGTGATGGACAGAGTCTCTGAATTAAGCAGAATACTCTCACTCAGTCAAGAGATCAGGGCTAGATCCAACTGCACCATCAGGATTCAAGCAAGCCGGGCCGACGACGGCTTAGTTGCCAGAAACCGGTCCCCGGAAGCTTGTCTCCTTTCTGGTGAAGAATTGGCTTGGTAGTTTGGTCTGCCCTGTTCCCATGATGCACTGGGCCAGAGACAGACTAATTTGCATATAGCCAGGTCTGAGCTGGGATGGTGCAGTGAGCTAAATAATGGTGATTGATCAAGCCCTGATCTTTGGACTGGGTAAGAGTGGTCTGCTTAATTCAGACACTCTGTTCATCACCACCCCCTTTTCTGAATCGTTTTTGGCCCCTATAAGTGTGGCAGGGTATACTCAGAAATTAGTCCCTTGCTCACTGCACCATCAGGATTCAAGCAAGCCGGGCCGACTACGGCTGAAATGCCAGAAACCGGTCCCCGGAAGCTTGTCTCCTTTCTGGTGAAGAATTGGCTTGGTAGTTTGGACTGTCCTGTTCCCATGATGCACTGGGCCAGGGACAGACTAATTTGCATATAGCCAGGTTCTGAGCTGGGATGGTGCAGTGAGCTAAATAACGGTGATGGATCAAGCCCTGATCTTTGGACTGGGTAAGAGTGGTCTGCTTAATTCAGTCACACTGTTCATGACCACCCCCTTTTCTGAATCGTTTTTGGCCACTATAGGTGTGGCAGGGTATACTCAGACATGAGTCCCTTGCTCACTGCACCACGGTCCCCGGAAGCTTGTCTCCTTTCTGGTGAAGAATTGGCTTGCTAGTTTGGTCTGCCCTGTTCCCATGATGCACTGGGCCAGGGACAGACTAATTTGCATATAGCCAGGTTCTGAGCTGGGATGGTGCAGTGAGCTAAATAACGGCGATGGATCAAGCCCTTATCTTTGGACTGGGTAAGAGTGGTCTGCTTAATTCAGACACTCTGTTCATCACCACCCCCTTTTCTGAATCGTTTTTGGCCACTATAGGTGTGGCAGGGTATACTCAGACATGAGTCCCTTGCTCACTGCACCATCAGGATTCAAGCAAGCCGGGCCGACGACGGCTGAAACACCAGAACCCGGTCCCCGGAAGCTTGCCTCCTTTCTGGTGAAGAATTGGCTTGGTAGTTTGGTCTGGCCTGTTCCCATGATGCACTGGGCCAGGGACAGACTAATTTGCCTATAGCCAGGTTCTGAGCTGGGATGGTGCAGTGAGCTAAATAATGGTGATGGATCAAGCCCTGATCTTTGGACTGGGTAAGAGTGGTCTGCTTAATTCAGACACTCTGTTCATCACCACCCCCTTTTCTGAATCGTTTTTGGCCACTATAGGTGTGGCAGGGTATACTCAGACATGAGTCCCTTGCTCACTGCACCATCAGGATTCAAGCAAGCCGGGCCGACGACGGCTGAAATGCCAGACACTGGTCCCCGGAAGCGTGTCTCCTTTCTGGTGACGAATTGGCTTGGTAGTTTGGTCTGCCCTGTTCCCATGATGCACTGGGCCAGGGACAGACTAATTTGCATATAGCCAGGTTCTGAGCTGGGTTGGTGCAGTGAGCTAAATAACGGTGATGGATCAAGCCCTGATCTTTGGACTGGGTAAGAGTGGTCTGCTTAATTCAGACACTCTGTTCATCACCACCCCCTTTTCTGAATCGTTTTTGGCCACTATGGGTGTGGCAGGGTATACTCAGACATGAGTCCCTTGCTCACTGCACCATCAGGATTCAAGCAAGCCGGGCCGACGACGGCTGAAATGCCAGAAACCGGTCCCCGGAAGCTTGTCTCCTTTCTGGTGAAGAATTGGCTTGGTAGTTTGGTCTGCCCTGTTCCCATGATGTACTGGGCCAGGGACAGACTAATTTGCATATAGCCAGGTTCTGAGCTGGGATGGTGCAGTGAGCTAAATAACGGTGATGGATCAAGCCCTGATCTTTGGACTGGGTAAGAGTGGTATGCTTAATTCAGACACTCTGTTCATCACCACCCCCTTTTCTGAATCGTTTTTGGCCACTATAGGTGTGGCAGGGTATACTCAGACATGAGTCCCTTGCTCACTGCACCATCAGGATTCAAGCAAGCCGGGCCGACGACGGCTGAAATGCCAGAAACCGGTCCCCGGAAGCTTGTCTCCTTTCTGGTGAAGAATTGGCTTGGTAGTTTGGTCTGCCCTGTTCCCATGATGCACTGGGCCAGGGACAGACTAATTTGCATATAGCCAGGTTCTGAGCTGGGATGGTGCAGTGAGCTAAATAACGGTGATGGATCAAGCCCTGATCTTTGGACTGGGTAAGAGCGGTCTGCTTAATTCAAACACTCTGTTCATCACCACCCCCTTTTCTGAATCGTTTTTGGCCACTATAGGTGTGGCAGGGTATACTCAGACATGAGTCCCTTGCTCACTGCACCATCAGGATTCAAGCAAGCCGGGCCGACGATGGCTGAAATGCCAGACACTGGTCCCCGGAAGCTTGTCTCCTTTCTGGTGAAGAATTGGCTTGGTAGTTTGGTCTGCCCTGTTCCCATGATGCACTGGGCCAGGGACAGACTAATTTGCATATAGCCAGGTTCTGAGCTGGGTTGGTGCAGTGAGCTAAATAACGGTGATGGATCAAGCCCCGATCTTTGGACTGGGTAAGAGTGGTCTGCTTAATTCAGACACTCTGTTCATCACCACCCCCTTTTCTGAATCGTTTTTGGCCACTATAGGTGTGGCAGGGTATACTCAGACATGAGTCCCTTGCTCACTGCACCATCAGGATTCAAGCAAGCCGGGCCGACGACGGCTGAAATGCCAGAAACCGGTCCCCGGAAGCTTGTCTCCTTTCTGGTGAAGAATTGGCTTGGTAGTTTGGTCTGCCCTGTTCCCATGATGTACTGGGCCAGGGACAGACTAATTTGCATATAGCCAGGTTCTGAGCTGGGATGGTGCAGTGAGCTAAATAACGGTGATGGATCAAGCCCTGATCTTTGGACTGGGTAAGAGTGGTATGCTTAATTCAGACACTCTGTTCATCACCACCCCCTTTTCTGAATCGTTTTTGGCCACTATAGGTGTGGCAGGGTATACTCAGACATGAGTCCCTTGCTCACTGCACCATCAGGATTCAAGCAAGCCGGGCCGACGACGGCTGAAATGCCAGAAACCGGTCCCCGGAAGCTTGTCTCCTTTCTGGTGAAGAATTGGCTTGGTAGTTTGGTCCGCCCTGTTCCCATGATGCACTGGGCCAGGGACAGACTAATTTGCATATAGCCAGGTTCTGAGCTGGGATGGTGCAGTGAGCTAAATAACGGTGATGGATCAAGCCCTGATCTTTGGACTGGGTAAGAGCGGTCTGCTTAATTCAGACACTCTGTTCATCACCACCCCCTTTTCTGAATCGTTTTTGGCCACTATAGGTGTGGCAGGGTATACTCAGACATGAGTCCCTTGCTCACTGCACCATCAGGATTCAAGCAAGCCGGGCCGACGACGGCTGAAATGCCAGAAACTGGTCCCCGGAAGCTTGTCTCCTTTCTGGTGAAGAATTGGCTTTGTAGTTTGGTCTGCCCTGGGCCAGGGACAGACTAATTTGCATATAGCCAGGTTCTGAGCTGGGATGGTGCAGTGAGCTAAATAACGGTGATGGATCAAGCCCTGATCTTTGGCCTGGGTAAGAGTGGTCTGCTTAATTCAGACTCTGTTCATCACCACCCCCTTTTCTGAATCGATGTCTTGGAAGCTGGTGGGCAAAGAGAAAGTGAGCCACTTGAAAATGCACTGCACAGGGGGACTTACAGGTAAGCCTGTTGGGTCTCCTGAGAGGGAGGAGGTCACATGTTCCTGGGGACCATGGGAGCTTTGCTGCTTGGTCAGTGCTGGGGCTGGGTGTAGTGTGAACAGGTCAGCCATGTGTTGTGGTCTTGAGGTCTTCACGGTCAGTTGCAGGCAACTTGGTGAGACAATCTCAGGACAGCTGGGCCACTCAGGTAGTGGGTCTTGGGTGTCTCGATGTCCCTTGATGAGCGCTTGCTTTTGGTGTTTCGAGAGTCTGGAGTCTATTCTTCTGCTTGGTGTTTTTGTTGGGGCTCCGGTACCACGGGTATTGGTACACTATGATTCCGATGTCTCCAAACTTGGTGGGGAGACAGCTATTACCATTCAGAGCTGTTGTACCTTTTCTTGCTTCCGTGCTGAGTCAAGGTTGTCAGGGAGCAACAAGCAGAAAATTCAGGGGGTGTGAGGTTCCGTGACGATTTGAACCCGTGTTTTCAATATTGTCGGAAATACATAATTTTGGTATCTATGAACCGCAAATGATCCATTTAGCATATCCTGGTGTTTTCGCTATGCTACTAGCAAGAGTACTCCTGATACAAACACATTTCCGATCTACCCATGGCATCCATCTTAGATCATGGCAGCCATTTTGTGTTTCTTGCCCTCACATACGCAATAACCTCTGATTACTTCATCTCGATTAAGGACACGTAGGCTTAGCCGGCGATTCACCTTTTCCAGTGACACGTGCACCTTAGAACAGAACACGCTGTAAATGCATGACTTTTCAAAGGCTACCTCCTCTGCCCGAGGCCAGTCCTGCTATACTGGTTCTTGTGTTCGTTGGCCTGATCATGATTAGGCGGCCGAAGCCGGTAGCCTTGCCCATTTACAACCCACAAACATCTCTTATCCTGCTTTTCTATCTTCTGCACCTGGCTCTGCTCCTTTCCTTCTGGGCCTTTATTAGGGGGAGGTAACGAAATTTACGATGAGGCGGTCCGGGTCTTGAATGAAAAGTTGACATGAGATTATGATGGAAAAGTGGGAACCCCTCGTTCGTAATGTTTTGACATCAGATATTGTCGACGATTCCTGTGCAACGCCAAATATTTATTGTTTAGGACACAAAGGTTTGGGAATGTATTACATGTAAAGAATTTGCCTCAAGCTCAAATTTTAGTATATAAGGAGCAAACCCTTTTGTACAAATCAAACAGGCTCCTAGATTCTGCTCTGTGTAGTTTCTGTGACTTCTGTGTCCCTGCAGTAATAAACCTTTGGTCTTTGACGCCACCATCGAGAAGCCCGTGTTTCTGTTTATTTGTGCACCGAGACAGGTGGAACTCCGGGGTCTTCGGGTGTTATCCCTGACACCTCTGGACAGAACCAAAAAGTCCAGAACTCCAATTGGCGCCCATTGTGGGGCGACGTCATTCGGTACCGGTCCAAAAGCCTGAAGAGTTCGAGAAGCTTCTTGTGAAGATTCCTGAGGGAGGCGCCCCACTTCATCGATCCCGGCATATCGCAAAAGTGGCCCGACGTTCTCTTCCACGAGGGTTCCCGTTCAGGAAGGCTGCAGTGGTCCGTTGCCTTGACCGTCGCCCTGTCTTGGACCCGAGGTGCAGTCCTTAGTACGGCGAAACGTGACGGGTTTCTCCTTGGTGACGTCTTCAGTGCCTCAGTTAAGTATTTAGTGGTTGCTAGTTGGTTACTTCGTAAGGGTTGTTAAAATCCTTTTAGTTCTTGGTTTGGTTTGGTTTCGTAAGATTATCACTAGTTGTACTGGTTAAGATAATCTATTGGTTTAGTTTGGGTATCGATACATTTGTTCGCTTTTGGTAGGCCTAAGTTCTTGGTTCGAGTGCACATTCCTGTTTGTGTTTGTTTGTTCTGTGTTCCGGATTGTAAAATGGTAAGTCGGAAAAATTGTATGTTGTCGTGTTTTGGTTGCAACAGTGATTCCCGGCTGGAGGACTCATGTCTGGTTCCTCCGATCGGAACTCCCCTATATGATCTTTATTGTAAGTTTGGAGTGGGTCCTATATCTTATAATGAGGTGTGGGTCCGATACACTGAAAAAGATGGTGTCCTTAGTTGGCCACTACATGGTAGTTTTGAACCTGAAGTTCTTGACAATTTAGAAGTAAAATTGTTTAAGAAGAAAGCCCGGCCGGCAATGTTTGATTCTTTCCGTTTCTGGCGAAAAGAATCTAAACAGAGAGAAATTAAAAGGTTGAAAAAAGAACAGAAAGAGCAAGAGTTAACTTTAGAACAAGCGGCTAAGCAGCTGCAAGACAACGAGTCTGAGAAAACAATGGAGATAGCTACTAGAGAGCGTAACTTAGCGATAGACAAGTGCTATCCTGCCTTGCCATCGAGTACAACTAAGATAGTAGAGGACCCCGAAAATGATCCTCTGTTGTCTTACTTGTTACGGTCACCCCCACCTTATGCACAGGGTGCTACGGCTCCACCTGTACCGAATGTTCAATTGCCGGTTGCTGGACAACCTGGTATTCCTGTTCCTGCCCCTCAGAATCAAGCTCCTGTACCTCCTGTGGTTAATGTAAATGTTCCTACGGCACCTCCTCTTCCTGGGTTGCCGGCTTCTTTGCCTATACCTATATTGCTTACACCTACTGCTTCACAAGCTACCTTACTTGATACCCCTACTGTCCCTGTACTATCTGTTCCAACTGCTACTGTGTTTTCTACATCTGCTAGTATTATGACTCCGCTTTCTGTTCGTCGAAGAATCACTGATTCTGTCTCCAACATTCTGTCTCCTTTCTATAAATCTTTAATTAAGACCCCTACTTCTGAGTCTGTGCAGAGACGTAGTCAGCTCCCAAGTACTGAGGAACGGGGAATATTAGATTCCACGGCTCTCCGATGGATTTCGAAGAGTAGGAGATATAGTACGAGAGATGTACTAGATACATTTATGCAGTGGAACGAACCAACACAACGATATGTATTCGACGAGATGTGCTCTCTTTTACGTGAGGAACTAGAAGAAGATGACTGTGAATCAAATTTAGAAGACTTAATTAAAGTTCAGAAAGAGTTTGCTGCAGGTATGATAGTAGGTCAAAATATAAAAGAAGCGATGGAACTGATTTTAGGTTATAGGAATGATCCATCACTTCGCTCACCGAGGGACTTAGAGAAAAGTAGTACGAAGCATAATCGCCAATATCCAATGAGAGAGGTTCCTCCAATTTGGCGTGAAGCTGTGCAAGCTGATGCAGTGAATGGTATTGCAGCTGCTCCGGCACAATTCCAGAGAGTGTGGATACACATTCCATGGAAGCGAGCTGAGGTATTGGCAGTGAAACAGGCCTTGCCAGACCCGCGTAAAAACCCTGCCGGATATTATAAGGAGTTAGCACAAACAGTTGAGGCTTGTGTAATGAATCTAGCGGACATTGACATGTTATTTGGGAATGTAGTTCCGCAACCAATTTGGGCCAAAATTCGTAAAGAGAATCACCCAGTTGCTCTAGGTGGTGATTGGGCGGCTATCATTGCAGCAGACGGTCAGCAAATAGGTGGTTCCAAACCCGAACCTCTAATTGCTAATCTTCCAGGTAGGATAATCGACTTAATGAAGACTCTGATGCCAGCATTGCGTGTTAACTGGGACAAATTATCCGCATGCAGGCAAAAGAAAGACGAAAGTGTCTCCGACTTTTTCACGAGGTTTGAAGAGACTTTTGTAGATCACAGTGGTCAGGATATGAGCACAGAAGGAGGACAGAGATTGTTTGTCGATAAATTTGTACACAATTTGCTACCTGAGCTATGCAATAAATTAAAAGATTCCGAGAGTGCGTGGGCTGTCTCTACAACTGCGCAAATACTTGCAACTGCACAGTATTATGAAAACAGGGATAAAGAGGAGAAAGAGAAATCAGATAAGAAAACGAAAGACTTAAAAACTAAAGTTCTTCTGCAACAAGCATATCCGCCTCGCATGAATCAGACCAATACACAGCAAGGGTCGTATCAAAGGACAGATTATGGTTCTCAGAGACCACAATACCAGTGGAATCAGTGTGCGTATTGTAAGAAAGAGGGTCATTATAAAAATGAATGTCCAGTCTTAGCGCAAAATAACGCAGCAGCAGCTCAGAGAGGTCGTGGTGGTTTTGTGCAGAATTCTAGAGGTCGAGGACGAGGTGCTATGCCTCCACAAACAAATGATCGCCCTTCCACTCACTTTGATCAGCGAAATGGACAGTCTGCTCAACAGAATAGGTCGCAACAGTATCATGTCGAAGACTATTGTGAAAATGACGAGGGATTTCAACAAACTGAATACTAGGACAGCCATGGACAGAGAGAGGGAGTAGTATCAGTTCCAGTGGATCAGAGTGGGCCTTATGTCGCAGTAGCAACATCAGGTGTAGTCGAACCGTTTCTGTTGGATACTGGTGCCGCAAAAAGTTCTATCATTCATGCGAAACTCCCTGGCGCACCTTTGTCCGGCTTAACAAATGTTTCTGTAGGTTTTTCAGGCGCCCCTGTTTACAACCCTGTATCTGGTCCTTTGTCTATTTCTGTTGGACCGTGTCAATTAAAAGCACCCCTGATTTTGACGACAGGTTGTAATGAAAATCTGCTTGGTTTAGACTTGTTAAAACGCCTACATGCGACATTGTACTGTTCTCCGGAAGGAGTACAACTAACGTTGGGTAAAAGAATCACCTCTCCGATGTACTTGTCAATGGATGCACTCCCACCAGAGCTGCGTTCTCTCCCTGATACTCTTTGGGCGACTGGTCCTAACGATGTAGGCCTTTTGGAAATACCACCATATGTAGTCACTTTAAAAGCAAATGTCAAATTTCCACGAATTCCTCAATACAAGATTTCTAGTGAAGGTGAACGTGCACTTTTACTAATTGTACAAGATTTGATTAAGAAAGGTGTGGTAGAAGAGACTAGAGGAAATGTCTGTAACAGTCCTGTATGACCGATTTTGAAACGTACTGATCCTTCAAAACCTCCAGTATATAGATTTGTTATCGATCTCAGAGAGGTTAATAAGATTGTGGTTCCGCAGTTTCCTGTGGTTCCAGACATTACTGCCTTGTTAACATTGATTCCTGCTACAGCTACATGGTTTTCAGTCATCGACTTGAAGAATGCCTTTTTCAGCATTCCGATAGCCGAGGAAAGCAGAGATATTTTCGGCTTCTGTCTAGGAGGTCGAAGCTTCAGGTTTAAACGCGCTCCACAAGGCTATTGTGAGAGCCCATCCATTTACAGTCAGGCATTAAAAAGTCAGTTAGATTCTTTTGTACTTCCTCCTGGTTCTGCTCTAGTACAGTATGTAGACGATCTTCTGGTGGCTGCCGATGACAAGGAAACTTGCAAAGCAGCTACAATTTCGTTATTGCATCATTTGTCTAATTTGAATCATAAGGTGTCACCTTCGAAAATGCAATACTGCTGCCAAGAAGTGACCTACCTAGGTCATCTCTTGTCAAAGGAGGGAAGGATGTTGACCCCAGAGAGAATAAAAGCAATTACGCAGATGAGTGTTCCTCGTACACAGAGAGAAGTACGTGCCTTTCTAGGTATTACCTCGTACTGTAGGCAGTGGATCCCAAATTTTTCTCTTTTAGCAAAACCGTTGGTAGCTTTGACTGGGAAAAATGTTCCGAGTCTGGTGCCATGGTCTGCCGAATGTCAGGAGAGTTTTTCTGAGTTACGAAATGCACTATGTTCAGCTCCTGTGTTGGGTACACCCGATTACAGTAAGCCATTCACGCTCTATGTTCACGAGAGAGAAGGTTGCGCATTGAGTGTTCTGACACAGAGATTCGGTGATAAACAACGCCCTTGTGCGTACTTTTCATCAACATTAGATCCGGTAGCTAGAGCGTTGCCTAGTTGTTTGAGAGCTACAGCAGCAGCTGCGGCTTCCATTCGACAATCTGCTGGTCTAGTGATGAATAATATGCTAGTGGTCATGGTTCCTCATGCTGTGGACACACTCATGAACCGAACCAAGACACAGCATCTTACCAGTGCTAGATTATCTGGCTACGAGCTGACACTGCTAGCGAGTCATATTCAGATCAAAAGATGCAATGTATTGAATCCAGCAACACTGTTGCCGACTAATCAAGAGTCGAGTGATTCCGAGCCCCATGATTGCTGTTTCAGAACTGAAGAGGAGACAAAAGGACGAATTGATTTAAAAGACACCCCATTGTCAGATCCAGATGGCACGTTGTATGTTGATGGGTCATGCTTTAAATTGGAGAATGGTGATGTGACTGCTGCCTATGCAGTAACGACTTTGAGTACAATTGTGGAGACTGCAAGAGTGAGTCAGAATTCTGCCCAAGCTGCAGAATTAATCGCTCTAACGAGAGCGTGTGTTTTAGCCAAGGGAAAGAGAGTGAATGTGTTCACAGATAGTCAGTACGCATTCGGCGTGGCCCATAATTTTGGCCGTTTGTGGAAAGAAAGAGGTTTCATTACGTCCCATGGGACTAAGATTCAACATGGTCAGCTAGTTAACGACTTGTTGGAATCTCTAACCTTGCCGACTGAAGTTGCGATTGTGAAATGCAGTGCTCATAAAGCAATCACGGATGATGTTGGTCGTGGGAATGCTTTTGCTGATGAGACCGCTAAACAGACAGCTAGAGATATGATGAGTAGAATGTATGTTGCAACGTCTGCAAGATGGATTTCTGAGTCTGGAATGTGTGAGGATACAGTGGAAAGTGTGACAAAGATTCAGAAAGAGGCGACTGAGGAGGAAAAGCGTGCATGGAAAGAAAGTACGGGCAAGTTGGATTCGAGTGGGTGTTGGATTGACTTGTCGGAACAACAGCGTTGGATGTTGCCTGATGCGTATGTGCTTGCAGTGGTGACAATGGCACATGGAGTAGCGCATATAAGTTCTAGGGGATCCGTAAGATGTTGGCTCCAGTCTGGAAGAATGATGGGATTATTAAATGTGCAGAGAGAGTGGTGAAAAATTGTATTGCCTGATGCATAATCCTGGCAAGGGAATCCCTACTCCTGCTGGTCACTTCGCTCCTCCCTCTTGCCCTTTTGAAGTGATTCAGTTAGACTTCATTCACATGGATCGGTGCAATAACTTAAAGTACGTCCTGGTGGTAGTTTGTGCTTTCTCCAGATGGGTCGAAGCATACCCACTGAAGGACAATGAAGGACAATACTGCCTTGTCCACTGCCAAAATCCTTCTCAAAGAATACTTCCCCAGATTTGGAATGCCACGGATTGTATGGTCAGATAATGGAAGTGAATTCGTAGGAAAAGTTATGCAGAGTGTGTGTGCCGGCTTAGGGATAAAACAGAAGTTCCACAGTGCGAATCATCCCCAGTCAGCTGGTTTAGTTGAGGGTTACAATGGCACCCTCAAACTGAAACTTGCTAAGATACAGGCATCCACGGGTTTATCCTGGCCAGATGCACTACCCTTGGCTTTATTATCAACGAGAGCGACTGTACATTCTAGAGTAGGGCTTAGTCCCTATGAGATAGTTTTCGGTCGTCCCGCTAACATTTGGGGAGTGCCTAGGCCAAAGGAATTTTGTTCTCTGGAATATCCAATGTTGATTGATTACTTTTACGACTTGACTGCTAAATTGAGTCTTATTCATCAACAGGTTTTCGATGCGTTGCCAAAGCCACCGGAGAGTCCAGGTCATCAGCTGAAACCAGGTGACCACGTTGTGGTGAGGAACTTCGCCAGGACAAAGAACCTTCAGCCCAGATTTGTTGGCCCCTACCAAGTTCTACTAGCAACGAGAACTGCTGTTCGTGTGGCCGGACGCAAGCACTGGATCCATACGACACATGTCAAACGTGTGCCCCTGCCATTACCTTATGACGACTGGATTAAGAAGGGAATTGGTGCCTCTGAGTCCGAGCGAACACCCAAGTTTGTCCCTTTTAGCGATGCCGAATTGATAACTGACACATCGAACTCTGACTCTCCTCCTGAAACCACTCCTTTGAACTCTGAACATTTGTCCTCTGCATCTGAAGAAACTCTGCCATCTGCGAACCTGAACATTGCAACATCCACTAATGATACACTGTTTCCGGATCAAACAGTTCCTGCAAAACTAAGATACAATTTACGGTCTTGTAATATGGACAAATAAAGCAGGAAACTGCCTATTATGATATTTGAATTCTAACATTTTGCCTTTAGCCAGGAAGTTTGTTATTGATTTATTGTTTTTAAAATTACCTTGCCGTCTGGGTAGCCGTAGGGTCGTGGCTGTGTGCCTAGTTGAATCTGCAGGGATCAGACACAAGGTCGATCTTTCTGTTAGTTCTGGGAACTCCCAGGACTGATAGAGGCATTTTCATCTACGTACACATCATCAGTGGTCGCGAGCGGATTGTAGAAGATGGAGCTTCCTGCGCTGCAACGAGAAAATGTGATTTATGTTCGCAGAAACAGACTTTACAGAATTCTCTACAGCAAATGTTTTCTGATGCAATGTGCTATTACGTTTTTAATTGTTTTGATAACGTTGGTGGGTGGAATTGTCTTCGGTGTGAATTTGATTTTTGTGCCAGTAACTACAGTACCTCCCCTTGATCCTGCTACTTCTACTGTTTCTTCTATGCACTCTTTCCACTCATTTCCTGAACATGAGCAAGCTCGACGCTCAGAATTCATCAATAACACTTTCGTACAACTCTTGCACCAACACCAACTGGTAGTTAACACCACAGACTGCTGGGTGTATGGCTTGATACCCCACACTATGGATAAAGGCATTCCCTATCTGGTATTGCCTTTTAGCTATAATGGATCATTTCAGGCCCTTCAGACCATTTTTGCTTATGCCCTTGAAACCTATCCTCCGCGTCCACCACGTTCCACTAAATATAACTCTGCCAACAAAGCGTTAGTCCAGGGAATTATTGACATGATCAAGGACGTCAATAATACTCCATCTTACCCTAGAGATGAATTACGAGTATATTTGAGTTGGAATTCATCAGAGTATCGCCTTAGTTTGGGAGAAAGCAAGCGTAAAAGCTCAACTCCAATCTGGGTCGTGCCTCACCGAGGTCAGGTCTGTTTGCAAGGAAATGGGAGAAATCCGAGAGCTCAGCTAGGGAGGAGTGAGTGCATTGAGACTTACGTGTTTCCGTCTAACTCCTCCCCTGCTTTTCTTACTGCTAGGGGTACCTACTTCATCTGTCAAGACAGAGCGTATACATGGTTGCCTGCTGACTTTTCAGGTTCATGTTATATTGCTCGACTGTTGCCTCCAAAGTACACTGCTTCATCTGATTATCACAAGACCAGAGTAGCAAGAGGTGTCTTCAGCAAGGAAGATACCGCTGGTCAGGAAGCTGGAGACTTCTTCAAAGGTTTCCTTCCGTTCTGGGGGCCTATGGCCAATAGTAGAAACATACGTCAGCTAACACGGGTAGTTGAATCTACTATTACCGAAACTGCTGGTGCCCTTAGCAACTTGACAGCTGAGCTTCAGGCGGATAGACTCATGACGTTGCAGAACCGTATGGTTCTAGACGTAATACTTGCAGATCGAGGTGGGGTATGCAGAATGATCCAATCGAGCTGCTGTGTTTTTATTCCCAAAAATGCTCCAACTGTCTATGAGGCGATCTCTAAGCTACACAAGATTTCCGACTCTATACATGTAGACAAGGGAAACAGGTCCTTCATGGAGTGGTTTTGGACTCTGATATCAGCGTGGGGATGGAAGGTTCTGATGGTCATTGGTGTCATCTTAGTATTCCTGTTCTCGTGTTGTCTGATTATCCAGTGTGGTCCAGCTCTGTGTAGTCTTTGTGCTGCAACCTGTTTTAGAAAACCACCTGCGTTTGGAGAAAAGGCACGAGAAAGGATGATGATACAACAGCATATCACTGACCTGATGAGCATAGAGTTAGATTCTGACATAGACTGAGTAATTGCCTATGTAAGGGCAAAAGGAGGGTCTGAGGTTCCGTGACGATTTGAACCCGTGTTTTCAATATTGTCGGAAATACATAATTTTGGTATCAATGAACCGCAAATGATCCATTTAGCATATCCTGGTGTTTTCGCTATGCTACTAGCAAGAGTACTCCTGATACAAACACATTTCCGATCTACCCATGGCATCCATCTTAGATCATGGCAGCCATTTTGTGTTTCTTGCCCTCACATACGCAATAACCTCTGATTACTTCATCTCGATTAAGGACACGTAGGCTTAGCCAGCGATTCACCTTTTCCAGTGACACGTGCACCTTAGAACAGAACACGCTGTAACTGCATGACTCGACAAAGGCTACCTCCTCTGCCCGAGGCCAGTCCTGCTATACTGGTTCTTGTGTTCGTTGGCCTGATCATGATTAGGCGGCCGAGGCCGGTAGCCTTGCCCATTTACAACCCACAAACATCTCTTATCCTGCTTTTCTATCTTCTGCACCTGGCTCTGCTCCTTTCCTTCTGGGCCTTTATTAGGGGGAGGTAACGAAATTTACGATGAGGCGGTCCGGGTCTTGAATGAAAAGTTGACATGAGATTATGATGGAAAAGTGGGAACCCCTCGTTCGTAATGTTTTGACATCAGATATTGTCGACGATTCCTGTGCAACGCCAAATATTTATTGTTTAGGACACAAAGGTTTGGGAATGTATTACATGTAAAGAATTTGCCTCAAGCTCAAATTTTAGTATATAAGGAGCAAACCCTTTTGTACAAATCGAACAGGCTCCTAGATTCTGCTCTGTGTAGTTTCTGTGACTTCTGTGTCCCTGCAGTAATAAACCTTTGGTCTTTGACGCCACCATCGAGAAGCCCGTGTTTCTGTTTATTTGTGCACCGAGACAGGTGGAACTCCGGGGTCTTCGGGTGTTATCCCTGACACCTCTGGACAGAACCAAAAAGTCCAGAACTCCAGGTGGGGGATTTATATTCTCACTCCAGTCAGTAAACTGTAGGGGAAGTGTTTGCTTCGGGAGTGGAAACATTTAATATTCCCCTTCCAGTCTGTGCAACCGTAGGGAAAATGTTGGATTATGGAGGGGTAACATTTACTATTGTCACTGCAGTCATTGCAACAGTAGGGAAAGTGTTGGATTGCAGAGGAGAAAAATTTAATATTCCCACTCCAGTCAGTGAAACTGTAGAAGTGTGATGGATTGGGGAGAGGAAGAATGTAATATTCCCAGTTCAGTCAGTGCAACAGTAGGAAAAGTGTTGGATTGCGGAGAGGTAAAATGTTCTATTTCATTCCAATCAGTGCAACTGTAGGGAAAGTGTTAGATTGCGGAGAGGTAAAATGTACTATTCCGACTCCAGTTAGTGCAACAGTAGGGAAAGTGTTGGTTTGTGGAGGGGTAAAATTTACTACTCCCGCTCCAGTCAGTGCAACATTAACAACAAGTAAAATACCTTAAACAAAATCCAAATAATTAAAAAACAGTAGATAAATTTAAAAATATGTTGAATACAAAATCGAAATATATTTTACTTGTTTGTTGTCTTACAAACAACCCAGTGGCCACGTTTCACAAATTCTTCCCAGAAGGATAGTGGCAGGTTCTCTATATCGCGTAAAGGGATATGGATTCTGAGGGCAACATTTTATTGGTGTAGAACCATGGGACCAGGGCTTTCAGTTACTCTACATAAAAAACAAGTCTACAGTGGCGTAACAGGGGGTGCAGGGGTGCAGTTCACCCTGGGTGGAACAAATTTTGGGGGCGGCGGCCTGGCCCCACACTCCCCCGCTCTTCCATGAGTTTGCCACGGGGTCGGCAAACGAGGGAATCATTGCCTGTACCCCCGCTGTTCAGTGCAGCGACAGGGCGGCAAAAGCAATACCCGCCACAGGCGGCACTCTGCCTAGCTACGCCACTGCAAGTCCAGCTTCTCAATGAGCTCTAACAAGGAGGAGACCAAGGAGTTCAAGCATGAAGATGGAAAACAATTCATCATTTGTGATCTATTTTCTTGATCTTGTGGATCCTACCAAAAATATAGTGTTAGCAATTCCCAGTATATGAAAAAAATATGGTGCTTTTGTTCATCCTGTCCCCATCCTATTAAATTATCAGTCTAACAGACTGTACTAATAGGGACTCAATTCCATCTCCAAGACTGCCGCTCACCCCATGGTGTCTAAAGAACAGTAATTTAAACTCTTCTTCAACAGTAAAGTCAGATTCTAAGTCACAGTTCTGAAAATGCAGCTTTAGAAATTTGGCATTTTCTTGTGCCAAATATTTGGCACCTGCATCCTGAGTCAAAGGACTTGGTGTAGCTGGCAGTTGATCTTTGTGTCTTGCTCCCAGATAGTGAGACAAGCGGGGAAGCGGGGAATAGATGTGGGCAAGATGGGCCATCTATGATTTAATAGGAGGGCAAAGCTGTCACCTACCACACCTACACACCACAAAGACTCTCCCTGAGCACACTCACAAAGGGTTTTACACTAGTGTTTTGTGCCTCCAGACAAGATGGTGCCAGGACAGGGAGGCAGGAAGTTCAAAACATTTCTGAGGGTGAAAACCTTCAGAATCTTCTCCTACTCCAAAGCAGAGCCTCCGGGACAGAAAACGTTCCAACCAAATTGAACCCTGCACATGATGTGACTGCTGTGAGTCTTGCACTCCCCCCAAGTGGTGCCACACTAATCCTGGACCCATGAAAGGGGGCAGAAAGTGCTCGGTCAGCGCAGCTGTGGTCCAAGGTGAATCAACGCAGCCCGATGCATTGCCTCAAAGCCCCACATCAGATCCCTTGCTGTGAGGTGCATCACTCACACAGGATCTTACAACTCTTTGGGACCACTGCTACCTGACTCATCCTTGACGCAGGACCTCACAATACAGCCCCCCAACTCCTCAGAACCGCAGATGCATAATGCATCCTCAATGCAGGATCACGCTGTGCTCTGCAACCAGGGTCGAACTAACTTGGTCAATTTATTCAGCCCGTGGTCCAGTGTGGTCTGCCTGAACTTGTGACTGTGTCCCGGTCTGGCACTGCCAGATAACCAGAGTTAGCGCTTTGTAATTCTGGGCACTATTTCCAATTACATCTTTAAGATTGCACATCTCTGGTTCTATTGATAAGATTTTGGTCATTTTGGTCTCAAGTAATTTATTCAATTTTTATTTATTTTTCTAAAGTGCTATGAGGATTCTCTTGTATTGCACTTTTTGAAGTGCTACATAACTATTTCATACATTGCCTCTAAGTTAAGTCTGACTGCTTTGTGTCAAGCTACCAGAGGGTTAAGCACAGAGTAATTTGGGGTTGCTTGTGACTTTACCGTCACAGAGGTTGTGATTGAAGCTTGAGTAGGGTTTCACTCCATAAAACAGTAATCTTATTTCCTACACTGGGGCTAGGTAGTGACTTTTCCATGAACCAGGCACCAGAGGTACAGTCTTCTCTTTGCTAGCCCATGGATCAAGATGTGCAGCCCAGCATCTGGTGCAGCCTTTCTTGCTAAGACCACGAAACAGCAGGGCAGTCCTTCTTCTGTCCTCTCTACAGTCACGATGTGACCTGAGGTCTTGGTCTAAGGGGTATCATATTTATGCCCAAAAAGTTCACTTGGGATGTTGCCAATAGGACTTCTTTTGCATGATGATGGCTTCATGCAATGTGTGGCATCTAGCTATCCCAGAGTGCACTTTTCTTCCCACTCCAAGATGGCAGAACCCCTCTCTTGGTGCGTGGTGCTTGGTAGTCCACCCTAATGGTGTGGCTACCTGGGAGTAATTTGCCCACAGAAAAAAAACAATTAGAAACTGGTCTTCCCTCTCTCTCCATGACACCAACCCGTCTATCTCAACACAAGTGCAGCCCTTCTTGTGTTTGTCCATTATTTGCCCTTTAAAGGCGACTTCCACTTTGAAGCTCACCTTTTGGGCTCACACCTTGTGTGACTTCCTGCCAGGGAGAGGTAAAAACCTCTACCAACGGCAGACCTCCATTGTTCCCACTCCTAGCAGTTATTCACACCTCTCCTTAGGAGGGCAGTAGTATATCTTGTGTCCAGCATCTGTGAATAGCCACTGGAAAACTTGGGCAACAGAGTGGCAACTCTGTAAAAGTAGCATATGGTGAAAAGTAACATTAAATTCAACTTGAGCATAAAGTTGGGTTTAATATGATGATTATTTTGAATCTTTAAAGTACCAATCAGTAATCCCATTCAGAAGTTAGCAAAACGTACTCGCCAATGGGGCTACTGGTTTTTTTTGCAGAACAATGACAATTTTTGATTTCTACTGTTAGGTCATATAGAAATACATGTCCTACTTTTTACCATATAACACCCTGCCTTAAGACTCAATAAGACGACTGTAGGGGTGACTTATCTACATTAAAAAGGCAGACCTGGGCTTTGCAATTAACTTAAATGAAAAAGTTAGAGTTAGGAGTTTAAACCATCTCTGCCAGTCTGCAGTGGCAGGCTGGGAGAGGTTTTTATGTTGTCACATCGAGGGTGACACAATAAGTACTTCAGCCTTGGTGGGACTCTTTAGCTTACAGGCTTTGGTTACTCCTGGTACCATATAGTAGGAACTTGTGAGTAAAGTTATTCCAATTGGGTATAAGCCAATCAAACATATACTTTTAAATGTCAGTGAATTGGCACTGAGGTCTGGTTAGCAGGGCTCAGTGCACTCTCAACGTTGAAAAACTAGCAGCATCAGTCCCAAACTTTGGGGGTGATAATGCAAAAAGGAGCATTTCCTTAGAGTACTCACATACCATAGATTGATCCTTGATCTGGAACGAAGGCCTCATACAATGGGGAAATGAAGCAGGCACTATAGCACCGCCACTAAGACTGGAACACCAATATATGTACATGTAGGCTCCAAGATGGAGACACTGACACCTGGGCAGAGTAGCATTGACACTTTGACAATGGCAAATATAAAATAAAAGAAAGTCACCAGAAATAATAATGGGGCACCGACAAATGAACAATCGCACTGGGGCACTGACATGGAGACATTGCCATAGGAACAAAAACACCATCAACCATTGGGGAGAGGAGGTGGCCGAATGGCTAGGGCGGTCAAACTCGACCCTGGGGAACTAGGTTTGAGTCTCGGCAATGATGCTTAACATCCTGTGATTCTGGGCAAATCCCTTAATCTCCCCGTGCCTAACAAAAATGAATGTGTCCTCATGTTATGCAACTGGTGCTATGTAAAGCGCTCTGATACCCAATTTGGGTCAAGTTCGCACTATATAAAACTCTGTAAAATAAAAAAAAACATCAACACATGGACATTTGGAAAATGACATGTACGGACACTGACCCTGACACAGATACATTTAAAAAGAGCTACTGATACACTGAGGGTTCACAGACACAGGGAAATAGACGCACAAAGACATAGGGTCATTTGGTTGAAACACAGGAAGTCCTGCTAATGAAGACATTCTGGTGATTACTAGCTACATATATGTAGGGAAGAATTCATGAAAAAGGTTGATATTTGTCCTGCTTAAAAGTGTTGGCTGGGCAGTCATCGCAGCTAGCAGGGGAGGAGTGGTTGGTAAGCATGGGCGAATTTTGCGAATCTGGCGTTCGCGAATTTGCGTATTTGCGAACTTGCAATCCGCAAAATCCGCGAATTCTCGCGAATTTGCAGATTTTTTTGTTTTTATAGTGTTCGCAAGGGTTTCTGCCAGTTTGCGAGGATTTTGTACCAGTTCGCAATTGCGAACTTACTTGTCGGCACGCAACGGTTGCGATTTTGTTATTTCTACGTCTGGTTCACCATCACAGGTTCACAGCACCCTCTGTTTCAACACTGCCACCCTCTGTTTCACCCATGCCACCCTCTGGTACATCAATGCCACCCTCTGGTTCATCATCATCACTGTAGATTATGGGGGGAAAAAGCAAGCACACCTGCCCTGCTTCAACTGACATGAATTAATTTGGGGTTGATTTATTAATGTGTCACTGTTTTAAAATTCCAGTCTGGCACCTGCTTCCTTATCTGTAATTTGCTTTCTGTTGCAGTGCATTTTTTTTTCCAGGACCTTTGTGGCCAACTTGTAGCTATTCTATGATCCGGCTGTGAGGGTCAGAGCAGGGTCATACAATTGTTGCAACTAGCAACTGAACTCTGGAGGGTCCCCAGTCAGGAAGCACTACAGGGAATAGTTACTAATGATGAATTTGAACTTTTGCACCTGCTGAGTGCTTTCAGTTTAGCAAAACTCGTTTTTCTGCTGAACAGCAAATGTAATGCCCCAAACAAACTTGCTTGTGAAAGTTGATTTCTAATCCAAAAGTGATCCAAAGAAAGTCAAAAGGCCTCAAATCCAAAAGAGGGCAGGCAAATGTCAACCTGAGGAGTTATTCTGATAAAAATCATCATTTTCAGAAGGTCTATGCTGCTTGCTAGTGGATTTCTTGTGCAGAATTGCAAATTTTGTAATTTCGCGAGTGCAAGATTGTTGCTGCCCGCCGCACCTAAATGTTCGCAATCGCTTACTTACGCCGCAAGTCGCAAAATTGTATCACCAAGAAAAAAAAATCAGCTGCGTGCGAATTTGCGGATTTTCGGTAAATTCGCGAGCGTTCGCGGATCGCGAATTTACCAAAAATCCGCAAAATCCGCGAGCGGAACGGATTTTCCGCCCATGCTTAGTGGTTGGTGCTCTTCAGTGCACATGATGGTTTGGCTGGCTGTTTTGGGCAGGCCAAACAGTCATGCACACTTAGCACGTTGCCACCTGGCTTGAGAGCATGCACCGACTCCCACTCCCTGTCTGAGCTCCGAACCAGGGTGCTCAGACCAATCATATTGCTGCTGTCCTGCTGGTGACAGAGGTGTTATGATTGGCTTAGGGCAGTTTTGGAGCCTGTGTGCGTCATTACACGAACAGAAGAGAATGCTGGAGAGGCGTCGGGTGGCAGCCAGGTAAGGGAATTTTTTTTTCTACCCCCCCATGCCTATGCCCACCTGTAGCATTCCATGGCAGCCACCACAACTCGTAATTGTTTGCTAGGTGGTTCAAATAAATGGACCGTTGAGAGATACTGTTTCCTGTGGGCTCAGCGAACTGCAGAAGGCAATTTTGATTTCATTGATTTTATACATTGACATTTGGAAAGCTCCACAAGTCATTCGTAGAAGGCTTCATGGCGTAGGTAAAGCTATGGAGTTCAGAAGTCAGGAATAAAAAAACAAGAATTTATGTCCAATTACAGAAATATAGAAGTATGAAAATGAAATTAATATGAATATAATTCCTAGAATATTTAAAAAAAGATAAGCAAAGATTTAGTCATGGCCATCAGATATGTATTTGATGTCTTTATGGTACATCTAGATGTTTTGAGTTCTCTTAGTGATTTGAACAGATTATTCCAGAGTCCAGACCCTCTCACTTTGAATATATAGTGCCTGTATCTCTGCAGGAGAGATTTAGACCAAATAAGGCTTTATCTGTTGACAATGGCGGATTAGGCTCTAGAGTATATGACGCCTTTATCTGCTACAGATAATGCAGTTTGCTTTCTTTTGGCTTGGCACATGAGACATAAAACTTTCAAATCAGTTGAATTGTGAGTTATGCCAAGATAAGCCTACTTCCACTTCTCAAATAATTGCTTTGAGACTAAAATTATTCCAAGAGCCCGCATCTGCAATAGTAGCTTCCAGGAGCATTTCATTTTATTTTTGTTTTTGGTATGTACACAGTGGGAACATAGTCCAACAGTATATAGTTCAGAGGAACATGAGTTAGATGCAGTAGGATGCGTGATGGGTATTTGACACAGCTCGTGTATTGCTGAAGCATGACGCAGGTGTGGGGCACTATAAGCAGTGCCTAATTTGACACTTTGGGATGCGAACAGTACATAACACAAACAAAGTCCTACAAAACATCTTAGCAGAACTTTTTCTTCATCATTTTACTCATCATTTAGACTTTCTCCACAGCCTCTGTATTTCATTCTATGCAAAATATTGAATTCGGTAACACCATCCTTCCAAGAGTTGGTGGATTTGAGTGTAGTAGTAGTTACGAGTGAGTAAGGCTTCGGCCTAGAGGCCCTGCATATAATGAACTAATGGAGCGAGGGGCGTGAAGAGAAGTGTGGGCTAGGATGGAGGCCCCTCAGTGGTGTTGGGGACACTTGGAGGTTAGAAAATAAGGGGACACAGTAACACATTGCCAGGCATGGTGGAGTGGACCTTGGCCCCTAGAAGGTGGGAGGCAATGCAGCTGGCATGTGGAGGCATTAGTGGGTGAGAGCTGGCACAGGAGGAAACCTTGGAGCGGAGGGGTGCTGAAGAACAAAAGGGTGCCACAGTAATAAACAGTCCTGTTGTAAAGTAAACCAGCTCTCCCTGCCATAGGCAACTGTTGCTCCAGTTTTTTTACACACCCGCCATCGAGGCTGGGGTACTCACCTCGACCACATCTTTCTAAGCTCTATTCTCCATCCCTCACTCTTCCCCCACACATCTCTCCTTCCACTCTCTCTATCACACTAGTTTACCTCGTTTTTTCATTATTTGTCCCTTTCCCTCCCTCTATCGCATGTGTTTCGCCTTGTCTATCTTTATTGAACCCTTGATCTCTCCTTTCCTATTCCATTTTACTCTTCTCTCTTCTCTCTTTTGCTCTGTAAATCTTTTGTTCCTCATTTTGTGAAAAAGGGCCCCTGATAAGTGTAAAGTTCCTGGGTCAGGGCAATTAATTTATGGAAAATAAAACACCCAGGCAACATATAAATACTGCCATAGTTCAGGTAACACAAACGTGATGAATAAAAAATAAAAAAAAAACTAACGCACAGAAAAATGTATTTAATCAATTGTGTAAAAATGTCACAAGATGAATCATTGATAAATCTTTTGTTCCTCTTCACTTCTCTCTCTCTTTCATACCCATTCGTCCACTCACTCTGTAGATCTTTTCTGCACCCATGTACCTCTCACCCTTCCTCACTCTCATCTCTCCCTGTTTTGCTCCTTCACTTTGTGGATCTCTCCTACACTCCCATCTAACTATTGCCTCTCTATCTGACTTTTGCCCTCACTCTGCACATCTCGACCCTCTTATAGCATCTCACTCCCTCTCCCCTCTAATTTTCGTGTCCACCGGCCAGTTCATCGCACACCCACGTATGTACTGCTATAACATGATGCAGCCAAACAGGTCTCAGAAAGCCCTTCGACCCAGTGCTTTAAATTGAAATGGCAGAAATGTAATGATTTATTTAGAACCAGCAACTCCTCTCAAAGCTCAGCCAGAAGCTTGAATCCCAGTTTACCTGCTGGGATCCTGTGCAGAGTGTCCTACCTGTCAGGGCACTCAGTCATTATTAGGCAAACATTGAAGGCACCGATAACACCCTAAAAAGGGGAACAAAAACAGAATCCAATAAAAGTGCTGTGCATGCTTTGGGGTAATAGTCCTAGCTATACAGAGTCTGGAAAAGTATGGTATTTTATACTATGACTGAGTCACTAACAACACCGGTATACTCCACTCGCTAGTGGAACTCTGCAGAATCTCTCAGAGTTTTTGGCAACTCCACCAAATTCCGTGGAGGGAAACACTGCGAGCTCCGCTCAGGCCTATCAAAAAGTGGTCACTGACCATGTAATTGGTGATATAATATGTGAGGTCATAAGCAGTGCATTGTGGGAGCTTAAGTTATAGTCAGGCAAGCTAACTGTAAATGCTGAATTTCACTGATTTTGTATGAGTAAAATCTGAGCCTAAATATCATGTCACCATACCCTTTGTTTTTTCAGTGAATTTTTATGGTTTTCCTAATTCTATCTCCTAACTATAACATCCCTATAACCTTTAATTTTTTCATTGAATTTCTAAGATTTTTTAATGTTGTTTACTAACTATAACATTGCTTTAACCTTTGTTTTGAGCTCTGGCCAAGCTAAAGGAAACTGCTATATCCTGGGCTGGGCACCCTGGGACATAGCAGGAGCCAGCCGTGAAGGGTGGCAGTCCCCAGGGCCATTTATGTGTCCAGGAGGGCCCTCCTTTTATCTGAACAGACTGGCCTGGGATGTTGTGTTCCCAGGGCCTGGGGGGAGGTAGCCCTCTAATTACTTTTAATTTATTCCGGGGAGGTAGGGTGTTCCTGCGGTATAAAACCACCACAGGGAGGGGTCCATACAGCCACCCTTGAAATTTAAACCACAGGCACAGGGGGGGTGGTCCCCTGAGCTCATAAGAACCCCTGGAGGGAGGTCTGTATGGCCTCCCTCTATTATATTATAAAAGCCCCAGGAGGTGGTGGTTCCCGGGGCTTAAAAAAGCCTAAGAAGGGGAGACTCATGTGCCCCCTCTTTTTTTTTATCCTGCATGCCCCAAAGACCTGGCCCACCCTGTGGCTCAACCGTAGAGAAGTGCGGGAGCCCACGCTTCTTTTTAAAAAAGATTTGGTGGGGAGCCTAAGATCCAGCATGGCTCCTGCCGAAATGTTTTTGAAACAAATACTTTTTTGACAGGGGTTCCAGGGGAATGCTAGGACCAGAGCTTGAGCGTTAATATATTTCTACCCTGCACCCTTTTATATTTTTTAACATTTTTTGCAGTGACTCAGCTGAAGCCGAGTCCCAAGATGGCTGCCAACACTTCCTTCCTGGTTGAAGTGTGGTCAACCAATCACATTTCTGCACATGGCCTGTCAGATACTTGGAGGATTCATGTCCCTAAATATCCAAATTTGGTTTTATTTAAATAACTTTAGAATTACTGAACAGATTTACACCAAATAACAAAAAGCACTCTTTCTGGACTAAGAGGTAGCTTTCTACATTTCTCCCTATCTATCTCCTGGTCAGGGACCTGTTCTCTCCCCCTGCGTCTCTGCTTGTAAGTACCGCTGCCGTCACTGTTGTCACGCTCTGTTCTGCCAGGGGTTCGAGGCCCGCTCTGTGCTCGAATTTCGCTCAGTATTGTTTTTAATTTACTTTTTATATTGTCTGCGCCTATGTTGCTGTCGTCACCGGAGACACTACTTCGAACATGAATGGCATCCACTCAGGAGCCCCCACGGATCCCTGCCCACCACACATCTTCCACCAAGCAGCAACTGCCATCGCTCCGGAACTATGACGCCCTGCTCAAGGGGACCTCAGCAGATTCCATGGACCTCAAGAACTACAGAATGATCTTCCTCCTCACTTTCGCAAGCAAAGTCACAGAGAAACCGTCATTGGCCAGCTAACAAAATTCCACGAAGAAATCTCCATCCTCGACCCCTCCCAATCTGGATTCCGCAGCAACCACAGCACAGAGACGGCCCTGCTCTCCACCACAGATGACATCTACACCCTCCTCGACCAAGGACACACCACAGCCCTGATCCTCCTCAACCTCTCTGCAGCATTCAACACCGTCTCCCACTGCAACCTCACTGCCAGACTCCACAAAACTGACTTACAAGGTACTGCCCTCGACTGGATACGCTCCTTCCTTACCGGCAGAAACTAACAATTCAGAATGCCACCTTCCTCTCCGAACTCAGGGAAATTAACTGCAGAGTACCCGAAGGATCGTCGCTCAGCCCCACACTCTTAAAAATCTACATGGCCCCCCTCGCCACCATAGTCAGACAGCACAGACTCAGCATCATATCCTACACTGACAACACCCAGCTCATCCTCTCCCTCACCAGGGACCCCATCACCACCAGACTCAGTTTCCATGAAGGTATGAAGGACATCGCATCCTGGATGAGCAGCAGGTGCCTGAAAACTCAACTCAGAGGAGACAGAGGTCCTCCCCCTCGGGCCTTCCCCCTCAGCATGGGACAGCACCTCATGGCCCACCACCCTCGGAAGCCCTCGAACCCCCACAGACCATGCCCAAAACCTCAGCATTGTTCTCGACTTTTCCCTCTCCATGACCCAACAGGTCAACGCCATTGCCTCCAGCTGCTTTAACACCTTCTGCATCCTCCGAAAGACCTTCAAATGGTTCCCTCTGAATCAAGAAAGACCGTCACCTATTCCCTCTGCACCAGGATCATGAAGCCTCTGCTCTACAAACTCCAGACCATACAGAACAGCACAGCCAGACTGATCCTCGTCATCCCTCAACACAAACAGATCACCCAACACCTGTGGAAACTCCACTGGCTCTCCGTCAAGAAGAGAGTTACCTTCAAGATACTCACCCACGCCTACAATGCCTCCACAACACCAGACCCCAATACCTCAATGAAAGAATTTCCTTCCACATACCCAAGAGAAGCCTCCTATTCGCCGACCTTGCCCTCGCCAAAAAACCTGTGCATCCACAGAACCAGAACAGGTGGAAGAGCCTTCTCGTACATCGCGACCAAGACCCGGAATGAGCTCCTGATCAATATCAGACATGCCCCCTCCCTGTACATCTTCAGGGAGGCACTCGACCTGGATCTTCGACTGGGAAGAGCTGCTCCCCCAAGAGCCTTGAGACCCCCATGGGTGAGTAGCGCGCTTACAATTCCTTGATCTATCTATCTATCTATCTATCTATCTATCTATCTATCTATCTATCTATCTATCTATCTATCTATCTATCTATCTATCTATCTATCTATCTATCTATCTATCTATCTATCTATCTATCTTTTAGTGTATAGGGTGCATGAAGGTATTTGGGTGGCAAATGTATTATTAGACTTTAGGGCGGCTAAGAGTATTTGGGTGACATTATTATTTTTATGGTTTAAGGTGGGTTAGGGTATTTAGGTGGCAAATATATATATATATATATACCTTTGATAGATTGATGACCTGTTTTTAATCTGGCAGGGTACTCAAAAGGAGGCTGAACTTTTTGTCAATCAGTTGAACAATAATGATTAGAATCTAGAATTTACATCTAACATAAGCACATCCTCTGTATGTTTTCTAGATTTGGAAGTATACATAGAATTTGACACCACAGCAACTAGGCTATACAGAAAGCCAACTGCTGGCAACACTGTCCTCCATGCAGCAAGCCAACATCCCCACACATAATAGACAGCATCCCTTTCGGGGAGATGCTGCGCATTAGGAGAATTTGTAGCTCAGACGATGAGTGTTTGAAAGCTCAGGAGGCTAGTAAATCTCGCTTCCTTGCGAGGGGTTATTCAGTGAAGACAGTGGAAAAAGCCATGGCTCGCTCTATCAATATGACGAGAGCACAGGCACTAGTTCCTAGAACAAAGACAGCTATTTCCTGCACTAAGACTAAATCTTAGTCATCTAGAGTCATAGTTACCTACAATAGACAACACAAGGAAATTCGTAAGATTTTCAGCCGCAATTGGAACCTGGTAACCGGGGATCCGGTTATTGGGGAACTAGTTGGCAGAAAACCTGAATTTTCCTTCAGAAAATCCATTTCAATGGCCGACAGATTGGTCAAAAATCATTTGGATCAACCATCATCCAAAACCTTTATGGCACTTAGCAAAGGTTTTAAAAAATGCTCAATCTGTAAGGCTTGTAAATTTGGTTGTAGTAGAAAACAATATATGACTCCTTTTAAAACTGAACCTCAGTTTATTACAAAACAACTGACCTGCAAGACTGAGTTTGCGGTCTATGTGCTGCAGTGCCCCTGTGAGCTCCGGTATGTGGGTAGCACCCGCCTACCGGCTCACAGGCGGATATTGCAGCACATAAGAGCAATCAATACCAAGGACCAATCGTATCCCGTAGCTTGCCATTTTGAGATTGAGAGTACCCATGATAGTGACCCGAAACATCTGACATATTATGTCATCGACAGTGTCTTGCACCTGAAAAGGAGTGTAAATAGGGATGCACTTCTCAGGGTCCTGGAGACGCGTTACATCCTTGAATTAGACAGCCGCACTCCAGGAGGGCTCAACGCCAGCGAGGATTTGTATACCTGTTTATGATAACATTCTTATAAACAGAAACAATAAACCATCAATAGATTGTACTTGGGGAACTATTGAGAGACATTAATTTTTTACATTAAGTATAACAAATTATTCTCTTTTGATGTAGGTCCTTTAGTTCATTACAGTTGGTTTATTTTATACATAGTATACCAATTAATTTCAGGATTCAATTGCTTTAGTAGGGGCTCCTACTACAGTTTTCTCTAATTAATGTTTTCTTGGGATAAAAATGAATGTTTTTAATTGTATGAACTTTGCATTAAAAATAGCACTTTCACTTTTTCAGATTATTTGCACTATGCTATGATTGCTGCTCTATACCATTTACATTGGATTTTAATGTTGTATAATGCTCAAAACATCCACAGAATATGAATTTGCACTAAGCACTTTATTATAACCCCACAGGGGGTAAACATAGTTTTGCAGGCTTCTCTTTTGGAAACAATTTGAGATTTTTACTATCAACATCAACTAAATGTTTTTAGTGATTGCAATATATATTTATTTATTCTATGTAAATATGTAAATATGTATATATGTCTTATACCATAGGCATACTTTGCACATTTTTAAATACTTATGAGCAAATGTAAATACTCACTGAGAGTTTAATCTTTTTGAATGCATAGACTGTGGATATTTATTCGTAGTCTTCTTTCTGTTTCCATGATGAGAAGCCTAATGAATGCTTAGTGGGAGGCGGAAATGTTGAGTCCGCCCTTTGTGTTGATTATTTAAATCCAATGATGGTAATGTGACCTTACCATGTGACCAAGACTGTGGAGACAGTCGAAACGCGTAATGGCGGACAGGCTCAGCAACATGCATAAATAAAGCACCTTGTTGTTTGGCACCGAATCTGGGTTCAGCTCTTCGTTCTTCCGAGACCGATTAAATTAACTAATTGGCGGCGCAGGCTTGCGCCAGAACGAGCATTGTTTTATATATATATATATATATATATATATATATA
Organism: Lissotriton vulgaris; assembly: GCF_964263255.1. Lineage (NCBI taxonomy): Eukaryota > Metazoa > Chordata > Amphibia > Caudata > Salamandridae > Lissotriton > Lissotriton vulgaris. Next base: position 499,104,480 of record NC_141695.1, read on the forward strand.
TATATATATATATATATATATATATATATATATATATATATATATATATATATATATATATATATATATATATTACCTACTGGCGGTAGCCATTAGGTATATATATATATATTACCTACTGGCGGTAGCCAGTAGGTATATATAGTTAGGACCTAGTTTCCATAGGAAATCCCCAACATTCTATTGGGAATAACTTTGGCGCTGGTTGATGAATCTTCGCAAATTTCTCAGAGAAGATGGCTCGCTCCGCCCCTCTCCTTCCCTGAAAGTTTGGGGGGGATTAGTCAAGTGGGGGCTGAGAAAAAATGGGGGTCCCAAAACGTGTTTTCTCCATGTTAATTTCCATAGGACCTTTAGACACGGCTACAGCCCGAACGGCTGAACGAAATTATTTGAAATTTGGTAAAATGGAAGAGACTGGTTCACAGATTACGCTTTTCTTTAAATGGTGTAAATCCGTCCAGTATTTGCTGAGAAAATTGCATTTAAAATCAATTATATATCTATATGCGCGCACCCGTGCGCGCACTGTCCCCGCCTGCCTGCCTGAAATTGGGCCGCCGCGCTGCCCGTGGCGACCTGGAAGTGCTGCGTGGCCGGCTGGAAATGCCCGCCCCCGCCCGAGGGGGAAGAAGTATGATGGCGGCTGACTCTGCAGGGCTCCTGTGATGGGAGGGAGCCCTGCCACCTGCAAGAGAAGCGGCTAAGTGCCCACCTCATTTTTGTCCCCGCCTGCCTGCCTGAAATCGGGCCGCCACGCTGCCCGCGGCGACCCGGAAGTGCTGGGGCCGTCCGGCCAATCCCAGCACGCCGGCCGGGAATGCCCGCCCCCGGCGCGAGGGGGAAGAAGGAAGATGGCGGCTGACTCTGCAGGGCTCCCGTGATGGGAGGGAGCCTTGCCACCTGGAACAGAAGAGTCGTCTGCGGCTGGGGCTCCCGTGTGCAGAAGGAATGCCAAAAGGAGAGAAGGGAGCCGCCGGCACCAGGATGAAGAGGAGGCAGGACGGAGAGGTGCGGGGCTCCCCTGTGCCGAGGGAGCCCCGGAGACCAAGAGGGAGGCTGGAGCAGTGGCGGAGGGGGCGCGGGGCACATTGTCGGTGCCAGCCCCCACCGCAGTCCAGCCGCCGCCCGGGTGACTGAGAGGTACTTCATAGCGCTTACTATTCTCCACTCACATCTATGCACACTGCTATTCTCCATTCACTTCTACGCACACTCCTGTTCTCCAGTCACATCTTCACTTCTACGCACACTCCTGTTCTCCACTCACATCTTCACTTCCACGCGCACCCCTGTTCTCCACTCACATCTACGCACACTACTATTCTCCACTCACATTTACGCACACTGCTATTCTCCATTCACTTCTACGCACACTCCTGTTCTCCACTCACATCTACGCACTCTACTATTCTCCACTCACATCTACGCACACTCCTGTTCTCCACTCACATCTACGCACACTACTATTCTACTCTCACATCTACGTACACTGCTATTCTCCATTGACTTCTACGCGCACTCCTATTCTTTGTTGGGCTTAGCTATCTAAATTGGGTGTCTCAAAGCCCAATAGTATTTAATTCCAGTGTTGGGCTTTTCGTCTCTTGTGTATATTTTTTCTCTTCCCGGTTTAAAGCAATGCTGCCAGGCTTAGCAAATTTGTTCTTGTCCTTGTGCTATTTTTAGTTGGGGTGTGGGTTAGGTGCCCTGAGGTGCTCTGCTATGCTTCCTTTAGCTACTACTAAAGCCAAATCTATAAACATGTTACTAGTATTCTTGAGTTTCTGTATGGGACATAAACCGAGCTTGATTTAGGAGTTAGCAAAGCCCTTCCAAAATAATGTTTATTCTATAATGTGTAGATAATCAAATGCCTCATCTAGGGCAGTCTCATACAGGGCATTTTTTTATCTATTGTTCCTAATTTCTGATTGATTCTCTTGGGCATTATGGGTGTGTTACGCAAATAGTTACATTGAATATATTTTAATTTTAGATTTCTGGTTGCTTGTGTACTATAGGGGCTTTTCCCACTCCATACCATTAAATCATCTCCCTACATTAATATGAGCGTCTGCAAGCCTATTTGGATATTTCCATAGAATCTGGCCAACTGCTTGCATCCATTTCCTGTTGTAAATAACAGATCTATGACTTCCTCTGTTTCAGGTTTTGAGGTGGTGGTTCCACATTTACAACTGATGGTCTTCGTTATTGCCCCATATAGCAGGAACTTATAAGCTAGAAATCCAAATCTTATATTAGATTTGCTAGAGGCATAGTTTTTCGTTCTTGTTAGAGGCTCCCCTCTGTAATTAATCAACCTTCTATCCAAGGTAGCATGCTGGAGGCCCTGAAGTAACTCTAGCCATTTGGAAACCCCGTTGGTGGTACAGAAGGTACCTACAGCGGCCTGTGTGCTGTCTTTTTTTCACACATGAAATGCATGAAGAGCCATTGTAATAATACTGACATTTCCTTTGTTTTGCCTTATCGAGATAATTTTTCAATAAGTAATAGTTGTCCTGAAGAAGGTGACAATAATTAAATTTTTAACAGAAACGCTGCATCGACATACAATATTTTTTGGGGCATAGACAGCTCGAAGGAATATGTTTTAGCATATTATGACACCTGGTATTGTAATGCTATTAAAGTGTGTTACACCTGTGTGCCCGAGGGCACCCTTATGTGTCCATGGGTTCCCAGCGTCATTTGTATCTGAGGGCAGAATGCCTCTGTAACTGATCTGTCACACCGCCCTCTCTTGTGTTGTGTGTTGGCCACACTTGTAGTCCAAGACAAGATGTTGTAGGCCGAATGCCTGTGGTTTGATCATCCCGAACTTGAGACATGTGCTGCCTTCTATTGCTTTAATGGGCACCAGTCGGGGGTTTCTCTCAACAAGATCTAAACCCAAGGGTAGGGTGGGGAGGGGTTAGTCCAGGAACTCGCAGACCACTGCCTGATTCTAGAAACAGGCATTTGCCAATTTTATAGTCTCGTAAAATCAAGTGCCCTGCGCTGTTTATTTTGTAACACGATTAGCCTTTGTCTGGCCTTTGATAGCAGACAAGTGCATAAATATTGCAAGGCTATTACATGATACCGGTTCATGTTAGCCTGTTCCACAGAGATAGCAGCCGCTTTTTATTTTGTCTATTGAAAATGCTGATGTTTCATTGTGTTTTGCTAACGGGGTCAGACCGCAGTTCAACGGAAAGCTTAACAGAGTCGCACGAAGCCATATGAAATGAGATACCACAGGTAGAGCCACGTTAACAACCTTCATGTGGGTCACGCTGACTAATGCTCACCAAAATGGCAAGGCGTGGCAAATGCTGAAAGTAATCATCGAGCCTTAGCTTAATTTTTAGGAATAGCTTTGATTGTTTTGCCAGGCTCAATCAATCAAAAATTCATGAATATAAAAACCTATAAAGATGAGTTTTTAATCAGTTCTTTTCATCAACTGCTGTGTTTAACTGTCAGCTCACTTCAACCACTGGCTCTGTTGCACTGTGAGTAACTGATTTGACTTAAGCACATGTGCACATTCACATAAAAAGAAGTGCACTTCAGTGTCAGTGGTAGCTGCAATTCTGTAATGTGGCTTTTTTCCCCTAGCCTTTATCCCTTCTTATTGTTTTTAATCATTCTTCTGTTTTTAAACTATGTCTTTAGGTTACAGTTAGTGAAAGTCCGTGGCACCCTTGCTTTACACCATTTAAAATCAATTGTTCTGTGATGTGTTTTAAAACTAAGAAGGGTTTCCAGAGCTGTTTTAAATGCAGCAGTGCTCTAAGAAGCAACAGTACTCTGATATTAAAATGATATGATATATATATATATATATATATATATATTCACTGAAAAAACCATTGGTTATAGACCATATATAGTTAGGGATTAGCATTTTCAAAACCTTAATTTACTCGCACAAAACCATAGAAATTTGCATATATAGTTAGTTGCAATAACTATATATCGCGCACCCGCAATCCACTGCTGATGATGTCACATATTACATCATTCATGACATGGTCAGTGACATCACTGATGACATCACTGATGACATCTCAAATGACATCACTGATGACATCTCAAATGACATCACTGATGACAACATCCAGTGACTGTATGTTTCTGTAAAGTTAAAATATGTCTTACATATTGAAGAATGAGTGGATGTATAAGTGTTTAAATGAAGGATTTAGTAGGTGCATAACTGATTATATGTAATATGTGACATCATCAGCAGTGGATTGCGGGTGCGCGATATATAGTTATTGCAACTAACTATATATGCGAATTTCTATGGTTTTGTGCGAGTAAATTAAGGTTTTGAAAATGCTAATCCCTAACTATATATGGTCTATAACCAATGGTTTTTTCAGTGAATTTTCAAGGTTTTGTAAATGCAAATTCCTAACTATATATGGTCTATAACCTATGGTTTTTTCAGTGAATTTCATTGTTTTTTTAAAAGCTAATATCTATAGCTGTAAAATATATTCTTTATTACGGGACGTATCACGTAGCCACGTGAGACGCCTTATGACGCGTCACATAAACGTGACGTATCGTCTCTGCAGTGCAAACAAAACCCGTAACGTAAGCACGCCAGAGCACGCTTACAGATATATATATATATTTTTTTTTTAACCTTAATTAGACAAAATCCACACGTGCACATATCTTGAGGCCTTGCAAAGGCACATCAAACAAACAGTCCCTACAATTTTGCCAAGTTTGGTGGAAATCTATTCCTTTAAATTTTATTTTACTGTTTCTCTTGGTTTTCCCCTTGTTACGCTTACCGGAACGCTACCCGGTACGCAAACCGGACGCTCCAAAAACACAAGATGTCGGACTCCCGTTACGCTACCGTTTAGCTGCACGGTTGGCGTACCGGGAAGCGCCTCTACCGCGAAAAATCGCGATTTTTTTTTTCTTTTTTCCTTTTGCCCTGCGGGGCACTTTAATATCCCCCTCATCAATCCTAGGGGGTCAGGAGGGGTCTACCCTGCCCCCTTTTCTTCATTTTCCCCTTCGTTTTTTCACCACCCCTTGTCTCTCGATCCTACCGAGAGACAAGATGGCGGCCGCTCCGGACTGTTTACAAAGTTGACAGCCAATCAGCTTCTCCTCAGACTCCCATTACGCTGCCGGTTAGCTTCCCAGTTAGCTGCCCGGTTCGCGTACCGGGACGCGCCTATACAGCGAAAAATCGCATTTTTTTTTTTCCCCCGCGGGGCACTTTAATATCCCCCTCATCAATCCTAGGGGGTCAGGAGGGGTCTACCTTGCCCCCTTTCCTTCATTTCCCCCTTCGTTTTGGCCTCCTCTTGTCTCTCGATCCTACCGAGAGACAAGATGGCGGCTGCTCCGGACTGTTTACAATGTTGACAGCCAATCAGCTTCTCCTCAGACTCCCGTTACGCTGCCAGTTAGCTGCCCGGTTCACGTACGATTCGCTCTCTACGACAAAAAATCAGAATTTTTTTTTTTTGGCCCCGTGGGGCACTTTAATATACCCCTCATCAATCCTAGGGGGTCAGAAGGGGTCTACCTTGCCCCCTTTCCTTCATTTCCCCCTTCGTTTTGGCCTCCTCTTGTCTCTCGATCCTACCGAGAGACGAGATGGCGGCCGCTCCGGACTGTTTAGAATGTTGACAGACACCGGAGAGCCAATCAGCTTTGCTTCGCAAAGCTCCGTTACGCGAAAAGTACGCGAACCGGTTCGCTATCCGGGACGCTGTCACAGATATATATGTTTTTTAAAACGTTAATTTCTCAAAATCCACTGGAGCACATATATTGAGACCCAGCAAAGGCACATCGGGCTAACAGTCCCTACAATTTTGCCAAGTTTTGTGCAAATCCATTCAGCCGTTCGAGCTAAAAGTGAGGCCAAACGCCCTATGGAAAAATGAATGGGAAAAACGCGTTTTGGGACCCCCCTTTTTTCTCGGCCCCCCCTTGACGAAACCCCCCCAAATTTTCAGGGGCTGCTCAGAAACAAAATGTGCCATTCTGTCCACAAACGCCAAAGTTATTAGACATAGAATTTTCAAAAGTTCCATAGAGAAAAAATCCTAACTATACATACCTACTGGCTATCGCCAGTAGGTAATATATATATATATATATATATATATATATGCACAAAACTCCACACACCACTTCGGAGTCAGACCGGAGGTCAGGTCGGCGCAGGAACAGAGGAGACGGACCAGCTGATGCGCTACACAGGTTCTTTATTTGCATTATAGTCGGTAGCAAGAGGGCACTACGCGTTTCGGGCTTCAAGAGCCCTTGTTCACCTGCAAGTGAACCAGTTAGATTTTTTACATTTTATAATGCAGTGTGACACAATTAGCCCGCCCAGACACGTGATGTTGCAGTCTGATAGACATAAAAGACATACTTTTATATAAATATCGAATCAGTTGTTATATATGGCCTTTATACATTATTGCAAAAAGAGTATGTGTAAAAAGACATTCTTTAAAGTAACATACCATAAAATATAAACAAATGCAATGATAATGTCATATGATCCCACACACATAGTTGATAGGAATTTCATATTTTCAGGATAAATCCCTTAAAAAACACCAAATATTTCATATGTATAAAATCTTTAAAGTGACTAGCGGACTAATGTATAAGTGTGAATATATTTGAATTAGACCGGTTCTGAGCCTGCGTCAAGTGGAGTATAAGGGGGATGGGAATAAAGTGCTGAGCCAACATATTGCACAAAAGTACCATGTGTATTCAATGCATAAATGCAGTTTAACAGTTAGAGATAGGACATTGTCCTTTACTATATCTCATATTAAAAAGTGTAAAAACATTTGATACTGGTATTAAAACTACAATATGTAAAATTCATTATGACTAAAAACACCCAGTGTAAAATACGTGCTGATTAAATAACATTAGGTAGTAAAAAGTGTATACAAAATTTTTAAATAGTAATTAGTGTATATTTACAAAATAGGAGGAGATAAGGAGCTATCTGTTTTTATGAAAAGGAGGCCAACAAGGAACTTGACTGGCCACCTATCTTACCTATCAGAAAAGTCATATCCTAGTTCATGTTATATATTATTACATATACAGACATATACAGACTCCTATATATTTATATGGTCCACTAGGTAACAGGGAACCTGACTACCTAGGGGAAGTTACATCCAGAGCTGATACTTTGTTTACAAGGACTCCATGTTTACATCATAAACCTTATTATATAAAGTGACGAAGATCCTCTGTGATGTTGAGCCCATTTGGCCACTTACTATCATATTCGAGAATCATACGTGACTCCAATTGTCAGAGTTTTAGTTCTCGATTACCCCCTCTTCTTGATTTGGGAACTGAAGCCACAACATAATATGATAGACAGTTGATGTCTTTGTTGTGTGAGCTCAAGAAAATGGCGGGCGACAGGATAAGCAGGATCTGAGTGTAGAATGGCCCGAATATGCTGCAAGATTCTGACATGCACCGGTTGTATAGTACTGCCTACATAATTGAGGCCACAGGTGCATGTCAGTACATATACAGCATATTCTGTATATATATATTAGCTTTTAAAAAACCAATGGTTATAGACTATATATAGTTAGGAATTAGCCTTTAAAAAAACCTTGGAAATTCACTGAAAAAACCATAGGTTTTAGGCCTTATATAGTAAGGAATTAACATATAAAAACCATTGAAATTCCTCCTATATAGTTAGCTGGACATTTTATTGATATAAAACCAATGAAATTCCACATATAGTTAGTTGCACTAACTATATATTTCGCGCGTCCGCAATCCAATGCTGATGATGTCACATATTACATCATTCATGACATGGTCAGTGACATCACTGATGACATCACTGATGACAGCTCATTTAACATCAATGATCACACCACTGATGATATACTTCATGTGATAATACATACGAAACGCGTCATGTTGCCGTCCCCATCGATGGAATAAAGCACTTCATTCACCTTTAACTCCTCGTCTTGTGGTCTGTACCTGGTCTGTGTCCGTGCGCTGTTGCTGGCACCTCAGGATTGTGAATTCTTATATATATATATATATATATATATCTCCTACTGGTGGTTGCCAGTGGGTAGTTATAGTTAGAACCTAGCCTCCATAGACAAAGTAGGATTTTTTTGCTATTAACTTTGGCGCCATTTGATGGATCTTCATGAAAGTTTCCAAACTATTTTGCCACTGACTTCAGTTTCTGTCTTAAAAGTTTAAGGTTGATCCATGAAGCGGGGGCAGAGAAAATGGGTTAAACCCATTCAATTTCATTGGGATTTTGGACACAAATACAGTCCAAACTGCTGGACAGAATTACACCACATTTGGCAGAAAAACAGCTCTTGGTCCAGAAAGAGACATTTTTCTCATATGGTGCAAATCCGTTCAGTAGTTTTGGAGTTATTAAAGGAAAACAAAATGTATACATATAGGGACGCAAATCCTCCATGCATCCAACAGATTTCATGCTGAGATCTGATTGGCTGCCAACACTTTAACCAGGAACTGTTGGCAGCCATCTTGTGACTCGTACTCATTCAAGGCAATTTAAAACTCCCAGCAGGTGGGAGCAGGAAAAATGCTCCCACCCCTTGGGAGCGAACTTTTCATCTGTTTCTCTGTCCGCAGTGAAATCGACATACACTGCTTATTACCCTACATATTATATCCCTCCTGACATTCTCTATGACATCATTGATAATATCACTGCATCATTTGCAATAAAAGTATTGATGAGAAGACTGTGCATAGCAGGGGCTCATATAGTGTCCTCAGGGTATAAGTTTTAGTTTCTTGAGATAAGTATTACTATTACGGTTAAACTTCTATGGGTTTGTGCATGTAAAATCTGAACCTATCTATAAGGTCCGTGTAACTTTAGTTTTTTTCATATCCGTCTTGCTTTTTTAATTTTTATTTACTAATTATAATGTCCCAGTTTTTTTCAGTGAATATATATATACATATATGTGTGTGTATATATATATGTATATATATCCGCTCCTTTCACACCAGCTGGTTGCACTCTCGAGCGGGTGCTCGTCCGACGCGGGTATTCCCGCCCATAATATACTGGTACGACATCCCTTGGGTAATCGTACCCAATAAAGAACGACAGCACTCACAGGTAGAGTACACAAGTTATTTTTTTTGCACTTGGACTCTGGGCGCACAGACATGTTTCGGCGCTTAGCCTTCATCAATGTATGCACGAAGCGCAACCACTGCCATTACTTTTTATACATTTCAAAACATTTACAGTTTCTGGGCATGTGACTGATTGACAACCAATCAAAACGTCTACCAACGTGTTAGTAAGTAAATCCGCCATCTTATAGTGGTGTACAATAATGTCATACAATGAATATTGAATCGGTTAACAACAACGTATGGCAAACACAAGTATGTTCTTGAATGTTATATAATGCCCATATATGAGCCTCAAAGCCCGTGTCAAACATATACATATTCATATATTTAAAGGATAATGCGTCATCCAAAGAGTGAATATCACTCACCAGAATAACCCCTGCCTTCAAAATCATAAGAGATACGGGATACTCATTCCGCCCACTGATGGGCTACCCTTTCATGTAAAAAAACTGTACTCACATTTGTATACTAAAACCATCTCACCCTGTATACAATAATACAATAATCAATTCATAGAAGTGTGCAGGTGTGAACATTCATATGAGAAAGCTTCACTCAGATTAATTCATATGTCAAAATTATATACAGAGAAATATCACTGAAACAAACAATAACATCAAGATCTGGAATATCATAAAGAGTAAAAAGTAAATGGATGTGTGAGTGGGTGATTCAGTGTGTGTATGGGTTCATAAGTGCATCTGCGAGGGGCTGTATGGGTGAGTCAGTGTGCGTATAGCTTTGTTGGTGAGTGAATGTATTTCTCAGTGGAATATGTGTGAGTAACTACATATGTAAAAGGCAATATATGTGTGTGTTGGGGTATATAACTGAGTATATGTGAGAATGAGTGATTGTGAGAGTGTGACTGTATGGATGAGTGTGTGCTTGTGTCAGTGAAGAGAGTAAGGGCCCGATGTAGGTAAATGGGTTTTTCCGATTTCAAAATACCGAGGCGGGCCGAATCGGTATTCTGAAATCGGAAAACGAGATGTAGGAAAAAAACTCTGAAAAAATACCGATTCGGTCGGCATCGGTATTGTGATTTGATACGTACCGAATCGGCACGGACCGAATCGGAAAGTACCGAATCGGCTACCACCGAATCGGAAATTACCGAATCGGCAAAATCCGATTCGGTTAAATCCGATTCGGTAATATCCGAATCGGTAAAATCCGAAACAGGCAATGAGGTGGATCCACCCTCCCCCACCCAAGCAGGGAGTGGCTACCCAGGCAGGTGCAGCTCATTAAGAACTTTCTGGAGAGCCAGCCTGAGCTGAACACTCACAGTGAGCAGCAGTGGGAGCAGGAGGCAGAGAACTGTGGATAGCAAGATGGCAAACACCAGTGAGAGCCAGAAGGGTGGCCAGAAGAGAAAGCCAAAGTTTAGTAGCACAGAGCTGCAGGTGTTGGTGGAGGAGGTGGTGAGGGTGCACAGGCAGCTCTTCGGGAGGCTGTCCCTCACTGTGCCGGACAGCACGAAGAGGAGGCTCTGGAGTGAGATAGGTGAGAAGGTCAACGCAGTAGGTGTCACCCCCAGGACCCTTGATGACCTAAAAAACAATTTTACGACATCCGCAGCCTGACGAAACGCAAGATGGCTGAGCTGCAGAGGCAAGCTGGATTGACTGGTGGGGGCAGGAACCCGGCGCCACCCCTCACGGACCTGGAGGAACTGGTGTCCAGCACCATCGAGAGGGAGTGTGTGACAGGAATCGGGACCCTGGACAGCTCAGCCAGAGCTACAGCTACAGGTAAGAAGCATGCGCATCATGACACACCCTACCAGACACCTCCCCTTTAGACACAATGCACAGCCAAACCCCAGCCCAGTACTGTAACCAACATACAAGAGAAATGCATCATGGTAAATGTAGTCAGCAGAAGTTTCCAAAATATGGCAGTGCAGAACCACAAAATAGAAAACAGTGGAACACATTCAAAGGATATGCAAGGACATGTGCAATGCTTTAATTGTAGTGACTGTAATACATCGGCACTCAATTTACAAATGCTTCTTTATACCTAGGGGCACCATCAGGCGGAGTACCACAAGCTACTGATGCACCAGCACCAACTACCAGTGCGGTGGCAGGGCCTAGCACAAGTCAGGCTGCCCTGGAGGAGGAGGAGGAGGAGAACAACACCATTGGCCAGGGAGAAGAGGGAGACATGGTAATAGACTACGCATTCCTTCACTCCCCACAAATGTCAGGCACACCCCCATTGCTGTTCTCCCCTGAGAACTCCCCGACAACGGCCCACCCTGCACCTACCACACCTCCTGGCAGGAGTCTGGTTGTAGCTACACTCAACCCTATCCAGGGAGCAGCGGCCCCGGCCACAACCACACCAACACCAGTGGCACCCCAGCCCACACAGCAGGGCGGCAGCAGCAGTACCCGGAGGCGTGCCATTTCCAGCACTGCAGCGCCAGCACGGGAGGCCAGTGTCTTCAAGGGGCTTGAGGGCAGCATGGTCAAAATCCAACGCCAGCAGGCAAAGTCCATCATGGCCTGCCAGCGCCAGCTCCGCCAGCACAACCTGCAGATGGGCGAGATGGTGAAAGGGTTCAAGGCATTTGTTGAGATAAACAAGGAGGTTGCTGCAGGTCTTGGCAGGCTGACCACAGCCATAACACAGTTATGCTGAAGACTTGAGGAGCACGAGCACTCGCGCAGGCGGGATGCCCGCGTGCAAAACCGATCCATTAGCCGCCTTGCTGCTGCAACAGCGCAACTGTGTCAACGTGGTGCCAATATGGAGTTTGACACAAAACACGGCTGAGGTCACCAGGGGAATGGCCCGCATAACAACAGCCATGGAGGCAATCATAATTTCCAATACTGCGGCCAATCCAGCCCTGGACCTCGGGGATGCTGGGGACAGCAGCAGCCGCAGCAGCCCGACCAGCGCTGCGTCGGAGCCGCGCCGGAGCACCAGGCGCTCCGCAGAAGCCGCAGGTCATGCGGAAGGGGGTGAGGCACACACCAGTGGGGCTTGCCAGGGCGGGTGAGGCAACCCGGACCTTAGACATTTGTTATCTTTACTTTGACATTTTATTTTGTTGCACATCAGTGCAGTAACGGTGTTGCAACATTATTAAAATTTGCTTTTCCCCACAACCATTTACCTTTCTGTGCATCTGTACTCACTCAGAAATAGTTTTCTGTAATCTCCTCACGTCTGTATCTGCCATCACTTGGCGTAGACACCCCAGCAGGTTGTGTTAGTGGCACAGCATCATCGTCGTCATGGTCCTCGTAGTCAGACAACTCGACCTCAGTGCCCTTCTTCACTGCAAGGTTGTGCAACATTGCACAGACAGCTATGATCTTGCAGCAGGTGACGGGGGTATACTGCCTTGCACCTCCACTCTTGTGCAGGCATCTGAATCTACTTTTCCAGATGCCAAAGGTCCGTTCAACTACATTCCTTGTGCTTTTGTGGGCCCGGTTATACCTCCTTTGGCTGGGTGTGGAGGGGTTGAAGTAGGGGGTGAGTATGAAGGAGCGGAGGGCATATGCACTGTCGCCTGGAAGGAAAAGGGGTAACATTACTCACATGCATACATGTATTACACTTAGCTACTTTGTGTTATGGGGGTCTGATGATGTGTCTCACCTAGGAGGTATCCTTCACCAAATTCGCCAGCCATCAGCCGTACATAGATGCCGCTCTGTTGAAAAATGTAGGAGTCGTGGGTACTCCCTGGGAATTTTGCTACCAGGTCTGTGATGGTGCACTTCGCATTGCAGATCACCTGCACGTTGATGGTGTGCGTAGACTTCCGATTGCAGTATATGTATTCTGTGTCAGCTGGGGGGCAAATCTGAATGTGCGTGCCATCTATGCAGCCAATGATTTGGGGAAATTGTGCCATCTGGTAGAAGTCAGCTTTGGTTTGTAGCAGTTCTGCGTGGGTTGCAGGGAAAGAGATGTATTGGTCCATCCTGTGTATCATGGCGTCAAGGAATGTGTGGAAGAACCTTGACAGGCTGCTCTGGGTCACCCCTCCTACCGCTGCAACTCCACTTTGATAGCTGCCAGACGCAAGTAGGTGTAAGCTGCATAGCACCTGGACGTGCGCTGGGATGGCGTGTGCCCTTGGGGTGGGGTGGTCCAACAGTGGTTTGAGGTCCCTGATGAGCTCCAGAATGGTGTCTGAGTCCAGCCTGTACCTCTGTAGGATCTTTGCCTCTGTGAGCATGAACAGGGTGATCCTCTGTCTGTAGACCTGTTCCTCTCTTTGCCATTGCCTCTGTCCTTCCTGCTGTAGCCGTAGCCGCCTCGCAATGACATAAAAAGCTGCCATCCTGCAAGTTGCAATGCATTTTGGGTCTGTTTTTATGGGTTGGAGTTGGTTACCACCTGATTGTAATCCATGGTAAATACCGAGTGAATAATACCGATTTTGAGGCAAAATCGGAATTTCTGTGCTTCCCTACATCTCCCCATCTGTCCGAATCGGGGACTTTCCCGATCGGTTAATCTACCGAATCGGTAGGTTATCCGATTCGGCTTATGTCCGATTCGGTGTCACTACCGAATCGGTACATGGTCCGAATCGGATATTTTCCGATTCGGTGTCACTACCGATTCGGTACATGGACCGAATCGGATATTTTCCGATTCGGTGTCACTACCGATTCGGTACATGGACCGATTCGGATATTTTCCGATTCGGTGACACTACCGATTCGGTACATGGACCGATTCGGTATTTTAATCCGATTCGGTGTGTTACCGATTAGTTACATTTCCGATTTTTGGTATGTACGTATCGGATTATTTTCGATTCAGTAGTCATTCCGAATCGGTATTTGTACCGATTTGGACTTTTTTTTTTGCCCTACATCTCGATGGCAGTATACCGATCGGTAAGGGCCCAAAATCGGTATTTTCGGCCGTTACCGATCGGTAACGGCCTACCTACATCGGGCCCTAAGTGAGGTGGTCTGTATAACTGTATTGGTGAGTAAATGGCAGAGTGATTGAGTCTTTGGGTAACTGACTAGGTGTGTGAGTATCTCTGTGGATGAGTGGCAGTATGTGAGTTGCAGTATAGGTATATGAGTGCATATATCAGAGGCTGTATTGATGAGTGACTGCGTGTATGAGTGACTGTACCTGTGAGTGACTGGATGTGTGTAGACCTATGAATCAGTGAGGGGGTATGTACTAACTGGTATTGGTGTGTCTATAGTGTCGAGAATGGTAGTCGGTATTACAGAGCGGGTGTATGCAAGGGTATATTAGGGTGTGAGGAGTTGCATCAGATATTAAGTGGATGTTGTCATCAGTGATGTAATTTGAGATGTCATCAGTTATGTCATCAGTGGTGTCACTGACCATGTCATAAGTGATATAATATGTGAAGTCATCAGCAGTGCATTGCGGGCGCGAGTTATAGTTAGCTCAATTGACTATAAATGCCAAATTTCTCTGGTTTTGTACAAATGAAATGTCCAACTAACTATAATGTCCCTGAAACCTGTAGTTTTTTCAGTGAATTTATATGGATTTTTAAATGCTAATTTCTATAACTATAACGTCCCTAAAACCTATGGGTTTTTTCAGTGAATTTCAAAGGTTTTTTAATGTTAAATTCCAACTATAAGGTAGTTGTCACGGTTGCAGAGTGGTATAGAAAGGGGTCTGGGCCTCCGACCAGCGCTCAGGAATTCCACTGCGTAGGACTCACAGGAGGTACCAACAGGACTTCTTGGCCCCCAAAGTCCCTCAGAAGTAAAGTGGACTTCATCCCCCAACTCATAGTGTGCAAGGAGGCGCATTTGCAGAGTGGTGGAGAAAGGGTGGCGTGGCATCCGAAGACCTCATCAATTCCACTGTGTGGGAGTTACTGGAGGTAACAGGAGGGGTAGTTGGCCCCCAAGGACGTCCTTGGGGGCCAGCTACCCCTCCTATTACCTCTAGTAATTCCCACACAGCAGCATTGGTAAGTTCTCATAGCAGGCCACGCCCCCTTTTCCCACCAGTCTCCAAACACGCTCACTCTCACACTCTTGAATGAAGATTAAAATCCTCTTCACTGCTGGGGGTTCTTTGGGGCCAACTTGCCTACCTGATACCTCCAATAAGCCCCAGATAGTGTGATTGCTGAGAGCTGGACCCTTTCTCCACCACTCTCCAAATGCGCCTCCTGGCGTGCTCTTGGTTAGGGGATGAAGTCCCCTTGCTTCTTGAGGGTCCCTGGTGGCCAACAAGCCCTCCTGTTATCTCCAGTAAGCCTCACACAGCTGGATTTTGTAGAGTGTGCCAAGGCCAACCCCCCTGCAGGTGCACTGCTGCTCAGTGGATTAAGTCCACTTTTGTCCTGAGGTCCTCAGGACTCAAGAGGACCTCATCGCCCCACCAGCATTACACCAAGGGGTGTGTTTGCAGAGTGGTATAAAAAGAGGCGTGGCCTGAGACCACCTCTCAGCAATCCCACTGTGTGGGGCTTACTGGAGGTACTTGGAGGGCTAGTTGGCTCCTAAGGACCCTTAGGATTCAAAGGGATTAAATCCCCCAATCCAAACATGCCAAGAGGCACGTTTGAACAGTGGTGCAGGGCCTCCGGTGAGATGCAGGCTCATGTTTTTTTTAACTTATTGTTAGAAAGGGGCTGTATGGCCCCCTTCCCTTGGCCACGTTTGGCCTCGGGGTCCCGGGCCCTGCCTTATTTTCTTTTTTTTTTAAATGATATCAAAAGGGTTGGGGGCCGCGTGGCCACCCTTCTGTGTGCCACTATTGGCCCTGGGGACCTCATTCCCTGGGGCCTGGCCTGAACATTGGGGACTGTGGGGGGAGGCCCAATGCCCCCGCTGTCCCAGCCAGCTCTCTGTCTCCTGTGGGAGCCAGCATTGTTTTTTGACAAGGGGAGCTGCCCGGGCAGTCCAGGGCTTGAAGGGCCTGTGAGGCCCCCCAAATGAATACTAAAGCCCTAAGGAGGTGGAGGTCACTGGGGCTGCAGGAGGATTTTTAAAATCGAAGCTCGGGAGCCAGTGCTTCATTAAAAAAAAAAAAAAAAAAAACAGCTCAAATCCCGCTGAATATATATATTTTGTTTTTGCTTTTTTGGGCCCTCGGGGTCTCTCTGAGACCCCCTGAGCAGGCCTAGGTGGTCAGGGTGTTTCTACCCTGCCCCCTTTTCTTAATTTTTCACCTTTTTTCTTGTGACTCTTTTATACCGAGTCACAAGATGGCTGCCAACACTTTCTGGTTTGAAGTGCCAATCAGACTGAAGCTCATTCTAGGGAGGGTACGGGAATATCAAGAAAGAAAGAAAGAAGAAGAGAGAAAATTGCACTTGTATAGCGCTAAACTACCCGGAGGCCTCGTAGCGCTTGTGACTGAAGTTGCTTAACGCGGGCTCAGGGCAGATCAGCAGAATTTGGCGTACAAGTGTGTTTTCAAGGCTTTCCTGAAGGACAGGTGATTACTGTTGCCTCGAAGGGATAGAGGGATGGTGTTCCAGAGTTTGGCCGCAGTATGGGAGAAAGAGCGGCCTCCCCATCGAGCTTTCCTGACTCTGGCGGAAGTAGCCAGCCGGAGGGTGCAGGAGCGGAGGGAACGGGACGGGACGTAGGGAGTAGCCAAGGGATGCAGAATGGCAGGACCTGTGTGATGAAAGGCTTTGTGTAGGATACACATAGCCTTAAATTGTACTCTTGCCACTATAGGGAGCCAGTGAAGCTCCCTTAGGGCATTCTTCGCTGACTGCCAGCGAGGGAGATTGTAGAGTAGGCGGGCCGCACTATTTTGTGTGACTTGGAGCTTCTGGGTGGCAAAGGTCGGAGCTCCCATGTAGAGGGCATTCCCGTAATCCAGGCGGGAGAGTATAAGGGCCTGGACCAGGATCCTCCTTGCCTGGAATGGGAGCAGAGGGAGCACCTTCCGCAACATCCTCATAAGCCCAAAGCAGGTGGCGGCGGTCTTTGTGGCTTGGACTGAAAAGTCCAAAGCTTTATCGAACCAGATCCCGAGGCTTTTTATTTGGGACTTAGGGACGGGGGGCAGGCCCAAACATGGTGGCCAGATGGATGCAAGAACAGAGGGAGAAGGATTGCCCAATAAGAGGACGTCTGTCTTCTCCCCGTTAAGTTTTAGGCAGGAAGATTGCATCCATCTGGCAACAGCCTCCAGACAGGGGCCTAGGGTGTGGGACGATCCCTCAGAGTGGTCTAAAGAGACCACCAGTTGGGTATCGTCCGCGTAGGTGACGATACGCACACCGAAGGGATGGACTATCCTGTCTAGGGGTTCCATGTAGGCATTAAACAGGGTGGGGCTCAGGGAGGAGCCCTGGGGGACCCCACACCTGAGTGGGTGTTTAGGAGACACCGACTCGCCCTCAAAGACCTGGAAGAAACGGTCAGCCAGGAAGGATGTCAGCCATTCCAGGGCCGCGCCCGACACGCCCATGTCCGCCAGTCGATGTAATAGCGTGACATGGTTCACCATGTCGAACGCTGCGCTGAGATCTAGGAGGATGATGGCGACTTTTCCACCCCGGTCCAACACAGCTCTTGCCTCTTCCGTCACCGCTAAGAGAGCGGTTTCAGTCCCATGCAGAGGACGGAACCCTGTCTGAGAGGCCCGCAGAAGACTATTAGACTCCAGATAGTTCATCAAAGTGTTATTTACGTGCCTCTCTAGCAGTTTTCTCAGCCAGGGGAGTAAGGAAATAGGACGGTAGTTCGCCAAGTTGTTCTGGTCAAGATTGGGCTTCTTCAACAGAGCCCTCACCATCGCGCACTTCCATGAAGGTGGTACGGATTTAGAGGTGATGGATGTGTTGAGAACGTCCAATATGACTGGGCGAATAATGTCCGTGACCTTGGTGAGGGTCAGGGGGGGTGCTGGATCGTTGGGAGAACCAGAGGTGATTTTGGGGATGAGTTTATCCAAGGCAGGAATGTCCAAAAATGGGATTGTATCAAGCGTACAAAGGACAGAGGAGTCGGAGGTTGTAGATACAAGGGGTTCCGTATCATTGTTAGAGTCCCTGAAAGAGGAGTATATGGCCTGGATTTTTTGGGAAAAGAAAACTGCCAGATCGTTACAACGATTTTGGGCACCCTCGGCAGAGGGACAATCAGCAGGGGGGGAAATAAGGGATTTGACAATTTTAAAAATTTCCCTTGGGGCATTAGCGGCTGCATTAATTTTGCCACCGTAAAAAGAAGCTTGTGCCACCTGTATCTCCTGTTTGTAGAGCTTAATGGCAGCTCTATATTCAGTTTTCCTGAGTTGGGAGTAGTCCTGTCTCCAGGCTCTCTCGATTTTCCGGCAAGCTAATTTCATGTTCTTAAGGGCAGGTGTGTACCATGGGGCTGCTTTGGGTCTTTTTATGGAGTTACTAGATTGTATGGGGAGAACCAGATCGAGTGTGCTAGAGATCCAGCCATCGAAATTGTTGGTGGCTGTGTTGGGATTCGTTACCTTCCTAGGTGGGTCTCTAGCAAGGGCGTCTTCCCATGCAGGGAGGGGGATTGAGGACCACTTCCTACCTCGATGTCTAGCAGGATGGAGAGTCGAGGGAGGGGGGTTTGTGCGCCACGTGAAAGGTATCAAAAAGTGGTCGGTCCAAGGTAGTGGTGTTGGGGGGTCCACCACAAGAGCATCTATATTGCTATAGATGTGGTCAAGAAGATGACCCCTATTATGGGTTACGTGAAAGCCCTTTTGATGTAGATCCAAGGCTTGTAAGTTGGAGCGAAGATTATTAGCTGTAGTGTCGTGAGGATCATCTAGATGTAAGTTAAGATCCCCCAACAGGGTGAAATTAGGCGAGGACAACACAAGACTTGCAGCAAGGTCTGTTATTTTAGTAATGAAATTGTTAATAGCGCCAGGTGGGCGATAGGCTAGGATGCCAGAAAAGGTGGTAGTGGGGGAGAATTCTAGTGAAAAGTGGAAGCTCTCACAAGTTGGTGAGGTGGTGGGGGTAACACGGCATTTATAGCTGTCTCGATAAATGATGGACAATCCGCCACCTCTCCCGGTCTGGCGATCCAGTCTTTTAAGCGTGTATCCTTGTGGGGTGGCCCATACAGTAGTCGGATCGTTATCTGTGTGAAGCCACGTTTCAGTTAGGAAGAGAGCTTCAGGTTTGAGCTCCTCAATCAGTAAGTGCAGTTCGGTATAGTGTTTGCATAAGGACCTACAATTAAGGAGGAACATTCTCCATTCTTGACCAGGGGGTAAAGGGCAGGTGTGAGATGGGCTCCAATTACAGCTTTTACAAAGGTACTCAGTAAGGTGTGGGAGGAACGTGTGACGACATAACAGGTTGGAGCAAGGACGTAGGGCGAGAAGCGATGAGGAGTCATAGGAAAGTGGGAGCCCTACCATTGTGAAAGCGTCTGGCCGCCAGCAAGCAGGAAGCGTCTGGACGCGGACTGGCGCAGACTGGCTTCTCTTAGGCGCCTCTTCGGCGCGTCTACGGCGCTACCGCTGCGCGTCACCGCTGCGCGGGAAGGTGCGGGGCTAAGTAGATTAGACGGAGTGGGAGACTAGCGCGTCAACCCACCTAAGATGGCTGCCTACAATGGAGCAACCAGGAAGTGGTACCGCTTGCCTCCCTCCACAACAAACAGCACTGGTTGCTGCGGTGGACCGGTGAGTGAGCGAGCAGATATATAATTGTTTTTAAATATGAATATTTCAGGAACTTCTGAACGGATTTACATCATTTACACAAAATATGCTTTCTGAACCAAGAGCTGCCTTTTTGCCAAATTTGGTGTAATTCTGTTAAGTAGTTCAGACTGTAGCTTATTCCAAAATTTCCTATAGAAATTGAGATGGAGAAAACGCGTTATAGGACCCCCCTTTTTTCTCGGCTCCCGCTTGGCAAATCACCCCGAGACTTTTAAGACAGGAGCTGACCGAAGTGCCCTATTAGTTTCGAAATTTTCGCGAAGATTCGTCAAATGGTGCCAAAGATAATGACAAATCAAAAAAAAATACGCTTTCTTATGGAAATTAGGTCCTAACTAAAACTACCTATTGGCAACTGCCAGTAGGTAGTAGATATATAGATTACATAAAAATCTCCAAGGAACCACATCGTCCCCCCGACTGGAACACCTCAAGTTGAACTGAATAACCTAACAATGATGGAAATGCCCACTCTGGGAGAGTTGTGGGCACTACAAAATGAGAACAATGTATCTGATCCTACGAGTAACGAAAATCAAATTGAAAGTGGTGATTACAACTTTGGCACCTTATAAAGGGAGTAGACTGATCACACTCCTTTCCATCCACGGTCACGTTATATTCCTCAAATGACACGAGATAATATCTTTTCAGATAACGTAACCATGGATTTGAGACGCTTGCCCTATCAAATGGGAGATCAGAAATATAAAAGGGATCCCAAAGAAGCCCAGATAAGGAGAGTTATATCAAGAATTAAGAAAGAGGAAGGTACCCTGGTAAAGCCCTCAGACAAGGGGGGAAATGTTGTACTTTCGGGTCATGATCTATACTGCAAAGAGGCTCTCAATCAATTGCGTAATAGAGAATGCTATAAAAGGATTAAGAAATCTGAATATGAAAGAGTAAAAGAAAAATTCTTTGTAAGACTGGAATATTGGAAACAACAGAATTTATTAAGCTGGGATGAGTTTAAGTTTGTCAAACAGGAGAATCCGATTATTCCAGTCTTCTATATGTTGCAGAACGTGCAAGAGAACACTATAAATTCACCAGGGAGATCGATTATTTAGTCGTGTGGTAGTCTTTTTGAAAACGTCTCCAGATATATTGACTATTTTTTGAAATCCATTGTTAGAACTTTAACCACTTATATTAGAGATTCTGCAGATTTTTGAAGCACATCTATGATGTACAATGGAACAGCAACATATGGTTACTAATGCTAGACATAACTACATTGTATACCAGTATAAGACATACTGATGGGGTAAGGGCCACTGAATATTTCCTAAAGGCTATACCTATGAGATTAGCGCATCATAATACAATGATTTAAGTAATGATGGAATGGTGCCTGACAAAAAATATGTTCATGTTTGGAACAGATTTGTACCAGCAAGAGCAAGGGACAGCCATGGGCACCCGCTTCACCCCCAGTTATCCCAATTTACATCTAGGCTGGTGGGAGGAGCTGATGGCTATCTGGCTGCCGGTCTGAGGTCACCAGCAAGGGCCCCTCTTAGGGTTCAGGCAGCAAGAAGGCATCACACTTCCCTCAGATCCACCTTGGCTTGGAAGGCTAGGGGACCGAAGGGGCGATGCACATATGTTTAGGTGGGGTCGCAGTATGTGTCTCTCCCTACTCGGCTTGGCCACTACTGGGTATGATGTTGTTTCCCACCATCTCATGGCCAATTAGCGCAAACTGGACCGTTGCCTCTATGATTTGTCAAAGGAGGCCCACAAAACAAGGGATGTGCAATTGTACTTTTGATAGAGCTCAATGCTGCCTGATAGGAGAATTTACCCTGGGAGACCAACAGCACACATCTCCAGTTAGCCTTGCTGCAGCTCCTTGGTGCAGCATCTGTGAGAGCCCCGTCTGTCAGGACCTATGCTATTTCTTCACTATCAGGTCCCTGCTGCAACCATTTAGGTTAGTAGTAACTCACAGTCTTGTGGTCTCCACACTAGGGTGTGATCGGGTGTGGTGTGCCGCCATGTAAAGGAAATGTCCCAGGGGTCCTAGGGCATGAGGGGCCCCCAACAGTACAGCCATGTAACTCAGCATTCACGAGATGGGGCCAGGGCCAATGGCAGGCGGCCGCATGTAGTACTTGACTCACCGCAGGCAGCTGCCGCAATACCACTTAGATCCAGGCCCCCTCAGCCCCCTTTACAGTAGGTTCTCTGATGGAGGATTCCCGGTGCTGGGCTCCAGCAGGTATGTTGTCTTGCCTGCAATTTGTGTACTCCACTGCAGTGTCCTGCTGTCGCTTGTGAGGAAGTATGGGGACTAATTATGCTGGCATTCAGGGAATCTCAGGGAGGTGTCTTAGGTGTCACAGCTTCAGAAGGTTCACGGGGCCCGCAGTCACCGGAGGGACCCCAACTTCATCAGCAGTGCACTTGGGTTTGACACAGAGGCCTGAGGTTAATGTCAGAGGGCTGTGGCCGGCAGGCAACCTACAGCACCACCTCAGGTTGCTTAATCCTTCTCAACCAGTAGCTTCATGGGTAGTCCACACATCTCTCAATGACACCCCCCACTGCAGGCGATGGCAGTCAGTGCAGCCAGGCTGCTGTGTACCCATACTTAGACAAGGCCCGGCCCTAGTGGCAGTGCAGCACAGCAAGTCAATTAGGTGGGCTGTGGTCTCCCAGAGGTGGGGTTTGCATCTCAGGCCTGCAGTGTCCCCAGGGCCTGCAGTAGCAGGGGGTCCCAGATCACCTGAATGGCAGCTCTGGAGCCCCAGCAGGGGCCAGGAGATATTTTTCAATAGGCAATGGTTGGCGATTCCCTTACTGCGCCTCATCTACCATCATGTTGGCCCATGCTCATTGCCTCTGCAGTGCTATGGAGGTCCGTAATGGTGGGTACCGGTTTTCTCACCAGCGTTCACCCAATCTAGGCTGTTGCTATCACACTGTTATGCAGGTCTGGACCTGTGCAGAACCATGGAGAGGCTGGACGATAGGGCTCGGCGGCAACAGAGGTACAAGAAGACATGTCCTGTATGTCTGCCATCTTGGCCACGCCCCCAATGTGATCCTTTATAACAAAAACAAGTATGAGTGCCTGCGATATAGCTTAGCGTCATGGACTGGGCAACACAACCAGGACACTGGTTGTGATGGGGGGTTTAGAGGCAAGGTGTTTTCTTGTTGCCGCCGTTCCTCATAGCTTAAGTAAATGAGTGGCCAGTTTGCACTTGGAACATGTATCTGCAATGCATCCGGGAGGCCTTAATGAAGGATGTGAAATTGGATACCCTATTTGAATAGTTGTGGGGATGGAACAGATTGAGCAGTTGTGAGGGAGCAGTGTGCCAGAGCCTCCATGAGCGCCTTCCATAGTCATTGCTGCCTCAGCCTTACCCAGTGTATGGATTTCATCAGATTTACTATGCCAGGATGGGAGGGCACAGAGATCACTCGGGTCATCACTGAGTAGGGCTAAAGCCACCTGAGAGACGTGTATGTGGGTGAGGGTGGACTGTCACATCTGCCCATTGAGAGACGTCCTCCAGGGAGCTAAAGAACAGGCCTTTGTCTCGGTAGATAATCTTAAGTTTATCAGTGTACAGTAACATGTTTTTGATGTTCAGATCTCACAGTCTCTTTTTTGCAGTGATAAAGGATTGCCATTGTTCCTGGAATAATTTAGGGTAGTCTGGAAATATATTTTTATGTGATTGAAACTACATTGTTTCTTGTAGTCATGATTGTTGAAGGATCGCCTCTCTGTCAACATAGTTCAAAATGCATTGTATTGAGATCACGGGTTGAGGGGATGCCCAGGGGGGATTTATTAGGGTAGAGCTCTGTGAGCCCCATCAATATTAAAGCATGTCAAAAGGACCTCTGCTGGTACATTGAAGCATAACCATTGATCCAAAAATTGTTCTGGAGAGGATCCCTTCTGAGTCTTCTGGGATTCCCACAAAGCGAAGATTGTTCCTACAGACTCTCCCTCCTGCATCCTCCACTCATGCCGCAAGTTCCTTGGTTGTTGAAGTGAGTTTTGTGCTAGTTTGTTACACATCCATTATGGAATTCTTCCATGTCTGAGGCACGGACTTCAATAATTCTATCTACATCTTGGTGCAGATCTTGCCTCAGTGGCATTATATCAGAGCCAACCACATGATTTTTTCCTCCAGCGAGTCATGGGACTAAGCGATATTGGCAAGAATTTTGGAGGTGGCAGGGCCTGTGTGGCCAGTGTTATTCTCGTCACCATGTGTGTCGTCTGTTATCACCTTTGAAGCATGGCTGCATCTATCTATTATACCTTGCTTGGTAGCCGGAGCCATTTCGTCTTTGGCCATGGCAGGTATTAGATGATTGGTGGTGTATTCTGTGCCAACAGGGACTTGGATCTGCCTGCCCCCAGTAAGCCTCTAGGGTGGCACGAGCAGTCCGGTAAATCCAAGCAAGAGGGACTTGGCACATGGCCTGATGAATCAGAGTGTAGGATATCCGCAGTCAGAAGGAAAGCTTGTGAACCAGCTTGTGCCCACCATGAGGTGCTTGCATCTTAGGGGTCTGGAGGCTGCAATCTTCCGGCCATCTCCCCTTCTCCAGAAGCCAGTTTCAGGGCCCAGAGTCTGAGGGCCACCTCAGCCAAGCATTTGCATTTGGCAAAGAAGCGAATCTCGGACTTTGGTGCCCAACTCACCTGTTGATAGTGCAACCAGGCAGGTGCAAGACGCAAACCTTTCAAGCCCCGCTGAGCCAGAGAGTTTGCGGCTTGCAGCTTGCCGTTCAAGGTTGGGACTTCTCTCGGCTGAAGTCTAGGCTACAATCGCCAGGCACCAGCCAGTACGCCACCTCCCTGCATCTGGGCACTTTGGCCCGGCCCTCAATCTGAGGGCCACAATTCCAAAGGGCAGCCATGGTGCCACATTCCACTCACCTCTCCAACTATTTAGTCCAGTCGGAGCATCTTCCAAGATTGCGTGCCGGCAGAGGCGGCTCCTTTTCATCCATGGGGCCCAGGCTGCCCGCCAGCTCTCACCTGCCTGGTTTTCCCTCCGAAACAGTGGCATCCTTCTACCTACTTCGGTACTGCATAGTAGGGTGATTGTCATGAAGGATGGAGTAGGATTCATAGTTGGTGGCTCAAGTTCGTTTAAATCACTACCTCCATCTTAGACTCCCTCCAACGAGTACTCTTAAAGCGTCTGCACTTTAAAGGAGTAGATAGATTCCCCCTTAATGGTGTTACAATGACTGACTGCATTTGCCTGTATGGGAATTCCCTGGATTCCTTAGTACCCCATTCCTTCCCTTCAGAGAGCAGCCTTCAGGGTTCACACTGACTTTGCACCACTTCTTTTAGAGCACAGTTAATGTGCCTCTTGACAGTCTTTGCCTTTGTGCCCATATCCATAATAGGATGTGGGCAGAGAGGCAAATTGTCTTCCTCTTTCCTCTTGAGGGCAGGGCTGGAGCTAAATGTGGACCAATGCTATCTGTAATACAGAAGGAGCCGCTTTTCTTTAATACCAACGTATCCAGAGAGTGAAAAAGTGGGAATAAATGCCTGTTGCGCCCCCAGGGCACTTTATGTAGTACAGATACAGGTGGTTATTTTAGATTTCTTCAACATAATTCTAAAATACTAAATGGTTATGAACCCCAAAAATAATATATATATATTTTGAAGCAGGACTGCCATACTTTTGGTGTTTCTAAACACTATGATTAGCAGCAGGTATTACATACTCCATGTCTCAAGGGCAAGAACAACATCATTGTGACTGTTACACAATAGATATACTTTCAGAATATTTAACGCAATCCTACAGCATACACATGCTGCACCAGATGGACAGTGACAGATGTATCTATAGGTTATTGATGCAGAGACATGATGTATATTAAGTTGTATCTCTCTAATCACCATGGCAGGAATCACTTTTCTTTAAATATCTCCAAATCTCTGTGCATATATTAGGGGCTTTACACCGGCCTTCGAGTGTGCACAACCTGTCCAGATAGATGTGGTTTAATTGGCTCAGCTATTTTGGAAAAATGTTGTAACGAGCCAGAGCTAACAATGACTCACTTTCAATATCCACTCAATTCACACAAACATTGTAAAAATAAGTTTGCTAGATATAAAAATGCAGATTATCCCGTCATAAATATTTAGAATATCGAGGGACTAAAGTCAAGAATTTATTTGAAGTAATATTGTAAATCCACCGAAGAAAAATGCGCAGGAGTGCTTTTAGTTTTAGGTTCTTAATCTAGGTTTTTTTCACATCCTTCATTATGTGGATTCCATCAAGAGGGCTAGGATCGGACTGACTGGTGATGTGAAAAGTGAAGTCATAAGCAGTTATAGCTAGCTCAGTAAACTATAACAGGTGCATTTCAGTGATTATTTTCCCTTTCAAATGTTACTAGAACACCTATCTACGATTTCATTTTAACCGTTGTTGTCTTCAGTGAATGTCTACAGTTTTTAAACGTAAGCTAAAATCTCATTACCCAACTATAACACAGTTTTAAACGTAAGTTTTTTTAGTGAATATATACACACACACATAAACATGGAACAATAGAGCTTTGTTATTGTATGATGCTTTGGCATTTTGTAATAAATATTTTGGCACTGTATAGTGAAAAGAATTAGAGAGAAACAGATTCCTGAAGAACTTCGGAAGCTTCAGGTACAAAGACAAACAAAGTAGACCACTGGGGCAATATTGATTAGATAGTTGTAGACTCAGGCACGTCTTACTTCTTCTTGAAATATAGACTAGCAATGTTGATCCACAGTGTCACAAGACACCCATTCGATAGTTTCACAAGGTACATGACCATTCAAGCCACAGAATTACAAGTGTTACAAGCTGTAGGATTAACATTCTGACAAACTGCATGACTAATGCCACAAACAACTTGATCAAGCACCATCATCAGCAGTGCAACAACCCATTTGATTGGAAGTTTAACAAATAACATGATGGACTGATATAGGGTTGGAGAGATTCATTTCAGACACTAAAAAGGACAGGGACTTAAAAATGCAGTATTCAATTTGAAAAATATCCTCTTTGAAGTGATTAAATAGATTTGGCAAATGCAGGATTTTGTTCAGGACGCTTATCTGTAGCATTGTCGATTTTCATCAACTAATACTCCACATTTATTTTATATAAGAATCTTTAACCTGCTATTCTCTATGGTGACACTAACGGTGAATCTAATTTTCTACCATACTGGGCATCTTAAATAACAGCATAATAATCTAGAATTTTAAGTAGTCTATTTAGCTCTATCTCTTCATAAAGCTGGATTTATTTAGCACACATTGAACTGTGCATGGACAATGTTACCCAAACATTTTGGTAGAGTGCAAAAAAGCACATCTGGACCACGAATTGATTTATTTGAAAGAAGAATGGAATAGAACAGGACAAGACCTCTGCAGATTCCATGCAAAAGATGAAGGCTTTTCATACTGACCAGTTTTCATAAGCAAGATGAAATAAATCTTAAGACACTGCTCTGTTGTCAATCGTAGTAGGTGTAACAATGTTCCTGATTCTATATGAGACATCAAGTTACCAATGAGGTATAATTTAAGACATGGTACCCAGCAGACAGTAATCTCCCTAGCGGTAGGGAAAGTTGTCATGAGTAAGACTAAAGTGTGCCACCAGATAGAGAGAAGGAAACAGCACCATAACTTAGTAGCTATGGCTCTGTTCTGGTCTCTCAGTCTCATGCAGTTCAACACAGAAACTTCGGATGACCGGTGACCGGCAAAACACATCCACACATTCCAACCAAATGGTGGCTTCAGACTTCTTACTGGACCTGAACGGATCCCTTTTCAGGAGTAAGACTAAGCATGGGCGGAAAATCCGTTCCGCTTGCGGATTTTGCGGATTTTCGGTAAATACGCAATCCGCGAACACTCGCGAATTTACCGAAAATCCGCAAATTCGCACGCAGCAGATTTCTTTTTCTTGGTGATACAATTTTGCGGCGTGAGGCATTCACTTACCGTCATTCAGCGTTTGCCGAGTTGTTTTTCTCGATATTTTGCGAGTGCTGCTCCATTTTGGATCTTGCTGCGGGATCCCGCAGGAGTTTGGCGACGCATCGCCAGAGTTCGCAATTGCGAACATGTAGGTGTGGCGGGCAGCAACAATCTCGCACTCGCGAAATTACAAAATTTGCAATTCTGCACAAGAAATCCACTAGAAAGCAGCATAGACCTTCTGAAAATGATGATTTTTATCAGAATAACTCCTCAGGTTGACATTTGCCTGCACTTTTTTGGATTTGAGGCCTTTTGACTTTCTTTGGATCACTTTTGGATTAGAAATCAACTTTCACAAGTAAGTTTGTTTGGGGCATTACAGTTGCTGTTCTGCAGAAAAATGAGTTTTGCAAAACTGAAAGCACTCAGCAGGTGCAAAAGTTCACTCATCATTAGTAACCATTCCCTGTAGTACTTCCTGAGGGGCCCCTCCAGAGTTCAGTTGCCTATGTTTGTTTGGGGCATTACAGTTGCTGTTCTGCAGAAAAATGAATTTTGCAAAACTGAAAGCACTCAGCAGGTGCAAAAGTTCAAACTCATCATTAGTAATAGTACCCATTCCCTGTAGTGCTTCCTGACTGGGGCCCCTCCAGAGTTCAGTTGCTAGTTGCAACAATTGTATGACCCTGCTCTGACCCTCACAGCAGGCTCATAGAATAGCTACAAGTAGGCCACAAAGGTCCTGGAAAAAAAAATTGCACTGCAACAGAAAGCAAATTACAGATAAGGAAGCAGGTGCCAGACTGGAATTTTAAAACAGTGACACATTAATAAATCAACCCCAAAATAATTCATGTCAGTTGAAGCAGGGCAGGTGTGCTTGCTTTCCCCCCCATAATCTACAGTGATGATGAACAAGAGGGTGGCATTGATGTACCAGAGGGTGGCATGGGTGAAACAGAGGGTGGCAGTGGTGAAACAGAGGGTGCTGGGAACCTGTGATGATGAACCAGACGTAGAAACAACATAGTCGCTACCGTTGCGAGCCGAAAAGTAAGTTCGCAATTGCGAACTGGTACAAAACCCTCGCGAACTGGCAGAAACCCTTGCAAACACAAAAAAAATTAAATTCGCGAGAATTCACGGATTTTGCGGATTGCGAGTGCGCAAATACGCAAATTCGCAAATGCCAGATTCGCAAAATTCGTCCATGCTTAAGTAAGACCATACTTAATGAGGAGGGCGACCTTCATGTCTGGATAGGTGAGGAGATACCCCTTACTCAAAGCTATTAAAGTTTCCCTTGCTTCTTTGGGGAAGAGAGGCCACAATCCTGCTCCCCAATTCTCTTCAGGGACCCCATTCATATGGATTGCTGCCTCATACCCCAAAATCACCTTTGTATATCATCCCCCTTCTTGAATTCCTTGCCTACATTCTTAAGGATGTGCACGATTCTGTCTGCCTGCCTTGACAAAATATTGCCACCATCTGAGCCGGGCTTACTTCTTAGCTCCAGCTCCTTAAGACCTTGTTCATGGTCTAATATCATCTTCCTTGCTTCCCGCCTGTCCTCCAACTCCTCTGGGGACAAGCTACTGCTGCCTGGCCGGAAGGGTACCTCCCATCACAAAGGCACATCCACCCTAGGAATAGGCCTCTCCACTAAGATCGTCAGATTGCCCACTTGCATCTTTGGCTGCTACCCAGGCCCTCAGCGCTTTTTGTAGCTTGTCCTTCCTAGTGTGGCCTCTGACATGGAGTTTTAGGCTCATGCAAATGGATTTGAATTTCTTAACATTGTAGAGTTCCAACCTATCCTCCTCAAAGGCAATTTCCAGGGATGCAATGGATGATGCTATTGATTCCGGCATGACGAAGTTGCAAGTTCAAACTGTCAAGATCAAAAAATAGGCCAAAAGAAAAAGGACTAGTATGTGGCACATAATGGTCTGTGATGTGGTAGTAGTGCACACAAATCACAGTAAGTCAAGTGCAAACGCAAGTCCTATCCTAACCGCTGACAACCAATGTTAGAAATGGGTGTCTCTAGTTGGCAAGGGTTTGCACCTTTTTCCAAGTAGGGACCCTTCTTCTTAGTCAGGATAAGGGAGTTACACTCCTAAAATAACCCCTTTTCACCCCTTGGTAGCTTGGCACAAGCAGTCAGGTTTATCTTAGAGGCAGTGTGTAAAGCAATTGCACATAAACGACAGTAATACAGTGTAAGCACTACAAAAGGACACCACACCAGTGTAGGAAAATAGCCAATATTTTTATATACTTCAAGACAAGGCCAAAACGATAAAAATCCACAATACAGTACTCAAAAATCTACAGTTGTCAAAATAAGTTTTAAAAACAGTTCCTTGGTGTTGATAGCTCCGCCCGGGGCTATCACGGCGTCGTGAGCAACAAATCCAAACAGTTCAGGCTGGTTATGGCGTCGTGGACCAGCTACGGTGTCGGAAAGACCCGCAAACAGTACCTGTTATAAATGCAGGGTGTCGAGGCCCTTGAAGTCTCCCACGTTGCAGGTCGAACTCCTTTCTGTTGGAATCAGAAACTCAGGCGTCGGGCGACGTTGTGTGCTGTGGTGCAAAGTGCAGCAGTGCAGTGCCCTCAGGTTGGGGTGCGAGCAGTGGCGGCGTCAGATGGCATTGTCAGGGAGGCCAGCGTAGCGGTGCGAGAGGAAGGCGGTGCTTGTCATGGTGCTGGCAAGTCACGGTGCAAGCAGCGTCGACATTGTTACTGACCCACTGTCGTCGGCTGACGAACTGAAGTCGATGGTACCGGTGATGGGAGGTCTAGGCTGTGGTGCGGGATGAGGGCGGTGCGTTGTGTAATTTTATGAGCTGTGCCCTCGAACCATAGTGCAAGCAGCGGTGTCAATTTCGGTGTGGAGAGGCGTAGTTGGGGAGGCCAAGGCATCGTCCTGAAGTGAGGCGGTGAGGTTCCCACAGGTCTTGGTGCGAGCAGCGGTCAGTGGCGGCGTCAGCAGGCATTGTCGCTAAGACCGGTGTGGCATTGCGGCGGTGCCCTCTGTGTGCTGTCAGGACACAGTGTGGCACCGAAATCGTAGACATCGTTGAGTTGCTTTTTCCTCTTTTACAGCACAAAACACACAGTCCCCAGTGCTGCGGGCAGAAGAGCTTGAAGTCTTTGCTGTTCCTGAGACTTCTTGAACAAGGGGCAAGCTCTACCTCAAGCCTTGGAGAGACTCACAAATTATGGTGCAGAAAGTTCTGTCTGCCCAAGACAGAAGCAGCCACTGCAGGTCAGCCCAGCAAAGCACCCAGCCTAGCGGTCATTCCTCCTCACAGCTTCTCCGGCTCTTCTTCTTGGCAGTCTTCTTGATCCAGATGATGAGTTCTAAAGTTCAGGGGTCTGGGCCCCAATATTTATATCTCAAAATTATTAGGCAGAGTGTGTCTGTGCCCAGCCGGAACCATTTCTGCCTCCTGTGGTGTGATTTCTTGGCAGGAGGTGGAAACGGCATTGTCAGAGGCAGACCAGGCCCTTTGATGTGCAATCAAATCTCCTTCTCTTTCCCCCATCTCAGCCCAGGTCTATTCAGCCCCTTTCCTGACCTACCTAGACTATCTGGAGCCACTCCTGCTCCCCATCCGTCTGTCACCCAAAACCCAGACAGGCAATCCGCATTTCAGCAGAGGCACACAGGAAGATTGAGCAAGAAAATACCTACTTTCTAAAGGCAGTATTTTGAAACAAAGAATGTAAAAATCACCCTCACTAAAAGATGCATCTTTAGATTCTGAACACCAGCATACTAAACTTTTCTTACCTAATTCCCCGGGCCAGTTATGTTTACAAGATTTTATAAACAAACTTCCCATTCTGTCCAATGGGGAACAGGTAGCCTTGCATATGCAAAAAACGAAATGGGCCTTAATTTGCTACCAGGACATGCCACACACAGCAGGGCATGTCCTACCTTTCACATATACTGCACCCTGCCCACAGGGGTACCTTGGGCCTACCTTAGTGGTGCCTGACATGTAAGAAAAGGCAAGGTTAGTGACCGGCAACTGTGTCTACTGGCCAAGTTGACATGGCAGTTACAAACTGCGCGCAGACTCTGCAATGGCAGGTCTGAGTTAAAACCGGGAGGGCAGAAAGCAAAAACTCAGGGGAAACATGCCAAAAGATGCCAAGTCTAACACTGCAGTGCAGTGTTTGAAAAAGTTAGTAAATCTGCCTCAGTGTGCCCTACAGAAACCTGTGGTCAGTAACTACATATTATATCTCAAAAGGCCTTCAGATCAAACAAAAATGCAAACAGATTTCTCCGAGGTTAGGATCCATCACCTGGGACAGTGAACCTAATCTTGAGGGCAAAATTACTACCGCTTCAGGTAGGATCATAAAACAGAAAAGTGTGCTTTGAATTACATAAACATATGTGTGAAGTTACTTAAGAGTGACAGTCCTTTGTCAATTGCATATTGTTGTAATGTACATTTGCTTGTTTCTTTTGGTTTGTACTATGACATACTGCCATTCCTTTTCCTTGTACATTCTTTCCTTCTCCTTATGATTCCATGCTCAGATGAGTCTTGGAGCCTGGAGGAGCTGGCAGAGTTGTTGAGAGCCGTTGGTGATGTTTTACCATTAAAACCTACTTTTGAATTTATCTGGTGTTACAGCTTCTTTTTAACACTGGCGACGATTGGCAGCTTGGAAGGGACAAGCCACATCACCACTTAACCCTGAATCCACCTTTCACTTGGATTTATTTGGTTTGAATTGGATTTAAAATTTACTCTGGACTTGTGGATTTATGAATTTGGGATTCATCTGCTTTTTTTTTTTTGCTTCCTGGATTCCACTACTGGATCTCTTTGAACTTGGATTTAGACTGATTTAGACTGATTTCACCCGAATAAACCTCTTGGATTTTTATCTCTCTGCTTGGATTTCCCACTGACTGCCTTGTTCACACCAGGTAACCTCTGTTTTGTGTACTTTTCACTGTTTTTGACTCTTTCCCTGCATTTTCACTCGACGCTGGGGCAGAAGCTAAGTTGTTTACCTTTGAGTCTCAACGGCCTTACCTGCCGTTTCAAGCACGGTCCGCCTCGCTCTACCTTCTCGCTCTGCTTCATTTTCGAACGCGCTGGTGTCGCGCTGCTTGCCCGCGCACCCTGCCATCGCGCTGTTCTCTTGCTCCTCTTCCTGGCTTCCCTGCTGACTTTGCGTGTGACGGATGGACGTGGTGACGTCACAAGCATGCGTGCCGCCATTTTAGCTTCTTCGGTGGCCTTGGGAAAATATTCGTTGGACTTCCTACGTTTTCACCCGGATTGGTGAAATTGATATTGCTCATTGGATTTCCTACGTTTTCACCCGGTTAGGTGAGATTTACATTTCTCATATTGGATTGCTGACTTTATATTTCTGTCATCATTTTTTTTTTCTGCTTCGTGACTGCATGGATTCGGACTGTCTATCAGTTCAGATTCTTCAGTGATACACACACTCAGACAGTGTATCTATTTATATTCTTCAGTGATACACACACTCTTTTTTATTTTTTTTATTTATTGGTTGTTCAACACCACTCATTTTATTTAACAATGAGTTCGTCTTCTTCCATGACTCAACCCCCTGCTTTTCTTTGTGAGAAAGGCAAACCTATTCTCCCATGGAAAAGATGGAGAAATCTTTTTTATTCTTATTTACTAGCTATAGGTGGAGAGAAATTTTCAGCTGTAAGAAAACAAGCTATTTTGCTACGCAACTTAGGAGTTGAAGGTCGTAATATATATGACAGTATTGATGAAATACGTATAAATGATGGTTCTGGTGATTCACCTCCAGATGTTTTTCACATGTCTCTAAAAATGTTAGAAGATTATTTTGGTCCCAGAATCAATGTGGTTTTAGAACGACATAAGTTCTTTATGAGAGTAGAGGAATCTAAGGAAAAGGTTGGAAATTACGTAGCTTCCTTAAAAACGTTGGCACGTACTTGTGAGTTTGGTGAGCTTACAGATTCTTTGATTCGTGATCAATTAGTCAGATGCACGAATAGTTCAAGGGTACAAGAGAAACTCTTATCGAAAAATCCTTCTCTGAGGGAAGCTTTAGCCATTGTGGAGGGTATAGAAAACACTTCTGGTTGGGCTAAAGAGATGAAAGAACACAAAGTTTCACCTGACTGTTCTTCCAGCTCCAGCAGTATTCATGAGGTTACTCAACCCATGATCCCTACTCAACCATCTACTTCAGATGATAGCATTTGTAAGGTTATGCAAAACACCAAGTCAAAGATTCCTTTTGATCGTAGTAAGATCAAATGCTATAGATGTGGTAGTTCTAACCATTCTTCTTCCTTTCCCAACTGCTATGCCAAGTCTTCCACCTGTCTCAAATGTGGTATAAAAGGACACTATGCTAGGGTTTGCAAATCCACTACTAAAGTACACTCCATTGAATGTCCAGTACCTTCTTCAGATGCTCCCAGATTGGTAATTTTGAATGTCACAATTGATGGCAGTATTGACGCTGATCCTATCTTCATGCCTGAGTGTAATGTGATAATTGGAGGAAATTTTTTTATTGTTTTAGCAGACTCTGGTTCGCCCTTCACTCTAATTGGAAATGAAAACTGGAACAAAACCTTTCCTAAAGTTGACTTATTTAAACCTGATATTAATGCTGTTAGTTAAAATGGCTCTCGTATTGAAGTATCAGGTTATACTGTCATGAGAATGCATTTCAAAGGTCGTGAAACAGTTGGTAAGATTTATGTTGCTTACAGAGGTGACAATCTTTTAGGCTGGAGGCATCAAAGGGATTTAGGCATTATCCTCAATCCTAATGCTCTCAAACCCTCTGACCAAGTCATGCTTATTGATCAGATCTCTTCTTCCAACAGGTTTTTTGATGAATTTCCCCATGTTTTCTCTGACAAATTGGGTTTACTGAAAGACTTTGAACATCGGATTATCCTAAAGAAAAATGCTGTTCCTTGTGTATATAAAGTTAGGAAGGTCCCTAACATGATGCTTGCCCCTCTTAAACAGGACCTTTCTAGACTTATTGAATTGAATGTTATAGAAGAGATTGAGTCATCAGAGTGGTTGGCCCCAGTGATTTTGGCCCCCAAGGATGGTGGAAAGAACATTCGCATGTGTGTGGACCTTAGGAGGTTAGAGCCGTTGGTGATGTTTTACCATTAAAACCTACTTTTGAATTTATCTGGTGTTACAGCTTCTTTTTAACACATATCCTGTGTTTCACAAAATCACTGGCTTCAAACAATGCATAAAAGGCATTTTAAAGTTGGGAAATTCGTTTTGACTCATAAAAATGCGTTTGTGATGCATTCTAATAATAATAATAATGAACATTTGTAAAGCGCCTGATTACACCAGCTGGTGTGTCCCTGTGCTGTGATGAGAGGCTGGAAACAAGAGAACCTGACAACAGAAGCACCTGAACAATTCAAAAGACCCTACAAGCTCTGAAAAAGATGAGTACAGTAGGGGTGAAAGTGCAATCCCCCTATTTCGCAATTTGAAAAAAGATCGAATGCTGCCAAAAACCATGAATCAGTTACTGGCCTCTGTTCCTGCTTTATTCTTTCCAGGTTAAGGGGTAATTGAGTAGGAAAGCCTCCCCTTTTTTGTGCCTTTGATTTGGGGTGCCTTGACAGGGACATATCAGCACACCTTTGCTTCATGATACTGAAAGACAAAGACGGTGGCTTAACAATTCGAGGAGAAAGACACAACAACCAGGATAGGCCTGAAACCAGTCCTAGAGCTGTACTGCAGGTTTCTAGAATCGCTGTCTATAAACTAAATTTAAAGATGGGACCGAAGTTGCTTTTCAACATGGCACGATTACTCACCAACCAAAGATGGTGTTCCCAACATAGTGAAAAACCAGGAAAGACATTTGAGCACAAGGGATGCAGTCTCTACCTACCAACTCCCCATGCCAGGTTTCAGATTAGAATGAAGGGAAAGTTTTCATCTCTGTAGAAACAGCTGCCTAAAACCATCTTAAGAGAAGGAGCTGACAGACTTGGGGAATTGGGGTACGGAGTTTGCCTCTGCATGAAAAGTAAGCTGCCTAGATGGGTGGGCTTTAAGGAGCAAGGCAAGAAGTGCAGACAATTGGCTTGTTGAGTTCCAGGGATAGGCCAAGTTGAGAGGTCTGGCATTGAGGTCTTGTCCACTGGTGCCTCTACAGCATGCATAGACACAACAGAGTGTTCTAACTACTGTCTGGAGTGTCATATAAGTTATAAGCGGCATCAAAACAACTTCAAAGAGCCTCAATATCTGGGTGCTGTAATATTCTTGTGATCCCGGTTGGCAGACACCCCAAAAATCAAGTAGGCATTCTGATGGGTTTGGTTCTGTGCAAAGTTCACATCTGCAATCAGTGGACCCTTTGATCTCTGTCTGGTCACTTACTTCTTCTGACTCTCTGCTTGATTTAGGAGGCGGTTTTGAGACTCTGCCTGAGGCTTCACCTCTGAAGTAGGAGCCTTGTTTTCCAGGCACATGTAGTTGAGCAAGATCCCTTCTCAAACACATTGGGCTGCCCTCTCTTTCCCTTCTGGTGATCGTGTACATGAGTAAAGGTGACTGGAGCTGGAGGACAGCAGTGATGCTGGTTAGGCTAGTGTGAAGTCAATGCAACCTCTCCCTTTCTCCCTTCAATTTGATGCACTTTGGAAGTAGTAGTGCAGCCATGCCTTAGACAGCAAAAGCAGCTCAGGCCACAGGAACTTTGAAACAGGTACTGTGTATAGATTAGAAACAAGGCAAGAAGGCAATTAGTAAACTACCACGACACTCTGGGACCAAAGAATCCACAAATAAATGGGGGGAGATCACGGGACAGCAGAGAGCATTCTCTCGTATCCCAGTCCACTAAAGGCAGCTTGCCTTGCACAAACTGTCTCCTACATACAGAGACCACCTGAACCATGCCAGTTGGTTCTTCAGCACAGATTTCCTCTACTGAAAAACAGGACGGAATCCTGGTGCTTTTTCCAACCATTTAAGTATCTTTCTCAGTAAAGCCCTGAAAAGGAGAATGTTTCATTTACTGACCAGTTTTATTACCACCATAACCTTCTGCACACTTCTAAAATGAGCTATTGAGTAGGCCATAGTATTCAACTCACTATTGTCTCGATTTTGGACTTTTTGAGACTATTAGTGGATTCAGATACACCTATGAGTCAAATCTTTTTTGGACTTAAGAGCAGTATTTGACACAGTGAATTCTTCTACTCTCCTTTCCATATTGGAAGAAGAAACAAATCCTTTCACGTAAGATTGACCACTTTCAAATCTTCTCTTAGTCAATACTCATGTGGTGTCGCTCAAGGTGCCATCCTTTCACCACTCCTTTTAAATTTGTGGTTAATCCCATTAGCACATTTGATTGAGTTGGTCTGCCTAAAGTGTGATGCAATAGAGTGCTGGAGTGTCTGGCGATGTAATGAAATGCTGGAGTGCCCGGTGATGTAATGGAATGTTGGAGTGCCTGGTGTGAAGGAGTGTTGGTTTGTAGTGTGTGGGCTGAGCAGCAAGGAGGCTGCTCCTGGTGGGGCTTCCTCTACTATTTACCATCATACCTATATAACCTGTAACTAAGTCCTACAAACCTTCCTCTTATAACCTACACTATTGGCTACTGGACTACCTGCTTGCAAGCCCACAACTTGGTTTATAACAAATCTCTCTTCCTCCACCCTCATGTCCCTTTATCTTGTCAGCTTCTTCAATGCATGCCTATTTCAGGATTTATTTATTTATTTATTTATTTATTTATTTATTTATGGGATTTTTAATGCGCAGCTAATACCCTGGGTTGTCTAGGCGCAGTGAGATACTCTGGGATACACAGGATTCAGGGCACGAACTTATTGAATAATTAGCCAGGTCTTCAAGGCCTTACGAAAGGCAATGAGTGTTGGTGCAGTTTTAATATGCAAGGGGAGTGAGTTCCATAGTATGGGGGTTAGTACCAGGAAGCGTCTGTCTCCCCATGTAGCCGTTCTTGTACGGGGAACGTGCAGTAGACAACTTGCTGCTGATCTTAGATTCTTTCCAGGTATGTACACCTGAAAGGCTTCCTTTAAGAACTTCGGCCCGGTCTGATGGATGGCCTTATAGGCGATGCAGAGAGCCTTAAATTTGATTCTGGTCTCCACCCTTAGCCAGTGTAGATGGCGTGTGGCTACTGAAGTGGAGTGTCGCCAGGGAATATTAGGCAGGATCCGTGCTGCCATATTTTGCACAGACTGGAGTTTATTCAGGATGTATTTGTGTGTACCAAGGAAAAGGGCGTTTCCATAATCCAGTTTTGAAAACACTAGGGTGGTGATCAGTGTTTTTCCTGCTGAGGCAGGTAGGTATGGCATGAGTTTTTTTTATTTTCTTCAGCACAAAGAATGCAGCTGAGACCACCTTATTGACGTGATAACCAAAAGATAACCTGTTATCAAAAATCACTCCCAAATTCCTGACCTTAGCAGCTGGAACAGGGGGGGGGTGCCCATCTGACTGGGCCACCAAGTTGAAGACCATTCTGGAGAGATTTTTCCGAAGGTCATGACTTCGGGTTTCTCTGCATTAAGTTTCAGGCAGTTACTGTGCATCCATGATTATACATCCAGTAACCCCTCCTGAAACTTCGCTGCTACCACTGGACCGTTTTTGTGTACCGCCAACACAGCACTTCCCACCGGACATTCTCGAGGGCATATCACACACATTTGTTCACTAGGCAGGCTTTAATGCTGGAACTGTTGAGGCAGTAACAGCACTGTCATTAATCTATTTAATTGTCTCTAAGAACCAATGTAAGATGGCACATCTTTGAGTCGTCCTTAACGCATAGCTAGCCTTCCTGTAAGCTTTTACAGATAATGTCAAGCAAACAAGAGGGCAGAATTTCTGTATCTATTTCACATGCAAGCAAGCAGGTGTGTTAGTGAGTGGGCACTGGGCAGCTGAGTTGCCGAGGCACTTGTGCCTGGCTCATGTAAAGTGGGAAAAAGTATTTGATCTGTAACAAAGAATTACAAATGAAACGGAAATGGAAGTAACTTCAGCACAGTGCTTCTAATGACTTTATCTGTGATGCTGAGGCGAATAAGACATTTTAAAGCAGTCAGAAGAGGAAGGGAGATCTTGTGCGAATTTAGGCACAATAAGGGCCCTTGCTTACAACTGAGAATAATTGAAGTCCCTATTGTATGTCCCATTTGTGCAGATTGCCTTAACTGATGCTAGAGGTGGATTGCCTAATTGCATGGAGAGACACATGTGTTGAATTCAGTAAAATATAACTCCTCGTTGTAATGTTCAAGTAGTATATTTATTCTTAGGATTAGCTGGTCAGGTACAGCATTCAAGTAGAAATGTAATCTGGTAAGAAACCCCACCGGGAGCAGACAACCTCCTGCTCAGCCTCCAGGTAACTGATAAATCCCTTGAAAAGCAACAGGTAGTATCATGGATGACTTCACAGAGACATGACATAGACCAGCACACACTAACACTAAGGAGGGAGAAAGAGGGAGGAAGAGCAGGATGTAACAACATGTTGCAAGCATGCACCTCCTCTTCTGTTGTCATCATTCCCCTACATCCATGAAAAAAGTTTTTGGATTACTAATAATCAATTTAGTGTCTGGTAGACCTATCATTTTAAGAGCAGGACTAGGCGAAATTTGAAATATGTAAATTAATTGAGTAATTTCAGTAATTTTGGGTTACTACAGAAGTACAGGCACATCAAACTTAGTGAAAGGGATCAGTTACAGGCTCCTGTTCTTCATGTTCTGTTGCATTTGGCGCTTTTTTCTTAGTGCAAAATGCATCCTCGCATCCATTTTGGATTCCAGGATACATTTTTCCCTAAGAAAAAGTACTAAAAGCTGGGTTACACGCTTCATGTAATTCAGTGAAATCTCACGTAATTTAGCATAATTACACAATAGCAAATTACATAAAGTATGCCCATTCGTTTTAGGAGCTGCGAGATTGTTAATGAGTGTGCTACAATGTAGACATTCTAGTCAGCTTTAACTTGAACAAATATTTTCCAAGCTTTGACATATATGTAGTTAGACTTGGGCTAATGACTGCAAGCAATTCAAATACATCAGCTTGTTCCTCAAATTAGTGAAGGGACTTTAAGAATGCAGGGCTAGTAAGGTCAACATATTACTGCCTTCTGAGAAGTAGTATAAGGATTAGGTAAATATGAATCAATTTGTTACCAAATGGCACCCACGCTATGGAAGCCTTCTTAGCTATTTTTGTCCTACCGACCTCCAAACACTACTTTGTCAAACAGCGCACTTGTTGCCTGTTTAAATATGGACTTATAATATTTGCAAAACAATATTTAAAAAATAAAGTGTTTTCAAGCTGTATGTAGGAAATAGGGTTACTGGATGAGAGGAGAGTTAAACTCTACTAAAGCAGCAACCATAATTCTTGACAAGGTGAAACACAAGCACTCTATATATTGACCTGTGCTCATCCCTCTGATAGCTTGGCACCAAAGCAGTTAAGCTTAACTTAGAGGCAATGTATGAGCACTTCAAACAGTAATAAAGTTAAAACACAACATAAGAAAAATCCCACACCAATTAAAAAAAGTTGAGTGAAATTTAATAAAATATTTGACACCACAATGACAAAAATCCAACAAGTAAAACCAGAGATTGCAATTTAAAAGGTTTAAGGTAATTATAGCGCCTAAGAGCACAAACAAAGCACCACTCACAGTTATCTAGTCACGAGTTCAGGCTGACCATGATGGATCAAGGGTCGAATGCAGAGACCAGGTTAGTCCTGCTGAAAGAGTTACCTTCAAAGTCCAGCTTAAAGAGTTCCATTTGCGGTGGAGTGGGTCGCACTGCAGCATGAAGAGCAGTCCAGGCATCATGGATGGTCATTGCTGTAACGTGAAGTTCCTGTTGGGCGTTATGGACTGTCTTTCCTAGAGATTTGTGCTGGTGGTCACCGCTGGCTTTCATAGCTGTAGCGGAAAGTGCAGTTCTCATTGCAGAGCATTTCTAGTGGTTGCTGTGGAGTGAAGGGTCGGGTTCAGTGGAGCCTTCGTGTTGGTGTGTGGCAGGATGTTGCTGCGAACAGGTATGTTCATAGTCGCGAAGAGAACAAAACGTCAAGATTTCTCCTTTTCTTGGAGAAGGAACTCAACCGATGCCACACCAAGGATCCAGGACCTGCAGACACCTCTTGGGGATAGCAACACACTCCTGCAGAGGCCAGCAGTGCTTAGGCAGGGCCAGCTTCAGGTTTAGGCAGCAGGTCAGCTGGGCAGATCAGTTATGCCTCTGAAGCTTGTTATCTCTGTAGCTTGGAATAGGTGGTTAGTCAGCTGATTCAAGGGGTCACTTCATCCTGAGATGAAGGGACCAGGTCCATTCTTCCTTCTCACCAATAGGGCAGCAGGCAGCAGGGCAGCAGAGGAGCTGGGAAGCATTTTAGCAGTCTTTCTGGTAGCAGAGCAGCACA
Organism: Lissotriton vulgaris; assembly: GCF_964263255.1. Taxonomy (NCBI): domain Eukaryota; kingdom Metazoa; phylum Chordata; class Amphibia; order Caudata; family Salamandridae; genus Lissotriton; species Lissotriton vulgaris. The sequence continues at coordinate 499,145,925 of NC_141695.1, forward strand.
CCAGTCACTCTTGTGTATCATCCACAGGTCAAGAGGTGTACTGAAGAGTTGACTCTGAGGGTCTAATATCTATACTTAATGCCCGCTTTGAAGTAGGAGAAGGGTCTGGCGGTTTCTACCCTAAAGGTATTTATAATGTTCTGTCTCCCTACCCTGGCTGCGGCTTATCTGGGGGCACAAAAGACTGGTGTCAAACCCTTTCTGAGTGTGATGAGGGAGACTCAGGAAGGGTGACTGATCAGCCCCCTATTAAATCAGAGATGACACATCCTGCCCACACGTATTCCTGCTTTGTCTCACTGTCCGGGAGCAATACACCGAGACCAACTGCCAACTACACCTAGTCATGTGACTCAGTATACGGACTCAATGCACTAAATGGTTGCGACAAGAGAATGACAACTTTCTAAATGTGGATTTTTTAGAATAGTGACTTAAAATCCAACTTTACCATTTAAGAGGATTTTAACTTATAATTCTTTAGACACCAAATTCAATATTCCTACCTGCTTCCAATTACAAGTTATAATTTATTACATGTAATAAGGTAACCCAATATTATCCTATGGGAGAGGAAAGCCTTGCCGTAGGAAAAATGAATTTGTTGTTGTGTTTTTCACAACTAGAACATATAAAAGTTAAAAGTACATGATTATGTAAATCCATTGAGCCCTGCCCTCTGAGCTGTTTAGGGCCTACGTAAGGGATGACCTATATGCATTAAAAAGGCCTGGCAAAGGGTTTATTTTGACAGGTTGAAACAGCAGTTTAAAACTGCAAACACAGGCTGCAATGACAGGCCTGAGACATGCTTAAGGGAGAGAGCACTTGCCCTTTAGCACTAGTTAGCAGTGGTAGATTGCTCAGAGATCTATTACCAACAAAAGCAAGATCAACAAAAATGGAGGAGTAAGGCAAAATATTTCAGTAAGGCCACCCGAAGGCTGATGGGTCTAACACTGTAAAAATAATTTTTGGGACATCTGGTGAACATGCATCTGAATTTTAATTTACAAAAACTATTCTTATGGTACATTCAGTTTATAATTGTTTTGTAAATGACATGGCACTTGACCAGACATGTCCTTTTCAAAGGCTGTTAGAAAAACTTCAGAACTATGTGAAAAATAAGAGAATATTCAATCATTTTATTTCAGCATAAAAATAATAAACTCACATCTATGTCGAGATAAAGAGAAGAAGCAAATGAGGGGAAATAAAGAAAAGCCTCTGGAATGTGTGTGAATTGTCAGTTTGAAAAGTGTCACCACTTTGCCACGACCTGCCTGAGTCACAAGGGAGGCCGGAGATATGCTGCTATCGTGTGGAATGCTGTAGAGCATGATGTTCCTTTGCTGTGTGACAGCACGCTTTGAGACAGGCAAACAACATAGCGTGGTATACTGCAAGCCCCAAGAAGCATGTAACACATAGATATACATGTATACATACATTGAAATATGCAGAAAGAATCCACTTACAGCTATGCATACACAGTCAGGTTAACCCATACAGGCACACATGAACACAAAACAACATAAGGACACTTGACACACTAGACTAACATAAACAAATTTAAGGGGAGTGAAGAGGTGCTGTAGCGCATATGCTAACCCTCCCATGAAACAGAACTTTGAAGAAACCATGGAGCCTAACTCAATTGGATCTATGTAAAAATCCACCTGTCGACCTAAGGGTAAAAGAATCATTTTGCTTTAAAGAACTCTCACCCAGCAGGAATACCCCTTGGTGGCTTGATTCATCCTAGAGTTCCTTCCCATTTCATTGCAGAATGGGGCGTGCTACAACCTGTGAGATGCACAGGAACTCTTGGTTGGAAAAATAATAGGATAGTGAGTGGTGGCTCTTTAAAAATACCTGCCTGATTGCTCCAATGTTTTAATCTGGGGGCCAGCCAGTGTAAATAAAAGCAGGAAATGTTAGGAAGTCCTGTGGGCTCTAGTTACGCCTGCTTCCTCTAAGGATTAATATGTTTTTCTCACTTATGTTGCACAAATGGTCCTGACTGTCATCAGGCACTTATTTTAAGCAATCAGGCTAGGCGGAGACCTTGGGGTCTGTTTGACAACAAGCACACCTCTACCCCGTTTACCTATGGATCACTATTAAGTGCCTTAATATATACCCATATATGGACATCAAGTAGGTAGTTTAGGTGTGCTTGATGTATGTATGGTAAATTCACCAGTTACATCAGCATTATAGAATAGGTGTGGACTCTAGTAGTATGATCGGTCTTGACAAAATCCATAAGCATTTGGGAACATAAGTGGCAGAAACTATTGATCCTAAAAGGACATAAGGGTTACTAGAGCCACGTGTATTCATAATTTTTACAATTTTTAATCATGCAGGCTAATGCCAAAATTAAATATTTAGGGCTACAAGGCTGGTACTTTTAAAGAGTAACCCTACTCCCACTCACTACCTCGTTGCTCTTTCAACAATGTGCTCCAGCGCATCTCACAGGTTGTAGCATGCCCCGTTCTTCAAGGAAATGGGAATGAGCTCTATGATGACGCATGCCACCAAGGGGTACCCCTGGTGGATGGGTTATTTAAAGCAAAAGGATACTTTTCTTCCGAGGTCGATGGGAGGGTTCTTAGATTGATTCCATTGAGTTCAGCTCTATAGTGTATGAAAAACATTTGACTAACAGACATGCCGGTTCATATGCAAAATCAGAGCACAAATACATTTACCGAAGTTAACAGACAAAATGTAAAGGTTTACATTCATGTCCATTTAGTTCACATACAGGTACACATACGGTTTAATCCAATCAAAACAAAAATGATATCCAAAATGTAATGTGGCCTTAAATATTCAAGTCTGTAATCAGAGTCCTAGAATTTTTCTGCCCAGCAAGACAAGCTAAGAAGTGTTGGCAGATGTTGTGATTTCTTCGAACTGGAGTTGGAAAAGGGGAGAAACATCGTACCTATAGTGATGCCTCACCCATCTTGAATTTTTGCAAAAACAAAGCACAAGAATTGTGGTGCCACAAATTATTTTGTGGTGACCCATTAATCAAAAGCTGGTTTGCCACTGGACATCACTTGCTTGATCCAATTGCACGTCAGTATTTGTTTTTTTAACATAAACTTGCTTGATATATACACAAACAATGGCAAAGCCAGTAGGTCTAGCATTGCCCAAAAGCCTTTTTGCATTTCTTGCTTTGTTTTGACATGGCTGTTACAGCACTTTATTGTTTGGGAAGCTGTGAGCGTTTATCAATCAAAACAGAAACAACTGATTAAAGGCAAAAGGGTATTTGGGTCTCAGAAAAGCACACATTAGCATAGTACTTCCTGTCACTGAAAGTGGATGTCCTCACTGTGAAAGGGCAGTACGTCGTAACTCATAGGGAATTCAGCCAATAGCTGAAGTGTGCTGACACATTGCCCCTTGATGCATGCTTGAGTGGATTGGAGAAAAATGTGAATGACACAACTACAGACAGTGGATGAAGTGTGGTTGAAAACCCCCTGTAAGTAACTATTTCATACACAGAATGTTATTAAAACCAAAAGGCCTTAGTTGAAATAGAACAAAAAAACACAATTGTTCTGTCAATGGCTGCCATCCTCTTGCCTTGAAGAAAGAAAGAAAGAAAGAAAGAAAGAAAGAAAGAAAGAAAGAGAGAAACAAACAAACAAACAAACAAACAAAGAAAAGGATATTAAAAAACGCCCCAAGTGCTGCGAATTAAACATGATACAGGCTAATTTTCTTCCTGAGCAAAGTTTATTAAAGAACCATCAGTAAAATTGAGTCCAGAAAAAATGGTTTCTGTATTCTGTAGTGAGGCATGGTCCAGAAAGAATAACTTAATACTGACCAGATTCAAAAGGACGCAATTTGTTATGCTGTGAAATGCCAGCAGTCAGAAAATCAAAGGACACTTGAAAGGGAATTTACAAAAGCATTAGTGCGAGAAAGAAACTGATAAAGTGTGGAATGTGGTCATTGCCTATATACGGTAGAAAGGCCATGATGTCATCTCAGGCTCTAAATACAAAAGCAACACTAAATAATTATAATGTAAAAACAAAAACACTGTCACTTAAGGGAACTACCTTGTTTGCAGATGTTCTCATTGTGAAAGAGCAAAATGTAGTCACTCAAATTGAAGTTAACCAGTGGCTGAAGTAGGGTGACCCATGGGCCCATGCTGAATGTTGTGGTGGGCAGAAGCAAAATGTGATTGACACAACAACAAACCAATTGATGGAGAGAGGTGGCTGAAAACCCGATTACGAAAGTATATATACCCATATAATTCTAGCAAAATCAAAAGATCTTGGCTAAGTTTTGGTCCTAGCCCCAGAGAGCAGAGGCGCTTTCCTGGCCGACAGTGGCCATTGCCCGGCTGGTCAGAGGAGGAGAACATGGAGGCCGGCTAGAGACAGGTCGCTGGATTGCTTCAAGTGTGCTGATGGGTGAGGAACCTTGAGAAGAGTGGGTCAGCGGAGAAAGAAATTATGTACAGAGTAAGATCGAAAAAGGAATAAATATAAAGAAATATTAGTAAGTTCGGAGGAACAAGGAAAGTTTACTAACGTAATTGAGCAGCAGAAGAAGGGAGGTGCAGCATAATCATGGTGGGTGTCAGGGAAGGTGAGCAGCATTGGTCAAGAGCAGCGCTGGAACTGTGTAGAGGACATCAAGAAGCTGTGAGGGGGTACAGACAGCTGTAGAAGGAAAGAAGAGGACAAGCCGGAGAGGCTGTCAGCCCAACAACAGGTGCCTCGGGAGCTTGGGCTGGCAAAAGCCGATTCACAGCTGAGATTGGGCTGAGGTGCAAAAGGACAGGCTGGGATAGAAACAGGTAACAGAGGGAGTGCAGGCAGGCCAGAGGAAGGGGGGGAGAATAGGATTTTTCTAGATACTCTTTGAGGAGTGCAAGGAAGGGAAAAGAGCTGTTTGAGCAAATTATAAAGGATCCAAAGCTTGTAGCTGTAGGGGCCGATGAGAACAAAAAAGAAATGATATATCCAATTATTTAAAAAAAGGACAGTCTTGGCTAAGAACCAGAATTACAAAAGAACAAAACAAAGTTAAAGGAAAGTTGACCAAAGTATGAAGATTACACCCTCCCTCAGAACCTTTTTCCAAGTCTTCCCAAAAACTTTACTATTGAGTGAAGAAAGTATGCCAGACAAGTGAGAGCAGAAGAGGGTGGCTAACAGGGGCAGCTTGACCCCTCAGGGGGAAAAAGCTAGGTCTGACTGGGCAAATGTCATGGGTCCAAAGAGATTTCATGTGTTACCCATGGATGACCTAACAGTTTTAGAGGCAGTTGCAGACAGCCACCAGTCAAATGTACCAGTGTCTAGAGTGATCACAATGCAAATGTTACCTGGTGCACGACGGCCGGTGGAAGAAAGTGATACTGAGGTCCCTGAGAGGAGTGAGGCTGATATAAGCAACGAAGGACCTTCAGTAGGGGCCCTAATAATGGCTCTTTCCTAGGAGATTAGGAGTAGGTTTAAGATATCAGAAGCTAAATAAAAGGAGAATAGGTTGGCCTGTGAGGATTTGGAGAAAAAGATAGACTATCTCACAAATAGAACTACTATTTTTGAGGGAACAGTTAAAGATCTCAGAATGACAATGCAAACTAACATAGCAGACATCAAAGACTTAAATATGAAAGAACATGAGCATAAGCTGGAAATAATAGAAAACAATCAGAGGCGAAATAATCTCCGCATCCTGAATGTACCGGAAGGGGTAGAGGGAGAAGATCTGAAAGCTTTTGTAGTTAACTTAATTTAAAATGGGTTGCAAATGGAGGACTTAGAGCAAGATATTTTGAAGGATATTCAGAGAGTTCATAGGGATCACTGCAGACTGAACCCCAATAGAAAGAAGCCGAGAAAGATTCAGAGAAATTTCCTCACTTTCACTTGAAAAGAAAAAAAAAGTAAACGCCCTGAGAACAAAATCAGTGAAAGTCGATGGTGTTATATGTGAGATCAAGAATCAGAAGTGAGCTGGGGATTTCTCCTTTTAGATGCAATGGTTGGGAGAAGAAATTAGCCTTATACGCTGATGATCTCTTGATTTATATGGCTGATCTGTGGGCTTCAATGACACATGTTATTAAGGTGACTACAGATTATGGCAAGATCACAGGCTACGAGATTAACAGAGAAATGACCAAGATAATGGTCTGGGATGCAAAGAAAGGGAATGAGAGTACTTGGGGGTCAGGATAACACAAGATATTACTGAACTAAGGTAAATTAAGAGAGAAGTTTGTAAACTGATGGAGTTGGTCACATTTGCCCTTAACCATTTTTGGAAGAGACAATCTGGTAAAAAATGTTATTCTTCCAAAGTTTAAAATTGTATTCATTGCAATATCATTGCAATATCATTACCTTTTAAAAACAAGTGGTTTGGACAGTTGCAGGGCCATATTAGTAGCTTTATATGGTCATCCAAAGGACCACGCATTACATGGAAGAAACTGAGAAGGAAAAAAGAGAGAGGGGAGTTAGCTTTACCGGACTTACAATTTTATTCCTGGGCGTTTCTGCTTAAGAATTGGAAAATGCTCGTGGACAAACCTGTGTGTTCAGAAATAGGTAGGGTGCTCTCCCTTATGCTAAAATATATGAAAGGAGGTGAGGTTGGGTAAATGCAGAAGTTTGCAGACTCTAAATACTGTAAAAAGGCGAGACTGAAAATATTACAGGGCATGGCGGAAACATGGTATCGTATATAGAGAAATATAAAATTATCATACTATAGCAATTTAGCTCCAATATGGGACTCTCCGGGCTCTCCGGATTGGAAGAAGGATAAGTTGGCATGTCCCGTGAGGGAATCAGGTGTGCTGATATGGGAACATTTAATAGATGAAGGAAAATTGATAACATGGGAGATGTGCAGAATAAAAGACTGATAATACGTTGTCGAGATTTATATTTCTACAAATCCAGAGTTGGTTCCAATTTCCTAATACTAAGAAAGGGGGCGCTAATCAATTGGAGAAAAAACTGTTGCTGGATACATCTAAGAAGAAATAAATTGCAATTTGGTATTGGTTGAGGATGGACAGGACCAATGGGAAGATCATGCTGCCGCAAGAGCTGTGGGGAGCTGTGGGGAGAATACTTGCCGGAGTCCTTGCTGGAAAGCTTATGGCATGTATCTATCACTATGCTATATAAAGTAGTTTATCTGTCTATCACTCACACTGCAATCACTTTCCCCATCCCATCAACTTGGCCATCTTCTAGACCCTGTATTTGCTAGCTGGGAAGGTCTCAAAATGAATATCCCACTACAGATTACATGGTCTGATCATTTTGTCATCCCCTTTGAGGTACAAAATGTTCTTGAGGATTATAGCACGATTAACTCTAATGTGCCCAACTCTAATCCCATGAATCGTAGAGACTGGAAGAGCTTTTCAGAAGAAAAGTTTAAATCTGCCCTTGGGAGGGAACCTCCCCCCTCCAGCGACTCCCTACTCACGGCATGGGAAGAATATGAAAAATGGATGTCCAGTGCTCTGGACATAGTAGCACCGTGGACTTCCAAACCCTCTGTTAGAAAGACTCAAACGGCCCCATGGTTCTCCAAAGAACTCAAGGAAGCGAAAGCCAAATGTAAGAACATCGAACGAGGATGGAGGAAAAACTACGATGTAGAGGACAAACTAAAATATAAAAATGAATTAAAAATATATCACAAACTTATTAGAGCAGCCAAAGGTGTGTATTTTAAAGAACGTATTGAAAATGCTAAAAATCCCACTAAGGAACTGTTTTCAATATACAAAGAGCTCACAGTCCCCACCAGACTTGAGGCTCGAGACACATACTCTAACGAGTTATGTGAGGAGATTGCAGATTTTTTTGTGAAAAAGGTAGATTTAATACACGATACTTTCTCAAACAGCCCCCTTGACCATCACTCAACCGTGACAAAGGTTTCCGACACCAAGCCCCAGCTGACAACCTTTATAGTCCCTAAGAGATCTGACCTGCTCTCGATTATGAGGGGAATACAATCTGGATCCCCCCTGGATGTGATCTCCCCTAAGCGATGTACGGGAGTCCTCGATGGCATGGCCGAGCAGATTGAACAGCTTATTGCTCTCTCTTTCCAGGAGTGCCATGTGCTGGATGCCTGGAAAACCGCTCAGGTTATACCCCTGAAAAAGAAAGCAAATATACAGATCTCTCAACTGCAAAACCTCCGACCAATATCTCTTCTCCCCTATTGTGGGAAAGTTGTGGAGAAGGTTGTGAATAAACAACTTATGCAATTCATTGAAGAGAACTCCTGCCTCCACTCAACCCAGTCAGGTTTTAGAGCAGGATATTCAACCGAATCTGCGGTTCTGTTTTCTACAGAACGCTTAAGACAGCTTGTTGACGGAGGGCAGACAGCAGCGTTGGTGTTATTAGATCTCAGTGCAGCATTTGACACCGTGCTGCACTCAACGCTGCTGTCACGTCTATCAGATATGGGAATTGAGGGTCCAGCCTTGGAATGGGTAAGATCCTTCCTGGAAAACAGGAGTTTCCAGGTACATTGCCCTCCCTATAAGTCATCCCCCTGCAAGTTAAGGCATGGGGTTCCACAGGGCTCAAGTTTGAGCCCCACGCTGTTCAATATTTATATGGAGCCTTTGGCACATATTGTGGAATCCTATGGTGTGGATATCGTCACATACGCTGACGATACCCAACTAATAATTCAACTTGCTAATAACCAACCTGAGGAAGCCATTAATTTTTCCAACTGTATGCGGGCAGTTGCTGGGTGGATGAACAACAACTGCCTTCGCCTTAATGGCGAAAAAACTGAGCTACTAGTGATCGGCAAATCGTCATCTACCTGGTCTCAGGCCTGGTGGCCAACGGAACTAGGGCCTATCCCCCGCCCAGCAGAGGCTGTAAGAAACCTGGGAATCATGATTGATGCGGAGTTGTCCTTCAAGCAACAAATTAATAAAATCACTGGAAAATGCTTTGGAATTCTCAAAACCCTCCGCAAAGTTCTCGACCTGCTTCCCTTTGGTGTCAGGAAGAAACTTATCCACGCCCTAGTCACGCCGCATCTGGACTACGGCAATGCCCTTCTCCTTGGCCTGAGCAAAAAAGGCATTCAACAACTTCAATGTGTTCAAAATGCCGCCGCCCGTTTAGTATTAAACCTTCCACGTAGGGCATCTGGCACAACGGCATTACGCAAACTCCACTGGCTCCCCATTGTAGAGCGTATTAAATTTAAGGCACTTTGTATGGCTCACCGCATTGCCCACGGAAAAGGCCCTAAATACCTGCAAAGACTCCTTATCACCCATCGCCCTTCTCGTAATCTTAGATCCGCTGGAGCGATGTTATTCAAACTCCCCCGTGTCTATAAGTCCAGAATGGGAGGCAGCTCATTCCGCTTCTTGGCTAGCAAGCACTGGAATGGCCTCCCCCTGAACCTTCGGATGGAGCCCTCCGAAACAAGATTTAGACAGAATCTAAAAACTCATCTTTTTCCAGAGTAAGTGTATTCTGACACTTCGGGAATTTCCTGTACCTTGGTTTTTAGCTTCAGTTGGGAGCAGCAGTCTTTCAGCGCGGGGACACACCATCACTGGTGTAACCAGGCGCTTAAGAAATGGCCTTATTATTATTATTATTATTAGTTAAACCGGCCTATTCAAGAAGGACCGATCTGTTTTCCAATTCTTATGGCATACTGGCCCCCACTCAGGTTGTCAAAATTTGGGAGAGGCGGAGTTGTAGTATGTCCCAAACGTGGATAAAATAAAGTGAAAAACATACATATGATTGTGCATTACCCAAGAATACAGTCACTTTGGGAAGACGTGAGTAAGGCTTTATCCGATATTCTAAAATTCAAGTTCAGGTAAGCCTGTCTTTTGTCTTTTTTTGGATTACTCGATGTTCAATCAAAAGTTAATAGAGAGCAGTAAAATGTGCTGTTTTATGTAATGTTGTCGGCATGTAGGGAGATTAGTAGGAAGTGGGTGGATTCAAACCCCCCCTTCCATAATGATTGGATACAGCCTGTCAATAACACTATCAGATTAATGTGGTAGACCTTGGAAAGAAAAGGTAACCTTTTTGGCTATCTCTAACAAGATGGCTAGACACAGAGGATTAGGGGATAGGTGATGGGTCCTATGATTACACCTAAATGCTTCAGTTGGCACTCATCCTACCAGGTAAAGTCTGCATGGTGGATAAAGAAGTGCTGAAGTAAAGTTGCTATTGATGGGCTGAGCCAATATTCCTCTTCCAGCATAAGGGTAAAAAACAGAAACATCATGCTATGGAAGTTGATTCTGAGGCAAATGAGGACTAAAAAAAAAAGATCATGGCTAATGCCTGAACAAAAAAAGAAGGGGCCTGCTTTTATCCTCCAAAACACATTTTTCCAAGGAACTCTCAAATGTTTCTTCCTAGACCCCATTTAATTGTCTGTGTTCTGTGCTCAGCTTGAGTACATTGTCCAGGAGTGTATTTGTTTACCTGTTTTTGCAGGGAAGGCAGCTACATGAAATAACGTGCTTGAAACGTCTTAGAGTTGAGAAGCTTCAAAGGTCCTGGAACCATGAGATTGCTAAGTGGAAACCTAAAAAAGAGAATTGAGTGTGATAGATTCAGTCTTCAAGATCACCAGTTCTCGATAACCCTCTACCTCTGCTTCAGCTCAGACAGGCTCTATTCTGCATTCCCAGCCCTAATATATGGGGGCAATTTTAATTTCCTCCAGGACACCTCAGTCGACTCTTCTAAAAATACTCAAAAACAAAACAAGCCACAAGTGGCTATTGCCCTGGCTAGTTGCAAACATGACTTAGACATGGTAGATCGATAGTGCCTTCAAAACCCGGGAAAACAGGACTCCTCATGTTTCTCAGCAAAGTATGAAACAGCATCCATGGTAGACTTTTTCCTGGTCTCACATGGCCTCATCATTAATATGTATGATCACATCCTGAACGCTTTCTCAGATCATGTATTAATTAAAATGTAAGTAGCTGGAGAAGGACCTAGGGCAAAAACGCAGAAGAGGTGGCATTTAAATAAACTTAATCTGGAAAACAAAAGCTGGTGCACAGAGATAGCCAATGAGATTTATGCTTTCTTTCTCAACAATACAGACTCCACTCCAATTAATATAGTGTGGGACGCATTTAAGGCTGCACTACGAGGGATAATTACATCAAAAGATATCCCGCAACAAAAGGCTAAAAAAGAAAAAAAGGCTAAAAGTTGAGTCAAGATACACACCGACAATGAGAGAACACATTAAGGATAGGAATTTTAAGACAAAATAAGAGCTGCTACAATTGAAACTACAAATGCGGGAATGGTACTATCACTTAGGAGACGTAGTAAGTATGACCTATCTCCAAACAGCGTACGAAGAAAGCGAATATACAGTGCAACCTCTTGCATGGTAGGCAAAAGAGAAACAGGTCCAAAATGGAATTGAAAGTATCCTGGATGAGGAATCTAAAAAACAGCTAGTTGGCAATAATGACTGATGACATCGGGGATGATTTTTTGAGGCATTATTGGCAACTTTATCAGTCAGACCAACAGATGCCTCCCGACCACATCGTTGGCTTTCTCAACAATCTGCCAAATCCTACTCTAAATAGCGAGATTAGAGAAACACTAGTAGATGAACTCACCTTTGAAGAAGTAGAATTGGTGATAGGCTCAATGGAAAATAGTAAAGCAACCGGAGAGGACAGACTAACAGTAGAGTGAATTAACTAGATGTCCCTGCGATGACTGTACTCCTCAGTCTACTTTGCACGTAATTTTATTCTGTAGTTTCTATGAGACCCCGCGTAAACGCTGGCTGGTCCCACTTCTCCGACAAACAGGACTGAGAAGATGTAGACCTGCTCTCTTGGCACTACAGTTTTTAGACACCCAATTTGTTGCCAAAAGTATAGCTTGTTTCTTAAAGGCATGTCTGAAAATTCGAGCTCATTTAGCGTTTTCTGCATCGTAAACTTTTATGTGTATAACTTCTATACAACTGTCAATCAGGGTTTCATTGTATAGACGATTCTTTTTTAACGATCAATTTAATGTACTGCTTATTTATTAGTCAATATTGTACTTATGGAATTTTTTTTATAAATTTGTTGCAAATAATTTTTCTATAATGTACTTTTATGATTGTAAAATCAATCGAAATAAAGTTTCTTTTGGCTTTGACAGTAGAGTTATATAAAAGATTTGCACCAATCCTTAATGTTCAAATCTTAAAATTGTCTGACCATCTACTTGACCCCTGGCCTCTTTCCATACAGCAGGGGTAGTCAGCATTCTGAAGAAAGATAAAAATAGGGAAAATGTCAATTTCTATAGACCTATAAGTTCTCTTAGCGTTGACTACAAGATCTTCACAAAGCTTCTTACAAACAGGCTCAATAGAATAGTGAGTCCACTTATCCAAGTAGATCAATGTGGTTTTGTGTAAGGGAGATAACTTCAATAGAAGCATATTGATTATTTTAATAAGAATGGGATAGAGGCTCAAGTATTGTTTTTAGATGCTGAGAAAGCTTTTGATTTGGTATTTTGGGTTTGTCTGTTTTCAATTTTGGAAAATGTTGGCTTCCCAGAAGGGTTCATACAATTAATAAGAAATGTATATAATGGCTCACAGGCACAAATATTAATCAACTCTTAAAATGTGGATCCCTTCCGAATAAATTGAGGCCCAAGGCAAGGTTCTCCCCTATCTCCTATTTTATGCACACTTTTTAGAGAACACTTGGCTATAGCTATCAGACAAAAAATGCCACATACTGCTCCCCTACAAGGCATGGCCAATTTAAAACTCTACGCCGATGATATCGTCCTTTTTTTAAACTTGGAGGAACACACTCAGGAGGAGATTGTAGGGATCTTTTCGGAATTCCAGGCGATAGGTGGCTATAAAATAAACAAGGACAAAAAGGAAATCCTGTTATGTAACTGCTCTGCTGATAAGCTACTGACAAATCAAAGGCTTGAATATAATTCTCGGCCAAAAAGATATTTAGGGATATATGTTACAGAAAGAGTAGAGGAACTGTTGCATTCCGTGGAGAAGTGTGGCTCAATAGTTAGAGCGGCAGACCCTGATGCAGAGGTCTGGCCCGGGACCAGGGTTCAATTCCCGCCTCGGCGGGTCTTGGGCTCAATTTCCTTGGACCTGATAATTCTCGCCTCGGTGCCTATTCTAATCATGGGTCCCACTCTGTAACTCAGGGCAATAGCTTGCTAAATCTCCACAACAGCGCTGGGGGGCTTGGCTTCACCTTGGGGGTGCCCAGGAGTGGGCATTTCACAAGGAAAACCCAGGAAGGGTTCCACAGCGGTATGTGTACAGCGCCAAGATGCCTCGGGTATAAGTGTGCTATACAAGTACGAATTCATTTCATTCATTCATTTCATTCAATTATATTCCCTGATACAAAAATTTACAAGTTGGAATCAACTCCCACTATCAATATTAGGGTGGGTGGCACTCATACAAATTTCAATGTTACCACTATTTAACTACCTATTTGCAGCATCTCCGTGTGGAATCAACTCCCACTATCAATGTTAGGGTGGGTGGCACTCATACAAATGTCAATTTTACCACTATTTAACTACCTATTTGCAGCAGCTCCGTGCACTTTACAAATGTCTTTTTTTAAAGAGATAGATAGTCTGTTTTCTTCTTTTTTATGGGCCAATAGACTAGCACTAGGCACTTTAAATTATACGACTGAGGAGGGAGGATTGTTCCACCCAAATATAAGAGATTACTATCATGCAAACTTTGCACATAACTAAGATAGATTTTTAAGGGTGGGCGGAATTTGCGTGGTCACGCTACGCAAAGCAAAGCGAAATGGTAAAAAGCTCCCAGAGGAAGCAAAAGTTCCACAAACATGCGGAATTGCTTGTTCAACCTGTCCGCGATGCTATTTTCCTGTTTGGGAATGCTGTTTGCGTGCTCGGGCAGAAATATCTTGCGAACACGCATTTTGAAAGCGTGAACAAGCAAAAAAATCGGCGAAGCTTCAGATCGTTGAATTTTTGGCAATTCCACTTTCTGCGTGGAACATGAAATTACCCAAATTCCGCAAATTCTGCAAGAGGAACGGAATTTACCGCCCATTCCTGTAGATTTTACACCGAGTCTGACTCTTCGGAGATGGATAATTTTTTTGTGGGTAACATTTTAATGGAATTACAGTATCACATACCCAACAAGAGTAGTTAGGAACCCTTAGACAGTGTGTTACGAAGTACTTAAATGGATTCTTAAACAAAAAACCCAATTGGTAGTATTTTATGGAATCCCCAGGATAAATGTTTCAACAAGACTGTCTTGTCTACACACCGGGGAGTTTAAATTGCTACAAACTGGTATATTCAGAAAGTGGGAGGAGAATGGGTATAGGCAGGTGAGAGACTTTCTTAACTCAGACCCTTGGAACAAGTGGCCCGAGATAGAAATTGGACTTCTCTACTCCAAAGACATGCTTAAATGGTCATTTATTAAAATAAAGCACTTTCTGGAAAATATTGATCCTGGAACCTTAACAGCAAGATCAGATATAAGCGAAGCTCCAGCAGTCCCTGATAAATGGTCAGTTAGCGCTTGGGTGAGAATCGTTTGTGATAATTAATCTACTCCTGCTTATGAAAAAATGCGAGATAAATGATGGAAAATAGAAGGTTTGCAGATTTCAAGAGCAACTAGGAGTAGAATTAACTAACTTAATGCTTCAGTAACCAGAGGTGCTAATTTTAAATGAATGCGATTTTATACAAAATGGTTAATCTATAGGACTCCTTCATTTTTGCATAATATATACCCCCAGATTGACGATAGATGTTTTCGTTGTGCCAAGGATAGAGGAGGCACTTGGTCTCATATTGTTTGGGACTGTCCAAAAATGAGAATCTATTGGAAGAAATTGAAAAATACCTTAGAACTTCCATAGGTCAGTCTATATCTATTGATAACTTTATTGCAGTCCTGGAATGCTCTCCAAATGCAAAATTTAACAAATGTAGGAAGAATGCTTATTCATATCTGCCTTAGTGGCAAGATCTTTAATCTTGCAAAACTGGCACAGCAACAATATACCTTCTTTTCAAGCATGGAGAGCTAAACTTTCCAAAGTTAAAGAACTACAGAGACGATATGCACTAAGATCAGGGTCACTTAGGAAATTTGAGAAACGTTAGAGTTCCATCGGTAATTAGTCTGGGTTCTGGGAATAACCAATTGTTGATTGCGAAATTGTGCAAAATATGGGTTGTTTTTTCATAGATGTTAATGGCATTAAATATACTCCTTAAAGATCGATTTTTATCTATACCTATGCCACGTTGGTAACCCTATTTTACATCGAGCACTTATACACTTTCACCTTTACTCTATATTTGTCTTTTTTTGTCTGAGGAATTGTGCACTATATGATTCTCTATGGATAATTTGTGTCTCTAAGAATCCTAATTCTACTGTTTATAAATCGATATCTGCATGTATTTTTGTCATGTCGCCAATTGTGTTTTATATCAAGTATGTATGCACTTTGCACTTTACTCAGCATTTGTATATTGTATCATGAGGTGAACTCTCAAAAAAATATAATTAAAAAAAAGTTTTCAAGATATAAAAAGAATTGGGATCTACCAAAACAACCAGTACCCCTTTGGAAGTTTTGAGTAAGCAACAAAATATGCATCAAGCAGGAGATCAAGTTGTATTCTGTGCAATTGAGATAGCCGTTTGCATGTGCCTCTAACAGGCTACGAGATCCGGGTGTGCAAAGTTTCAAACCTCAACACTTCACAAATTATTTTTATAAACTTTGCTCGCTTTGAGAGCATTACTGCTCAGAAGAGGACAACTAGTTACCACTTCCGGAAAGTGGGGGCAAGTAAATCCCAATCCACACTGCCACAAGTCCCAAGGAAGGCCTTCCTACAGTGCGACAGTGATGATGTGGTGGGTATCTGTCATTATAGTCCTGTCTTGTTTTTTCTCAAGGCTATGCAAGTTGATTGATAGAATACAAATCAAATTCCCTGCAGCCCAAAGTCCCATCCATCTTTTATTTGGCGTCCAGTAGAAGGCATAATGTCGGGTGAAGTGAAATTTTGCCTCAGGCATAGTCTGAAATCTTTGGCTTTCTTCACAAAGTGAGAAGTTGCCCTTCAGACTAGGCCATTGTCACTAGTAGTCACTCTTGGCAGGACTAGGAGTCATGCATACCTTTGACAGGCATCATCTGGGAGCTCAGTTCACTTCTGAATTACAATCTGTACTAAAAATCATTGAAGTGCAGATCCCAAAACATGTCTTTAACCCCTAAAAGGCCAAATCCTAGTCGTTTATGGGGTTTAACTCCCTCGCTGCTTGCGTCGATCAATAGCTGTTGCGTGCACTACGTCTGTAGTACTGCGCACGTCCATTGGCTGACACAGTCCCGCCCACTGTGCTAAACCACCGCAACGGAATTGCTGCCACGGTTAAGCGGTTCACTGTGATAATGTTTGTATTGTGTTTATCAAATTTGTTTTGGGGTCAATTTTACTTAATCTTTCAATGTATGAATCCCTTAAACAAACTTCTTTGTTCTTGATTAATAACTTATTAAATTGACAAAATATTAACTTTTGGGGGGAACTTTGAGGTCTTTATTTCTTACATGCATTGTTGTTTGGTTGCGCTGTTACAATTAGAACATCAAACAAAAAAATTAGAGCGAAACAATTCTAAGGGAAACCTCTTAACTGATGTGGAATGGACTATAAGGCATAGTCGAATAGGAGGGCTTCTCAAAATAAATTAATTATGCAAGTTTTACAACAAGATCTTCAACCATTAGGTTCCGTTTCTAAAACTCAGATAACAAATGTCCTCATGCCCTGGGACCTTTCACTCACCATAGGGGACAGATTGACTGCTGATTGGGTTGTAATTTCAACATTTTGCAAGGATGCTTTCATTTTCAAGAAGTGTTTTAAAAATTGTGGCTGGTTATTCAGTCAATGGTCTAAAATAACCTGTATTTAGGCTGTGATAGAAGCTGAAATGCAAAAGTTAAATACTTTATTATCCTTTAAAATGTAAATACATATGCGTTCTCCTGTAAAGAGCATGTTGCTAGAGCATACCTGGGTCCTTGAGTTGAGTGCAGCGTAGACAGTTCCAGCTCCCTTTGTTTCCACTGTCCTGAAGTCTGCTGTAAACCTACTTGCATGATGCTTTAAATCTGATCTGGTTCAACTATTTCAGTGGCAGAATGCAGGACATAACGCAAGCCCCTGCAGCCCCTACTATGCATAGGGACCCCAAATCTACTTGAATCTTGCAATCCTTCAGGGGGCCTTTATTCAGCCAAAAGACAATAAAAATCTGTTAGAAATAAAAGCCTCAGGGCCTCTCATGCCATTCTGCAGGGAGAATGCTAAACCTGTGCAAAGCCATCACTTGCGAGAGCCTGGCCTGCGTCTTCTGTGATCTCTTAAAGGATTACACTAGTGTCTCTCTCTTTCCCAGGTAGTAATTTGAGGGAAACTTCTGATGCATTTTTTATTTAAGAAGACGAATCCCTTCTTTAGTGGTTTATTCTTTTATTGAAAATAACTTGAACAGCCCCTGGGACCTCACCAACTCAGCTGCCAGCCATGCCCTTACCAGCGGTACATCCCAGAACCAGAGTCCAGAGCTCAGCTGCATCATAACACATCAACAGTGTCCCAGGGTAACCTAAAGCCAGGGCATTATATAGAAATACCATACCAGGATATAACACATTTAGCACCAAAATGATCTCTTTCTGGATGTTTTCAGCCCAACAGTTGATGAAATGATCGGACCAAAGAACTTCATGGAGCTCAATTGTGTCACACCTCTTTATAGTGCTGTGCATCAAATTCCTCCAGTGTCTCCTTCAAACCTCTGTCCTGATGATGACCCTTTTCTGATTAATTTGTCATAGTGGGACGAAGCGTCGGCAATCTTAAATGTGAACTGTTTTTAAATTAAATGTGATTGTGGATCGCAACAGTAATAACACGAATGACGTAAGTAATATCACATTTTCCCCGTCAGTCAAATGTACATAACATTGTTTATAGAAGAAGCGCACTATTTATTCACAATATAACCTGTTCACTATGCCGTCACTTTAGTAGATGCACCTTAGTCAGGTATTTGAAAATATTAAAAGTTTATCTTGCTTTCAGAAGATAATCTTTTTTTGAAATGCGAAATAAATACATCAATTGCATAAAGATACTGTTAGACTCGGGGTCTCTGGTTGGCACAGCTATGCACTTGTGACAAACAGGGACCCTCTCCTCTAGTCAGGGTAAGAGAACTACTTCTTTAGAAATAACTCTTGCTCACCTTCTAGGTAGTGTGGCGCGAGCAGACAAGGCTAATCTTCAGGGCGATAGTTAAGCATTTATGATCACATACAGGAAATCCACTGACCCACCACAAACGGACACCAGTCGTAGGATTGTATGAAAAATACGGAGACTTTATGTAAAAATATATGCAGACTTATCACAAGACCATATAACATTTAGCGAATGAAGGCCACCAGATTTAAATAGGCAATTGTTCTTAAGTGTTCTTGGTCAGCAAGGTACGATGACAGGGAAAACAAACGTTGCGGACCCTGTATCTGATGGGAACTCAGGATAGAGTTCCAATGTACCTTGTGATGAGTGTCCGAGGCGTTTCAGGCGTGGCTACTGGTGAGGGCGGACCCTAGACGAGGCCAACGGTTCTCCAAAGTATCTATCCAGCTCGGAGCCCCCTCGAGGTGCGAGGCGGGTGAGCGGGATGGTGTGGAGGGTTGTGGTGATCCGGGATCTGATGCAGCTCATGGGGCGAGGCGCTGTTCAGGCCTGCGGGGCGTACTACTTCTTAGCACACCAGTTCGTACCTGTGGATCTGTGTGGGGCGTCGTGTTCTCGGGCAGACGAGTGCAGCACCGGGCCTTCGGTACCACAGTACGGAAGACCTTTTTGAGGTGCGGCACGTCCTTGGTATGCAGGAGCGCAAAGCGAGACAGTCGGGTACGTTACGACGTACGGACAGTCCGAGGCTATCAGATGCCCTCCGTGCAGATTCCAGCGGGAGAAGATGAGAGGCGCACAGCGTGCTCCGTAGCAGGCGAGGTGACAGGACAGCCGGCGGCCCGGCACTGGAGCGGAGAGCGACTCAAGCTTGAGCGGTGCTCTCTGAGGCGGGGCGACCAGGCTCCGAGCTGTCATGACCTTGGAGGGCGAAGGCACCCGAGTCACAACTCTGGCGAGGGAATAAGAACTAAAGGCCCAACAGCAGATGGGCACAGGCAGAATAGAACCTAATGGTCCTGGGGTTCCGTTCAGGGGGCAAGCTCATGATCAAGCCCTTGGAGATAGTTTCAGGCACAAGTTTTCAAAGTCCTTTCTGGTCTTTTCCTCTCCGTCCTCAGCAAGGCACCACTGCAGGATTCCTTCTCCTCAGCTTCTCTTGGTCCTTCCAGTCGGGCAGAGGTTTGTTGTGGTCAAAACTGGATCTACTTTCTTAGGAGCAGGGCTCCTACCTTTCTACTCGGTTACTTTTGTCTTGGCAGGCCAGGGGCCTGAGCCTGGTTCAACCCGGTTTTGGAGTACTCTGTTGACAGGACGCTGCCGTCTTCTTTCGGGGTGCAGGGCAGGGACATCAGACGCTCCGCAGGAGGTGGAGCTAGCATAGTGGTGGTGGAGCACAACCCTATTCAGAGTCAAGGACTACTCCGCCCACCCATCCTGGTGTAAGCACTCTATTCACCACCTGGTCACCCCGACTGTCCCCGGGAATTCCCCAGCCCCGTCACTCACACAAACCCAGACAGCAGATACACATCCTGGCTGAGGCGGGCTGAAATACTCAGGCAAGTAAATGCTAACTTTCTAAAAGTAGCAGTTGCAAACACAGGATATTAAAATAAACCGTGCTAAAGGGAGTATTTTATTATTATAGTTTCAGGCATACCAAACTCGACATGCCACCGTGTTCCCTGAGCCGGCCGGGACTATAGGGTGTAATAGTTCCAGCCGCTCACCTTGGCCTGAGAGAACAGGCAGCCCTTCAATAGTGAAGAACGAAAAATTCACTACTACGACATGCCACACACATCAGGGCTTGTCCTACCTTACGCTTACAATGCACCCTGCCCGTGGGCCTACCATAGGGGTGACTGATATGAAGGTTAGGGAAGGTTTAGAGACTGGCAAGTGTGGGCACTTGCGCATTCAGTGTGACGGTACCAGACTGTACGCAGGGTCTGCAACGGCGGACCTGAGACATCTTTTAGGAGGCTGCTTCGGTGGGTGGCGCAACCAGCTTGACAAACCCCCTGTAGTACCCGGTGAGTCTGAGGAAGGCCCTCACCTCTGTTTGGGTCTTGGTGGGTTCCCAATTCAGATGGTCTCAATCTTGGGTTGAAGGGGCGCCACCTGGCTGCTCCCAACTTGATGTCCCAAGTCCACCACGGAACCCTGCCTGATCTGACACTTGCTTGCCTTGATCGTGAGGCCTGCCTGGTGCAGTGCCGACAACACTTCCCATAGGTGTTGCAAGTGTTCTTCCCATGTGCTGCTAAACACTGCGATGTGTCCAGGTAGGCGGCACTGAACGCGTCTAGTCTAACCAACACCCGGTTGACCAACCTCTGGAAGGTGGCAGGGGCGTTCTTCTTTCCAAATGGCATAACCCGGAACTGGAAATGCCCGTCTGGGGTTGAGAACGCTGACCTCTCTTTGGCCCCGTCAGTTAAGGCGATCTGCCAGTTCCCAGACGTTAAGTCAAACGTGCTGAGATACCGAGCAGCCCCTAACCGATCGATGAGCTCATCAGCTCTGGGGATGGGATGCGCGTCAGTCTTTGTGACCGAATTGAGTCCTCGATAGTCCACACAGAACCGGAGTTCGGGTGTGGCTCCCGGCATTACAGCCTTCAGGACCAAGACCACTTGGCTGGCCCAAGGACTGCTGGAGGACTCAATCACCCCAAGAGCAAACATCTTCGAGACTTCCTCCTTGATGCAGGCTCTTACCCTGTCAGTCACGAGGTAAGCCTTGTGCTTCACCGGCAAACTGTCTCCCGTGACCACATCATGAAATGTTCCAATCTGTGACACCGGGAACCAGGGAGAACAGATCAGGAAACTGCCCCAGCAGCTGGCGGCAGTCACTCTGTTGTTCAGGGGTCAGGGAGGGTGAGAGGTTAACTCCATCCACTGACCCGTCTTTATCAGAGGCTACCAAGAGGTCCAGGAGAGGTTTGGTCTCCTCCTCCATTCCGTCATCGTTTGCCAAGAGCATGCCCACTTCGGACCTCTCCAAGTGGGGCTTAAGGCGGTTAACATTGGGAGTTTGCACGTTCACCAGGTAGGTGACAGGACTCTTGCGATCCACAACCTCAAATGGACCTGTCCACTTATCCTGAAGTGCACAAGGCTCCACTGGGGCCAAGACCCACACCTTTTGTCCAGGTTGAAGCTCTACCAGAATGGCATTCTGGTCGTACCACCGCTTCATCTCTTCCTGGCTGGCTTCCAGATTTGCATCAGCAAGTTGTCTGAATCGCCTGGTCTGGTTCCGGAAGGCCAGCATGTAACTGTATACATTCTGGGGAGGTCTCCTGGGAGATTACTCCCAGCCTTCTTTTACCAGACTCAGAGGTCCTCAGACCGGGTGACCGTACAAAAGCTCAAAGGGACTGAACCAGAGCGACTTTTGTGGCACCTCTCTGTACGCAAAGAGTAGGCATGGTAAGAGGACATCCCACTTACGCCTCATTGATCCTTCTAGGCCCATGATCATGCCTTTCAGGGTTCGGTTGAATCTCTCAACCAATCCGTTTCCTTGGGGGTGGTAAGGGGTGGTGAACTTGTAGGTTACACCACACTCTTGCCAAAGGAACTTCATATATTTTGATATGAAATTGGTGCCCCGGTCAGACACCACCTCTAGAGGGAATCTCACTCGTGAGAAAATTCCCATCAGTGCTCGTCCCACCACGGGGGCCATCACTGTCCTCAGAGGGATGGCTTCCGGGTACCGGGTGGCATGGTCCACCAAGACCAGGATGAACCTGTTGCCCATGGCTGTCTTGGGGTCCAGAGGCCCCACAATGTCAATTTCCACTCTCTGGAATGGGGTACTGATGATGGGGAATGGTTGGAGGGGAGCCTTGTTCTTCCCTCCACACTTACCACTTGCCTGGCAAGTTTGGCAAGTCCTACAGTGCGCATCTGAACTTCTGTGCATTTGGGGCCAATAGAAGTGGGTAACAAGCCTGTCATAGGTCTTGTCCATCCCCAAATGTCCTGCTAAGGGTACATCATGAGCCAGCCCAAGTAGGAAGGCTCTGAACTTCTGGGGTACCACCAGCATACAGGCTGACCCAGGTTCAGCAGCCTTAGGCTCTGAATACAGGAGATCCAGTAGATCAAGTGTTTTCCGTACTGAACACCATTGGCCTGGTCTGCAGCCTGCTGCCGCATACCCGCGAGAGAAGGGCACTCTCTCTGCTCCTTGCAGAATTCCTCCCTGGAGGGACCTCCTTCTTGCTGCCAATGGGTCAGCTCAGGCAGGTCTCCCAGTTCGGCAATTTGTTCCCCGGTCGGCTCCAGGGCATCCCCCTCGAGGTCTGCTTCCTCCTGGGCCGTGGGAACGGTGGGGGCCGGCTGTCTGCGCCCCCTGCGCCTTCTCTCTAAGGCCGATTCCTGGGCCTCTCCTTCAGGCTCCAGAACTTCTTCAACACCCCTACTGGCTGCCATCCACCTGGTAGTCACGCATGCCAGTCGGGTAGACCCACCATCCGCAGATGAGTCGTTTTCTCCACCTTTCTCCAAGGGGAGTTCTCCAAATCGTTCCCTAGCAGACAATCTACCGGCATGGAGGTCCTCACAATGACTTGCTGAGTACCAGAGACACCCCCCCCACTCAAAGGGAACCTGAGCCATCGGACACTGGCTCTCAGAATTGTCAGCATTGACAACCCTACAGTAGGCATGCAGTACCACCTGCTCTTGAGACACCAAGTGCTGCCGGACGGCAGTCACACTGGCTCCTGTGTCTCGAAGAGCCTCCACCTTCTTACCGTTGATGGTCACTTCCTGCCCATATTTTTTAGTGTTACTGGGGAGGTAGGTTTCGGGGACCATCTCACTGTCTCCTAATGAGACTAGGGTCATCTGTACATGATCCCCACCCTCTGGGATTGTCACTTCTCCCCCAAAATTAATGCTAGCTATTTGCCGGGGGGGGGAGTACCAGTGGGTGCGGGTTTTCCATACAAGCGACACTTAGGATCAGTGGCAATGTGACCTTGGTCGCCGCACCTAAAACAGGCGATGGGTCCTCTTTGAGCAGGTTTAAATTTTGGGGCCCCGTTTTGCTTCGGGGTGGAGGAGGCTGAGAACCTTTCCCTTCGATCCCTTGGGAATTACTTTCGGGGCCTTTTTGGAACCCTTTCTGTTTTCCCCTGTTCCCCCAACTCTTCTGCTGGGTACCCTGCCCACCTTTGGCTGAGTCTCCCACTGGACCCTTGTTGACCCTGGTGCTGAGCCAGCGGTCCGCTTCCTCAGCAAGCTTCCTCGGGTTGGACAGCTTGCTATCGATCAGGTGCTGGCGTAGCTCAGGAAAACATTTACCGGACAAATGCTCCCATGCTAGTAAATCAAGCAGCCCTTGAAAATCATCCACTTTGGTACCCTTCACCCAACCATCCAGCGCTCTGCAGAAAAAGGTCACATACTCCACATACGTACTCCCAGGAATCTTAGTACAACCCCTAAACCTCTGTCGGTACATCTCCGGGGTTAACCCAAACCTGGTCATTAAGGCATCTTTCATGTGGGGGTAGGAATTATATACTTCAGTAGGGAGATCTAGCAGGGTGTCCCGCCTCTCGGTCAGGAACCGTCCCCACAACCCAGCTTCCCAATCCTTCTTAGGGATCCGGTGGGAGGACATGGCTACCTCGTAGGCCCGAAACCACTGCCCTATGTCATCCCCTTTAAAGTATTCCTTCACCACATCTTTCGGTACGTAGACCCTTGACTCTACCTGCACTGGAGTTGTGCTGCCACCAGGAGCTGTGTCCAAACTTTTTGCTTTCAGCTCCAATTCTTTGAGACGTATCTCATGCTCTAGCTGGAGTCTCTTCTCCTCTATCGCCATCTGTCCCGTCAATCTTGCCATCTCAACTTCATGCGCTGTGGTCGCTGCCCTCTCCGCCAGCTCTTCTGGTGACAGGCCTCCGTGCACCTTGACAAGGCTATCTGATGGATCCACCACCAGGTGATTCTCTGGATCTCTCAATTCTTTCCAGGCGCTCAGTGCCTTGATGATTTGGGCTTTGTTTTTGCACTCGGTTTGGGCGACTCTGAACTTTTGGCAGAAATGTTTCAGCTGCTCCACTTTGTAATTTTCAAGCCCTTCCCAGTCGACGTCATCTAGTCCAGAGATGACAGAGGGTGCTCTCACGGGGAGTGATCCAGGCATGGTTTGACGATACAAGATCCCTCGGCAAGAAAATAAATCTGTAGCTTCGCTATAGGTCTGCTCTCACTACGTGGTGATCAGTAATTTACTGTACATAAATCATAAATGCAAATTCGGAATCCCACCGCTGCCACCAATGTGAGACTCGGGGGGTGTCCGGTTGGCACAGGTATGCACTTGTGACAAACAGGGACCGTCTCCTCTAGTCAGGGTAAGAGAACTACTCCTTTAGAAATAACCCTTGCTCACCCTCTAGGTAGTGTGGCACGAGCAGACAAGGCTAATCTTCAGGGCGATAGTTAGTTAAGCATTTATGATCACAGACAGGAAACCCACTGACCCACCACAAACGGACACCAGTCATAGGATTGTATCAAAAGTACATAGACTTTATGTAAAAATATGTGCAGACTTATCACAAGACCATATAACGTTTAGCGAATGAAGGCCACCAGATTTAAATAGGCAATTGTTCTTAAGTGTTCTTGGTCAGCAAGGTACGATGACGGGGAAAACAAACGTTGCGGACCCTGGATCCGATGCGAACTCGGGATAGAGTTCCAATGTACCTTGCGATGAGTGTTCCCTGAGCCGGCCGGGACTATAGCATGTAATAGATCCAGCTGCTCACCCTGGCCTAAGAGAACAGGCAGCCCTTCAATAGGGAAGAACAAAAAAGGGCGGTAATTCATTACTACGACATGCCACACACATCAGGGCTTGTCCTACCTTACGCTTACAATGCACCCTGCCCGTGGGCCTACCATAGGGGTGACTGATATGAAGGTTAAGGAAGGTTTAGGGCCTGGCAAGTGTGGGCACTTGCGCAGTCAGCGTGACGGTACCAGACTGTACGCAGGGTCTGCAATGGCGGACCTGAGACATCTTTTACGAGGCTGCTTCGGTGGGTGGCGCAACCAGCGCTGCAGGCCCACTAGCGGCATTTGTATCTACAAGCCCTGGCACTCCTGGTGCACGTTACTGGGGACTGACAGTATACCAAATAAGCCAATCCTGGAAATCAATTACGGATACACTTTCTTTAGGGAGCACTTGCACTGCGGCATGGATTGGCCGTGGCGCAGTGCCCTGAGCATCGAACACCAGCAAAAACATCTGAGGCACATCAGCAAAAAGTGGAAGGGACACTCACGCCAAGGTGCCAGGTCTAACAGATACTTTTTTTGTAAGAAGGGTTCCTTAATTACCTATTGCCATGGAACTCAAGGACCACACTTTCCCCACAAGGACCGTTTGTGATACTAATTATAGAATACGATTGATGGCCTCCCTGTTTTTGTTGTTTTTTGACTTCCATATGTAGGTGTAGTTCTCCTGCTCTCAGTCGGAAGAGTGAGTTGGAAATTGAAGTGAGACCTGTCAACCACCCTGTGAACCCCATAAATGACTGATATGACATGGCATGACAAAAGCATGTAAGGAGGTGCTAGCCAAGTGGGCATGACTAGAATCATTTGGATAATGCAGTTGTAAAAAGACACATCACACAGCAAAGTGGCAAGGTTCATAGTTGTTTTGCTCCTCATCCTAAATGGAGGTTGGGTTCTGTGGTAGATGCCATTCTGTGAGGAGTTTGTAGTATCCTGTTCATGTTAATGTTCTGCCATTATCTCCCCCCCTGCACAGCCCAGTGTGAATGTGCTGTGTGCTGCATGGAATATTGGAGTGATGATACCTATTGAAATGTTGGGTGCCTGTGAGGTGGAGCGTGACAGTTGGAGAATGGGCTGAGCAGCAGGGAGGCTGCTCCTGGTGAGGCTGCCTCACAAGACCTTATCTACATGTAAACTACTTCAATAAATCTACTTAATCTACATCTTACCTGCTTGGACCTCATTACTATATTATTACTATATTATTTTGGTGACGAGTTGATGACTACCTACGTGCTACAACCGGATTTCAGGGACCTGGCGAACAAATGAGTACCTGAAGATATAGCTTCCAACAGAGTCTACAGAAGCTGGCTACGTAACGTAAATTACAAAGACGAGGTATCCACAGTAAAGCAAAAGTGAGAAACCAAGATATTCTTCAGAGTACAACAAAGATGATAGTAAGAAAGCAAGATGTTCCTTTCAGAATACCAAAGATGTCAACAAGAAACAAGTGAAAATGAAAAGCCCCACCAGTGTCTTTCCATCAGAAAGCCCCAGTCTAAGTGTACTGCGCTAATTGACATTTTCCACATCAGTCTGTGATACCCTCACTACAACCTGCTGGCAGTTGTCAAATCAACATGTTTATCTGCCGATGGTACGGAGATATTTCTCTGGAGGATCTTGCTGAATTCTACATTTGCAAAAGGATTGGTATTACTTGTCGCACTGAACCCAAGGAATCTTTAGTCAGTCTACATCATGAAAGGGATCACGAAATGAATGGTATCACGTTCCCTTCAGGATGCTTGGCAAGCTCTAAAGTCGAGTTTGGCGTGTACACTTATGGAGGTCTCACTCCATTATCCCATCAGCTTGGTGTTTGAAGTATCTGGCAGCACATGTTTTGGGTACATTGCGGCTGACGTAATGGATTGTGCAAATTACCCTTGTGTGGCATGTTCGTTCACACGCCGTCTACATTGTGTGATCTTGTGCACATTCCCTTCGCCTCTTTGGGGAACTGAAATTTTGAAATTCAGTCTTCAGTGGAGTCGGATTGCTCTTCCAGTGTTTTTCATCGCTTGTCAGAGTTTCATCACCCTCTGCACATGCACCCTGATGACTGAGGTGGTGATGGACCTAGGGGACTGCTTGATGTTTGTTACCCATTGTTTGTAGTGAGTGTAGAAACAGTGTATGTTCTTCTCTCGAATCAACATTCGGTCGTTATAGCAGCCGTTTAAACCGCTATACAGTTGCTAGTCATTGCGCGCACTGCTTACCTCACATGTAGAGCTGCGCGGATCATCCCGACGACGATAACCTTCTATGATGATATGCCAGCTCTTACTGAGGGGCACTGTTTGGGGCCCGAGCAAGCCAGGAGCCATCCAGGACAGGGTATCGTGTGTGCCGCCATCTTGTGGTTGGCATCAACACGGAAATGGCGGGCACGGATTTGCCCATATTTCCGTTACAGATAAAGCACCATGTACCAGCCGCATCTTGACATTTCTGGGGGTTCACACCAAGGCTGTATTCATGTTTCCTGTGGAACGCTGGCACTTTTGAGGATTATGTAAAAGAAACTTACACAAACGTGTGGGGAATTTTGTAAGCAAATTTTGTGGCAGTAGTTTCTGGAGCCAACTTCTGGCTCACTGAATACTCCTTCTGAATATTTTATGTGGGTGCCCACAACCGGACTCTATATGCACACTCAACTCCTTCAACAAGCTGACAATGCACGAAGATGACCACCACATTCTCAATGCACGTTGGATTTTAGCTGCCAGTGCAGGAGGGTGTTACAAGTCGCAGTCAGCTCTTGGCTTTCTTTCCAAAGAAACTGAACTGCATTGACCATAATGCGAAGGGGCGACCATGTTAAGAGGTCAGGAGTGTGCTCCCTCCCTGTTTCCTGTTTCTGGGGCTTTCTCGAGCCTCCTTAGCTGACGAGCCATAGGCGATGCACCTCCGCGCCCGAGAGGCAACGAAGCCTGGATTGTTTGCAGCCTCTTAACCACCCTGGATTTATCTCTACTGATGACGGATACTATCCAGAAATGCGAGCCATGTCTCGCGTCTAGAGACATCAGATACTAGCACCTGCTTGCACCAACTTGGTGTTATACCCACAAATTTTATCCTGAGGTGTATGAACTGCATTGACCATAATGCGAAGGGGCGACCCGGTTAAGAGGTCAGGAGTGTGCTCCCTCCCTGTTTCCTGTTTCTGGGGCTTCCTCGAGCCTCCTTAGCTGACGAGCTATAGGCGATGCACCTCCGCGCCCAAGAGGCAACGAAGCCTGGATTGTTTGCAGCCTCTTAACCACCCCGGATTTATCTCTACTGATGACGGATACTATCCAGAAACGCGAGCCATGTCTCGCGTCTAGAGACATCAGATACTAGCACCTGCTTGCACCAACTTGGTGTTATACCCACTAATTTTATCCTGAGGTGTATGAACTGCATTGACCATAATGCGAAGGGGCGACCCGGTTAAGAGGTCAGGAGTGTGCTCCCTCCCTGTTTCCTGTTTCTGGGGCTTCCTCGAGCCTCCTTAGCTGGCGAGCTATAGGCGATGCACCTCCGCGCCCAAGAGGCAACGAAGCCTGGATTGTTTGCAGCCTCTTAACCACCCCGGATTTATCTCTACTGATGACGGATACTTTCCAGAAACGCAAGCCATGTCTCGCGTCTATAGACATCAGATACTAGCACCTGCTTGCACCAACTTGGTGTTATACCCACGAATTTTATCCTGAGGTGTATGAACTGCATTGACCATAATGCGAAGGGGCGACCCGGTTAAGAGGTCAGGAGTGTGCTCCCTCCCTGTTTCCTGTTTCTGGGGATTCCTCGAGCCTCCTTAGCTGACGAGCTATAGGCGATGCACCTCCGTGCCCGAGAGGCAACGAAGCGTGGATTGTTTGCAGCCTCTTAACCACCCGGATTTATCTCTACTGATGACGGATACTAACCAGAAACGCGAGCCATGTCTCACGTCTAGAGACATCAGATACTAGCACCTGCTTGCACCAACTTGGTGTTATACCCACGAATTTTATCCTGAGGTGTATGAACTGCATTGACCATAATGCGAAGGGGCGACCCGGTTAAGAGGTCAGGAGTGTGCTCCCTCCCTGTTTCCTGTTTCTGGGGCTTCCTCAAGCCTCCTTAGCTGACGAGCTATAGGCGATGCACCTCCGCGCCAGAGAGGCAACGAAGCCTGGATTGTTTGCAGCCTCTCAACCACCCGGATTTATCTCTACTGATGATGGATACTATCCAGAAACGCGAGCCATGCCTCGCGTCTAGAGACATCAGATACTAGTACCTGCTTGCACCAATTTGGTGTCATACCCACAAATTTTATCCTGAGGTGTATGAACTGTATTGACCATAATGCGAAGGGGCGACCCGGTTAAAAGGTCAGGAGTGTGCTCCCTCCCTGTTTCCTGTTTCTGGGGCTTCCTCGAGCCTCCTTAGCTGACGAGCTATAGGCGATGCACCTCCGCGCCCGAGAGGCAACGAAGCCTGGATTGTTTGCAGCCTCTTAACCACCCCGGATTTATCTCTACTGATGACGGATGCTATTCAGAAACGCGAGCCATGTCTCGCGTGTAGAGACCTCAGATACTAGCACCTGCTTGCACCAACTTGGTGTTATACCCACAAATTTTATCCTGAGGTGTATGAACTGCATTGACCATAATGCGAAGGGGCGACCCGGTTAAGAGGTCAGGAGTGTGCTCCCTCCCTGTTTCCTGTTTCTGGGGCTTCCTCGAGCCTCCTTAGCTGACGAGCTATAGGCGATGCACCTCCGCGCCCGAGAGGCAACGAAGCCTGGATTGTTTGCAGCCTCTTAACCACCCCTGATTTATCTCTACTGATGACGGATACTATCCAGAAACGCGAGCCATGTCTCGCGTCTAGAGACATCAGATACTAGCACCTGCTTGCACCAACTTGGTGTTATACCCACGAATTTTATCCTGAGGTGTATGAACTGCATTGACCATAATGCGAAGGGGCGACCCGGTTAAGAGGTCAGGAGTGTGCTCCCTCCCTGTTTCCTGTTTCTGGGGCTTCCTCGAACCTCCTTAGCTGACGAGCTATAGGCGATGCACCTCCGCGCCCGAGAGGCAACGAAGCCTGGATTGATTACAGCCTCTTAACCACCCCGGATTTATCTCTACTGATGACGGATACTATCCAGAAACGCGAGCCATGTCTCGCATCTAGAGACATCAGATACTAGCACCTGCTTGCACCAACTTGGTGTTATACCCACGAATTTTATCCTGAGGTGTATGAACTGCATTGACCATAATGCGTAGGGGCGACCCGGTTAAGAGGTCAGGAGTGTGCTCCCTTCCTGTTTCCTGTTTCTGGGGCTTCCTCAAGCCTCCTTAGCTGACGAGCTATAGGCGATGCACCTCCGTGCCCGAGAGTCAACGAAGCCTGGATTGTTTGCAGCCTCTTAACCACCCCGGATTTATCTCTACTGATGACGGATACTATCCAGAAACGCGAGCCATGTCTCGCGTCTAGAGACATCAGATACTAGCACCTGCTTGCACCAACTTGGTGTTATACCCACAAATTTTATCCTGAGGTGTATGAACTGCATTGACCATAATGCGAAGGGGCGACCCGGTTAAGAGGTCAGGAGTGTGCTCCCTCCCTGTTTCCTGTTTCTGGGGCTTCCTCGAGCCTCCTTAGCTGGCGAGCTATAGGCGATGCACCTCCGCGCCCAAGAGGCAACGAAGCCTGGATTGTTTGCAGCCTCTTAACCACCCCGGATTTATCTCTACTGATGACGGATGCTATTCAGAAACGCGAGCCATGTCTCGCGTGTAGAGACATCAGATACTAGCACCTGCTTGCACCAACTTGGTGTTATACCCACGAATTTTATCCTGAGGTGTATGAACTGCATTGACCATAATGCGAAGGGGCGACCCGGTTAAGAGGTCAGGAGTGTGCTCCCTCCCTGTTTCCTGTTTCTGGAGCTTCCTCGAGCCTCCTTAGCTGACGAGCTTTAGGCGATGCACCTCCGCGCCCGAGAGGCAACAAAACCTGAATTGTTTGCAGCCTCTTAACCACCCCGATTTATCTCTACTGATGACGGATACTATCCAGAAACGCGAGCCATGTCTCACGTCTAGAGACATCAGATACTAGCACCTGCTTGCACCAACTTGGTGTTATACCCACGAATTTTATCCTGAGGTGTATGAACTGCATTGACCATAATGCGAAGGGGCGACCCGGTTAAGAGGTCAGGAGTGTGCTCCCTCCCTGTTTCCTGTTTCTTTCCAAAGCTTGTCTGCTAACAAACTTTAGTGTGTACCACAGGATTACTCTGATACGCACACATTAAACATTTCCAGTCAGCTTTCATTTATTGTCATTCCGTTTAGAAGCCAATTTTCCGCCAGTTTGTGTTTACAGCATTGTATCTATGGTAAGTTTTTCCACCATTACACAAAGGAATTGTTTTTCTCCCCACTTATCCTTCATGGGATTGTTTGGTGGGATTAGTTGGCTTCTTACTATTCTGGACATTGGGTACACACCTTCTTTATGAGAATGGGTTCCTCGTTCATTTCCCATATACATATATTACACTTTACTCTTCCCTTACATTAGGGAAAGGAATGGGTTCCAGCCCCATTCCCTTAATCCACATGTTCCTACATGGGCTAATAACAGTTTCAACCCTCACACAGGGCATCTTTGTATGGGTTACAGTCCCATTTACACTAATTTTCCCACCCTCATGTCTTAGGTTAGGATATGGCTGTTAGTCCCATTTACAGTAGCTATCGCGCTTATGTTGGGGGTAAGTCATGGGATTTAGCCCCATCTTGACATACCAGTCGTACATTGTTACCCTCACACAGGGTGTGTTTTATTGAGATCAAATGCCTTTTGACAGCTGACTGTCCACTGAACTTTCTTAGGCATTTTCTTGGAAGTTAAGTCATTAAGGGGTGTCACTATGGAACCATACCCCTTGACAAATTTCCTGTAATACCCAGTCAGGCCCAAGAAAGCTCTGACCTGAGTCTGGGTGGTTGGAGCAGCCCAGTCCATTATGGTTTGGATCTTGCTCTGCAATGGTTGAACCAGGCCTCCACCTACAAGGTGGCCCAGGTTTACAACCTGACTCTGCCATATCTGGCACTTGGTAGCCTTGATAGTTAGGCCTGCCTTTTGCAGGGCCTCCAAAACATTTTTCAGGTGGATCAGGTGATCTTCCCAAGTGGAGATAAAGACAGCAATGTCATCTAGATAAGCTGCACAGTAGTCATCCAGGCCTGAGAGGACTTGGTTCACTAACCTTTGAAATGTGGCAGGTGCATTTTTCAGACCAAAGGGCATTACCACAAATTGATAATGTCCACCAGGGGTAGAAAATGCTGTCTTTGGCTTTGCATCATCAGCTATTCTGATCTGCCAGTAGCCAGCTGTCAGGTCAAATGTGCTCAAAACTTGTCAGATGCCAATCTGTCTATGAGCTCATCTGCCCTGGGTATTGGATGGGCATCTGTCCTAGTGACAGCATTGAGACCTCTATAATACATGCAAACCCTCATCTCTCTCTTACCGTCTTGGGTGTGAGGTTTAGGCACAAGGACTACTGGACTGGCCCAAGGTCTCTCTGAGGGTTCAATGACTCCCAATTCCAACATCTTTTGGACCTCTGTCCTGATACAGTCCCTTACTTGATCAGGTTGCCTGTAAATCTTACTTTTAACAGGCAGACTGTCCCCAGTGTCCACTTCATGAGTGCTCCAGGTAGTCTGAATTTTGAGTCCGAGAAAACATATGTCTGTAGGCCTGCAGAACTTGCTTGCAGTCCTGCTGCTGTTGGTCAGTGAGGCTGCCTGCCAAGGCTACACCATCAACTGAACCAACATCAGGGTTCGGAGAGAGCAGGTCTGGGAGAGGGTCACTCTCTTCCTCCTGTCCTTCATCAGTAGCCATGAGCGAGCCCATATCTGCCCTGTCAACATATGGTTTCAGTCTGTTGACATGAAACACCCTGTGGGGACTCATGGGAGTTCCATGATCAACCAAATAGGTGACTTCTCCCTTCTGTTCAACAATAGTGTGGGTCCACTCCACTTGTTTCGGAGAGCTGCTGGGGACACTCTCTTCAACACCCGCACTTTCTGTCCTGGCTGGTAAACAGTCAGCACAGCCTTTTGGTCATGCCAGACCTTTTGCAATTCCTGACTTGCCTCAATGTTTTTGGATGCCTTTTTCATGTACTCTGCCATCCAGGAGCGGGGACCAAGTACATAGTCCACAATGTCTTGCTTGATAAGTTTGAGAGGCAACTCCCATCCTTCCTTCACCAGACAAAGGGGTCCTCTTACAGGATGTCCAAACAAAAAGTTCAAAAGGGCTGTAGCCAACCCCCTTCTGTTGGACTTATCTATAAGCAAACAAAAGGCAGGGAAGCAGGATGTCCCATCTCCGCCTGAGCTTTTCAGGGAAACCCTTATTCATGCCCTTTAAGGTCTTGTTGAATCTCTCAACTAGACCATTGCATTGTGGGTGATAGGGTGTGGTGAACTTGTAGTTTACTCCACACTCCTTCCACATTGCAGTCAGGTATCCAGACATGAAGTATGCACCTCTGTCTGAGACAACCTCATTAGGGAAACCCACTCTTGAGAAAATTCCCAGGAGGGCTCTTGCCACAACAGGTGCTGTTGTGGTCCTAAGGGGAATAGCTTCTGGGTATCTGGTGGCATGATCCACTACCACCAGAATAAACGTGTGCCCAGTGGCTGTTTGGGGATCCATTGGTCCAACAATGTCAATCCCTAAATGTTCAAAGGGAACCCCCACCACAGGTAGTGGTGTAAGGGGGGCCTTTGTGGTGCCACCTGATTTGCCACTGGATTGGCAGGTGACACAGGAGCGACAAAACTCCTTGGTGTGCTCTGACATGTGAGGCCAGTGAAAGTGAGGGACATGCCTGTCCCAAGTCTTGTTCTGGCCAAGATGTCCTCCAAGGGCAGTCCAACTGTGCCTGCCTCAGATCTGGCCTGGAAGGTCCCCCAGTCCCAAGAAACTCAACCTGATCAGGCTCAAGCTCTTCTAGGACAGTTCCTTCCTGGGTCTCACAATCAGCTTCCTCAGATAGCTGATCCTCTTCCTGAGGCAGGGGGGGAGGCATTGTCTTAACCCTCCTGCTTCTCCTCCTGGTAGGCAACTGGTCCATTATTCCAGAATCCAGTGCTGGCTCAGTGTTGCAATTTTTGACCTGTGACCTAATTACAGCAAGGAAATGTGCTGTGATTTCTAACATTTCGGCATGGGTCCTATACTCCACTTCAGACCAGGTTGAAGTCTCTAGGTCGTTGCCAAGCAAACATTCTACAGGGAGGTCTGAGCTAACCACAACCTTCTTGAGGCCAGTTACCCCTCCCCGGGAGAAATTAACAACTGCCATACTGTGAGTGGTAGTGACTTTGCTAGCATTGGTCACTGGGTAATTTTCACCTAGTATGTTCCGTCCAGGGTTCACAAAGCTGGGTGTCACCATTGTGATACTAGCACATGTGTCCCTGTAGGCCTGAGCCACTTTATCATTAATTAAAGAAGTTTGTCTGTACTTGCCCAAGTTATTGGGACTCACAGTAGAGGACATGATTATGTCCCCATCACAGATCAAAACAGCTTGAGATGGTATTCTGACTAGGCCAGAATACATCTCAGTTCCCAGGGTTAACCCTACTACACCCTTTGTTGAGAACCACCACTTGGAGCTGAACTAGGGGGAACAGTTGCCTTAGGGGCAATGGTGGTTGGAGCTGCCTCCTTTTTGGTACAATCACTGGTCCAATGAGTATTACTCTTAAATGCTTTGCACCAGGGTTTCTGTGGGCCTTCTTCCTTTTTAGATTGTTGGGAACCCCCACCATTAGAAGCTTTTTGGGGACCTTGAGAAGACGTCTGGTCTTTTGCTTTCTCCCCACCCTTTTGGTCTTGCTTCTTCTGATCACCACCTTGGTTCTGTACCTTCTGCTTCACCCTGGTTCTGACCCATTTGTCTGCCTTCTTACCCAATTCTTGGGGAGAGGTCAAATCAGAGTCAGCCAGGTGTTGATGTAATACCTGGTTTTGACAGTTATTAAGAATCTGTTCTTTCATAATAAGGTTATACAATCCTGTATAGTCACTTACTTTACTGCCCAGTAACCAACCTTCCAGAGCCTTAGCAGCACAATCTACAAAATCAGTCCAGTTCTGAGTCTGTGTCTTCTGGTATCTCTGAAAAGCAACCTGTACTGCTCAGTGGTTAGGGCAAACCCATCTATCAGAGCCCTCTTCAGGACATTGTAGTTGTCAGTATCCTCTTCTCTAAAAGTGAGGAGCTTGTCTCTTCCTTTGTCTGCAAAGGAGAGCCACAAGATTGCTGCCCACTGGCGTTGGTGTACCTGCTGTACTTTGCAAGCCCTCTCAAAAGCAGTTATCCACTTGTGGATCCTAAGATTGACTTCTCTCATCCTAGCTTTATGCTCTCTTCTCTGAGGGGAAGTCATTCTCCTTTGAGCAGAGGCATTGCACCCTACTGATGAGTCGAATGCCCAAATTCTCTAGAAAGGGATCTGGGCCTTCTAGGCACATCATTAGGCCGACGTAGAGGAATGGAGGGAGGCCTTCCTAGGCCATCTTCACCCTCAGGTAGAACTGTGTTCAGGTTAGGTTCACTACCCCTGATCTACATCCTCATCATCTTCAGAGACCAGTGGGGCATCCCCATGGTTACTCTCTTCTGATGAAGGATGGCCCCCCCTCCCTGCTACCATGTGCTTCTGTGTCTGATGCTTTTTCTAAGTCATCTGCCACTAACAGCTCTATCAGGTGCTGGGTGGTTGGACTCTGTCCTTGTCTTAATTTTCTGACTACACACAAGCTTCTCAGTTCCTGAAAAGAGAATGTGTCATACTTAGTTGTCTGCAAGTTGCTGACATCTGGCAGAGAGGCACTATCTCCTGCTCTCAAATACATGACTAGTGTGGTGTGGTGTGTGCACCGACCTACACTACTTGTTTTCCTATTAGAACCTCTCTAGGAGTTGTAGTCAGGGTGTGCTAAGCCCCTACCACCTACAACTGCTAAGTTCAATAGAACTTATGTATATAAGACTTGATTCATATGTACCTACAGGTACCTTGATATGATCTTTCAAATGATATTCTCAAGATTATTTGGTAAAACAATGCAAGCTCTTATCCCATCCGCTGCACACCAATGTGAGAAGCTAGCCTGGCATATGATGTGCACTAGTTCTAGTGGGCACCTTGCACCAGTCTAATCAACCCTTATTGATGGTGGTTGTAAAGTCAACCTTATAGAAAGCTATCCTAGTGGTAGCATGGACCAGCAGTCATCAGGCTAAGACGTCAGAGAGTATATTAAGCAAGTTGTTTTACCAATTATAATCCCTTGAGTACCAAATGAAAGGACACCACATAAGGTATATATCAAATATATATGTATTTATTCTAAACACAACCACTCTGCACTCTTTATGAGGTCAGAGGTAAAAGTACAATACAAGTTACTCAATTACTATACGATAAGTTGCACACTATACGTTATGCCCTAGGGGCCTCACAAACCATATACTAAAATAGTGGTATAAGAACCACAAGAGAATTAGAAAGCAGGCCTGGGGCTTTTGGAATCTCTGGGGCTACTCTAAACAACCAAAGGTTAGGAAGTAGGAGGCCCACGGGAGACGCGTGCAGTGTCTAAACACAGCCTCGGGTTACCATTGACTTTCTATGGGAAACGTCGAAGTTACAAATATACAATTTAATAACACTTCCGGAAGGACTATGATAGAACCCTTTTAAACTAGGACACTTCGAGAGTAAAGACCCACATGAGCAACGTAGTAATCAGGGAAGCCGGGTGCATAGGTGTCTTTTCGTGTCGGCTTTCGTCGTCGTTTTCGATGGAGAGCTGCAAAGAAGTGCTGCAGGTGACTAGAGGAAAAGTGTCCGGAAGATGCCACCAGATGTTGGGTGATTTCAGGTGAAGTTTGTCTCTTTAGCCACGAGAACCAGGAGGCGTCGACGACAACCAGGAGCTTAATTCGAGCTGTCCCACAAAGGATCTAGTTGACTGCGGTGTCGGTATCCAGACTGGCCACAACAAGACTTGGCAAACGCAACCCATGCAGGATGTTGAGATTGGCTTCGGAGCAGACCAGCAAGTTCTGAGGGACTTCTCCTTTGCAGGGAAGTTGGAGCAAGCCTAGTGCAATCAGGAAAGCAAGTTAGATTCAAGATGGATTCTTCCAGGGGCTTAATAGCCAACAGACTAGGAACCGGGAAGACACGTCAAGCTGAAATGCAAAAGCGGGGTCCACGGGTCACTCATGGAGTGGGGGCCTCTGAGCTTCAATGCAAATGGTGCTCGGGTCTGGGGCTTCAAGCACGTCAATGCACGACTTCGAGTTACCTCGTGAAGTGAGTGCAGCTTGCAAAATGCAGGATGTCCAGGAATTCCAATCCCACATCTCTCGTGTCCGCCACGGGTCTCAGCTTTTCTGTGAGCGAAGGTTGGGGTCATAGATGTTTGGAAGTCAGTGTCTTGTGTTGCAGATTCTTCGGGATCCGGTGGAAGCCTCAAAAATGTAGACTGGCAAAGTTGCTGTTGGTGCCTATTTGAACAGGGTGGTCACTCCTTGACCACAAGGGAGATGTCTTCCATCTTCCAGTCAAAATGGAATGTCATAGGTCCAGGATTTATGTTTCAAAGTTTTGTCCAGGGTAATCTAAAGTCCTAGTGACTGGGCTCCTATACTTCTACTAAGTTTAGGGGCTGGACTACCCTTAAGGTTCCTCCTATAGGTGGACCTGGGAAGGGGGTGGTTGCACCCCTTTCCCTTTGTCCAGTTTTGTGCCAGAGCTGGGGCAGAGTGCCCCAGCAACCGATTTGAACTGGGAAATGCATGGAGCACCTTGTGTGCTCCAGGCAGTGTCTGGAAAGCATTCACTGAATGCAGCCCTCCCTGCCCCAATACACTAAAGCTGTCTGGGGAGGTGCTGGCACCTCCCTGGACAGGAAACCTATTGTCCAGGCCTCCCCTGCCGGTGTTTCATCCAGCAATAGGAGGTCAGACTCGTGTCTGTGGCAGCAGCATCCATTTTGTGAGGCAGAGGTTCTGTTTAACTTTAACCGGGTAAACCAGTAACGACATGTCTTCTCCCTCTAGAAGGGTGGAATGCTACCTCTTCCGCCAGGACTGGCAGGAGGGAAGAGGGGTGGTATTCCAAAGTGTTTGACACCTTACACGACATGTTTTGATAAAGCCAAACCAAAGTTAGCATAAACCACGAGGATTATAATGCACTTAAGATTATATGGTATGGCTATATCATAGAACAGCTATAAGGAGATGGTTCCGAAAGCTGCAGAGGGGCTCAGCTCATGCTAGGGCTCCCTCTCACATAAAACAAAGCCCTCTGCCTCCAGGATTGTGAAGGCCTGCCATAGGAGTGACTTATAGGTGTATATGTGTCTATTTGTATGTATAGATAAAGGTATACTATATCTAAGTAAGGGGTGATTACACCACTTTACCCAGGCTGTGTGAACAGATCTGTGGTGTCAGTTTGGAAGGCAAACCAGGGGTGGCACAATACATGCTGCAGCCCCTGGTAGGCCTAGGGTGCACCTATGCCCTGGGTACCTATGGTACACTATACAGGGGTAATATGTGTGATCTGGACTCCAAAGCACATCACCATGCCTACACTCCAATTTAAGTTGTGAAAGAATTATTTACACGGTGTCACCCGGAAGACGCAAGAGGAACTACGCGCTTACTCGTGTATTTTACCCCCCGATTTGAACCTTGTTACCTCGCCCGACAGATGACACAAAGTTCCCCGACGAAGGGCGATGCATTGGGCTCAAATTTGAATGAAAACATGTGATGTTATCAATTCAACAAATAAAAAGACTATGAATGAAATAGCCAAAATTCAAAAATAAAAGAGATACCTTGAAGAAAACACGTGTAAATAATTATTTCACAATTTAAATTGGAGAGTGGGCATGGTGATTTGAAATTAAATGAATGAAATGAAAATGCGTTTTGTAAAGCGCGAAATAGTTGCCCGGAGGCGTCCATGCGCTGAGATTGCAAGATGATCTAGGCAGCAGACCAATTGACAGAGAGAGAATGTTTATTGAATAGAAAAGTTTTCAGATGCTTCCTGAAGGAGGTCAGATCTGGATTAGACCTTAATTGAAGGGGTAGGCTGTTCCACAGCTTAGCGGCATTCAGGGTAAAAGAACGGCCTCCTGATCTAGCCCGGTTGACTTTGGGCACCGTAGCAAGGAACGCGCTAGCTGAGCGCAACTGTCTGCTAGGGAGGTATGGGGTGATTAGGGGACAATTGATCAGAGGGCCAGTTGTCCAGAATGACTGGTGGGTGATACAAAGGGATTTAAAAGTAATCCTGTCTCTAACAGGAAGCCAGTGCAATCTTGTTAATCCAGGTTTAGCGGAGGACCTACGAGGAATTTGAAGTAGGGTCCGGACTGCACAATTTTGGATTACTTGCAATTTCCGCAATGTGAAGTCAGGAGCTCCCAAATAGAGTGCATTTCCGAAGTCCAGCCTAGAGTGGATCAGTCCCTGTACGACAATTTGCTTGGCTTGGAAAGGTAACAGGGGGAGAATCTTCTGCAGCATTCTGATAATACCGAAACAGGTAGCAGACAACTTAACAGCCTGGTGGTCTAGCGTTAGGGACCTGTCCAACAAAATGCCC
Source organism: Lissotriton vulgaris (assembly GCF_964263255.1). Classification (NCBI taxonomy): domain Eukaryota; kingdom Metazoa; phylum Chordata; class Amphibia; order Caudata; family Salamandridae; genus Lissotriton; species Lissotriton vulgaris. The sequence goes on from NC_141695.1 coordinate 499,185,966, forward strand.
AAGCTCTTAATGGCATCCTTTGGGACTGGGGGGGGACCCAGGCAGGCCGGCCAGATGGAGCTCAGCGAGGACGGGGCCGAGCGTCCCAGCATCATAACCTCTGATTGGCACACTATACAGGGGCTCACAAGGGTGACCCACTAACCAATCTGGTATGTACCTAAAGTACATGGTATTTGAGAAATATCACCCTAGGCAATTTAAACATAAAAACACCCTAATGGTAAGGAAAGATAAGTAGTAGACTACAGCTGACTAAAAAAACTTATTTTTTATTTATTAAATTCAACAGTTAAAAAATTCATTCATATAACATAGAATCACAGTAAAAGGATTTTCAATGTACATTCAACATAAACATCATAACAAAGGAATTCATAAACAGAATAAAAAGAGTTCTTTATCTATAGTAGATAAGTGGCATAAAATGAGTCTCTACGCACGTTTCGGCGGCCAGCGCCTTCTTCCTGGAGCAGCCACGTAAAATCTATAGAGTAAAAATGCATATAAAATACATAATTATATTGTTTCAAAATTATGTAATTACAACCAAAATTCTAACATAAGTAAGGTTTACATTTTAGCAACTGTAGTCTATTTTATAGATACAATCTAGTTTATAATTACTTATTTGTTGTCATTTCCTTGCGGTATTCTGGCATCAACAAATGATAAAGAGACATAAAGGAGATACCATCGATGGGTATATATGTAATATTTATGGCAATCATCCATAGTTTATCAATTTGTCGTTTTTCTAGATCATTGTAAGGGTACAAGTATTTGTCAGCGATATCATTCTACTTGTTCTCTTTGCATTGAAAAAATTGGTTTTGAGGATATTGCTTAATAGAATATTTGGTAAAGAATCAAGGGTATGGTAAGATCCACCAACATTTATGATATTTTGGACATATACGCTTTTTGTAAATGGATGGCATTCTTAAATAATAACAGATATTCTTGTCTGAGGATGGTTATACAGTTTCTCTGTTTTTATGTTGGATCACTATAGTCTAGAGAAATTATCTTATCTTATTTTGTTATAATATTCAACAGATACTTACTAATGGGAGAATGTCAGATAAAGTTTCTGTGTCTTATTATGATTCTTTCAGCATCAGGTTTGGATAAAACTTTAGAAGACTGGAAGAGATATCATTTTGGCTATTAGTTTTCGGATTGTCCAATTAGCTTTACTTATTTTATAAAAACCAAAACAAGCATTTCGCATTGTCTTTATCTGATTAGTTCAGTAGTAAGGTAATTCAAGCCCGCCAACCGGAACCCTTTATATAGAGACATGTTGGGTAGTATTCACGTTCAGTTTTTTCAAGAGTATATTAGGTATCTAAATTTTAGAGTAAAAAGAGAGATAATGGAATATTCTCAGTGGTAATCGTCGTTATCTAAAGTCGCTCATTATTTATCAAGCGGTGCCTGTGTTCCTATGTACGCATTTATTCCTAACTTACCTAGTGAGTATACCAATCTTAACTCGATGTTTTAATTTCAAGTTTCCATTCTGTAAACTGTTCTGTTGGCAACGTGTTGGTTTCTAGTGGCCTCCTATTAGCCTAGAAGAGATATGGATTTACAGGGTAAGTTGTGTATTCTTCATTTTCTGATAAATCGATCCCTAGCTTTCTTGTTAGCATTCTTACCTATAAAATTAGATTCTTATTCTTCAAAGGTCTTGAGGATATTGAGGGATTCTTGATTCTTGTATATGCGGGATTTTATGTTAAAATATCTCCCTGCCTGTGAATATAAACAAAATAGGAGAAAGAAAATCGTAGTATCTCGTTGTGGTCAGTTAAACTATAGTTTCTGAGGACTGATTGCAGTTAAGAGTCTCACCTGAGGATAGTCGGCAGGGCTCTCTATGTCCGGCGGCGGGCGGTACGTCTGATGGCGGCAAGCTCGGCGAAATGATGAACGGTTTCCCTTTTTGCCGGCTTTGTATATATACTAAAGTTAATTGGTGCAAATCGTTTGCACATGATGTTCTCTCGGATACGTCATTTTCTATGCGGAGTGGCGAAGTTCTAGCGTAAGCTATATCAATTGGCTGTCTGACGTATGCGGAGTTTTGTTTGGGCTTCTATGATTGGATATCTACCATATATGGAGTTTAACAAGGGCTATATTGATTGGACATTCGCTGTTAGGGAAGTTTGTATGTTAAAAGAGACAACAGACTTGCCGTTTTTAGTTCCCAACTATTATTTCAATACGTCATTTTCTATGCGGAGTGGCGAAGTTCTAGCGTAAGTTATATCAATTGGCTGTCTGACGTATGCGGAGTTTTGTTTGGGCTTCAGTGATTGGATATCCACCATATATGGAGTTTAACAAGGGCTATATTGATTGGACTTTTGCTGTTAGGGAAGTTTGTATGTTAAGAGAGACAACAGACTTGCCGTTTTTAGTTCCTATTTATTATTTATTTATTATTTCAATACCCAGAAAAAAGCCGATTGCTAGTTAATGCTTTCAAGAAAAACGGAAATTGTTCGCTTGTTAAATTACACTTCATTAATTCTGTGCTTTCACCTATCAATGTGTAAAATTAACAAACGAGAGTACATGGTATCAATTTAGAGAGAGAACAGCTGGGCTGTGGCCTGATTAGCAGGTCCACAGCGACACTAAAGTCGAAAAATCACAGCAAAAAGTGGGGGTAATTATAGGAAGCAGACCATCCTCTCCTACACAAGTTGGCACTGAAAACGGATGTGCCTTTTTTTTACAAATTAACTTTAAACCCATTTTCCAACTGGGTATTTAAAGTTAATTAAAGTTATTGATCTTTTGCTTCTCGATACAACTTAAAAGGAGCACAAACAACTGTTTTCAAAGTCACAGCAGATATACAGAAACCTTCCTGAACTACAAGTCGCATTTGTAGTGTTCTTGAGAATTACAGAAATTGTGAGAAAAAAACTACGCTGTCGTGTCTTAATTGGGTTCATTACGCACTGACTGACGGTTATAGAGCTTTTTCTTGTACCTTGGTATATCTTTATTTCTTTTGGGCTAAACTGAATATTTAGAAGACCTATCTTATGTTTGTTGAGTGTTCTGTTGGTCATTGGCAGGATGGCAAAATGGCAGTCATTAACCCGTGATGCCACTGCCCTTGTTCTGAAAGATTGTGTGGACCCACTATACCCTCTCCCACCTGCTCCTGCCACCAATAGCAGCTACACGAAGAAAGATACACACGACAGGGGAAGATGATGGAAAATGCCTTGTAGATTCATCACTAGGTTCATCATCAGTTCTTTCTCTGCCTTTGCAGCCTTTTGGCATTTGATCTGTTGGACTAGAACAACAAATACAGATAATTACTATAGAAAAAATATCAATCTAATATGGATCTTTCAAAGAGCCTGTTTATGAAGCCTTCTAGGAATGTCTCTCTGTCATAACAAATTTATGAAGTGTAGGAAGATGCACAGCTTGGTTGATAGAATTTTTTCTCTGTTTAGTTGTATTTAATTCAATTTGGTGGTGCTTGATGAGGAGGCGTCGAGAACCCACGACGTCTAAGTAACTGATTGATATGTGAGACCAGAAAGATTCCAGTGTCATCCCTTATCAGCACACACTTTTGTCGTGTCTCCTTCGCTGAAGAAAACTCTTTCAAACCATATTCATTTGTTCATCATTTATTTCATGATTATCATTTTAGTTTCTATTGTTTCTTATCACATCATTTCGTGATTATCATTGTTGATAAATCAGGCAATATCAAAAGCATATATACAAAAATAACAAGATTCCCCCATGGTCTATTCTTAGTCTTTTTCTGGCATTGCTCTCAAAATTTTAGCAGTCAACTTTTAGTTTGGTACAGGAAACGACAATGTTTTTACTTTCATTAAATATCTTTTATTTCTTTTTTTGAGTGATTTTATCAAAATTATTTAAAACAACTTTTTTCTTATTTTAAGTCCTTTTTTTTAAATAGTGAACCTCAATTAATTTGCATTGGTATTAAATCTTGGTGATTGGACGGTACAATCTAAACAGTACAATTTCAACTGGGTAGTATCTTAACATTATGATACCAACTAATTTTGTATTATATTATATTATATAAGAATAGTGCTGATAAAACAATATGGGATATCATATCCTCATTTATCGAGAAACCATATACCCCACTGGAAGATGGCGTCCGCAGGAGACTGGAGAATTATACCGATATAGGACCTTACATATTAGCCATATAGCATCGCAACTCCCCCTTCTTTTTTAAAAAAAACAACAAGTTAGGTCCCAATAATAAGATCGCTAAAATCTAACTTTGTGGGCGGTAAACATTTTAAATCTGAATAACCACGAACAGCAACAGAAATAAATAATTTATATCCCGTTCCAACATGGCGCCTAAAATTAGACCGGAAGCGTAGACAACTTCTTCCGGTGCGGTAATTTACGAAAAAAGTCCATGGCGGGAGGTTGTGGATACTATTTAAAGATCTAACCGCAACTACCGGTGACAGCCTCGGGAAAGGAGAGACCAACCAGGAGGAACGTAGACGCGGGATGTTACATCGTGAATAGGTAAGCGTCGGGAACCTTTGGGGTATTTACAAATTGGGCTTTAATTACATCTAACTACCTTGGAGCCCACTTATATGGTTGTCTGTAAATTAAATAACCAACACAAACATAAGGGTAAATGAATTGGGAGAAGATGAATAGACGCGCGTAACCTTAATTAAACAACCCTCGGGCTGTGTGCAATATGAAAAAGGAAACACCACATAGACAACGAAGAGAAACACGCAACTGAAACTAAATAACCCCCGGCGTGTTTTGCACTTATGTAAAAACGTAGTGTAACCACTTGCCAATTAAATGAGGTAGTAGATAGCCACTCACTATAGTAAACTATGCGAGTGATCTAAAAAGTAAATACCAGGCACTCGATTAAATATACATATATAGCCATTAGGAGTAGATCATATTTCAAACTAAACAACACCCTGCGCGCCTACTCGACAGTTTTGACAACGCTAGCTAGAGACCACCAGGCAGTGTCCTGACACCGGCTGTGTAGAAAATACAAGTGATGAGAAATAACAAATACCATGCGCTCGACTCTCCATCTAGAGCTTTTTCTTAAAAAAGAGAAGGGCAAAAATACGCACACTGGCTAGTTATAGAAGGCGAATACACAAACTATGAATATGACGAAGCCTACTTCTTTCACCTAGACACGACAACAAACCCTGAGAGTGACGCTTAGGAAAAAGCCCGATCGGATGGAAGAAAACTCCAGGCTAGCCCTACTACTAAGCCTTACCAAGGTTGGTTACGTGAACTGCTCAAACCTTTTTATTTTTTAACCCAGTAAGAGAAAAAAAGAAACCAACTATTCATTATTATCTTTAGGACAAACAATAAAAGAATTACAAAAATAAAGGTACCTCAATCTGCGTCTCTCCAGCACTGAAAAAAGAACAGGCCCCCCTTCAACGTACTTGACAAAACAATTGTGGTAAGACTTGATTCAGGCTATTTTGGTATAACTAAAAGTATTAGAAAACAAGTGATACAACTATATAATTAATTCTATCTAGAACAAAGATTAGAAGAATCCATCGAATAGCTAAATCGAAATGAAGCACCCCCAACCAGGCTTCCCGATGAAAGATTAGTGGTAAGAACTATCCTTCCCATACATATGCTATCATCTGATATGTTATTGGGAATTGTTTCCAGACACTCAAACCATAGATTTTTTTGTTTAGGTGATATGGATATAATCCCAACAATGATTGCCACCAATAGTATCTGAAAAAGACCATACGTTGATCTGCTGTCATTTTAAAAAAAGGTGAGAAGAATAAAAAACTAAAATCATAGTAAATAACATCCTTGACTGGAACTATTACGTGTAATAATACTCCCAGTGTACAGGGCTAGACACCTATAGAAAATCTGGATACGGTACAAAAATTAGAGTATGTCCTCATTCTTGTAAATTAATCAGCCTTACCCCCAGAATAACTGTACCTTTCTCTTGAGTGGTGCCATTTTTCTTCTGTGCAACTAGATGTTTCTAGGTTAACGTCACTGTGACTTTTTACAAAGACTGTTAAAATATGTAATAAGAGATATATCCTTGCATTACGGTTTGGTTACAGGTAAACGACAGTGTGTCTTTTATTTCAGATACCCTGCACACTCGTGATGAGGGAAGACTAAAACTATTTCTAAGCCGGTCCTGAGGAAGGTGGTCCGAATCCACCGAAACGCGCGTAGACCTGGCGTGATAATAACACATACGATCTGTGTTACCTCAAACTTGGAAACTGTTTTAGAGCGAGTCAGATTGTGGTATGGTATGTGTGGTGTGTATGTAGTGTGTGCAATAGGGTAATTGTTGTTGTTTTCACTTAATTTGGAAAGTTATTATGATATTTTGTACAAATCATGTCATTGATTTTTGCACTTTTAAAACCACTTGGATTTAAACCAATGCAAATTAATTGAGGTTCACTATTTAAAAAAAAGGACTTAAAATAAGAAAAAAGTTGTTTTAAATAATTTTGATAAAATCACTCAAAAAAAGAAATAAAAGATATTTAATGAAAGTAAAAACATTGTCGTTTCCTGTACCAAACTAAAAGTTGACTGCTAAAATTTTGAGAGCAATGCCAGAAAAAGACTAAGAATAGACCATGGGGGAATCTTGTTATTTTTGTATATATGTGTAGTCCCCTCTTTTCCCTGGTCATATAAGTAATTATAGAGGGGGTCCCAAACTTTATGCTAATATCAAAAGCATATCCAATGCATTTCGGGCATTAAGATGGCATGCCCTTCATCAGGGATTGACAATGCCTGTAGTGAAAACGTTGTTTGGATAATCTGAAAGTTGTGCGACTCGCGTCTTGTCCGGTGCTCGTGTCTTGGTTGCGCCGGCGCAACCAAGACACGAGCACCGGACAAGACGCGAGTCGCACAACTTTCAGATTATCCAAACAACGTTTTCACTACAGGCATTGTCAATCCCTGATGAAGGGCATGCCATCTTAATGCCCGAAATGCATTGGATATGCTTTTGATATTGCCTGATTTATGAACAATGATAATCACGAAATGATGTGATAAGAAACAATAGAAACTAAAATGATAATCATGAAATAAATGATGAACAAATGAATATGGTTTGAAAGAGTTTTCTTCAGCGAAGGAGACACGACAAAAGTGTGTGCTGATAAGGGATGACACTGGAATCTTTCTGGTCTCACATCTCTGTCATAACACACACTTGTTCCTTGGTGGTTACAGATGCCAACTTAATATTGGTACATAAAAGAAGATACATGATCCAACGAATTGGTGCAATAGTACTTACAAATGAATAACCCCCGTCCCACCTTGATGACGGGTCTCCCTTACACTCAGATCACGTTGTTTCAGGATGCTCTTGACATGCTCATGTACTTGCTGCAATTATTTTATTGTTTAGGAATGGTGTGTTCCATTATGAAGAAATCTCACATTGAGCATTTGTTTTTGTTTCCACACAGAATGAGAATATAAAAGAAGTAATGCCAGGAAAAGTTGCATCACAAAACTGGTAAGAAGCACTTGGGCCTGTTTGTCATGACTCTGTATCACGGTGGCTGTAAGGACTCCAGTGATAACATTAGGAAGATGCACTACTGCAGTTGTCCTAGAGCAAACAGCAAGTGAAAGTGACGCCTTGGAGCAAATTGAAGCAGCAAGAAAGTAAGAGCTCAAAAACAGAGATGCAACCTTGACAATGATTCCTATAGGCAACAAGAGGATCCAGTTTTAGCAAAACCCACACCTAAAATGGTACCAGTTCCCCAAGAGTTCAGTCATATAAACTCCCTCATGAAGGGTGTGTTCAGTTTCCCTGGGGATGAGGGGAAGTTCAAAAGAGGGAGATGAAGCAGATCAAGGGGACCCACCTGGTGCATGACACCACCCTGGCAGGAGTGCAGATTTGCACCATGTGTTTAACGACCGACATCATAAGGTGCCTGTAGTTTTCGTCAGCACGTGCCCCATGAAAACTAACCTTTCCATCTCATTTCTATTTATGAGTATACCATCTGCACCTAATGCTGAATGTATTTTTATTGTTACAATGTTTAGTTTCATAGTGTGCCTCTTAAATTATGAATGGTTCTCAATGTATTTTGCAAAATGTGATGGCTGTTCTGTATTAGGAATTGTGTGTGCCACATCCTCTGGATAGCGTCCTAAAAATAATGGGTATACTTCTTTTTTTAAACTTTATTTGTAGTGATGTTTATGATGTCAATTTTATCTAGACAAATGAAATATATTGTTGCTGATGGGAGAGATGGTACATAATATCACTGTGACTAAGCTACAATAACCTCTTTTTTTTGCACGGCACATGCACTCAAGGGCTTTGTCTGGTGTTTTGCCTCTGTAAAAATGGGTTCCTTCTGTTGTAGAAATGGTCTTGGCTCATCACTACCTGAGCTGTAATTAGCATCATCGCGACGGTGTTATCAATGATACAGAGGGTCATCACTACTTCTATACCCTAGAAGATGAGGTGCAATGATCGCCTCAATTTTTCTCATATCATTGTTTATAATAAAATAGTCCCCTCATTTTAAAGGCCCATTTGTTGTTGAAAGTGTTATAACTTTAGTAATGACACACCACCTTTTCATGTTTCAGGGGTTAAGTCTTATATTGGTGGCACTCATCAAGAAATTAGGGGGCATATCATCAAGAACAGGCGATGAAATTATCGCCGCTTTATCGGCAGGAAACTGCCGCTAAAATGGCGATAATGGGCTTGATAATATGCCCTTGTGAATTCCCATACCAGAACCTGAGCTGCTATGGGAATTCACAAGGACATATTATCAAGCCCATTATCGCCGCTTTAGCGGCAGTTTCCTGACGATAAAGCGGCAATAATTGTATCGCCCGTTCTTGATAATATGGCCCTGGGTCTTTTCTTCTTGTGAGTGGAAATCCAGAGTTTGAGTTAAGTGGAACTTTTGTTTCCATGTTTCTTTTTAAATTGACTTCAAGTTCTGGTGTCTTGTATGAAAATTCTCCTTGGAACCATTTTTAGAATTATCTCTTTTGCTTGTTCCTCACGGTGGCCCGGAGGAGGGGCGGGAAGTAATCCTCATGCTCAGGTCCGGCGCTAGGCATGGGCAGCATGGGTGGCTGCCCAGGGCCCCGCGCTCAGCCCATCAACAGGGGGCCTCACAAAAGTGTTTCCTCACCACATCTTAGGCCTCGCGCCTGTGGTGCACTTCCTCTCCCCTGGGCTTCACAGGCTTGTGTAGGAATAGCAGAAGAGGCCCCCCTCCCCTGTGCCTTGCAGCCCTTGGCAATGGCTGTTAACCCCCAGGGAGGAGGCCCCTTCCCCCCTCGGCCTTGCAGCCCCAAGTGTCGCGCGAGGCCCGTCTGCCTTTGCCAGGTTTGACGACCTGTGATTAAGGATGCTGTCCACTTTTCACGCCAGTGCCAATTAGCACGCATTTTGGGGCCTGACAGTTTTAACATTTATAAAGACAAGCAACTCTCACTCTTTCAGATGCTGATGAGCTGCGAAAGAGATGCTTGTGTATGGCAGAAAAGAAGGCGTTGTAGCACATGAGGGGGGCATGCACCATGAAGGATCAGGAGCACCTTCCGTAATTTAAATGCAAATAGCTTTCCATGTGTAAATGAAACCCGTTTTCTTCTGATCTTTTTATATAGCGCAAACTTGACCGAAAGGTATTGGAGTGCTTTACGTGAGCACCAGTTACGTTAAACATGGACATATTCCTTTTTTAGGCACAGTGGGATTAAGTGACTTGGGAGAATCACAGGATGAGACACAGTCAAAATTCAGCAGCCCTGAAGTAACGCCACATCTTCTCCCCACCTCTACCTCTCCGGGGAGTAATCTGTTAATGTATATTTCTCACATGAAAGCGGTTTCAAAGTGCTGCCCTGCTGTCAAATCAGTGGACGGGGCACAGAGACAAAATTATTTGCCCAGAATCAAACAGTTGGTTAAATCAGTAGAGCCAGGACTGCGGTGCACTCCTACTTGGAGCAAACCCTATATATTTTCCACTGTACTGCATTTAGGTGACTATACCATGGGTTGTATGAAGTTACAAAGCATACTTTTACAAAGCATGCCTTTACAACACATTTTTCCCATCGCAACATCCTTTACAACGCATTCCATTACATCACATGACACGACATCGCATTTTAAGAAACTACATTAACAATGCATTCCATTACATCGCATACTACCTTTACAACGCATACCATGCGATGTAATGGTTACGTTGTAATAGCATGCAATGTAAGGGATGTTGCGATGTAATGACTGCGTTGTAATGGTAGCGTGATGTAAAAGGTGCATTGTAAAGGTTGTTTCCCATACCATGTGACCGGGAACCTCACTGCTTCAAGGTAATATTCAGTCCATTTATTAAATCACACGGACTAGTAGTTTTTACACAGACTCAAAATACTCCCAATCTTCCCATAAAGGGAGCAGCAGAGCAATACATTCAGAAAAGTGATTGCCCAAGAGCATGCAATTTGGGGCCTGGATTAAAAATGTAACCTCCTTGTTTCACATTTCCAACTAGTCAACCAGGCCACAACTGGGGTGTCAGTGATTCTGAAGTCAAGACGAAGGGTCTGCCCCTCCCAGGGAATTGTTACTTTGATGTGGGCCCTGCCCAGCTTTAGAACACAGTGTTTATTTCTATCATAAAGCTGAGATTAGTTGCCAAATATCCATGTCTAATATCCTGGTCCAGTGTAACCACTGGACCAGGTCCTGTGGCAGAGGGTACTTACTGGACTTCGTGGTAGCTATTTACCACTGGTGTTTCAAAACAAGAGACTATTTTATTCTAATTGGATACCAGAGTTTACTTTCTAAACTCAAAATTTGCAACAGCGAGCAGTCTAGGCTCACTCCAAGAGGTGGTAAAGGGATACAATCACAAGTAAAGTATGAAAATAATCAAGTTTGATAAACTCAATCTCCAGCTGCATTGTCTTTTAACAGGGTCTGCTTTAAGGGGAGGGATTTAGAATTTAAAAAAACACTATGTGACTCATAGTGCCCCTATTTTCCAATGCACATTGTCTGATGCCTCTACACACACAATATGCCCCCATACCTACAATGTGTCTACAAAAAAAAAAACTGACCTGTGAAGTGATAATGGAAAATTGATCACCTTACTTGGCCCTCACAACGATGGCTTGGAACTAAGACTGTGTGGCCCCGGGAAAGAGACTCTACTCTTATGGGCCTTGCAGCACCAAACCATGGATTGGACTCATGGTGGCGGGGGGCACATCTTGAGGCCATGGTGTAGCACTGAAAGGCCTTGCAGAGGGTCCCTCTCCCTGGGCCTCATAGCCATGGTTCATTGCTGATAGGCCTATGGATCTATCCTAATCCTCTCAATGCTACACCATGGCTGAGAGACACAGGAGATGTGCCTGCATTGTGTGGGCCCCACCCTTGGGTCCAATTAAATTTTTCTCACAGGGCTGGACCCTGGCCCTGTGCATGTGTCTCTAACAGAGGAATAGCAATCGGTAGTGCAGCAGGTGGCGTGACACCCGGCGTAAGCATATTAAGAGCTCAATGTTCCCGTATTATGCTTTACTTTACTGTGCAGCCAGTGGACGAGGGTGAGAGATGCTTTCACATTGCACCATGGCACTACTGGTGTGCTACAGCCATCTCTTTCATGGGCCTCCCAGCCATTTTATAGAGCTGTGAGGCCTGCGAGAGGCCCTCCCTCCCATGAGCATCACAGCCATGGTTGGACACTCACAAGAGGAGGCACCCTCCTATGAGATAAGCAACACTGGGACATGACTATGAGGCCTAAGGGTCCTCTCTCAGGGGGTGTAGTTAACAATAGTGTAGCAGGTGCAGTGCCACCAGGGCTCTTTCTTGCATCACGGTCCAGGCAACATTACGATGGCACTGGTTCCTTCTCCCATGCACCGCACAGCCATGATCCAGAACTGCATTGCAGCGTTGTGATTGGCTTAGGGGAGGGAGGCTGCCTGCTTCCTGTTCCTGCTAGAAGCAGGAAAGAAGGAGAGCAGGTCAGGAGGAGAGATGACGCGAGACCTGGGAAGGTAAGTTTATTTTATTCTTAAACTACGCCCCCTGCGCCCCCCCCATCCCCCCGCCCCACCCTCTGCGAACCCCCGCAAGACCTACTACCCGCGAGTTATGCTGGCCGCAACTGGCATTTTAGGGGGGCCTCACAACTTCCCTTTCGCCCAGGGCCCCAGAAGTTCTAGGACCGGCCCTACTCATGCTTCACGATCTAGTGCTGGATCTCTCCTACAGCATCTTGATTTATGTCTCTTCTGGAGACACAGATTCTAGTAGGGGCACTTCGTTACCATATTAATTGCACTGATACTAAGGGGTGCCAGTACTGTTTACTGCACTTAAGCATTTACCTTCATACATGCACAAGATACACAAAGCACTCACAGGAAAAGTGTAATGTGCTGTTAGCCTTGCCGAACAAAGCACGCCCCGCTATCTAGAAGAATCGGGGTGCGAGACATGCAGGAATAGCTCAAGCGAAAGAACCAATTTATTTATTTTTTTTTTTTTGTATTTATAGAGCGCGGACGTTCGCTCCGGAGGGAGCATCTTGGCGCTGTAAAACCTGGGACCAGAACGCTGGGAGGGAGGTGGAGGATTAAATGGATGATTTAGTCCAGTCATCAGAGAGATTAAAAATCCACGTCTTGAGGTGCTTCCTATATTGTTTCTCATGCGTCTGAAGCCTGAGATGCCTTGGCATACTGTTCCAGGCTCTGATAGCCAGAGTGCTAAGTGTTTTCCCACCTTTGGTCTTCAGGTTGAATTTAGGCGGGGTCATGAGGTTTTCTTGCAAAGATCTGAGAATGCGGCCCGGGGAGTAGTGAGGGTATGGTGTTGGAAAACGGGCTGTTCGCTGCGTAAACACTCATTCTAGCTTCATCTGCATAATAACTTCTAAAAATATTGTGGTATTTCCGCTCCTGGCATTACTAACTGCCATGGTGTTGGTAATTGCTGGTTTAGTATCACGTGTATGGCGTACCCCCACGCGCTGCAGTGAGAGTCTGCGTTTGTCATGGTAAAACAAAACAGTTGAACCAGTTCGAGAATCCTGGGAGCGAAATTCTGAAACACGTCTGCCACAGTCACTGATGTACAAGCACGCTGCCGCTGAAACTGCTATACAGCTGAGATATCTCACCAGCTAATGTCATTAGGGAGACTGTAAGCTAACATTTTACGCAAAAAATGGGGCACATTGGTTTCCACGATTCAAATATTCCCGGCATCCCTCGTCTGGATACCACAAGATCCAATCATTCTAACCTTCCATGAGAAGTTGATAAGTGTTGTCTTTTGGGACCTTGCCAACGAAAACTAGCCCAAGTATTACGACAATTGGGCTCTGGGGTCCTGGGCTTTATTCTGTAATCATTCTAGTAATACAAGTTTGATTCATTTCAATTCAAAAACTCACAAAGTATAAATACAGGCAGTTCTGTGCAATCACTGTAAACATCAAGCAGTTATGTTTTAATGATGAACATGTGCAAGCCATTAATGTTGATTTGAACATCTGCTTGCCGCATAGTTTATACTTAAAAACACATGCTGCATATTGGCATCCAGTGCACAGAAGGCATTTGGGCCAGCCACTGTTTGAGAGTATAACAGCGAAATCGGATACTTTTGTAAAAAGATTATTTAAGAGCAAAAAGGAAACATTTTTCTTAATTGATTATGAAATTTATGTTCCTATTTCTTGTGGGGGCAGGAACTTTTTTGAGAAATAAATAATTGAGAGGTTTTTTGCGGTTTGCAAAGTACGATACCATGAAAAACAACTAGTCCTAATAATTTCAGGCTTTAAAAAACATTGGCAAAGCGAATACGTCTGGTCTTTGTGTACTGCATGCACACCTGATAAGTGAGGTAGTACTAAGCACTAATGTGCAGATAATTATACTCATGGAAATACAAATAACATATACAGGATCTGTGCTACTATTCACATACCATAGATATGCAATTTTTATACCAACAAGTAAATTGGTCCATTCGCAGGGGGTCGCAAAAATACATTTTTACTGAATATTAATTAGGCAGTCATAATTCTCATGACTCGCTTCTATAGGCTGCATATTCTGAACTGAAACCTGCAATATACAGAATTGATTCGCCCCTACATCATCATTTCCAAACAAGAAACATTGTTTTAAGACAAACGTCTCGATTAAAGAATGTTTTCAATTTAGGAAGACATTGGAAGAAGCAGCAGAGGTCTCCAAGGCCACCTACCTGCTTCCCAAAGGAGATCCTTCTCCTTTGCGGATCACACACGTTCCCCATTTGAAGTGATGGTATCTGATCAAACGTTGTGGTCACAAACCATTTATACATTTCTTCCAAATTGCAGATCGGATAGGGACTTTCAGACGGGGCATTAGCTCGTAAATTCAATCAATCAATCAATCAATCAATCAATCAAGGCATTTATAGAGCGCCCTACTCACCCGGAGGGTCTCAAGGCGCTTGGGGGGGAGGGGGGGGGCGCTACTGCTCGAACAGCCAGGTCTTGAGCTTCTTCCTGAAGGAGAGGTGGTCTTGGGTCAGGCGAAGGTCGGGAGGGAGGGTGTTCCAGGTCTTGGCGGCCAGGTAGGAGAAGGACCTTCCTCCTGTTGTCGCTCTTCGGATGCGGGGGACGGCGGCGAGGGCGTGGTTGGTCGATCGGAGGTGGCGTTTGGGAGCGTAGAAGTTGAGGCGGTTGTTGAGGTAGCTCGGGCCTTGGCCGTGTAGGGCTTTGTGTGCGTGGGTGAGGAGACGGAAGGTGATTCTCTTGTTGACGGGGAGCCAGTGCAGGTCTCTCGTAAATTAGCTTTTGTAAATACAAATAATGTATTTTGGAGTTGAAAACCTTGTGATTGTACACCTTACAGGCATTGTGATTCTAAAATATCTGTGTGTATCAGACCCATAAACACACACAGCCAGCGTACACAGAGATACATGTGAAGAAACATGAAACACAAACAGGCAGACATGCACAGAAAAACAACAAACATTCTGCCACCAAATTCAAGTCTAAACTGGGTCAACTATAAAACAGGGAGTTCTGTTTTCCATGAACTGTACAAACACCGCGCTGCAGGGATGACAATCCTTCGTCGAGACAAGTGTACTGCCACTAATGTGTATATGTAGACCCTTTATTCTAACCTGCTTTATTGTAACAGATGATTGGATGGGGAAGTCTGACTGACGCCAATTAATGCTTCAAATATTCAGATACTGCTATGCTCTAAGAGCAAGAGCTGACCTCAATTTTCAGGTTAGTGGCATTAGCAGAATAATGCTGAGGCTGTCCGGCCACTATTACGTTTGGAGAGCACACTGGAAATTCTAGTATGGTGTAGTGGAACCAAGCCTCCCACTCACAAACCGCAGAAGGCATGTATCTAATACTGACGGATGCAGTTTCTGACAATAGTTAAGTGTGCTGGGGAGGTTGAAACACAGTCATGTCCTGGACAACCACCAGGCCAACATCACCAATGCACATCCACATAACAGTTGTGATGGAATCATTCCTGCAACATGTGATTGAAAAACTTCTGATGGAATTTCATGGGGGTTGGGATAATTGAGGTGAAATGGGGTTGGGAGTGTGTGGGTCTTTGAGGGGAAGATGAAGTTTGTGTGAGGTTGGTTTTGGATTCCTGGGATAGGATGTCTGGGCTAGTGCAAAATACAGTTAGATAAGATGAATAGGGGTACAAAGAGCAGTGGTGGTTAGGTCAGATAGGGTTGAATTGAGGAGTAGAATAAAGTGGGCCATTGGATGAGATAAGATTTTATGGGTATATGGCAGAAGTTGGGGATGGATACTGGATAGGAATCAAATGGGGTGTCGTGAGATGGGGACTGGATTGGGGTTTTGGGAAGCAATGCTTGCTATGTTGGGTTGGAGTGAACGCGGCAGATGTGGATTTGAGAGATAACAGAAGGACAGGGATGGGAATAACGAGGATTCAGGGTAATGCTGCCAGATGGAATGAGATGGTATAGGTGAAAGTAATGGGATGGGATGAGGGTTTGATCCGGTGAATGAGATGTGAGGTACTGAGGGATAGGTTTGGGTACAATTGTGAAAATGATGGGTATGAAATGAAATGTGTATGCCACATGAAGGTCTGTGGACTAGCATGTCAGCGTACATGAAAGTGTGCTGCCTGTGAAGCGACTGGAACATGTTTCTTTGATCCAAGATATCTATTAGTCCTCAGATCCACAAACACATCCCCTCAGCGCTCTACTAGATGACAAGGTGAGAGTTCTACAGCTACTGAAGAGAAGCGTGATGGTGAAATGCTCGGATTGGATACAAGGCTCTATGAGTGTTGCCCCAAAGTGAAAAAATGTGTGTGGCACACGGAAGTAGACAGCGTGGAAAGCACATTGTAGGCATTAAGTGATTAGTGGGATGTGCTATGTGTTCGCAGTGGCGGACGGCACTGTAAAGCGCAGTAGGGCAGGGCATGTGCGGGATGGGGTCGACAGACGACAGAATAGGTGTAATTAAATGAATAATTAAAACCTATTCTGTCGTCTGTTGACTTCCCCTCCTCGCTGCGCCCAGTCCCACCACTGGTTGTGCAAACCCTGGAACATTTTCGATTTACTTCAAAAGGCTTGTAATATGTGCCACTTACATTGGGTCCTTGATGCAAAGAACATTCATGCATTAAAAGTGCAAACACAGAAAAATTGCACTAAATGTTTGTATTCATCGTCTGATTGCTGTGATCCAATAGGTTAACAATTACAGCTGTTCAATTTCCTGTTGTAAGAAATTGTGTTAATGGTAGAGGGGGAACACTAGCAACAACTACAATCCTTGCCCAGGTTAACCACAAAAGTCACTAAATAAAACAGTGCTTAACCTTCTAGTAAACTGCACCAAAGCAGTTAGGCTTAACTTAGAGGCAGTGTGTAACATATTTATGCAACACACAAACCGTAATAAAGTGAAAACAAAACACAAGAAAATTCCGAAACAAATTTAGAAAAATAGACTCAATTTTAATAAATATTTATTTGTAAATGGGTTTCTGGTTGGCAGAGGTATGCACCCTGTCCAAGCAAGAATCACAATCTTTGTCATGGCACGTAACCACACACCCTAAATTATCCTGTGATCACCCTCTGGTAGCTTGGCACAGAGCAGTCAGGCTTACCTTAAGAAGCAATTTGTAAAGTATTTATGCAGCGCTTCAAACAGTAACACAGTGAAAACACCACAAAAAGACTCCAAACCAGGTTCGAAAAAAATAACTTACATTTATGCACACAATAACACCAAAGCAACAAAAATCCAATAAGTAGAACTAGAACAATGAATTGGTAAAAAATAAACGGAGGTGTAGTGCTTAAAAGCATAAAGTGCCAACCGGGCCTATCTGGTTGGACTGGACCGAGTCAAATGCAAATGTTCAGATACAGTCTCAGGCAAACAGCGCTTCAGCTTTACCTTCTCAATAATTGTGCCAAGAGTCCTGTTCGCAGGGAGAAGTTTTCCAGGAGCCAAGAGAACTTTGTTTGCGGTGGTCTGTGGGGGCAAAGGGCCACCAGGGATCACAGAATGAGGACCTGGGTCCTCGTGGTCATGAGTGCCCGTGTTTGCTGCGAAAACAGATTAACTTGCACTCAATCGCGCTGATCCTATGTGTGAGCGGAGCCCGAGAGCTTGATTTCAGGAGCCCAAAGAATGCTTCCTAGGGCCCAGTACCTAAGAGGTGCCTTTGAGGTTCAGGAGCTCATTGACGATGGGTCCAGTAGCTTTGGGGAGACTGTTATGTACCTGAGGCTCAGATCAGGAGACTAGCAGACTAGCCCTTGGAGTCACTGTAGGGTACTGGATTTAAGATGGGTTCAAGGTCTAGTTCTTACTCTTCAGGCAAGAGAACAGCAGGTCAGTACAGCACGAAAGCAGTTTTTTCAAGAGCAGCAGTCCAGCAGATTGACAGTCCTACAGCAGCACAGTAGTCCTTCCTCTTGGCAGAGTATCCACAGGCCAAAAAGTGTAGTCTTCTAGTGGGGTTAGGGACCCAGTAGTTATACCTAGTTGTGCCTTTGAAGTGGGGGTGAGTTCAAAGAAGGGTCTTTGAAGTGCACAGAGGTCCTTTCTTCCTGCCCTGGCTCCACACTTGCTGAAGGGGGTAAAGCAGTTCTTTGTGTGGGGATAGGACATAGCCTATTCAGGTGTAATTGTGAGGCTGTGCCCATGTCCTCTCTTCCATCCTCCCAGGTAGACCCATCAAGCCACACCTAAGTTTCCTTTGTGTGTGGTTGTCTAGAGGGAATGCACCAAGTCCAGCTGTCACCCACCCGGGACGTATATTGGAGATAGGTTGCAAGCACACAGAGCTAAGAGTAGAAAAATGCCATTTTCTAAAGGTTTTTTGTAAAACAAAGGAGTTAGGCCCATACAAAGGAGTGGGGTAGGCTGGACCCTAGTCTGTAGCAACAAAACACAAAATGCTGGCTACCACCATATTCTTTACAAACATATTCAGACCAAAAAGGGCAAACAAAAATTCTTTTATGTTTGACCTGGTATTTATTTTTACCAATCTACTTCGTTATTTTTTTCATATATTTTACACAAATTATACAGAAAAAGAAAAACAATACATTTACTATACTTTCCTTGAACCTATACACAACTATTTACAAAGACGACAATATATACATTTCAAATATACAATTAAATAATCCACAATACACACATAAAACATATAATACACCAATTATTTTTTCAATTGAGTGAATCTCTATTCAAGAAGAAAGACAAAGTCAAAAGGAAAGAGCAAGATGTTATTTAGAAAACGACTTAACAACTGGAGCAGCCAGTTGGATCGCTTGATGTTGTAAATTGCTCCTTCAGATGTGCAGACGCGTTTCTAGTCCAAGGAAACCAGTTCCTGGACTGTCATCAGGGCTTTGTAAATTGTCTGTGTGAAAATGCAGAAAAACAATAAAGTTTTTATTATTCCACTGCATTCCTTTTAAACTTTTTCTCTAAGTTGCACCAATATTTATATAAGTACCTGTAAATCTTCTAGAAACCTGGCCTCTATCGATATCTTCAGGCACAGGAAAAATCTGTATGGAGTTGTACTGTTTGCAGAGGAAGAAGGGATTCTACCTACAACAAGAGTGAGGGCCTCTTAGAGAAAATTGATAAAGAAATACAGGCCTTCAAAGATAACACCATTAACGAGAAAAGCAGTAAATTTGAGAGAGATTCTAAAGCCTTTAAAATAGATTTATTATATCCTTTTTTGAAGGACGACTACTATACTCAGATAGACTCTCGTAGAGCTTTATCTACGTTTCAAGGAAGATCAAGAAATAGGTTCAAGACCTTTTCAGAAACATCATCTTCTGATTTGTCTGACTCAGATAAGAGAGGCAAAAATTTTAAAAAAACAGGTTGGTTTTTTAGACCAGGGCCAAACAGCAGTATGGTTAACTCAGACCTCTCAAGTGGTACTTCAGGCAGTTGACGTGCAGGATCCTCAAAGGGTTCCTGGGGGTTTTGTTGCTCTACCAGTTAGTTGACCTCCCCCTTGCACTACTTTACCTCATTGGGCCCAGCCCACCAGTCCTGCATGACCTGGAGTTCCACTAACTCCATCACCCACACTTTCTGACCAGAAAACAGAGTAGCCTTCTGGTCATGCAAGAGTTTCCCAATTCCTGGCTGGCTTCTAGGTTCTCAGGGGCTTTCTTCCAAAAGTGTTCCATCTGTGTCATGACAGCCAACATGTATACATACTGGGGGAGGGGAGTTCTAGGAGCTTGCTCCTACTCTTCCTTCACAAGGCTGTGAGACCCCCTGACAGGGTTCAAAGGGTCAAGCCTTAACCCTAATCCCGAAAGAAAACAGCAGGCAAGGGAAAATAATATCCCACTTCCACCTCAAGGCTCTGACAGGCCCATGATCATGCCTTTGAGAGTATTGTTGAACCTTTCAACAAACCCATTGATATGGGGATGACAGGGTGTGGAGAACTTGTAAGTTACTATATATTCAATCACATGAACTTCATGTATACTGACATGAACTTGGTGGCGGTGCCCTGGTCAGACACCACCTTCTTGGCAAAACCCACTCTGCTAAAGAACTCCACCAGTGCCCTGGCTACTGTGGTTGCAGTCACTGTTTTTAGAGGCATAACCTTTTGGTAACAGGTGGCATGGTCCACCAAGACTAGGATTAATCTGTTGCCTAGGACAGACATGGGGTCTAGGAGCCCTACAATGTTGATACATACCCTCTGAAAGGGGGTGTCAATAACATTAAGAAGAAATAGGGGAGCCTTTAACTTTCCCCCGGACTTCCCAATGTCCTGGCAGATAGGACACGACTTTCAAAATGCATCTGAGGTCAATCTCATCCAAGGCCAATGGAAGTGGGTGGCAAGCCTTGCAAAGATCTTGTCTTGCCCTGCCCCTGTCCTGCTTGTAGCACTGGGGAACCACCAACACCTGGGTTGCCTCAGGCTCAGGAACTGTATGCTTGCATACAGAAAATCATTCCCCCATTAAATTAAATGATCACCAACATTGATGCAAACTGCCTGGGCCTCTGCCTGCTGCTGTAGGCACTCAAGAGTAGGCAACTCTTTCTACGCTTTGTAGAACTCTGCCCAGAATGGCCACCCTTCAGCCTGCCAGTTGGCCAGTTCTACTAGACCTCCCCCAGCACAGCAATATGCACCCCGTAGGCTCTGTTGTGTCACCCTCCTCCCGATCTATGGGAGTCTTCTAAGAGGGTTTCCTACGTCCCTTGCCCTTCCCATTTTCGGCAGGCTCCTGGTCCTCTTGATTTCCCTTTAAAATGTTAAAAATGTAAATACAGTATTTGTAAAGCGTGAACAGCTACCCAAAGGCATCCTGGTGCTGGAGGCCGTCGAGAAGATTAAGCAAGCTATTGCCCAGAGTCACATGGCTGCCATGCACCATGAGGTCATACACACTCACTCTGGCAACCCTGAACATTTCCAAGTGGTACCGGAGCTCCACCTCCTTCAAGATGGAGTGCTCCATGTTATTATTAAGCACTCAATCTACACGCATGGCAAGACTAACAGCTATCCTTAGGGAGCCTGAGATTCCCCCACCCCATTAAAAGGGATCAAAAGCTACAGGACAATGACTCTCTTGGTTGTCAGCTCCTACAACCTGGAAGAAAACGTTATGAATTACCTTCTGTTAGGACGCTAGATGACACTTGCCAGTACTCATTATGGCTACTGTGTCTCTCAGACCATCCATCTGCTGCCCATTGATACTGACCCACTGCCTATACTTTTAAGTGTTACTAGGCATGAGAGTCTTTGGTAACATCTCTCTGTCACTCAGGGACAGTAGTGCAGCCTCTGCAATTCCCCCCATGCTAACTGGGACAGCCTCCTTCCCAAGTGCTACACTGGCCATCACCGGTGTCCACCCACCATTGGAGGAGCTTCTGCCTCTTACAGCCGTGGGGGTCCCCTTTAATGTACCTGTACCTGTCGAACTCATAGCATTTAGTGGAAAAATGTCCAGAGGCTGTCCTCTCAGGATAATCACATTTCTTTTGGTAAGGGTGTGACTGGGAATATTTCCCCAGTGAATTGGTTTAGGGGCCTTTTGAGAACTCTTTATTTTTCCTTACTTTTTATTTCCTCTCCCCCATCTTTCCACCCTTTTGGTGATCTCCCCGGGTACCTTCTTGGAGAGCATCCTTCAGCATCCTGTATCCCTTGCATCAGGGCCGTTCCTTTAAAGTCTATGGCGGTTCAACCACAGAGCCTGAAATTGGACTACAGACTGCTTTGACTGTGAGGTAAGTCTGTGATCTGCTCCCTGCCAGAGTTTCTCACCCACAGCATGCCCCAGTAGGAGTTTACAAGTGAACCCGCTAACTGCAATAGTTGCCAACGCTCGGTTATGATTCAAACTAAAAGAAGTGATTTATTACTTGGTCAATAATTTATGTCTCCAGGACCCACTGATCAATTTTTATTGTTGAGGGTTCATTTTAGCTATAGCATTACAACCTATTTTCTGGTTCATTCTTATGCAGCTGTTTTGGTATTTCTTAATGCTTTGCAGTTGTTGTTTTGAGAAAGCATGGCTGATAAGAGCCGCAACTACCCAGGGTTGAGCTAAGATTTTTCAAACAAATCTAACTGCACTTAGGTAGTGAGTTTATTATATAGTGAACTCTCACAACCACACTATTGTGATTGAAAAGTCCTGTGTATGGCAAGAGACGTGTGCCAAACTGTACTGTTGTGTGGATTCCTCATACTAATATTGAGCCATAGGCGAACATGGACCATGCTTGCGTTCATGACATAGGACTATCTCACGGATTGTGTTACGGGCACCCAAAGTGCCACCCTCATAGTAGTAAAAGGCTACTACCTTCATCCGGAGTTATGCAACATTAGTGGTTGGTGGCAGAATACCATGTAGTGATCAGTAGTAGTGATCATGACCCTTGTGCCTGGTGTCACTTGAGTGAGGTTTACAGGCTCACTCACCTTTTTTCCAATTTTACTGCTGTGTGCTTAACCTTCCCTTAACCTACATCAGGTAGATGTGGAGTGCTGCATAGCGCAGGAGTGGTGATTCTACGTTGGTTATTTGTGTACCTTGGGAGGGTACAGTACAAGGATGGTGTAGTGTTGTGCAGCACATGTGTGGTTAGTTCATGAGCTGGGTGTGGTGTGTGTATGCCTGAGAAGAATACAGTTATGAGAGAGGAAGTGCTGGCAGTGTGTGTGCAGGGACTGCATATTCTGGGTGTGTGTGTGCTTATATGAAGTACAGTAAATGAAGCGTGAAGTGTTGTGCAGCGCGCACATTAGAGACATTTTAAGGCATGGGCAAAATGGGCTCTGGCCCACGGCCCCAGCCTTTCACGGGGCCCCCTGATAGACCTAGCTCTGTTCTGCAGGGAGCCTTGCCCTGATGACCTTGAATAATTCTTAAACAGATTGCTTTAAACACATTGTTCTTTGATTTATTTTCAGTGTGGATGATATATGAGTCTCTTACAGACATTTTGCAGAGAAATTATGTTTGTTTCAAGCAACATCCATTACATCAAAACAGGACCTCACATAGAAGAAATGAGAGAGGGTGTCACAGACATTATTTGCAGTAATATTAGTGGGCTGCTGTTGTTAAAATATTGAAATCACATGCCACTATCTTTGAATATTAAATAAAAACACATTCACCTTTCAGGCCTTGCATGGCATATGTCCAGATTATCTAAAAAAAAGGTTTATCTGGTACGTTCCATCTAGATCCCACAGATCCTCCATAGCTCTCAATTTAGCCATTCCAAAATGTAAGCAAACTTACTGGGGTGGGAGAGGTTTTGTCTATGGCACGACTTAGCAGTGGACCTCGCTGCCTTTCCAGTTGAAGAAATGTACCTTCTTATCATTCTTTAGGAAACATCTCAAGACTTGGCTTTTTAATCTCTAGGTTTAGATCTTCTTCAGTCTTTATTTCTTTTTCTTCTTTCCTTCCCCTTTCTGGTTGAACTGGCAGCTCCAAGATGCTCATGGGCATACGTGTTCTTTATAAAATTAATTTACATTTCATTACATTTCCATTTAGAATTTGGACCAGTGTGCCTATACACTGCCAGTGACCAGGCCAAAGTGGCCATGAAAGAGATGAAACTGGATCATAAATTCAAAGCTGTTCTGAACAGAGGTTCCCAAGATACGTTTGTCCAGGGTCCCCAGAATCCTTAAGATGTCCCTGGTGCACATAGTGAGTGTGTGTGCTGCCAGAGTGTATGTTTGTAAAGAGCACACCCTGGTTAAATATAGCTTTGTTGCTGAGCAGTGCTCACAGTTTAAGTGTGTGTACTGAGTGCATGTCTACATGCGTACATGTAAAGGTACAATGTATAGAGGTTACCCTGCTGAGGAAGTACACTGAGGGAATGTGTCTGAAATAATACATTATATGTAGGGCCCTGGGTTCCATTTTGGGAAGCCCAGGCCTGCCTGGTGAACACATTTGGAAGAGAGGAATACCCAGACAGATTTCTGTATAGATGCATTCATGTAAGATGGGTGGGAACGCATTGAAGGTAAGGAAGACACTCCTTTAACATCTCTAAAGACTGCTCTTTGATTCAGTGATAGATCACAAGGACGGGTCTGGACACATCTCAGTAAGAGAGATGGGGGTGATAAGAAGATTGTAAAGAGTATGACTGCAGTTTTGGATTAACCCTTTGATGCACATTTCACTGTGGCTGACATCCAGATGTAAACTCTGGTCACTAATTAAATGAATGGGAACGGGGACCCCTCCCAAATATACTTAAAGGTCAGAGAGTAGAGGGGAAAACAAACAGAAGCAACAAAAAACTCCCTCTTGACCTATAACCACTTTACTACTGGGAATAACCTCTAATGTCACAGGCATACATAAACCACATATTCATCTTTTTTCTGTTTGTTTATTCATTTTTATTTTTAAAGTTTTTATTATCATTTCTTAAATATTTTTTTTCCTTTTTTTGATTACAAAAAGTTATTCACTGTGTTTTATATAATTTTCTTTAAATAGATATACAAAAGTTCATTTTATAGTTCCATTGTATAAAGAAACATACATATCTTTTTAAAAGCGAGACAGTTATTATGACCCAGGTCGAGAACCACAACCACACACGTTCACTCACACATCCTAATCATACATAACTCCACTACAACCAAAAAACATCCAGTTGTTTTGCACCAGTTGTCCACTATACAACCAAGAGGTTGGATCTAAGTAAAGGAATGGCCGACGCGTTTCGGTGGAAGAACTGCAATGAAGATCACCTTCATCAGGACCAGCCAGAGGCAATTCAACAGTGTGTCTCGCAACCTGGAGTTAGTGTCTCTTTGCTAAAATGTACTATGCCAACATGCTAGTACAAGCCTTCTTCACACCTCGACTACCAGCCAGAGGTTTAAACCATTTCAATTTGTCGGCCAAGGATAAATATTATCCACCATCCTCCACAATCTCAGTCAGAGGAGGAACCAGTCAAAAGAATTCTCGACTCCTGTTGTATGTCGCCTTGGGAAGATTTTAACAGAATGAACTTGCTCATTCATCCAGAATGACCTTCAAAAATGCTATTAGGTAGATCCCGGTTTCCTTCTTTGCTCCTGATCACCAAATTTTATGTTATTCTGCATGTATCCTATAGTTCTCAGGTACTCCTCTTCAGACGCAGTAGCTCTGGTAAAATTTGTAGTGCTATCATCTGATGGAATGCCGAGTTACAAGTGTCAGCATACGTCCCAGAGCTCCGCCCGCATGCCAGCTGTAATTTACTACCGCAGTCACTTCCATGAATTATGTTGTGGACAAGCAGCTTTGGAGTAGTGCCTGCTGTGGCAGATCTCTTTCATGTGGGAAGATGAAAAGGAAAAGTCCCCACTTCAAAAGAAGCAGAACCTGAACATATAACTTCGAAGACCCAGAACAGATATCCCATTTGGTATCTAGAAAAGGACTATAAGAAGAGGAGGTTCAGTTCTTGAATGTGTCTCCTGCCAAGCAGCCTGGTGGGCTGTGTGAGAAGGGGAAGCTCTGCAAGACATCTGCTGGTGACCAATACTGGAAGCCCAGGCCTGCTATTCTCCCAGCTGGCTGAGGGGATATCACCTGGGAAACCTAGATCACTTGCCCTGCAGCTTAGAGCACCATCACTTGCATCCGTGCTAAGACCAGTGTTCCCTGTGAGGGAAAGGAGAAAGTTGGAAGGAGTGAGGTCCAGAGGAGAGCCCTGCATTAGGGTCCCTGAGCAAGGTGTTAGACTCTGCATAAATCAGGACATTAACCATGTGCAGTATGGGCTCTGTGACCCTCGTGTGCCAGGAGAGGGCTGCGTTGTTCTGAGCTGTATCAGAAGTGCTAGGCGGAAGCACTATGCTGCACTATCATGCCTCAGTAACCCTGTATGCCAGAGGGGATCACCAGTAAACTGAATTTGGGTCAGGTGTGCAGTACATATGATTGGGGACCCCGTGTGTATCGGGAGCCGCCATAGTGAGAGTGATTGCTTAAGGAGAGTCTGTGCCCTGATCATGAGTACTGCAGCAACCCTGTATGCCAGGAAAGGCTTCCAGTACCACTTTGTCCCAGAGTTCAGGCCGTCACCCCAAACTGAAGGACTGTGACCAGAAGGTTGAGCCCGCACCCCATTATCTACACCTGACAAACTTCCCTAGGTTCACTGAAATAACTCCAGTCGGGAGCTGGAGAATCACAACAGCACCCCACCCCCTTGTGAGGGGGAAGAACCACTTGCCTTTATAGTTCATAGGGAGCCTTGACTTCTCGACCACTTCTACAACTGAGAGTCAAGTGCAGAAAGGGCACTTGGTCCAGTTGAGCGGGATCAATAGTAGCTCTAGCCCTGTGACAACAGGAGTGAAATGCCTCAACCACCCTGTGTGCCCCTTGGCTTTCTAAAAAGGGTTCTGACACAAACCACATAGTAAACTGCTTTCCTCAAATGATCCTTCTTAATATTTGCCATATGCTTCCTGGGACGAGACCCCAATCCTCTACTGGGACCCAATGCTTTCTCAGGACTATCTCATAAGCAAAAAAGTATTTGGTAATGTTATTCCCCACCACATAGCTAGGCCCCCGATCTTTAGGAATGTGAACCTTCGCTTCTCTACTGGCCACTGTGGTGTAACTGCCATCACTGCTGCAGGACTTTGAGACTTGCTTGGATTTGAGGTCCATCTCTTTTAGACTCACTTAATTAGCAAACAGATATTTATTTTCCTCAAAGGCCCTCATTGCAGCAGCATCCTCATTGGCAGCCTTCTTTTAGGCAACAGCCTCCTCTTTGACTGCTTCCATTTTGATCTTGGCCAGCTACAGCTAAAACTGCCTGTGAGCTCTCTGTCCTCCGGTTCTTCAGGGGGCTGGTTGCAGAACGAGAAGCTGCAGCCTCCTCAGGATCTAACAGGGAACCTCACTACTATGGATCCTCCTCTCTCCTCTTGGGCCAAGGCCAACTTGTTCTATTCCTCCTCCACTATTTTCCCCTTTTGCTTTATAACATTCTCATGCTCGGCTTGCTCCTGTGCTAGTTGGCAGCTGACCGGCCTCCTCCCAGACCCTGAGGGCTTTCTGGAGCACCTGTATCCTTGACCTGGTAGTCCACTCTCCCAGCAAAATCCTTTCAGCTCTGCCACAGTGGAGGATGTGGAGTAAAAGAAAAAATTGCCAAACAACGAGAATTTAAAAAGAGGTTGAATCTGATGTCAGATCATTTATATGGGATTTTTAGTGTAACTGAGTGGCACTGCACAAATACAAGTACTGGATAACTGAACACCAATGTGAGAAAATGAGATTGAGGAGGGTGGAATTTGCAACTCAGGCCACAACCACAATCCTACACAGTCAGGGTGAACATAACAATGACTAAAATATTCTACGGTAACCTGCCACAAACGCAGTCAGGCTTAGCTTAAAGCAGTGTGTAAAATATTTATGTAGCATACAAACTTTGAGAAAGTGAAAATACAAAACAAGAAAAGTCAGAAACCAATTTAGAAAATGAAGTATATTTTAATAAAAAAAACAGTGCAAAAAACACTGACATGTAGAACCGGAGATATGTATTTTTAAAAATCTTGTGAAAATAGTGCCTAAAAGCACAAAGCACTATACAGTTTGAAGTGAAAATTGCTCCAAAAAGCTCAAAGTGACCATCTGGTCAAATTAGGCAGGTGGAAAGTCACATGTTCAGGCTGACCACGATCAAGCGTGGGGCGTTTACAGGTACCAGGTTAGTTCTGTTGAAAAAGTTACCTTCTAAGTCCAGTGTAAAGAGTTGCGTTTGCAATTTTAGGAAACCATGAGGCTGAGCATTGCGGATGGTCCATGCTGTAGCATGAAGTGTGGGTCGGGAGTCATGGGCGGTTGTCCTTGTAGGTTAAAGAGCTGATATAACTTTGCAGATGATCATTACAGTAGTTTCACATCGGCGGTTCTCGTAGGCTGTCTTTGCTGTAGCATGAAGTGCAGGTCTCGCATTGCCAGTCGTCACTGAAGGCTGGTGGACGCTTAGAGAAAGTCTCACTGTAGCTCCGCATTTGTGGTTGTCATGGGTGGCAAAGTATTGGTGCAAAAGGGTCCATTGGCAGTTGTGAGGCGTACAAACTTCGGGATTTTCACCATTTCTTTAGGAGGGGTACACCCTGAGGCCAGCCAAAGGTTCAAGACCTGGGAAGACACATCTTGGGGATCTGGCACTCACTCCAGCAGAAATCAGCAGGGCTCAGGCACATTCTCCCTATTTATTCTTTCTTCTGCTTGAGTGGGAGTCCACTAACACATTTGTCAAAAGGCAGCTTTCATTTCTTTTCAGTGGTTTTATTCTTGTGGAAACATTGTTTTATTGGGTTTCTGAGGATGAAATATTGATCAGTAACTTTGATGGGCACTTTGCACTCCTGGCACCTCAAGACTTATGCCCAAATTTACTAGTCTTCGCACACCAAAGCACTGAGTCGTAGTGGCGTCGGTCTTCGTGGCGGGTGCTGGGGCCAGGGGTTCGGGGGCTAGGCGCAGTCAGGCGCAGACAGACTTGCCTTAGGCGCGCCTGTGCGCGGTCACACATCGGCCAGCATATATGGGGAGGTGGGAGGGAGGAGCAGCTGGGAGGCGGGGATACAGCGACGAGGGCGGTGAGGGACAAGGAAAGTAACAGAAGGAAAAAGGGGCACAAAATCGAAGGAAAAACAAGTGGCACAGAAGGCAAAAGGTCACAAAAATGAGTGGAACAGAGGGCAGAAGGGCATAAAAAATAAGTGGAACAGAGGGAAGGAAGGGCACAAAAAACGAGTGGAACAGAAGGCAAAAGGGGTGCAAAAACAAGGGAAAAACGAGTGACTCAGAGGGCAGAAGGGCACAAAAAAACGAGTGGAATAGAGGGCAGAAGGGCACAAAAAACGAATGGAACAAAAGGCAAACAGGGCACAAAAATGAGAGAACAAATGAGTGTCACAGAAGGCAGACGGGCACAAAAAACAAGTGGAACAGAAGGCAAAGGGGGCACAAAAATCAGGGAAAAACAAGTGGCACAGTAGGCAAAAGGGCACAGAAACACTGGAAAAACGAGTGGCACAGAGGCAAAATACAGAACACAGAAATACAGGAGCAGCTAAGAACAGAAGGCAGAACGGGCAGAGAGGCACGGGGGCAGCAAGGGGAACAGAAGGGAAAATCGGGTAGAGACACGGGGGCAGCGAGGGGAACAGAAGGGAAAACCCAGCAGAAACACAGGGGCAGCGAGGGGTACAGAAGGAAAGACCAGCAGAGAGAGCACGGGGACAGTGAGGGGAACAGAGAGAAGAAAAAGGGGCATGTACAGGCAGCGGGGGAAGACAGACAACAGCAGTCACAGACACAACAATGAAAATACAGGCAATACAATAAAAGCAATAAAGCGGAGGATGAACAAACCTACCTACGGCCTACCACTGGCCACGAGGGATGAGGAGCAGGTGGTAGCCTGCGGGTGGTGGAGGGCCTTGAACTTCCTAAGCAGTGGCAGCAGGGGAAGGGAGACACTGGCGGTGCTGTGCGGAGGAGGAGCAACCTACATGGTGGGGTCAAGGGTCGCAGCAAAGATGTACAAGCTTTGCAAGTCACACCAAGTTTCTCAGCCTAGTAATCTGACTAACCAGCTGGGTACTGGAGTATAAAATCTGAAGGACCAGACCAAAAAGGGGTACCGGTTTGCCGTGCAGCCTCAAATTTCAGTCTCAGATGCATGGTAATACTCTATTTTTCATTAGTCTGTCTCAACATTTGCTGAGGTGCTTCAGGGCTTCTGCAGAAGTTTAGAATGTAATCAGTCATTGAGGTAATTCTTAGTGAATACTAGCATTGGTGCGGTTTGGAGCAGACTTCAAGATGCTGTGTCACTATCTGTTTCATTTTGCTGACAGGGGGCTCCCATGCATTCAAGGAAAGAAGCATGATAGGCAAAACCTGGAACGAGCTTGCAGTCAACATCAGATGCACCCCTACTCAGCTCACCTGCAGGAAGAGCCTCAAGACCTGGCTTTTCAGCTGAACCAGAGCTGCACCCCCCCCCCCACACCCCCCCCCCCCCGGGCCTTGAGACCCTCACGGTTGAGTAGTGCACTTCAAACTGCCTGATTGATTGATTGATAGCTCAGGCAAGCCTCAGGAGTGTCTTCAGACTTAATGCTAGCTATGATGAAGTAGGCAACTTGCAGGTCCACACTGTGGATACATAAGAATACATGAAGAACCAAGTCTAAATATACTTATTGAGCAGCAAGCAGCTCCACATTGTAATCCCAGTGTAATTCCATTGGGCAACACATCACGGACAATTAGTATTTCATCAGAACATTTTGATCAGTGTTGGCAGCTCAATTTTATAAATAACTGTATAGTCTAGCTCCTACTACCCTCTGTTGAATGCCTTCTCAACATCCAAGAAAATTAATTCAAAGGCATGTTACAAATCGGGCCTAATTAATCATATTAGATGCTGAATTGCAGTGTTACGCCACTTAACCAGCCTAGGACAATGCCATTTTCGGTCTTTAAATACCAAGGAATGAATTGGACTCATGATGCAGCTAGTCAGAATCTTGGCAAAACCGTTTCTATCCACATTTAACAGTAATATCTGACTTTGCTCCACACAGTAATGCAGGTCCCTATTTTCTTTAATAAAAAATTCAACAATCCATTTAAGAGCAGTTATCATCGGGTGAGTTATAAGTAATGTGTTATATATCTCCATTGGGAACCAAAAGTCACCCCCTCCCCATGTCATATACTAGAAATATTAAGAATTTTTTTCCTGGGGCTCCCTGCCTCTGAAATACACCTTTGATTGACTGAGAGAAATGCCAGAACAAATCAATCAGTGATAGGTTTCTTGGAGGTATCTTGGAGAAAAAAGGTTGCTTCGAATATCTCAATTTTTTTCTTCATTTGCCAACTGTATGATCCTGATTCCAGACTGAAACTTTATCTTTGATTTGCCACGCCAACACTTCCTAAATGTATCATGATATTCCTAATGTGTGCTTGCTTGCCTGACTTGTTGAGTTTAGCTTGTGACTCAAACATACTCAACAGATTGTGATTTCTAATAAGTAAGAAGTGTTTTATCACTAACTTTGCAAGAGGTTAAAATCCTAACTGATCATATACAAATCTGCACATTTTACACAACTCAGATAAGTAATATTGGGCTGTAGAGTGACTTACCTGCATCCCAGATTAAAATAGGGGAGGCATTCGAAAAGACTATTTAAAGTAGTTCCTAATCACAATGTCTTTTATTTAAGAAGAGTGATATCCTACAGCAATTACATATAAAAGGTCCAGCATTTGTCCAGATCATGGATGATGAAAGTATCAGAAATTAAACTAGAGCATGGTGCGACATCACAATCAGATGAAAATTGGTCTGTTTACCCGGCGTAAACAAGGGTGAAGCATTTCCTTGACAAGCAGATCTTTAATATTGTTGGACGAATATCTATGGTACTTAATATTGATGTGATAATATTGTGTGTACCATAATAATGACGATCACTAAGATTTATGTTTGGGGTGGGCGGAAAGTGCGTAGTCGCGTTACGCAAAGTTCAGCGAAACAGTAAAAAATCTCTGCAAGCTACGAAGAATTCCCCGAGCACGCGGATTTGCTTGTTCCACTTGTTCGCAATACGTTTTTCCTGTTCGGAGACGCTGTTTGCGTGCGAGGAGGAAATATCTCGCAAACTTGCCCATGCGGTCGCCAATTGACGCTCCCATCTTGTTTCACTTGTCCTGCCCGCTCGCGATGCGTGTTTCCTGTTCACGACCTTGGATTTCTGATGGGGCATCCGAATGACGTGTTCGCGATCGCACACTCCAGCGGGATCGTGCAGCCAGCTACCAAAATCTTGTGGCGCAGGCGAACTGATAGGAAAACTCGGCGGCGGATGCAGGGATCCCAGTAAGTCACTGCCGCACGCGTGAACACGCATTTTGAAAGTGCGGCTAAGGAAAAAATTCCACTACACTGCGAATTGTGGAATTTTTGGCAATTCGGCGTTCCCCGTGGAACGCCGAATTGCCAAAAGTTTGCAAATTCCATGAGCAGTGTGTCATTTACCACCCAAGCCTATTTAATATTGACAATATTGAAGTATTGAGTGTCCATTACTTTAATATTGTTTACTAATATCGGTTTCAGGCTTTTGTTCATAATTTAGTAATGTGTATTATTATTATTTTTTTAAGCATTGTTTTATTTTTTTCCCAATTAATTTTTCTACTGAGTCATTTTTAAATATAATTTTGGTTTACATTTTTAGTTTTATTTTAATTAAATTAACAGTTATGTTTTTGGGTTGCTGGATTTTATGGGTGTTTTAGATGGGTAGTGATTTAAATTATTATTATTATTTTGAATGTATGTGCTAGTAAATAATATAAATATTTCCTCCTAATCTCATTACGCATCATGAAAAAAATATTGATCAGACAAGGTCAACCAAAAAAAAAAAAACAAAGGTCTAGAGATCTAAATAACATCAATGCAAATAATATTACCTGTATGAGCAATATTCTTCTTCAACCGCCACACAACATGACAAACCTGATGAGCTCACTGACCACTACACTCACTCCATGACAGATATCTTTGAAGCACTCGCGCCTCTACAGCTCAAAAGAATCCCTAACAAGCATTCTCAACCTTGGTTCAACACTTCCTTTAACAAAGAATGACGTAATGTTAGACTCGCTGAAAGATCTTGGAGAACATCTCCCTCCCTTGCTAACCTCAAAAGATTAAGGAAGATTCAAATTGCTTATAATAAACATATCCGTCACTCCAAAGCTGACCACTTTAAATCGCAACTTGAATTGGCCAAAAATAGACCAATAAACCTTTTCGAAATCATCAAACAACAATCGAACCAACACTCTATTCAACTCTTGTCACTAAAAGACTCAATCCCAAGCACTGCAGAATATTCAACCCACTTCACTGAAAAAACAAAAGATCGAATTAGATCTGCAACTCTCCTTACCAAACTTACTGAATCAATCTCTCCACTCCCAGTTCTCTGGTTCACCATGTTTGAGCTCTCCTATGATTGCTCCAGCAGCCTTCACTCAAAATTATGCTTTGTGGAAAACCTTCAGACTTGCGGACGATCTTGTGCTGTTTAACATATTAGTTACTTTAACCCCTTGTCTGCTGGAGATATTCCCCTGCTGTGCTGGGGGGAGAGGGTGGGGGCGCGCACAGCGCCCCCATGCTCATGATGTGCTCAGCTCGTCATGAGC
The DNA here is from genome assembly GCF_964263255.1 of Lissotriton vulgaris. NCBI lineage: Eukaryota > Metazoa > Chordata > Amphibia > Caudata > Salamandridae > Lissotriton > Lissotriton vulgaris. Next base: position 499,219,513 of record NC_141695.1, read on the forward strand.
CACGGTGCTCCGGTGCTCATGACGAGCTGAGCTTGTCACGACCACGCCAGGGGAATTAGCCCAGCGTGCGAGCGTTCCACGGGCCATGACGAGCTGAGCACATCATGAGCATGGGAGGGGGTAAAACCATCAAATCACCACAACGATCCTCTGCCCCCAAACTCCTTAAAGAGCTTACTTCATTCATGTTCCCTCTCTGGTTGAAGATCGTACATGAATCCCTCACGCAAGGCCTCATTCCTGACTCCCTCAAGATAGGTCAAGTCATCCCCATACATAGGAAACCAAAGGCTGACTTATCCGAACCTAACAACTACAGGCCTATTTCTATTATGACTATCCAAACTTCTCGAGAAATATGTTCATAGTCAACTCTGTAATCACATTGATCACTTGCAACTCCTCGACCAATTCCAGTCTGGCTTCATATCAAGGCACTGTACAGAAACCGCCTTGCCTCACATTGTAGACGATGCACTTAGACTTTTAGACCAGAACAAACCATGCCTTCTTCAATCAATCAATCAATCAATCAATCAATCAATCAATCAAAGTACTTGTAAAGCACGCTACTTACCCGTGAGGGTCCCAAGGCGCTGAGGGGAGAGGGGGGTGCTGTTACTGCTCGAAGAGCCAGGTCTTGAGGAGTCTTCTGAAGGTGAGTAGGTCTTGGGTCTGCCGTATGTGGGTAGAGAGGGTGTTCCAGGTCTTGGCGGCGAGGTAGGGGAAGGATCTGCCGCCGGAGGTTGTTCGTTGGATGTAGGGGATAGCTGCGAGAGCGAGGCTGTCAGAGCGGAGCTGGCGGGTGGGGGTGTGGAAGCTGAGTCTGCTGTTCAGGTAGGATGGTCCTGCGTTGTGGAGTGCTTTGTGTGCGTGGGTGAGGAGCTTGAAGGTGATCCTCTTGTCGACGGGGAGCCAGTGTAGGTCTCTCAGGTGAGGTGTGATGTGGCTGCGGCGGGGTACGTTGACGAACAGTCGGACTGAGGCTTTTTGGATGCGTTGTAGTCGTCGTAGGTGTTTGGCTGGGATTCCTGCGTAGATTGCGTTGCCGTAGTTCAGTCTGCTATTGGACCTCTCCTCAGCTTTTGATACGGTTAAACAGGACAAACTAATTGACCTACTTGAAACAAGGATGGGGTTATCAGGTACAGTGCTAAATTGGTTTATCTCATTCCTTCAAAGAAGAACTCAAAGATTCAAAGTGAACAAGGACCTTTCCAACAGTACTTCCGTCTCAATTGCAGTACCACAAGGTTCCGCTCTATCTCCCACTCTCTTCAACCTGTATTTGGAACACCTCACCAAAATTCTGAAAAGATCTAATATTCATTAACATATGCATGCAGATGATACCAAACTGTATATGAACAGTTCTTCCCCCCAAGACATTGCTACTCTCAACCGTGCTCTCTTGAAAACCCAACAATGGTTATCACTCAATCACCTTCAACTAAATTCACTCAAAACAGAATTCCTCTTGCTCGCTCCTCATAATCATATGACACCCATTCAGGACTGGCTCAAACAGATTACAGCCCTTAACTGCGCCCCCATGTAGTTAACTCTACTAGATCTGTAGGCCTAATTTGGGACAAATCCCTAAATATGCAGGATACAGCAGTGCTACAAAAAAGGGATTGCGTATCAAGAGAGAGAGAGAGGACCAGAAAGCTAGTCCTTATCCCCGGGGTTTATATATAGTTAATCAAAAGGAGACTAGCTTATGCATTACGAGGTTAACAAAAGTCAAGGACTCAAGTATGTTTTGTCATGGGATAGGAGCACCTGGTGAGTGTGCTCATGAAGCCCTCACCCACCAACCTAGTTGGTGGCATGCTTCATCATCGGGCCCACCCAGTGACACCTAGCGTGTCCCGGGTGTGCTTCGAAGCCTGATTACAGCGGAGCAGGTATGTCGCTGAGTGTGCGGTGAAGAGTGTTATGAATGTGATTTAAAACGGCTTGGCGGGGGTCCCAGTACCCGAAGGTGAATTAAACTTTCAAATGGGGGTGGGGTCGCACACTACTCACACACCGGCGGTGTCGCCCCTAAGGACTCTGGTCAATGTAGTAAAGTGTTCGCGATGCATCATCTTTCGATCTTCTGCTATCTTCGCTGTCTTCGCCATCCCTGGACACGTGTTTCGGGGTATTACCCCTCATCAGCAGGGATAGGCGGTGTAATGGGGTTGCCAATGGCTGCCAATATCTGCCAGGTATAGTACAACTCAGGCGCGTAGGTGCGGGATCCCAGGCTCGTCAGCCCGCTGCTCAAGGGAGCTTTAAAGTTACAAATGGGGGTGGGGTCGCACACTACTCACACACCGGCGGTGTCGCCCCTAAGGACTCTGGTCAATGTAGTAAAGTGTTCGCGATGCATCATCTTTCAAAACAGAATTCCTCTTGCTCGCTCCTCATAATCATATGACGCCCATTCAGGACTGGCTCAAACAGATTACAGCCCTTAACTGCGCCCCCTATGTAGTTAACTCTACTAGATCTGTAGGCCTAATTTGGGACAAATCCCTAAATATGCAGGATACAGCAGTGCTACAAAAAAGGGATTGCGTATCAAGAGAGAGAGAGAGGACCAGAAAGCTAGTCCTTATCCCCGGGGTTTATATATAGTTAATCAAAAGGAGACTAGCTTATGCATTACGAGGTTAACAAAAGTCAAGGACTCAAGTATGTTTTGTCATGGGATAGGAGCACCTGGTGAGTGTGCTCATGAAGCCCTCACCCACCAACCTAGTTGGTGGCATGCTTCATCATCGGGCCCACCCAGGGACACCTAGCGTGTCCCGGGTGTGCTTCGAAACCTGATTACAGCGGAGCAGGTATGTCGCTGAGTGTGCGGTGAAGAGTGTTATGAATGTGATTTAAAACGGCTTGGCGGGGGTCCCAGTACCCGAAGGTGAATTAAACTTTAATACCTGGGCCACCGTCAGCGGTTAAAAAAAAGGCTGTTGGATGTTAGAGGCGAGTTACAACCTCCCACATCCATTGGTGGGTCAACATGTTTCAGCCAGTGCCTTATGAACATGCCTGCTTTCTTCAGGACTAATATTAAAATAAGTGTATGTGATTAAGCTAGTGGGTGTGTAATTCAGACTATGTGTATACACGCCCTAAAGTGTTTTTCTATGTGTGAGAGCGGGATTCCCTTCTCAAAAGACGCTAGTTTAAGCAGTATTATGCTCCAAGGTTGTGAAGTGGCAAGGGGTTGACCAGCTTTTCAGGGCAGAGCCTGCTCTGGACCTGTGGTGCCTCCTTCGCATACCGGAGCCAATTACTAACTCTGAACATTAAGGAAAATCAAAAAGTTCCTGCCACCCTCGGACCTGCAACAAGCTGTTCAATCACTGGTGATCTTCTGCTTAGAATATGGAATTGCGACCTTGGCTGGTCTCCCCAAATCCAACCTGGCACCTTTAAGAGCCACTCTGAACTCTGCTCCCAGACTCATCACCGGCTAAAGAAAGTATGACCACATCACACCTGATGCATGCCAACTGAATTGGCTGTCCATTGATGCAAGACTCAAATGTAAGATAGCTTGCCTAACCCACAATGCTCTGCACCATTACACACCCTCTTACTTAGCAGACAAACTAGAACTATCGGTTGGGAAAAACACAAAAGGGGAGAAGGAGAAAGAAAGAGATGAGAAACAGTGACAAAGAAAGAAAGCAGGGCTCTGAAAGAACCTGAAAGAGTGAGATAAGGGGGCATAAAGTGTCTGGTGGTGAATGATTGAGGTATGAGGTGGTATCTGGACAATGCTACGTTGGTATTTGGAACCCCTGACTTTTGATAGCATAGGCCACAGGTGTAGGAAGGTGGATACCTGACTATGGTTACCCCAGATTTTTTGCCTAGTGTTTAGCTGGTTTTCAACTTAGTTGGCCTGGGATCCTCCTAATCAGGCTCCCAGGCTATCTGCTCTCTCTGTAAAATGGACACTATGTACTTTAGGTACATCTCCAATTGGATATTGGGTCACTTTATGAGCCCCTGTACAGGTACCCAGGGCATAGGTACACAGCCTCTTTTCACATGTGAAGAGAATGCTGACTTTAATGGTGAGAACATCAAGAGCTGTCTAGGGGTCGCTTTTTCTTGGTTCCAAGTGAATAATTTGAAGTGAAATTCTGATAAATCAGAGGTGCTCTTTTTTGGCTGCCCACCGGACCCCTGCTGGAAGTCATGGTGGCCGGCGGATATGCTCCCCTCCTCCGCCGCCACTCCTATGGCAAAGAACCTGGGAGTAAAAGTGGACAATGGACTTACTTTCAAAGCACAGATCCTGGGTTTAGTGGGGCAGTGTTTTGGCCTCCTAAAAATGTTGAGGAAATGTCTTCCCTTGCTTTCCTTTGCCCACAGGAGGACCACGGTCCAGGCCCTGATAGGTTCCAGGCTAGATTATGCCAACATGCTTTACCTGGGCCTTCCAGAGTATTTTCTTTCACGCCCTCAAACTGTTCAAAACTCTGCTGCTCCTCCCTCCCTGCCCCCTCCCTGCCCCTCCCTCCCTGCACTTGGCCATAAATGGCGACCGTGCGGCACAGGTGAGTGTGACCTACTTGTAGGACACCCCCGCGCCGCACGGCCACCAGCTGCTGCGTGTGCCCCTGCCTTCCGCGACTCTCAGCCTCGCTGAGCCTTCCCGCCCTCGGGTCCGCCCTCGGGCCACCCCCCCGCTCGTTGTCTGCCTCATTCTGTGGCACTGTGCAGCTTTGCTCGTTTTTACTGTATTTCTGTGACTTTGTTACTGTCCCCGTGCTGTTAACTGTGCCCCCTGTACTTGTATCCCCCCCTGTGCTGCTGTCCCCTGCACCCGCTATCCGCTGCCGCTTCCCGCCGCCGTGGAGTGTCGACACGCCCCCTTCCTCCCCGCTCCCGCCTCCCAGCTGCCCCTCCCTCCCTGCACTTCACCATAAATGGCGACCGTGCGCACGCGCAGTGTTGACGCGCAGCAGGCGCGCCGAATGTGCGCCGAAGGCGTGCCAAAGTTAAGCCCGCCTGCGCCCGTCCGCGCTTGGACCGCGCCCAGTGCCAGGACCCCTGTCTCCCGCAGTCACCTGCCCTCCCGCCGGACCTACGCCGCCACCGAACTCATTGAACTCAATGCCGGCCAACTCCCGGATTGCTACCAAGCCACCCCGAAACGCACCCACGGACCCTTCTGCTGCCACTCCTGCAAGTTCACCTGCATCCGGACCTGCACTACCCCAGCACCGACCAAGACCGAGATGAGCAACAGCAGCAGCCACCTGAAATGCATCCTGCTCAACACCCGCTCCGTCCACAGACACGCCGTCGAGCTCTGGAACCTGCTTGACACTACATCCCCAGACGTCGCCTTCCTCACAGAAACCTGGATGAACGCCTCCTCAGCGCCCGACATCGCCATCGCCATCCCAGACAGCTACAAGATCATCCGGAGGGACCGTATCAACCAGACAGGAGGAGGCATCGCCATCATCCACAAGAACACCATCCGCATCACGACCAGCACCGACGACACCCTCGCACCTGCCGAGCACCTGCACTTCCAGGTCCACATCAACCCCAAGACCACCCTCAGAGGCACCCTCATCTACAGACCCCCGGGACCACGCACACAATTCAGCGAGGACTTTGCCGACTTCGTCAGCCCGCACGCCCTCCCTTCCGCGGACTACATCCTCCTCGGGGACCTCAACTTCCACCTGGAGAACAACAACGACTGCAACACCACCACCCTGCTGGACAACCTCGCAAACCTCGGACTCAAGCAGCTGGTGACCACCCCCACCTACTACGCCGGACACACACTCGACCCCGTCTTCTCATCCAGCAAGGACATCGCCTTCAGCCACGCCACCGGACTCCACTGGACGGACCACAGCTGCGTCCACTTCAGCTTCAAAAGGACCATGATCCACCACCACCAGCAACAGGTTGCACGCAGAAGCTGGAACAAGATCACAGCCGACCAGCTCGCGACCTCCCTGAGCAAGAACCCTCCCGCCAGCGCAGCAAACCCCAGCCAAGCGGCCACCAACCTCACGAAGTGGATCAGCGACTGCGCAGACGACCTCGCCCCTCTGAGGACCCCGCCCAGCAGACCCGGCAGCAAGAAGGCCCCATGGTTCACCGACGAACTCAAGAGCTCCAAGAAGAACTGCCGAGCCCTCAAGAGAGCCTGGCGCAGAGACCCTACACCGGACAACATGTCTGCCCTCAAGCTCGCTACCCGAAAACACCACCAACTGATCCACACCACCAAGAAAACTTCATTCAAGGAACGACTGGACAACAACGCACACAACAGCAAGGAACTCTTCAACATCGTTAAAGAGCTCTCCACCCCAACGCCGGAAACAACGACATCACCCCGTCGCAAGACCTCTGCAACTCGCTCGCCTCCTACTTCCACAACAAGATCGCGGACATACACAACAGCTTCAGCACTCAACCGACGCACGCCACGACCGAACCACCACCCCCCACCACCACCCTCCGCGCCTGGACCCCGATCAGCACCGAAGACACCGTCCGCACGATGAATGCCATCCACTCCAGAACCCCGACCGACCCCTGCCCTCACCACGTCTTCAACAAGGCTGACGCTGTCATCGCACCCCACCTGCGGGACATCATCAACACCTCCTTCAACACCGCCACCTTCCCGGAGAGCTGGAAGCACGCCGAACTCATCGCTCTACTCAAGAAGCCATCAGCCGACCCCACCGACCTCAAGAACTACCGCCCCATCTCGCTGCTCCCATTCCCTGCAAAAGTCATCGAGATGACCGTCAAAAAGCAGCTGGCCACCTTCCTCGAGACGAACGGATCCCTCGACCCCTCGCAGTCTGGCTTTCGGGCCAACCACAGCACCGAGACCGCTCTGATCGCAGCCACCGATGACATCCGAGCCCTGACTGACAACGGAGAAACAGCAGCCCTCATCCTCCTAGACCTCTCCGCGGCCTTCGACACTGTCTGCCACCGTACACTAGTGCAGAGCCTCAGCAATGTCGGAATCCAGAAGGCACTGGAGTGGATCATCTCCTTCACGCCGGAATGGACACAGAGAGTCCGCCTCCCCCCGTTCAGATCAGAAGCCACCGAAGTCATCTGCGGCGTTCCTCAAGGCTCCTCGCTCAGTCCAACCCTCTTCAACGTCTACATGAGCCCCCTCGCAGACATCGCACGCCAGCACAACCTCAACATCATCTCCTACACCGATGACACCCAGCTGATCCTCTCCCTCACCAACGACCCCTCCACCCCCAGAGCCAACCTCCACGAAGGGATGAAAGAGGTAGCTGAATGGATGAAGAACAGCCGCCTGAAACTGAACTTGGACAAGACGGAAGTCCTCATCCTGGGATCTTCACCCTCCGCCTGGGATGACTCCTGGTGGCCCCCCGCCCTAGGCAACGCACCCAAACCAACAGACCACGCACGCAACCTGGGCTTCATCCTGGACTCCTCCCTCACCATGACCAGACGGGTCAACGCCGTCTCCTCGTCGTGCTTCAACATCCTGCGCATGCTACGTAAGATCTTCCGGTGGATCCCCACCGAGACCAGGAAGACAGTCACCCAGGCCCTGGTCACCAGCCGTCTGGACTACGGTAACTCCCTCTACGCCGGAACCACTGTCAAACTACAGAAGAGACTCCAGAGGATCCAGAACGCCTCAGCTCGACTCATCCTGGACATCCCCCGTCGCAGCCACATCTCCGGACACCTGAGAGACCTGCACTGGCTCCCGGTCAACAAGAGAATCACCTTCCGTCTCCTCACCCACGCACACAAAGCCCTACACAACCAAGGCCCAGGATACCTCAACAGCCGCCTCAACTTCTACGCTCCCAAACGCCAGCTTCGATCGACCGGCCACGCCCTCGCCGCCGTCCCCCGCATACGAAGAACCACCACAGGGGGACGGTCCATCTCCTACCTCGCCGCCAAGACTTGGAACTCCCTCCCGACCCACCTCCGCCTGACCCAGGACCACCTCACCTTCAGGAAGCAACTCAAGACCTGGCTGTTCGAGCAGTAGCGGACCCCCCTCCCCTAGCGCCTTGAGACCCTCTGGGTGAGTAGTGCGCTATATAAATGCTGTGATTGATTGATTGATTGATTGCTGCTCGAGCGATCTTCGGCCTTAGCCTTAGGTCCAAAACTGCTGCTTTACTTAAATCACTTCACTGGCTGCCAGTTCGTAAACGCATTTCTTTTAAGACCCTCACCATGGCATTTAAAGCTCTCCATGGTACTGGCGCCCGTTATCTTAGGAAGAGAATAGGTTTTTACCTGCCTTCAAGATCAATACATTCTGCTTCGCTAGCACTGGCTACGGTTGCGGCAATTAGGTGAGCTCGCATTGGGGGTCGCTCTTTTAACGGTCTGGCTCCCCAACTGTGGAACAAACTGCCTCTGTCTCTTCGGAAGATAGACGGCCTCCTTCCCTTTAGGAACGAGCTTAAAACATGGCTGTTCAGACAATAATTTCGTTGGTTTCTCTGCTTCTGCTCTCCAGGTCTGATAGCGCCCAGACACTCTGCCGGAGTAGCTAAGCACTTTAAAAGACTCCCCTTAACATAACATAACATAGGTGCATCCAAGGCCTACCAGGGGCTGCAGCATATCTTTTGCCACCCCTGACTGGCCATCCAAACTGACACAACTGGCTGATCACTCAGCCGGAGCAAGGTCGTGTAATCACCCCTTGCTTAGATATAGTATTCCTATATCTAACCTTATATCTAGACACATATACACCTATAAGTCACTCCTATGGCAGGCCTTAACAATCCTGGAGGCAGAGGGCTTGGTTGTAAGTGAGATGGTGCTCTAGCATGAGCTGAGCCTGTCTGCAGCTTTCGGAACCATGTCCTTATAGCTGTTCTAGGATATAGCCATACCATATACTCTTAAGTGCATTATGAACCTTGCAGTTAAATGCTAACTCTGGTTTGGCTTTATCAAAACATGTCAAGTAAGGTGTGATACGATTTGGAATACTACCCCTTCGCCAGTTCTGGTGACGGGGCTAGCATTTCACCCTTCTAGAGGGAGAAGACATGTTGTTCCTACTATTCCCGGTTACAGTTAACCAGAGCCTCAGCATCACAAAATGGATGCTGCTGCCACAGACACAAGTCTGACCTCCTGCTGCTGGGAGTCCTTCCAGCGAGGGAGGCTTGGACAATAGATTTCCTGTCTTGGGAGGTGCTAGCACCACCCCAGACAGGCTCTTGTGTATTAGGGCAGGGAGGGCTGAAAGAAAGGAAACACTGCCAGGGGCACACAAGGTGTGCCATGCATAGTCCAGTTCAAACCGGTGCTGGGGCACTCCAGCCCCAGCTTCGGCACAAAACTGGACAAAGGGAAAGGGGTGTAACCACCCCCTTCCCTGGTCCCACCCATAAGAGGGACCTAGCAGGTAATCCAGCCCCTAGATTTGGTATATAGGTAGGAGCTGAGTCCCAAGACTTTAGATTATCCTGACTGAAACTCTGAAACAAAACTCTGGACCTTCAATGATCTACTTTGAAAGAAGACGACTGAAGAATCTCCCTTGTGGTCAAGGAGTGACCACCCTGCACAAGCAGGCACCATCCAGCAATCAACGACTTGCTTTGTCGACGCTTCCGCCGGAGCCCGAGCACAGAGCCTGAAAAAAACCAGACTTCCAGACTTCGTTCAGCCCGATCCACAGCCCCAGCAGAGCTGAGACCCGTGGAGGTGACGCGAGACGGCCATCTTGGAAAGTCATTGACTTGCTTACCGTGCAGCTTCTCAGGCACCCTCGAAGCTGTGCATTTGGGATTCAGAAGCCCCAGCCCCGAGCATCATCTGCACCGAAGATCAGCCCTGCACACTCCACGAGTTCTGCCTGGGGCCCTTCTGACTTTTCCTGCTCGACGCGTCTGCCCGATGACTTGCCCGTTGGCTAGTGGCCATCTTGGCGACGAACCTTTGAATTTAAACCACTGGTATGGTTGCTCCAGACTGGCGCCTGCTTCCCTGAAAAGAAGCAGCCCATCAGACCTTGCTGGTCTGATTAAGAATCAAACTTTGATTCCTGTATGGGTTGCCTTTGCCAAGGCTTGTTGACTCCAATCCGGAAGCCGATACCGCCGACAACGAGAGCCTTCGTGGGACAGTCCGTGCCTGACTCCTGGTCATAGTCGACACCTCCTGGTCTACGTGGCCGCAGAGACAAGCTTCGTGACATCACCTGATTGCTTTGCAACATCGCCTGGTTCCCTCCTGGTCACTGGCTAGTGACCCAGACTCTGTCCCCTCTGCATTCAGGTACTCTTCATCCTCGATCTGCCCTTGGATCCAATCGGACACTTCTCTCCTGGTCGCCTGCAACATCTTTCTTCAAAGCTCCATAGGATTCAGCACTGAAACCCGACACACTTTGACACCTATGCACCCGCTTCCTGTGGATGAGGTAACACGAGTACTTTGGTGCTCCTGTGGGTATTGACTATCCAACTGTCTAGGTTTCAAGTAACTTTCATCGAGTCCAGCTAAACGAACTAGTTTCTAACGTCTACGTTCCTATTCATTCTCTATGGTAACTTGCGTGTGAGTAATGACTCTGCACACTCCTCTCGTGGGCCTCCTGCTTCCTAACTCTTGGTAGTACAGCATAGCCCCAGCAATTACCTAGGCCCTAGGCCTATTCACTTTTCGTGTAGTGGTCCTTAGACCACTATTTTAGTATATGGTTTAGCGTGCACCCAGGGCCCTACTGTATTTTGTGCAACTTATTGTATTTTAATTAAGTATCTTGTTATGTGCTTGTGCCTCTGACCTCATAAAGAGTTCAGAGGGATTGTCTTGAAATAAATACATATATATTTTATATATATCCTGTGTGGTGTCCTTTCAAGGGGTTACATATGGTAAAACAGCTGGCTTCATATGCCCTCTTGAGTTTAGCCTAAGACTGCTTTGTCCATGCTACCACTAGGGTAGCTGGTCTATAAGGTTGACTTTACAACCATCACCATAACGGTTGTTTGGACTGGTGCAAGGTGCTCGCTAGAATAGTGAACATCATATACCAGGCCAACTTCTCACATTGGTGTGCAGCGGTTGGGATTTGAGCTTGCTGTTGTTTTACCAATTGTAAGTTTTGCAATATCAGTTGAAAGATCACATAGGTACCTATAGATACATATAACAAGACTTAGAATACCTAAGTTAATTGAACTTAGTTGTTGTAGAGCAAAGGGCCTACCACACCCTGACTACAACTCCTAGAGAGGTTCAGTAGGAAAACACTTAGTGTAGGTAGGTGCACACACCTTCACCACACTAGATCATGTCTGGCACAGGTGACCCATCTGGATCTCTACCTGTGGTGAGTGACCCTCCCAGGGCACCCTCTAGATATGAATTCCTCAGCTTTTGAGAACTGAGACACTTATGTACCACAAGAAAGTTGAAACAGGGTTCTAACCCTACCCTTTAACACCCAATGGAACTCTTAGATGAGAGTGACACTCTCAAGGCCTCTGGCACAGAGCCTACAGGGACACCAGGTGAGGGAATGCCCTCCACAGAAGAGGACCCCCCAGTTCCAGAAGAGGAGGATGTGGAGGTTGAAGAAGATTCTGAGGAAGACATAGACAGCCAGGCTGTGGTCAGGAGACCAGGCTAACCTAAACCAGCTTGAGGCTGAGGATGGGGTAGCCCCATTCAAGCCCTCAAGTGGATCTAACCAGAGATATAGGAGGGAAAGATCTCACTCAGGTGACTCTCTCCACTCCAATACCTCTAGACATTCTCAGAGAGAAATGACTTCCTCTCAGAGGAGAGAGCATGAGGCTAGGATGAGGGAAGTCCAACTCAGAATAGAGAAGGAAGAGCTTGCCCTAGCCCAAGCTAAACTTGTTCTTGAAAGAGAGCAAAAGTTAACTGGATTAGATTCCACTGGTGGCAGCAATATCCCTAAGGATAAAGACAGGTCCTATGACAATAGACACCTGAGTAAGATTGTGCCCCTCTACAAAGATGGGGATGACAGCCACAAGTGGATAACTGCTTTGGAGAGGGCCTGCAAAGTACAGCAGGTACCCCAAAGTCAGTGGGCAGCAATCTTGTGGCTCTCCTTTTCAGAAAAAGGTAGAGAGAAGCTCCTCACAGTTAGTGATGAGGATGCTAACAATTACACTGTCCTGAAGAGTGGTCTGATTGATGGGTTTGGCTTAACCACTGAACAGTACACAGGTTGATATTCAGGGATACCCAGAAGACACAGACTCAGGACTGGACTGATTTTGTAGATTGTGCTACTAAGACTCTGGAGGGCTGGTTATGGGGCAGCAAAGTACATGACTATGAAGGATTTATAATTTGATTATGAGGGAGAAGATCCTTAGTAATTGTCAAAACCAGCTTCTACACCAGCACAGGGTGGACTCAGATCTGACCTCTCCCCAAGAATTGGGTAAGAGGGCAGACAAATGGGTCAGAACCAGGATTAGGCCTAGAAATCAGGTTGGTGACCAGAAGAACGATTCTACCAAGCCTCAAGAGAAAGGTGGGGATACATCTAAAGACTAGACTTCCCCAGGGCCCCAAAACTCCAATGATGGGGGTGGGTCCCAGGACACTTCCTCTAACCAAAAGAAACCTTATTTACATAACTGTAAAAAGACAGCCCACTGCAAGACTGACAGCAGTTGCCCAAAGGCCAACAATGAGGAAAACATTCCCCCAAGTAATACTCCCAGACCTCCTGTTACTATTAGTATTAATCCTGCAGGTGGTGGGAGTGCCCCCAAGAATTTGGCTGGGTTTACTTTGGGAACTCATGGGGCCTCTGGCCTAACCAGGTCCCCTACCTTAGCTACTCTTGTCTGTAAAAATGGCATTGGGTTTGTCAACTTCACTGCTTGTCCCAACAATTTGAGCAAATACAGACAGGAGCCCCATATCAATAGCCTGAGAGTTGAGGCCTACAGAGACACAGGGGCTCACTATGGTGACTGACAGTCTAGTCCCCTCAGGACAACTTTAACCAGGGTTCACATATCAGGTGATCAACATTGATGGAGTGCAGAAAGATCATCCCATGGCAGTAGTTAATCTCAGCTGGGGAGGTGTCACTGGGCCTAAGAGAGTGGCAGTGTCTACAAACTTGCCTGTAGTTTGTCTACTAGGGAATGATCTAGAGATCTCAGCCTGGACTGATGTAGAACAAGAAATCCATTCCAAAATGGTAGGCCTTCCCGAAAAGGTTAGTGGGGCTGTGATGGCCACAGCCCCAGCAGAATTCCTTCCTAAAGAGGTTGGAAGGGCTGTGATGGTCACAGCCCAAACTCAGGCAGACTTCCCTGAAAAGGTTGGCAGGGCTGTGATGGTCACAGCCCGCACACAAACAGAGTTCCTTCCTGAAAAGGTTGGTAGGGCTTTGATGGTCACAGCCCAAACTCAAACAGATTTTAGTGTTGTGAAGCCTGAAACTATGGATCACTCCACTCAGACAGAGAGCATTGGGGAGGAAGAAAAGTCTCCCTCCCACCAGACATTAGGTGAGAGTCAGCCTCCTCAGGGAACTGACCCTACCCCTTGTGAAGGAACTGCCCCAGAGGTAGTCAGGCCTAGCCTGGCAGAGCCCCTGATATCAGTGAACCCTTCCAAGGTGGGACCCAGCCTGGAGCAGGTAACCCGCCCCTCTCTACCCTGCCTCGGTCGGCCCAGGGCTGCAGAGGTCAGGGAGTCCAGTGCTGGACCCCAAAGGGCCCCCTGTCCACAAGAACCACCCCATCAGCCGATTAGGGGCACCAAAGCTAGCCACCCTAGCAAGGTGAAAATTTCCAAAACTCCTGAGGGATCTCCCTTACTCTTAGTTAGGAACCTCCCCCAGATGGATTCTGTTGGGCACAGCCAAACCTGGGACCTAAGGGCCCCAAACCTGACCTGTCCCTCCAGTAAGCCAAAAAAAGGGACCCCATCTCCAGCTGTAGGCAGCCAGAGGTTGACCCTGAGAGCACTGTGCAACTCAGTCCTGGAAAGAAAGGCATACATGGTGGAAGATGATTGGAGGAAGCTGAGCCATAGATTAAAGGAGCCTCACTTCAGTACACCATCTCAACACCAGCCTTTTACTTTGCCAAAACACACCACAGGTAGAGATTCCCTATGGTGGAGACCCTATGATACCATTAGGGTAAGGGATTGCTTAGTGGACCATGAGACAGGGGATAACCATGCTAGTGCAGGTACTTCCTTATATGGCCACCGCAATATAGGCTTATCTGGTCAAGGATAGCCTTATCTCCTATTGTTTGGGGGGGGGGGCGTTGTGTAGGAAGGTGGATACCTGACTATGGTTACCCCAGATTTGTTGCCTAGTGTTTAGCTAGTTTTTTACTTAGCTGGCCTGGGATCCTGCTAATCAGGCTACCAGGCTATCTGCGCACTCTGTAAAATGGACTCCATGTACTTTAGGTACATCTCCAATTGGATATTGGGTCACCTTATGAGCCCCTGTTCAGTGTACTATAGGTACCCAGGGCATAGATGCATCCAAGGCCTACCAGGAGCTGCAGCATATCTTTTGCCACCCCTGGCTGGCCATCCAAACTGACACAACTGGCTGATCACTCAGCTGGAGCAAGGTTGTGTAATCACCCCTTGCTTAGATATAGTATTCCTATATCTAACCTTATATCTTGACACATGTACACCTATAAGTCACTCCTATGGCAGGCCTTAACAATCCTGGAGGCGGAGTGCTTGGTTTTATGTGAGATGGTGCTCTAGCATGAGCTGAGCCTGTCTGCAGCTTTCGGAACCATGTCCTTATAGCTGTTCTAGGATATAGCCGTACCATATACTCTTAGGTGCATTATGAACCTCGCGGTTAAATACTAACTCTGGTTTGGCTTTATCAAAACATGTCGAGTAAGGTGTCATGCGATTTGGAATACTACCCCCTTGCCAGTTCTGGCGATGGGGGTAGCCTTCCACCCTTCTAGAGGGAGAAGACATGTTGTTCCTAGAATTCCCGGTTAAAGTTAACCAGAGCTTCAGCATCAAAAAATGGATGCTGCTGCCACAGACACAAGTCTGACCTCCTGCTGCTGGGAGTCCTTCCAGCGAGGGAGGCTTGGACAATAGGTTTCCTGTCTTGGGAGGTGCTAGCACCACCCCAGAAAGGCTCTTGTGTTTTAGGGCAGGGAGGGCTGAAAGAAAGGAGACACTGCCTGGAGTACACAATGTGTCCCATCCATGGTCCAGTTCAAACCGGTGCTGGGGCACTCCAGCCCCAGCTCTGGCACAAAACTGGACAAAGGGAAAGGGGTGTAACCACCCCCTTCCCTGGTCCCACCCATAGGAGGGACCTAGCAGGTAATCCAGCCCCTAGATTTGGTATAAAGTTTGGAGCTGAGTCCCAAGACTTTAGATTATCCTGACTTAAACTCTGAAATGAAACTCTGGACCTTCACCGATCCACTTTGAAAGAAGACGACTGAAGAATCTCCCTTGTGGTCAAGGAGTGACCACCCTGCACAAGCAGGAACCATCCAGCGATCAACGACTTGCTTTGTCGACGCTCCCGCCGGAGCCCGAGCACAGAGCCTGAAAAGAACCAGACTTCCAGACTTCGTTCAGCCCGATCCACAGCCCCAGCAAGCTTGGGACCCGTGGAGGTGACGCGAGACGTGGGACTAGCCATCTTGAAAAGTCATTGACTTGCTTACCATGCAGCTTCTCAGGCACCCTCGAAGCTGTGCATTGGAGATTGAGAAGCCCCAGCCCCGAGCATTATCTGCACCGAAGATCAGCCCTGCACACTCCACGAGTTCTGTGTGGGGCCCTTCTGCATTTTCCTGCTCAACGCATCTGCCCGATCACTTGCCCGTTGGCTAGTGGCCATCTTGGTGATGAACCTTTGAATCTACACCACTGGTATGGTTGCACCAAACTGGCCCCTGCTTCCCTGAAAAGAAGCAGCCCATCAGACCTTTCTGGTCTGATTAAGAAGCAAACTTCGATTCCTGTGTGGGTTGCCTTTGCCAAGGCTTGTTGACTCCAATCCGGAAGCCGACACCGCCGACAGTGAGAGTCTTCGTGGAACAGTCTGTGCCTGACTCCTGGTCATCGGCGACGCCTCCTGGTCCACGTGGCTGCAGAGACAAGTTTTGCGAAATTGCCTGGTTCCTTCCTGGTTCCTTCCTGGTCACTGGCCAGTGACCCAGACTCTGTCCCCTCTGCTTTCAGGTACTCTTCATCCTCGATTCGCCTGTGGATCCAACCGGACACTTCTCTCCTGGTCGCCTGCAGCATCTTTCTTTAAGGCTCCATAGGATTCAGTGACGAAACCTGACACACTTTGACACCTATGCACCCGCTTCCTGTGGGTGAGGTAATGCGAGTACTTCGGTGCTCCTGTGGGTATTGACTATCCAACTGTCTAGGTTTCAAGTAACCTTCATAGAGTCTAGTTAGAAGTGCCCTAAAAGAACTAGTTTCTAACTTCTACTTTCCCATTCATTCTCTATGGTAACTTGCGTGTGAGTAAAGACTCTGCACACTCCTCTCGTGGGCCTCCTGCTTCGTAACTCTTGGTAGTACAGCGTAGCCCCAGCAATTCCCTAGGCCCTAGGCCTATTCACTTTTCGTGTAGTGGTCCTTATACCACTATTTTAGGATATGGTTTGGCGTGCCCCCAGGGCCCTACTGTATTTTGTGCAACTTATTGTATTTTAATTAAGTATCTTGTTATGTGCTTGCGCCTCTGACCTCATAAAGAGATAAGAGGGATTGTCTAGAAATAAATACATATTTATTTTACACATATCCTGTATGGTGTCCTTTCAATTGGTATTTACAGGGGTTACATATGGTTAAACAGCTGGCTTCACATGCCCTCTTGAGTTTAGCCTAAGACTGCTTTGTCCATGCTACCACTAGAATCGCTGGTCTATAAGGTTGACTTTACAGCCATCACCATAAGGGCTGTTTGGACTGGTACAAGGTGCTCACTAGAATAGTGAACATCATATACCAGGCCAACTTCTCACAACTGGCTTCTGAGTAAGCCTGGGCAGAGTATGTGGAGTGGCACTCTGAGGAGTTAAAAACAACTCAGCGGAACTCCGCTCCACCCTAGCCACACTTACAAATTTAAAAAAAGGGTATAAAACCCCACCTACCTTGTTTTCTCTGTCGTCCGCGGGCTGCCCTCTTCCTCGCCGTGGTGTCTCCTCTCGCCTGGTTCTCCTCCTCCAAGCGCAGTTCAGGCAAGATTTAAAATGTAGGGGGAGAAGGAGGACGTCAAGGAGGAGATCCAGGAGTCAAAGCAGCAAGGAGGAGGGCGGCCTACAGACGTCAGAGAAGACAAGGTAAGTGTTTTTTTTCCCTTTTCTGGGCCGTGGCGCAGGGGGCGGAGGGGTGTACTCTGCTCTGACGCGATGTTGGAGTTTTGCCTCAATTTCACGTTCCCAGCAGAGTACGGAGTCAGTAAAACTCTGCAAACTCCACAGGCGGAGCAGAGTATGCCGCCTGGGGTTACTTCTAAGCAAAACTTGGGCCCAAGCACTTATTTTTTCAAAAAATTACTAACTGTAAACATATGTTGGTGTAGGTGAAATAACACTTCCTTTCACTTCATGCCACTTTCTGTTTCTTGTTCCTTGCATAGTTACATTTGTGCGCTAGACACAGCCATACATCAGGTATTCCAATTAATGCATTTGCTTGGTAAATTTCTGATGAAGAAGGTTAAATGTCCACAAAGCCATCCATGCTTTATCTTTTTACTTCAGTGTTTAAGGCAAATGTTTTTTTGGAATTTGTTGAAGTATATTGTTATCTGTAAGAGCATATATAGTGTGAATCTGTGCAGTTTGACATGCTATTGGGGCATATCTTAAGGGGTTTCTTTTTACTTTTACAGAGCTGAGCAATAGTTGCTGCACCTCAAAATCCAAAAAGACAGGAAAATCAAAGGTTGAGATACAGCCTCACCCTTACCATTCACTTACAACATAATCACTTAACCTGAACACCCATCCTTCATACCTAGGGGCCGATTATGATGTTGTTCGGAAAGCAAGTAACTAAGGGGCCGATTTGGATGCAGTTTGGAAGGCCTCCTAAGGCCATTTGCTCAGTCCGAATCGGATCGGGAATGTGTCTTTCTGACCGAATTGGAAAGGTTTCCGACCAACCGATTCTGATGCGAGGTAGGTGTTAGAAATATCCCAATTTGAACCTGATGGTATTTGGAATGACAGAGCCGACTCATATGTCCCTACGAGCCACGTTTCCGAACGACCCATTATGATGCTGGATACGGACAGCTTTTCTGATTTGTGCCGTCCGACTCAAATCGTCAGTCTGAATCAGACTTTGGTGGCCCTTCCAGGCCCCCCTACTCCAGAGACTTTGCAATTGTGCCTGTGGGGGTACACATGAGTCCCCCTTACCAGCCATGACATGCCCAGGGGGTGCCCTTCACAGTTTTCCTGATTTTCCCCAGCCACCCCTTTGTTCAATGGGAGCCTATGCATTTGATCGGAACATAGGCTCCCATTGAAGTCAATTGGAGTCTGACTGAATTGTATCTGGAAGCATCTGGTCAGTCGGGCTCTCCCAATCTGAGTTGGTCGGAAACCATTCCCAAACCAATTCCATCAGAATGATTTCCTGAATTGGTCTTGGAATGGTTTCCGACCGAATCAGATTCAGGTAGTCGAACCAACCGATTACGATGGATTCAGATACCATTTGGTCGGACTCCCATTGACTTCAATAGGGCCTGTGTTCCGCCCGAATACTCAGGCTCCAATTGAAGAAAGGGGTGGGTGGGGAAAATTGTGCACCCTGTGGCGGGCTCCCCAGGGGCCTGCCACACTGTGCAAGATCTGAAAGGGGGGTCCCTTGGGTACCCTCACGGTGCCCATTCGGAAGGCTACGGGTGAAGGGGGACTGCTTAGGGCCCCCAAAGTCAGATTCCAACAGCTGATCCGTGTCAGACAAACCGATTTTGAAAGGTTGTCCGAATCTGACATCGTAACTACACTGTTCCTCCGAATGCTATCTAGAATCAACTTGGAAAATCCGAACGCTTTTTGAACATTGTAATAGCTCGTTCAGAAAGATTTCCGAATTGATCGGAAAGACGGGTTCAGAGTCGGATTCGGCAGACCCAAATCTGATTCTGAGCCTTTCCGAAGGACATCGTAATCGACCCCCTATTGTTTTTAATGGTAAATGGAATGGCAAACTCAACCGACATAGTAGCTAGTTCTCAAAATGAGAAATTAAATGCTTGATTAGGACTGACGTGGTATTTTGTGTAAAAAAACTATGGTACAGAGCACAGCATCAGATTATTTTTCAACTGACCCTGTTGTCAGTTAGATTTTATCATAAATGCAGCACCAAGAACAGACATAATGGACAAGGTGATACAGTCCAAATGCAAGTATAAATATACCGAAACTCTTGATGTTGTTGACACGATGTTGTAGCGTAGAAGCAGACAGCCAACATGTGTTTTGTCGATTAGACGACTTTTTCAAGGCTCTAACTTTAAACTGTGCAAGCACGTATAAAATCCAAAGTTCAATGTTTAGTTTGGGGAGTTGAACCAGAATTGCAATAGTCCCAACTTCAGATTCAGGAAGTCTGACCAACGGATTACGATGGTTTCAGATACCATTCAGTCGGACTCCAATTGACTTTAATTGGAGCCTGTGTTCCCGACCGAATACTCAGGCTCCCATTGAAAAAGGGGTGAGTGGAGAAAATTGTGCACCCTGTGGCGGGCACCCCTTGGGGCCTGCCACACTGTGCATGGTATGAAAGGGGGGGTCCCTTGGGGACCCTCACAGTCCCCATTCGGACGGCCCTGTGTGAAATGGGGACTGCTACGGGCCCCCAAAATCAGATTCTGACAGCAGATCGTTGTCAGACAAACCAATTCCGAAAGGCTGTCTGAATCCGACATTGTAACTACTCAGTCGAAAACACGGTCCATAGACCTGTACGAGTTGGCAACGATCAACACGGTTCCTCCGAATGCCATCCAGAACCAACTTGTAAAATCATAACGCTTTTCAAACATTGTAATCGGTCGTTCGGAAAGCTTTCCGAATTGATCGAAAAGACAGGTTCAGAGTCAGATTCGCCAGACCCAACTCCGATTCTGAGCCTTTCCGAATGACATCGTAATCTAACCCCCATTGTTTTTGAATAGGAAATAGAATGGCAACCTCAACCGACATAGTAGCTAGTTTTCAAGATGAGATATAAAATGTTTGATTAGGACTGACAGGGTATTTTGTGTAAAACAAACTATGGTACAGAGCACAGCATCAGATTAGTTTTCAACTGACCCTGTTGTCAGTTAGATTTAATCATAAATGCTGCACAAAGAACAGACATAATGGACAAGGTGATACAGTCCAAATGCAGGTATAAATATACCGAAACTCTTGATGTTGTTGACACGATGTTGTAGCGTAAAAGCAGACAGCCAACATGTGTTTCGTCATGTAGACATCTTTTTCAAGGCTCTAACTTTAAAATGTGCAAGCACGTATAAAATCCAAAGATCCATGTTTAGTTTGGGGAGTTGAAACAGCATTGCGATAGTCCCAACTTCAGACTTGAATCTTGAGTGTGGAAATGCCACTTTTAGGCACTTGCAATTGTTGTGCTCATTGTAATAGACGAGACTAAGTACTATTCTGGTCCATGTTAAAGTCTGCCTTCCAAAACTTGAGCGGGAGCAGCCTTCTGTATAAGCTAAGACTGGTGTGCTCGTCATGCTACATGAAGCCTCAAACCAAAGTGTAAAAGTACATCTATATATCATCCATAGTCACGGCTGAAGTTACCCTATTTTGTAAAGTGTCCCGCTTCTTATGGAGAGGTCCTCTCTCATGCTTGCACAGTTTAAAGTTTTAGCCTTGAAAAAGTTGTCTACATGTCGAAACACGTGTCTGCTGTCTGTTTCTACCCTACAACTTTGTGTCAACAACATCAAAAGTTCTTACATATTTATACTTGGCTTTGGACTGTATCACCTTGTCCATTATGTCTGTTCTTGGTGCTGCATTTACAATTAAATCTAACTGACATCAGGGTCAGTTGAAAACTGACCTGATGCTATGCTCTGTACCATAGTTTTTTTTCCAAGTGTATAAGGAAAATTATTTTTCCTATACAGGGTAACACTGGTTAGGTGGCACAGTGTTTACATTGAGCATGCTAATACATAAAGAATCTCACTTATTGAAAACATTGCGGAGGTGCTGACCTTCTCTGTATTACCACTGCCACTTGTCTCTAGTGTGATGGTATTTTGTGTGTTTGAATACTTTCATTATTGCACAGCCATATAGCATTAACAGTGTCCATATACATGACATGGAGGCCATAGAGACAAACTAAACAGTCTGAAAACAAACAGCAAAGTTCACAGATTTCTACTACAGTCACCGCACCAGAGGTTGCAATGAAGGCATAAGAAATAGCTGGCAGGTGGTGCTCTCTAAATAGAACCGGTGATCCCCCTCAAGTGAATTGAGGCCATACGCTCTGCTAACCTGGCAGGCTGGAAGGCCACCAGCTAGAATACAAGTATGTTCATAACTCATACCCATAAAGTGGCAACACCATAAATTAATTAGGTGCTTTTCACTCTATGTATAACATTACGTATTCTGCTACACATTTTACATATTTCATAATACCTCATCTGCATGAAATTCAAATAGGACTTTCACATGCATAATGTTTTACATTCCGTGAGCAAGTTGAAAGAAAATGATCAAAACATGCAAGTTCCAATTACTTACTCCAAAGTAAGCCTTGTAACAATACCAACTACTTACTACACGACAATACGTACATATAAATTACTCTAATTTAACAGAAGTGCTGTGTAAAATAAGATTTACAAAGCTTAGATATAACTATGCCTGAATTTATCACAGGTGACAGAATAAGATGTTATTTCATTTGAAACACAGAGACCTGTAGATTGCAAGGTGTACTGTCTCCTGAGCTGCGTTGGCAAGTTTCCTGAACACATTTCATACATATCTTCTTAAGAAAATAAATAAAGTCCCACGATTTAGAGCCCTCGGTGTTACTTGATGACCAATATGAATTCTCTTAAATTCATCATTATGATATTTTTATTTTGCTCATAATGTCTGCATTCCTATGTAAAATGCCAAGGACAGAAAACAGCTCGAAGAACCAGGAGACCTACATCAGCTTCATCGAATTTGGCTCGTTAATTAGAGCTTGGTTCCAAATCTTTCCAACAGACATGCAGTTGTTGCCAAGAAGGATTCTTTTTAGCCCTGCACGCCACAATAAGACTGACTAACAATCAACTATTTTGGTGGCTCTCTTTGATTTTTCTGCATGTCATCGAAGTCGAATTGCCATTCCATTCTTCCAGTTGTAAAGAATAACCATGGTTCCCTTGAAGTTACTCAAAATGAAAATCCAATCACTAAGACGGGGACTCAAAATGTGCTGAACCCCAAAAGAACATGTAAGAAAGAAAAACGATTGAACAAGAAAAAGTTGCATTGACATTGGTTTTATTGGATATACAGATCAAAATCGAGTAGATGCCCCATATGACGGTGCAGTGCAAGTGACCAGTCAGAAGATGTGAAATATGTACCGCAAAACAATAAAGGGAAGAAACAATATTGATTGTGTAATAGACAGCAGGCCCCAGCTTCACTCCAGGCTTCAAAATCATGCACAATAAATCGTCAGAAATAAAGTAAACACGTCGACATTTCGACCTTATTGGTGAATTAATTATAGGGACTTCATCACGACAAGATAATGA
Source organism: Lissotriton vulgaris (assembly GCF_964263255.1). Taxonomy (NCBI): domain Eukaryota; kingdom Metazoa; phylum Chordata; class Amphibia; order Caudata; family Salamandridae; genus Lissotriton; species Lissotriton vulgaris. Next base: position 499,242,374 of record NC_141695.1, read on the forward strand.
TAGCCTCCTGTAATTTAATGAAAAACGCACCATTAGGCTTCTGCCTCAATGATATCACATGAGAGACCTGGAATTTGATATAGTTGAGGGCTTATCTCTATGTATCATAGTCACTAAATTGTGATTGCTTGGGACTAACTGCAGGTAAATTAGTGATTCGAATAGCAAATCACCAGAAATGTTAGAGACAAACTAGCATGCAGTCTGTCGAACGTGTTAGTGATTCCAGTGAGTTTATAATGAATTTCAGTATAAAGAATGTGCCACATTTTGAGCATAGCACATTGGTTAGCGTACAATTATCTTGAGTTAAATTATAGTGCTGCACAAGTCAATCTATTATGCACAGCAAAACAACTTGGTTGGGAAATAGGCCAATCCTTAAACTAAACATATCAATTGTAAACTAGTTATATGTGAGAGTGTAGTGGAGTGACATGGCACTCACAAGGAGCGAGGAGAAATTGCTATTTCTTCCAAGCATCCATTCCCCAACTCTATAGTAAAAAAGGATTGTAAAATGTTTTTAAAAAGTATCAATGACATCAAAAATAAAATGATGCTATCATGTGGAAGCAGCACCTGAAATTACAGAATGATCCCTTCTTTTACTTAGTCTGAACATGGGCAAGCACGTGTAATATAAAGGCTCACTCATGAGAGAGCGCAATTTGAATAAAACGTATATCCGAGTCATATTTAGAAGTATATCGTATAAACGTAGGAATGAAATGTATATCGAACGTGAAGTTGACGCTTATAGCATAAAGTTAACAGATGTGACCAAAGTAATATAGGAAACATAACTGTATTTACTCTTGAAAATGCATTAGATTTAGAAGGCCCGTATATGTAGTGGGCTAATGTAGAAATGTGTAGAAATGCTTACGAACAGAAGAACGTGCAAAGTAGAATTCATGTACGTGTGTAACTTTAAATGCAGAAACGGCGTGAAATGTAACATGGAGAAATGTGCAGAGAGCATACATATGTAACGATGTAACAAATAAGAATATAAAATTATATTCTACGTAATTTATATTCTATGTAAAAATGTATTCACATACAAGCAAAGGATTTGCTAAATGCGATCATATATAAATGTGTGTTAAAGGTTATATTGTGTAGAAGAAGTTTGTAGGAATGCTAGAAGAGTTTAGGTCATTTGTGATTGTAACCTGACTGACCAAGGGTTCGCAGGAGTCTAGTCCGCTGTTGGTAATTTAGTGGGCTCACAGGAGTCGTGAATAGCCTTCACTTGAATGTGAGAGCCAAAGAGTCTAGTTCTTGTTAGATTTAAGGTGACGAATGTCGGACGAGGTTTATTGTCTAAACATGAGAGGAGACGATTGGAATTTGAGTCTTGTTTTGAAATGACCATTCACAGGACCAAATGAGGTTAAAAGTACAGCCGTAAAGAATAAAAGTTCTGATAAGGTGATAGATTTTGTTCCGAAAGTGTCAAAGGTAAAGTTGAATGAAGTCACCAGCAAGAAGACGAAGATGGCGTCTAAGGAGAAAGGTCAACTTAATGGACGACGCGAAGAGACGAAGCCATGGAAAAAGCTAGAAGATGACCTCACGGGGAAAGTCCGTGGTGGGCGTCGAAGGGGCGTTCCACCCACACTGTGATTGTGTATTTTAGGGACAGCACCCCGGGGAGAAGATAGCGATAGCAAGAGCGAAGGCGCAGATGGCCTGAGAGTTAGGAGCGAGCGCTGAGAAAGATCAGAGCGCAAGGGAGCAGTAGGCCGAGGACCCTTAGGAGAGCGGATGGGTAGGCAGAGAGAGGATACTGCTTCTTAAACTTAAGTTACCTTTAGAGGCTAAGAGAGTTTGAACTTCTTTGGGAGTCAAACTGCTGACACCTTTTTAGGGTTTTAGAAACTTGCGAAGTAGGGATGTCACCTAGTATAGAGTAGGGACAGATTTAACTTGATTATTTTTCTCTTTCTGTAGATGACGCAGAAGAACCACTTCATATCGATGCTTTTCAATTTGTTGATTCTGGAACTGACTTTAATTGTATTTGTTTGTAGACTGAGGTTCTTTAGGGAATATATGTTCCTATTAGTTCCTGTATATTTGATGAATTTGATCCTGAGAGGATTGTATTTGCAACTTTTCTTAATTTTATATTAAACCTTTTAAACTTTATCAGTTGTAAGTGGTTCTTAAGAGTTGCGTCAAGTTAATGGGGTTTATCTAACCTATGCAGGGGCTGTCTTTTACTAAATGACAGATAAAGATCGATCCAAAATTGTCGAATGAGATAAGTTATCAAATTGATCATAAAAGATATTAAAATTTCATTCCCCGCAGTTGGTAGCAGAGGATGGTTTTCTTCTTGAGGAAGACAACCTAGGTCAGGTTTAGTTTACCCCAAGGTCCCTAGTCATCGACGACCAGAAGAAGAATCCCTGCCGAAGAAGGTGCTGACGGTGCGTCGAGAGAAAAGCAGCAGAGTCGGTCGAGAGTGAGTATAAGGGTCATGCGTTGTAAGATTGCGGTGTTTTATGTTGTACCTGTGTTGTAATGTCAAGCGGAGTTGAATGCCTGTAGTGTGATTGAGGGAAGGTTGTGAGCGCGCGCAACCAGATAAAATCTTATGTCCAGAGAGGACTTAAGTGGTTCGGGTGTATCGAACACCCAGAGTAATTTGTCTACCATTTAAAGGGGGTCATGAAGTACCATTGATCGCCCGACAGACCGATGATAGGGGGAGCGTTTGAGTGAGTGTATGAGTAAACGCATGCTGGTCGTACATTTACTGTGTGTAAGTAACCTATCAGTTAAGGTGAGCGCCTGACCGTAAGAGGAAGACGTTTCGCCAGTTGAGGTGGCAATTACAGTTAGACTGTGGCCGTACAGTCAGAGAAAAGTGATCGCTTGGACGGAAGTAGTCATTTTTCGGCGTATGAATGAAACGCATGTAAGACCGCGAGACGAGTTGAGAAACGAAGGAAACTGCTGCAGAGGGGACGAGTGACGTCAGCGTAGAGTCGCGCTGAGATTGGTCGGTTAGCATAGAACAGCGTTGGGATAGGCTGACTAGCGAGAATCGCACAGGGATTGGTGGTTGTCATCGGGACATAAACAAGGAAGAGAATTAATAAAAGAAAATCGTAGATTATCGAAAATGAAGTGCTTTAAGGGTTTAAGAAAAATCTTTAGGAGGAATAGAAGAAACTTATATGCTGGAGAAGAAGCTCCACCAGAAGGCACACCAGCTTATCATATGGCAGTAAATGTAGGCTTACACTCGATATTATGGATCGCCGAGTGGAATAGGCTAACGGAAGGGGAAAAGGAACTGACGTTTCCGAGATTCGGAACATTTAAGCTAGACGTATTGAACCAACTGAAAGCGGTAATGCTTGCAACAAGACCTCTACCGAGGCCAACACAATTCGAAGCCCTTAGTGCATGGTTTAGAGCGGCACACGAAAAGAGCGTAAAGAGGCGCCAAGAAAGAGTGAGACGATCAGTAAAGGCAGTGCAGGATGCCAAATGGGATGAGGAAGCTAAGAAGTGGAGAGTGCAAAAGATAGAAGCAGACAAACTGTTCACAATGATAGAAGCTACGGGAGAAAAGAAACCTCTAGAGGAGGAAGATGAGGAAAGCGAGACGGAGGAGGATCTGATAGAGAGGCTATTAACAGATAGACCACCTCCGTATAACAGCGAAACCGCTGGTCCCATACTACAGCAAGGGGACGGAGCTAGATGGGGAGAATATAAATCGATCCCAGTAACAGAGTGGGACCCCAACAAGAGTGAGGAAACACCTCAAGCTAGTTCCGAACAGAGAGTAGTGGGAAGATTTGTGGTCCAGAAGGTGCCAGAGACGCAATGTGCAAGGTCGTACCAAATGCCAGATGCTCTACAAGTACCTGTTACCATAGGCCCTATAGTGTCAATCTACAACCCAGAGGGGGTCCAGCAGGAGGAGCAGGCACGATGGGACAGGGAAAGGGCAGAGATGGAGAATGGGAATAACACGATGAATCCTCAGAGGCAGAGATTAGCACCAGTGAGTCGGAGTACCCCATTAGATTCCGCAACGGGTCCCTGGATAGAACAAGGGGGTCAAAGAGGATCAATGGATTTGAGGGGACCGAAACCGAAATCCTATAAGGAATTAAGGGAATATCTGAAAGAATGGGATACTGCCGAAGAGGCTAGGAATAAAAGTTTAGAAACAGGAGCAGAGTGGAGAGACCAGGATAACAAGATCCTCTCTCATTGTGGAGCTGGCGAAAGCAGCCCGGAGTGGGAGAGAGGGAGTCAAGGAAGCAGGAGAGATACTTGCCCTACTACTAGTGACAATAGGCAAACGTGCAACAATAGGAGTGCAGGGTGTGGCGAAGTGCCTCGCGTCACCTTTAGTGAGGGAGAACGAAGGACGCAGGAGTACCGAAATACTTTCAGATGCACACACTATACTCCGGATGAAAATGTGCAACATTGGAATCACGGGAACATGGAGAGTCGTGAAACGTCTCGACATGCCTCCGGTGATTACGGACGGAACCACGGGTACATGGAGAGTCGCGAAGGGTCTCGCCATGCGTCTGGTGATCAAGAACGAAGTCATGAGAATATAGGGAGTCGCGAAACGTCTCGCCATACATCCGGTGATCACGAACGAGATCGCGGGAGCATGGAGAGCCATGAAGGTCCTTATCGTTTGTTGAGTGACACCAGACAGCAAGCAAGTTACAGTGGTTTAGAACAGCACGGAGGATCCTATCTCGTATCTGGAGAAACCGAGCCGAAAAGACGGAATGTAGGGTTGAGGGATGGAGCATTGTTCCACCACACCCCAAGGGAAGATGGAAAGGCTTGGGATCTAGAGAGGTGGGAACAAAGAGATGGAAGAAAAATTCCTTATAACTCACCTGTGCTCAGGCGTAGGGCGCATAGTGGAGGTGAGAGGGATGTAAGAGAACAACCTAGGACTGACGTACTGAGAGCTGAAATAAAAGCAAGACGCATAGATGTAATGAGTTTAAAATCAGACTTGGACGAAATAATTGACGGCACAGTGGCATTCGAGAGGTTAGAGCTGTACGCACCAGATGAGATACTGTTTTTATCTAAGGATGTTACTCGGAAAGCAAGAGCAGCTCATGAGAAGTTATCTGAATTGGCAGAAAAATATATGATAGACATATCACGAACTAAGGCTTTACAGGCCAACCATAGGCTGAATTGCACGGATCAAGATTTAGATGAGCGCAGAACGATTGGACTAAGAGTACACATAAGGGAATTGGTCATGTGTATTAGGATATGGAGAGATCTGGATAGATGGGAGGAAAGATGGTCCAAGAAGGGATCTGTCAGACGGAGTACACTTGTAAAGTCTCAGGATACAGACTTAATGCGAATGGAAGCTTTCCCTTTGCGAGAAATCGCGAACGGAAACTACGTGCATGTGCCATGGAGTAGGGGGGATTTAGCGGCATTCACTAATTCCTTCCCGAAGCTTAGAGAAAATCCCGTAGAGTGGTACAAGCAGGTAGAGAGATTCGTGAAGATCTCTAAGGTACTGTGGATCGATTTGAACACTTTGTTCGATATCGTGGTACCCGGAGATTTGTGGACGGCATGCAAACTCAGCATTGAATGGCCTACTTGTGAGCCTCCGAGAGATACTCAGACGAACGGTCCATCAGACAGAGTCATGGAAAAATACGAGAGAGTAATAACATGGCTAAAAGAGAAAGTGCCGGTGCAGGACATAGACTGGGTTAAGATAGATCGAACAACTCAGGAGCCTAAAGAGACAGTTCACGAGTTCTATGAAAGATTGCTAAAAGCATTTAAACAGTACAGTGGGTTAGACGTAATGGATCCTAAAGATATAGGACAGTTTGTGTCGAAGTTTGTTCTCGGATTGAGACCAGACATAAGCCTGATGATTCAACAGCATTTAATTTGCTGGCAGAACAAACCTTTGGATGAGATTCTGAGGTATGCAAGATATTGTAGCGATGAGATAGATTCAAAAGCAAAGAAGCTTAAGGAAAAGCTGATGTTGGTACAAATGCAAGCAGCTGGAAAGGGTGGACAGCGACAACAGGGAATAGGAACGCCAGCAAAGAAACAGAATAATCAGAGCAGAGATGAGGAAGAAAGACAGAGACCGAGAATGGATATTGCGACACTGAAAAAGACAACAAGGTGCCATCAGTGTAACGAGGTGGGACATTGGAGACGCGAGTGTCCTTACAATGTCGAGACAGGCGAATTAGAACAGGAGGAGGAAGAGGTACAGAATAACGTGGTTAAGGGAGCAACAGTCCCGAAGGGAAAGTTTATCAAAGGGGGGACTCAGACTCCTCGAGCCCCGTTTCCTCAACCGCCTCGTATTGCAAATGGAGGGAAAACCTATAGACAAATGCCATTGTTCGTAGGAGGAGAAGAATGCTACTACGTTGATCCTCTTACAGGGCAACGAGTGAATAGGGAAGAAGACTGTACCTTAGGAGCAGCCCTGGAAGTAGATCAGAGAGGGCCATACGTAGAAGCCGAAGTAGCTGGATGTCCTACGACCTTTTTGGTGGACACGGGAGCCACTAGATCCACGTTGAGATCAGCGGTAGTCCCAGGTCTGCCGATATCAGGAGAAATGATACAGGTGGTAGGAGTCACAAACAAGAGGATGACGAATCCTCTGACAGAACCAGTGTCAGTAAAGATAGGGAATTACAGTGACGAACATCAGTTTGTGATCTGTGATTCTAGCCCGGTGTGTTTACTAGGAAGAGATCTGTTGTGTAAACTGAATTGCACAATACATTGCACACCTGAAGGAGTAGAAGTGCAGACCAATGATGAAGATGCCGATTTCAAGGTTGTAAATTCGCAGGAATGCGTGGAACTATATCCTACCTTAACAGTGGAGGAGCTTCCACAAGACTTGAGGGAGAAAGTGTCAGCTGAGGTGTGGGATTTTACTGGAGAAGAAATAGGACTGATTAAAGGGGTAGAACCAGTAAAGATCATGGTAAGACCCAATGCCGAGTATCCAAGAACACCACAATATAAATTGACACCGGAGACGATTACCGGAATAAAGCCTGTGATCGAATCCATGATTAAACAGGGAATACTGAAGGAGATCGTGGGTAGTCCATGTAACTCCCCGATTATGGGTTTGCAGAAGCCTAGTGGAAAATACAGAATAGTGCAGGATCTTCGAAAGATTAATAATATTGTTGTCTCATGTTGTCCAGTGGTACCGAATCCATCAGTGATATTATTTCAGATACCGTTCCAAGCTGAATGGTTTACAGTGATAGATTTGTGCCAGGCTTTCTTTTCGATTCCTTTGGACGAAGATAGCCAGTATCTTTTCGCTTTTAAGCTGGAAGATCGCGTTTTAACATGGTGTCGTATCCCTCAGGGGTATACGGAAAGCCCATCGATTTTTAACCAGCTATTAAAGAGAAATCTTGAGAGTCTAGTACTGCCCAAGAACTCAGTTCTAGTCCAGTACATAGACGACCTCCTAGTTGCGTCAGAAACTGAGGAAGCTTGCAGAGTGGACACCATCACCTTGTTAAATCACTTGGCCGAGAACGGGCATAAGGTGTCTCCAAGTAAATTGCAATATTGCCTTACCGAAGTGCAATACTTAGGCCACAGGATTGAAAAGGGAAAACGGAAGGTGTCTCCAGACAGAATAGAGGCGATTATGAAAATGAACGCGCCTACAACACAAAGAGAGGTCAGGATGTTTCTAGGCATGGTCGGTTATTGTCGGCAGTGGATAGCTAACTTTTCACTGAAGGCAAAACCTTTATTACAACTGACGCACAAAGGAGTGAGTGATCCGGTACCATGGGACAAAGACTGTTTGATGGCGTTTTTGCAGCTGAGGGAGGATTTATGTCGCGCCCCGGCTTTGGGAATGCCTGATTACACAAAACCATTTCTGCTTTATTGCTGCGAAAGAGAGGGATGCGCTTTAGCAGTTTTGGCCCAGATTCATGGAGATGCGCGTAGGCCAGTAGCGTATTTTTCGGCTACATTAGATCCAGTAGCCGCAGCGTTGCCCGGATGTCTCAAATCCGTTGCTGCAACGGGTGTCAGCATTGAAAGATCTGAAAGCGTGGTGATGGGACATCAGTTAGTGGTGTACGTACCGCATTCTGTGGAATTGTTAATGACCAGGACTAAGACTCAGCATCTGACGAATAGTAGGCTCACACGCTATGAGCAGGTCATACTGGCTGCCGAGAATGTGACCCTAAAAAGATGCTCCGTCTTGAATCCTGCTACGTTGATGCCACTTCCAAATGATGTGGATGATGAAATTTGTACAGATCATGATTGCCTTGATGTGACTGAACTATGCACCAAACCGAGACCAGATATCGTAGATGAGCCATTGACTGACCCCAATGAAATTTTCTTTGTTGATGGTTCATGCGTAAGAGACGATATTGGTCAGCTGAGAGCAGCTTATGCAGTTTGTACAATTACCAGAGTTGTAGAAGCCGCTTGCCTGGAAGGAGTACACTCCGCTCAGGTGGCTGAAATTGTTGCTTTGACGCGTGCCTGTTTAGCAGGTAACAAAATTCGAGTCACCATATACACCGATAGCCAATATGGTTTCGGGGTAGTTCACGATTACGGGCAGTTATGGTCTCAAAGAGGTTACATGACCTCCTCGGGTTCTCCCATTAGGAATGGAGAATTCGTGAGATTATTGTTAGAGGCATTGCAAGGCCCGACAGCCATTGCAGTAGTCAAATGTGCTGCGCATACAAAAAATATAGATTTTGTGTCACAAGGTAACCGCTATGCGGATGAAGTAGCGCGTTACTGCGCAGAACAAGGATATTCTCACACGGATGTAAAGGTGGGGGGAATCCAAGAAAGAACTGAATTGGCAATGTTGTTAGACACTGTAGATACGTGGGATGAGCTAAGGAGTGTTCAGGAGAATGCACCAGATGATGAGAAAAAGGGCTGGGAAACAGCTGGGTGTATAAAAAGCGAGATGAATTTCTGGATTTCTGCCGATGGGAGAGCAGTTTTACCAAATGAACTTGTTAGTCCAATGGCAAGGAAATTGCATGGATCAGCACACATAGGTAGAGATGCCATGGTGAGAGTATTCAGACAAACATGGTTTAATCCTAAGTTTAGAGTAGCGGCAGAAGCAGTATGTCAACGATGTGCGATCTGTCAGCAACTAAACGTGGGAAAGAGAACACCAGTCACATTGAGTCACATTGGGAGGTCTGGGGGGCCTTTCAATAGGATGCAGCTTGATTTTATAGAAATGCCTAAATGCAACAGACTCAGATACGTTTTAGTGATTGTCTGCATATTTTCTAGATGGGTTGAAGCTTACCCTACACGTAGATGTGATACACTTACAGTAGCAAAATTGTTACTTAGAGAGTTAATACCGAGGTTTGGGGTGCCATCCTCTCTGGAATCGGACAGAGGAACTCATTTCAACAGTGAAATAGTGAAGATGTTGTGCTCAGCTTTGAGTATCGATCAGAAGCTCCATTGCAGTTATCGACCAGAAGCTTCAGGGATTGTAGAGCAAATCAACAGCACAATTAAGTCCAGACTTGCTAAAGTTTGTTCATCAACATCCCTGAGTTGGCCAGACGCACTTCCAGTGGTTCTTATGAGCATACGTAGCACACCAGATAGAAAAACAGGTCTCTCTCCACATGAAGTGCTAATGGGGAGAGCTATGAGATTGCCATCGGTTCCGACTGCAGCGTTATTGAACATCACAGACGACTTGATCTTGGACTACTGCAAGGGACTATCTGATGCCATTAATTCTGTGTCCCTCCAGGTCCAGGCTGCAGAGGTTCCATCAGCACAAGACTTGTGCCATGACCTGAGTCCGGGGGACTGGGTTTTGGTGAAAAAGCATGTCAGGAAGAACTGCTTAGACGTGCGTTGGCGAGGACCATTTCAAGTCATACTTGTTACGAACACTGCAGTGAAGTGTGGAGGCCTGCCAAATTGGATACATGCTTCACACACTCGAAGAGTGCCAACACCTCTAGAAGAAACAGCTCCTCTCTCGGATGAGAATCCAGCGGAAGGCGGAGAAGCTATAGAGGGGGAAAGCCAAGCTGTAGAGGTGATTGAAGAGGCTGAACCTGTGACGGAACAAGTCGATGAGGGACAAGACACTAGTGAGACTGAAGTCGCCTCAGGAGAAGAAAGTAACTGGGAGATTGAATCGGATACCGAACAAGCTGAGAGTGACCAAGAGACAAGTCCCAGAACAAGGAGCAGGAGGACAAGGAGTGACGAAGCTAGTTGGCCAGAGAGAAGAAGGAGGCCAAGCTTGAAAGCACAGCAGGAGAAAACTCTTGTCCCAATCTCTGAAGAGTCAGACCAAGAAGAAGAAACTACAGACTCAGGAACGGAGAGTCCAAGAAGATCGAGAAGGGTACGTGTGCCCTGCAGAAGGTACGCCACCCCAGAGTGGACTTATCTAGCAGATGTCTTGGGGACAGAAATCTGGGAGAGTGAAGAACGTGAAGGTAATCGATCTCGATCCATTTGTGGCAGTGGAGATATGGATGTTGACTCCTGGACTCGAGACTGAGGGATTACTGACTTTCACACTTCCCATACCCCCATATTTGAGTCGGATTAAAAGATTTAGTGCTAAACAGATTACAATTTCCAACCTTTGGTCATCAAATTCCGGAAGAAGAAGAAAAAGTCATTTGTTTCGAACTATTGGAACTTGTCGCGAGAGCTGCAGGTACGAGAATAATTGTTGATGTATAAAGACTTTTTGTATATAAGCTATAAAGAAGAAGATAACCTAGCGCCGAGTGGAAAGAAGAATAAACTTAGGGATTACATTTAGAGGACGGAGAAGGGTTAGGGTTGTCTATTGTTAAACATAAAGAGACATTGTTGCGAAAAAGAGACTTTGTTGATAAAGAGCACTTTACAAACTGAGAAGAAAAGAAAGCAAACCAAAGACTGAACTGAAAAACTTTTTCGCAAAAGAAGGAGTCACGCTGTTTCGACAACATGGAGAACGGCAACCCAAACCGAAAAGCTAAATGTATAATAGGTACACTTATAGCTGTAGTAATTTTTTTCATAATTACAGTAGTGACCATATCATACATAATAGGACATGAAACTGATAAAGAAATAGCAGATGTTAAGCCTGTAACGACTTTAAAACCTGCTCTTGATGGGAAGAAGGAGGAGAGCAATGTTATTCGTGAAAAAGCGTTACTGGCAGATGAAGCTCGTAGATTACATGTAGACGAGTCACAGGGAAATTTTAGGTCAAACGCATATGCTAAACTATTATACGAATATATCGATGCCATGGAGGCCAAAGATTGCTATGTATGTATGCAATTGCTGGCTTCTGTAGATGAGGGCATCCGATATCATCATCTCCCATTGACTTATGGGATAACATGTAGTTTACTGCTTAGTATATTTTATGGTAGAGAAGGATTTGAGTACTACTTTTCAATTTATGATTCGGTACTGCCTGAAGTTCCGAATTATAAACAAATGAATAAGTGGGACTATTACAAAAAGGAGGATAGACTAGCCAAGTTCTTCCTTCCTTGGGATACATTAGATACTTCATACGCACGCAGAAATAATCTGACTTGCAAAGTGTCAGAGATTGAGAAAAAGTTCATAGGACAAGTAGATGACCGATACAGAAGGCAGAAGATTCTAAAAATGTCAGGACAGTGGAAAACTGATTGGACCGAAGAAGAGAAGGCACATAAAAAGAAAGGGAGCAATGGTCCAATAGCATTGGATAGAACGCAGAAGGGAAAGTTATGTTTAACTCGAAGCAAGACATATTATGAGAATGTATTCGTAGGTGAAGTTAATTGCGAACATGCTTTTCGATTAGAGTACTACACGAAAGATTTCATGAAGGAGATGCAAGTGATTCCTAATGTATACTTTGTATGTGGAAGAAATGCCTATGTAAAACTGCCTGACAATTGGTATGGTTCGTGTTACTTGGCAATTGTCTTCCCCAAAATATATCATGCAAAGGATTTAGCGATCATAGAAGGAAAGGCTTCGACAAGAACGAAAAGAGAAGTAGGAGATGCAGAAGTAGTAGGAGACGTATTTGGAGCGATGTTTCCTATGTTAGGTTTAATACTTAACGATGTTAAGATCAGGAGACTAGCTACAGTCGTAGATAGATTGTCTGCAAGTACTGCAAGGTCATTAATGTTAATAGAAGGTGAGATGCAATCGATTAGAGCAATGGTTCTTCCGAATCGACTTGCTCTTGATGTACTATTAGCAAAAGAAGGCGGAGTTTGCAAGGCTTTGAAGGTTCAGGAATGTTGTACTTATATTCCTGATAATTCAAAACCACTTGAGAAGGTCATAAGAAACATTACACAGATTCATCAAGAGATCGAAGATTTGTCAAAAATAAATGTTTGGGAAAAAGTAGGTCATGGAGTAGGAAAGGTTGGAAATTGGTTTGCCAATCTTGGTAAAAGTATTATATGGTATATATTAAAACCTGTATTAATAGTATTAATTTGTATAATCACATTGTTAGGATTTGTGAAACTATATAAATGGTATAGGACGAACCGGTTACAAAGATCTATGAGAGAACAAGAAAGGAGATTAGCTGCTTTACAAGATCAACAGTATAAAAGTTTGAGAGCACTTGAAATGATGAAAAGAGGGAATGATGTAACTAGTTCTGTTTAAAGGTGCTATTCAAATTGCATTTAGTGATGACTCCTAAAAGTCATCAAAGGGGGGAACTGAGAGAGCGCAATTTGAATAAAACGTATATCCGAGTCATATTTAGAAGTATATCGTATAAACGTAGGAATGAAATGTATATCGAACGTGAAGTTGACGCTTGTAGCATAAAGTTAACAGATGTGACCAAAGTAATATAGGAAACATAACTGTATTTACTCTTGAAAATGCATTAGATTTAGAAGGCCCGTATATGTAGTGGGCTAATGTAGAAATGTGTAGAAATGCTTACGAACAGAAGAACGTGCAAAGTAGAATTCATGTACGTGTGTAACTTTAAATGCAGAAACGGCGTGAAATGTAACATGGAGAAATGTGCAGAGAGCATACATATGTAACGATGTAACAAATAAGAATATAAAATTATATTCTACGTAATTTATATTCTATGTAAAAATGTATTCACATACAAGCAAAGGATTTGCTAAATGCGATCATATATAAATGTGTGTTAAAGGTTATATTGTGTAGAAGAAGTTTGTAGGAATGCTAGAAGAGTTTAGGTCATTTGTGATTGTAACCTGACTGACCAAGGGTTCGCAGGAGTGTAGTCCGCTGTTGGTAATTTAGTGGGCTCACAGGAGTCGTGAATAGCCTTCACTTGAATGTGAGAGCCAAAGAGTCTAGTTCTTGTTAGATTTAAGGTGACGAATGTCGGACGAGGTTTATTGTCTAAACATGAGAGGAGACGATTGGAATTTGAGTCTTGTTTTGAAATGACCATTCACAGGACCAAATGAGGTTAAAAGTACAGCCGTAAAGAATAAAAGTTCTGATAAGGTGATAGATTTTGTTCCGAAAGTGTCAAAGGTAAAGTTGAATGAAGTCACCAGCAAGAAGACGAAGATGGCGTCTAAGGAGAAAGGTCAACTTAATGGACGACGCGAAGAGACGAAGCCATGGAAAAAGCTAGAAGATGACCTCACGGGGAAAGTCCGTGGTGGGCGTCGAAGGGGCGTTCCACCCACACTGTGATTGTGTATTTTAGGGACAGCACCCCGGGGAGAAGATAGCGATAGCAAGAGCGAAGGCGCAGATGGCCTGAGAGTTAGGAGCGAGCGCTGAGAAAGATCAGAGCGCAAGGGAGCAGTAGGCCGAGGACCCTTAGGAGAGCGGATGGGTAGGCAGAGAGAGGATACTGCTTCTTAAACTTAAGTTACCTTTAGAGGCTAAGAGAGTTTGAACTTCTTTGGGAGTCAAACTGCTGACACCTTTTTAGGGTTTTAGAAACTTGCGAAGTAGGGATGTCACCTAGTATAGAGTAGGGACAGATTTAACTTGATTATTTTTCTCTTTCTGTAGATGACGCAGAAGAACCACTTCATATCGATGCTTTTCAATTTGTTGATTCTGGAACTGACTTTAATTGTATTTGTTTGTAGACTGAGGTTCTTTAGGGAATATATGTTCCTATTAGTTCCTGTATATTTGATGAATTTGATCCTGAGAGGATTGTATTTGCAACTTTTCTTAATTTTATATTAAACCTTTTAAACTTTATCAGTTGTAAGTGGTTCTTAAGAGTTGCGTCAAGTTAATGGGGTTTATCTAACCTATGCAGGGGCTGTCTTTTACTCAATGACAGATAAAGATCGATCCAAAATTGTCGAATGAGATAAGTTATCAAATTGATCATAAAAGATATTAAAATCTCATTCCCGCACTCATACACCTGGAATGTGCACTATGTTATTTTAGTTAGACACTGTCATTGGGTTTTAAATGCTCAGCAATCGTTTGGCATTGCCTTTTGAAGGGTCAGCAATCATGTGGCATTGTGTTTTAAAGGCTCAGCAATGGTGTGGATTAGATCTCTTTTTTTATCGTTCATTCCAAGTTTTTTCATCTTGTGTCAAGTCTGAACTGCCCCAAACCTTAGTCCTGAGTCCCCTGTTGTTCACCTTGTGCGTCAGTTCTCTGGTGGATGTAGTGGAGAGCTGTGGCTTTGACCCTGTTTTCCTATGCAGATTACAAGCAGATCATCTTTATGCTGCCATCTGCACAGAATCAAGTAAATTCTGATCTTAACCTGGGCTTGAGTTGTGTCTCCCTATGGATAAATAAAAACGCTTTCAAGCTCAATGGGGATACGATAGAGGTCATGATTTTGGGAAAACACATCTTTTTGGGGCCTACAACACTGGCTTGTTTCCACTGGGGGTCTGCTGGCTCCATCTTTGAAGGTTAAAACTTGGCATTTCTGCTATATGCTAAGATATCCATGAAGCCTTAGGTGACCAAGGTGACTGCCACATGTTTTGCTGTCCTTAAGCGGCTGAAAAAAATAATTTAGATGAGCCCCATTTCAGCCCTAGGACTGTGATCCAGGTGGCCCACATTCGATCCAGACTAGATTATGGTAATTTTTTATACTTGGAAATTGACAGGTGAACTGTTCATCGGCTGCAGATAGTACAGAAAGCAGCTCTAGGTTTTTGTACCGGTTTCCAAAATCTGCCTCAGTCTCCCATCTCCTTCATGAACTGCACTGGCTCACAATCTCCAAACTCATAAAATTCAAACCCTTATGCTACATGTTTAAGTCTAAATCTGGATTAGGACCCGACTACATTCAGGACCTGTTGGTGCCCTATCAGCCCACTCGAGCACTGAGATCTTTGAATCTCTCTTTGTTTATTGTCTAGTTTTCGCTTGTCCTGTATGCAAGAGGGTTCCTTTTCCTATTTAGGTCTGTAACTTTGGAATTCCCTTCTAAAGTACTTGAGACCTGGTACTTTTTTACTTGCTTTCTGCAAGGGTTTGAAGACGGCTCTTTTAGCCTGATGTACCTAAAATTCCATACCTTTGCTGCTGTTGTGCCTTAAACCTCTAGGAGTAGCTGTGGCATTACAAATCCTTGAATAAATAAAAAATAAACTCTGAAACCTGGATGGAATCTTTGGGTGGTTGTTATGTGTAGCCACCGCGAGCATACTGTTTCCTCATGCTTGTTCTCAGGCTCGGGGATGTCTTGCTCTTTCACTTATGTACATTCGAAAAGGATTCCATGATCTAACGCTGCATGGGGCATTCCAAGGTTCTAACAACGTCAATCAGTTGCCGGTAGTCCTGGTGAGCGGCGGAGGCATCTGGTCGTGGGTGCAACGCTTCTATGAATAAATTCCTCCTTTTCATCTACAAAGTCTCCAGTTGTCCATACTATAGTGGTCATTCCCCAAACCTTGTGTCTACTCCCTTCATGTTTGCTGAAATTCATTCTTGTTGGTTTTAGAACTCTGTGCACTTTACCACTGCAAATGAGTGCTAAAGCGCTTGTACTCACTGATTAAATCGTGGTAAAATTGGCCTGAACCTGATATTTAATTTACTTATAGATCCATAGTAAATTTGTGCAACATGTACCCAGGACCTGTAAATTACTAGTGGCCTGCAGCACTTACTGTGCCACACACTTAAGTAGCCTTTTAGAACATGTCTCAGGCCTTCTGTTTCAGCCTCTGTGCAGGTTTGAACTTCCATTTCGACCTGGCAAAATACAACTTTTGCCTGGCTTACAACTCCCTTTATAAAGCACATAATTCACCCCTAAGGGAGACCCAAAACAGCCCTCAGGACAGGGTTCAGTGTAATTAAAAAGGTGGACATATTCTTTTTCATTTTACATGTCCTGGAAGTGAAAGATTCCATAGGACACCATTAGGTTAGGTTATTAAATTTAATAAGTAATAGTGTTTGCTTGCGAACAAGTAGAAATGTCATGTTTGTGTCAAAACCCAAGGTGAACGTCTAATCAGTAGTACTTACCTGAGGTATCCAGCAGCAGCGATGCACGATAAGGTTGCTATCACGCCACTTTATAGTCTTCGAAGTGGTCAATGAGTCAAGGCTAATCACCGGCGATCACCTAAGTGAATGAGGGATGGGACAAAATAACATACTGGCCAATAGCTGCCTATCCTTGTCTACAACTGGATTGTCCTCACAATATCTTCCTTTCGTGGTTCGAGGAGATGTTTCCCTGTGCAACTCTGTTGAAGGATAAACCCCAACATACATATTTAGTTCAGTTCTTATACATTACCCCCACCTTACTAGTATCACATTTACGCATGGTAATGTTAATACCTGAATGGATAAACTTTGACTCCTTCTGATAGAAGTATTTCTACAACTGTGAGATCTGGTTTGCATTTTCCCAGCGAATCAGGAAACTCTCACTGATTGCACAAGAACAGTAAAAATGTTTCTTAGGAGTTCTATTTTCAGTTTCCAAAATGCCTAATTAGCATTGTTCAATGTCTATTTAGAGGTTTGCTTTCAGTTTCCTAAAGTGCGTAATTGCATCTCTTTTGAAAGTTTTTCTTTCTCCTAGACACAATGTTTCTAAGTCTCTTTTTTTCTCCTTGGTGCAGTTTTCAATAGTTTTTAAATGCTATGACTCAGCAAGTTCTAGAATGTCTGTACTCATGAGTATGCATGAGCTACAATGGGACGTTCGTTAAATAACTTAACTTGTTTCTCTTTTTCTACTCTCCTACAGATGCTTAACTCATCTGAGGACCACAGGCTGGATCTCTGAGGCTCTGGATGACTGGAACAGGCGCCTGCTCCAGAAGGATGACAACAGGTACATTTTCTGCCGGATCTCTCTGGACACACTGATTATCCAGCTATGGTGTAGCTCACAAATCAAGGTATTTATGCCCTTCTTAGTCCAAAATAGCCACCAAGATTTCAAACTGTCGTGCAGCCAGTTCTAGCAAGTTCTGAAAGGTACAAGTAGGTTCTGGAAGCTTCTAAGAGGTTCCAGGATCTTCAGTTTCTTTTATGCAAGCGTACCCATGATTCTTCCTGGATGCTTTTGCCACAACAGTTTGATTGGCATCGTGCTTAACATATTACTTTCCCTAAGTTCCTTGGTTAGATTTGGGTACAATTCATCAATGACATGATGCATAATTGCTTTATCCCTGTGACCCTGCACTTTATATGCTGGTTGTGCCTGGGGCAATAGATGCCCAGGCTTCGCATCTCCCTTTGTGCATCCAACATGTCGACCCACCTATATTCACACTAGTTGTTTTTCTTTTGGGGTTTTTCAGGGCTAGCTGGGAAGTTGTTTACTGGACGAGCATGACAGATTGGTCTCTAAATAATTGTAATTTAAAATCCTCTCTAATGGTAAACGTAGATTTTAAGTCATAAGTCTGAAAATGCCACTAGTAGAGAGTGGCATTTTCTTGTCCGAACAATTTGGTGCCTGCAGCCTTTGTTCTGTCTCACGTGACTGTGATTAGCATGGCAGTTGGCATTCGTGTATTCCTCCAACACACTGGGGCACAGGGGACTAGTTTCTGGCACTTTGGGCCTTTCTAGGTGCGTGGGGGAGAGCTGTTTTCTGCTGCACTTACATTTTAAAGGTGCTGCCTCAGCACACTCATAGAGAACACCCAGAAGGCCTGCCTTGTGCTTCAGATGCCTGATTTGTACTTCAGAAGACTTCCATGCTTTTAGTAGCCTGCTTTGAACCCTCAAATGACTGCCCTGGAGCCAGAGGACATCCTTGCTGCTTGAACCCTGGACTACCAGAGTGACTACAACAGATAGTTAACTGGCTCAAAATTCTGGGACAATTTCCAGCCAAAAGTGCCCTGAGATTCGTGAGGAGACTTGGACTTGGCTAACAGAGGGTTAAGCACAGGTTAGTTTAATGACTTTTTTCATTCACCTTGACAGGGACTGGGCTGACGCTAGAAATAGGTACACAATACAATTTCTAACAGAAACACTAATGAGATTATAATAAATGATTAAGTGTTTTGGAAAGAAATCCAAAATCTTAAGTGGCAACAGTCAAAAACATTAGTCCCGATATGCACGATGGGCTAAAATCGAGAGAGGAAACAGACTTAAAATATCACTGTATGCATGAAAAAAGTTATTTTGTGATCATTTTCTCATAAGTTTGTGATGAAAAGCTCTCTATTTGGAAATGGAAACTCTAGCATTTGATGTATATGATAGCCATCAAAAAACAGTAGTGCTACCAAGCATGAAGGACTCCAATGTGAGCTGACCTTAAGCTACATATGCCACTGGCTGTGTGCAAATAAACAAAGGAATATTTGTGTACACTATTACATTTGGTAAGCATGTCACATAGGCTAAAATAAGCACATGTACAGCCTAATAATGATAAGATATGATACTGTTTATAGGTAAGCCATAACTGATCAATTGCAGATCAAACTGAAAATACACAAATGGAGAAACAGTTAATTTTTAGAGGGTCACTACAGAGGTAATTTAGACTATGGTCAATAGATTTGATGCAGTCAATCGATTTACATTCATTTAGATTCCCCCTCCCTCAAGCGCCTTGAGACCCTCTGGGTGAGTAGTGCGCTATACAAATTTTGAACTTGAACTTGAACATAGTTATCACTTCATGGGTAGGGAGAGATGAGTTCCACAGCCTGCCAGGGAATATCCTGGATGGATATGTTTTGTAGTACATTATGGGGCAGATTTATGATGCCCTTGCGCCGCAATTGCGTCACTTTATTTGACGCAACTGCGGCGCAAACAATGTGCCCTATTTACAACGTGACGCATCTAGGAGATGCGTCACGTTGTAAAGCCCTGCGCCATAAGGAGTCGTTCCTGTGCAGGGGGGGGGCGTTCCTGCGCAGGAACGACTCCTGAAAGTGGCTGAGTGAAATCTATGAGATTTCACTCAGTCACATTCTGGCCACTGCTGCGTCAAAACCCTGCGCCTGCTTGAAGCAGGCGTAGGTCTTGATGCAGCATTGTGTAGATGGGGCACCCCCGAGCCTTGCTGGAGCTGCGTCGCACTTGCGACGCAACTCTAGCAATGCGCCACATTTCCGGCACAGATGCGTCAAGCATCTGTGCCGTTTTTGCACCATGGTGCGCCGCATCATAAATGCGGCGCACCATGGGTGGCGTAGTTATGGCGCACGTTAACTGGCGCATCCCTCGGGATGCGCCAGTTAACATAAATCTGCCCCTATATATTGTAGTGCTCAACTAATGGTGCGCTGACAGTTTCGCATTAGTTCCTGCTACTGTAGCGTAGGATTCAGTCTGTGGTCCTCTGTGTAGTTTGACCTATCTTGATAAGATTATAAATGCACCATATTGCATATTTCAAACCATTAGAATTCTTAGGGGAAAATATTGCGTTCAAAAGTATTTATTGGTTGTTTCCATAAAATTAAATACAGATACCGAAATCAGACTCAAACAAATTAACGACATGAGAATCAAATAAAAATGAAAGATTACATTGGTGGGAGATATTGAGGTGGTAGCAATACATTCCAAAAAGTGTGTTCCAAGCTCTGTGGTAGTCATCTTTGAGCAGATAGGTGAAGGGGAAAATATTGGATGCCAACTGGATATTAGAAGTACAGAGAACCTATAGATTAGAAGGAGTATTGTCTCCTGAGCTGCGTTGGCAAGTTACCTAAACACATAATGAATGCAGTTTCAAGATTTAGAGCCTTCGTTGTTTCTTGCTGACAAATATGCATTCTCCTTAAATTCAATATTATTTTAATTGTGATCATAATGTTGGCATGCTGATAGAAAATGCCAAGGACAGAAAACAGATAGTGGAAGGAGGCAGACCTACATCAGTCTGTGAGTTAGAGCTTGGTTCCAAATTTTTTCAACAGTCGTGCAGTTGTTGCCAGAAGGGATCATTTGATGGTTACTTTCTTTGATCTTTCTACATGTTAACTAATTCGCATTGCCATAGTATTCTTCCAGTCAACCTCAAATTACTCCCCAGGGAGGCGTTAACGTGATACTCCGCCATAGGCATGGCACATGGTGCCATTTGTTTTCTGACAGCACCACTTCCAACGTGCTGGTAAATAAATGTGGATATTCAGGATGCAATATTTTTGGAAGACGATAGTTTTGTTGCTAATATTCTGATGCACAAACCTTGCTCACATGATGATTTGGCCTATATCTAGAACTGACCATTCCACGCTCTCAGTCAAGTGCACTGTACTGTAATTAGGAGGGCATCATTGCATACAAGGATACAGAGCAGTTATTTTCCATATTTTGTACCCAGTCTGCCCTTCTGAGATATTCGAAGTAAATGGAACCAAGGAGCACTTTCAAGAAGTGATGAAAGTAACGACTGCCTGCTCTTAAAAACGTTTTTACAGCCATTGACAAAGGGAAAGGAGTTCATAGGTGGCCCCTTCCTGTTTGCAAATGGGTTACCATCTACTTGAAGTAGGCGGTAAAATGCGAATGTTTTGTGATCGCATTTCAGTTAAAAAACATTCACACCTACCACTGTGGGTCGCTATTAAGAAGGAACACCCTTAACAAGCCCCTTCCTAATACTGAATCACTAATCCATTTTGCAATTTGCTAATAAGTTATCAAATCGCGATATAGAGTTTTGTACATTCAAAAAGGCTTTTTTGCGCTCGGAAATGGACCGATTCTGCTGATATGCTGAATGAGGCTGTTTGCAACCTCTTAAAAGCTACCTACGTCAGGCCCTACATGTTTAGGGAAAATGACAGAATCAGAGTCAAAGTTACACAACTTCATCAGTCATGGCAGCCTTCTGGCATAAGGCATGTGTAACCTGCACTCTATGCTCTCCCTTTAATAAGCAAATATAATATTACTACAAGCACGTTTTGTTTCCCCCCTCCTTTTTACCTAACACTGCATCAAATAGTGCTGTGCCTCAGAACCACAGCTGTCCTCGTGTAATAGTGCATCAATTACCTCTACTGAATATGGGAGGGGCCAGGCATGTCTCAGGAGGGGAGAAGCCTGGAGAAAGTTATCATGCCTCTTCTCTCCTCAATAACTGTAATAAATAGTGTATCTTACTCTGTCCATCTACATATATGTTAATGCCGTGGCGTATTTGCATTAAGAAATGTACTTAAACTAAACCAGGAGGCAACGGACTAAATCTGTGCAGCAAGGCACAATCACACTAAATTTATGAAAATTGCTTCCCTGCTTAAAGAATGTTACATCCAATCTATGAGGCAGTTACCTGTTTTTCACATGTTGCATTTGCTGTGCTGTGTTATTAAACTTGAATTTGACTTTTGCATTCCAATAATAAATATGCACATCTTTGCTTATTAGTACAATTTATCTTTATAACGTGCTATTGAGGCAAATATATTTTCACTGCTATGGATCAGTATCGCACAGTCGTAGGCCATGTACAGTGTGGGCTGGTCACTCAAAGAGGGTTGGGCACAGGGTCTGGTCCTGAGGCTTACCCCCGCTGTGCAAGGCCAAGGGCAAAGTATTAGAACTGACATGGATGATGTCATCAGTGATGTAACGAATTATGTTATTTGAATATTTCAGACGTCATCAGCATTGTCATTAATTATGTCATTTAATATCTTGTTAGTCATATCATATGTAAGGAAATATGCAGTGTATGATGGCACGAGTTATGGTTAGGCCACCTAAGCATAGCTTAACCCCTTCGAGGCTGATGACGAGCTGGGCTCGTCATGGCGTAGCCCGCTCGCACGCTGATGACGAGCCCAGCTCGTCACGCAAAGTGCGATTTGAGCAATCTCAGCGCAGGAGCAGAATAACGCTAGCGCGCATGAGGTTAAAGACTTCAGTGAGTTTTAGGTTTTATATGAGAGCGAAAGAGTTGTTTATAACATTTGTAATTGCACCTGTCACAAGTGTTCTTTTTGTGCTCCTTGAGGGAGGCGCCATGCACAGCCTTCACTGCTGTGTAACTTGACAGTTCTTGACAACACAAGAATACCTTCTCATGCACATCCTCACTGCACAGAATGAGGAATGTGTGTGCTGCAGAGCATTCTGTCTACATTTTGCCTTTTTTAGGTCGAGGACTGCGTCGGACTGCGTAAGTGGTGGGCAGAGCTCTAAGATTTTATGTTTCTTAGTAAGGGGGCTTGAACCCGCCCCTCTTCTCCATTGGCTGGCCTCATAAATGCTGGCCAGCCATTGGAGGAGAGGGGCGTCACTCCCTTTAAGCCCCGTCTTTTTCGGATTAGGGGTGTGTTTTTTAGGTTCTTTCTATCTGTGACGTCATCCGTAACTCACCAAAAAACACTACCCCGATTCTGAAAATTTCGGAGCTTTGCGGCAGCCATTTCTGCCCGACCACGTCCGGCCCTTGCATCCCAGATGACATTTGGCAAGAAGTGTGGAAGTATCACCAATGGATCTAAGATGTGTATGGCGTCCCCCGAGTCGTGTGCATGGCGTCCCCCGAGTCGGTAAGTTTTCTTCCCTAGCTGCGCTCGTCTTTTTCTTGCTTATAGTTGAGCTTGTCCATGAAACCCTTGCTGCTCTCCCACACTGCACTTTGCCATCATCAGTCGTAGGACCAGCTGCCCGATATAGCGCTATCTTTCACGGCTTAAGCGCTAGCCTGGGCTGTGATCTGTAGGCGGAGTTCAGGGTTGCCTTTCTTTTCTTGAATACAGCTCTTCATGAACCCTCGCTGCTGCTTTTATTGCCTCTGCACTTTGGCATTGTTAGCAGTTGTTTGCTCACACCCTCTTCAAGACGGAAGTGACTCTAGGCCCCTCTGCGGTGCCCCAGGCCTGCGCCTGCTTCTGGCTGATGGAGGGTGTTGTCTTTTCAATGCTCTTTGTTTTTTCAAAGCTCGGAGCAGTTCTCAGCACCAGGAGGTTCCGCAGTTGCTGCTCGAGATTGACAGACTTTGGACCTGTTGGTGAGTAGAGTGACCCCCCCCCCATCTGTGCGAGTTGTGAGATGCTTCTCGGCTGCGAATTATAAACATTGTGAGTTTTATTAATCTTTGTAACTGGTTTAAGTGAGCGCACAATACACGTATTATTGTTATTATCACCTGGCAAAGTTCCCTTTTCCGAGACGCAGTCTCTCTTTTGGTTACATTATTATTTTAGGATAAATGAAATATATTGATTGGTGAAAGCTCTGCCTCCATGTCTCGGTGATTGGATGAGAACATATCAAACCCCATGAAACTGCAATGTTTTTTTATTAAATACACATTACAGAGCCTCTCTCTGATATGACCACCTCATGTGTCCGCGTGAGGCCAGACCCAAATCTAATTCTGAATGACAGTGGAAAGACGGATTACAATTTACTGGGTCCAAACCTTACTGGAAAAAAATCTGTTGTTATTATGCCGAATGCTCCTCTCAAAAGTCAGTGCTATGCCATGTTGTCATCATCAGTGGCCCCGGCGGGTGTGAACCCCACTTCGATGTCCCTCAGGGTGAACAAACCCCCTCAACTATTCTTCTGTTTGTGGCAAACTCAAGACTTCTCTGGTGAATAAGTTACAAAACGCACCGAAATATCCCACCTGTAAATTCATGTTCACACCCACACTCCTGTGTACATAAAAAAATGAGTATTTTGGATTGTTTCGCTGCTCCCTGGCTGTGCTTGCTCTCCTGCCCCCTGGCTGTGCTTGCTTCCCTGCCCCCTGGCTGTGCTTGCGTCCCTGCCCCCTGGCTGTGCTTGCTTCCCTGCCCCCTGGCTGTGATTGCTCCCCTGGCTGTGCTTGCTCCCCTGCCCCCTCACTGTCCTTGCTCCCCTGCCCCCTCGCTATGCTTGTTTCCCTGCCCCCTGGCTGTGCTTGCTTCCCTGCCCCCTGGCTGTGTTTGCTTCCCTGCCCCCTGGCTGTGCTTGCTTCCCTGGCTGTGCTTGCTCCCTTGCCCCCTCGCTGTGCTTGCTTCCCTGCCCCCTCGCTGATCTTGCTTCCCTGCCCCCTGGCTGTGCTTGCTCTCCTGCCCCCTCGCTGTCCTTGGTTCCCTGCACCCTGGCTGTGCTTGCTTCCCTGCCCTCTGGCTGTGCTTGCTCCCCTGCCCCCTGGCTGTGCTCGCTTCCCTGCCCCCTGGCTGTGCTTGCTCCCCTGCCCCCTGGCTGTGCTTGCTCCCGTGGCGGTGCTTGCTCCCCTGCTCCCTCGCTGTGCTAGCTCCTCTTGCTGTGCTTGCTCCCCTGCCCCCTGGCTGTGCTTGCTTCCCTGTCAGTGCTTGCTCCCCTGCCCCCTCGCTGTGCTTGCTTCCCTGCCCCCTTGCTGATCTTGCTTCCCTGCCCCCTGGCTGTGCTTGCTTCCCTGGCTGTGCTTGCTCCCCTGCCCCCTCGCTGTGCTTGCTTCCCTGCCCCCTCACTGATCTTGCTTCCCTGCCCCCTGGCTGTGCTTGCTCTCCTGCCCCCTGGCTGTCCTTGGTTCCCTGCCCCCTGGCTGTGCTTGCTCCCCTGCCCCCTGGCTGTGCTCGCTTCCCTGCCCCCTGGCTGTGCTTGCTCCCCTGGCTGTGCTTGCTCCCCTGCCCCCTGGCTGTGCTTGCTCCCGTGGCGGTGCTTGCTCCCCTGCTCCCTTGCTGTGCTTGCTCCCCTTGCTGTGCTTGCTCCCCTGCCCCTGGCTGTGCTTGCTTCCCTGCCCCCTGGCTGTGCTTGCTTCCCTGCCCCCTGGCTGTGATTGCTCCCCTGGCTGTGCTTGCTCCCCTGCCCCCTCACTGTCCTTGCTCCCCTGCCCCCTCGCTATGCTTGTTTCCCTGCCCCCTGGCTGTGCTTGCTTCCCTGCCCCCTGGCTGTGTTTGCTTCCCTGCCCCCTGGCTGTGCTTGCTTCCCTGGCTGTGCTTGCTCCCTTGCCCCCTCGCTGTGCTTGCTTCCCTGCCCCCTCGCTGATCTTGCTTCCCTGCCCCCTGGCTGTGCTTGCTCTCCTGCCCCCTCGCTGTCCTTGGTTCCCTGCACCCTGGCTGTGCTTGCTTCCCTGCCCTCTGGCTGTGCTTGCTCCCCTGCCCCCTGGCTGTGCTCGCTTCCCTGCCCCCTGGCTGTGCTTGCTCCCCTGCCCCCTGGCTGTGCTTGCTCCCGTGGCGGTGCTTGCTCCCCTGCTCCCTCGCTGTGCTAGCTCCTCTTGCTGTGCTTGCTCCCCTGCCCCCTGGCTGTGCTTGCTTCCCTGTCAGTGCTTGCTCCCCTGCCCCCTCGCTGTGCTTGCTTCCCTGCCCCCTTGCTGATCTTGCTTCCCTGCCCCCTGGATGTGCTTGCTTCCCTGGCTGTGCTTGCTCCCCTGCCCCCTCGCTGTGCTTGCTTCCCTGCCCCCTCACTGATCTTGCTTCCCTGCCCCCTGGCTGTGTTTGCTCTCCTGCCCCCTGGCTGTCCTTGGTTCCCTGCCCCCTGGCTGTGCTTGCTCCCCTGCCCCCTGGCTGTGCTCGCTTCCCTGCCCCCTGGCTGTGCTTGCTCCCCTGGCTGTGCTTGCTCCCCTGCCCCCTGGCTGTGCTTGCTCCCGTGGCGGTGCTTGCTCCCCTGCTCCCTCGCTGTGCTTGCTCCCCTTGCTGTGCTTGCTCCCCTGCCCCTGGCTGTGCTTGCTTCCCTGCCCCCTGGCTGTGCTTGCTTCCCTGCCCCCTGGCTGTGATTGCTTCCCTGCCCCCTGGCGGTGCTTGCTCCCCTGGCTGTGCTTGCTTCCCTGCCCCTTAGCTGTGCTTGCCATCCTGCCCCCTCGCTGTGCTTGCTTGCCTGCCCCCTGGCTGTGCTTGATTCCCTGCCCCCTGGCTGTGCTTGCTTCTCTGCCCCTTGGCTGTGCTTTCTTCCCTGCCCCCTGGCTGTGCTTGCTCCCCTGGCTGTGCTTGCTCCCCTGCCCCCTGGCTGTGCTTGCTTCCCTGCCACCTCGCTGTGCTTGCTTCCCTGCCCCTTGGCTGTGCTTGCTCCCCTGCCCCCTGGCTGTGCTGGCTCCCCTGCCCCCTGGCTGTGCTTGCTCCCCTGCCCCCCGGTTCCCCTGCGCCCTCGCTGTGCTTGCTTCCCTGCGCCCTCGCTGTGCTTGCTTCCCTGCACCCTCGCTGTGCTTGCTTCCCTGCCCCCGGCTATTCTTGCTTCCCTGCCCCGTCGCTGTGTTTGCTTCCCTGCCCCCTCGCTGTGCTTGCTCTCCTGTGTGTGTATGTAGCTCTGGGTGTGTATGTGGCTCTGGGTGTGTGTGTTACTCTGGGTGTGTGTGTGGCTCTGGGTGTGTGTGGGGCTCTGTGTGTGTGGGGCTCTGTGTGTGTGGGGCTCTGTGTTTGTGGGGCTATGTGTGTGTGTGTGGGGCTCTGTGTGTGTGTGGGGCTCTGTTTGTGTGGGGCTCTGTTTGTGTGGGGCTCTGTGTGTGTGTAGGGGCTCTGTGTGTGGGGCTGTGTGTGTGTGGCTGAGTGTGTTTGGCTATGTGTGTGTGTGTGGTTCTGTGTGTGTGTGTGTGTGTGTGTGTGCGTGTGGGTGTGTGTGTGTGTGTTTGTGTGTGTGGCTCTGTGTGTGTGTCTGTGGCTCTGTATGTGTGTGTGGGTGGCTTTGTGTGTGTGGCGCTGTGTGGGTGTAAATTCAATATGTCATGCATTTACGAGCTATTAAGCTATTGGCATTGTAAATGACAATGCCATTTATTTAACGATTAAGCTATTGGCAATGTAAATGACAATGCCATTTATTTATGATTTAAAAAAAAAAGAAATGTCATGAGCAATGCCAATAGCTCTACCTTTAATAATGCCGAGACCATTACATTGTAAATGCTTGTTTAAATTTGGGGTAGATATATGCAAAATTAGCAAAACTGGGTGAAATTGCCCGAACTTTTACATCGATTTATGACACTAGCACAGGAAGACGGGTGAATAACTGAAGCAATAAAACGTGCCTTATCCTGCCATGTGAAGCCCAGGTATGTCAGGGAATATGTTTAGCGATGCGGGAAGATACATTGAGGGGAGGTATAGCAAGGGCGGGTCATTCCCTTCATTCCACCAGGCTTTTCCCTGGTGGGCTGGACCCCCTGGATATCGGCTTTAGGGCATGTAGGGCACTCCATGCCCTAAAGCCGCTTCCCAGCTCCCCAAGGTAAATTGCAGCAGTCACAGGAAGTCTTCAAGAGAGAAGGCGAGGGAGGGGGAAAGTGCAGAGAAGGAGGTAAAGGGAAGGTAGAGAGAAAGTGATCACAGAGAGAGGAGAGAGAGAGAGGAGAGTGTAAGAATAGATGGATGGATAGAGATTGCACAAGGAGATGATGGCAGACGGGCTAGTTTGACCATGTATTAGCTGTTCAGGAAGCAATATCTCGTCTTGCTTCTTCCCAAGTAGCTGGCAATCTTGTGAGAATATGAGGAAAGAAGCAGCTGTTGGGTCACCAAAACAAGGTCCGCTTGACCTTTACATGCCGCCCCCTGATGAGCCCCCTGATAAGCAGCCGCACTGGGCTGCTGTTTACCTAAGATAGAACCAACTTTCAGAAAAATGTTAAATAAAAGGGCAAGCTTTTATTTATACACTAACTGAAGTAACATAAAAGAAACAAATAGGGTGTCTTGCTCCACTGAACTTTAAGAACGAATCCATTTTTTTAAGACAAAAACGAATTCATTTTTTTAAGACATTTTGCAACAAATGTGTAAACATGAGATACAGTTGCTATAAAAATCCAAAACGTGTATTTCATCCACAGTGCATTGAGAAGTATTTTTAAAAGTGGTAGTTTAAAAAAACAGGAACATAGAAACATTCATGGCACTTCTAACCTTGACAACAATGCCAATAGTCAACCATGAGGCAAGTTAGTTCTCATGTGGACCCCATTCTAATGTATTAAATCAAACACAAGATAAGCTTGTGTTCACATCACACCCTGAGCTAATGTATTTCAAGGTGCTCTGCTCTTATAAGTGACATAAAACCATAGCCTTCCATCACATAATTTGGTCGAGTGGAGATGCCAGGATTGTTCAAAGGTTTTCCAGTTTCACATTGCTCAATTCTGTTTCATTCCAATTCAGTAATCATATCGATTCTACACTTGACTCTCCCACGGTGGCGTTAGCTAGCAAGGTGCAGTAGAGGGATGTCGAATTCAGATGCAGCATATCACAATATTGTCAAATCTATCGCTCTTCTAGAAATGAGGGGCTTTTTGGGGGGGCAGTATGACTGAAACTTCAACATAACCCCATGACTCACTGTCCACACCATGTAAATGTATTACTTCCCCTACACCCACCTTACACGCCTCCCTCCCCCCCAAATCCCCACTACCACACTACTGGCATCAATACAGCCTCCAGGCCCACCACACACCCTAAATGTTTGTCCCCTGTCTGCGAGTACCAATGAGTTGGAGTCTATGGAAAACGAGATAAAATGAGTATTTTGCAGGCATGCAATGCTGATTTAGCCAATATGCCAGGACACCACGCCTGCTTTCTCTCTGACAGTAACTTGGATATGTTCCTGCATACTTGTGTTTCTTGCCTATGTGATTCCAAACGGCCCATCTGCAGAGCAACTAGAATTAGTTAGGCCCATCCGTTCCTAGATATGTAGATCATCTCCAGCCTCGGTTAATATGCATGGAATTCTTTTCTTGTTTTTGATACCTGAGGCATTTTATATTGTTTTCATGTTCTTGCTCTCATGTTTTTAATTATAAATATACCAGAATGACACATGTGTTGCTCAATAGAAGACTTGGCTTCCCTGCATTTTATTGAACTAATTTTATTTTGGCTCACTGATTGATTTCAATAAAGGCTTGGTTCAACTTTTGAGAACCGCAAAAAATGAGCCAGGCCTGTCACAACAGTGGTTCACAATGAAGCAGGATGAAGTTTGTAATTGAACATTTGTAATCTGATCTAAAGATCAGATTACAAATGTATGATTGAGGACAGAAGGTGAAAGGAAAGCAAACATTTAATTGTGAATCATACTTAGTAATGCGTGGCACCTTACAATTGAAAATCTGGGACCGAGACAGGACCAACATGGAGAAATTGGAGAAATTAAGACTGTGAAAAGTGGAGTATTAGCTAGGTTGGATGGAAGTCCACCACAAGTAATAATGCCACTATTCTTATTAGGTTCAGTAAAGGTGCAACTTAAACCTGAGCTCAACCTATGGTAGATAAGGCAGAGAGCAGACAGGCACAACTTATTGAAAAAAACCTCTCCAATTTATAAACATAAAGATTTTTTTAATTAACAAAATGACACTAAAATGACAAAAATCCAATAAGGGGAATCAGTGACATAAACGGTTAGACCTTTTTTCATAAATGTAGTGCTAAAATGCTCAAAGCTCCAACCGCTGGCAACTCTTCCCATTAGACTCGTACAAGGGTATGGTTTAAGGCTAACCGTGATGGTGCGGGGGGGGGGTCAGAATTTGTTCTGCCTCAGTCCTGGTCAGAAATTTACCTTCAACTCTTAGAAAATTTCAGAGAAGGGATAGTCTCCCGCAGAGCAAGGGTGTAGGCTGGATCTGAAAATGGGCTTGTTGACTACAGGTTGGTAAAAGACATGGTCTCAGTGAAGTCGTCGACGAAGGCAGGAAAAGCTCTGAGTAGGAAAGGTGTGGGGTTCTCATCCAGTAAGTCATCAATGTCGATCGGATGCTGCTTGGCATCAGACTCAGAAAAGATTTCTATCTTTGGACCAAAACTCTTTTCTGTAAGTCGGATATCCTTAGAGGGGCAAAGCTGCAGACCCTAGCAGAAGATCGTTCAACATCGTCCAATCGCCGAATGGTGAAAATAATTTGTTGCTGTGGCGAAGAAAGTATCAGGAACTGCATCAAAGTGAGACCCACTGGCAGTGCGCCCTCAGTTGCTGGGCACGCAGGTCCCTCAACAGTGCTCCATAGTTAGCAAACATTTCTTAGTCCCAAGTTCTTACGTTTAGTTAGGAGGTACAATCTGACATCAGCACAAGGGTTTCACAACTTTAGGAACAGCACTTGGGGGTCAAGACTCACTCCCACAAAAGCCACTAGCAGGGTCCATGGAAGGCCTACTTGAAAATGATCCACTGGGCTGGTCTAAGGAAATGGGCTTCTTGTAGCTTTGCTTTTGTTTCCCCGTAGCTTAACAGGAGGTCAGCCAACTGACCCTGGAGTTCACTTCTTTGTCCTGAGTAGAAGTGGAGGCAGGACTGCCCCTTAGGGGATCACTGAAATAATATCTACAGCCAAAATATCGAGTTGCCATAATATCGATGCCAAAATATCGAGGGACATAATATCGACTTTCTATCTTCACTAAGGTAAGTACAAAAATATCGAGTTTAAAATATCGAGTGTTAAAAATATAGACTGTCAAAATATCGTTTTTTTAATGTCTTTAAAATAAGTTAAAACTGTTATAATATTAAATATATTTAATATAAACATAGTTAAAATTATTAAATAAATGTAACATTATTACATAATTAATGTAACTTTAAAAATTAATAATAATAGTACATATATATATTTAAATACATGTTATTAATAAAACATATAGATTATATTTACCATAGCATAGCAAAAGGTTTAAATTTAATGTAACCACTCCAGTGGGTGCTACATTAAAGAGATCATTGGATAGCGTAGGGGTAAAAATTACTATTCCCATTCCAGTGGGTGCAACAGTAGGGAAAGCGTTGGATAGCGTAGGGGTAAAAATTACTATTCCCACTCCAAAGAGTGCAACAGTAGGGAAAGCGCTGGATAGCGTAGGGGTAAAAATTACTATTCCCACTACAGTGGGTGCTACAGTAGGGAAAGCGTTGGATAGTGTAGGGGTAAAAATTACTATTTCCACTCCAGTGGGTGCTACAGTATGGAAAGCGTTGCATAGCGTAGGGGTAAAAATTACTATTCCTACTCCAGTGGGTGCAACAGTAGGGAAAGCGTTGGATAGCGTAGGGGTAAACATTACTATTCCCACTCCAGTGGGTGCTACAATAGGGAAAGCGTTGGATAGCGTAGAGGTAAAAATTACTATTCCCACTCCAGTGGGTGCAACAGTAGGGAAAGCGTTGGATAGCGTAGGGGTAAAAATTACTATTCCCACTCCAGTGGGTGCTACAGTAGGGAAAGCGTTGGATAGCGTAGGGGTAAAAATTACTATTCCCACTCCAGTGGGTGCAACAGTAGGGAAAGCGTTGGATAGCGTAGGGGTAAAAATTACTATTCCCACTCCAGTGGGTGCTACAGTAGGGAAAGCGTTGGATAGCGTAGGGGTGAAAATTACTATTCCCACTCCAGTGGGTGCAACAGTAGGGAAAGCGTTGGATAGCGTAGGGGTAAAAATTACTATTCCAAATCCAGTGGGTGCAACAGTAGGGAAAGCGTTGGATAGTGTAGGCGTGAAAATTACTATTCCCAATTTATTATTGTAAATTAATTACCAATTATATTTTAATTATTTACCAATTAATAATTATTTAAAACTATAAATATTTTACATAATTATTTATTTAAAATTATATTACTTCCCACCCTATTCTCCTATAAACACACAACCCGCTACAGAAAATAAATTACAAAAATGTAATTATTTATCAATTATTTATTTTTAATTAATTACCAATTATATTTTCATTAATTACCAATTATTATTTAATTAACAATTAGATTACATTTACATAATTAATTAATTTTAATTAAATTACTTCCCACCCTATTCCCCTGTAAACACACAACCCGCTACAGAAAATCAATTACTAAAAATTAATTATTTATCAATTATTCATTTTAAATTAATTAACAATTATGTTTTAATTAATTACCAATTATTATTTAATTAACAATTAGATTAAATTTACATAATTAATTATTTATAATTAAATTACCTCCCACCCTATTCCCCTATAAACCCACAACCCGCTACAGATTTATATTACACAAATATTATTAAATATTAGTAGTAAAGCTTTATTTCGATATAGAAACATATCATAAAAGCAAAACATGACAGCATAAAAACAATAGTCGAAACAAAGCAATTTACAATTCATATTACCCTTAAAACATTCATATTTACATGAGAAAAACATACAATTTATAAAATGAAAAGGGACACTCTACTGTATCATCAGTTTTTTAGCAGATCTTATGCGCCAAACCCAGCCTAGGAATTTAGCCAAACAAATAGCAAAAAAGGGTCTTGTATCTGAGAGCAGTATTCATATAGCTTCCAGATGTGAGCGAGTTCCCAGGCTCCTACAAAGAGGCTTCAACCACCTCCGTCTAGGGGCCATATAAACTTGACACTCAAATAGAAAGTGTGCAACAGATTCAATTTTTAACTCGCAGAATGGCCAATGCGGTACAGTTTGCAATGGTGGTTTCCAGGTAGAGGTAAACTGACATAAAGGTAAGACCACAACCCTGAATTTAAAATATAATGCCCTGTCATGTGAACTGTGAATCAAATCCAAGTATGGTTCTCTGGAGGGGATATCTTTAACCATCAAGAAATTGGCAACAGATTTTGGGTGATTTGATTCCAAGTCTCTCATTATCCACCCAAGACCAGTAAGCCTTCTTCAGTTCTTGTTTGGGAGGTGCTGTTTTATTTTCCCACGCAGCTCCTAGACCGAGCTTGTACAATGCCCTCTTAACCTCTCTGAGCCAGGCGATCTTATGCCAGCCAGGTAAGGACAGTACATCTTTTAGGGCGTCTGCATAGCTGTGGAGCTCGGGGACGTTCCAGATTCTAGACCATAGTAGTAAGGGGCGTAATTTAGCTTGCTCGCAGATTGGGCGAGTACCAGCGTCAAGCAAGATGGGGATTGTGGGGGTGCTCTGGGGTAACCTCATCAGGTCTTTCTGAAACTTATTTTCTAGGTGGGCCAAAGTATCCACTCTCTGGGTACCCCAAAGTTCTGCACCATACAGTGCTGCACTCACAACCCTACCCCTGTAAATATCAAGAAGTGCCCCAATAGGTTTTATGGAGGAAGCACGCTGCTCTTTAAGTAAAGCGCCAACAACCCTCTTGTGGGTTAGAAACACTTTTTGGTGATGGGCCTTCCAGCTCATACTATCACAAAGACGTATGCCTAGATAGTCAAATTCTCTGACCCGTTCTAATGTAACAGAGTCTAGAGTGGGGGGTTTAACAGATTTCTTAGGGGGGTTGAGGACAAGAAATTTGGTCTTGCCAATATTTATGGCCAGTTCCTTGGTGTCACAGAAGGCCTTAAAGCTGGAAAGTAGTGACTGTATGCCTGCAGGTGATTTCGAAATCAGAAGGGTGTCATCCGCAAACAGGAGCGTCGGGATTTTCCTTCCAGCCAGGGATGGTGCATCTGCAGGATGTTGAAGAAGGTGCTCCACCACTCCATTGACGTAAAGCGAAAACAGAGTGGGGGCAAGCACGCACCCCTGGCGGACGCCCCTGTCTACTGGAATACACAGGGTTTTTTAGCCCTGGGCACACCATCTGATTTGGGCAAAGTTGTTTTCATGAAATTTTATCAGCAAGGCCAACAAGTAGGGAGGTAGACCTAACTCGTCGAGGACCTTCCACAATAATGCTCTTGGAACCAGGTCGAAGGCTGTTTTTAAGTCTATGAAGACTAAGTATAAACTGCCCCCTCCTAGCACCACTACCTTCCAATAGAGCATTAGAAGGCGGAATGTCTGCTCGACGGTGCCTGTCCCTGATCTAAAACCCGCTTGGAAATCAGACAATATCTGATTTTCTTCCACCCACTCCAGAATCCTGCCCAATACCACTTTCCCCGCTACCTTTTGCGTTGAATCCAGCAAACTGATGGGGCGGTAATTAGCTGGGTCTTCCCTGCTACCTTTCTTGAAAATGGGGACTACTTCAGCCCCCCTCCAAGAGTCAGGGAAAGACCCCCCCAACATAACCTCATTAAGAAGAGCAGCAATTAATCTGCTCCAGAATGGGGGATTATTTTTTATCAGGTCGCCCGGGATCCCATCAGGGCCTGCCGCTTTGTTAGAAACAGTACACCTGATTGCCTTCTCTACTTCCAAGGTGGTAAATGGGACTTCATTTGGTGGGAGATCTGTGGAGCTGAGCCTTGGGAGCGGGTCTGGTTTCAGAGGCCCTGTATGAGCCGAATACAATTTCGAAAAGTGGGCAAACCAGGCAACACCAGGGATATTACAAGTCAGTTGTTGATCAATGGGCTTGTCTCTCGATCTTAGCAAGTCCCAGAACCCCTTAGCATCTTTCCTTGTGCTCGCCTCCGTTAGGTCGCGCCAAAAATTGAGATCATATGTCCGCTTAGCCTCAGTCACAGTTTTCCTATAAAGTTGCCTTGCAGACCTGATGGTAGCTTGGT
The DNA here is from genome assembly GCF_964263255.1 of Lissotriton vulgaris. Taxonomy (NCBI): domain Eukaryota; kingdom Metazoa; phylum Chordata; class Amphibia; order Caudata; family Salamandridae; genus Lissotriton; species Lissotriton vulgaris. Next base: position 499,277,243 of record NC_141695.1, read on the forward strand.
CTTTTCCTTTTACTGCAGCAACAAGATTACCCTTAGCAAGTCGACATTTGGCTGTGAACCACTTTTCACTTGTTCTCAGGGTCCCCTTTGAAGCAGTTCTGGGGCTGTGTTTGGGAATGATGAACAGCCCACTTAGTGCCGTTACAGTCTCCGTAAATAGCGATAAAAACATCTTACTATCGCTATTAGTGCTGTCAAGCCTAGATTCAGCCTTTAATAAGATGGTTTCAGCATGTGACATCCTAACCTCATCCGCTGAGACTCTTGCCCATTTAAGACGTCTGCCACAGTTTGAGGGAAGAATCTCATGTGAAGCTTTCCATAACTGGTTGGTAGTTTCTTGAGACCCAGATTGCCAGGGGGCAGAGATGGTTAAAGCGAGAGGGTTGTGGTCGCTGTCACAGGTCTCTATAACCTCCATGTCTTGGTGATATGGCCAGAGGTTATAGTTGAGCATAACAAAGTCAATTCTGGATGAGTGGCCCGTCCTATTGTATGTATGGGCACCCATAGGATCTGATTTGGAACGCCCATTCGTTGCTCTCAAGTTATACTCCATGCAAAGAGCATTTATATCGATCGCCTTTTGTGTCCATTTAGGGATCGGTTCAAGGTTCAAAATAGGGATGCCCCTCCTGTTGTCCTCCTCGTTGGTATCCAGAATGTCTTCTTTGGCTAAGGGCTCAAAGCAGCAGTTAAAATCGCCTGCCAGCAGGACGAGGGAGTTGGCGTCACAGGCAGAGAGGTTGTTACTTAAGCCTAAAGAGTTTAGAGATCCTCCGTTCCTGTTGCCCCTTAAGTAAAGATTAAATAGTTCTAGTTTCCTTCCTCCTCTATAATGCAGTGTTAGCCATTGAAGGTCAGGTGTCTCGGTGGTCCTTTGTGAAACACTGAGGTCTAGTGCAATGTTGATCCAGATAAGAAGACCGCCGGAAGGACGTCCTTTAGAACCTTGGTGACATACAGCCGGTACATAGAAGGTCGAAAACCCCACTCTGTGTCTAGGTTCCTGGCACCATGTTTCCTGTAGCAAGCAAATGTCATAGGGTGCCAGGAAGATATTCCATTCCGGGTTGTCAAAGTTTCGTGCAAGGCCAGCCACATTCCAGCATAAGACCCTCAATGAAGAATCGCTTGGAGAGGCAGCACTATCAGGCAGGTCGATCTCCATGGGATTAGATTGTACAGGAAGAGGGGAGATCGAACAGGGGCTATCTGGCCTCGTTTCCACTCTTTTGCAATCTAAAAGATCCATTTTGGTTGGTTCCATGGCCCGGGGCAGGAGAGTCAGAAGCCCGGCTTGGCTTGTTTGAGGGCCGTTGGTTGGATTTCCAACTATGTCTGTAACCTGTGGAGACGATACTTTTACTAGTTGTGGGCATGCTGGGAACATAGAAAGTCAATCGACCTCCTCCAGGCCTCCATATCTATTGTAGGTTGATAGGCCATTCCAGTGCAAAAGAGTATTCTTTTGCCTCGTGGGATGGGTGTTCCATGGATGGTGCTGCACCAAGGACCAGTTATCCACTTGGGTATGCACTTGGCGTGGGGGATAGAAATAGGATAGCGGCCTTGGTATAACTAAGGAATCTTCGCTAGTTGGCCAGGAACAGATATGGTGCGCTGTGTGTGGGTCTTCGAAAGTTACAACTACACAGTCCCCTTGCTTAGATTTCTTGGTTGGGCCCACCCAGGGTATTCTACGGACCATCATCACTCGGCTTCTGTTGCCATTGGGAATCGGTCTATTGACGTTAAGCCAGTGCATAGTTTTGTTTTTCAATGACCAGTGGTTTTCGTGTTGGTCAGTGCCGATCACAGGGACACCTGTCAACACGACCACGTAGTCATTGGCCTCAGGAGGAAGATCTATATAACCTCCTCTAAAATTTTCTTTTGGGCGAGAACCCTGAGTTTCGGCAGAAAGGGGTCTGGAGGGTGCTACCAAGTTTGGGTTTGCTTTTTCAGGCTTAGAGTTCCGTGTGTGAATCTGCGGTTTTGTGGCCTGAGGTTTAGCGGTTATGGAAACTTGATCCACAGCCACAGTCCTCGGCTTAGGAACAGGCCTTACAGCAACAGGTACTGGTGGGGGGTGCTGCTCAGCTTGCAAAACAGGTGCTGGCGAATGTGGGTCAGATAAGGATACGCCCTGGTTTTCGAGACTTCTCAGGCCAAGAGTGGCTAGAGCAATAATGCTCTTCTCCATCTCGAGTAGATTGTTTTCAATCCTAGACAATCTTAAATCGAGTGGTGAGAGAAGTTTTTTTAATGTTTCCCAGACTTGATCTATAAATTCCTTATCATTCCTTCCCTGATCCTGTACCTGTGCCCCCCCATTGTCTTCTGGGGTTGTGTTGGCTGGACCCTCTCCCATACTTTGGCATACTGACTGCGTGTTCGGGGAACCCTCAGGTAAAACATAACATGCCTGAGCGTTGGTCATTGTGAGCTGGTGGGAGACTGCCACCTTTGCCTTTTTACGAGAATAAGCTGAGCGTGATTGGCGTTTTCTTTTGGGTTGTGCACCACTAACACGGGAAGTAGTTGGGAATACTTGGGAAGGGGGATTAAGGGTGGGGGTCTGGACGTGAGAAGGTGCAGGGAAACTTAGCTCTTCTGTAATACGTGGTTGTTCTAAGGGCGAAGTGAGGTTGGAAGTAATCGGGGGCTGGTGTAAATCAACCTGAGTGGTAATACTATTTGGGTTGGCGGAGCGTGTTGGCGTGACAGCAGAGGCTATATGTCCTAGGGATGATTTTTTCGAAAGGGCAATTACCTCAGACAGCCTACGTGCAGCTACCAATTCTAGGGATACCCGGGTTTGAAGTTTGGATATTTCTTCATCAATGGCTATATTTGTGCGGGTGATGAAGTCGTCCATAGGACCACAGATTTGTGAACCACCTTTGGAGGCTTTGCTACGTGTCATCCTTGTACTCATTGTGCTTACGATGTTATCTGGATCGTCTAATTAGGGATCCATAGTTTAAACTAACCTGTCTCAGCACGGTGATACAATAACAAGCAGGTTAGGAGCAATAAGGGAGGTGGGCCAGGGCCGTCCTCTGCCGTCCTCGAACGGCCTCAAACGGCCCGCTCTTTGCCCGGTCTTCGCCCCGGAGCTTGCCCCGCGCGCGTCCCGCGTGCGCGTTGCTGTGGCTGCTTATCAGAGAGTGGAAGAGGAGGAGGGGGCGGGAAGAGGACCAGCTGCGGCCGATCAGCGCCGCTGAGCACGCTGGTCCTCGCAGTCCCGCCTCTGTTCCTGGGGTCAGCTGCAAAGTCCCTCGGAGCGCGTTGGTGCCCTGGTGCACGAGTAGAGACCCAGGTGGTGGCTCTTGACAAAGTCTCTTGCCTACGAGCGGCACCCGCGAAGCGGGGGCCGCGAGGCGTGGCAAAGTGGCCAGAAAGGCGTACAGGAAAGCAGGCGAAGCACCCACAACAAGGTCAGTGGTGAATAAATATTAATAACTCACCTTATTTTCAATATTTTTGTTGTCTATATTTTATCTAGTCTATATTATGTCTAGTCTATATTTTTGATTCGATATTTTGGCTATTCTAGTCGATATTTTTGTTGTCTATATTTTGTCTAGTCTATATTTTGTCCAGTCTATATTTTTTACTCGATATTTTGTCCAATCGATATTTTGGAATCGATATTATGTCTGTTTACCCCCCTTAGGGTCACCTCAGAGATCTCAACAGCAGGTGTACTCCTTTCCACAAATCCATTAGTATTCTGGGTGGGATACCACATTTATGTCTGATACTAGTCTGTGGGTGAAGGTGATTCCTGGCCCCTCCATGGCCAATAGAAAAGGTTTCCAGCTGGAACTCTACCTACCTTTGCAGCACTTCCTGATTGCTTTACTGCAACCAATTCCACAGTGCCTTTCTCTACCTAAAATCAAGATGGTAGAACCTTTCGTCCATTCTGCAAAATTCCTATCCCCATCCTATTGCTGTGGCCAAGAACATGAGTAACACTTTCTCTGTTGTCACTGAAAACTGGTTCTGGCGTCAGCTCAATTTCTACTGGGATTAGTGCCTTGCTGGCTAGAAGGACAAAAGAGAAGAAGAGGGGCCAAGAGCAGGTGTTAACTACATCTGTCTGTGACAGGGTAGGCCTCTTTAAGGAAGATAAAAAAGGTAATTAAGAAATGTTGGTACTGGGCACTGCCCATATGATCATCCTGTCAGAGGAACAGAACACCTCTCTACACCCAAGGCCTTGTCTCAGCTCTGGGAAAAAGTTCACACCTCATCAAGGAGATATTCACTTCCTGGGTTTTAGTTAGAAGCTTATGCAAATGGGCTTCTAGAATGTTAGGCAAACAAAATTAGATTTTTAAAAAGTACCTTTTGTAAAATATTTAGTGAATTTGACTATACCAATAAATTGGATGTTTATTAAATATTTCAAAAAGTCTAAGAATAAACTGGTTCATAGGTAATGAATATGCATTTAATTTTAATATGAATTTCCGATCCAATGCTTTCATATGGAACAGCTACTCCTGCTACAGTGGAAATATCCTTTGGATGCGTGCTACTGGAAGGAAATCTTTTACAGTAAACATTTACATGTCATACTTTTAAATACCAAGCACCCTGCCTTATTGGGTATTAATGCCTATGTGAGAGTGACTTATAAATGCTTAAAAGGAGGATTTAGGTCTGTCAAAAGGGGTTATTTTGACATTTTTAATTTTCAGTTATAAAACTTGACTGAAGGGCTATAGTAGTAGGCCTGCAGTAATCTTTGCATCATCACCCTGGTGGTGGCAACATGTGTGTTGCAGTCTACTGGTGACATTTATCTTACAGGCCCAGGGTGCACTTTGTACCATATACTTACGACTTACAGGTAAGTTAAATATGCTAATTTGATGATTTCCAATTTTGGACAGATGTGTCTAAGTGTGCAGAGTCAAAAAAGCAACAATAAAATCTGCAGAAAAATGGGGGTGATCAAGCAAAAAGGAGCATTTCTCTACAAAGGCCCCTGAGCTAAAAAGCAAGAAGCAACAACCGTTTCCTTGGTGGTTCTTTAATGGTTTTCTGAGGAAAGGATGTGGAGAAGCCCTTTGCCTTGGCTGAGTCTGTTCCAGCCTCAAATTCTCCTGTCAAGTCCACTCCCTATGGGGTTGGCCACCTCCACAGTCTTAGGCATGCCCTCACAATACTGCTGCTCTGTGAAGTACAGCCCCAAATACAACCTTGTCTATGGGGAACCCTTCTCATCTGTAGACCCCAAATAGGATAGAGCTAAAACTAACTTACTAATAAAGTCAACTCAGCAGGGGAATAGCACCACCATGGTCAAAAAGGAAATGTGGCCAACTTCCCTCCCATATCATGCTTGTGTCTTCAAGTGAGGGCCAGTGCTGTCCCAAAGGCAAGTAACTAGCCAAGGCTACTGAAAACTGTCAGTGTCAGGAACCAGGTCACTAGCCATCTCCCGAGAGTTGATAGTTCCTATCTGGATTAGGCCACACTTGCAGCATGAAGATGGGCCATGAGTCATCCCCTTGCTCCTGAGGCACTTTGACCTCTTATGTTTTTCAGAGTGGGGATAAAACCTCAGATTGTAGACACCTTCCTTCCACTCTCACTTCTGCCACCTCAGAGTCTGTACACTGATGATGAGCAGGTGCCTGGCAGTCCAGGACCTCTGGGTTGAACACACAGTCCCCCTCAACGATGACATATTCTGGTGGTGTCTTAGGGAAGTCTCTCTGGCACGGGTCTCCTGTCACCTGTCGATGTGACATTGCAGGTAGCACCTCTGGGTTGCAAGTGGCCTCACCAGTTCCAGTCTTAGTGTCCACTCCTATCAGAGCAGGTCACCAATTGTTCTATGGTACTCCCCCTATGAGTGGCCTTCTTCTCCTAACCTTTGCTCTTCTCCAAGGCTTCTGTACCCATTGTTTGGGGACATTATACCCAGACATCTGGGTCTTTGGAACACCCTGGGACTCACCTAGCTCTTTCTTGCCTGTTGGTGCTCACTGCCAAGGATGCAGTCTAGGGGTAGGTCAGGACTGTCAACTACTTTCCCCAAGGCAAGTACCCTCTCCCATTGTAAGAATACCAAGGCCACATGGTAGACAGATTCTCACCCATGGGCATTCCTTACCCTGCAATCCTCTCCTGGTAGATACTGATCTTGGTAAACCAGCCTTTCCACCACCATGAACTGGGGGGCAGCAAGCTCCTTCAGAGCAGTGACCGTCAACCCACCTTAGTGATCACCAGCTCACCGCCTGGGTGCACTTCCCAACTAAAGGTTTTTCAGGCCTCCTCTGGGCAATCATCCCCCAATGCTACACGTGTTACTCCTGTGGAGTACCATCCAGTGTTAGCATTTGTTCTATGCTACAGGTGGGGTTTTGTCCTGCACTGTGGCCGGGTAGGACACTTATAGATTCAAAAAAGAAAGGAACCCGGTCACTGTTTTTGTTCTGCTAACTTTATTGTTAGGGCAGAATCTAACCTTAAGGTATTTAATCCTTAGGTGTTATTTATATTTTGATCGTTGTGAAACTGTAAAACATTTTTTACATTCTTTTGACAGTCCGAGGTTTACTTGCTGTCTTGCACACAGACAATTACATTTACAAGTGCTAAAAACAATTATTACAGTGAAAAAACAAAAATTGAACACTTATGACAATGTTTATCAAATAACTTTCATCTAAACAAAATTCGTCTCCGTGATAGTACCCTGTCCACCACTTCTGTAAGGCCACTAGGATGCAACTTTTGCTGAATGTCTGGCCTAGTAGCGCAAAGGCATGCAATACATTAACATTCTATTCAATTCAATCATTTGAAAAGAGCCTTATGCGCGAATGAAAAACATTCGGATTTAAGACGAATGAATAATTAGCCGACGCGTTTCCGAGCCTGTCTTTTGCTTGTCAGGCTCTTCTTCAGGGCTTCGGGCTGGGTACCTGTGTAAATGTAAGCGAAGGGCATACTTTAGTTTGGGACCTTCACCTATGGTGTCTCTGACATTGATACGTGTCTACGTTATTGTTACCTTATTGTCGGATTTACAGTTGAATGAATCGTCTCTCTGAGCTTTTGGTGGACTCACTGTGTTCTGTAATAAAAACAGTGATATAGTTTTCTATTTATTCTCTGATAGAACTGATTGGCGCTATTTTACAACGGTGGTTATGCGCTCCACTCACGTGATTATTAGGCAGTACATGTCGTCCAGCCTTTATTTTCTGTATTATTCAATCGACTGTCGCCAAGGCTGTAAGATTAATTAAACATTTTTGTAATTGGCTTACTAGTGAATCTGTGGGCATCGGTCATCGGCAGGTTGCTGGGATTACAGACACTTACTTGTTTTTGTTCGTTAGGGCGTGGAGCACCAGGCTTTTCAGCGAACGGGGCGCCACCTCTGTTTTAATAATCGATATTTGTGCTGCGGGGTTCAAAGTAAGTTTTATTTTAGCGGGATATTTGTTAAATCGTCCTACATTGTTTTAAAGTTGCAGCTTACGACAATGTCATGCACTTACTTGAACTTGATTCCCTGGCGTGCTGAACGCCGAGCGTTTAGTAGATGGGGCGTCACCTTTTTCTTTACTGTTCCGGGATTGCCATTAGTGCTACAAAGTAAGGGGAACATGAGTTTTAGGGATTTGGGTTCCGCGTGTCTGTGTTCTATCTTAATGGACGCGTGCGGCAATTTACCTGCGGAGTCATTTTAGAGCGCTGCCGTCTGCTTCAAGATCCCTCGAGTGAATGAATGTTGTGGTCACATGGGTGCTTAAAGACTGGACATGTGACTTGGTGCTTATGGGATATGTAGTCCTTGACGCTAATAATTGTGTCGAGCGTTTTTTCAGTGGTCTATTTTACATTGGACCCGTTTACTGATTCTGGCATTCTGTGTGTTCGTTCAGCCCTGCACTCACGCAGTCATATTTTAGGATCAAATAAGCTTCCCTCTTTAGTAACAGTGCTTCTACATTTCCTCCTCTTGGAGGAACTTTGATTTTTGATAGTACTGACCACTTCAATTCTCTTTCTGTGTGACCATGGTCTATGCAGTGTTGGACCATTGGTGCATTTACAACCTTTTGTTTTATCCTAGATCGGTGCTGAGCCAATCTTTGTGAAACTTGTTGTGTAGTTTTGCCGATGTAAAGTTTGTCGCAGGGACAAATAATTACATAGACTAAATTTTTGCTTTTGCAATTTGTGAATTCTGTGTGGGTCCATCTGATGGTGTTGTGTTCAAAGATGGAACCTTCAATGGTACTTGTGCACGATATACAATTTTCACATTTGTGGTGTCCTTTCACTGGGTCTAACTTCCACAATGTGGGTAAGTCACTTTTTGGTTGAGGGGTGCCCAAATCTGCTCTAATTATTTGCTGCCCTATGTTTTTGTTCTTCTTCAATGCGAACATTGGTTTGGGGAATGGGATGTTCAAATTGGACAACAAATGCCAGTGTTTCAAAACTATAGATTTGAATTCATTGGTGAGTGGACCATATGTGGTAACGCACACCAGTTGTTCCAATGGCTTTTTGTCCTTTTTTGTTAACAACGCTTCCCTGGGCGTAAACCACGCGTGTTTGGTCTCATGTTTCAACATCTTTTTGGGGTAGCCTCGTTTGGAAAGTTGGTCACACAGCGTTTCTGCATGTATTAAGTAGTCTTCTTTCCTCGAGCAGTTGCGCCTGACTCGTAGCAACTGGCTGTAAGGTAAGTTTTGCTTTTAGGATTTGCGGGTGGAAGCTTCGATAATGAAGGATGGTATTCTTATCCGTTTGTTTGCGGTATAGAGTTGTAGCTAACTCGCTTTCTTGTTGGAATACTTTGTTACGTTGTCGTAAGCTGCAACTTTAAAACAATGTAGGACGATTTAACAAATATCCCGCTAAAATAAAACTTAATTTGAACCCTGCAGCACAAATATCGAATATTAAAACAGAGGTGGAGCCCCGGTCGCTGAAAAGCCTGGTGCTCCACGCCCTAACGAACAAAAACAAGTAAGTGTCTGTAATCCCAGCAACCTGCCCATGACCGATGCCCACAGATTCACTAGTAAGCCAATTACAAAAATGTTTAATTAATCTTACAGCCTTGGCGACAGTCGATTGAATAATACAGAAAATACAGACTGGACGACATGTACTGCCTAATAATCACTTGTGTGGAGCGCACAACCACCGTTGTAAAATAGCGCCAATCAGTTCTAGCAGAGAATAAATAAAAAACTATATCACTGTTTTTATTACAGAACACAGTGAGTCCACCAAAAGCTCAGAGAGACGATTCATACAACTGTAAATCCGACAATAAGGTAACAATAACGTAGACACGAATCAATGTCAGAGACACCATAGGTGAAGGTCCCAAACTAAAGTATGCCCTTCGCTTACATTTACACAGGTACCCAGCCAGAAGCCCTGAAGAAGAGCCTGACAAGTAAAAGACAGGCTCGGAAATGCGTCGGCTAATTATTCATTCGTCTTAAATCCGAATGTTTTTCATTCGCGCATAAGGCTCTTTTCAAATGATTGAATTGAATAGAATGTTAATGTATTGCATGCCTTTGCGCTACTAGGCCAGACATTCAGCAAAAGTTGCATCCTAGTGGCCTTACAGAAGTGGTGGACAGGGTACTATCATGAAGATGAATTTTGTTTAGATGAAAGTTATTTGATAAACATTGCCATAAGTGTTCAATTTTTGTTTTTTCACTGTAATAATTGTTTTCAGCACTTGTAAATGTAATTGTCTGTGTGCAAGACAGCAAGTAAACCTCGGACTGTCAAAAGAATGTAAAAAATGTTTTACAGTTTCACAACGATCAAAATATGAATAACACCTAAGGATTAAATACCTTAAGGTTAGATTCTGCCCTTAACAATAAAGTTAGCAGAACAAAAACAGTGACCGGGTTCCTTTCTTTTTTGAAGCATTTTTTCTAGGGCAGGAGGCATCCCCCTTTTGTGGACTGGCTGATGTCAGTTAAAGCACGTACCCCTCAAATAGAGCTTCTTTCCACTTGGTTCTCACTTTTATGCTTGTCATAAGTGGGTTGGGTCTCTTTCCTCTGGTTAGGTGTTTGGGTCCCTAAAACATTTTCTTTTTGAGCCTTGTTGCTCCCCTCCTTTCCCTTGTGTGGGGCCATAAGCAACCTCCATCTTAAAATCACCTCCTGGTATCTTTTGGGCACCCTATTGAGAAACCACACATCAGCTGCTGTTCCAAGCTCTCTATGGTCAGTCAACTTACAACACACTACTGGTGTAATTCTAAAGAACAATCAGCCACGATAGTCTGACACATAACCAAATTGTGTAGCCATGTGTCAACTGCATTGTCCTTCACCCAGTCCTCCAGTACTTTTATTAATATGACCACAAAATCTGGCCAAGTGTGTTATTATCTTTTTTGTGTGTCCCGGAATTCTGTCCCATACTCTTTAGGTGTGAGACCAAACTTCTGCACTAATACATGCTTAATGTGGATGGATGAGTCTATTCTAGAGTCAGGAGTGTATCCCTTCCCAGTGTAGGTACTACCTCCCATCATAATGCTCTTAGTGCTTCTGGTCAACTTTGCACATTCTTAATGCTCTTACATAAGAGGTAAACCATTTGTCAGTGTCATTCCCCACCACAAAGCTAGGCAGTACCTTTTTATGCAAGTGACAGGCGTGTGCCGTCCTGTAGACTCCTCACCATTGTTGCCACCATCTTCATAATGTTGTGGGACATAACAGAGCCTGCTGTAAGTCTCCATATTAGATTCATATTTTAGTTTGGCATCCTTTTTTAATGGGTGTTTTTACATGTTAGACACTCACTTTATAATATACTAAGACACAATTCTTTATACAGTTTATTTATTAGTAAGCATTATTATCATGTTGCTTGTACACACTGTTCAAGGCTAGGCACATGTACTGCAATGCACTTGTATTTGGTTGTTCAGTTGGAGACACCTCTTAGGCTCCTGACCCATCACCACATCTGCTTTGCACCTTTAACACATTGCAATTGGAACAGTGCTTTTATTATATAAACAGTCTCTTTAACTTCATTGGGCAGACGAGTACTTCTGCTGAGATTGTCCTGGAACGCGATGCACTGTGTCTGACCTCTTTCATGCAAAGGACGATAACCAGTTCTACACAGGTCGGCTTCCTGATGCATCACAAGAGGGGTTAGGCTATCCCAAGGGGTCTGGCAGAGAGTACTCCCACTATGCTCTTGGTAGTACAGGTAGTGTTCGGTAGGAGTATAATCATATAATCACAGAGTAATGTTATAATGGTTGAACTTTTTCCTTTTCACCATTCTTATAATGCTGGCTACAATGCTTTGCTTCTTATGCCTAATAATTGCAGCAAACTCTTTTTATACAAGAATACAATTGTTTCAATACATATTTGAAAAAACAGTTTGTATTTTTCTTGTGCTTACATTGGGCATCCAAAAGTAAACAATAAAAGAGTAGTCAAGTTTGAGGCTACTAATATCATCTTGTACTCTGGTAAGTTTAAGGGTACAGATGAGTCACTGTGAGCTAGCTAGGAGTTAGGCCAGCTTTCCTGATGATATGTGTGAATCGAGTTTCCATATTATGATGTTTATGTTGTCTAGCTATACAGTCCTACTTAATTTACAGGAATTGTATAACAACTGGGCATCAGGCCAAGTCTCGCCTTCTTTTCTTCTAAGGCCAGATTCTTCTTCTCCAGGGCAATCTTCTTCTCCTCCAAGGCTAGTGCAACCGGCTATCCATGAAGGTTTCTCTCCGACTGTTAGTCCTGAAACTCCATTTGGCAGGCTGGAAGTTATGAGGAGGGTCAAGTTGTGGCCTCATTCACGTTGTGCCCAGGAAAGTGCACATGGGAAACCTCTCATGGGTTTCATCAACCTCTTCAACATTCTCCTGCAAGGTGACCTGTAGTTTCTGGACTTTCTCACAGCCTCTGAGGGCCTTCTTGGAATTCTTATTGTCTGGCTTTCAACTTCTCCACTGTGAAGGCTTCTAGGATAGCCTGATCCACTTCCTTCTTTCCTTAGACTATTTAAGGTGCAAACATTGAAATGGAAAATGATTAACGTTTTTTTTTTTAAATTACCGAATCAAAGACCTGAAGACAATTAAAAATGTTAAAAATCCATGTTTGCTTTCAGTCTAATTTAGGGATTTTTAATTTCCAACTAATTTACAGCTGAATGGTGCTGCTAAACGCAAGATCTGGATCCACAGCTGAAAACCCTTGGGCCATATTATAGAATGTTGCGCACTCTCCTTGTTAGCATTGAGCGTACCTTCCAAAACTTCATTTTTTAAAGGTACGGTAGGCGCTAACAAGGAGAGTGTGACATATTATGTTGCATGTGCTGCTCCCACTGCAACTGCGAAGTCATGCTGCCCTGGGGGTAGAGCCTTCAAGTGAAATACAGAGCAGCTTTGAACCAGCATCACCCGGTTTCACAATGCAGGCAGCAACCTGCCTGCACTTTAAGGGGGATTAGAAATTCCCTTACAGGCAGGGGAAGTCAGTGACTGCCACCTGCAAGGGGATGTCTGGAGGGGTCCATAGGATCCCTTTCCGTCCTCTTGAGGGCTGCCATCAAGGAGCAAACAGAGAATGTGCCACCTTTCAGGCGGTGCACTGTCAGTGGGCCTCCTAACAGATTCCTTGTCTCTGTTCCTGCAAGTATAATATGGCAGGGGAGCAGAGGCAAAGGGATTCCCTCGTTTTCATAGGGCCACACCCCCATGCAAATGAGGTGGCTCTCTCTAGTGATGTGCTCCAGCACTATCGATATTACAGGATGGGCCGCACATGCATCTGCAGGTCTTTCTGTAATATCAAAGTGCCCCAGGGATGCACAAAGCACAAATGCCCATTGCTCTGCCAGGGCACTTTGTATAATACAGCCCTAGTATGGGATAGGGAATTATTAGCCGGGATGGATGGTAGTCTATCTAAAGTAATCACTATTGTCGTTAGGTCTACATAGGTTTCTGTAATTTCATCTTAATTTCGATCCCTTGTAGGTACGGCACAGAGCAAAAACTAGTTACTCGAGAAAATGTGTAAAGAATCTAGTAGCAAAACAGTTAAAAACAGTTGAAAACACAATAAAATAAAAACTCCCTCTTCATTTTACTGTCCAAAATGACATCAAAACAAAACAAAAAAGGAGAATCGGAGTCAGGAATTTTAAATACAGTTTTATATCAAATCAGTGCTAAAAGAGTATAAAGTGCCAACAGCGGGCAGCAGATCATGATTGAATGCGTCAAAGTCAAAAGTTAAGGCCATCTGCGATGGGTCACCAGTCAGATACGGTGATCATGTTCACCCTTCTGAAAGGTTTACCTTATGGCCTAAAAACATTTCCGGAGAAAAAATGGTCATCCATGAGTCAACCACAGGTCAAGCTGCAAGCTGTAAATAAAGAGAGGATGGAGGGTGACAGATCACTTTGAGGGGGGTCCAGGTACAGTTGAGGATGATGGTGCAAAAACTCTGAGTGGGAGAACTCTAAAGTTCGGGTACAGGAACTCCTCTGTGTTTATCCTAGTTTAGCCCTCTAGGTCTGGATTTAGGAATATTTCTCAAAGTCTGATCTCCTTCAGCAGGACAAGTCAGAAAGTTAAGGTCAACCGATAATTCAATGTCTACAGCGACCCCAGTCTCCGGCAGTTCTGCAGGACAAAAGTTGGCAAAAGGTTTCAAGGTATTACTTGCAGTTTCTACCACAAGCTGCACCAGGACTCACAGTTGCACTGGAGTGTTAAGTATTATTTTAGGACCCTATTGTAATTTTCCAGATTCTTGCCCTTATATAAGTATAAATCACCATATCCCTATATAGGCATAGAAATCATAACCATATTTAGGCATGGCTCATGCAGTCCAAATACGGTAGGTCTACTTCCACTAGTTCTGAAAATCTACAACGATTTTTTGCTTCAGCAGCTAAGGACTTTCCTTTGCGCGAGAACTGACTTGTCCAAGAACTCATGGAGTTTTCAAAGAACTGAGACTCTTTGATGACGTTATTATGTCCACCTTTACTTCAAGCTCGGCAACTTCAAGGTATAAATATGCCCACACTTGCCTTAGCAAACACATGGTGGTTTGGAACAGTTTGACTGTCTACTTGCCAGATGCATCCTGCTACAGCAAGTGCCGAAGGAAGCCGACGCTCCAGCAGACGCACTGAGAGAGACGCTGTCTTTTCTCCTGCCGAGAAATCCAGCTCCAGTGTTTCCAAGCTACCCTTGCAGGTTGTTGGGAAATCGAGTCCCAAGACTGACCTTCTCCATTCTAAACTAAGGTACGGAACTGATTAGACCTTAAGAGAAATGTTGGACAGATTCTTGGCAAAAGAATACTACATTTATGCTACACCTTACTTACGATTGTAGCAGTTCATTTCTTATGCTTGAGAAAGAAGACTGTTCAATAAATCCATTTATTGAGAACGCCCGTCTATCTATTTCTCTGCCACTCTGGTGAAAGGAAGCATGCATGATTGACTGAGTGAAATATCAATCTATTGTCTCCACGACTCTAAAGATACGTTTTATCTTGGGGAAACAAAGTTGTCATGTTTATGCGGTTGTCAGAAACAAATTCCTTCTTTTGAATTTGAGAAAGTTTCTAGTGACCTCTGAGCTAGCTGGCACTCACAATGAAGTCTAGTATATTCAATAGAGACCTAGTAGACCTCAGTCCTATGTCTAATTTATAGGATATATTATTCCAATGCGCAGAGCCTATTGGGAATATAGGAACTACACTACATGGTGCCCAACGTTTGGTAAGGCACTAATTTAACGCTAGATACTAGAGTAACTCAGTTGTGCTTTTCACAGAGACCCCTTTATCCCGTAAAAACTCCAATAGACATCTGGAGCGGGTTGAAGGATAAAATATCCGCCTTAAACTAAGTAGGATGAAAAATCCTATGTATTAGTTTTTGGTTTTGTTCAACTTTGAAGGATACAGTGTTCCAAAATATTGTGCACCTTATCTTTATATCCTTGAAACTTGCTCTGCAAGCTTTCATTAAACAATGTCGAATAACGACAACACTGAAGCCGGTGGATCTGGAACTCATCAACCAGGTTTAGACACCACAGGGTTTAATGAAGACGACGGGGATGCTATAATCATCCCGGAAAATGTAAGAAAAGCCATAGCTACAAAGCTTATAGAAAATGGCCTATCACCGAGAGGTGGGACGGTTATATTCGTCACAGAGACACAGGAATATCGGCAGACAGAGGTATTCTATTCATGGATTGTCTTTTCACAAGCTAATCCAACAACACATGTGTTCCACTTCTACAAGATGGAGGAACATCCAGCGGAATACGTTCCTTTCGAGGACACTGAAATTCCACTAACTTACCAAGAGCATCAGCTCTGGTTTAAAGGCACCCTACAACATCAAAATCACATTACCAGGCTCGGTCCACTAGGTAGCCCAGGAGCAACATGGCCGGTACTAGCCAGCTATACACCACATCCTAACATTGAAAGAATGTCAGATGTAGACTGTTAGCTCAGCTAAAACAATTAATTAAAATACATAGGCAATTGGTACAATATGTCATGCTGACCTTAACTGTCCAACCTGCTATTAGAATTCCACAACACACCCCTCATCAGGGGAACACAAACAAAATCACACCACAGTCTATACATTCAGTCATTGGTAAATTGCCTGCAAAAAGGGAACAAATTTCATTTTGGTTAGCCCGGAAAATTACTCAAATAGAGGAAGTATTTCCCGATAGTACACCTCATGAAAAACACAGGATTCTAACAATCTGTTTGCCAATGGGGATTGCACCACACGTGGAGGACTGAGACACTTGGGGTACAGTCTTTGCTTTAATCTACACAAAAATACATGGTGTCCCTTCTATGGCGGTAATACCAGACGTTCTGAGACAGATTCAAAATGAATACGGTCCAGAACCAGTCTTAAATCTTGTTATGAAATTACTGAAAGATTTCAAACAGGTCTCAGCTATCGTATTAGCTAACATTAAAGGTGAAGCAGCATCAGTGGCAATCCACCAAAAATTGAAAGAACTCGATATTACCGAGCAACCGTATGAACTTGCCAGAATTAATGAAAAATCCTATGAAGAACTAGGAAGAGATAGTTTGGGAGAGAAACCTGTAAAGCTGAACTAACAGAAAATCCTGAAAAGGTTTTTATCAAAAATAATCTAACTACTACTAAAAAGAAATGGGAAAATTGTAGACAGACACTTCCTAAAGAGAAGCGCTCTCAGTCCAAAGGTAGATCTCCTCAAAAGGAGCACTCTGAAAAGAGGTATACCCTTAGAAATAGGGATAATTTAAGGAAACCTAATAGATATCAAGATACTGATACACGATTCTCTCGTACCTTTCAGACTTCCTCACAGAAATCCGAAAGAAGAGGACGATCAGAACACAAAGAAGAACGCGTGAAGTCCAAAGACGATCAACACGTTCCAAAAAATAGGAAAACTCAATTTTCCCCAAAAAAGGTATCAAGTATTGAAAAAATACATGCTGAGTATCTTGAGGACACAACTCAAGAACGGGAAGTGGGCCCAGGCAATGCTGGACAGCACAGCAGAGGTCACCATAGCTCGCAGGTTCCTGAAAGATCATCTGGAGACAGTGGATCTGAATGAATACATTCAGGTTGAAACTGCCGACACCAGGGTTGGTGTACCCCATAAGTTATATGAAGTAACACTCCGGATAGAGGAGGACATAACTAGAAAAATAAAAGCACTCTTTTGGGAAAAACTATCTAAGGGTTATGATATCCTTCTAGCTGAAAAGGACTGGCCACCTGAATTTGTCAGGGAGTGCCCACATGGCGAAGAAATAATTATGCCATCCTTCTCTAATCATGTTCCTATTCATAAAAAATATACCTATGCCAGGAAATGGGCTGTGACCCAGGCTCCAGCATTATATATCAATCATGTGGGATGGGATGAGTACTCTTCTCACCATAAAATTCAGTTGAAAAATTGTCCGTCTGCTCAGAGGCAGCATCCAGTAAATCAGGAAGCTAGAAAACAACTCAGGGAGATCTTAGATCAACTTGAATACCAAGGGGTGATTGAAACATGCACCTCATCAATGAACAAACCTTTGTTTCCTGTCTCCAAACCAGACAATACATATCGTTTAGTTTTGGACCACAGACATTTAAACTCTTGTTGCAAAACTTTTGCAGTACAAAATGTACACAGTGCAGCACTAATGAATAACAATGTTCGCAAAAAATATATAACTACATTAGATATTTCAAACGGTTTCTTCTGTGAAAACATTGCACCAGAAAACAGGTATTTGTCTGCTTTCTCAATAATGGGGAAACAACAACACTTTAGTCGTCTCCCCCAGGGATTCAAGAACAGTCCTGGATTATTTTCAGCCAGAATACCAGAGTTACTGTAAACGTATGATGATGAGGCATTATCGTATGCCGATGACATCTATCTTACAGATGATGACGTGGACAGGCACTTGAACAGGGTGAACACCATAATACTTGGATTCGCCTCTGAAGGGTATAAATCCAACTTTAAAAAATCAAGAATTGCCCACCTCAACGTCCTATTCTTGGGATAGGGACCTTCAAGTGAAGGCAAAAGCTTAGCAGCCAACTTTTTTGAAAAATGTGCGCTGCTCCAACCTCCAAAAATGCTGAAAAACTTACAGTCAATTCTAGGATTCCTAAACTTTGGAAGAACTTACATTCTGAATTACGCAGAAAGGGTTAAACCTCTCTAGGAACTAATCAAACCTGATTTCAAACACACAAATTTGACTTAAAAACACACTGAAAGTTTGAGTTCAGTACAAACAGACATGTTGGGAACAACACACTTACAAACACGCGACAATGTACGCAACCTTGTAATCCGAATCATCCCAGGGAGATGCGGATTCACATACCTAACCTTTAATGAAGGTGAAAAGGTACCAATAGCTTAAAAATCACACTTGTACACACAAACCGAAATGAAATTCACTTCAACAGAAAAAATTCTGACAGGGGTTCAGACTGCTGTAGCAAAGGAGAGAGCCCTCGCACCGGGCAAACGCATAAAAGTCGTTACACCTGTACCTTCCTTAGAGGCAGTGACAAAGACAAGCATTCCAAATTCAAAAGCTCTACATCCAAGATCGTTACAATGGGTTAATTCTCTTGCTGCAACAGACCCTTTCTTGAAGACACAAGAATTTCTCCAATACGAACAAGAATGTCATCTCCCTACTGAAATTCTACCTCTAGAACATTATGGCTGTATAATTTATACAGACGGATCAGCACAGCCCGTAATTGGGGGTACACAAGCTATAGTGCAGCGTGCACAATTGTTAAAGGTCGCTGGGGCAATGGTAAATTCCGACCTATGGTCACAAAAACTCAATCTCTAGGAGACTGTACAGCTCAGCGAGCTGAACTCCAAGCTTTCAAGATGGCGCTTGAAAATACTGTTCGCAAATTCCCCAAACTCATAGTGTGCGATTCGTAATACTGAGTCCAGTCTGACAATGAATATCTGCAGAACTGGGTTCAAAATGGTTTTAAAGACGTAAAAGGTGGCACAATAAAGCATAAAATGCTTTGGGAACAGGTAGTTCTTTTGCAGAAAGAACTACAAAAGACTCACGTGATCTATACACTGATGCGCTCACGTTGAAGGGAATTCATTGGCTGATGAAGCCGCCAAGGCAGCTGTGCAAACGGCTTACGTAGCTACAATCAATCATTCAAAAACAACAATAGACGGTGAAACCATGCTAGCTGTCAATGCCACGAGTAAAGGCAGCGGAGCCGCGTTACCTCTAAATTTTCCACTCAAAAATAAATACGTAATTAATGCAAACTCTGTTCCTTTTGCTCGAATCCCTGGAGTGGGGGATAGGGTAATTCCAAACAGGAACCGGAGAGGTGCTCTGATTCACGAAGCACATATGGGAGAGGGTCTGATACATCAAGGGATCTCTAAATCTTTTTTAGAATTTGAAGAGATGGACTGGTGGCCAGGGATGAAAGCTCACATATACGAATTCGGAATTATTTCAAAGACTGTTACAAATACCATAGCTTTGAACACCACCAGATTCCTGACTACAGAGTAGCCAGCCCAGTACAGACACCACTGATAGACAGCATAAGGCTATCTACATGCGGACTTACGAAGGGACTGTTGCAGTACCACAAATATTAAGACAAGATTCATTTGGATGTGGCCTCAGGGCTCGGCTGACGCCCGAATTGTTATAAAAGATTTGCGAGTCTTTATTGGCACATACACAATCGGCACGCTACATTCTGACCAGGGTCCAGCGTTTAGCTCTAGGGCTTACAATGAGGCCATGGCCAGTTTGGGACTTGCATTGCGGTTTTCAAGTCCATTCCATCCTGAGGGAAATTTGGTTGTGGAGAGAAAAAACCGTGACATAAAGCAATCTATAACAGCTAGGGTATTAGGTTTGGATGATGGGTGGGTCAAACATCTAATAAATGTCCAACGTAGTCTTAATAACCTGCCAAGAAATTCTCTGGGTGGAATCACTCCATATGAAATCCTTTTTGGTACTAGAAAGTTAGTTGAAGATCTCGATCGTCACACTTCAGTGGTGGAACAAAATACAGTTTGATATCAAAGATCGTTTGGCTGTTTTACAAGACTTAAATGAAATAAGAAGAAGTCTAAGCAATACCAGCAAAAAGCCAACGACCAATGAAGAATAACCACCTGTCCCAGCAAGACCTGTCTGGATTCCATAGGTTGGGGATCTAGGGCCCGATGTAGGTAATTAGTATTTACCGATTCTTAAATACCGAATTTTTCCGATTCAGTATTTTCAAATCAGTAAATGCTATGTAGGTATTTTTACCGAATTATTTAACGAATCTGTTACATTCGGTAATTACCGAATCGGTATTTACCGATTCGGTAATTGCCATTGATTCCTATGGGCCTTGAGGCCCATGGGCACCAGTGGCAATTACCGAATCGGTAAATACCGATTCGGTAAAATTACCTATTTGACAAGGGGGACAGGGTGTCACTTTGACACCCTGTTGCACCCCTGATTCAGGCTTGTGTGCCATGTGGCACACATACATGCCCTTAGGGCATGTATGTGTGTCACATGGCACAGGTGTACATGCACAGATGTGCATGTACACAGGAATTCATTATTTACCATCAAATAGTATTTGATGATAAATAAACTTCTGAAGGGTCTCTGGCGCTGTTTTCAGTGCCACCTACATCACAAATTACCGATTGGGTAAATTTACAGATTCGGTAATTTACAGAATCTGCAAATGTATCGAATCTGTAAATTTACTGAATCGGTAATTTTAAGGCCCCCTACATCTCAAACTCCAAATACCGGTCGGTAACGGCCGAAATCGGCCGTTACCGACCGGTATTTGGCCACCTACATCTGGCCCCTAGTCAGGGAGAAAATAGCGGACAACAAGGAATTTGGGCCCTCATACAGAAAACCAGTACCTGTACTAGCAATCCATGGATCAAAAACAGTGCTACTGCCACCCTTTGCTGGAAGAAAGGAGTATCGGTCTGTATCAATTGACCTGGTAACACCACACCATGTGGCCGATAATAAGTAGTAGGCCCAGTGTGCTCCCAAGATGTAGCAGACGACCAAATCTTGCTACCCTCCAAGAGGTTCAAACTGAAAGACTCATCACCTTTGAAGATTCTAAATTAAGAAAAGAAGGACTATGCAACAAAGCCATGCAACATGTGCCTCTTGAAACCCAAATAACAGTTCGTCAAGAAATTCCGGCCAAAATGATGTTGCATCTGACTATACAAACATGTCAAGGGAGCAAGCAACTCCAGTGATTTCAAAAAATCTGGGTGCAATGCCGACTATTGACAGAACTGCCTCTGGCTATTTTATCAACTTTGATAACTTTTCTGAGGATCCCAGTGAACCTGAAACTACGCTAGCAAATAAAACCTTCAAGGAAAAATTAACGGAACTTGGTCAAGAGCTTGCTAAAACATATCTGGTTTCACCATGGATTGAATTTTGGATTGGGTTAGGTGTATTTTTTCTCCTGCTTTGGCTCATTCTTGTTTTAAGTTTGGGAAAGCTGATAGATGGAAAACACATTAAAGTGGACACAGCAAGTAAGAACATCAACTGGCTCCTGAAGCCGCACAAATCATCTCATCATGAACAACAAGACCTGTCATCAGTGAACATCACAGCGGTTCCTCTACCAGGTGGAATAGCGTGGGATACAACTGATTATGACATTTATGGCCCTGTCAAGCTGCTGAAATTTCAACACCAATTTAAGGTTTCCTTGAAGGATTTCATTTCACCCAGCACATTTTCTGCTGATTGGCACTTTGAAACTGTTAATAACATAATGGCAGACTTAGAAATGTCAGCAACATTTACTAAACATGAATACTTAGAAGGTTCGTCAAACTATGAAGAACTGTATTGTTTTAATCATTTTGGCCATCATTACTTGCATAAATCTGCAAACCCTAGAAATGTTTTAACTTATAATCAATGGGAACAATGTCCAACACCTCCAAAAGGTACTTCTAAAACATTTATTGGAAACTTTCCATATTTCACAGGTTTTAATGTCACAAACCCAGAAAGTTTTTACTTTAAAAATGTGAATAAGATAGGCATGAAAAGTATGCAGACAAATACTAAACACATTTATTCTGCTGCCTCTTATGCTCAATTGTCCAACTTAGGCTTTGACTTTTGGTAAGACAAAATTGAAACAAAAACTGTTTGGGGCACAAAAGACTGGCAGGTACAAGGTTTAGAAGCATTGTTCAGAGCCTGCATTATCCCAGAACAAATTCTGTTTTTAATGACACTGTTCAATAGACATCTTGTCTTGGCATTACTAAGATAACAGATTTAAAATAATATCCATACCTTATCCCACACCTGATAGTAATTTAACTTCAAGTGAGGAGGTAGACGTAAACCATATTTTACAACAAAACAGAACAAACCCTGAATGGAAAAAATGGTTAATCTGGCCAAAAGACACGAATAACTGTCAAGATAGATTCCTGAACAAGACACAAGGGTTCCCAGTAACTTGGCCAGATCCAACATATATCCAAAAACAACATCCAGGGATAATAACAACTTATAGTGTAGGTAAACTATGCCTTGAGTGGCTGCAGAAATCTACACTTTCAGAAATAAAACAACACTTATCTTTGCCTATAGATGGTGTTGATTTATGAGAATTCTTACTGGGACCTTGTAATCCACGTCATAAACGTTTCATATTCGCCGGTATATACGCTGCATACAATGAAGCATGGAAAGTTACGCAAATTGAAACAGCTGAAAGAATACGAGAAATCAATCGTATTAATTTAGAGAAATCACTCTCTGTAGTTGACAATGGGTTAACAACTCTATCGTCCAGAATATATTCTTTGGACAGCATTATATCCTCTGCCATAGACATAATGGAACAGGACTTGCTAATGTTACAACATGGCCAGTCTCAATTACGTTCTATAATGCTGTTAGGCTGGACATTACAAAACCTTCATTCTGGCTATGCGCCTTGGCTTTTAATCAACACTGTGTCATTGTTTAATGTATTTAACCTTACAGATAAACAAATCTTGTTGGCACAAAGGGGATCAGACTATACGGTGCTGAGCATAGAAAAACTGGAGAGATTACCTTTGACCGGTTCTGAGAAACCATCAGTTGAATGGATAATACATGGCACCATCATAATACCAGTGACGACTTTCCAGTTTCAATATTGCTTAAAACACATACCAGCAGGCCTGTATGAAAGGTTGGGTAAAGAATACATTAAGTCGACCTGGGTTTTACCATACACACACAAATGTTGGAGTGGGGGAAAGGAGGTATTTCTTAGCGGTAAAAATTGTGAAAACTCAGTAGGCAGTACACTATTGTGTCAAGGTATTAATTTACACGGAGCTTGCGAAGGTTCTTCCAATAACCTTTCTTGCCACCTGCAAGGTTCGCACACAAAAGTGATAGATCCAATTTTCAGGCAGCTTTCCAATGGTAGCTACATTATGTTAAATGATTACAGCTGTTGTGGAATGAGGCCAGGAATAGGCTATCTCGTTAGTGTGTCAGCCAGGGTCCCTTGTTGTATGCAAGTATTGTTTCCTAAAACCAAGACAGATGGGGAGTCGCCACTGTGGCCTTTGCTGAACATCTCTTCTATACGAATTGATACTTTAAGCAGAATGAAAGTCATTCTTTTGCAGAAAACTGTGCCACTGACCTCGTCCAAAGAGACGTATGATCTGCAAGTTGCAAGGACTTCTGCAGAGATACATGCATTCTTATCAACAAACTGCCCAATACATTTCGCAGAAATGTTAGGTCATATCTTTACCATGTCTGATACCAGTGATATTGCATATGTATTTAAGACAATTTTTTTGGGACTGTTGGCACTCTTTGAAGCAGTCCTGGGAATTTTTCCAAATTTTGTACACTCTGTGTTCGGCTGCCTTCCTCTCATTTTGGGACTCGTAGCAGGGATCTGATTTTTATTCCTCCAAGTCAGCATGGAGGATGAGCTCCAGGCCATGAGATATCGTGAACGCATAACACAGATCCTTGGTTTGGCTCGTTTGAGAGATTTGAATACCACATGGTTCCTGTCATTCAGACCAATCTGGCAAGATTGCATCTTACCTGTTCTACGATGCCTGCTTTGTGGAGAGGAATGCGTGTTGGATATCTGTCTAACACTACCATCGGTTATGCCAACGGATGCTCATGTGTTGTTTTTGCCCCCAATGCCTAGCAATCCTGATGACGGCATTCATTGAGATCTCACCAGGAAATCCATCTGGAGGTTAGATACGCGGACCAACAGGCAAACAGGTCCCATCTGCTATGAACATTGCTAACGCGGCTGACGCTGACGGCGATGCTTCACATCTGTGCACAGTTGACCTTCTTAATGAAGTGGTCGAACTTTCACCTACTGTGGTAGACGATTTCCTTGCCAGCCTTGATGACCTAATGTTTTCTCCTGACACCGAGAATAACTTTTGAAATTATCACAGAGCGTTCTTTTGGAACTCTGAAATTAGACCGTCACTTTCTCAAAAAAAAAGAGTTTGAAAATTTATTTCCACTACAGATTTATTTGACTTTTTTCCAAAACAAACTGAACTTTGGCACAAAGTAATCTGCTTACAGTAGAACTATTCTTAGAGAACAAGAATTCTTTGACTACTTCCTAGAAACAATATTGATCCAATACACAAATCAGACAAGCTTATATATTCTGTTATGGTGTGGTCTCGACCTTTTTTCTGTATCTATAGCATTTCGTAAATGTACATTTCGTGATTCATTCTGTTAGTATTATATCATATCATATGCTTACAATGAAATCATTGCCTTTAAATGTGTACTGTACAAAATGCTCATTTTTTCCGTGTGCAACCATTTCAAATGCATGTTATATGTTTTTTTGGGGGTTGTAAACACATGCTCTAGATTATATATTTTAGTGCTTGAACTTAGAGGAACATGATAACGTGGAGTGGATGTTGTGTATCATTTTAGGACCCTATTGTAATTTTCCTGATTCATGCCCTTATATATGTATAAATCACCATATCCTTATACAGGCATAGAAATCATAACCATATTTAGGCATAGCTCATGGAGTCCAAATACGGCAGGGCTACTTCCACTAGTTCCGAAAATCTACAACGATTTCTTGGAAAACTCGGCTTCAGCAGCTAGGGACTTTCCCTTGCTCGAGAACGGACTTGTCCAAGAACTCATGGAGTTTTCAAAGAACTGAGACTCTTTAATGACGTTATTATGTCCACCTTTACGTCAAACTCGGCAACTTCAAGGTATAAATATGTCCACACTTGCCCTAGCAAACACATGGTGGTTTGGAGCAGTTTGACTATCTACTTGCCCGACGCATCCTGCTACAGCAAGTGCGAAGGAAGCCGACCCTCCAGCAGACGCACTGAGAGAGACGCTGTCTTTTCTCCTGCAGAGAAATCCAGCTCCGGAGTTTCCAAGCTACCTTTGCGGGTTGTTGGGAAATCGAGTCCCAAGACTTACCTTCTCCATTCTAAACTAAGGTACGGAGCTGATTAGACCCTAAGAGAAATCTTGGACAGATCCTTGGCAAAACAATACTACATTTATGCTATACCTCACTTACTTCTTCCCTCGTACTAAGCTTAGGTTAGGTACACTGGGGTAGGCGTATTTTAGAAGCACCAATTGAGTCTTTTTAGCCTCTGTTATTTATGTATGTATTTTTCTATGGTATAGGAACCATGCAATGCTCTTACAGTAATATTTTGTTCTACTTTTTCTACTGTATGCGTTATATTTTACAACCAGTGTTACGATTGTAGCAGTTCATTTCTTATGCTGAGAAAGAAGACTGTTCAATAAACCATTTTATCGAAAACGCCCGTCTATCTATTTCTCTGCAACTCTGGTGACATGAAGCATGCACGATTGACTGAGTGAAATATCTATCTATTGTTTCCATGACTCTGAAGATACGTTTTATCTTGGGGAAACAAAGTCGTCATGTTTATGCGGTTGTCAGAAACTAATCCCTTCTTGTGATCCGAGAAAGTTTCTAGTGACCTCTGAGCTAGCTGGTACTCACAATTAAGTGTAGTATATTCGATAGAGACCTATTAGACCTCAGTCCTACGTCTAATCTATAGGATAAATTATTCCAATGCGCAGAGCCTATTGGGACTATAGGAACTACACTACAGGAGGAGGAGCAAGCAGTAGCAGTGAGCCGCGAGCATGTAGCTGGGAGTGCCGCAGGACATGCTGCCACCACAGAGTGCCGGCACCGTTCATCTGTACTGTTTGGCACGGACTAGGAGTGTGCTTCAGGGGGGCCTAAGCAGACTGGGGGCTGCTGACTTTGAGGTGAGGCCAGGTGGCCAAGAAGTGGCTAGGGGATCCGGTGCAGTCCAGCTCCTGGCTTTACCACTGCCTTCATCATCTGTGTGCTTCTTCCCACTACCGGCTGCACTTAAGGCTGCTGGAGTCCCCACTGGCATTGATACAGAAAAGAGCAGAGTGGCAGGCATCAGGCGTCATTTATGGTAATTTAATGATCTAATGATTTAATGATCTAATGATACCAAATGGATGGATTTAACTCCATCCAGCCAGTATGCTCAATTTAAATTCACATTTAATTCCATTTAATTATCACTGTCTGATCAACTAACCAGATCGTTGCATGATCAAAAGAGGTAGTAGCTGAGGAGTAGGGATAGGTGGCTGGTGGCTGAGAGCAGCTGGTGTGCTCCTGACTCCCCCGAGTGTGCCAGTCTCGGGAAGAAGGTGACACCATCCTAAAACAACACGACAGGAGGTTTGTGTGTTCCAAGCCGCATTGACCTATTCCCTCTGGCCCTTGGCCCTCTCCTGTTTTCCAGTCCTCCAGAAGGGCAGCCCTGCAGAAGGGCAGAAAACATTCCACAAGAAAAGTAGAAAACCCAAAAGGCAACAAAAACATAGTCAGCTGCACTTCAGCCAGCGGCCAGTGAAATCAATTGGCTGCCCCCTACCTGGTGACATACAACCTCTTGTTAGGGGGTAGGCCCACTACCTCAAAGAGACTTTGTGTGCTTGGTTGTGCTCTCCTCTCCTTACTACAAGCTAACACTTCAAGGGGGAGGTTTGGTAGTGCACTTTGACTGTGACATTTCCCTGACACTTGGAGGTGGGGAGGTGGTGCAGCATAAAGTCACAACCCTCCTGCACCAGACTACCTGCCATTTACCTGTTATTACAGCAAATCAAGTAAGCAAGCAGCCTACAGTGGAGACCCATGAGAGACCCTAGGTGATTGGTGACTGTGAGGAGCAGGCACGGAAGTGACCAGAGTTAGTCCAGAGTGGCTTGCACCTCCCCTGCAGCCTGTTAACTCATGCTGACCACTCCGCCTGAGTGCTCTTCCTGGACCACACAAAAGTGCTCACACAGTGGAATAGAGTTCCAGCTGCAGACAGGGGTAAGACAACTATAGCCATGAGCCTAGTCTTCCTCGATTTAGCTCATTTTGTATGATCTGGAAAGTCACGAGGACCAGTGGTGTCCAAAAGAGGAGAAGAAAGCAGACAGACCCTCCAGTACATCCTGTCCCTCCAGACCAGATCTCACCACTAACCCCAACCACAGCACAGCTGCCTGCAGAAACTACTCACTTGGCCGCAACTAGAGGCAGTAATTTTTTGCAGCAATTGCAATTACAAGGAGCTTCCCATCCCCTTAAGCCTCACCGTGGTTGTTCGCTTAAGGACTTTGCACCTACCTTGGCAGGAACAGAGCCCAGGATGCTTCAAGGAACTCAAGAGTTTTAAAGTCAACCAAGACCCCTCTTCTATTAAGAGTGACCCTGCTGTTCAGAGCAGGGATTGGGAGCTGGCTGTTAAATACAGCCTAAGTGTTCTCTTTGGCCAACCACAACAAGATAAATCAGAGGCGTGAGAGTCAAAAGCCAAGGAGATCGATTTCAAACCTATTTAGATATGCTTTTTACAGGGAAAAAATAATCTGACCTTGAGTAATACGGCTTGCAATAAATGAATTACAAAATTCACTGGTGAGTGCTGTGTTATCATTGCCTTTGGTTATAGTTAGTTCAGCTAACTATAACTCGCGCGACCGCAATGCCCTGCTGATGACGTCACATATTACATCACTCATGACATGGTCACTGACATCACTCATCACGGGCCATCTTCTTTGAGAAATTCATGAAGAATCATCAACCGACGCCAAAGTTATTCCCAATAGAATGTTGCGGATTTCCTATGGAAACTAGGTCCTAACTATAACTACCTACTGGCAACCGCAAGTAGATAATATATATGTGATCAAGGTCACCGTGGAGTGACCGAAACGCGTCATGCTGGCGAAATCGTGTGATTAAACTTGATTAAATTTCATCTCTGCGCTGTGGAGTGGTTTGTACCTGTGGCATCCGGTGTGGCAGATAGGATCTTGGTCCTGATTTGAGGCAGCGGAGCAGGACTGTGAATTGCATATATATATATACATACATATATATATATATATATATATATATATATATATATATATATATATATATATATATATATATATATATATATATATATATATATATATATATATATATATATATATATATATATATATATATATTACAACAACTTCTCCCCAGAAAGAGAAAATGAGCCGCAACTCCTCCCAGTTTTTAAAACAAGTTTTAATCTTCCAATCGGCATATGTCTTACTGTCTTATGCATTTCGGTCATTTCTATGACCTTCCTCAGAGACGACACTCCTGCAGCTCACAGTGAAAGGCAGCCACACTACACCTCGACCGTAGCGTGTTTCCCCCTGGTGGGTGCGACGTCAGGCAGTTTGTCCAATGCATGCTGGTCTGTGTAGTGCGTAGTCCCCTCTCCATTTGCCGCAATGATTTTATTGCCGTGCCGGAAGCCAAATGTAAAGTCCTTTTTACTTCACCCAGGACCCGACCATATATATATATATATATATATATATATATATATATATATATATATATATATATATATATATATATATATATATATATATATATTAATACCACACCAAACTTCACCATCCAAGAAGGCGCTGACTCCGTGTATCTTAGTTCAAGGGTGTTTATTTCATATCAACTTCTGCTCAGACGCGTTTCGGCGGCAACCTCCGCCTTGCTCACTAACATCTGACTAAACAAAATGACGCTTTTATACATGTTTTAAACTATCACCTGAGTCATAATGGTCATTCCTGATTGGCATTAATTAGTTACCATAGTAATCATATATTACACCCAAACAATTATTCCAGTTCCTTTGTTTCTCTGGCGATTTATAATGCATTTCTTTGTTCCTTACTTAATTTTCAGTAGGCACACATTAAGTATATATTTGTAATCACGATTGATACATTTTAAACATTCTGTCATATATACATGTCATTGATTGGTATTTAATAATACTGGCGGGAGAAAACCTCTGTGTTACGTGATATCTTACATGTTTTCGGTGTCATGGTAACTCTGGCCTATCAGAGAGGAGGTGTGTTCCCCTAAGGATCCTGATTGGTTACCTGGACCTCGGCTTATCACAAATGGGCTCTGCCGTTTTAGACATCGGTTTGCTCGTCTAATGGCAGGGGCAGAACAAGTTTGCAGAAGTCAGAACGCGCTCGTATATATATATATATTTTTTTTTTATATATAGAGTCATATATATATATATATATATATATATATATGTACACACACACACATACATAGAAAGTCAGATTTAAACACACCCTAATTCACATCTGTTTTACCGTATGTATAACTGCTGTGACAACTCGTTGGGAGGATTTACGGGACCACATTAATCTGAGATAAATCTTTGTTCCGTTCTGATGTTAGCCTTTGTTTATTTAGCTCCCATGGGGCAGATTTACTAAGGGCCTGATTACAACTTTGCAGGTCATGGTACTGCTGCCGAAATGGGATTGTAATCACTACTGAACAGTTGGCAGTCCAATCGCCCTATTTCGATGCATTTGGTTTTATAAACGAAAGACAGCCGCAATCGAGCCACCATGAGGAAAACTCAACCACGGCCCTATAGGCTAATCTGTCTGTCAGAGGACGGACCTCCAGTACTACGGGTGGCCCAATTATGTGCCTTCCCGCTGATGTGGCTGTTACAGTCCAATCACCACATCTGAGGTGGAGGAAAGGGAGGAATATTAGGCAGAAACTCACCTGTACTCAGTTTAAAATGTCCTGTGATGCTATAGAGCTGTTCCTGCTTGATGGTGTCCAAAACAGACACCATTGTGGATGCAACCATCAGTAAGCTATACTCATGCCAGTTTCCATCAACTCCTCAGCAAATAGATGCCCTGCCATGAACCTGGCAAGGGATTTGGGTTTTACCGGGCCAAACATATTTTTAGGGCCCCTGTTCTCAATGTATGATCCAGTTAGAGCTCCATGATGCCCTTTTTGGTCAGGTCACTGACAATGCACAGCAGGCACCCTCTACTAATGTTGACATGTGTTCACATTTCACAAACAGGGATAGTGATGTGTGCATTAAATTGTGTCACACAATAGCATCTCCTTATCAATATCACACCTATGAATCTCTGTGACAGCCACACTTTGCTCACATGCTAGATCCTGATGTGAAGCTACATCTGTATGGATGTGTCATGAAGCTAAAATACGCCTTCTGCTAGATTGCTGTGATGGACTCTCACACATCACCCACATTAAAAGGTAATGTCAGGTAAATGTGATTCCAAATAGTGTGAGAAGCATTCAATGGGCACAATGTAAATACTCTGTGCAGGAAAGGAATGCCTCTTCTAGGAGGACCTCTGAAAGACTGGGACCCTAGGCCATAATCGACTTTGTACATGCCTCAAAACCTCTCTGTGCACAGGATCTGTGGATTGAAGCATATCAGGGACAACCAGCATCATAGCCAAGTACCATGCAAATTTGGGTAATGTGTAAGTGCAATCCATGAAAGCAAACACAGCAGTAACAGCATTTGTCACAGGCTCACAGAAGGGAGGTGTAAGGTACACACATGAAAATAG
Organism: Lissotriton vulgaris; assembly: GCF_964263255.1. Classification (NCBI taxonomy): domain Eukaryota; kingdom Metazoa; phylum Chordata; class Amphibia; order Caudata; family Salamandridae; genus Lissotriton; species Lissotriton vulgaris. The sequence goes on from NC_141695.1 coordinate 499,307,992, forward strand.
ACACATGTCCATAAAAATGTCTACATAGGTATGATGTTTTAACACCCTCTATATGTGAGTAAACACATTTCTAACTTGCACACATGACGCACATATCCAACCTATATCATTGAGAGAAGTGCAAGATAAATGATGTTTACATCGGCCAAGCCAAGCTAAAATACCATATGAAATACATCCCAAAGCAATATCGGCCCCAATTGGAATGTATCCAATATATCCATCCATTGAACATTTCCCTTTTTCCTGTATGTCTCCAGCACTAGTTCCAAAGTCAGATCTTACTAACCACTTCAAATGGAACAGCAATCAGGGTGAAACAAACACAACTATAGTCACACATCCCAAAGTATCCAATACCAAACGTAATGATAGGACTAGTGTGTAAGAAACAAGCAACATTTTTAATTTTCAAAATAAAAACATGAAGTAAAGTAAAGGCCAATGGTCAGTCCATGGACACAATGGGTCATCCAGCACCTTTCTGTGCCACTAAAAGTGCTTTTCATGACACTGCCAGAGGACCTCCCCATGAAGGGGCATCTAGTGGTCAGTTCAGGCACTTCCATGATGTCCCTTGGGAGGGGTGGGGTTGTTATTGGGAGGGTGGGTTTGGTTTTGGAAGGGGTGGTCCTGACTTTGGAAGGGGGGTGTTTGGTTTTGTGAGGGGTTTTGGTCCTCTAAGGGGAACAGCTGGGTTTCTCAGGTGTAGATTAGAATGTGAAAGGGATGGGTTGGGGTGTGGAAGGGGTTCTTTTGCCTTTGGGAGAGAGTTTGGTTTGACAGGGGCAAGGGCAAATAACATGCTTTCATGGGGAAAATGGGAAGGATGTTTGGAAGGGAGTGAAAGGTTGAGAGGTAGAGGGAGTGGTGTGGGTAGGTATGTTGTTGGTGCAGGTGTCTGTGTGTCTGATGTACTATGTTTGTCTCTTGTAGGTACCTGTAGTATGGGTAAGTGTGTTCATTTGCGTTTTTTGGGGTGTGTGATGTGAATGTACTGATGTGTCTGGTCAGGTGGGTGTGGTAACTAAAGGAATGCTGGGGGTGGGTAATGGGTCTGGTGGTGGGGGTGTGGTGTCTGTGAATTTGCCGGGGGATAGTGGTGAGGGGGTTAGTGTTAGGTGAGCGGTTGCCTGTTTTCTTGTGTTTCTGTTTGCTTGTGCTGCTTAGGGCTGTTGAAGTGTGTGCATTGGTATGTGTGAGTGTGCTCAGGACTGGCATGGGAAAAGGGAAAAGGGAAAAGGGAATTTGGGTGGTAAGAGGCAGGAGGTGGAGTGGAAGTTTGGGATGAGTGGAAGGCTGCTGTGAGGGAGGAGGCCAGAGCCTGCAAAGTTCTCTGTAGGGCAGACATAGCACTGTGGATGCCTCCCAGGTAGGCCACCATCAGTTGCAGATGGCTGCCTTGCCCCTAGATGGCAAGCAGTACTGCTGTGTGACACCCAAAGAGGTTTCTCAGGAGGTCAAAAGCCTCCTCACTCAGGGCCGTAGGGGTAACAGAGGCCGGGGCTGATGTGCCTGAAGTGAAGGAGGTGGCTCCCCTTTTACGGGAGCAGGCCCGGACAACTCAGCAAAATAAGTAGCTTGTTTTAGCATTATGAAGTTCACATTGGAGTACATATATACATAGGTAGATGTGAAATTTACTGCAGTAGACAATGACTTTGTGACTTGTGTATTTATTAGTTTGATACAGGTGAAGAGATAGATCATAGTAAAACAAACAACGAAAAAAGTGAAGTAGTCAGTCATGGTGAATGAAACCATTGTTGAAAATGCCAAATTGTCTGATGTCCAAAATACTACTCACATCAGAAAGGGAAAAGTTGTCCAGAGGTAGTCTGCAAACCGAATATTTGACACACACTGGAGGAAATTATGGTTGAGGTATCTTGCTGACGGTGGTGGGTGTTTTGCCATCAACACCTCCTGGATTTTTGCATGGATGTCCCCACTTGCAAACACAGGGAATTCCCTGCTGCCGAGACAGGGGTGTCTGCTGGCGTGTCTTCCTCTGACAGGTCCTCCCTTCCTGTGGCTTCTGCAGATATAGATGGGTTTGATGTAGTTGGACAACAGGAAGAGGTAGATGGTGATGGAAAAGGCCGGCGCAGGGCTGTATTGATGTCCTGCTTATTCAATAACAAAAATGATGCCTATGAAATAATAACCAATCTATTCAAATGGAAAGAAAAAAATAAATTAACCCTTCCTATTTGAATTAAATCACATCAAAACCAATCTATGCTTTATATTCATCTGCAACCAAACTTCAGAAAGCAAAAAATAAAACTAAAAATAAAAGTAGGTCTGATAGTTTTCATGTGATTACTGTTCTATTTTTTCATAGACAGAGAAAAAGATTTTATTTTCTTTTTCAAAACATATATATATACACAACAGATATATATATATACACCACATATATACTCAATGCGAACTACTAAATTATATACAGAATATTTACATTGACAAACTAACACATATATTCAACCTTTGTATATTATAGCCGGGTATTTAAACAAAAGGATGCTTGAAAAACTATAGAGGGCATTCCTTCAAAGCAAGATCAACCAAAACAAACAAGAGCCTAGAAGGTGTATTTGTTTAAACTTCTATTGTTTAAGTACTCCTTTTAAATCTATTTGAGAAACATAAGTCTTTGATGATGTCTTCATAAAAATGTTTCAGCCCAATAAGTATGAGCCTCATCAGGACTGGGGCTACTAAGAGATAGCTCATGTGGATGTTTCAATTTTATTTGTTCATAGTGGTCTACTATATAAAACGGTGGCACCCAGAGAAGGTCCTTTATATTTAAGTTCCTTCACACAGGGTATGTATATAGTTCTCCACCATTGTTGATATTGTAGTAAATGGCAAGTGCTGAATTAAGACTATCCTAAATGTTGATATTTTAACGATTCGCAAGTATTAACCCTGGACATATATATACATAATTCGGGAAATGTAATCCCTGTTTTATCCTGTCAATATTTATCAAAATTGAAAGCCGATACCAGATCTAGCCTTCTGGCTAAGATAGGTATGTCATCTATGTTTATATCCTCTGTGTTCATTAGCATTGGTTTAGGATGTACTGATACTCTTTACTGAATAGTATGGTTATTACTACACACTGAATCGAAATTATTTTCTGAGAAATTTGATACACTATATTTGCATGTGGTCTTTTTTTAATATGAGACGATTCGCCTCTCTATATATAAGATATAGGAGTATGCGCGATATCTTACGTTACTCTATGATAACATAGGTACTTAAAGGTGTAAGTGCCGGGTAGGATGGCACAGGGCATGTATAAATGGTTTTAAATATATGTTTTTAATAAAAGAAAGGGAATTTAGCTAAAGTAGAAGGTGGTCGCCAACAACATGTATGGATAATAACATCAGAAATTGTCTTTTGTAGAAAACTGTCCTGAAGTACTACAGTAGCTCTCCCCGGTGAGACAACTGGGGCTGCGAGCTGTGCTTGATTTACTGAGTTATCTTAATCTGCATTTGTGAGAACGTTTGAAATAGCGCGTTTGCAATTATTTAAAACTGCACCTGTATGCTGTAATCGCGAATTCGTTTTTATTTTTATTGTATACTTCACTCTTGGGGGGCTTACCTGAGTTAAGGGGAATCAATTACCAGGCACCCTGACACCACTGACACACATTACAAGATTTCTACAAGATCATTGTCGCCACTGCCGCTTTGCCGATTCTCGGCGACGGTGGGCGCCATCTTGAGGGAGGCAGGGAGAGCGCTCTAGTCGCGCCATTCTCCCGCCCCCTTTCTACCCATATTATGTGTAGACCGGCCAGACGGCGCAGCGGGCTGGCGCAGCGGGCGCGCCGGACGCGCGCCGAAGCCGCGCCAAAGCCAAGCCCGTCTGCGCCCGTCCGCGACCGGATCGCGCCGGACGCAGGGCACGCTGTCGGTTTGCAACCCTCCATCAGGTACGACACCAACTACCTACTGTCCCTACGCCCCCTCCCCGCTCCCCACTGTTGCGACTGCCCCCATATTGACCCCCTTTCCAGCCCCCTGGTATGTCCTTGTTGTGAATGGACTCCCCCTCTGCTTATAAATGACGTCGCCGACACGCATGTTCCTTCTAAAATCCGCCCCACCCACTTCAAGGGAGGTCTGGTGAATGCTAGGTCCCTAGCCTGCCATTGCCAAGACGTGCACGATTTAATATTAAGCCAAGAACTCGATGCCTTGTTCATCACCGAAAGTTGGCTCAATGACTCCTCCAACCCTGATCTGGCTATTGCCCTCCCCCCTGGTTTCACCATATTCAGGAGGGATAGACCCTCAGGTCAAGGTGGTGGGATAGCACTAATCATCAAGGAAACATTTCCCTGTCACACATTTGATCTATGCCACCTTAAGGACACTGAAAGCTTGGGTTTCTCAATTAAAATCAATGCCTCGTTTTCCCTCTCTGTTGGGCTCCTTTATCATCCTCCGGGCAACCCTACTTCATTTCTCAACTCTTTAGATGAGGCCCTCGGAGCACTCATGCTACAATACCCTAACTTCACGCTCCTTGGCGATATGAACCTACATATGGAATCACTTATTGACCCCCACACCATCTCCTTCCTACAGTCCTTGAACATCTTTGGACTCTCCCAACGCATCAACACGGCCACTCACAGTGCTGGAATCACCATTGATGGCATCTGCTCCAATCTCTCTACCCTCTCTACTTCCCCTCCGTTGCCTCAAATTTGGACTGACCACTATTTCGTCCCTTTTGACATTATGACACCTATCCCTACCCTATCCAGCCCTAGGCATACCCAAGCCACCTTTACAGTCAACTGGAAGAAAGTGGCCGAACGAATAAAGCTGGAGTCAAAACCATTGCCCTCACCCCCCACTGTAACTGGAGATGTTGAAATTGACTCCTGCAACTTCCATATCTGGATGAACCAAATAGTCGCGGTAAACACTGAACCCAAAAACCACCAAGGAAAGGGCCCTAAGAAGAAAAAACCAAATGCCCCTTGGTACACTCAGACCCTTGCAGATAGTCATCTTCTATGTCGGAGACTAGAAAGACACTGGAGACAAGCATATGACACGGTCTCCAGAACACGTTATATCCAACAGAGGAAATTATATCTCTCTGACATAAAATCAGCAAAAAAGGAATATTTCACCAATCTTATAATGGAAGCACACCAAAATCAAAAAACTATCTTTACCATAGTTAAGTCTTTCACTCATCCGAAAGCCCTCACCACCGATATACCTCCCTCAGAGAGCCTTTGCAATCAAATTGCTGATTACTTCATTGACAAAATTGTCAATATTCAGAAAGATTTTCCCCCTCCTTCGACAACCCCCTTAGAGGTAACAGTTAACTACCCTCTTCTCTCCAGTTTCAAATCAGTCTCCTTGCAACAGACAAGCAAGGCAATCCGGGCCTGTAAATCAGGAGCACCCACTGATTCCTGTCCCCCCATCATTCTTCATCACCTGATTGACACAGTCAACCCCTACATTAATGTCATTATTAATGAATCCCTTGAATCCGGAACTGTACCTGCCGAATGGAAGAAGGCCACTGTAAAACCTCTGTTGAAAAAGCAGAACAAATCACCAACAGATTTGACTAACATGCGCCCCATCTCCTTACTTCCTATTCTGGGCAAAGTCACGGAGCATTTAGTGCATGAGGAGCTTAAAACTTTCACAGAAGCCCATAACATCCTGCACCCTCAGCAATCTGGCTTCCGCTCCGGTCACTCCACCGAAACAGCTTTGATCGAACTTGCTGACTCCATCAAATTCCTGCAGGATGAGGGCAAGCAAGCTGTCCTCGTCCTGCTGGATCTCACAGCAGCGTTCGACACCATCTCGCATGCCATCTTAATCAACCGAATGCGAGAGATCGGCGTGACAGACACAGCCCTGGCCTGGATTTCATCATTTCTATCAAACAGGTCTCAGACTGTGTCCCTAGGACCCCACCTATCCTGCGAAAAACTCATTACATCCGGAGTGCCCCAGGGGTCCATATTAAGCCCTTTATTTTTTAACATCTATATGGCACCCCTTTTAGCTGTGATAGAATCACATGGGATCCTGGTCACGTCTTACGCCGACGACACTCAATTGGTCGTCACCATTGACAAACAGCTGACTGACGCAGATCTCCGGTTCAAAAACTGCCTCTCTGATGTTTTTGAGTGGTTAAATACTAATCATCTCAGATGTAACAGTGCAAAGACGGAAATTATTCCATTAGGTAAGAATCTTTCTTTTTGCCCGAAAGATTGGTGGCCCACAGGATCAGAGGCCCCTCCTAGTGCAGTCCCATCAGCCAGAAACCTGGGCGTGCAATTCGATTCTTCCCTTTCTTTCGATGACCACGTTAAGATCACCGCCGGTCGTTGTTTCGGATTAATAAAATCTCTGAAGAAATTTTTTGATTTCCTCCCAATTGCAGCCAGAAAGTCAGTCGCGGTAGCCCTCATACTCTCCCGACTTGACTATTGCAACGGCCTTATGGCCGGATTGAAAAAATCTACTCTCAGAAAGCTGCAGAGCATCCAACATGCTGCAGCTCGACTGGTTTTACAACTCCCCAGAAGGTCATCTGCGTCTGCAGCCCTGAATTCACTTCACTGGATGCCACTGCATAAAAGAATCCTCTTTAAACTGCTCCTTACAGTCTTCAAAACCATGCAAAACACAGGACCCCGCTACTTTGTAAACCGTTTTACGCGCTATAACCCCCCGCGTTGCTTGAGATCCTCTGGGACAAATCTGGTTCTAATTCCCAGATTCAAATACAAGACCAAGGGCGGAAAATCCTTTAATGTTCTGGCAGCTAAACCCTGGAACACTCTACCCGTCAACCTCAGAGCCATAGAAAATGAGACCAACTTCAGAAAACTCCTCAAGACATGGGTCTACAAATTACCAGACTCCTCTGTCCTGGCTGCCATTTAGTTTCTCTCCTCCATTATACTCCACTCTCTCAGTTATTTCTCTGCAGCTCGCCCAGCGCCATGATGCTCCCTTGGGAGCGAACGTTAGCGCTTTACAAATGCACACAAATATCAAAATATCAAATATCAAGAAGGTGAATATCGTAAACAATCACCAAAACGCAGCGTCGACTTCTGTTTTCTTGAACCTTGACCTGTATAAAAAAATCTTGATTATTGCATATGATATGTTTTTAATGTATGAAATGTTTTTATTAACCAAGTGATGTAATAAATTGTTATATTTTTTAAGTCATTTGTAATTTTTGCAGTCATTATTACTTGTTGTTTGGTTGATCCTTCTAAATATATAGCATTGTAAGGTAACACTGTTAGTAGATAATAGACCCCTTGCCTTGCTCAGAACTCACCAATATCGACATACTAGCTTTTAGGGACTTTATTGTGTTTTTCAGCTACTTAGAATCTGTCTACAAAATCAAAATGAATACATTTATATATACATAATAAAAATGTTGAATTAAACAGATATGTTGAAGCGTTTCAGCCCAATAAGTATGGGCCTCATCAGGACTGGGGCTACTAAGAGATAGCTCATGTGGATGTTTCAATTTTATTTGTTCATAGTGGTCTACTATATAAAATGGTGGCACCCAGAGAACGTCCATTATATTTAAATTCCTACACACAGGGTATGTATATAGTTCTCCACCATTGTTGATATTGTAGTAAATGGCAAGTGCTGAATTAAGACTATCCTAAATGTTGATATTTTAACGATTCGCAAGTATTAACCCTGGACATATATATATACATAATTCGGGAAATGTAATCCCTGTTTTATCCTGTCAACATTTATCAAAATTGAAAGTCGATACCAGATCTAGCCTTCTGGCTAAGATAGGTATGTCATCTATGTTTATATCCTCTGTGTTCATTAGCATTGGTTTAGGATGTACTGATACTCTTTACTGAATAGTATGGTTATTACTACACACTGAATCGAAATTATTTTCTGAGAAATTTGATACACTATATTTGCATGTGGTCTTTTTTTAATATGAGACGATTCGCCTCTCTATATATAAGATATAGGAGTATGCGCGATATCTTACGTTACTCTATGATAACATAGGTACTTAAAGGTGTAAGTGCCGGGTAGGATGGCACAGGGCATGTATAAATGGTTTTAAATATATGTTTTTAATAAAAGAAAGGGAATTTAGCTAAAGTAGAAGGTGGTCGCCAACAACATGTATGAATAATAACACCAGAAATTGTCTTTTGTAGAAAACTGTCCTGAAGAAGGTGAATATCGTAGACAATCACCAAAACGCAGCGTCGACTTCTGTTTTCTTGAACCTTGACCTGTATAAAAAAATCTTGATTATTGCATATGATATGTTTTTAATGTATGAAATGTTTTTATTAACCAAGTGATGTAATAAATTGTTATATTTTTTAAGTCATTTGTAATTTTTGCAGTCATTATTACTTGTTGTTTGGTTGATCCTTCTAAATATATAGCATTGTAAGGTAACACTGTTAGTAGATAATAGACCCCTTGCCTTGCCCAGAACTCACCAATATCGACATATTAGCTTTTAGGGACTTTACTGTGTTTTTCAGCTACTTAGAATCCGTCTAAAAAATCAAAACGAATACATTTATATATACATATTAAATATGCAGAATTAAACAGATATGTGACACTAATATAGAAACAAGAGTAACATTATTTAAATATTTAAATATATATTTATACATATATACTTTTTTTTACATATTCCTCGGAGTGGTAAGGCACAAAATTAAATAAATCAGGGACACCCTAGTGTAGTATCAAAAGCCAGAAAGGACGTGTTTTGAAGTATAAAGCTCATTAAGAGTAGGGTAGTAAGGAATAGACCCCAACCAACAGATTAGTATGGAAGGACACATAACGAAACTGTGAAAAGGAACTGACTATAAATGAGATAAAAACAAAAAAGTCAAAATTACCATGGTCTATATCATCCCATGTAAATAATGATGGTATAAATCTAGAATGGTCTGAGTTCCTCTAGAAGCAGACAGCTGAAAGTGAAGATAAAATAAAATCACGCTACCGGTTTAAACACTAAATTATGTGGGCGAATAAACAAGACTTAATCAAATTACTGCTTACTGAATAAATCTGAGTATAGATATATGGCTCAAGGGTCTTGAAACAAAACAATTGGTAGAAGAGGGCCAGGCAAGTAATGGGCACGTTCCCTGTGAAAAGATATGTACAGTACACTAAATATATCGCCTATGGAGGAACACACTTCTGAAAACAATGCATAAGAAGGTAGAAATTACTTATGGGTTCTTACCCTGCTCGGTGTTTATTTCGAGTAAGCGATACAACAGGGAATAATTATTTCAGCTTGTTCTCCAAAAAACAATTAAAGCACTGTTAGAAGCGGCCCTGTCTCGAGGCAACGAATAAACCACCAAGACGCCACCGGCGAAGGCTTAACTTACTCCGCATCTGCAAGTCAGCGTGTAAACTCCACGCCATTCTGCTTCTACCAACGTGAAGGATAACATGTGGTACAGAAGCAAAAATAGTCCTGACCTCTCGTGTCATAACAATAAACAAAGGACTATTGAACCTGTAGGAAAAGGTACTACCATGATAGAAAAGGGACTGCGTGTCAATATACATTGCTTCAGGAACGGAATATATATGAAAAAGGAAGATGAATCCTAAAATAAAATAAAATTGGTTCTATTTGTGTCACAAAGTGGGTATGACTTAAAAAAGGGGGGACTGCAGCACCCAAATGAGCTGGCCCATGTTGGTGTTGTGGGTGGCCAGCTCCTGTTGTTTATCCCTCTGCAGCTGCTTCATCTCCTGAATTTCAGTCAATTCAGTACCAACGGGCCTACCTAGTGCTTTATAATCCTTTTGATATACCTTCTAATACAAAGTTCCCCTGGTTATGCGCTGTGATACCTCCGGGTCTAGATTGCGCTATATAACCATTGCAAATTCTAATAAACTAAAAACTGTTTTATCTTGAATGCTGAGACCTGAGCAGCATGGCCGATGACCGGTGGAACTGTTTGACAGCAAACGAGGAGTTTGGCCCTGGTTTTCCCCCTTGACCATCACCTACGCAGCCGGACATTAGGCATTGTGCCCCCTCGTCTTCCAACTTTTACTCCTTCCTCCCCTCCCTCCTACGAATTATTGAAACATTGTTTATGTGTACTGTACCTTACTATGCTCTTGTATCTGATGTAACTGTTAATGCAACGATCCTAAATATAAAGCGCTCTGATACCCTCTTGGGTCAAGTTTCTGCTATATAAAACTTTATGAATAAATAAATAAATACCTGACCCGTAATGTCTTGGGATTACCTGCTATGCTCCCAAAAATTAGTTGATGATGACCTGAGTGTGAGTTCTAACAGTGGCCTCACTCTGCTGGCCCACAGTACACCTCCCACTACCCCTAGCCCCATGGGCCTGTGCACTTTCCTATTGGTTCCTGGATCCACTGTGTTTGGGCTTGTAATTCTCACCTCAGAACCCAGGACTGGGGGCGCAAGATAGTGGTGGCTGTGCTAGGTACCCAGGTTGGGCGGACTGGGGTTGGCTGAGGTGTTGCAGCGAGGGTGGAAGGTGTTGGTGTGGGTATAGTGAGACTCTCTGTTGCTGTCTGCCCAGGCTAATCAGATGGGCCAGAACAATCACCCACATTTCCAGAAGTGTTGGTGTCACTGAGACTTCATCAAGGGGGGAGTGGGAGTCTGTTTGGTGGCCAAGCTCTGGGCAGGTGTTGTGCCAGATAGACCTGTTATGAAATTTTGTGTCATGGTAGGTAAAGACCTAGGAAAAACAAAATAGGTAGATATTACTATTGTGATATATATTTCTGTGGTATTGAACTTGTTACCAAGGCATTTGGATTCATTCAATACATGTACCAGAATTGAACAGCTAATTAGATGTGCTGATATGTTGCATTTTGGATTAAGGAATAAACATGCCAACTCCCAAACATTGAAGGCAACACAGTGGAAAGATAATGTATATTTGACCACTCCAAGGCCTAGTTGTGAACAATGCAAGTGAACACACAGCTTGGTTGTATATTTAGCATTAGTCATTATGTGAGCAGTGCAGAGTAAATTGGTCACCTGCAACTTCTAATCACCGAAATGCCTTAAAGATATTTGAGGTACACACTTGATATGGTGTAACTCATGACATCAAAAGTTTCAGTTGAGGAGACCAAGACAACATCAAGCTAAGTAGGCAGACATGTCTCTGAGTAGAGCATTGTAGGAAGATTGCTCAGTCCATGAGAAATGAACATCAATTGTAATATGTCAGATAAGTGAAAATGGTCAAAATCACTATTGCATCTTGTTTTGAGTAACAGAAACAGAGCATCATGAAAGTTGTAGTCATTTCAAGCTTTACTTCCCAACACTTGGCAAATATTTAACTCCACGAGAAGTGAACATCAGTTATAACATGTCAGGATTATGGTCTGGGATGGGGTGTGTTTTATAATGTGATTTGCAGGTGTGTTCACTTGGCAAATGGATATCAGCTGTGTTGTTTTTGTATCCATCCAATGACCACTGTTCTGGTGCTTTACTGAGAGCGTACTGTGATGGCCTGCCACTGTAGAGCAACCACCTCGGCAAAGAGAATGCCAGTACAACTGTGTTTTCGTAATCTGCTCAATAGGAAGCTGCATACCCTATGCCGAAGGATTACGCTTTGCAAAAATTGCAGTCTTCCGCGGCCCAGGGGGAAACACTCTGTCGAAGGCGGTTTAGGCTGCATGCATTGTAAAACGGCAGGTGGAAAACTGCCCACTCAGCGGTCTTCTTGGGACTGCCACCATGGCAGTACACCAGTGAGACCCCCAAGCTTGTAATCAGGCCCTAAGTTTTGGCACAACACAGTATGGCATAAAAAGTTGCTGTGCTTTGTTGCATAAAAGGGTGAGAGAAAAGCAATGGCATGTATACTGAGATAATCTGCTGTTTTGTCTCCCTGCCAGTGCTGGCACACTCTTGGCTGCCTCTTGGCTGCCTTGCACTAAAGGGCACGCCCTTGATACATAATGCAAGGGTGTGTGCATTCTGTCAAGCATGTTTAATCCTTCTGCCACTTTGTATGTGTGCTGTACAGTGCAGCACACATGCAAAATTGGAAAATATAAGGATACTTTAAAAAATGTGCTCCTCTCTGACCCCAGCCTCACTGAAGTGTCATTTTTTGATGCAATTCCCCATCTACCAATGTTAGTAGGTAGGGATTAGTATCAAGACCCATGTGTGGTTGTAAGGGAACATTCATGTACCACTCATGGCACGGCCACTTAATACAAAGTAGTGCATACTTTGGGATACTTTACTTTAGGATCCTTTCCCTGGAAAATCATGATTTACAATAACATTTAAATCACACTGCAACATTTTGCACTCAGTTTGTATAACTTTTGTGAGGCAAAGCTGATGGAAAATGTTAGTTCATCTGGGCACCTGAACCTAGAAGCAACAATTCATTGTTAACAAGTCATGGAAGTTTCCAATAAATAGCTGGGTAAGGAGAAGGGAGGTCCTTACATTCATGAGTCAGCAGCAGAATGTGTTTGTTAGAAACAGGATTCCTGGTTAGCTGAGTTATTAACCCAGGCCTGGGAGGAACCACCACTCACATAAGAGTAAGCTAAGTACACACTAAAAGAAAACAACATTTGGGTTTATCTAAAGAGGCAATTTGTAAAGTATTTCTGCCCAACACTCACACACACACAGTACCACAATGAATACAGCACAAAAAGACTCCACACATGTTTAAAAAAATAGATTATTATAATATAAACAAAACAAGAAAAGTGACAAAAATCGAAAATTTTAGTTGAATTTTAAGGGAATAAACACAGTAAAGATCTTAGAACCAAGTAGAAATAATAAAGTTTCTTTAGGTCATGCTGGACTGGGACAAAAATCAAAGTTCAGGCTGACTGCAATGAGTTGTGGCAAGCTACAGGACCCACACAGACCCCAGTGAACAAAGTACCTTTCCTGTTCGCAAACAAAGAGATGCTTAGATGTTGAGACCCACAATCGCAGAATGTGGTACTCTTCTCCACACAGAGTAGGTGATGCATCAGTTCCAAAGACCAATACCAGAGTCAAGAGGAGTTGAGCAATGTACCAGATTCTGTCATGCAGTCGTGGGATGGGTTGATCTCACCAAGCTCACCAAGCTGCAGCAGTGATGATACGCTGTCCGATGCTTTGATCTTTGGAGGCAAATCGCTTCAGCAACTCGGTCGATGCCCCTCTTCTGCTACAAGCAGACAGGAGATGTATCAAAATCTATGTTGCAAGAATCTGGGCCACTTCCAGTAAGCCAGGCACAGGAGCAGGGGTAGAGCCCTAGTAGATCACTTGGAGTAAAGGCAGAGTTCCGCTCTTTGTCAGCAGATTCAGAGAGCAGCACGCAGCAGGACACCAAACAGCAAAACAGGCCTACCAGATCAGCAGTCTAGTTGAGTCCTTTAAGCAGCACAGCTGTTCGCCTGGCAGAGCTAGATACAAGATCAATAGTGTCCATTTTTAGGGTGTCAAAGACCCAGTTCTTATAACCAAAGTGTCTCTGATGTGGGGGTGACTTCAAAGCAGCTATCTGAAGTACAAAAGTATTGCTTTCAACCTTGTCCTTTCTGCCAGGGTATCTGTGGGGGTAATCACTCATTTGTGTGGGGACAGGACACTACCTATTCAAGTGAAGCGTTCACCTCTTCCTTACATCCTGCCCAGAATGCAGATATATGTAGATGGGTACTCAGATACAACCTAGTCTTCCTGTGTTTGTGGCGGTCTATAGGGAATGCATAAAGTGCAGCAGCACCCCACCCCAGACGTGTATTGGAGACAGGCTGTTAGGCACACAGAGCAATAAGTGCAGAGAAATTTCCACTCAAACAGTAATGTTAAATCCATCTCAACCAGTGAGCAGGATTCATTATTACCGGTTCAAAGATATGACACATGAAAAATAGACTCTTCTATGACCAATAATTACAGTTTAAAAGTGTAGTTAGGGATTCACAATGCTAGCCTTTGATAGAAGTAGGCCTTACAGTAGTGACAAATGAAATAGGCTGTTTGCCACTACAGGACATGCAAAACATAAAGGTGCATGCCCTACCTTTTACTTACATGGCACCCAGCCCTTAGGGTTACTTAGGGCCTACCATTGGGTTGGTGTATATGTAATAAAAGGGGAGTTTGAGGCTTGGCAAGTCGTTTTGAATGCCACGATGAAGTGGCAGTAAACTGCACATAAAGGCACTGCAGTGGCAGGCCTGAGACCGGTTTGAAAGGCTACTTATGTGTATGGCACAGTTAGTGTTGCAGGCCCACTTGTATCATTTGAAGTTATGTGGTATACCTCCTTAAAATGAGCTTACCAGTACTTCAATTATGCCAATGAGGTATACACCTATGTCTTCATTTTTAGGGGAGACGCACATGTACTTTAGCACCGGTTAGCAGTGGTAAAGTGCTCAGAGTCCTACAGCCAGCAAACCATCTGGGGGAAGGCCCCCCTAAGGATGCCAGATCAAAGAATGTCACTCTCTAACAAGAGCAAACTACTTATTGGGTTAATGGGATGCTGAGCCTGGGGTATCACCTTCATTGTATCCCTCTCCTAATAGGTACAGTAGATATTCTTCCCTTGATTCAGGGTAAGACGACAAAGACGTTCACAGGTGAAAGGATTTTGTTGATTGTAGGCGGGTATTTTTATTATTATAAACAAATAACAATTTAAGAATGACATCTTGAGGACTATTCTTTATTCTGCCAGTTCACTGCCCGTCCTGTGTCCCTTTAATAATCAAAAACCACCACTGGGTTTGGGCTTTCCACAGTAAGGCCAAGCCACTGACCAATATAGAACAAACCGAATGCCAAAACTGTTACCTTTAATCCTATTCTTATTCTTCAGTACATGAGATTTGCACATCACGTACCTCCACAATTTGCTGGATACATTGAATCACTTTTTTATTTTTTGCTTTACTTAAAGATCATTTGGTTAAGTTTCACCAATTTTTAATTTCAACACATCAACATCAAAATACACAGAATGAATACACCTTTTCATAAAAACATCCCCTTTATAGATTCATATTCTTTTGAAACTCACCATGATTCCATACATTCAACATTCAATCTCACACATTCATAATCCGCACAAAATATTTACATCATAATTATAACTTTACAATATTCACAAAAAAAGCCATAGATGATTGATCTGTTAATTGTGACAAATTTGGAGCTCTTTTTCAAACAGTATTGTAAAAACTTATGGCTCAACAAATATGGTCTACGCGTTTCGAACTCAGAAAAAAATTTGAGTTCTCATCAGGACCGAAGCTTCAATGAAGGAAGCTTTGACTAGCAATTCTCGACACAGGACCTTTTGATAGGTGGTCCGTTATTATACTGGAACACATGGGGCATGTTAGATGAACTTTTGCATAAACTTTCTATTCAAAATAAATATTCTTGTTTAGCACATGTGAAGGGAACACGTTGCTTATAGGAAAGGTACAAGGGCAATGGTAGAGTTGTTTAGGATATGAATTACATGGCATGTGTGAGTAGAGGGTTCACCGATAGATAGGTAAGGGAGAAACTATTTTGAATAGAGGACAGTGCCGTTTAAATTAGTTGTAATCAGTATGTCATTTTTATTTCCTTGTTTTTAGTTTTCCGAAAGAGATGAAAGCACCTCCTGAGGAAGAACCATCATCGAATAAAAATTAAGTTGGCATTTGGCATTCTAAAACCTAAATCACAATGTAATACACTTGGAAAAAACATAATGAAAATGTGTGCATCCAAGTAGAATCAAAACATCTATATTAATAATTAAATTATTTATGTTTTGGAATAGTACGACGTTTATTTAAATAGAATAATATGTTAATTGCATTCTCAGTGGCTCTGTGTGTTGTAGCATGAGGCAATCAACCCAGTGATTGATTGATGCCCAGTTTTATGAAATACACTGCACCACAATACACAACTTTCAAAGTGTATAATTTGTTCATACACAGATTCATATGTACCATTTAGCAAACACCTGTTCAAAGCCCCCAAGTTATATCAGAGGGTCAAACAGAACTCCAGAATTTTGTGATCTGCCATCAGATATATCTTTAACCCCAAGACCTCAAAAGTACTGTGTAACTTTCAATGTGATCTGACAGGAAGTAATGTGTGTGCCATAGATATTAATTAGACAAGAAAATTAACATCATACACGTCACAGTATCCATATCGTTATATCAAATTGAAAAGTCAAATGGGAAATATTATTCTGCTCCATGCAATTTTCTTATTTTCCCCGCTTATTCCAGGCCCATATATCAAAATCGTTGTTGCGGAACAATTGGAGTAAAGTACACAGCATGCAGGACATGCGCCCACAGTTCACCTATGGCATAAGCAGATAAGGTATATTAGGGTTCAAAGTCACTGCGCCCATTTTAACCTATTTCTTATGCCTTTCACAATAACATTTCAATGTAATAATTACTTGAGTAGCAAGGACATTTATAGACTGTATACAGTCTCAGCAGCATGCTTAAGCCCAACATTATTACTGCTTCTGACCCTTATATCCATTCCTTGCCTGCTCTCACTCACATACTCCAGCAACAGTCATTCTATTAAAACATTGGACTCAGGTCTGTCCTCTGGAGAAACTTTAATGGAGGGGCCTTCTTTGCACTTTTCTCTCTCTTTTTGCCTTTCCTTTTTCCTTTTTTAGCCTGCTTTTTCCCGCCGCTGCTGCCCCCCTGGCCCCTACGTCCCAGCACGACCAGTGCGACCGGCCTAATCCAGCTCCCTGCTCCCGCCTCCCAGCTAATCAGCCCTCCCCGATCCCTACTTAATGGCGGCCACTGCTGGGACAGGCGAGCAAGACCACTGACTCATTGTCAGTGAAATTGCTCTCCCTCCTTTGCAGCTCCACTTAAGTGAGGCCTTCCCTCGAGCCCCTGCACTCTCGAGTGTTGGTGGTCGAGGCCCTCCTACACCCACTGGTTTCACCTATGCCTCATCCTTGATGTTCCAGTGGACCTCTGTCTCCATTTTCTAGCTCCACTTTTTCTCTCCTTTTTTACCTGATTTTTCCCTCACTTCTATCTCCCCCCTTCACTCTCCTTCCGGGTCTTAACCTCCATTTTCTGTCATTTTCCCCTCATTTAACATAACTCTCCTGTGTCTTTCCTCCATTTTTCATCGTTTTTTTACCCTGATCTCAATCTCCCCCTTTCACTCTCTTGTGTCCTCTGTGTCTTTCCTACACTCTTTCTTGCACTTTTGCCACATTATTTGCACTTTTCTCTCTCTTTTTGCCTTTCCTTATGCCTTTTTTAGCCTGTTTTTCCCTTCTGCTGCTGCCTCCACAGCCCTTCCCCCCAGCACGACCAGTCCGAACAGCCCAATCCAGCTCCCCTCCCTGCTCCCGCTTCCCAGCTTACCAGCCCTCTCTAACCCCTATTTAAAGGCGGCAACTGAATGGCCGCTTTGCGGCCACGCCGCCGGGGTGCCATAGGCAAGCTCGTCTGCGATCATCCATGACCCGACTGCGAACAGCGCCAGGAACCCTGGATCTCTGCACCGCCAACACTACGATCCAGTGGCACTCCACGGTCTTGACCCAGGCCGCATCAACTGCAAGCTAGCATCACCAGCCGACACCAACGTTTCCTTCAGCTGTCACCACTGCCAGCACACCTGCATCACTGCCAAGACCACTGACCCAGCGCAATCCACCCACAAGAACACATCGAACCGAAGACTCTGTAATGCATCCTCCTCAACGCCTGATCCCTCCACAAACATGCCACCGAAATCTGGAACATATAACATGTCAGGATTATGGTCTGGGATGGGGTGTGTTTTATAATGTGATTTGCAGGTGTGTTCACTTGGCAAATGGATATCAGCTGTGTTGTTTTGTATCCATCCAATGACCACTGTTCTGGTGCTTTACTGAGAGCGTACTGTGATGGCCTGCCACTGTAGAGCAACCACCTCGGCAAAGAGAATGCCAGTACAACTGTGTTTTCGTAATCTGCTCAATAGGAAGCCGCATGCCCTATGCCGAAGGATTACGCTTTGCAAAAATTGCAGTCTTCCGCGGCCCAGGGGGAAACACTCTGTCGAAGGCGGTTTAGGCTGCATGCATTGTAATACGGCAGGTGGAAAACTGCCCACTCAGCGGTCTTCTTGGGACTGCCACCATGGCAGTACACCAGTGAGACCCCCAAGCTTGTAATCAGGCCCTAAGTTTTGGCACAACACAGTATGGCATAAAAAGTTGCTGTGCTTTGTTGCATAAAAGGGTGAGAGAAAAGCAATGGCATGTATACTGAGATAATCTGTTGTTTTGTCTCCCTGCCAGTGCTGGCACACTCTTGGCTGCCTCTTGGCTGCCTTGCACTAAAGGGCACGCCCTTGATACATAATGCAAGGGTGCGTGCATTCTGTCAAGCATGTTTAATCCTTCTGCCACTTTGTATGTGTGCTGTACAGTGAAGCACACATGCAAAATTGGAAAATATAAGGATACTTTAAAAAATGTGCTCCTCTCTGACCCCAGCCTCACTGAAGTGTCATTTTTTGATGCAAGTCCCCATCTACCAATGTTAGTAGGTAGGGATTAATATCAAGACCCATGTGTGGTTGTAAGGGAACATTCATGTACCACTCATGGCACGGCCACTTAATACAAAGTAGTGCATACTTTGGGTTACTTTACTTTAGGATCTTTTCCCTGGAAAATCATGATTTACAATAAAATGTAAATCACACTGCAACATTTTGCACTCAGTTTGTATAACTTTTGTGAGGCAAAGCTGATGGAAAATGTTAGTTCACCTGGGCACCTGAACCTAGAAGCAACAATTCATTGTTAACAAGTCATGGAAGTTTCCAATAAATAGCTGGGTAAAGAGAAGGGAGGTCCTTACATTCATGAGTCAGCAGCAGAATGTGTTTGTTAGAAACAGGATTCCTGGTTAGCTGAGTTATTAACCCAGGCCTGGGAGGAACCACCACTCACATAAGAGTAAGCTAAGTACACACTAAAAGAAAACAACATTTGGGTTTATCTAAAGAGGCAATTTGTAAAGTATTTCTGCCCAACACTCACACACACACAGTACCACAATGATTACAGCACAAAAAAACTCCACACATGTTTAAAAAAATAGATTATTATAATATAAACAAAACAAGAAAAGTGACAAAAATCGAAAATTTTAGTTGAATTTTAAGGGAATAAACACAGTAAAGATCTTAGAACCAAGTAGAAATAATAAAGTTTCTTTAGGTCATGCTGGACTGGGACAAAAATCAAAGTTCAGGCTGACTGCAATGAGTTGTGGCAAGCTACAGGACCCACACAGACCCCAGTGAACAAAGTACCTTTCCTGTTCGCAAACAAAGAGATGCTTAGATGTCGAGACCCACAGTCGCAGAATGTGGTACTCTTCTCCACACAGAGTAGGTGATGCATCAGTTCCAAAGACCGATACCAGAGTCAAGAGGAGTTGAGCAATGTACCAGATTCTGTCATGCAGTCGTGGGATGGGTTGATCTCACCAAGCTCACCAAGCTGCAGCAGTGATGATACGCTGTCCGATGCTTTGATCTTTGGAGGCAAATCGCTTCAGCAACTCGGTCGATGCCCCTCTTCTGCTACAAGCAGACAGGAGATGTATCAAAATCTATGTTGCAAGAATCTGGGCCACTTCCAGTAAGCCAGGCACAGGAGCAGGGGTAGAGCCCTAGTAGATCACTTGGAGTAAAGGCAGAGTTCCGCTCTTTGTCAGCAGATTCAGAGAGCAGCACGCAGCAGGACACCAAACAGCAAAACAGGCCTACCAGATCAGCAGTCTAGTTGAGTCCTTTAAGCAGCACAGCTGTTCGCCTGGCAGAGCTAGATACAAGATCAATAGTGTCCATTTTTAGGGTGTCAAAGACCCAGTTCTTATAACCAAAGTGTCTCTGATGTGGGGGTGACATCAAAGCAGCTATCTGAAGTACAAAAGTATTGCTTTCAACCTTGTCCTTTCTGCCAGGGTATCTGTGGGGGTAATCACTCATTTGTGTGGGGACAGGACACTACCTATTCAAGTGAAGCGTTCACCTCTTCCTTACATCCTGCCCAGAATGCAGATATATGTAGATGGGTACTCAGATACAACCTAGTCTTCCTGTGTTTGTGGCGGTCTATAGGGAATGCATAAAGTGCAGCAGCACCCCACCCCAGACGTGTATTGGAGACAGGCTGTTAGGCACACAGAGCAATAGGTGCAGAGAAATTTACACTCAAACAGTAATGTTAAATCCATCTCATCCCAGGTAATGTGGCTCACTGGTTAGAGGCGGCAGACCCGAGAGCAGAGGACGGCCCGGGACCAGGGTTCGATTCCCGGCGCGGCAGGTTTCTGGACCAGGGTCAGCGGACTCGATAATTCTCTCGCCTCGGTGCCCACTCTGATCAGCGATCACACTCGGCAACTCTGGGCATTAGCTTGCCTCATCTTCACTAACGGCCCCACCAGACCGCCGGGGATGCCTGGTCTCACCCTGGAGATACCCATTAGGGACCATCTCTCAGGGAAGCCAGGAAGGGTTTCGCAGCGGTCGAAGCGCCTTGGGACCCTACGGGTAAGTAGTGCGCTATATAAATGCCAATACATTTACAACCAGTGAGCAGGATTCATTATTACCGGTTCAAAGATATGACACATGAAAAATAGACTCTTCTATGACCAATAATTACAGTTTAAAAGTGTAGTAAGGGATTCACAATGCTAGCCTTTGATAGAAGTAGGCCTTACAGTAGTGACAAATGAAATAGGCTGTTTGCCACTACAGGACATGCAAAACATAAAGGTGCATGCCCTACCTTTTACTTACATGGCACCCAGCCCTTAGGGTTACTTAGGGCCTACCATTGGGTTGGTGTATATGTAATAAAAGGGGAGTTTGAGGCTTGGCAAGTCGTTTTGAATGCCACGATGAAGTGGCAGTAAACTGCACATAAAGGCACTGCAGTGGCAGGCCTGAGACCGGTTTGAAAGGCTACTTATGTGTATGGCACAGTTAGTGTTGAAGGCCCACTTGTATCATTTGAAGTTATGTGGTATACCTCCTTAAAATGAGCTTACCAGTACTTCAATTATGCCAATTAGGTATACACCTATGTCTTCATTTTTAGGGGAGACGCACATGTACTTTAGCACCGGTTAGCAGTGGTAAAGTGCTCAGAGTCCTACGGCCAGCAAACCATCTGGGGGAAGGCCCCCCTAAGGATGCCAGATCAAAGAATGTCACTCTCTAACAAGAGCAAACTACTTATTGGTTTAATGGGATGCTGAGCCTGGGGTATCACCTTCATTGTATCCCTCTCCTAATAGGTACAGTAGATATTCTTCCCTTGATTCAGGGTAAGACGACAAAGACGTTCACAGGTGAAAGGATTTTGTTGATTGTAGGCGGGTATTTTTATTATTATAAACAAATAACAATTTAAGAATGACATCTTGAGGACTATTCTTTATTCTGCCAGTTCACTGCCCGTCCTGTGTCCCTTTAATAATAAAAAACCACCACTGGGTTTGGGCTTTCCACAGTAAGGCCAAGCCACTGACCAATATAGAACAAACCGAATGCCAAAACTGTTACGTTTAATCCTATTCTTATTCTTCAGTACATGAGATTTGCACATCACGTACCTCCACAATTTGCTGGATACATTGAATCACTTTTTTATTTTTTGCTTTACCTAAAGATCATTTGGTTAAGTTTCACCAATTTTTAATTTCAACACATCAACATCAAAATACACAGAATGAATACACCTTTTCATAAAAACATCCCCTTTATAGATTCATATTCTTTTGAAACTCACCATGATTCCATACATTCAACATTCAATCTCACACATTCATAATCCGCACAAAATATTTACATCATAATTATAACTTTACAATATTCACAAAAAAAGCCATAGATGATTGATCTGTTAATTGTGACAAATTTGGAGCTCTTTTTCAAACAGTATTGTAAAAACTTATGGCTCAACAAATATGGTCTACGCGTTTCGAACTCAGAAAAAAATTTGAGTTCTCATCAGGACCGAAGCTTCAATGAAGGAAGCTTTGACTAGCAATTCTCGACACAGGACCTTTTGATAGGTGGTCCGTTATTATACTGGAACACATGGGGCATGTTAGATGAACTTTTGCATAAACTTTCTATTCAAAATAAATATTCTTGTTTAGCACATGTGAAGGGAACACGTTGCTTATAGGAAAGGTACAAGGGCAATGGTAGAGTTGTTTAGGATATGACTTACATGGCATGTGTGAGTAGAGGGTTCACCGATAGATAGGTAAGGGAGAAACTATTTTGAATAGAGGACAGTGCCGTTTAAATTAGTTGTAATCAGTATGTCATTTTCATTTCCTTGTTTTTAGTTTTCCGAAAGAGATGAAAGCACCTCCTGAGGAAGAACCATCATCGAATAAAAATTAAGTTGGCATTTGGCATTCTAAAACCTAAATCACAATGTAATACACTTGGAAAAAACATAATGAAAATGTGTGCATCCAAGTAGAATCAAAACATCTATATTAATAATTAAATTATTTATGTTTTGGAATAGTACGACGTTTATTTAAATAGAATAATATGTTAATTGCATTCTCAATGGCTCTGTGTGTTGTAGCATGAGGCAATCAACCCAGTGATTGATTGATGCCCAGTTTTATGAAATACACTGCACCACAATACACAACTTTCAAAGTGTATAATTTGTTCATACACAGATTCATATGTACCATTTAGCAAACACCTGTTCAAAGCCCCCAAGTTATATCAGAGGGTCAAACAGAACTCCAGAATTTTGTGATCTGCCATCAGATATATCTTTAACCCCAAGACCTCAAAAGTACTGTGTAACTTTCAATGTGATCTGACAGGAAGTAATGTGTGTGCCATAGATATTAATTAGACAAGAAAATTAACATCATACACGTCACAGTATCCATATCGTTATATCAAATTGAAAAGTCAAATGGGAAATATTATTCTGCTCCATGCAATTTTCTTATTTTCCCCGCTTATTCCAGGCCCATATATCAAAATCGTTGTTGCGGAACAATTGGAGTAAAGTACACAGCATGCAGGACATGCACCCACAGTTCACCTATGGCATAAGCAGATAAGGTATATTAGGGTTCAAAGTCACTGCGCCCATTTTAACCTATTTCTTTTGCCTTTCACAATAACATTTCAATGTAATAATTACTTGAGTAGCAAGGACAGTTATAGACTGTATACAGTCTCAGCAGCATGCTTAAGCCCAACATTATCACTGCTTCTGACCCTTATATCCATTCCTTGCCTGCTCTCACTCACATACTCCAGCAACAGTCATTCTATTAAAACATTGGACTCAGGTCTGTCCTCTGGAGAAACTTTAATGGAGAGGCCTTCTTTGCACTTTTCTCTCTCTTTTTGCCTTTCCTTTTTCCTTTTTTAGCCTGCTTTTTCCCGCCGTTGCTGCCCCCCTGGCCCCTACGTCCCAGCACGACCAGTGCGACCGGCCTAATCCAGCTCCCTGCTCCCGCCTCCCAGCTAATCAGCCCTCCCCGATCCCTACTTAATGGCGGCCACTGCTGGGACAGGCGAGCAAGACCACTGACTCATTGTCAGTGAAATTGCTCTCCCTCCTTTGCAGCTCCACTTAAGTGAGGCCTTCCCTCGAGCCCCTGCACTCTCGAGTGTTGGTGGTCGAGGCCCTCCTACACCCACTGGTTTCACCTATGCCTCATCCTTGATGTTCCAGTGGACCTCTGTCTCCATTTTCTAGCTCCACTTTTTCTCTCCTTTTTTACCTGATTTTTCCCTCACTTCTATCTCCCCCCTTCACTCTCCTTCCGGGTCTTAACCTCCATTTTCTGTCATTTTCCCCTCATTTAACATTACTCTCCTGTGTCTTTCCTCCATTTTTCATCGGTTTTTTACCCTGATCTCAATCTCCCCCTTTCACTCTCTTGTGTCCTCTGTGTCTTTCCTACACTCTTTCTTGCACTTTTGCCACGTTATTTGCACTTTTCTCTCTCTTTTTGCCTTTCCTTATGCCTTTTTTAGCCTGTTTTTCCCTTCTGCTGCTGCCTCCACAGCCCTTCCCCCCAGCACGACCAGTCCGAACAGCCCAATCCAGCTCCCCTCCCTGCTCCCGCTTCCCAGCTTACCAGCCCTCTCTAAGCCCTATTTAAAGGCGGCAACTGAATGGCCGCTTTGCGGCCGCACCGCCGGGGTGCCATAGGCAAGCTCGTCTGCGATCATCCATGACC
This sequence comes from Lissotriton vulgaris, assembly GCF_964263255.1. Lineage (NCBI taxonomy): Eukaryota > Metazoa > Chordata > Amphibia > Caudata > Salamandridae > Lissotriton > Lissotriton vulgaris. Next base: position 499,332,438 of record NC_141695.1, read on the forward strand.
CGACTGCGAACAGCGCCAGGAACCCTGGATCTCTGCACCGCCAACACTACGATCCAGTGGCACTCCACGGTCTCGACCCAGGCCGCATCAACTGCAAGCTAGCATCACCAGCCGACACCAACGTTTCCTTCAGCTGTCACCGCTGCCAGCACACCTGCATCACTGCCAAGACCACTGACCCAGCGCAATCCACCCACAAGAACACATCGAACCGAAGACTCTGTAATGCATCCTCCTCAACGTCTGATCCCTCCACAAACATGCCACCGAAGTCTGGAACCTCCTCGACAGCACTACCCCGGACGTAGCATTCTTTACCGAAACCTGGACCAACACCACCTCGGGACCGGACATCGCCATCACCATTCCCCAAGGATACAAGATCTCCAGGAAGGACCGCCCCACCCATCCTGGAGGAGGAATCGCCATCGTCCACAAATCCACCCTCCACCTGAGCACACTCCCCGACAAGCCCACAGACCTGATGGAACACCTTCACTTCAAGATACTGGCCAGCCCTACTTTCACCCTCCATGAAAACCCTCATCTACCGACCCCCTGGATCCCGTGGCCTTTATCCAGCTCCATCACGGACATCATCTCCCTGCATGCCATCCCGTCCACCAACTACACCCTACTGGGAGACCTCAATTTCCACCTCGACATCCAACTGGACTCCAGCACCACATCCCTCCTGGAAAACCTCCACATGATTAGACTCCTCCAGATCATGACCGAACCCACGCACTCAGCAGGACACACCCTCGACCCCCTCTTCACAACAGGAAACTCCATCACCTTCAGCCACACCACGGAACTCCCATGGACTGACCATCGATGTGTCCACTTCACCTTCAGAACACCCACCATCCATAGAGACCAGCACCTGCTCCCATAAAGAAACTGGGCCAGAATCACTGATGACTACCTAACCTCATCACTCAGCAACTCTACCCCAACCATCGCGGAAAACGACTACGCCAAACACCGCAGCCTGAACCCTGCACAGATGGATCTCCAACAGCACCAAAACCATAGTCCCGTTAAGAAAAATAACAACACCAATGCCAAGAAAGCTAAATGGTTCACCACCGAACTTTGAGAGTCTAGACGCACTTGCCCCTGCCTCAAAAAAGACCTGGAGGAACACCAAATCCAAAGAAGCCCACAACAACTTCAAAGCCACCTCCAACGCCCACCACCAACTGATCAGAAAAAGGAGGAAAAAAGTGATTAAAGACAGAATCTCCACTCATGCACACAATAGCAAAGAACTCTTTAACAACATCATCAAGGTGTTCGCCCAACCCACCAGTGAGTCCACCTACATCCCTCCCTCACAAGTCCTCTGCAACAAACTCAGCACCTTTTTCCACCACAAAATCAAGAGCATCTACGACAACTTTGACCAACACACTGAACTCTCACCTACTACACACTGAAGCCAGTGATCAACAACTGGACAGCCCTCACGACTCCAGGGCCCCCACGGATCCCTGCCCCCACTACATTTACAACAGGGCCGCTGACAGCATCGCACCCATGCTCTGCTACACCATCAACAGCTCCCTGGTGACCACCTCGTTCCCTGACGACTGGAAACATGCTGAGATCAACCCCCTCCTGAAGAAACCCATGGCGGACGCCACCGACCTCAAAAACTACAGACCCATCTCCATGCTCCCATTCCCATAGAAAGTCATTGAGAAAGCCATCAACAGCCAACTCCCACATTCATCGATCCGGCTTCAGAAAAAAACACAGTACGGAAACCGCCCTCCTTGCCGCAACAGACGACATCCGTCCCTTACTGGACAAAGGAGAAACAGCAGCCCTCACCCTCCTCGACCTCTCAGCGGGGTTCGTCACAGTCTCTCACTGCACCCTAATATGCAGACTCCACGACGCAGGGATCCAAGACAAGGCACTCGACTGGATCAGATCCTTCCTCTCCAGTAGAACGCAGCGGGTCAGACTCCCCCTTTCTTCTCAGACCCTACACCTACCACCAGCGAAGTCCCCCAGGGGAATTCCCTCAGCCCTACGCTCTTCAACGTCTACAAGTCTCCGCTCACCCCCATCGTCAGAACCTACAGACTAAACATTGTGTCATACGCAGACGACACCCAACTTATCGTCTCCCTATCCAACAAACCCAACACCACCAGACACAACTTTCGAGAAGGCATAGAAGCCATTGCCAAATGGATGAAAAACAGCTGCCTACAACTAAACACAAACAAAAAGGAAGTACTCATCATGGGCCCAAACCCAGACACCTGGAACAACACCTGGTGGCCCCCCACCCTTGGAAGCCCGCCCACCCCCATGGACCACTGACGCAACCTGGGAATTATCCTGGACTCAGAGCTCAAAATGGACCGCCAGATCAACTCTTTCTTGTCATCTTGCTTCCACACCCTCCGCCTCCTATGTAAGACCTTCAAATGGATCCCCCTTTAACACAGAAAGACAGTAACTCATGCCCTGGTCAAAAGCAGGTTCGACTACGGCAACGCACTCCATGCCGGAATAAACAAAAACCACACCTGCAAGCTACAGGACATTCAAAACACCGCCGCAGGACCTGCCAAGCCACTGCCATATCTCCTAGCACCTGCGCACACTCCACTGGCTCCCCATCAAAGCTAGAGTCACCTTCAAGATGCTAACCCTTGCTCACAAGGCCCTCCACAACACTGGACCAGCATACCTGGACAGCCGACTCAAATTCCACTCACCCCAAAGGACCCTACGATCAGCCCAGCTCTCCTACACCGTGGTCCCACGCATCAGAAAGACCAGATCGGGAGGCCGCTCCTTCTCCTTTTGCGCGGCCAGTGCCTGGAACGATCTTCCGCTTCACCTCAGACAGATAACATCGCTTCCCATCTTCGCAAGAAACCTCAAAACCTGGCTCTTCGACAGACCCCCCTTCTTGATGGACTGGAACCTGCGACCACCCCCCTCACCCCTAGTGCCTTGAGACCCTTATGGGTGAGTAGTCACGCTAAAAAACACCTTTCAACATGGCACGTTCTAGTAATACTCACTATGTGGCTACAACTATTACTCCTTTGAGGTTGTATGACAGAACCCCACATGCGTTTACTCCACATGCCTTTAGAACGCATTCACTACCCCGACAGCGATGTTACCACGCATTACTTTATCACACAAGTTGTTACAAGAACTTGATTTAAAGGGTGCTGGACTCCTGAAAAATACAAATTACTATTCCAACTCTAGTCTATGCAACTGTAGAAAGGAGTTGGACTTACAAACCCAACAGCAGTCCAACGACGTGCCCCATAAAACAAGTCATTGTAACAACTAGCGTTGTAAAGTAACGCGTGGTAATGTCACAGTAGGGGTATATACTGAGTTGTAAAGGCAGCTCGTTTTTGTGACTGTGGGATAAAGGAAGTTTCTCCTCCTTTGAAGATGCACTAATCTTCTGCTGCTAATAAAAGGTGCAAACATGACCCGCTCTTTCTAGACAAGACTCCACTCCTATTTCTTTAGAAACTGTGCTATAGGAAATTAGAGCCCTAGGACCATTTATTGACTAAACAAATACAGAGATTCAAATCCTTGATGATAAATGGTCATCCACGGAGTCTAGAATATTGTTGGTGTATTAACAGGCGTGTATAACAAGAGGGAGAGAGAGGACTAGGTAGCTAGTCCGAGTCCCCTAGGGTTTATATGTGATTAAACAAAAAGGACTAGCTTAAGTTGGCCAAAGTGTTACAGTACTCAAATTAGTTCTGTCATGGGTACCTTGTTGGTGTATTCATGAAGCCCTCACCCACCAGCCTAGTTGGTGGCATGCTTCATCATCGGGCCCACCCAGTGACACCTAGTATGACCCGGGTGTGCTATGACGCCTGATTACAGCGGAGCTGGTATATTGCTGAGAGTGCAATGAGGTTGGGTGAGTTGTGATTTAAAACGGCTTGGTGGTGGTCCCGCCGTCGTCCTCCGGTAGGACGACGGCGGGACGACAGGTACAAGGCAGGCACTGACCAGAAAGACTGGTCATCCCCTTACCGCTTCCCTCCAGGAAGCCTTGGCTAATAACCCAAAGCATATGCATGAGAAGGGAATCCCCCTCTCACATATAGAAAAATGCCTTAGTGTGTGTATCACATAGTCTGTACCACAACACTAAGTCTGTTTTATTTCACCACACCTTTTTAAAAATCGGTCCTGAGGAAAGCCAGAATACTCTAAGGCACTGGCTGAAATATGTCGACCATCTGAAGGACGCAGGGGGCAGTAACTCGCCACCCTTACGCGTCCTGTAGCCTTACTTTTAACCGCTGGTGACGGCCCAGTTATTAAAATTTAATTTACCCTCGGGTACTGGGACCACCACCAAGCCGTTTTAAATCACAACTCACCCAACCTCACTGCACTCTCAGCAATATACCAGCTCCGCTGTAATCAGGCGTCGTAGCACACCCGGGACATACTAGGTGTCACTGGGTGGGCCCGGTGATGAAGCATGCCACCAACTAGATTGGTGGGTGAGGGCTTCATGAATACACCAACAAGGTGCCCGTGACAGAACTAATTTGAGTACTGTAACACTTTGGTCAACTTAAGCTGGTGTATTAACAGGTCATTGATATCCAAGATGAAGCTACAAAAATTACAGCTTTGGATAAAGACATATTTATGCTGAGAAACACTCAGAAGACCTGAAGAACAGAAACAGATGCAATAACTTACAGATATATGGTCTTTCTGAAGCATTGAAGGAGAGGATCCTGTGACATTTTTTACCAAAACGTGTTTGTTTACCTTTTACCACAGTCTTAAACATCCAGTGTGCACACAGATTAGGTTCTCTCTTATCCTCCGGGTCAACTCCTGTTATATCTCATGGAGTGATTATTTTGTTTCTGAAGTTTACAGACCTTTTGAAAGTTCTAACTGCAGCCAAGTGTAAAACACAACTTCTGTTGTCTGGTGCGAAGATATTTATTTGACAGGATGTCTCCTCAGCTAAAGCTAATAGGAGCAAAGACTTTCTCAATCTTCGTCTGGCTTTGCGTGCTATGGGCACTTGCTATGGCTGATTTCATTCTTACATCTTCAGAGTTGCATAAGAGAATAAGACTACTTCATATGATGATCCAGCAAAGCTCAGTAACTTTACTCACTTTTATTCAACTCACTCAATGGATATAGCGGGTCCTTTCTCATGTTGAGATCTCAAGCAATGTTTTAAATTATTCCAAATTTATATTATTTCCTCCACAGGTTGTCACTTTTTAGTTGTTTGTCTTTTCCTTGCTCACTCTTTCTTTTCTTTATATTCTTTTGCAGGTAAACAAGATTTATTTCACTTTCTCATTTTCCTATGTAACATCCCAGTAAGGTGCATTGTCTCTAATTGGTCATGCAGTCTTCATCTGTATGTCATCACCCCATCATTTCTCCTATTCTTCAACAAAGTATGTGCTCTCAGTCGTCAGTTTCTGACATGCACTGTCCTCTATTGTTCTACCTTCTTATTTTTCTTCCCTTCTTCTTCCGTGTTCTATTTTCTTCAATGTTTCACTCATATTCCCCTTTACTTCTTATTTCTTCTATTTTATAACTATTCTGTTGGTATCGTTTACCGTATAGTTTTCTTTAGTATATATATATATATATATATATATATATATATATATATATATATATATATATATATATATATATATATATATATATATATATATATATATATATATATATATATATATATATATATATATATATATATATATATATATATATATATATATATATATATTGTTTAAAGCATTCACAATTGTTTCTTGGAACATGAAAGGATTTGTTCAACCTGTAAAAAGGCAGAGAAATTTATCTCACTTGACTATCTATAATTAAGGCTCCCGGTTTTCCGTTTAAACAGATTTTGACATATAAATACAGATGTTTTCTTTGTCTGTATTTATATATAAAAAATGGGAAAATACTGGCAAAACAAATGCTTGTGCTGCCTCCATGCTCCTCTGGGAAATCCGTGTCTGAGGTGCACAAGAGCTATGGAAGAAATTTGAAACCGCTGCCATCAAACTGCCCCTCTGGAGAGGGGTGAACAAGTGCAGCCAGGAGTGCTGTGTCTGCTGAAGGAGGGGTTTAAATATTTTTTAGCATAAGAATCAAAATTGCTATGTAAAACATTCAGGAAACTCAAATGTTCCTTCAACAATATATGTGTAGTCAGTATTTAGACCCCCAGTATGTGCTCTCTGCCAATAAAATCTTAGAAACCCTGTTGAAAGGTGCTTGTTGTGTCTCATTAAAAGCCCCGTGACTCTTGCCCACTGAGGACAGCTGCAATCCTGTGACTTTTGCATTTTGCCATTTCTTGCTGTACCAGTGTTCACATCCAATTCCCTGCTCATTTTGAAGGTGGCCCAGCATAATCTGGCTAAAAGGCCCCTCGCCGTGGTGCTAATGAAAAAAACCTTTCTACAGTCAGCAGCCGCTTTTTCACAAATTCGAGCTTCAAAAACAAACAGTTACCCTGCAAATATGCCTCTTAATCGGGCCTTACTCACTTGTTTAAAGAGAACACGCGCCTCTTCAAATAAAGTTAATGCTAACCTGCAAAGCTTTACTGTTGTGCCAGTATGACAGCTTTGTACTGTAATCACTGTATCACGTCCAAAGAGAAAGGAGATACGCAAGGAAGCTGAAGCAGATATAAGGTAAATAGTTGGAGCAATGCAAGCCGCCAACATCCATTAGGAGGTGTGAAAACACCCCCAGCAACCTTTTGTGTTTTTGGTTGTTTGAGAGGAGAAAGGAGATCGATGGGGGCAGGGCATTGAGGCAGACAGGCCTGCAACAGCTATTAGCATAAAGCGTGGGTCCATCTCTCAGTGAGTATTCACCCCTGCAGGCAGTGAGTCTGAGTAAGAGGTGTTTGGGTCAGTTAGAGTGACTTATTTTTACTTAGCAATCGTAGCCAGATTCTGAAAACTTATTAGCACTTAAATAGTAACAGATATGACTGTTGCACCGTCTGTGCTCTACATTTTATTTTTCAAGCAGACACTTTGTGTGATGGCTGATAAAATGCTAGTATAGGAGGGAGTAATACTTTCACTTTTGCCAGACAACTACACAAGTGAGACCTAATCAATACCACAAATTCATTTATCTTTTCTTAGGGGACAGGGAAGACATTTGCACCCAATTATTTATTTACGGATTTGTACAGCGCATAGCTGCCCCAGTGACGGCGCGTCTCAGCGCTACCCAGGTGTAAGCGACTAGAGACGACCCCGAAAAGGAATGAGAGTTATGCCGGGGAAAGCCAGGTCTTTATGGCTTTACGGAACGCCAGGTGGTTCTGGAGTCCTCTAATAGAAGAGAAAAGAGAGTTCCAGAGTTTGGCTGCCAAAACCTTAAAAGAGCGGCCACCAGCTCTGGGTCTTTGAACTCGGGGGATACAAGCAAGCCTTTGTTCAGTTGAATGCAGGAGTCGACTCGGAATATACGGTACTAGCATGTTGTCTAGAACCAGAGGTGCTTGTTGGGTTAAGATTTTATGAGCGACACAGAGTGTCTTGAACTGAATTCTTCTATATACTGGTAGCCAGTGTAGCTTAAGGTAAAAGCTTAGACACTGAACATGATTTCGGGAATGCAAACAGAGTCGGTGCTGTCGCAGTAAGTGGACCGCCATCTTAAGTAAAGGCAGCGGCATACCCATAGGGGAAAAAAATTAAAAGGGAGGCGAGCGAGTCGAGTGGAGCGGGGAGACAAAGGGAGACAAGTGCACCCAACGCGGAGGGCAGCGGACCCCAAATACAATATAGCATCGAACCCCCCATCTCCCCACGTGACAACACTAAGAGGCGCTAAGAGGTGCTTAAGCAGAAAGAAGGGCGCTCTTTGCGGGCCACACCCGGCGCAGGCTAGAAACGAACGCGAAACGGCTGCACATACAGAGGGCCGCCATCTTATAAAGAAGGGACAGCAAAAAGTAGAAAAAAGATAAAGCGGGCAAGTCGAACTAGAGTGAAGCAACAAGAGCACCCAAGCAGATAACACCAAAAGGCAGAAGGGTGCAGGTTTCCACATATTCAACACGAGTGGTAGCAGGAACCACGTTGTGCCCAGCTAGGGTCAACAGCAGTGGCCCGTGGGCAGTGGAAGGTGCAAGGTGGTGGCGAGTATGGGTGAAGGGGGAACCGCAAGCAGCAGAACCCAACCCAGTAACGGGGACCCTCCCCAAGAGTGGTGCAAAAAACAGCAGAGGCAACAAAGAATACCTGGAATAAATAGGGTGCCTAGGACTAAGAGCCCAACCCCAATACCAGCTGATATATCCTCCTGTGAAATAATGGAGCAACGGCACGGGGGACCCATTACCCTGAAAGAAATACAACTCCAGGGCCAGGTGCGCTAAAAGGCGGTCACTAAAGGAGGGTGTTATGAAGTTAGCAGGCTAGTGGTTGTGGGTGGAGCCTAGGGGGGAACAGGAAGAGGAGGAGATGGACCGAGGAAGGGGCAGTTAGAGTAGGGACAGGAAAGGTGTTGGAAACATAGAATAAAGCTCCAGTTATACCACCAGCAGTGTCTGTGTTTCACTCGTAGCACGATGCTACAACTGGCGACGAGGGTGGGATGGTGAATCCCCTGCCTGCAGCCCCTAAGTAAACACCTGTCCCTGGGCAGCATAGAAGAAAACGCCGCCGAGTGAAGCCCAGCTGAGAAGAGGAGCCGATCGCGCATCTCACGCTGGAAGCGTGTACCCTGGGTGAGCGTCGCGATTGCAGAGATCGGGAGCCCACTCCGACCCTGTGTGGCGCCTAAAAACTGAGCAAGAAGTGCCCCAGAACAGCGAACGTCGTCTGGGAAGCGCCGCTGTCAAGCGCTGTTGAGAGCGCAGAGATCGGGGCTTGTGCATTTCCCGACGGCGGAAAACCTCACGCCCGATGCGTGAGGTTTGGCAGGTCGTCGGCGCTAGAGAGCGGGAACTACGAAAGTGAGCTGGGAGCCCACCCCAATCTCACCTGATGACCATAGTGGCTGAGGAGGAGTGAATACTGGGGTGGACTGCCCCTGAAGCCAACCGCCGGTGAGTCCTGAGTGACCTCGAGTGAATGAGCCCAGAGAGCAAGCCTCGTGTATGCCTGCAGTGACGGCGGCCATCTTGAAGTCAGGCATCTGGGAAGGACAACCCTGTATAGTGTGAAGGCGGCCATTTTGCAGTCAGGCACTGGTAAAAGAAACAAGCATTGGCCAATAAACAAGCATTGGCACCAGAAACTAAACAAGCATTGGCAAACAAACAAGCATTGGCGCTAGAGACTAAACAAGCATTGGCAAACAAACAAGCATTGGTACCAGAAACTAAACAAGCATTGGCAAACAAACAAGCATTGGCGTCAGAGACTAAACAAGCATTGGCAACCAAACAAGCATTGGCGCTAGAAACTAAACAAGCATTGACAAAAGAAACAAGCATTGGTAAGACCAAAGAAATTAGCGGAAGACACATACTGCAAGATGGTGTCCGACGACGATGCCAATCCGCCTCAACTGAATGACGCCAGGCCCAAGATCGCATATGGGTCGCACCTGCGAACACCCGAGCCTCTCTAAGTGACAACTGGGGAAGCATGGGTCCCAGATGGCAAGAATGGCTGGAAGAGTTTGAAGATTACATTGAAGGATCGGATATTATAGTGGACAAAAAGAAGCTGATTGCCCTGCGCAACCTGGCGGGGCGAGAGATAGTTAAAATAATCAAGGACCTTCCTGCCACTGAGGCGGATACTTATGTCAAAGTGCGTGACGCTTTGAATAAAAGATTTCTTCACAAAAAGAACGTAGACTACGAACGCCACACGTTTCACTCTGCTCGGCAAGGGAAGGATGAGCCCATGAGCGCCTTCATGATGCGCCTGCGGAGACTAGCCAAACACTGTGAATTTGATAATTTCTCAACGGATGCTGCAATCAAATCACAAATAATAGATGGATGTTACTCCGATCAACTTAGGAGGCGCCTACTGAGAAAAGTACATGAACTAGATGACATAGAGGAGATGACACAAGTTTATGATCAGGCGGAGGAGTATGCAGCCGATATAGAAACAGGACACAAAGGAAGCCATGAACAAGTGCGACGTGTACACGCCAAAAGTGACAGTCGAAGGAGCACGAGAGACAGACAATGGAGGTCACGCACGTCCTCCCATCAAGAACAATCAAAATATCAGCGACAAGAGCCGTGGAAGAAAGAGAGAAAATCGGAAAGAGTGAGGAAATGTTACCGATGTGGGTATGATTACCCTCATGTGGACAGTTGCCCTGCCATGGGTCAGAGATGTCGGAAGTGCGGTTGAACTAACCACTTCGAAGTGATGTGTGGGGACTACAATACGGAGAAATGAAGTGGTACCACAAGGACACCCCAACCTGACACACGAAGCAGAGCCCCAAGAATGTCTCGGTCCGACACCCGAAGACACCATGCGCGAGCTGTCCAAGACCAGACAGAGCAGTCCTCTGGGTCATCGCACTCTAGCAGAGAGTCACATTGGTCCAGGTGGGAACAGAGGTCACCCTCCAAAGAATCCAGACCGTCATCCCGAGACTCAGCATACACCATCGAGTACCTGAACCTAGAGGCAGACCCGGACCAGCTTAAGAAATATCCTCGGCTGGATATCAAAGTTGGCAATCATGACACAAAGTTTGTGTTAGACTCTGGTGCATCCTTAAACTACATTCCGGTCACCGAATACGAAAGAATGAGTCCACGACCTCCTCTGACATTTGCACCAGTGAGAGTCTTCACGTGGATGGCTAAGAAGCCACTTCCCTGCCTGGGGAAGTTCTCGACGACCCTTAAACCTGACAACACAACCATATCAGCGGTCATCCACGTTATCAAGGGCCCAGAAGCAGACTGTCTACTGAGCTTGCCGACAGCTGAATGTCTCCACCTAGTAGAAATCCTTTTTAAGGTCAGCGACAACCAAGATGTGACCCGCCAGTTTCCCAGATTATTTCAGGGATTAGGCAAATTGAAAGACTGTCAGGTGCGACTGCATATTAATGAGCAAGTCAGACCCGTCGCTCAACACCCTCGACGGGTACCATTCCATCTACAGACCGCTGTTGAGGAAGAGCTCCAGGATCTGTTAGCTGCAGATATCATCAAGCGCACTGATGGCCCAACCCAGTGGGTATCACCAGTAGTTATTGTCCCGAAGAAGGGCACGGCCAACAAAGTCAGACTCTGTGTAGACATGCGCCTGCCCAACACTGCAATCGAAAGAGAACGACATCCGGGACCACATCTGAGCGATATGATTGCAGCTCTCAATGGGGCCACCGTGTTTCCCAAGTTGGATCTAAATAAAGGATACCATCAGCTGGAACTGGATGTAGGGTCAAGATATATCACCACCTTTGCAACCCATCTGGGGTTGTTCAGATATAAAAGACTGAGCTTCGGAGTTTCCTCAGCGGCCGAAATATTTCAGGAAGCAATTCGGCAAGTCATTCAAAACATTCCCAACACGCTCAACTATAGCGATGACATCCTTGTCTATGGTTCTGATCTACAAGAGCACGATATCGCACTCAATCGTGTCTGCCATGCCCTATTGGAGGTGAACCTGACTTTGAACAAAGAGAAGTGCGAATTTCACCAGGCCACACTGACGTTCTTTGGCCATATCTTCTATGGAGCTGGCATGAAGCCTGATCCTGACAAAATTGTGACTTTAAACAACACCAAGAGTCCCCAAGACGTCAGTGAGCACAGGTCGTTCCTTGGAATGGCCAGCTATTGCGCTCGTTATATCAGGGACTACGCAACAATCAGCCATCCCCTCCGCATCTTAACCAAACAAAGTCAACCATTCGAATGGACTCCCCAATGTGAGCAGTCATTCAAGGAAATCAAGAGAGCGGTGGAATCGGCAGATCACCTGTCATACTTCAACCCAAAGCGAAAGACTCAGATAACTGTGGATGCCAGCCCCATTGGGCTTGGAGCCATCCTAGCACAATATGAGAATGACTCAGATCAACGCCGTATCATTGCATACGCAAGTCGTAGTCTGACTGACCCGGAACGGGCCAACTCGCAGCCCGAAAAAGAGAGCCTGGCCGTAGTATGGGCATTTGAACATTTTCATGTTTTCATATATGGCGAACGGACAAGGCCCAGCCATTCTTAAAGAAATGGTTACCCCGTACAAAGCTTTGAGATCCCTAAGGTCGGACAACGAACATCTGGCGAACGTCCCTAAGTTTAGGAGATCACGTACCGGAGGCCGTCGCTTCTCTGTTAAAGCTGCCACCCGGTGGAACCAGCTCCCCCGCAGATTGCGAATGGAACCCTCCTATTTGGCCTTCCGCAAACAACTTAAAACGCTGCTATTCCCCAATTAGTGAGTCCAACTCCACCCTGCCCCTTCTGAGCCATCCTACAGTTCACAGCGCGGGGATGCCTTCGGGTCACCAGGCGCTCTATAAATCCTTAAATAATAATAATAATAAATTTCACCTTAATCACAGACCATCAAGCTCTCGTCACCATTTATGGAAACCCACTATCCAAGATGCCCTCGAGGATTGAAAGGTGGGGCCTACGGTTACAGGAATATACATTCACTATAATCCAGAAACCGGGGAAGTCTGAAAATCCAGCGGACTACATGTCCCGGCACCCACTTCCATCGTCATCTCTAATCCATCCATCGCGAAAGAGTACATACATTTCGTGACTGACCAAGCCCTACCTCCAGCTATCCCCATGGATACCATTCGAGAGAGTACGGCACAAGACGTCATCCTGCAGAAAGTCCTTCACAGAGTTCGAAACAATCGATGGAGACACAACCCTCAGGATGAAGATACTGATCCCTTTGTTAAACGTGAAATGCAGGCCTTCCGGCATGTAAGTGGTGAACTGTCAGCCACCACTGACGGCATACTATTGCGAGACCAGAGGATTGTGATCCCCACTCAACTGAGACAAGGAGTGGTTGCTCTTGCACATGAAGGGCATCGGGGGATTGTGTCAACCAAACGAGCGCTAAGGGAACGAGTATGGTTTCCATATCTAGATCAATTGGTGGAAGCCACCTTGAAGGATTGTCACCTCTGTCAACTCACCGGCAAAAGTGATCCTCCAGCACCATTACACATGACCACCCTGCCCCTTGGAGTGTGGCAAGAGATCGCCATTGATTTCTATGGACCCCTGTCATCGGGCAAATATGTGCTGGCCATCATGGATGAGCATTCTAGATATCCCATTGCATGCTTCGTACCGTCTACAAACGCCTCTAGTACTCTTAAAGTACTTGATGAAGTCTTTGCAACATGGGGAGTTCCCAAGACAGTGAAAACAGACAATGGGCCCCCTTTCAATGGGCAAGACTTTGCAGCATTTGCGAAACACCTAGATTTTCTCATCGTAGGATTACACCCCTCTGGCCACAGGCAAACGGGACAATCGAAAGATTCATGGCCACGCTCAAGAAGACCTTTCAACATGCTACCGCGGAAGGAAGGGATCTGCAAGTGGCACTCAATGAAGTCCTCCGAGCTTACCGCACAACTCCTCACGCAACGACTGGCCAATGCCCAGCGACACTCATGCTGGGACGCCCTATGAGGAATCGCATTCCAACGTGGGATGGAGCCTTGAGAGCATCATCATCTGCAAGAGATCAACAAGAAATGATGGCAACTGACAAGCGCAATAAAGATAAAATGAAGGCATATGCCGATCACCGGAGAAGAGCGAGGTCGTTATCATTACATGAAGGGGACCATGTTCTCGTCAAGCAACAGCAGCAGAAAAAGACCGACTGTCTGTTCAAGGACTAACCATTGTTGATCATGAAGAGGAAAGGAACTATGCTGACAGCGGAGTCCGAGCAGCGGCAAGTCACGAGAAACATCTCGCACTTTAAGAAATTGTCACAAGATACCTCCAGAACCATGACGAGTGAAATGGACACTCCCAGTTCGGAAGAACCGCATTCAGCTGATCGTGAGAGCACTGCTCCGATCAATGAGACACTGAGTACTAATAGTCCGAGAGCCAGGTCGCCACGACCTCATCGTGACATACGTCCACCCAAGAGACTTATCGTGGAGATGGACTGAGAAGTCAGTATGTTTGTTTGTTTTGTTACAAAGGGGGGAGATGTTATGAAGTTAGCAGGCTAGTGGTTGTGGGTGGAGCCTAGGGGGGAACAGGAAGAGGAGGAGATGGACCGAGGAAGGGGCAGTTAGAGTAGGGACAGGAAAGGTGTTGGAAGCATAGAATAAAGCTCCAGTTATACCACCAGCAGTGTCTGTGTTTTACTTGTAGCACGATGCTACAGAGGGGATACGAGCGGGTGGAAGGAGAAACAGCTAGCTGGACTCAGGTACACAGACACTAACCCAAACTGCGTGAGACTACATAGGTGGCGGCAACAGATCATCACTTTGGCGATTTGTGTAACCAAATGCGCTAGAGAAACATAGTTTGCTTCATGGGAAAGTAGATCAAGGGACCCACGCTGAATACACCACAATAACATCACCTCAGGAGATACGTCGAGAGGGCAACAAAAATCAAAGGTCATGATCACACAAGTGAAAAAGGGTCAGATCACAACCCAGAAGGGTAACAGAAGGTACGACCTGGTACAAGCAAAGAGAGGTCTGTTAGCCATGGCTGGTAATGATGGGAAAAACCTGCAACCACAGAAAAAGAACAGGGGCGACTCCCTCACGGACTCACCAATCAAGCAAAGAGCAGACCTCAACGCTGCGCTAGACATAATCCTAAAAAAAGCTAGCCGAAGTACATGACCTAGGCAAATCAACCAAGCAAACCACGGATGCCATTCAGCTAAAACTAACGGCGGTCAGAGCTGATATCCATGCTGCAAACAACAGACTTACAGTGGTGGAGCAGAGAGTCAGCGACATAAAAGGACAAAGACCAACACACGATCAAAACCATTGAGGCCCTATCAAAGACCACGTCTACACTGCTGAGGCAGAAGGCGAAACTCGATGATCGCAACAGAAGGGGGGGGGGACACATAGAATTCTAGGAGTTCCAGGGGGAGAGGAAGACAAAGCAGGGTCTTGCATGTTCCTGATATAGGAGATGATCCTCAAAATCACGAAAATCAAACTCAACCATCCCTTTGAGCTAGGCAAGGCATACAGGATCCCAGCCTTCAAGGCATCAAACAGGACAGCTCCACACCCAATCATATGCAAACCTCTGCGATCAATACACACCGAGGCCATTTATGGGGTAGAAAGAAAAAAACAAAACATGCAGTGGAACGACCATAAGATGATCCTCACGCAGGACTACTTCAAACCCACAGTAGACATTAGAAAGGGGTTTCTATCCCAGAGGGACAAACTAAGGAAAGAAAACATCCTGTTCTCATTTGTGGGTGCAACCAAATTAAAAATCACCAACAAGGAAAGATTGCACGTCTTCGAGGATCCCAATGAGCTGAGCCGATACCTACAAAGACCATCACAACAAGACATGGAGACCACACAACCAGTATCAAGCAAGAGAAGAGCATCGCCGGATCCACGAGTGGAGTGAGCAGTTGTGGGGTGCTGGAGTCAGGGCCTCATCCAGGACATCATCGATACAAACGCTTCTACCTCAGTCAGAATTCCCTCCACAGCCCTTTCCAAATACAACTTAGCTACGTCAAGACATTGTCACAAGACACAGTAGAACTTTCTCGCCAGCACTACGATGCAGTCCATTATCAGAAAGGTGTACAGTAGGCCACAGGTTGGCTAGAACTAGAGCCGCTAGCCTGATCGCCTATATATCCTTTGCTCGCAAGACTAAGCGATAGGCCTTCGGGGGGCGATACAGGATGAGGGTAGGGAATGTGGGGAGAGCACTAGGCAAGATAAGGTTAGAACCTAATAACTGTGAAGCCAATCAAATATGCAACAAAGGTGGAAAGCAGGAGCACGATCTCCTGCATAGGATAGAACCATAATACTCTCAGGGATGGCGGAACGGGGATATTGCCATTGCACGTCCAGCGTGCAAGGTACAGGGAGGTTAAGGGGGAAGGAGGTGGGAGCAGGAGTGGAGAAGCTCCAGGGTTGTATGTCGTGTTGGTTTAGTTCGTGTAGTTCGTCCTTTTTTTCAATGTCTGTTCCACTGATCTACTCTGTCACACTCCATCACCCCCTCCCCTTTATTCACCCTGCTCTATTTACCACCAGAACAAGTGGAGCCCACAGGGAAACACTAGCACTACAAAGGGGCAAGTACACAACATCACACAGGGTAGAGCAAATCCGGTGGCGCACACACACTAGAAGGTATGGCACACAATAACAGCCCCTCTTTGCTTGCTAATCTGAAAATAATCTCCCTCAATGTGAAAGGCCTCAACCACCCGGTCAAGAGGAAAAAGATCCTAGACTACCTAACCAAGACCAAAGGGGACATTATACTGTTACACGAAACCAAACTATCCTTTGCGGAATCAACTAGACTAAAGGCAAGATGGATAGGACAGGTAGCCTGCTCACCGGCGATAGGAAAGAAAAGAGGAGTGATCACGCTGATAAATAAGAACTCAAAAATATCAATCATAGACCAAAACCAAGATGAGGCAGGAAGGCTGCTAATAACACAACTGAAGAGAGGGGACGAAACCATCCAGGTAGTGAACATATACTCCCCAAACGCAGATGACACCTTAGTCTGGGAGGGAGTCTCGAGGAAACTGGAGGATAGACCCCAAAACGATATGACGATACTGGCAGGTGAGTTTAACCTAGCACTAGACTACAGCCTGGACAGGCAATCACAAGCCCACACCTTCCCCCCCAGCCTTGCACAACATTCTGAAGAACATATGTATTAGATTTGACCTGAAGGACCCTTGGCACTAAAACACCCGACACCAGAGACTATACATTCTACTCCAACCCACACAACTCCTACAGTAGAATAGACTACATCCTAATCTCAGGCTCACACACCCACTTAATAGAACATGCAGAAATAGCGGCTAGGACAATCTCAGACCACTCATGCATCAGCTTGCAACTGGCTGGGCGACACAACGAGAATCCTACCCGCAGGTGGAGGTTCAACAATGAAGTTATGACAAATCAAGAAGACAAGGCCAGAATAGAACAAGCCATTAAGGACTACATTAGACACAAAGACACACCAGGTATGGACCCCAAAACGTTTTGGGACACGCTTAAATTGACGACAAGGTGGACACTAATAGACAGCAAAGCGAAACGGAACGGGAAAGATAAACTATTCCTAGACCAACTAGAAAAAGAGATCAAAACCCTAGAAGACACCCACAGCAGTAACACAAGGAACTATAAAACCTTAAAAGATCTGACAGAAAAAAAATGTGAATACAACAACATTTTGAGTGGGAGAGCTGGTCTGTGGATAAATAAGTACAAAGAGGTTAATCAATGTGAGGCGAACAAGGAAGGAAAAATCTTAGCGTCATACTTGAAACAGAAACAAAGGCAACACACCATTGCATCCATCACTGACTCACAGGGCAACCCAAACACAAGACACAAGGACATATTACGTACGTTCAGTGAATTCTACCAGGAACTCTACAAAAAGGACAAAACACTAGACCAGGACAGCTGCACCGCATACCTAGACAGAATAGACCTACCTAAAATAACAAACGAGGAAGCAGTTTCACTAGGAAGGGAGATAGACACAACCGAAATTGAGACGGATATACGGCCTCCTTCTATAAAACCTTTCGAGCACACCTACTCCCAACCATGAGAAAACTTTTCAACCACTGTGAGGGGGAGGGAACAGTGTCAAAGTCCATGTCGGAAGCAAACATAATAGTCATCCCTAAAGAAGGCAAGGACATACAAAGATCCCAAAACTACAGGCCCATCTCACTTATCAATATAGACTGCAAAATCTATGCTAAAATACTAGCTGTTAGACTTAACACAATACTCCCTAAACTGATTAGCAATTCACAAGTAGGATTCCAGAAGTCACAAATGTCTCACGATAACACAAGACTCCTGTGCCATGTTATTGATTATGTTATGTTATGTTATATTATATTAAATTTGTACAGCGCACGACTACTCAAAGTTTCCCGGCGCTTGCTCCAGAAGGTTAGTCCACACTCTGATCAAAAGCTAAAAAAGCAGCGTTTTAAATTTTTTCTTGAAGAGTAAAGGATCATGGATACTCCGAAGAGCCAGCGGTAGAATATTCCAAGCCAAGCCTGCTTTACGAACAAAAGAGCTCCCACCCAGCCTATGACGCTTAAACTGAGGGGTCTGAATTAGTAGCTGATCAGACGATCAAAGTTGGCTAGTGGGTTTGTAGAAGACAAATCTCTTCTGTAGATAGATAGGGCCTAGCCCGTAGAGGGCCCGATGAACAATGGTCAACATTTAGAATTTTAGTCAAGACTAGACAGGTAGCCAGTGCAAGTTACGTAGATGGTTACGGACACTCTGTCTGGATGAGAGTCCCATTAACAGTCTGGCTGCCGCATTTTGGACTACTTGCAGTTTTCTAGTCAAGTATTCTGGACTGCCCACCAAGAGAGCATTGGCGTAATCTAATCGGGACAAGATCAGAGCCTGGACCACAGTCTCTTTGGCGCTAGCTGGCAAAAGGGGAACACATTTTCTGAAGATTTTCAGGGTGCCAAAGCAAGTCCCTGTCAGCTTCTTAACCTGCGTCGAGAAGTTTACGTTTTCATCGAACCAGACCCCGAGGTTTTTGGCAGTGCCCTTACCCGCAGTGGGGCGGGGGAAATCAGGAGGCCACAGCCTATCTCTGAAGTCCATTGGAAACGAACCATAAAGGAGCACTTCAGATTTTTCTTCATTGCACTTCAACTGTGCATTCGCCAGCCAATGGAACACAGAGGATAAACAGTGCTGCTCAGGACCGACCGAATCATCACCCCTCCTCCAAGAAAACAGGAGCTCCGTATCATCTGCATAGGCCATCACCTTAGCCCCCAGTGACTCCGCAAGATAAACCAGCGGAGTCAAGTAGATGTTAAAAAGGAGAAGGCAAAGCGATGACCTCTGCTGAACGCCTGTTGACAACTGCATCGGTGCAGAAGCACAGGGGGGAAGCCAAACCTGCTGTGACCTATCCTCCAAGAAATACCTAATCCATCTCAGTGCCGAGCCTAAAATACCAATTTCCAATAGGCGATCAAGGAGTCGAGAGTGAGGCAAAGTGTCGAATGCTGCCAAGAGATCAAGCATGACCAAAGCTGCTCTCCCCCCGGCATCCAGGCAATCCCGGATCGCCTCTGCCACCTCAAATAGTGCTGACTCCGTACTATAAGAGGCACGGAACCCAGATTGCGCTGGGTGCAGCAAACCAGACATCTCTACAAAGTTAGTAAGCTGAGTCGTCACAACCTTCTCACAAATTTTAGCCAAACTTGGCAAGAGCGAGATGGGCCGGTAATTGGCAGGGAGTAAACAATCAAGAGACAGCTTCTTAAGGAGAGGCAGGATCAATGCCTGCTTCTATGGTAGTGGGACATAAGCCTCGCAAAGTGACTGATTGACTACTAGATTTACTTCAGTCTAATTGTGTCAGCCACTTCCGCTAGAAGCATAGCAGCACATGGGCCACTAGGCGAACCAGATTTAAGTACTTTAAGAATTCTAAGCGAAGTAGGCGGTTCCACCGGGATAAATGCAGAGAGGGAGCAACCCATTTCTTTCTCCTGCATCCCCAACGGGCGGCCATGGCCCACCAGGATACATTCGAAAAAGAGTCCTGTATACTAACAATTTTATCCCTAAAGAAGGTATCGTTACAACGCAGGCTATTACAACGCCTGCTGTTAGGGAGCAACAAAACTCTGTACAATAGCGAATATTTCTTTAGAATTATTGTTAGCCCGGTCAATGCGAGCAGAGAAATATCAGCCCAATGGCTGAATAATAAAGTTTCTGTTTGGCTCTAAGAGCCTGTTTAGCAGTGGAACAATAACCACTGGAACACCAAGCTCTCTCCAAAATCTTACAGGCATGTTTCAGCAGCTTCAGCTCTGCAGTAAACCATGGCTTAGAAGGAAAATCTCTCCTAAGCGTATAGTGACCTGGAGCAGCACCATCTGGCCCCGGTGGTCGATATAATAAAGACCCCCAATCATGCCTCCAATTCTGATAAACCTGCAGTGGCAATCACTCTAGACGCAGAGAAGGCGTTCGACAGAGTGTCCTGGCACTTCCTAGAAAAATGCATGCAGATGTACAATCTGGGTGATAATCACACGTGTGAAGTCATGGCACTGTACGTTAACCCCATTGCGCAAATAGCCATCAACGGGATGGTGTCAGATAAATTCACCCTCCAACGCAGACAAGGCATGGTTGCCCTCTGTCTCCTTCACTGTTTCTGCTGGCGCTAGAACCCCTGATCAGGGATATCGTAGCCAGCAGGCATATGCTAGGGGTCAGCATCAACAAAGCCACTAGCAAACTTGCAGCATACACGGACGACATCCTCATTATCACAGAGAACCCCAAGCCCTCAATCTCTGCCCTAATGGATATCATAGCTAAATACTCTGCCCCCTCTGGGTACTAGCACAACAGAGATAAATTGGAATGTATGCCACTCAACATCCACACCACCAGAGAAGTACTAGACGAATCAGGATTAGTATGGCAGTCCGGGTTCATCAAGTATCTAGGGATTCAATTCGGTAAAATCCTCAAAACCACGCTCAACCAAAACGAGAAGCTAATCTTAGAAAAGATAAAAAGGCTCCTGGAGGCCTGGTTGCCCAAATTTATTACATGGTGGGGCAGGATAGACATGATAAAGATGATGATCACCCCGGTGATCAACTATCTGGCGGGAATGCTACCAATAACACTCACGGATGATTTCCACCGCAAAACAGACAAAATGATAAACAAGTTCCTATGGCAAGACAAAAAACCAAGGATAAACCTGAAAAAATTAAGATTAGATAAAAAACTAGGAGGGCTAAACCTGGCAGATTTCAGACTGCTTTTATAGCTAGACAGGGCATGTACTGGATCCTGCTGAACCAGGGGTACACGCTGGCCTGGCTCAAGATTGAGAAAGTAATACTTAGTAACATTGACCCAATAACACTTCTCACCACGAATAAACTATCACAAAAACAGCCCTGTACTTAAGAACACAAGAAACACCCTGAAAAAAGTAGATCAAAAGATGGAGTACAGAGTTAAGAATTCTAACTGGGAATCTCTGTGGGCAAACTCAAAGATAAAATATAGGGGAAAACCCCTAGAGATTGATGTGTGGAAAAAGCTAGGGATATCATATCCCGACCAGCTGGAAGAAGGGGGAAGCCCCTACACCTTCATCATGCTGAAAAAACAGCATAACCTCCCAGATATAGTACTCAATAACTTCCTTAAAATCAGGACAGCCCTAACCAAATCAAATATAACAAGACACAAACCCTCAATTATCCAGTACATGGAGAATCTGAACAAAGTGGGCCACCAGGTGTCCCACAGATACAAACTACTCGGACCCAGCTCCTACAAGCTGAACGATAAGAAAGCCAACTATTGGGAATCACAGCTAGACACCGCACTAAGCGAGCAGGAACGACAATACATATGGGTGTCCCCATCAAAGAACATGATCTCCCCGGTGTTAGCTCAGACAAAGTTCTGGCTTCTGCACAAGGCCTACTAGCGATCCTGGGTCTGAGGGAAAACGACCGGTGCTGGAACTGCCACAAAGAAAAGGGTGACCTAGCGCACCTAATCTTCCACTGCACAAAAGTCAGAAAATTTGGGAGAAAAATATTCACCTTCATAAAGAACGTCCTAGGGTGCACACATAAGGAAGAGTTCACTTGACTCATAACTGCTAAGTTTAACAAACAACAAGACAGAGACCTCCTAGACTTCCTCCTTACAGCAGCAGTCAAATTAGTTCTCATCAAATGGAAGGACACCTCGAAGGCCAACTTCAGGGGGTGGCTCAACTGGGTGACATTCCTGAGAGGAGCCGACATCACAGCCTTAAGAAACTCGCCATGGAGAAAATCGGACAGGGGTATGTGGGCTTCTTTGGATAAGTTCCTTGTCCCCTATGAACCCCCATGAATGCACCAATCAGATTCAACCAATGGGCCCTTCGCCACATCATCCACTGGAGCAGGACCACCACCACCGCCACCCTCACCCCCTCCCCCTCCCCTTTTCTCTAACCTTTCCCCTTTCTTCCCTTTCCACACAGAGTAGGTAGGTGACAAGGGGACGCGCAAACAAACATGCTGTATTGAACCGTTTAACCTGGCGGTCCCCGAACATATAGTAACAAGGTATATATGTTATATGTTATATTTTAGGGTATATGTGGGTTTAAACCAACTCAGGGACGACCAAAATGATGGGCCATATGCTTAAGCTGTACCACCAGCAGATAAGCTACAAGGGCTGTCAAACTCAGATGGAGAATGCGACGATGATTTAATGTTTTATGTCATCTGTTGTAAGTGTAAAAATACCAATAAAAATGCTTTAAAAATTAAAAATAAGTAAATGTTAAACAATAAATACCATAAACCCTGAGCCCTATCTAAAATTCCAGATTTAGTCCTCCTTCAAAAGACTCATCTTACAGAATGAGAAGCATCAAAACTCAAACATAATTGGGTAGGTTCTGTTTTTGTTTCATCTGCTCTTACTTAGAAAAATGGAGCATTTATTTTATGTGACAAGAGGTTGAAATGCAATCTTGTAACTCAAAAAATTGATTCTGATGGTAGATGGCTATTCATTAAGTTTCTGATTAATGATATTTCATTAATTGTTTGCAATGGGTATGGCCCGACCCAACCAAGCTATTTATTCTGGCGGAACATATCTAAGAAATGTCTTCAATATAATGATGTTTTTTTCATCTTAGCTGGAGCCTAAACCAGATTGTAGATCCGTTTATACATCATCAGTCTCAAGTTAGATTTCTTCCCTACTGAACACATAAACAATTTAAGTCCACTATTTCACAAAGCCGCCGGGGAGATTCATGGAGGTTGTGCAATCCTTCTATAAAAGAGTTCACTTTTTACTCCCCTCCACATGGTACTCTCACATGATTCAACCACATCTTTGTTAGCAAATCATTCTCACAAAACGTTACTAATTCCAATATTGTCATTTCTGATCATGCCTCAGTGGTTGCAGATATGGACCTATGCCCAGCATACCCCAAATCCGGTAGGTGGAGGTTTAATAATTCTCTTTTACTTGATCCAGTTTCCTCTAAGCATGGGCGAATTTTGCGAATTCGCAATTCGTGAATTTGTGAATTGGCAATCCGCAAAATTCGCGAAATTGTGTTCGCGAGGCGCTTAGCAATTTCGCGGGGGGTTTTTTTTTTGCCTGCTTAATCACTGCCACCCTCTCGTTTTTTATGCCCATCTGCCCTCTGTACCACTTGTTTCTGCCCTCTGCCCCACTCATTTTTTGTCCCCTTCTGCCCTCTGTCCCACTTTTGTGCCCTTCTGCCCTCAGCCCCACTTAGAATGGCGCCGGCAAGCTGCCAGCGCCATTCTAAAATAGCTAGAAATAGCTTCAACAGGAAGCACTAATAGATAAAGTAAAGCAGGTGCTCCAGTTGAAGGTCAAATTAAGTTACACAATCATTAATCACCCCAAGTTTGGGGTGATTAATGATTGTGTAACTGAATTTGAGCAGCACCTGCTTTACTTTATCTATTAGAACTTCCTGTTGAAGCTGACTTTTGTAACTATTTTAGAATGGCTCTGGCAGCTTGCCGGCGCCATTCTAAAAGAGTTACAAAAGTCAGCTTGAACTTTTGAACACATCCTTTCTGCTCGCGGATTTTGCGGGAAATTCGCAAATCTCGTGGATTGCGAATTTACTGAAAAATCGCTAAATCCGCGAGCGGAACGGATTTTCCGCCCATGCTTAGTTTCCTCTACCTCTTTCACTTCTTTTGCAGATAATTTTTTTGTGTTTCATACAAAGTCAGGAAAATCTCACCAATTATTATGGGATACTTTTAAAGCTTTGGCTCAGAGTTTTATAATTGATGTTGTTTAAAAATAAAATAATCAATTTGCCAAACAACATAAGTCCTTACCATCTAATAATAAATGTCTAGAGCACTGATTCTATTCTTCCGCCTCAGAAACTAACCTACAAGATCTTGTATGTGCTAAATTTCAGTTTAATAAAATACTTAAAGACAATGCTTCATCCATACTACTTCATAGTAGTGCTCACTATTATGGAGGACATAACAAATTAGGAAAACTCCGAGCTAACTATTCAAAAATCCAAAAACAATATACCACAATAGATTCAATCCATTCTTCTAGAAAATATTTTTCCAAACAGCAAGATATTTCAGAGGAATTTATGAAGTTTTATCAAAACCTATATACTCCTGAAAGTCCTGCTCACCCTTCTCTTATCGAGGCATATCTAATAGATATCACTCTTCCGGCTCACGACAATATTCGTTTTGCGTCCCTTGAGCGTGGGCTATCAATTTCAGAAACTCTGAAAGCTCTCAACTCGTTCAGTAAAGGTAAAACTCCAGGACCAGAAGGCTTTATGTTTCAGTTTTTTTTTTGCATTTCGCAAATGTTCTTCTTTCTAAACTTTTCCAGCTTTTTCAATTCTTTCATACTTCTGGTTATGCTGGAGGCACCTTTCAAGAGGTTACCATATGAATATGGTCGAGACCGTACGCAGTGCAAAGATTATAGGCATATATCCCTCGGAAATGTAGACTAAAAACTTTTTGCCAAGTTAATAACTTTGCATCTGGAACCAGTTTTACCTAAATTCCTAGGCAAGGAGTAATCTGAATTTTCTAAGGGTAGACTTGACTCAAATAATTCTAGACTATTTTTTAATGTAATAATTGAAGCCACTTCTCTTTCTTAAGCATTGGCTTCTGTGGCTATTGATGCAGAAAAAGCATTCAACAGAGTCAACTGGACCTTTCTGTTGAAATCTCTGAATTGGCATGGATTTGGCCCTAATATTATCTCACTTATATCTCTTCTTTAAAAAAAAAGCTCCTTCAGCCTCTGTATTGGTTGGATGAACTTCCCAATATTTTCCTTCAAAAAGAGCTGTTCAGCAAAGTTTTCCTTTTTTCCATTATTATTTGTTGTATCCCTTGAGCCTTTGTCTCCAAAATGTGTAATAATAATCTAATAACAGGTTTTCAGTATGAAGATAAACACATGAAACTCTTGCTCAGCATATGAGGGCAGTAGTCTTCTTTTGATTTCCAACCCTGTTTGTACGATTCTTGCCTTACTTCATGAAATATCTCAATTCTCTTTAGTGTCAGGTTATAAAATACATTCAAACAAAACAAAGGTCTTGCCCATTACCAAATTGTGTCTTAAACATTCTTTTGATTCTACTTCCAAAATTAAATACTTAGGGCCCGATTCACAAAAGTAATCTGAGACAAAATACTAACTTTACAACTTTCGGTATTCACAGAAGGCATTTAGGAGTACTAAAGTTAGGATTTTGTCTCAGTTAAACTTACATTTTGGTCTTAAGTTAAACTTAAGACAAACTTAAGTTTAACTGAGACATAATCCTAGTTGTAAAGTTAGGATTTTGTCTCAGTTAAACTTAATTTTGTCCTAAATTTAACTTAAGACCAAAATTTAAGATTAACTGAGACAAAATCCTACCTTTAGTACTCCTAAAAGATCCTTCTCATACCTGGCTGCCAAAACATGGAACTCACTCCCCGCTTACCTTCGCCTCACCCAGAATCACCTAGCGTTCAGAAAGCAGCTTAAAACGTGGATATTTGACAAATAATCCACCTCCCCTTCCTAAGCGCCTTGAAACCCTCTGGGTATGTAGTGCGCTATATAAATGTTATGACTTGACTTCTGTGAATACGGAAAGTCAAAAGTTCGGATTTTAACTCAGATTACTTTTGTGAATAGGGCCCTTAGTCATTTGGCTCAACAATTCTATTACAGAACCGGTCACCATAAACATTAAAAAAGATATCAGTTGAATGGATGAACTTCCACCTTTCTGGAATCCTTTATTCCTTTCTCGGTGCAGTCGTCTTGACACCATTAAAATTATGATTTCACATATTCTTTTGTATATTTTGCCCTTGAATCCAGTACACATTTCTTGAAAACTTTTTAAAAGAGTGGTCTCTCTCCTCTTTACCTTTCTTCGGTATAATCTAGGATATTCCTATTGCAATTCTAAAAAGGTATGTTAGAGGGTGGTGCAAATTTTCTAGATTTTCGGACCATCATAAAGCTTTTTGTTTGAGACAGGTCTCAAAATATCCCTATTTCACCTTCCTCATTTTTACTCCTTTATGGTTTGATATTGAACAAACTTTATGCTCGCCATACTCTCCTAGTATTCTTTCTAGAAGTTCTTTCTTTCTCTTCTTAGAATGCTACTACCTGTTCACCTTTATCCAAACATACTTGTATTCTGTTGACGTATTATTATCAACCTCATTCTATCTATTGCGATACTTTACTGCAATCTCCCTTATGGTATTATCATCTTATTACCATAAAAAATAAACCTCTATATTGGAAGTCTTGGAGACAAACAGGTTCAAAATGGGTTTACCACTTATTTGGCTGTTCCAATACTCGTTCCTTTACTAATTTACAGGCACAATTTTAGTGTCCCCAATCATTCTGGCATAAATGTACTATTCTTATAGATATCATTTAAGAAACTCTACACTCATTACCTTCAAATCCAACAGTTTCTCCGCCGGATTCACCTCTAATCAGAATACTGGTTTCTACTCCAAAAGCTTCTCTTATTTATAAATATTTTCCCCCTGATCTATCTCAAAGCTAAAACCAAGATCGAGCTCCAATGGGAAGCAGATTGGGAATATGCTTGGCCAATCTCCATTAGAAATAAAATCTGGTCTAGAGTATTTAAGGTTTCCGAAACTGCTACCACTACTCGATCATTATTCTTTTTGTATCATACCTTATATCATACTCAATCTTCTTTTGCCAAATTCTCCAATACTAATAATAGAGCCTGTTGGTCTTGCTGTCATCGGATTGGAGACCTTATGCACCATTATTTTCTGTGCCTCTGTACAGCATCATACTGGGAGAAAGTCTGGTTATAACTTATGAAACATTTTGATATACCCTGTGGCATATTGTCAAGAACGTGTGATAACCATCGCAAAATTAACTTAACGCAACTTTGCATATCGCGAGAAAATTACATCGTCTTCCCAACACGGAGGCACCATGCGATAGTAGAAGGACAATGCGCCAAATGACCGTGTAAAATTCAATGCGACGCACAAAAAATGTGAAACACGAACGCCCAAAAAGATGTGACGCCCCAAATTGCGATACTAAAATCCGGACAACCAGCGACAGGTCTGCAATTCCCACTTTCCATGTGGGAACATGCACTATAAAAGCAATAAACAGCGTAGCCCCATGGATGCACCTCGACCGAGTGCAGAGGACAAAACGAACCCCACAAGCCCCACCGAGGACCAGCCAGGAACCCCTGGTCGGGGAAGAGCAAGGAGAAGAGGGAGATGGGGTTCAGTCTGCAGGAAGACCAGATCATCGTCACGGAGGTGACAGAACACTACCAACAACTGTTCGTCACCTCCACTGTGACACTGGCAACCCAAACGGAAATATGGCAGACCATCGTCAACAACGTCAATGCAGTCAGAGTGTCGAGGAGGTCAATCGAGGAGGTCAAGAGGCGCTGGCATGATGTGCAATGGCAAAATCAAACAGAGACTTTCTGCCAACAGGAAGGCAGCAAAGGTGACTGGAGGTGGGAGTCCTGAGCCACAGGAGGAGCTGGATGAGCTGGAGGAAATGGTGGCCACCGTCACCAGTGTGGAGATGGTGGCAGGAGTCGGGGGTCTGTACACAGCTCAATATGACCTGACCCAACAGCAACAGGGTGAGTAACGACCAGGGACTGGGGGACGGGGGGAGATGGGCACAATTGCACACATGCACAATCATGTGTAGCACACTGCACACGCACAATGATAGTGGAACATTTCTCTGATACCCTTGGCACACTGCAGCACACATACAAACACCAAGTAGACCAATGTCCACCATGTGCACATATGGGCACCCTTCATATCACCTACGACACAACCTACCCATGCACATGTGCAGATTCCAGAAAAGCAGCGGCTGTGCGAGACACACTGAACATGAAAGTTACACTGCTTGACCGATAGCATGGCTGCAGTCAAGACACATGAAATGTTGCATGATTCAAAATGGAGGTGGCCCAGTGTGGATCACATCCGTAAAGGACCAGGTCACACTCTGAAACATCCACATGCACCTACAACCCATGACATCCATTACACATCAGCAGACAAACGATGCACTAGACCACAAAATCTGTCCAAGAGCACAAATGACCCAAGTCTCAAACAATTCAGCCCGAAAAGCACACACTTCAAAGGCACACTGCCTCAAAGGGATAAGGGTTTACGAATTCAGAGCCATAGGGGCGACTCGCCTACAATGCAGCACACACACATAGCAATCACAGCACATCAACATTGACGACAATGTGGTACACAGTGCAACACTTTCACTACAGAGCAGAGGACACAACGGGTGCCGCCGGTGTGCAGAAACTGGCCAATCACATCTAGCATTGCCTGACACAGTGTGATGACAATGTACGAGTACAACCACACATGTTGTTGAAATTCCCACTGTCTGTCAACAAATAGTTAGCTCCTTCAAAAGAGTCACAATGTAAATTGCCATGCAGTCTGTATGTAAACATCTGCAAAGCGTCAATATACATGGGATACTCTGCTGACCTGCATCTCCCCTTTACTTTGCAGAGGGACAATCAACACCTACTGCAGAGCAGACTACCAATCTCATCAGTGATGACGAAGAGTACAACCTGCACATATGCTCAGACACCCTCCAAAGGCTAATGGACAGTCTCCGCACCCCACCCCCATTAGCAGGGCAGCCCAACTGCCACGAGATGATCCCACCCCCTGCACAGATCACACAGCAGGAAACATACACCACCACAGCTGTCTACCAGGACTCCCCCGGACAACATTTGGAAATCCAATGCTGTGTGTTGGGCTGCCAGGTGGAGATGGCTGATCAACTGCGGGTGGGTTTCGAGCTTGTGGCAGCCAAACTCGATGCCATATGTCTGAGTCCCATCAGGGACCACTTACAGTCTCTAACAGACACCCACTGTCCGCAC
Source organism: Lissotriton vulgaris (assembly GCF_964263255.1). Lineage (NCBI taxonomy): Eukaryota > Metazoa > Chordata > Amphibia > Caudata > Salamandridae > Lissotriton > Lissotriton vulgaris. The sequence continues at coordinate 499,361,791 of NC_141695.1, forward strand.
CATGCTCCCCGACAATCCTTGGCTGACATCGCTGGGGTCATTACTCTGAGACACAAATTGTCTAGTCAGACAGGCACTAGCGATGACAGCGCAGAGTTGGCACAGATGCACAGGACAATGGAGACCATGGAGCAGATGCAGGTGGGAAGGATGGCTGCCACGGCTCAACACAAGCAAGATGTAGCTGTGCCATTGCTGCCACTGAGCCTCTCCCAGATAACTGCAGCAGGAACTTCGACACATGCATCTCCGACCCCTGATGTGTCAGTATCACACAGTGTTGGAGCCCTATCACCTTAGCACCCTGATGTGTCAGTAGCACACAGTGAGGCCTCCCTATCACCTTCACACCCTGATGTGTCAGTAGCACACAGAGATGCAGTCCTATCGCCTTCACACCCTGATGTGTCAGTAGCACACAGTGATGCAGCCATTACACCACCACACACACTGGACACACTGGGCACAGAAGAAGTATCATAGGAGTAAGATGTGGATGGCAATGACTGCGTGAGAAAGGAGGTGGTGGCATCCATCCCCGCCATATGGCCTGTCCTTGCCTAGTTCTGCCCTATGCATCATGCCCTGGGATAACACCTTGCACAGACCGCAAGAACACCCTGGGACATTCACCTGGACCCCGACATGGACTGCCACATCTTCACTGGTTGACAATTACACAGGAATCCTGCTGCGGACTGCACTCTCCCTCTCCCAGATCGCTTATCAATCCCAAAAGGACTTTGGTTGGCCCACCACTGGGCTAGCATATAATGTGGGCTTGGCATGGCCATGTACAGCTCCAGCTCCGGCATTCACCAGAATGCAAATAAAACATTTGAAATCATACAGATGTGTCATGTATATATTCACTCAAGTATGTAAGTATGGATGGATGTAGGGACATTGATTACACAAGAAGGTACACCCTGGTAAATGACATCAATGCACATGTTTGACCCTGAGCCACATGGCCAATTCGATGCCTGTGAAGGTGTGAACTAGCTGTGGCCTCATTGCACATGAACAACAATCCTGCAACCCCCCAACGTAGGCAGATGCCCATGTATTGAATAGGGCTGTGGGTAGAAATTACCACATTAGTAGCAGGCCAGAAGTGGTGTCCTACAACACATGTGACAACAGAATGTCATTTTGCATACCTACTCACACACATCTGTGTGGACACATTCTGATTTGATGTATAACATTGCCCCATACACACATTTCTGAAGACACATAGGAGCACATGTATGCCAGCAACTATCCCAAACACAATGTCTGGCTAGAGCTGTCAAAAGGGACCCAACCCCATTGTACATGTGTTTGTTAGTCCCTCCCTGTGTAGGGACAATGCTCATTGTGGCATACGATTTGTCAATCTAATCAACACTCATCACAGTTAGCCACCAATGAAGTTGTGTATACTTTATTGGCATGTGCGTGTCAGTACGGACAAGACCACGGCCACAACATGCAGGCAAATGTTGAAGACACTTACACCCAGCATGGGAACATGTCGAGGTACATGAAAAGGGGAGGCATAAATGTACACAAAATCCTAACGGATGCAACAGACTCGGCCCGCCTTGCCTTGCTGGATGAGTCATGTGATGTTTGGCGTCTGCTCATTGCCCTGTGTGAGGGGACACGACTCTCAGTCCATGGGATCAGCATAGTGCAGTGCCATCGGACTGCGCCGACTGTCTGCTCTGCTGACAGTGATCAGGTGAAAGGCTCTGACAAGGTTACATGTCATGCTACATTGCCATGTGTGTACTCTCCCCCAGCAGGATGTCCGAATTGGGAACATTGCCAAACGACCCTGTGCTTCTCTGCCCATGGAAGTCCATTACCTTGCACAGGTGTGAGTGCACATGCGTAGTTCCAAGCACATGCATTCAGAGTCCAGACGAAGGCAGACATGTGAACTGTTGTGGTGGGACATGTGCGCATTCCCCATGATGCAGCAAGGTGTTGGGACCTGTGCTGCGGGTGACAATTCGATGTGGCTGCAGGAAAGTAGTTACTCATCCATGAATGCGAGGGCAGCTTCATGGACAATTTGTTCCAATAGTACATCATTGTCGGGTTCAAGGTACACCAGGGTGAGCCAATCCATTAACTGGTCCTGGCAGATGTGCTCCATCCACGCCGTTTCACCAATTCGCAACACAGCCCAATAAGGGAGCGCCTCAATGTGGTCACTACACACGAGAAGTTGTGCACTCTCCCATGCACAACTGCCAGCACATTCGCCAAATATCAGTGCACCCCATGCACGTCTATCCCGGTGACACTCCAGTTTGTGGGCCAAATGGGAGCGCACTGTCAGGTCATAATCCAGTTTAGCTACCGTTGCGTTGGATAGGCAGAGCTCCAAGAGCCACTCGAATGTGCATGATCGACAGTGGAAACAGGGCCGGACGCAGGTGACGTAGGCAAGACGGAAACTCAGACTACACCTCCATCCCTCTCTTGTCATCATCTCACTAGCTTCCCTCAACTAGACCCAAGGTCTTTGAAGCCCCTGATGAATGGCACTAAATCAGGCTCCCCTGCTGTCCCCTGCTCACTGAGGACCTTCAGGATGGCACTTCCTGTCCTGGAAAGCCAGATGATTCTCACCCTCCTGAATAATTCCTTGGTGACTGGCCAGGTCCCCTCAAACTAGAGTTACTCCTCTAATAAAGAAACCGGGGGCAGATAGCGCTGAGCCCAAAAATTATAGGCCTATCTCCCAGCTCCCTTTCCTGGCGAAGGTTGTTGAGCAACACTTCTTGAAGACAATCTCTGTGTTCCTGGAGGAACACGAGCTACTACAATCTCACCAGTCAGGTTTCAGAGCCCACCATAGTACCGAGCTGGTAATGCTATCAGTACTGGATGAATTTAGGATTAAGACCGACAACAAAGAATCGAGCGCCCTGATCTTATTAGATCTTTCAGCGGCGTTCGATACAGTCAGCCACACAAAACTACTGACCCGGCTGGTGGACCTGGGCATTCGGGGGCAGGCCTACAAATGGTTAGAATCCTTTATATCAGGACGGTCGCAGAGGATCCAACTGGGCGAGCAGGTATCTGAAAAGGGCAAAATCTCTTGTGGGGTCCCTCAGGGCGCCGCACTGCGCCCGCTCGTCTTTAATATATACCTACAGCCTCTGGTGGCCGCGCTAGCCAAAATGGACTGCCGAGTACTCAACCCAACTCATCCTGAGGATTGATAATTCGGCCCATGCCCAAAAGTCAGCCCAGAACATCCTCAGGTTCACAGTAGAATGGATGACTGCCAACTCCCTAAAAATCAACCCTGACAAAATTGAAGTCCTAGCCATCTCAACAAAAAACAACCCCTGGAGCGATCAGTTCTGGCCCCAAGAGTTGTGGGCCACTCCCAACCTAGCACCCGTTGTGAAAAGCTTGGACATTAAGATTGACTCTGAACTCTCTATGACTAACCAAGTCAATGCTGTAGTCGGAACATGTATAGGTCTTCTAAGACAGCTGAGAAAACTGGTTACTCTTCTCTCAGTCTCATCATTAGGGCTGGGCGTAGTTTGGAAAGAGGCACTTTGCGAAGCTGCGCTAAGTGCACTTTGCACTACGCGAGCTACGCGTAGCACTACACGAATTGCGTAGTAACATGTACGCACTGTGCAAGATGCTTTTTCAATGACTGCACAGTGAGGACAAGCATCCAGCACAGTAGGTTTCTGCCGCTCGAGTAGATTTTTACTCGAGCGGCAGCTTTCTCAACGCGGACTGGTAGTTTCTCATTGCGAGAGGTCGCGAGCAGACGCGACAATTCGCAATGAGGAACCTGAATTCCCCGCGTTGAGAATCTCGCCAGGAGGTTTATTTTCCACGCACGCGATCAGCAACTTGATGTTGCTGATCGCGAACGAGGAAAAAGTCTCGCTGGGATGTCATTTTGCTTGCTCGCGGTCACCAACTTGAATTTGAGGACCGCGAGTAAGCAAAAAATGACCGCTGCACTACGCTACGCTACGCGCGTTTGCACTGTGGTACATGCAGTTTGCGTAGTGCGAAGACAGCTGAGAAAACTGGTTACTCTTCTCTCAGTCTCATCATTAGGGCTGGGCGTAGTTTGGAAAGAGGCACTTTGCGAAGCTGCGCTAAGTGCACTTTGCACTACGCGAGCTACGCGTAGCACTACACGAATTGCGTAGTAACATGTACGCACTGTGCAAGATGCTTTTTCAATGACTGCACAGTGAGGACAAGCATCCAGCACAGTAGGTTTCTGCCGCTCGAGTAGATTTTTACTCGAGCGGCAGCTTTCTCAACGCGGACTGGTAGTTTCTCATTGCGAGAGGTCGCGAGCAGACGCGACAATTCGCAATGAGGAACCTGAATTCCCCGCGTTGAGAATCTCGCCAGGAGGTTTATTTTCCACGCACGCGATCAGCAACTTGATGTTGCTGATCGCGAACGAGGAAAAAGTCTCGCTGGGATGTCATTTTGCTTGCTTGCGGTCACCAACTTGAAGTTGAGTACCGCGAGTAAGCAAAAAATGACCGCTGCACTACGCTACGCTACGCGCGTTTGCACTGTGGTACATGCAGTTTGCGTAGTGCGAAGTATGCGCAAACTTCGCAAACTTCGCAAAGTACGCGAGCGTAGCGTAGGGCTTTGCCGAGGCCTACTCGTCATTGAAAAGTATTGTATCAGCAACTATTATCTCGAGACTTGACTACGGCAACGTGCTTTATGTCGGCTCCCCAGAAACTCACCAATAAATTGCAGGTGGTACTGAACGACACAGCCAGGCTGATCTTCAGGCTGCCCAGAAGAACTCACGCCACTTCCTTGCTTCGCAAGTTGCACTGGCTGCCTATCAAGCAAAGAGCAATGTTTTAGGGACTGTGCATTACCCACAAAACTCTAAACGGTCACGCCCCATGGTATATAAAAGAACGCCTACTCAAATATGTGCCAGGGTGCGTGCTGCGTTCAGCAGAATCCTGCCGGCTGACCTGCCCACGATATAACACCACATCCAAAGGGGACAAGCGTTCTCGGTCCTTCTGCCACAACTTTGGAACCAGTTGCCTGTTACTCTCCGTAAAGAACCCAGTCTACTTCCCTTTCGGAAACAGCTAAAAACGATTCTCTTTAGGGAAGCATTAGGTACGGCCTAAGACCTTTCAGTACCATGGAGACAATTCCCACCTTTGACTGTGTTTTACTCCTTCCAAAGCACATACAGCCTGATTCATGAAGCTAAATTGCGCTCGCAATAGCTGCGAAAATGCTATCGCGGGCGCAATTCCCATAATCGGTATTCACCACGAAAATTGCGAATTCGCTAACACAGAATTGCGAAATCGCTAAAATATTCGCAGATTCCCGGCAGTAGACCAGTTGCGAATCGGAAATAGCGAGAAATCACGGATTCTGCGAAAAAAATTGTGAAATCGCAATTTCCTCGCAATTGGGATTCATGACAAATCGCAATTAGCAAAAAACACCAAAATTGCATTTTGCGAGGCGCAATTTAAGGACAACCCAAAGCAGGTGGTAACCATCAAACCCATAGTAAAAAAAAATTTGAAAAACCGTTGGCCAATCAGCAACTGGTGCTGGCCTGACCAAACACACTTAAGGAGAAGCAGCATTAGCATAAGGAGTGTCACAATGCCAGGAATGTACATGGTGGTCAGGCGGCGAAGGCTACAGCGATCAGCACGGAGGAGATGCAGAATCCAGGCCAGGATATTCCGCCAGCGGGTCACCCTGCTGGGTCAAACCAGAGAGCAAATTTACGCAAAGTACCACCTGAATGGGGCAATGATAATCAAGCTAATTCAGGACCTTGACCCGCGGATGCGGGACCCAACAAGGCGGACCAATGCCGTGCCAACACATGTCCAGGTATTGTGTAGCCTGCACCTCCTGGCCTCCGGGAGCTTCCAGGGGATAGTTGCGGCTGCTGGGGGGATATCCCAGCCCACCATGTCCCGCTGCCTAGGGAGTTTCCTTGACGCAATGCTGACCCAGCTACACCACCACATCAAATTTCCAACAAGCCAACAGGAATTGGATGAGACCAAGCTTCAATTCTACAATGTTGCGCATTTCCCACACGTGATAGGATGCATTGACTGTGCCCACATCCACATCTGCCCACCAGCTGCAACGGAGTACCTATACCGCAATCGCAAGTCCTACCACTCCCTCAACATCCATATGGTCTGCAATGCTAAGACATACATCACGGACATAGTGGCACAGTACCCGGGGAGTACACATGACTCATTCATAATCCGGCACAGCGGCCTCCACACACGACTGGCCAGGGGAGACTTCGGGGAAGGACACCTACTTGGTAAGTACACTTTGCCCACAATGTCACACTGCGATGAAGTAGCTGCGCTGCACAGGCACTCACCCTCTGCTCCTCTCATTCAGGTGACAGTGGCTACGCCCTGCGTGAATACCTCCTCACCCCATACCTCAACCCTGCTACACCACAGCAACGGCGTTACAACGTATCACACATACGCACAAGGAATTGCATTGAGAGAACTTTTGGGCTACTGAAGAGCAGATTCTGCATACTTCACAAGACAGGTGGGGCCATGTACTACAGTCCTGATGTGTGCTGCCGCATTGTGGCTGTGTGTGCAATACTACACAACATTGCTACCAAGGGCCGGATACCTGTCGACATCTCTGGCAGTGAATCGTAAGGGGACGACCGGCCACCTGCACATGTGTGCCATGCACGCGGGGAGAACCCAGCTGAAGGCCACAGACGCTGCAACCACATCACAATGAACAGTTTCTAGTGCACCCTCTCCCCTCACCCAACAAATCGCAATTGCATGCAAAATGAAATAATGACAGAACACCAATGTGTGATGCTATATTAAATATTATCGTTTGATTCACAATAATGGTGCAAGTTGCCATCCTTCCATTGCAAACAGTATTTCCCCATACTGCTGCGTCCAATACACAGGGCAGGCTTATGTTCAGCCTGTGCCTGTACAAGTACATATAAGTCAGGTGCGCCTCCGGCGCGAAGCACCCGAGCGCCTTTCCGGCTCCTCCTCAGCCACCGCACGTGACCCTGCAGTGGGCCTGGTGCTACGTCTCAACGCCCCTACGTGTGAGGCAGAGTGGCTGCTCACACTTGAGGTGCCCTCGCTGGCATCGTCCCGCCCGACAGTGGCAGGTAGAGCGGGATGAAGTGCCATTACGGCAGTGGTGAGGTGCTCTAATACCCTGGCCACATCCTCGCAGCATTGAATGAGCTGCTGCTGCTGCGCCAGGGACTGGCGCGATAGCTGCTACATGGCATTCCCGATCACGTAGTTCGACCGAGTGTCAGCCGTCAGCCGTGTCAGTAGCTGCCGGTGGCGGCGGCGGGCCGTGTTGCGCTGGGATATCATAGCAGCTGCGTTGGCCTCCATGGCTGCCGTCATGCGGGCCATCCCCTCCCCCACACCTGCCATGGGTGCCGTCATGTGGTCCATCCGCTCCCCCACACCTGCCACATTGTGGCCAATGTTATACAGCTGCAACTGTATGGCCCCTTGCCGGCGTGCCTGCAGCTGGTGAATGCGTAGCATTCTACGTTCGATACTCATGCTCGGCAAGCGCTGTTCCATCCCCCTCCTGGCACTGGGAGCATTGGTCTGCAGGCAAGCCCTGCCACGCCAGCTCTGCTGGCTGGCCACAGTGGGTGGCCGCTGTGTAACCGCTGTCGCTGGACCTGATGTGGATGCGCCAGCTGCTGGTGGAGTTGAGCTAGGCGTAGATGGTGCGCCAGACGGTGGAGGCACAGATGTAGTGTAGGTTGGAGAACTATTATTTTGGTAATTAAATCTTATTTCTCTCCCTTTCTATTATGGAATTCTAGGACCTTATGTGGGCTATAACAATCATGTGTATCGTCTCATTAGGTAGTGCTTGGAAACTATCACCCCCTGGTGAGGTGAGGTGACTTATTTCTACCATCGCCCGAAGTCAGTTAAATAAAGCAAACAGGTAAATTATACGAACAGGACTATCTGTTTAGAGCTGAGTTTAACCAACCCAGAAGATCCGTTTTGGTCATGTTGGTCATGTATGGGAATTGAGCCATCTTTTGTGTGCTGTTGGATATTACAGTAACTCATATAAAAGGTTAAAGGTTGCTTATCATTATTGAAGTTAGGAACTTGTATGGACACAATTAATTTAAAAAGTTTACTCCAGACTTCCTGTGCCAATATACCAATTTTGTTGCCCGAATTGCCTATATGTAATAAGGAATAGTGTATTAGGAGGTGGGGCTCACCTCCAGGGATGAAAACAACTGGAACAACCGTCCTATAACCTTGGGCCTAAATACAACTGTTTGGTCTTATGTGTATGAGAATGAATGTGTGGATGTATGTGTAATGAAATATGTATATTGTGTCATAATTTATGCTCTACTGTTCATTTAGCCTAGGTTATCACTGTGCCTATTACTGATTCCACGCAACAGGGAATCTTTTACGGGGAGTGTCTCTAGATAGCTTGATACTGCACAGTTTCAAAAGAGTCAACCGTATATGTATCACATTAAGATGTACTGTATATCCAAAATGAATTATAAGAATGGAAATTGCATGTTGAATGTTCTCTGATACTGCACATGTAGCTAGAACATAAAACTAAGATATTGCTCTTTACTTTCAGATTTTATTCCTGTTCCCCACCCAGTTTACTGCCCCAGCCCTGACGAAGGTGTGGCCACATTGGCCTTTCACCAAAACGCGCATCGGCATGTGCTTCCAGGCATACGGCACTGTGTCCTAACTACATCAGGACCCGTATTAATATCATCTACCTGGAATAACTTCCCGATTTGGGCAACTTATTGACCATCTATTGTTGCTCACGCCAGGACTAGAAGAATGATCGGATGAATGAAAGTTGAATGCTAGAATAATAGATAGATTAAGCTTTCTTATGAGTGAGTGAGTAAGTATGTATGGAGTGTGGTCGTGACTGGGTAGGTCTTAATTCAGTTTATAAATTTTGTGCCCCTGTAGTATATCTTTTCCCTAGTGTATATGTTTCCCTCTGTTCCAAAAGTATTACTTGAAACAAAAAGCACTATTTAATCTCTACATGTTTTTTCAAAACCAAAAAAAATATATCTAAAAAGAAAGAAATAAAAAAATATATTTTTCTAATATATCCTGTTGAGTTTATTTGGATTGACTTTGTGTTTGTACTGTGCAGCTCCAGCTACTAGGCTAATCACCCCCTTTTGTATAATGTTTGGATCCTCTAGCTAGGACCTTTATTACCCTAGGCAGGGTGCCTTTTCTCTTTTTCTTTTCATAATCCGCTCCCCCACACCTGCCACATTGTGGCCAATGTTATACAGCTGCAACTGTATGGCCCCTTGCCGGCGTGCCTGCAGCTGGTGAATGCGTAGCATTCTACGTTCGATACTCATGCTCGGCAAGTGCTGTTCCATCCCCCTCCTGGCACTGGGAGCATTGGTCTGCAGGCAAGCCCTGCCACGCCAGCTCTGCTGGCTGGCCACAGTGGGTGGCCGCTGTGTCACCGCTGTCGCTGGACCTGATGTGGATGCGCCAGCTGCTGGTGGAGTTGAGCTAGGCGTAGATGGTGCACCAGACGGTGGAGGCACAGATGTAGTGGGCCTGGCTGCAGGGGTTGGTGCTGCGGCAGACAGTGGAGGCACAGTTGTAGTGGGCCTGGCTGCAGGGGTTGGTGCTGCGGCAGACGGTGGAGGCACAGTTGTAGTGGGCCTGGCTGCAGGGGTTGGTGCTGCGGCAGACGGTGGAGGCACAGTTGTAGTGGGCCGGGCTGCAGGGGTTGGTGCTGCGGCAGACGGTGGAGGCTGTGTTGATAACGGCACCTCCTCGTCATCCAGTGCTTGCTCATCGATAAGCAGCCTCTCACTATCGCTGCTGTCTGCGCCACCTGTGAGGGGAAGTGGACGTTCATTAGTTGCATGTATCTGTCACACGTGCATTTGCTACATGCATGCTGGGTGACATTCCCTGACTGGCTATGGCATTGCGTACTTTTGAACCTGTCTGGCTGCATTGGGGTACTTGTACATTGTGGCCACACTACATGTCCCACAATGCTTTAGGGCATTACCTAATGTGCACCAATGGCATGACTTTGGAACATTATGGGAGGCTATAGGGTCATGGCCATTCATAGGGGACAGGGTCGCAGTCGCATGCCACTTACCTTGGCTCTTCTGGGTGGGGCGGGATGAGTCCAATCGGGTGACTCCAAAGCAAGCCTCGGCCTCCAGCGTGTCTTCGACGCGATCCTCCATGGGGGTGTTTGGAGGGACTGTAGGTCCTCCCCCTCCAGTGGCCAGGGACTCTCCCAGCCTCTCGGCAACCTTCTCCTTGGCACGACCTCGGAGGTCATACCACCTTTTCTTTAGTTCATCAAGTGACCTGTCGGCCACACCCACAGAGTTCACTGCGGCCGCTATCCCGACCCAGATCCTGCGCTTCTCCTGCTCGGGCACCCTCCTTGACTCTCTCCCGAACAGTTTGGAGTGGTTCTCCACCACCCCTTCGATTAGGTGCTCCAACTCCTGTTCGGAGAACTTAAGTTTTCTCTTGCGCCCGGTGTTGCTGGGCCCAGGTACTGCCTCCTCAGCCATTGCTGCAGTGGAATTGGAAGTGGTAGTCCAAGTTTGCAGGTGTCCTTGCAGGAGCTGTCTCTGTTGCTGCCTCGAGGTCTGCCTCACTGTGGTGAATGGGGGTTGGAACTGGCTGCTTCCTAGTTGTGATGTCATCACTGTGCTCAAAATGCGACTTCCTGTTTTCCAGATCTCGCGATTTTGCGATCTCGCTTTTTGCGATCTCGCAATTAGCGATATCGCTATTTGAGATATCGCAAATCCTACACGGATGTTGCCGAAAATAGCGATTTTTTTGCGATTTTCGATAATCGCAAACGGTTTTTGCGGCCGCGCGCGAATCACATTTTTTTCTCGCAAAACATCATGAATACCGTTCTGCGATTTCTCAATTGCGATTCGCAGTTAATCGCTATTTGAGAATCGCAGATTCCGGTTTTCATGAATCAGGCTGTAAGAGACCTGTCTGTGTACACGCACTATACAAAAGCAAATCAACATAAGGTAACACACGGGAACTGATTAGCAACCCTGCCATTGGCACAGATCCCAACAGATGCAGTATTCGTGCACGGTGCAGTTCCACGTGACAGGGGTTGTGCATGTGCCCGGGATTGCCTGCCATTGCGTTTGTTGGTCTCGTAGCAACGGCAATCTTCAGACCGGTGGTAGTTCGGTGGATGATATGCCACAGCTCTAGTCAATAAGTTGTATGGGTGTGCAACGTTTGGACGTATGGGTTATTTTTAACCAATGTGTCAAGGACATCCCTTGCAGATGTAGTTTGTGGTGTGAGAGTCATCGGAGGCTGGTATGGTATCTCCAAGGCCGGCCTTAGGCATGTGCAAGCTGTGCACTTGCACAAGGCCGCCAAACCCCAGGGGCCGCAACGAGGATGGATACAATATTTGCGTGGCAGCCCCTGACAGGGATTTGGTGGCCTCCGGCTCTCGTCCCTGATTGGCAGTGGCGGTGTTTGTCACCAAGGGCATCGGGGACTGGCAGACGCCGGAAGCCGAGGATTCGAGTCTGCGCAGACTCAACCTCATACTGCTTACTGTGTCGGCGCGTGCCTGCATTCTGTGGTGGTGGTCCTCGGAACGTACTGGAAGAAGGAAGCCTGCCATTACTGTGTCATCAACTCCCAGCGCCAGGAGCTAGACGGACACGGAAAGACTGCAGAGACGAGTCTACTCTTACTCGAGTCCCGACCCATGACAACTAGTCAGGAGTCGAGTCTGCACTGCAGTTCACCAGGCAGCCCAGGTAAGGCCCAGGCTGCATGCGCCATCTTCCTCGCCAGACACACATTCCTCCAGCTGACAGACATACTCCTGTATCAGACTGTCCCCAGCACACACACTCCGCCAGGCCTATCTGGAAAGCACGGTTCAGGCGCCATACCAGTCTAACAGACGCGCGGTCCCCAGGTCGGAGTACATACCGGTCGGCTAGGCACACGTTCCTCCTGTTAGGGTTCAGCTTCTGTGTAGCCCATTCCAGGCCCAACCCCAGCCTGAGGCCCAGCAGCACCAGCAGCAAGATCGGCTCGGCTCAAGCCCCATCTTCTCCTGGGCCTCGCGGACGGTGGAAGGCCTCAGAGGGCGAGCTGCGGCCCTCGCCCTCCCTCACCGCTCGACCTCCACGGCCACTCAGGACCGCTACTCCTCCGTGGCCATTCGACTTCTCACTTTGGATTATTCTCCTGCACTGTCTTCCAGCGATCCTCTGGATCAGAGTTCCTTTTACTTTTGCCTCCCTTCAGGTTCACGTCTCCCTCTCGTGCTTCTTCCCACTCTGGTTTCACCGTCGATACACATCTCTCCCCAGCCTACCCATAACCCCCTTAATGCCACTTATTGTCACTCTATGCCCCCACATGCCATTTGTCTGCATTCTCTTCTCTCCCTTCGCTGGGAGTTCAATGATTAGATTGGCAGACCCTGATGCCGAGGTCTAGCCCGGGACCAGGGTTCAATTCCCCGCCTCAGCGGGTCTTGGGCTAAAAAATTCCACAGACCTGATAATTCTCGCCTCGGAGCCTATTCCAATCATGGAGTCCCACTCTGCAACTCTGGGAAATAGCTTGCTCAATCTCCACAATGGCCCCCACAACGCTAAGGATGCCTGGCCTAAGCCTTGGGGGTGCCCAGGAGTGGACGCCTCACTGGGAAAGCCAGGATGGGTTCCACAGTGGTATTCGTACAAGCGCCTTGAGACCCTTGCGGGCGAGTAGTGCGCTATACAAGTATCAATTTACATTTTACTTCTCTCCCTCAGTACTACCCCCTCTTCTCTATCCCTACCCACACTCTCTCACTCTACTTTTTTCACTTCTTCCTCCCTGGCCGCAAATCCACCTAAACCCTCATGTGCTCGTGCCGGAACTCACTGCCTCTCCCTCTTCTCAGTTCTTCTCTTGCTTCTTCCTGAGGAAATGAAAGGCGGACACAAACAATCCATTCTGCCTTAGGTTGAGGGGGGGGGGGTCATCCAGGGGGTGGAGGAGAGTGTGCGCACGAGTAAAGGGCATCGGGCTCGCGCCAGCTGGCACAGTGTAGGGAATTAGGGCATTAGACGACAGTTGGAACTAGCCAGGTACGAAAGTTGGGGGCACAAAGTCCTTAAAAAATGCAATATTCTTACTCGAAATTCTGAAGTATATTCTACAGAAGGTTTGTAAATATGCAGTTGCCGTTTTCACAATGAATCACCATTGCCCGCAGGTATATCAGGGTTGCCTTGATGCCCTGTTGCTCTCAAGCTGACATACATTGAGTGAGATATAACCTTGCGATGAGGGGAGTCTGAGCGGTCTCCGAGGCTCAACTGTTGAGTCTGTTCCTTAACTAGCCCCGTTCGAGGCCATGTCTCTTGTGCTTGAGAAGGCTGACAGCGGGCCAAGAACCACAGATGTGTGCTAACAACCCTAATGAAAGCTAGGAAAATGCCCCTTCCCTGTTAAGCTGGTAAAATACAGCCAGGGTCGGACTGGAACAAAATAAAAGTGGCCCATGTACCAAAATTAAAGTACCTCACTATTAACGAAGCAGATAGCTAAAAGCGGCCCACGATTGAAAATCAGGCCCATTTTGAACTTTTAAAGACACAATGTATGTCTATTTTGCAAGGTATGAGATACTGCATATATTTATGTTTGCTGCAGGCACGGTTGTTTATCATATCAGGGAAATCAAAAGTAAAAAAAAGTCCACTTGGTCATAAAACAGGCCCACAAACTGCAAAAAAAAGTCCCTCACACAGGTCTGTCAGAGCAGCCTATCGGGCTCTGCCTGATTGCTATAGGACAGACCCAAGCTGAATACGGCACTCATTACAGTGAACAGCATCCTCAGAGCTACAAATAGCTACACCCCTACCATGGTCCCTACATGCTAATAGGTCTAGCTTATGAATGGAAGTGCCTCTTCTGCCGTTGATGGATTAAGGCATTCAATACGTCATTATGCCCGCACTATTTCACTCATTTTTGGTTATTGATTTTCTGACTTTATCTAGGTGAGAGATTCTTTTAAAGCTCATTGCATCACGTATATTTTGCTCCGCCCCGCCCGTACCCCCTCTTCCGGGGCCTCCTACCTACGCTCCCTGTCCAGGGCCACCATGATCCTAGAGCCGCCCCTAGTATCTCACACAGGGTGTGCCAGCCGCTTTCAGGGCCAAGGTTGGGGGTTCGGTTGTCCATCCGCCTTGTGTATTGAGACAAAGAAGCTTTCATGCCTAATTTTAGTCTGACTACTGCTTGCATTTCTTAATTGTGATGTGGCCTTTGCGTTTAATTTGATGCCAGGCCTGTGATTTGGGCTGCACCAATTACGTGACACACACAGCATTTGGCATGTTCAAATGAGCCAAGGGCCCGATTGGCCTTGCGCTCCTTTTTCTGTCTCTCTCTTTTTCTCTATTTCTTTCTCTCTCTCTCTCTCTTTCACTCTCTCTGTCCTTTGATGAGTGCAATACAAACATTCATATCTTGAATATTGTCTTGTAGGCTGTGACTTACGGATTGTCCAGGAATGCCCCGCCATGACTCCTCAAATTAGTTGTTTGAAGACATATTGTAATGTGATATTTTGTTTCGACTTTCAATGGTGAATGAATGAATCAGGATTTCTGTACTCACATGTATGTTGATTGTTGTAAATGTACGACATAATGGGGGTGCTTTTGTTCATGTTTCGTGCCTTTGATGTGCAGTATCTTGGTCACTGGGAGGTAGGGGGTGCCAGAGGTAGGGCCCAGGGGGTGTTGGGGTGGTCCTAGGGGTGGTGGTGATTGGTGTTGTGGCCCTTTTAGGTGTCGATCCCACATGATCAGTGGCTCCATGGCATCTGTTGCCCTTCAGGTGTGGCTATGGGTTGGTCTCCCTTTTCTGGTGCAGGCCGTCGTCCGACTTTGCATCAGATCAGAACAGGTGCTAGTTTCCTGCTGCTATTGCGCCTTATCGCATGTTTTGTGCTCTTATCGCTGATCTAGCTGGTCATTGAGAATGTTGTAGAGTGGTGTTGTCACAGCTTTTTGCACAGGAACGCCTACTCTGCATCTCATTAGTGATAATTGCCGGTGTCAACGGTGGCAATGTTGTTTGCAGCTGCTATCGCTGGTAAACTGGTGATATGGGCTGGTAGCACCAGCTTTTGAATGGGGAGATAAATTGCTGATAACTCAGCAATAGTTCCTTGAGAATATGCCCCACTGTGTTATGTCCCCTATATTGCTTTTTCTAGGAAGTCTGTATGAGTTTACCATGTTAACTGTTCAGAAGAAAAGATTATTTGACCTTATGTTGACTTTAGCATTTCAACAAGTTACAATTAATTGGCGATGTTCTTTTAATATCACATTTAAAGCATGGCGGTATAATGTTCGTCATTATCATAGGTTAGATACAGCTTTTGCCTCCTCTTGTATGACACAATTAAATATAGATTTATAATGGTTTCCAACAGCATTTTTTTTTAGAAAAAATCGTTATGCAAAATACTAATTTTATGCTTTCAGAAAATGTTAATCCACCGTAAAGTGTTACTTTCTCTGTGTATTCTGCACTTTATTTTCTTTTCAAATGTATTTCATCTTACCAACCATTTCTTTCTAAAGTTTATTCTCCTTATTATTCTTTAATACTGCTGTTAGTCTTCAATAATTTTTTTGAAAATTTCCACCCCACTCGTTTCTACCATTCTTTCCTGAACATTATAAACAGCTTTAGTACTGTATGCATGGTTTAATATCCTTGTTGGATCAATTTAAATGATGCTGTAACCATACCCACTTGTGTGTGCCTATATTTTAAATAAAGCTGATTAAACACAAAAAGGTTACAAGACCACTGGCGGATGCATAGAAACCATAGGTGCTTGATACAGCTGACAGGCCTCACCTACTATTGTAAACTACTGTGATAGTACCCCAGTTGAAACCACAGTTCCAGAATCCCTAAAAGGTGTAATTCCAGTGTTCAGTCCTGGATCACACAAACAGAACTCTCCTGGACCTCAACCATCCTACATTTTCCAGATCGCAGCCCATCATCATGTATATCCTCCTTGGCTACCCAGCCACCAGCTAAGGAGATATGACCACCAATGCATGGATGGTTAGCTTGGTGCAGGACAGTACTCTGGGAAAAGGGCTTTTCTGCCCTGCATGATATTATGTAGATTGATGTCACCCACAGTGAAGGACATGTACAGCCCAGGGACAACCACATGTGGGATCAAAACCGCCTCCTGTAGAACACACTGCAGTTTTGGACTGTTAACATCTACAAACGGAAAGGAAAGAGAACTTCTATAGGCATAAAGAGGTCTTGCATCTACTACGAACCCTGGCTAATAGGCTGCTGGTCACACATGCAGGATCAAGGTCTGCACATGGTAGATCTTGTGGCCAACAGCCTGAAAGGCCCTCAAACTCCACATGCATCTCCTCAGGTAATGAACCAAGACATAATACCATACCATGTGGAAACACCACGGCAAAATGGATGCCACACCCCACTGCTTTGCTCACGTGTCAATACCAACTGGGAGTCATTACCTTCACAGTGACAGACCTGAAGCAGCGCAGGATGGGGTTTCCACCATGCAGATCTGTTGCAAAATCGTCCTGTGCCCTGGGCACCCCTAACTTTTTTCTGACTGATAATGGTGGTAACTGACTCTGACTGACCCTGGGCTCTGCCTAACTAGGCCCAGGGCCAGTGCTATGCGGAAAGAGAATACAGTTAAAACACTTATATACACTAGGGTGCACAATGGTATGGTGGGGTACCCCTGTGATTGGCATTAGGGGTGGGCGGAATTTGCGTAATCCCGTTACGCAAACGTCTGCGAAACTGTAAAAAATCTCTGCGAACACGCAGAAATTCTGTGAACACGCGGAATTGCTTGTTCTCGATGCTTTTTTCCTGTTCGCAATTGCTGTTTGCATGCTCGGGGGAAATATTTTGCGAACACACATTTTGAGAACGCGAACAAGCAAAAAAGTTTACGAAGTCACAAAACGCAGGATTTTGGGCAATTTTGCATTCTCTGCAGAACGCAAAATTACCCAAATTCCGCAACGCGGGCGGAACAGAATTTACAGCCCAGGCCTAATTGGCATGACCTACCTTATAAGCCCCTAGTATATATTAGGACAGGGGGATTGAAACTACCTGGAAGTCCCTAGTGCCCTAGGGCATGGAAGTTTAGAGGCCAGCAGCTCTTTCTGCACTTGCATGTGTGCACTGCTGAAGCCTGAGGTCCATTTAAAAGCAGCCCTGAGTGCCAGGAGTGCTTTTAAAAAGTACATTGTGCCCAAACTCAACTTTGGGGTTTGGGGCACTTACAAATGGATAACCTACAATGCTTTGGCATATTAGAACCTCCAGGGTCTCCCCTAGGTGTCCAAGGGGTGGATGGTCAGATATCTATAAGGTACACCATAATAAAATTAGTTTTATATGCCCTGGGTTAAGTGAAAATTCACATTTCACTCTCCACATTGTGGTAAAGTGCTGCTCAAATTCGACCTTGATGTTAGGAGCACTGTGTAGGGAGGATCTTCAATATTTCTACAGATTCAGAACCCCTAAATTCTCCCCCAGTTGCACATGGGGTGGGTGTCCTGTAGAAATCAGTGAAGTACTTATAAAATATGTCTTAATAAGCCCTAGTGCTGGAATAATGGCCCAAGTCATTTTCCCTATTGCAAATCCCAGGCCACATAGGTTAACATGACAAGAGGTTAGTAACTAATAACGCTTGATAGGAACAGGCTAGAAATGCCATTCAAAGACTTACCAGAATGGTATTAATAAATCCAACAATATCATATTGTTGAATTTTTCCTAAAGTCTAAATTCAAGAAGTTATGACTGTCTTGTGTGTAAGTCCAAATTCATCCTTTCAGTGGTCTGCCCTGATTGGTCAGAGTTAAGTGGATTAGCCAGGCTGCCTTGAAAAGGTGATAAAGAGCCCCTGGGGTTAACCAGCTCAGCTGGGAGAGCAGTGTGCTGCTACACAGGAATGCCAGAGGAGGGGAAGGAGTCGTAAATCATGATCTTTAAAGGCAAAGGTTATGGCCACAGTGTCAGTTTCCACTCCACACTTTTGACCCCAATCAGACCTAGGATTAGGGAAGGTATGTGCAGATGGAAATGCTCCATCAATATGGTTGCTGACATGGTAGCCAACCATGCTGGGCCCAGTCCCAACCCCAAAGTGGGAGGTAAAAAACCTGGGAATTTGGATGGATTCAAAACAATCCTTTGAGGCTCAGATCAATAGAACAAGAGGGCAATGCTTTGGAATCTTGAAAATCCTCAGGAAAATCCTAGATATTCTCCCTATATCATCAAATAAAATCCTGATCCATGCTCTGGTCACAGCAAGACTGGATTATGGGAATGTGCTGTTGCTGGGAGCAACAAAAAGAGGATTGCAGAAGTTGCAGTCCATCCAGAATGCAGCCGCACGTTTGACCCTAAATCTACAGAGAAGGGCACCCTCGGAAAACGCTCTAAAGACATTACACTGGCTACCGATTCAAAAACGTGTTACTTTTAAGGCACTATGTTTTAGCCATCGTATCTTGCAAGGAAAAGTCCCAACATATTTGCACAACCTACTCTATATATATGAACCAGAACGTGAACTAAGATCTACCGGAACACATTTTGTTAAAGTCCCTAGGATAATCGGAGCTTGTATGGGTGCTAGATCGTTTACCTATATGGCAGCTAAGAGCTGGAATGCGCTACCCATGTCCCTCCGGAAAGAACCCTCAGAGAAGATCTTCCGTAAGAAGCTTAAAACATGGCCTTTATCACAATAGATAACCAACTACCTATTGAACGGCAGATCAACATTTTTTTCTGAGAATTATCAGCGGTTAATTATATAGCATGGGGACACACCAGCTGGTGTAACCAGGCGCTCTACAAAATCTAAACTAAACTAACTATCTAGGGGGAGAGTCTATGGAAATAAGCCATCCTAGCGGGTGTGTTTAGCCAGCTCTTGACTCTCTGCTGGAAAATCAGCCATTATAAATTTGGAAGATCTGGTGCACTCTGGGAAAAAATAATGCCACACTCTGCAGGATGTGGCCATATTTTTGGGGAGTTGGCCTCCTCCCATTGGTCAGCAGTGACCTCCTGCTTGACCCAGATAACTGGGAATAGGTTTCTGAGAGGAGCAGAGCCTCTCAGATCTGCTGCTTGAAACTTACTGAAGCAAGAAGTGCCCTGTTGATAAGTTTTGCTGTGCAAATATTTCTAAGGCCTGACCTCTGAAGACTGCACCATCTGAAACTAAAACTCTGTGGATTATCTTGCTGAAAAAGAACTAAAGAGTGGACTCCCTGGAAGCTACAGGTTAAAAGAGCTCATATGGATAATTACCAACGAGATATGCACCTTGGAGAACCACCAGTGGATTTGTAAGGGTTTTGTACCAGTGGATTGTGGGAACTGAAGTCCTCAACTTTCAAGGACCATCTTGGATCTTCCAGACCCTTGGAGTGAGTTTGAGACACTTTGGGACCCCTTGAGGTACTTCAGGAAGAAGTTTGGAGAACTTTGGTTGCAACTTTGGAAAAAAGCTCCATAGAGGTACCAACTCAACCTGGCCAGCCAGGCCACCTGCCCTCAACCGGAGCCAGTCAAGCCAACCAGGTTTGTCCCCCTAAAAGCTCCAACGGTCCAACTTCCAGAGTTTGACCAGGACTAGAAGAAATCTGAAGCCGGGGAACCCTCACCCAATCCAGCTACATGAAGAGCATCGAGAGACCCCACGAGAAAAAGCTCCAGAAAAGATTCTAAGTCTGCTTTTAGAAAAGGTGACCGAGAGCAACCGCGAACGACAAGGCGCCTGCCTTCCAGCGTTGGACGGCCTGGATTACTGGGTTGCCCTGCTGAAGCGCTTAAGAAAAAGTTTCTAAGTCCTCTCCAGGTAAGTTGACCGGTAGCTTGTAAAAAGGCAATCCGGCGAACTCTCACCGAATCCGGACTGACATGGAGCTTTGAGGGACCTCGGGGAGAAAAGCTCCAGAAAAGTTTCTAAGTGTGAAGGTACAAACTAAGACCTCAACCTACTGCACGCTGTAGCTGCTCAGGGCTCCTTCGCGGTCGGCCTGAAACTTTGATTTTGACCCGGTCTATCGCAAGCAGGTATTCCAATATGGTGCTATAATCTTTTAAGTGCTATATCTACTGTTCCCTACATTGGACTTTTGATCATTTTGGTGTCATTTTAAAGATAAAAATATTTCCTATTTTTATAAATTGGTATTGGATTTTTATTATGTGTTGTGTCTTAATTATTTACAGAATTGGTGTTTTTAAATGCTTTGCATACCTGTCTTTGTAGTTAAGTCTGCCTGCCCGCAGCCAAGCTACCAAGGGTTGAGTATAGGAATAATGTTCTAAGACATATGCTGAGTCCTACCATGTGTTAGTGGCCCTATTTCCAGGCGCAGACCTACATTTGCCCCAACCAACAATTAGATTACAAGCCAAACTTGAAGGGATGGATCTTTACCTGAAATTAAAACTTGACATCAACAGTTTAACAACATCGCAATGCCAATGAAGAACATTTTGCCCCAAATAATGACAGGGAAGAGTGGATTTGCAAACCTTGAACGTTATTAGCAGATTAGCAAAGCAACAAACTCAAATCAATCAGATTAGTCATAAATCAATAATCACCTTATTACAGAGTTATTTGATATAATCCAAAGAAGGTCAAAATAACAAGTACAAAGGCAAGTTATTTAAAGATGGTCATATGAAAAATTGTTAAATTCCGTTCCTATGAAGGGAATTTCCTTAATGCTAAACTGAACTTCAACGAGTTTGGAAAATTTAAGAGCTGGCTTTAGCATGCAAGGTCTCTAAAGGCTGAACCAAATTATGGTTCAATCAAGCAAAGGAAAATAGATTACTTTAGATTATAACTATATGAGTATGAATAAAAAATAAGCATAGGGTCACAAAGGAGTGCAAAGGGGCACCAAGAGCAGATAGGGGCACCTGGACTCACTCAGCGGTGCACAATTAAAACATAACATTAACAAACGGTTACACGGCCCACGGTTCTCAAGAAATTCACAATTTCACCAATAAGGCTTTGTTCCCTTTTTAAGAGCCATCACCACACAAAGCAGGCTTACAGCTGCACGGCCTTCACAAGATTACTTGTACAGGGTGTTACATCTGGGTCAATGTGCCCCAGACACTGGTGGAAGACACCCATTTTTTGGTTACAGTGAATCTAACGATACAAATATTTATTTTGAAACTAAACAAATGACACTATTCATTAATTTAGCTACAGCAGTTTAGTTTGGCTCCTCAAACGAGAAGAAAGAGTGAGATAACATACAGCAACCAAAAGCACAGTTTCGATATTAGCAGGAATATTTAGCTGAGACCTATATTTACAATGGCGAACACACTTTAGCTATGATCAACTATAACGTGAGATTAACTAAACTATGGTCAAACTTAACATGGAAACCAAACTTTAGAGATATGTAGGTAATGTGCATTAGTATTATGGTTAAACAAAAAAATAAATAGTAAAGGAACTTCCCTGCGCCCCTTCTTGTATATTCTTAAACAGTGATTAATTTATGCTGGTGGTTGCTGGCGGTAGGTTGGACTAGGACTTATTTCATTGGACTAGGACTCTTTTAGTCCCTACCAGTCATGACACTCTGCAGGCCTGTTATGGGGGGTGCTAACAGAGGGTGTGGGAGTATGGGGAAGGGGTACTCCCGGCTGAAACACAGTCTCCTTATTCTCCGATTGCAGGGAAGGGTTGGGTTGAAAAGCCTGCACTAAAAACAGCTAGAGAGCAGCTTAACCAGTATCTGCCCAGCGCTGTCAAAGAATAGATATTGTTCCACAGTGTTTTTGTCATCGTTGGGCCAGGGAGATTGATAGCAGGGGAGGCAATGTGCCCGTCGGAGTCCTGAGCCTTTGTTCACATACCCTGTAAATTGGCACATGCTTGCTCTTGGCATGTGATTGCCTGCTCTCTCTCGCTTCCTTTCTTTATGAACACTCCTGCGTTAGGGACGTTGTAAAGCCCTGCGCCACATGAAACCAGCGTTAGGTTTCTTGTGGGCGTTCTGGTGCAGGGTGGGCGTTCTGTCCCAGAAAACCCTCGTAAAAGTGACGCAGTGAAATCTACAAGGTTTCACTAAGTCACTTTTACGTCCATGCTACATCAAAACCCTGCGCCTGCTTGAAGCAGGTGTAAGGGGTGATGCAGCCTGTTAGGCGAAGGGCGCCCCTGAGCATTGCTGGAGCTGCGTCGCGCTTGTGACATGACTCCAGTAATGCGACACGGATCGCCCTATCCTTGTGCCATGGTGCGCCGCATTGTAAATCCGATGCATTTGTGGTGGCTCAGGGAAGGAACTGCGTGTCACATCTTTTCAGGGGCATCCCTGCTGATTTGCAGAGATGCGCCAGAAGTCGTAAATCTGCCCCTAAATGTGTGTATATCTGATATTCAGGGATAACAATGTGTGTTTTCAGTATTGTAACACAGCAGCAGCTCACTAATATTACTGCAAATGCTCTCCCTCACATTTCTCACATGTGAGGTCCTGTATTGATTTAATAGAATTTTTTTATATGGAATCTGCATCAAATATGAACAAATGTTTTCTGCAAAATGTCTTTAATAGACTCTCACACATTAAGAATAAATGATAGAAAAATTGTATTTACAACAACCTGTTTAACAATTTTTCAAGGTAGCTACGGCAAGACTCTGCAGAACATAGCTGGCTTTATCAGGGGGCTCCCTGAAAAGGCTGGGGCCCTGGGCCAGAGCCCACTTTGCCCGTGCCTTAAAACGTCTCGACCACTCCCTTTTATTTTCGGACACAGTCACCTGCCAGACGACCTCTTCTAGGAGAGACAGCCCTTTCCAAAATGGCCAGCACAGAGAAATGAAAACGAAAGGCCACTGATGAGCTGGAATATATTATGATTATGTAACAAGAAAGGAGTAGCACCAAAAGAATCAGAGATTCTGAATGGGATATGTTTATGGAAAAAGGTAAATGTATCCTTTTGTAAAAAAACCCTCACTCACCAACCTAGTAGTGACATGCTTCATCATTGGGATCCACCCTGATGACCGAATGCCATCAGGGTGTACTGCGACACCGGAAGTACAGTGGAGCTGGTTATTGTGAGTGATAAGTGCAACAAAGGTGTTAAAAATTTTCCTGGTATAACTTTGTTGAAAAAACTTTATTCACAAGCTACTGGACAGTATTAAAAATAGTGTTGAGATACTAGTAGGTGTTTATGACCATAAGTATCTATGTGAGTGGTCTACATGTTTCAACCTTTACGAGGCGTATCCCAGGTTTTCATCAGGACCAAAGGACAGGAAAATGGACGGTCTACACACACTAACGTGTACCCAATCCTAGATTCCTGGTGCATGATTGCCAAAATCTGCAATCGGCATGTACTCAAGCCTAAATACGGCGAGAAATGAAAAGGAAAAAAGACCTGTGGGAGGAACAAAAAGGAGACAGTCACGATCAAACATGTTTACGTGCCTGTAACGTAGTGTCGACTCACACGTATCTGCATGTTCTACAGAACACAAGACCAGAATGTATGAACAGTCAAGGACACTTTCACCAACCTACTTGACATCTAAGCTCTGCTCCACTCTCACTCCCACACACTCCCCCATCCATAGAAGTAAAACTGGAGGCCGCTCATTCTCCCACATCGCACCCAAGACATTAATCAACCTCCCTCAAATCATCAGAGCCACCTCCTCATGTCTTGAATTCTGCAAGAAGCTGAAGCCCTGAATCTTTGTATAAGCAGGTTGAGGACCGCACACCTACCCACCTTCCCAAGTGCTTGGATACTCTCTCGGGTGATTAGTGCACTATGCAAATCAACATAACATAACACAGTGACAGGAAGTGAAGGCTCTACGTCAGCTGATGTACTATAGGAGTGCATGTATAGAACACCATAGTCTGTAAATTGAATTTAGTGAAATATGACATACAATGTGTGATCGAGACTTAATTTACTTGTATCTTCTTGTTCTAATAGCTTCTTCACTAAAACAAAAGCAATCTGTCTGCAGGCAACCATGTCCTGCAGACTTACCAGCCTTTTCAGCTGAGTGAGCCAGCGAGAAAATAGCTCAAGCGGATCTCTGGAGCCAAGCACGAAGGGAGCAGTCCAACTAACCTAGCGCCAAGTGTTTTGTTCCTTGCATTACATCAAGATTATTCACTCTTGAAAAGATGTAGTGCTACAAAAGCAGTTGTGCAGATAGCGGATTATTTGAAACTGAGCACATGGAGAAATGAAATTAAACACACCGCCCTCGCTCTTGCACAACACATGGCTGTTACCTTACGCTGCCTGCATGTAAAATCTTGGTGTGAGGCAGTCTTCAGTTTTATCGGTCTACAAATTCAGGTTTTATACGTCTTCTTACTGCAAAGAAGCCACGCGATAAAACTTGTAATGCTCAAGCAAGCTACGGGATTCAAATCACACAAAGGTGAAAGTCCACCAAGCGTATGTTTTCTATTTATTAGTTTGCATTGCTTTCCTATGGTTTGGATAATGGCGATGTTTGTCTATTGCCTTTATTCACCACAAGGATATAATACAGGAAGACAATGTACCCCCCATGCTTAATTTGTAATTGCTTGTGGTTGGAAATATTTGTTGGCATACTCAGACTTGATGAAAAAATGGATGACATGTAATTTCTGTTTTATTGCCATCGAGACAGAATTGGAACTTTAATTGCAGTGATAAAAATGTTCTCAAAGTCTGTGCATGCATTACGGTTCATACATTAAAGGAATTTTTTAAGTACGGGGTGGGTCACAAGCCAAGCCTCGGCCTCCTCCCTCCCTGCAGAGGACCACCTCCCATATTAAAAGACCATTGCTATGTCGGTATTTGTCGTTCTCATGTAAGGGTTTCTACCAACACAGTAGTCACTTCTTGGCGGTCTGATTACGTCATTTTAAGTTTTACAAATGCAAATCCCCAAAGTGGGAGTATACGGCCAGATGTACAAAAAAGTCCGTTTGCAAATACTTAGTTGCAAGTTTATGCAATTCGCAATTGGGAAATCACAAACACTCAATTACAAATGTGTTTTAGACACATTTTACGATTCCCATTTTGGAAATAGACCTACCTCATTAATATTCGTGAGGGAGGTCTCGGTTTGCGACACATTGGAAATGGTCTGCACTCACAGGGATGGTGGCCTGCAGGGGTAATCAGACCATCATGTCTGTGATTACTTTTTTTTAAAAAGCATTTTTTTTGTAATGCAGCCCGTTTTACTTAAAAGAAAATGGGATGAATTACAAAAATAAAAATGAAAAGATGCCTTTTTCATTTTTTAAGAGTAGGCAGTGGTCCATGGTTAGTGGTCCCTGCAACCACAGCCTGCTCGTAAAAAATATTGGTGCCCACATTCACAAAGGGGAAGGGCTTTGCTAATGGGTTACCAACAACTTAAAGTTTGTGGTAACTTTGAATGTTTTGTGACCGCATTCCTTGTTGCAAAAAGTTCCTGCATACCAGTGTGAATCTCTATTAGGAAGGGACGCCTTAACACGCCCCTTCCTAAAAGTTACTTGCAAAACCTATTTTGCTGGTCGATAATCAGTTACTCACTCACCAAATAGGTTTGTTAGATGCCAAAAAGCATTTTACTGGTCGCAAATGCCCCAAAATGCCAAGTACATCGAGCCCTTAGTTCTACAAAGCAAAATAAAATGTTCCTGACACGTAGGATATTTCTCTGTGTGTGAAGGAAGGGCTTTGCTTACCTTTGAGCCCAGGTCCCCCTTGCCTTTCTTGGTTAACTCGAGAATGGAAAATCTGTGTGGGAGGGACGCCCTTAATTGGCAGGCAATCTAACACATTAGTCGTGGTGGTGAAGGAATCAGGTCTGTATGTTAAAGATCTGCTCTAGCACCTCAAGTCGATGGTACTTTTTCCCAGCATGAGAGCGTGGATTATGAGCAATTATTAACAATGTGAATCAATTCAATCGCAATTCTCTAGGCCCATAATTATCACAGACTACTAAATAAAGTTAGCTGATTTATTATGAAGCCAAAACAACTGGACGTACAGATACCTCAAGATGAAGGT
Source organism: Lissotriton vulgaris (assembly GCF_964263255.1). Taxonomy (NCBI): domain Eukaryota; kingdom Metazoa; phylum Chordata; class Amphibia; order Caudata; family Salamandridae; genus Lissotriton; species Lissotriton vulgaris. The sequence goes on from NC_141695.1 coordinate 499,388,139, forward strand.
GGTAGAAATACATTGGAACCAACATAAAGCCAAATCTACAAATAATGTTAAGGCGGTGCAGCACGCACAAGACATTTAATTCAAGAATCAGGATACAAAAGATCAAGAACCACAAGTGCAAGTTCCCCTGCATTGACGGTTGATGAAAATAAAGCATTAATCTATCCCTACACTAACACTAATGTGACATCCCTAACTAAGCAATCTTCGGGGAAGGATTGGTTAAGAAGTCAGCGTGTGGAGTCTTCCTTATAAGTCTATCCACTTCAATGGGACGGGTGCCATGGAGCTACTTAAACAGACCTCGTTTTAAGACGAGATCTCTCTAAAGGCATTGAAGAAGTGGGGCTCTTTCCCTACGTGCATTACTCCACTATCACACGTGTCTTCCCATGCTTCCTTTCAGGTGAAGCCATCCGATCAGACCACGTTCTCATAGGGGTTTTTCTACAGGATGGCGATCGCTCCCAAACAGTAACACAATGGCCTTGATTGATTCCCAGGCCCTTTCCAGTGAGAAAATACAACAGTTCTCCTTATCAGCAGTAGCTCCCAATTTATCCTCCTCCCTCTTTGCCCAACTCCTAAAACAAAGACAATATTCAAACTAACCAGTAAGCTTTCTCCACCGACAACACAAACATGAAAAAGAACAGAATCTAACATGCACATGCATCTCAACTATTAATTCTAATGCAAGAGCTTCCAATTAAAATGCAGTTCAAGCCTACAAATTCAGCTAACATACGAGAAGTGGCAAAAGGAACTTTATGAAGTTGCATAGAATATAAGGCACATCTAGTTACTTCTTCAAGCTACATATAAAATGATATGATTAATAAACACATTCAATAATAAATGGTTATCAGTTGCACAACACAAGTTTTTCCTGTAAGTGTTTTCTGCTGGTTACGTTTGATTTTACATGGAATTCTCCATATATTCTACATTTTGGCCTACGCACATCACATTCATGCTATTACATTACAAGATCCTTAATAATTAGGTTAATAGTAAGTATGGGTGGAAAATCCGTTCCGCTCGTGGATTTTGCGGATTTTCGGTAAATTCGCAATCCTCGAGATTTGCGAATCTCCCGCAAAATCCGCAAATCCGCGAGCAGCGGATTTTGCTCGCACTGTTCGCACTGTTCGCGTGAGTTCGCGCCCCGCAAATAAGTGCAAAATTGCAGAAATACGATCTTAGCAAAACTGAAAGTAACTACTTACCAGGTTCAAAAGTTCAGGCTCATCATTAGTAGCCATTTCCTGTAGTGCTTCCTGAGGGGCCCCTCCAGAGTTCAGTTGCCAGTTGCAACTATTATGTGACCCTGCTCTGAACCTCAGAATAGTTACACATATGCCACAAAGGTCCTGAATTACAGCTAAGGGAGACAAGCAGGAGCCAGGCTGGAAGTTAAAATCCATTAATCAGCCCCTAATTCATTATTGTCAGTTGGGGCAGGGCAGGTGTTGTAACTAATTTTGCAACAATGAAAGCACTTAGCAAGTGCAAAAGATCACTAATCAGGGCGCACTAAGGAAGCAGGTGCCAGCTAAAAAAATATTCTGTGACACATTAATCAGCCCCAAATTAATTCAGGTCACTTGAGGCAGGGAAGGTGTGCTTTGCTTTGCCGAAAATAATGTACACTGGACAACCAGAGGGTGTGGTGATGAAACAGAGGGTGGCATGGGTGGGCCAGTGGGTGGCATGAGTAGTCAGAGAGTGGCAGTGGTGACAGAGAGTGGCAGTCATGAAGAAGAGTGTCCCAAACAGGCTGGACACGTAGAAACAACAAGTTCGCAAAACTTGCGACCCGACAGGTAAGTTCGCAAATTGCGAAATTGTAAAAACCCTCGCGAACTGGCAGAAACACGGGCGAACACAAAAAAAAAAAATCTGCAAATTCGCGGGAATTTGCAGATTTTGCGGATTGCGAGTTCGCAAATCCGCAAAATTCGCGAACGCGAGATTCGCAAAATTCGCCCATGCTTAGTTAATAGGACAAAAAAGATCTTAAATTCCGCAAAGATCTAAAAACATGGCTATTCAACCAATAGGGTAGCTCTTTCTTCTTGCGTGGGTCCTGTTGGCGCCAGGAAACCTCCTGGTAGCTGTGCGTCTTAGAAATGTAATGATAATAATAATGATAATAATATACAGATGCAGTCTAAGCATGTGATTATATAATGCACCCTAACAATGAAAAGCTGATTTAGTGCTACATCAGTCACCGCGGCCCTAACTGCTGTCAATGATTGTGCACTGGCTAAGGCTCCTCCAATGCACTGTAAGCAAGTCCCAACTTGTAAATTGGATGGGGGAACTGCAGGATTAGTCACATGGGAGTCCCACCTGTCTATATGGAGCTCATGAAACCCTAACCAGCCCTAATTATCTAGATCTCCAACACATCATAAATGGGGTTTTCAAGATGACAACGGATGTGTACATTTCTTAACCGAAATGCATGGAAGTCCTATTTTAACAATCCATGGTCATATATCTGTTTAAACAAGGGCAGTAGTAGGGATAAAGCAATGTCTTTGCTACAGATGGCCACATATAATTGTAAATTCGAGCCATTTAATTTCTACTTTTCTCCAAATTCAACACATAAAACTTAATACATATACTCCTGGAAAACATTGCATGTGTTTTTTAATTGCTTACAAATCAGTCACAGGAACCAGGAACTTGTATTTGACCTCTCATATAAGCGTGTCTCTTCTTTTGAAATGGATTATTTAGTGTTTTGTGCTCACCTCTACATATGGACAGATTGTCAATCATCAATCAATCAGGAGTTTGTTAAAATGCGACTACTCACCCGTAAGGGTCTCAAGGCGCTAGGGGTGGGGGGTGCAGGTTCCATTCCATCAAGGAGGGGGTCTGTCGAAGAGCCAGGTTTTGAGGTTTCTTGCGAAGATGGGGAGCGATGTTGTCTGTCTGAGGTGGAGCGGAAGGGCGTTCCATGCTTTGGCCGCGAGGAAGGAGAAGGAGCGGCATCCCGATCTGGTCTTTCTGGTGCGGGGGACCATGGCGTAGGAAAGCTGGGCTGATCGTAGGGTCCTTTGGGGTACGTTGAATTTGAGTTGGCTGTTCAGGTATGCTGGTCCGGTGCCGTGGAGGGCCTTGTCTGCGTGGGTGAGCATCTTAAAGGTGATTCTCGCCTCGACGGGGAGCCAGTGGAGTGTGCGCAGGTGCTGGGAGATGTGGTAGTGTTTTGGCAGGTTGAGGACCAGTCTTGCGGCGGCGTCCTGGATGTTCTGTAGCTTGCGGATGAGGTTTTTTGTTTATTCCGGCGTAGAGTGCGTTGCCGTAGTCGAGACTGCTGGTGACCAGGGCGTGAGTGACTGTCTTTCAGTGTTCGAGGGGGATCCATTTGAAGGTCTTACAAAGGAGGCGGAGGGTGTGGAAGCAGGAAGATGAGACAGAGTTGATCTGGTGGTCCATTTTGAGCTCGGAGTCCAGGATGATTCCCAGGTTGCGTGCGTGGTCTGTGGGGGTTGGCGGGTTTCCGAGGGCGGTGGGCCACCAGGTGTCGCTCCAGGTGTCGGGGTTTAGGCCCATGATGAGTACTTCTGTTTTGTTGGTGTTTAGTTGTAGGCAGCTGTTTTTCATCCATTTAGCGGCGGCTTCCATGCCTTCTCGAAAGTTGCGTCTGGCGATGTTGGGCTCGTTGGATAGGGAGAGGATGAGCTGGGTGTCGTCTGCGTATGACACGATGTTGAGTCTGTAGGTTCTGAGGGGGGTATCAACAAGAGTCAGTTGCTTCTGGGTTTGTTTGGGTTAGCTTGGTTGGGGTTCATCTTTCATAAGGATGCTAAGATAAGTTGAAGGAATTTTTGGTTAATTAAATAATGAATTGCAAGATGTTTGATCCAAATTTAATTTGCACCCGTCTTAATAAAGTGGCCTTTCTTGCTTACCAAGAAGGTGTGGACAGTGAGTTATTGCGTGAATAATGGTACTGAGACAGGACAAAGAGGCAAACATAGACAACCAAATCATATTTTCTCAACACGAAGTGGTATGCAAGAAAAAAGAGACAGAGTCAGGCACTGGGAGGGGGATTCAAAAGGGACAGCGTGGAGAGGAGGTGAAGGAGAGAATACACGAGGAAACGAAGGAGACGCTGCCAGAAAGGACAAGAACAATCCAAAACCATGACCGCTGTTATTGGGAGAAAGAGAGAGCCAAGACATTGCAGTTGCAGTCCCTGTTGAGAATTGGAGACCAAGGGAGCAGAAGGTTGAGCTGCTGGTCGAAGGACCATGAGGAGCCTAAGATGGCAGTGAACTCCAACACTGGGAGATCACCACTTCAGCCGCAGTGTCTCCAAGATGCCAATCAGGCCCCAGACATGCTCACCGGGAAGTGCGGCTTGACCATGGGGGTTTCCGTATATGGGAGTGGCAAAGGCATTCTTGGCAGAGGGAGGCAGGATGAGGGGAACGTTTAAAGGAGTGTTGCTCAGGTTTCTATTTCTGAATACCTACTTTCTATTGTGTTGCCCTAAGATGGCAGAGTGAGGTTTTTATTCTTAAAGCAGTGTAAGGTACATTTTAGTTGTTTTATTTATTGGTGACTATTTATGTTTGTTGAGCAGGTGAGAGAAAAAAGATGGAAAAGAAAAGAATAACTCAAGGTAAAATAAAGCAGGGGCCAAAGATAAGAAAGAGTGCAGGAGTACTAAAGAGAAAGAAAAAATAGAACTATCAGGAAGAAGAAGAAGGAGCAGAAAATAGAGGGTCATGTTTACAAATAGAGCACCCGCTTAGCGGTCATTTCTGTGTTCTTGTCTGACCCATCTGGACCCAAAGGCAAGGCACAAATATGGATAGGCCGGGTGGCCACTCAAACCATATACTAAAATATTGGTATAAGAACCATGTCACGAACAATGGTAAGGCCTAGGGCCTTGAGAATCGCTGGGGCTACACTGGACTAACGAAGGTTAGGTCACGGGAGGCCCACAGGATACGGGTGCAGTGTCTATAGGCAATCGTTGCACCAATAGAAGTCAATGGTGCGTAAAAGTTAGAAAGTTACTATTTTAGGAGACTTCCGACTGGACTAGAACTTAACCACTTAAAACTAGGACACTAGAGGTGTAAACCACTACAAGAGCACTGGAGTACTCTTGTTACCTCACCCACAGGAAGCGGGTGCATAGGTGTCAAAGTGCGTCGGGTTTCGTAGTGGAGTTCTGTGGAGCCTGGAGGAAAAGATGCTGCAGGCGGCCAGGAGAGAAGAGTCCGATTGGATACAAGGGTGGATTGAAGATGTAGAGTAACTGAAAGCAGAGGGGACTGAGTCTAGGTCACTAGCCAGTGACCAGGATGGAACCAGGAAGGAACCAGGCGATGTTGGGTTGCGATCAGGGGATGTCAAGTAGTTTGTCTTCGCTGCTACGTGGACTAGGAAGTATTGACGGCAAACAGGAGTTAAACACGGATTGTTCCACAAAGGTTCTTGCTGTCAGCAGTGTCGGTTCTCAAATCGGAGTCAACAGGCCTTGGCAAATGCAACCCATGCTGGACTCCAAGATGGCTTCTGGATCGGACCAGCAAGGTCAGATCAGTGGCTCCTTTTAAGGGGAGCGAGGGCCAGTCTGGAGCACCCAGACCAGCAGTGCAAAGTTGAGGGATTCTTGTCACAGAGGCCACTAGCCAACGGGCAAGTGACCGGACAACGCCTCGAGCAGGAAAAATGCAAAAAGGCCCCACGCAGTACTCGATGAGTGTGGAGAGGTGATCTTTGGTGCAAAAGCTGCTCGGGGCTGGGGCTTCTCAATCGCCAATGCACAGCTTCAAGGGAGCCTCGGGAGCTGCACAGGAAGCACTTTGCTAGCTTTCCAAGATGGCCGGTCCCACGTCTCACGTCGCCTCCACCGGGTCTCAGCTTTGCTAGGACTGTGGATCGGGCAGTTGGACGTCTTGGAGTCCAGGTCTTGTTGGTCTCTGTCATTCAAGCTCCGGCGGGAGCAACAGCAAAGAAAACCTTTGAGCGCTGATGGTGCCTGCTTGCACAGGGTGGCCACTCCTTGACCACGAGGGAGATTCTTCAGTCTTCTACGTCGAGTAGGATGTCGAAGGGTGCAGAGTTTTGTATCAAAGTTTCAGTCAGGATGATCTAATGTTTCATGGTACAGCTCCTACCTTTATTTCAAATCAAGGGGCAGGATCTCCTGCTAGGTCCCTCCTATGGGTGGGACCCAGGAAGGGGGTGGTTACACCCCTTTCCCTTTGTACAGTTTCGCTCCAGAGCTGGGGCTGGAGTGCCCCAGCACCGGTTTGAACTGGGCTTTGCCTGGGACACCTTGTGCGCCTCAGGCAGTGTCTAGTTTGGATCACTGACAAAAAATCGACCTACAAAATATCGACCTACAGGAATATTGATGCAGAAATATCAAAGGGAAGAATATCGATGTCCTATCTAAAACATGGTAAGTACAAAAATATCAAAAATAAAATATAGATGTTAAAAATATTGATGTTAAAAATATCGTTTTTTTCTGTAAAAATATGAATGTAAAATAAAGTAAATAACACTAATAAATAAAATCAACATAGTTAAAAATATCTAATAACGTTTAAAATTAATAAATAATACATATATAATAATAATACATTATTACACATATACAGAAAATATATAATATATATGTACTTATCAATGAGTTGTAATAATTATTTTAATAATTTATAAATTAATACAAAATATTATAAATTACAACGAAATTTACAAACATAAAACAAAAACATAAATAAAAAGTAAAGAATTATGTTTAATGAATTTAAAAAAATTAAATATACTTTTAATATTTTTAAAATTAATTATATAAAACAATGGATAGCGTAGGGGTAAAAATTACTATTCCAACTCCAGAGAGTGCAACAGTAGGGAAAACGTTGGATAGCGTAGGGATAAAAATTACTATTCCAACTCCAGAGAGTGCAACAGTAGGGAAAGCGTAATGGTAAAAATTACTATTCCAACTCCAGAGAGTGCAACAGTAGGGAAAACGTTGGATAGTGTAGGGGTAAAGATTACTATTCCAACTCCAAACAGTGCAACAGTAGGGAAAGCGTTGGATAGCGTAGGGGTAAAAATGACTATTCCCAGTCCAGAGAATGCAACAGTAAGGAAAGCGTTGGATAGCGTAGGGGTAAAAACTTACTATTCCCACTCCAGAGAGTGCAACAGTAAGGAAACCGTTGGATAGCGTAGGTGTAAAAATTACTATTCCCACTCCAGAGAGTGCAACAGTAGGGAAATCGTTGGATAGCGTAAGGGTAAAAATTACTATTCCCACTCCAGAGAGTGCAACAGTAGGGAAAGCATGGATAGCATAGGGTTAAAATTACTATTCCCACTCCAGAGAATGCAACAGTAGGGAAAGCGTTGGATAGCGTAGGGGTAAAAATTACTATTCCCACTCCAGAGAGTGCAACAGTAGGGAAAGCGTTGGATAGCGTAGGGGTAAAAATTACTATTCCCACTCCAGAGAGTGCAACAGTAGGGAAAGCGTTGGATAACGTAGGGGTAAAAATGACTATTCCCACTCCAGAGGGTGCAACAGTAAGGAAAGCGTTGGATAGCGTAGGGGTAAAAAATTTTATTCCCACTCCAGAGAGTGCAGCAGTAGGCAAAGCGTTAAATAGCGCAGTGGTAAAAATTACTATTTCCACTCCAGAGAGTGCAACAGTAGGGAAAACGTTGGATAGCGTAGGGGTAAAAATTACTATTCCCACTCAAAGAGTGCAACAGTAGGGAAAGCGTTAGATACCATAGGGGTAAAACCTACTATTCCCACTCCAGAGGGTGCAACAGTAAGGAAAGCGTTGGATAGCGTAGGGGTAAGAATTACTATTCCCACTCCAGAGAGTGCAGCAGTAGGGAAAGCGTTAGATAGCGTAGGGGGAAAAATTACTATTCCCACTCCAGAGAGTGCAACAGTAGGGAAAACGTTGGATAGCGTAGGGGTAAAAATTACTATTCCCACTCCAAAGAGTGCAACAGTAGGGAAAGCGTTAGATACCATAGGGGTAAAACTTACTATTCCCACTCCAGAGAATGCAACAGTAAGGAAAGCGTTGAATAGCATAGGGGTAAAAATTACTATTCCCACTCCAGAGAGTGCAACAGTAGGGAAAGCGTTGGATAGCGTAGGGGTGAAAATTACTATTCCCACTCCAGAGAGTGCAACAGTAGGGAAAGCATTGGATAGTGTAGAAGTTAAATATAACATACTTATAAATAATTGTTGTAAATAAAATAATTACAATTTTAATATTTAAATAACTACATCATTTGCAAATCCCCATTAATAATTACTAAAAACATAATTACCATTAAATATTTAATTAACAATAAAGTAACAATAAATACAAAGAAATATTAATTAATAAATATAAAGAACCAAATAATATTGAACACTAAAATATTTTTCAAAACAAAAAACATAATAATAATAAAAAATTGATTAACAATTAAAAAATGGTAAACAGTAAATGTATTTTTGAATAAAAAGTATTTTTTATAAAAAATTAATTATCAAATAATAAAATAAATTTCCAATTAATAAGAATTAATTAACAATAAAAAATAATATTTACCAATTAAAAAAAATTATCAATTAAAAAATTCATTGGCAATTAACAAATGTGATTACCAATTACAAACCTTAATTACCAATTAAAAAAATAATTGCCAATTAAAAAAATGTAATTACCAATTACAAACCTTAATTATCAATTAATAAAATTAATTACCAATTAAAATAATTAATCACCAATTATTAATTAATTAGAAATAAAATAATTATAAATACCAATCAACAAATAAATAATTACTTAATTACAATTAAATTACTTCCCACCCAATTCCCCTATAAACCCACAACCCGCTACAGAACTTAGACGCAAAAATTAATTACATTAATTTACAATTACTAAAAATGTATAATTAATTTACTGTAACCAACCCTATTCTCCTATAGACCCACAACCCACTCAGTACTAAAACATAAAAATAAATTAAAAATAACATTTTTAATATATAAAAAATAGTACACATATAATTTAAATAAAATAAAATACTTAACAAAAACATATAACACAAACATATAAAATACATAACAAACAAATATCGATATTAGTAACATCAAAATTAGTAACATCGATATATTTGATATCGATATTACTAACTTCAATATTACTTACATCGATATAAAAAAAACGATATTAATTACCTTACGGTCGATATTCTGTCCAACGATATTCTTGACCTTGATATTCTTCACCTTCGATATTTACAACTCGATATTACTGTAGGTCGTTAATAGGGAATCAATATTTTGACTGTGCACCGTCTATAGTTTCATTCAGCCCTCCCTGCCCCAATCCACTATCTCCTGTCTGGGGTGGTGTAACACCTCCCTGTGACAGGAAACCTTTTGTCCAGGCCTCCCCTGCCGGAGTTTCAGTCAGCAGCAGGAGGCCAGACTTGTGCCTGTGGCAGCAGCATCCATTTTGTGATGCTGAGGCTCCGGTTAGATTTAACCGCGTTTAAGGAAAGTAACATGTCTTCTCCTCTAGAAGGGTGGAATGCTACCCCCGTCGCCAGGACTGGCGAGCGGGTAGTATTCCAAAGCATATGACTCCTTACACGACATGTTTGATAAAGCAAAACCATAGATAGCATTTTACCGCGAGGTTCATAATGAACTTAAGAGTATATGGTATGGTAATATCCCAGAACAGCTATAAGGACATGGTTCCGAAAGCTGCAGACAGGCTCAGCTCATGCTAGAGCTCCATCTCACATAAAACCAAGCACTCTGCCTCCAGGATTGTTAAGGCCTGCCATAGGAGTGACTTATAGGTGTATAAGTGTTCAGATATAGGTTTAGAGAGGTATACTATATCTAAGAAAGGGGTGATTACACCACCTTGCCCCAGCTGAGTGATCAGCCAGTTGTGTCGGTTTGGATGGCCAGCCAGGGGTGGCAAAAGATATGCTGCAGCCCCTGGTAGGCCTTGGATGCACCTATGCCCTGGGTACATATAGTACACTGTACAGGGGCTGATAAGGTGACGCAATACCCAATTGGTAATGTACCTAAAGCACATGGTTGTGAATTTAGAGAGAGAACAGCAGGGCTGTGGGTCTGATTAGCAGGCCCACAGCCACATTAAGTTGAAAACCAGTGAAGCAAAAAGCAAAAAGTGGGGTGACCATAGGAAAGCAGACCCTACTCTCCTGCATACTTTTATTTCAGCATTTTCAAAGGCTGGTCATTTTCTTGAACAGATCACATATGGTGTTAGACGTGGGATAGTTCCATTTAAAATAAAATGGAAAACCTTGTACACCGTCTTGTGGAAGAACTACAAACACTGAAATGGGTCCTAGAGTGGTACATCAAGTCTGCAAATATAGAGAGGAATCTTCCAAAATGCTCTCAAACTACAAGCTGATAAGTTTCATCAACTATCGGAAAACCAACTGCAGATAGCTACAGGACTATCCCAAAATCAGGAGCCTGTTCCCCCTTTGGGTCAACCACTTCCTTGCATAAGTATACACCCGTGGAAAATCCAACTGCCTTTCTCATAAGCTCTGAAAGAGCAGCTAAAGCCAGTCAATTGCCCAGGTATAGGTGGCCTTATTATCTTGCCCCTTTGCTAATTGGGGAAGCTCAGGCTGCCTTTCAAGCTGCCAACCTCACAAGAGAACCTCCATACCAGGAGGTTAAGAGGGTGATCTTGGAACATTGGGAATAGATGAGGAGAGTAATAGAATAGCTTTCCTGAAGGAGAGAGGCAGCTCTTGAGACACCCCCAGATCTCTTTTTTAACCTAAAGGATGCTGTAGATAGACCAGATATCTTTATGTAACCTAAAGGATGCTGTAGATAAATACCTGAAGCCCCAGGAGACAATTAATGAAAAGGTTATTAATAAGGTATTCTTGGAACAGTTTATTGTAGCCCTTCCCGAGCGACACAGCGGTGGTTAAGACATCATGCTAGATTGACTCTTTCTTCCATGTACAGAAACCCAGGGGTAGTTGTGAACCTAGGAAAACCCAGAACCCCCTTCAATCCCTCTCCTCCCACGTTCCCAGGAAGTCAGCACCCAACAAAAATATGCTTTCCCACTCCAAACTCACTACCCAAGATTTAGAGAGAAACACTGGCCCCGAAGTTTTAATGATGGAAAATAGTGACTGTTGCAATCAGGTTTCTGGTTGGCAGAGTATACACCTTGCCCAAGCAGAAACTCTAGTCCTAGTCAGTGTAAGTCAGATACGCAGCAACAATTAACCTGTGCTCACCCTCTGGTAGCTAGGCACAGAGCAGACAGGCTTCATTTAAGAGTCAATGGGTAAAGTATTTGTGCACACGACACACAGTAGCAGTGAAAGCACAACAAAAAGACTCCACATCAATTTAGACAAATAGATTATAATATTGTGAAAAAAACAAGACCAAAACGACAAACATCCAATATGTAAAAGTCCTGATACGAAGTATTAAGAAATATGTGTATGTAGCTGCCATATCCATGTCTAAATTCATCTCTGGGATTAGAAATTGAAGGCTTAAGTGCCCAAGGTGGACCAATAACATGAAACAGATATGTCACACAACAGATCTACTCCTCTTTTGCCCTGGGTAGTTATACAATTTTAACCAAAGAACTTACAAGCAATAACCAATACTGGCATTCTTGTATCAAACATAGTGATTCATTTGGAGAGCATTTCCTGTCTTCTCATATGAGTTCTATCCTGTTAGTACGTTGGTTTAAGAGCACAATGGAGATCTCAGCCTTGTTAGTGGAAGAAGGTATCAGTGATGTTAGTGGCACAAGGTGAGTAGCAGCTAGGCAATGAGAGGCATTACAACAGCAATGGGAATATCTTTAAAGGCAGGATTCCCAGGAAGAGTGTGGACCTTACTTGCGTTGGATACCTTAAACTCACGTTGCTCCTTTGTCTGCTGTTGCTTTGCTTCTGCAAGGTATTTTTTACTGGTATTTAAAGTTTTTGCCTTTTCTATTACTTTGAGGTGACCAAATGGTGTTCCAAAGACTGTAGGACTGCAGGACATGGAGATCGAGGAGGCCCGGCTTCAGAGGAATTCTCAGATTAGTCGTAGGGTTGAAACGCTGTTCTGAGAAGGCCAAACTGGATGGGTTTGGGAAGCAGTGTCAACCAGCAGAATCCCCAAGGCATAGCCCCTTCTGGAAATCAGGTGTGGACTTAAATTCAGGAATAACACCCAAAACTGCTGTCAGATGTCACCGAGATCTCGCAAGCTCTTGGCGGCTTTGTACTCAGCATCAGGCATTCAGGATAAGAAGTGCTGGGGGACTAGGAGCATGGCCATATACCAATATGGGTAAGGAAATCAGGATGAAAATAGAAACATATCATGATCAGTCCATAATAACATCCCAATATAATCATACCATAATGTATACACCTGATCCAGCGCCCCTAATGAAAAACTGTCTCACAATCGCTCATTTCCATAATACTCACCATTAATCATAAATCACTACCTAGGCCCATAAACTAAAGAGACAAATTTTGAGCGACTGAATCATGTGTGACCTAATTAAAACACTCCGTTCAAAAACTATTTACAAAATTATATACAACTGCAGTACAATATGATTAACTATGGTTTTAAATCATATAACATTAATTAAGTCACATAGGCAAATGGATCCAATAATGATAAATAGACCATGAATAAACAAGACCAGCTTGTCATTTCAAAAATCTAATTTTATTAACGTTATTATATTCAAAAAAAGAGCATTTTTATTCTGAAATCATTATTTTATTAGCAAATTGAAAGCATCATTCGAGGATGGCTTATTAGTCTGACATTTCAAAGAAAATCATTAGCATGAATTAAAGCAAATTAAAGTTTCCATTCCCTAAATTCTATTTCCCTGTCTAAGACTCTCTTCACCTAATAAAATGATAAAGTCTGCTATCCTTACGTGCGCCAAGAGTCCGTCAGCACGTCATTCAGGAATCGGGAAGCAAGAGCCCCCTCCTGTCTGTTGGGCCAGTTTTTATACCTTTCTTACTAGCTAATCTTCTCAAAAAGTACACTTTTCCCTGCCATCAGGGTTCCCATTGGTTAACGGATGTCAGACCATTCTCACGTCAAACTTTTCTGACCAAGTCCGGGGCACATCATAAGCCCTTATTGTTCTTAGATTCCATCCTTCTAGCTTCCTTGGAAAAGAAACATTTAACCGAGCACAAGAACTTCCATTTTCTAATTTTGGCAGGCGATTCAGGCTTTTTGTTCTTGGTGCTCTTCTCTAAGAACACGTACAACTCAACCAAAACAGTTCAGTTTATTATTCCATTGTTTGGAAAGAAAACTCTTTTTATGCATGTGAGTGAAGGTTTCACTCTGGTCAAGTTTCTCATTTTCCAGCACTGCCAGTCAACCATTTTCTTTAGGCCCACTGGAGCTAATATTTAAACAAACACAAGACAGTAATTAATTAAAGAATTGAAACCCATTCTGTTTCCCTCCCCTTTGCTAAATATTAACCCAGTTAATTATGTTACCTAGCAAAGCACATATAAGCAGCGTATATAAAAACCTTCTTCTTTTAGGCCACCAGGATTCTCCACAAGCTTTTGCCACAGAAAAGACACGACAAAGCATATTGCACACGAAAATATAGCACATGCTATTAATTAAACAGCCGCATCTAATACTGACAATAACGATGGACAAGGTTAGTTTATTATTTTTCACAAACTTGCAAGTGCAACATGAAAGCATATTAATCCCGCGTGTAGTGTGTGCAATTTTAATCTAGGTTGGTTAATTATTCAACACATGCTATTAATACGATTACATTATGGAAGTTTAACTTTGAGGGTTTTAAACAACATCTCTCTCCATCATCTCCCTCATCTGGTGATTTCATAATCACCAAACCACACCCAAAAATGTTCAGTTAAATTTGTATCTATATTGAACATGGTTTGAACATTTTCTGTGTTAGTTTTTCTAAAGCTTAGTTTCAGCAATTTGTCTACTACTCTAATAATGAGCTCTACGAAGTTCTTCTAGTTCTATTTCCTTCTCCTGGAGGAGTGTGGCTCACTGATCAGGATTCAAGCAAGCCGGGCCAAAGAAGGCTGAAATGCCAGAAACCGGTCCCCGGTAGCTTGTCTCCTTTCTGGTGAAGAATTGGCTTGGTAGTTTAGTCTGCCCTGTTCCCATGATGCACTGGGCCAGGGGCAGACTGATTTGCATATAGCCAGGTTCTGAGCTGGGATGGTGCAGTGAGATAAATAACGGTGATGGATCAAGCCCTGATCTTTGGACTGGGTAAGAGTGGTCTGCTTAATTCAGACACTCTGTTCATCACCACCCACTTTTCTGAATCGTTTTTGGCCACTATAGGTGTGGCAGGGTATACTCAGACATGAGTCCCTTTCTCACTGCACCATCAGGATTCAAGCAAGCCGGGCCGAAGAAGGCTGAAATGCCAGAAACGAGTCCCCGGTAGCTTGTCTCCTTTCTGGTGAAGAATTGGCTTGGTAGTTTAGTCTGCCCTGTTCCCATGATGCACTGGGCCAGGGACAGACTGATTTGCATATAGCCAGGTTCTGAGCTGGGATGGTGCAGTGAGATAAATAACGGTGATGGATCAAGCCCTGATCTTTGGACTGGGTAAGAGTGGTCTGCTTAATTCAGACACTCTGTTCATCACCACCCCCTTTTCTGAATCGTTTTTGGCCACTATAGGTGTGGCAGGGTATACTCAGACATGAGTCCCTTTCTCACTGCACCATCAGGATTCAAGCAAGCCGGGCCGAAGAAGGCTGAAATGCCAGAGACCGGTCCCCGGTAGCTTGTCTCCTTTCTGGTGAAGAATTGGCTTGGTAGTTTAGTCTGCCCTGTTCCCATGATGCACTGGGCCAGGGACAGACTGATTTGCATATAGCCAGGTTCTGAGCTGGGATGGTGCAGTGAGATAAATAACGGTGATGGATCAAGCCCTGATCTTTGGAATGGGTAAGAGTGGTCTGCTTAATTCAGACACTCTGTTCATCACCACCCCCTTTTCTGAATCACTGATTAGAGCGGCAGACCCTGATGCAGAGGTCTGGCCCGGGACCAGGGTTCAATTCCCAACGCGGCAGGGTCCTGAGCCCAAAATGTCCACGGACTCGATAATTCTCGCCTCGGTGCCTACTCTAATCATGGGGTCCCACGCTGCAACTCTGGGCAATAGCTTGCTTAATCTCCACTACGGCGGCCCACCCGCTTCGGGATGCCTGGCTTTCACCTTGGGGATGCCCAGTAGGGGTTATCTCACAGGGAAAAGCCAGGACGGGTTCCCAAGGCAAGCGCCTTGATGCCTTCGGGTGATACGTGCGCTATATAAGTCGCAATACATTTACTGTTCCTTTCTGAGCTTATAAATTCTCTTCTTTTCTCTCACAAATTTCTTTCTCTTGTGTAACATGCAACTAATCTTTAATAAAAGTATTACTATAGCTATTACTATTACAGGATAAAGTTTTTTCCCTATGATTGAGCTACCAATCTCTTGGAACCAATTTTTAATTGCCGTGAATGTTTTAGCCAAGCGCTCAGTAAAACTTTCATCTTCAATAGGTTCAATTTCAGAATGTATTTCTGTTAAATTTATGTACATTTCTAAAACTCTACTTTAATCTGGGATATACGTACAGCAATGTTGGACATGCAATGTCCCACAGATTCCTCCCTCTTTTGCTAGCAGAATGTCTAAAGCAAGACGGTTCTGCATTACCATGGATCTCATGGCAACAAGTTCAGTATCAACCAATTGAAATCCACTTGCTGTGTCTGTTGACAATCTGTCAACTATTGTAGATACTTTTCTGATTTTATTTGCATTCAGGGTAATTCCTACCATAGGTATTATTGCGCCAAATATATCTCCAATAATTTCTGAAAAACTTTCTCTTTTAAAACTGCTCAGGTGATCACCTATTTTGAATGAACCCTTTGAATTTCTATCTACATGGAATATCTTTGGGAAAACTAAACCAACGAAACAAGTCCCATACCAGTGATCAGGAAGACTGTAATAGGCTTTATTCCCACAAATGAAATAAATTCCAGGAAAGATCGGATCTTTGCCCCCGTTAAATCTCCAACCCCCTATAATACAACAGGTATCTTCACATTGACTTGCCCCAACAAAATAATTATCATATAATGTGTTATCTCTCCTAATGCAAAGCTTTCCTCTATCAGGTTTATCTATGTTAATAGCAACATTTTCATTTCTTCCATTAAGTTTCTCATCCTTTTTTTGCCAAAACTTAGATTTAGTATGTTTCGTCATCATGTTTCTCTTATAGATTGCTCTTCTCTCTTCCACCATATTTAACAAAGTCTTTTCCTCAGTTCTCAGTTTACATGTTGAATTATTTTTGAATGCATACTCATAATTAAATTCACCAGTCACTAAGAAAAATTCCCTCATCTGCTTCGCAAGTCTCACTTTGTTTAAGCTATTTACAACTTTTAGATTTGCAAAAATTTAATCAAAGTCAGAATAATAATATTCCAACAGGCCTGTTTCATAAAACAAACTTGTTATTACACTACAAGTTATGCCATAGGTAAGAGGAAGCATATTATAGGTCACCACTTCCGAAACTGAAATAGGGAACTTCCCACAAACGTAGCAATCTTTGACATTCATCACCTTGACATACTCAGAAAGGAGTCTAGAAAAAGTATTACTAGAAAAATCACCAACAGATCTATCTTGGTGGATCTCTGGTTTATAGTCAATGACTCTATTAGTCTTGCCTGCTACATCATGAACAGCTTGTTTAGTCTCAGCTTTACTAGTCATATTAGTTTTGTACAACTTTTTGTCAATTCCTAAAGGGAAAATGACAGCTAAAATTAACCAGACCAAAATTATTAAAATCACACAAATAGAAGACATTTTGCAACATCTTCTTAGGATAGAACATCTCGTATTATTATTAGAATTAGGCATCTTTTACTAGAGACAAAAGCCTTTCAGAAAAAACAAAAATTAAAAATTAAAATTATTCTTGAAAAATCACACCAAAATTAAAAATTACATAATTACACCACCTTTTTTTTTTTTTTTAAAAAGAAACCACTAACAGCTTTTCTTCGACCTTACGTCTTACAATGTGGTTTTCCAGCTAACACAAATTCTTCGACCTTGTGTCACCCAACACATTTTGTTCGACCTTATTTCAATCACAATCCTAACCTAAAATTTAAAATTCAATCGATATCACTTGTGTCATCTATTTCCTCCTGACTACTACTGCTCACATCCACTACTGGTGGGATAATAATATAGGTCCATTCAGGTGACTTATACTTCTGGTTTGGCTTTAATGGTCTTTTTCCCCTACTGCTAATCACTTCTATTTTCTTTTCTGCTTGATTTTTCTTATCTAATTCACTTTTCTGACTTGAAATCTCGTTTATTTGTTCTTTTGATTTATTCACTAATTTGAATTTCAGGCCTTCATTTTCATTTAGCCAATTAGCTCCTTTCCTGAATAGTTTCTTCTTTAGCTCAGATTGATTACATTCATTTCTCCAGGCGCTTTTTCTGAATTCTCTCACTTTAGATTCTTCATCACTTTCATCAGTTTCACTCTCGGTTTCCAAGACTTGAATTCTAGATTCAGGTACTTCTTTACTCAGCAGCTTCACTCCGTTAGGAACATAATCCTTATAGCTGGTACTTGGTAATTCATCTTCTTCTTCTTCTTGAATTACTTCCAATCCACTAGTTTCAGAATTTTCGCTCCTTCTTCCAGAGCTTCTATTCTGCTTTTCAATACTTTCCTGATCTTGAATCACTTCTTGATCAGACTCTTTTTCAGCTTCTTTGTCTAGCAGAACTTCATCATTTTCAGAGTCTAGTATCACGATTTCTAGATCTTTTTCATTCGATGCCTGATTTACATCTGCATTTTCCAGATCTCGACTTTCTTGTCGCTCTTCAGTATCTGGATTTTCAGGTTCTCCTTCAGAGTCTGAATCAGTTGTTGTATCGTCCTCTTTGTCAGAATTTTCAGGTGGTGGCACTCGAATAGTATGGCTAGCATGAATCTACCTTTTCAGACCTTTACTCTTAACTGCATTTGTTGTAACAAGTATCACTTGTCTCACTTTTTGCCACCTGGGTACCAGACAATTTCTCCTCCGATGAACCTTTGTCCTCACCCAATCTCCTGGCAAAAGATCATGAGCCTGCTCCTTTTCTCTTGTGAGCACTTCAGTTCCCACCTGATGGAACACAGAAGTCACTACGTCAGACAGAGTTTTACAGCACTCCATAACTGCACTATCATTAATGCGAAGTACCTTTCCAACTGGAACAAATGCTTGTCTCATTACTCTGCCCATGAGAATGTCATGAGGACTTAAACCAGTTTTCTTGTCAGGAGTACTTCTCAAAGACATTAAGACAAGTGGAAGTGCATCAGTCCACTTCATTCCTGTAGCCAAGCACATTTTAGCAAGCCTATTTTTGATAGTACCATTGACTTGCTCAACAACACCTGATGCTTCTGGTCTGTAAGCACAATGTAGCTTTTGTTTTAAACTAAGTGCTTCACAAATCATCTGTAACAATCTGTTTTCAAAATGTGTGACGCAATCAGTTTCAATTGTCACTGGAAATCCATACCTAGGTATGATCTCTCTCAAAAGCAATTTTGCCACAGTAACTGAATCATTGTGACGAGTCGGGAAAGCTTCCACCCATCTTGAAAACAGACAGATTATCACCAGGACATATCTTAACCTGTTGTGTGGAGGCATATCAATGAAATCCATCTGTAACCTGGTAAAAGGACCACCCTCCCGTCCTATGGTTCCCAAGCTTACAACTGTTTTTCTGTTCAGATTGATCTGTTGGCAGATCAAGCATCTTTGGCAAAAAGATTCTGCAATGATCCTGAATTTTGGATTGTCCCATGTCTCTCTAAATAACCTAATCATTAAATCTCTGCCTAAATGACCTGGACCATGATACATTTGTGCCATGTCAGCAATCATGCAGTTTTGCATTACTGGTCTGTCATCTTTGTAAACCCCAATTCCATCTTCTTCTCGCTGTCTACAACTTGCTTTTGCTATCAGTCACTATGGTAATTCTCTTTCCTTTTGCTCTTACACATGCACAAATCAAAGCAATCAATTCTGCTATTTGAGCTGAACGAATTCCTTTGAGACAAGAAGCTTCAACCACATCTGCAACTGTACAGACTGAATATGCTGTACTCAGAACACCTTGATCTGATCTCAAGCATGATCCATCAACGAAATAAACAAAATCTGACTCAGGCAAAGGAACATCTTTAATGTCCTGCCTCGGTTTGGTGCAACATTCCAAAACATCCAGACATTCATGATCAATGTCATTCTCATTTCTGATTTCTGTCACAACACCATCAGGCAACAATGTGAATGGATTTAGATTCACACATCTTGCAATCGAAACGTTATCTGATCCCAGAATAACTTTTTCATATTTTGTCAATCTGTTGCTTGTCAAGTGCTGAGTTTTACTTCTGGTAAGAAGAATCTTAACTGAATGTGGAACATATACTTTTACAGGAAACCCCATTATTATGCCTTCACTTTGTTCCAGACTCATGCTTGTTGCAGCCACTGTTTTTAAGCAACCTGGTAATGCTTTTGCAACAAGGTCAAGAACTGTTGAGAAATAAGCAATTGGATTTCTCAGTTTTCCATGTCTTTGAATCAAAACTGATAATGCACATCCTTCCCTTTCACTGCAATACAGCTCAAATTCCTTTTCATAATCAGGCATACCCAATGCTAGTGCTTCACACAAACTTTTTTTTAATTGTTCAAAAGCCTCTAATTCAGTTTTTGTTAGGACAATCGGGTCTTTTATGTCTGCTTTTGTCAGCCTCTGTAATGGTTTTGCAATAACCGAAAATCCACTAATCCATTGTCGACAATATCCTACCATTCCAAGAAACATTCTGACCTGTCTCTGTGTTTTTGGAGGTTGCATTGCTTGAATCATTTTTATTCTTTCTATTGTTACCTATCTAATTCCTTTTGCAATCCTGTGACCAAGATATTTTATTTCTTGTTTGTAAACCTGTAATTTTGCAGGAGACACTCTATGTCCCTCATCCGCCAAATGATTGAAAAGAGTAATTGTATCTGTCACACAGTTATCTCGTGTTTTTGCAGCAACAAGAAGGTCATCAATGTACTGAACTAATGTCGATTTTCCAGGCAAATCCACATTTTCCAGAGATTTCTTTAGCAACTGAATATAAATAGATGGGCTTTCTTTATACCCTTGTGAGATATGACACCATGCTAATATACGCTCTTGGAATCTGAACGCAAACATTTGTTGGCTCTCTGGATGTAGTGGAACAGTAAAGAATGCATTACAAAGGTCTATAACTGTGTACCATTCTGCATCATGCGGAATCTGATAAAGAATTACCGCTGGGTTTGGTACAACTGGGCAACATGGAACAACTATTTGATTAACCTTTCTCAGGTCTTGAACTATTCTGTAAGTTCCGTTTGGCTTTTTGATTCCCATAATCGGTTAATTACATGGACTGCTCTCAATTTCTTTTAACACACCTTGTTTTATAAATTTTTCAATTACAGGAATTACTCCCTCATTTGTGTCAGCTTTCATTTTAAACTGAGGAATATTCGGATAATCTGCTCCTTGTTGTACTGTAATTTGCACTGGGTCTACATGTTTCATTAAACCCATTTCATCACCAGTTAAATCCCAAACTTTAATATTGACTTTTTCTTTTGATTCTTCAGGTAAATCATTTTTGTCAAAAGCAGGAAATAATTTACTTTCTTCTGCTTGAACCATTAACATTGTTAATTTATAAAGGCCATCTTCTTCATCTGTAGTTTGAAGCTCAATACCATCCGGTGAGCAATATATTTTGCAATTCATTTGGCAAAGGATGTCCCTCCCTAACAAGTTTACAGGACTGCTATCACAGACTACAAATCTATGTTTGTCCTTAAATTTTCCAATTTCAACTTTAACTGGATCTGTTAAATCTGTTTTAATTTGTTGATTAGCTACGTCAACTACATGGATAGTATCACCAGAGAGAGGCAGGTTTTCTATTTCCACTGATCTAACAGTAGAACGGGTAGCACCAGTATCCACAAGAAAAGTGATTTCTACATCATTCACTTTACCATTAATAAATGGACCTGACTGATCTACCTCAAGAGTGGCTCCAAGCACACACTCTTCCTCCTCTCTCAGGCTCCGTCATAAGTAATCATCTGACTTGCTTCCATCATTATCTTTCAACCAATATTGTTGAGAAACATTCAACGCATTCACTCTTGGTGATCTGTTTACCTGTTCACCTCCGCAGAATCCCGTTTCAGAATTGTACCTTTGCACATTAACACAATTAGGAAGTGGCGGTTGTGGAACCTGACTCTGTTGATTCACTAACTGTCGCTGTAGCTGTTGCTGCTGATTTACCTCATTCTGCATCTGTGGATTTAATTATGTATTTTTGAAAGTCCTGGGCGGATTTTTACACTCACGCTTCCAGTGTCCAATTTCGCCGCAAATAAAGCATGGGAGTTTCTGCTTAAGTTCCTCAATATTACCTGTTAACTTTGGTTTGTTATAATTACCCTTAAATTTCCCTTGATTCTGGTTAACATGTTTATTTTCTAAAGCTGCAATTTGTTGTTCAGCTACTTTCACCTGTGCCCACATTGCTTTTTCTTTTAGCTTTTTCTGCTTAGCATCTATCTCATCACTGCAGTATGTTGCTTTTCTCAGGATGTCATCAACTGAAAGTGATTGCCAACCAACTATTCCTGATCTGATCATTTCACCAATTTCAAGTCTAAAGCCATATACAAATCTGTATATAAAATGTCTCATATCTTTCGCACTCAGCTTCTTATAACCACTGTTTTGTTTAAATACCAGGAGTAATCTTTCATAGAAGCAATGTACTGACTCTTTTTGCTCTTGATGTGTTCTGTCAATTTTAACCCAATCTACTTCTTTTGGGGGAATCTTGTTTTTCAGCATTACAATT
The DNA here is from genome assembly GCF_964263255.1 of Lissotriton vulgaris. Taxonomy (NCBI): domain Eukaryota; kingdom Metazoa; phylum Chordata; class Amphibia; order Caudata; family Salamandridae; genus Lissotriton; species Lissotriton vulgaris. The sequence goes on from NC_141695.1 coordinate 499,410,315, forward strand.
ACTTTATCATACAAATTTGTAACATCAGGTGAAGGTGCACCTGTTACTTTATCTTGAGCAGGTTCTTCTTTGGGCCAATCTATAGAAATTTTACATTCTGTCCAAAGATCTGAAGGAACAACGATGTCAAAGAATTCATCAAGATCAATCCACAGAACTTTTGAGACCTTAACAAATCTCTCTACCTGACGATACCATTCCACAGGTTTTTCTCTCAATTTGGGAAAATCATCCGTGAACAGTAATAATGTCCTGTCTTGACCAAGGAACATGAACATATCCTCCACCAGCTATTTCTCTCGTAGGAAACTAATTTGCAACTGCCCCTCTTTCTCTTTTTTCTTACTCTTTTTTCTTTGTCCAGTTCACTCTCCATTTGCTTAATTCACCTATTCTTTTTAGAAACACTATCAATTCTTTTATATGAGTTATCCTTCCCGTGGTGTTCATATTTTGAATATCTTTCTCAGAGAAATCTACTCTATAATGTTTCTGCACATTTTTCTGTCTCCTCAAATTTATATCTAATTCAGCAGCTATTTCTTCTAACAAATCATATTTATTTTTCGTTTTCCATTGTATGCTCTTGCAAATAAACAACAATTCATCATCCTGATATAAGTTTAAACTGTCAGGACCAATTGTGCCAATAATTAATTCCTCCAAATCTGCTTTCAACTTTGCGACATCAAGTAATTTAGATTCTGAGGACCTATTCATATTTCTTTCTCTTTCTGGAGTTCCAGAATCAGATTCTGCAACAATTGGAGATTGACCATTTGAAAAACTTTGATTAAAAGTTAAGTCTGAAATCATTTTCTCTCGGTGAATTTCTGATAAATCTGAATAAAATTTTTCAGCCACTTTCTGAATTTCTGCATTTAAGGGGACAGTCAGAGCTGAATGTCTAATTTCTTTTTGATCAAAAACTGGAACAACAGGTCCAATTGCTACTGGTACCATTACTGCTTCCATGCCTTTAGTTAACTGCTGTATTAATTCTTCTTTTGATCGAAGATATTCTCTCTCAGGAAATGTTTCATTATTCTGATTTAATCTAAATGGAGTTTCACCAGAAATTTCTCTAGGAGGAGCACTTGGAGAAGTTCCTTGAGGAAGTCTCGGGGTATACCATGAACAAACTGGTTTATAAGGTGGCGGTTGTTTTGATTTCATAATGTAAATCTCTTCTAAAACTGGATCTTATAATTCACTATCTTCACCAGTATTATTTCTTTTTGCAGAACTCTTTTGGCCAGATTCTTCACTCAATCTTGCTGGGTATAAACCATTACACATGTCTGCCTGTCTCCAACGACGCATTCTATCTTCATGAGTTTCTCTGTTAATATTCATTCTAGCACCTCTTGTTACACCTCTGTTCTCCCTTTTTAAATCAAACATCTCATCTTCCCATTCAGCTAAAGCCTCAAATTGTGTAGGTCTGGGTTTTGGTACAAGAGACATCTTTTTTCTTTCAAGTTTTTCATCACCTTCATGTTAAATGACCCATCTTCTGGCCAAGCTAATACACCATCATCTTTGGTATATTCCATCCAATTCTCCATCCAAAGAACAGTATGATAACCAAATTCACCTTCCATATAGGCTGCAGGTGTTTTATACTTATGAAGTAATTTTCCACCTCGCGTTTCTATTTTCTTGTCACTTTTGAAAATATTTTTTAATTTCTGAAACCATGAAGGCTTCTTTTCATCATACATGTAGTAATAACTCATGTTTTAAAACAAATCCGCTTAGTTCCAAAAGATCGTAAATATTTTTCTTGTGGTTCCACTACTCTAGCCAATCGGTGCGCGAAACTCACTAACAAGCCAATCAGGTTAAGCCACTTCACTATTCTGTTTGACCAATAGAATTGCCGTATTTCAGAAAGAGCCAATCAGGTACAAGCCTGCAAAGTCACATGAGTCAATCAGTGCGCGAATACTGTGATTTATGCCAGCCAATCACAGCGCGAACCTGGTGACGTATACTGCCGCTGCAGGTTCACTGTCTCCGATTCACTTCTTGAACTAACCCCTCCTTTACTAAATATTTTCACAGCGCCATATTTTACAATTTTTTCACTGAAATTCAGTTAGTAACTTTACGGAAAAACAAACCATTTGTCTGTTTCACTAAAATAAAGAGATAGTTTTTACAATCAAACGAGTATCTTTTCTCGTGAAATAGAAGACGCTATTTTCACAAAATATTTTTCTAGCATATGCATTCATACGGAAAGTATTCCTAACCACTCATACATGAAATTTATGGTAGGACTTTAACCCGCCAATAAAAATCCTCACTTGCCAGTAAGAATAGACAACGCTTCCTTACCCTTCACTCAAGTTTGGAAAAATTCTATAACTCTTTTCACAATAAGTTTTAAAACAGGACAGTTGTCCCTATACTCAAAAGCTACGATTTCATAGGCAATCCTCACTATACATTCAACCTATCATACCTAAGGTCCCTAAACTTGTGCTGTACATCCACAGCACTAGTGATATATGTCAATACCACTATTTTGAAACAGAACAAATGCACTGTGTAACCTCACTTGACACACTACTCTTGCCGGCACACTAGGAATTTTCTCACTACTGGAAAAGACCTTTCGACTACATATAACAACTGGACAAACTTAACATGTTTTAGACATGTATCCATGTATCTACATGTAGCATGTCAGTTACCATTGTAACCGTAACTCTGCTACCAGATAAATGATGCAGCTCGCCTAATGAAAAACTGTCTCACAAACGCTTATTTCCATAATACTCACCATTAATAATAAATCACTACCTAGGCCCATAAACTAAAGAGACTTTTTTTGAGCGACTGAATCATGTGTGACCTAATTAAAACACTCCATTCAAAATCTATTTACAAAATTATATACAACTGCAGTTCAATGTGTTTAACCATGGTTTTAAATCATATAACATTAATTAAGTCACATAGGCAAATGGATGTTATAATGATATCTAGACCATGAATAAACAAGACCAGCTTGTCATTTCAAAAATCTAATTTTATTAACTTTATTATATTCAAAGAAAGAGCATTTTTATTCTGAAATCATTATTTTATTAGCAAATTGAAAGCATCATTCAAGGATGGCTCATTAGTCTGACATTTCAAAGAAAATCATTAGCATGAATTAAAGCAAATTAAAGTTTCCATTCTCTAAATTCTATTTCCCTGTTTAAAATGATAAAGTCTGCTATCCTTACGTGTGCCAAGAGTCCGTCAGCACGTCATTCAGGAATCAGGAAGCAAGAGCCCCCTCCTGTCTGTTGGGCCAGTTTGTATACCTTTCTTACTAGCTAATCTTCTCAAAAAGTACACTTTTCCCTGCCATCAGGGTTCCCATTGGTTGACAGATGTCAGACCATTCTCACATCAAACTTTTCTGACAAAGTCTGGGGCACATCATAGGCCCTTATTGTTCTTAGATTCCATCCTTCTAGCTTCCTTGGAAAAGAAACATTTAACCGAACACAAGAACTTCCATTTCCTAATCTTGGCAGGTGATTCAGGCTTTTCGCCTTGGTGCTCTTCTCTAAGAACACGTACAACTCAACCAAAACAGTTCCGTTTATTATTCCGTTGTTTGGAAAGAAAACTCTTTTTCCGCATGTGAGTGAAGGTTTCACTCTGGTCAAGTTTCTCATTTTCTAGCACTGCCAGTCAACCATTTTCTTTAGGCCCACTCGAGCTAATATTTAAACAAACACAAGACAGTAATTAATTAAAGAATTGAAGCCCATTCTGTTTCCCTCCCCTTTGCAAAGTATATACTTTCTTCTTTTAGGCCACCAGGATTCTCCACAAGCTTTTGCCACAGAAAAGACACAACAAAACATATTGCACACGAAAATATAGCACATGCTATTAATTAAACAGCCGCATTTATTAATGACAATAACGATAGACAAGGTTAGTTTATTATTTTTCACAAACTTGCAAGTGCAACATGAAAGCATATTAATCCCGCGTGTAGTGTGTGCAATTTTAATCTAGGCTGGTTAATTATTCAACACATGCTATTAATACGATTACATTATGGAAGTTTAACTTTGCGAGTTTTAAACAACATCTTGCTCTATCACACCCCATAATCATCCCTCAGTTTTTTCTGAGGCGTGTCCAAAAAAGTAGGGGGCGCAGCCTTGCCACCTCATTTATTGGATGTCTCCCGAGATCATAACGGAGCAGGACTAATGGGGTTGAAGGAGGGAGCGAGACCAGATCCCTAAAAAACCTTTTCTCTGATTTTATTAAGTCTGTAATATTCTCGAAACCCCACAGTTCCGCCCCATATAGTGATGACGGCAGGGCTTTTCCCTCATAGACCTTAATGGCAGGAGCCACAGGTTGACTATGGGAAAGGCGCTGGTGTTTTGCAATGGCCCCGACACACGTTTATGATTAAGCAGCATTTTTGCCAGATGGGAGGACCACTTCATCCGGCTGTTAATATGCACTCCCAGGTAGTCAAAGGCTTCGACAAGTTCCAGAGGGGAATCATTCAGCCTAATGTTGTTTCTAAAACTTTTCGATGGCGCCAGTGCCATTAACTTTGTTTTAGATGTATTTATAGACAGGCCTCTGGCATCACAGAACTGGGTGAAGCGGACAAGTAGTTTTTGTAGCCCCATAGAGCTTTTTGAGATCAAGAGGGTGTCGCCCGCAAGGAGCAACGTGGGCGTTTCTTCCCCCGCCAGGGTTGGGGCATCAGCCGTATCCTCCCTCAAATTGTCCACCACCCCATTAGCAAATGGGTAGAACAGGGTCGGGCCATAACGCAACCCTGGCAGACCCCCCTCTCAACCGCTATCCTCTCAGTCAATTGGCCCTGGCTACCCCTTCTCACTCTGGCATAGTTCCCTTCATGGAGATGTGTAATGAAGTCCAAGATCAGGGGGGTACCTAGATCGGACATTACCTGCCATAGCTTGGCAGGAGGGACCAGGTCAAAGACCGTTCTTAAATCTATGAACGCAAAGTAAAGGCTGCCTTTTTCGATAGTAACAGACTTCCAGTATATTGGAAAAAATCTGAAGACCTGGTCCACCGTGCCAACCCCCTGTCTGAAACCTGCCTGGAAGTGTGACAAAATTCCATCCTCATCGATCCAAGTCCTCAGTCTCGTCAGGAGGACCCTGCCAACCACTTTCTGAGCTACGTCGGCCAAACTGATCGGTCTGTAGTTGGCAGGATCCTCCCTATCCCCCGTCTTATAGATGTTCACCACCTCTGCACCCTTCCAGGACTCTGGCACTGGATAGCCGTTCACAATGAGGTTGAGAATCCGGAGAATAAAATGCACCCAGAGGTTTTTATCATGAAGCATTAGATCACCAATGAGTCCACCGGGACCGGCAGCCCTACCCGGCGCAATTGTTGCAATTGCTGATAAGACCTCTCTTAGCTCAAACTGTTCCCCCTGCTTATGGGATTCGGGAAAAGCCAGTCCAATCTCTTGCTCTGTTGGCACATTCCCTACCCCACTGGAATACAAGCCATAGAAAGTCGGCCGGGACCAGGGTTCAATTCCCGACGTGGCAGGGTCGTGGACTTGGGTCAGCAGACTCGATAATTCTCGCTTCGGTGCCTACTCTAATCTGGGGTCCCACTCGGCAACTCTGGGCATTAGCTTGCCTAATCTCCACAATGCCCCCCCCCCCCCAACGCCGGGGATGCCTGGCTCCACCCTGGGGACTCCCAGCAGGGACCATCCCACAGGGAAAGTCAGGACGGGTTCCCCAGCGTTGCACAGCGCCAGGAAACCTCCGGGTAGCAGCGCTCTTTACAAGTGCAAACATAATAATAATAATAATAGAAATGCTCATACCATTGGCTCCCTACTATATGATTTAATACATGGTCTACTCCTTTCCTTGTACTAATGCTGATTAACTCCCAGAATCTGGTTGAGACTTTCAACTGGGCCGCAGATTTTAGTTCTTACCAATGCGTTTCTTCCCATAGACACTTGGCTTTGTCAATGGTCCTGTAGGCTGATCTTTTGCTCTTAGGGCCATTGACAGCTCCTGTCTCCTTACCCTACATGCCTCCGATTACCACAGGTTTTCGGCCTTTGGACGGGGGCCTTGCGGACACCTTTTTCTTTAATCAGGAAAAACTCCCCTACCTTTCCCAGAGTCTCCTGGTATACCTCTGTGAGCTTCGAATCCTGTATGGCCACTGAGATGGGACTCGATATAGCATCGAGCTTTACGATGCTCTTTTCCATAACCTCCCTGATGGTTACCAGTATTGATTCCTGCTTAGCAACCTTATGCCATCTCAAGCTGCGGCTGCAGTTAGAGGGCGTTATCTCCCTTGTCAACAGCCTCGTGGAACTGGCCAGCTCAATAGAGGTAGTGGCCCGTGCTCTCATCAGTTGCATACATAGAGGATTGTAGTCACTATCGCACCTGGGAATCACCTCCATATCAATAAGGTCCGCCCACGACCCCACATCACGTAGTATGTAATTGATGCACGATGGGGAACTAGATCTATTATAGGTGTATGCTCCCATGGGGTCGGATCGGTTCTGCCATTTGCTGCTCGTAAATTGTGCTCCATCGTCAGAGCCTTGATTTGAACGGCTCTTTGGGACCATCTTTTTATTGGGACTAAGCCAAGTTGAGGAATAGCCCACTTGGAGTCCTCGTCACCAGTGCCCAGGATATCTTCACTGCACAGGGGCTCAAAGGTGCAACTGAAATTGCCAGCAACGATGATCCCTGTATCAGTTATGATGGCCAACAATTCCATATCTAGAATTGTTAGGGTAGAGCTAACTTGGGCTCCTGGTGACCCTCTGGCATAGATGTTAAAAATTTCAAATTGCGCATTCTTTTCATCCCCTCCAATAGATAGATGGAGGATGTCCTGGGATAGGGTATCATGGTTTGATACTAGCCAGTTCAGCTCGATGTTCACCCAGATCATGAGTCCCCCCGATGGGCGTCCCCTACCCGAGGTGGTCGCGGGGATGTAGTATGTGGTAAACCCTGATTTATAGAGAGGAACCAAACTCCATGTCTCCTGGAACAGAATGATATTGTAGTTACCTATGAACTCATTCCATTCTGGATCGGCTAAGTTTTTTTGGAGGCTTGCTATATTCCAGGATATTAACTGGATTACCCCCGGTGTTTTGTTGCTGGGATTGACATTGTATGATAACCCTTTACCCACTGTACCAAGATTGTCAGGTGCGGTCTCCCCATTGGTCGTAAAGACATCAGCAGTTTGGTCAGAGGGAGCTTTGCTCATGATGTCCCCACCTAGTGGGTATGGATCGAGACCCAAGGGAGGAGTAAGTGCACTGTCTAGTCAGTTAATTTGGCTCAACCCGGAGTCCTCTGGCACATGGGCCTGCTGCCAGAGAGGGAACCAGCAGATCTGGATGGAAGAGTGTTCAGGAGGAGATGTTCTGAAATCCAGAATTAATAGATTCTCTGCTGCCCAGGAATTCAATCTCCACGCAATCTGTCGTGGAGTCAGTCCTAGTGATCCGTCTTACTCTAGCCATGTCTTTTCTTATAATAGATCTGTACCCCCTTGTGTGCCTCAGCCAGTGAATTGTTTTATTGTGAATCGACTCATTACTTTCGTAGCCCCCTGCCGTAACCAATTTAGGAACGTGAGTCATGTAAACAATAGGCCTAGCAGATAAACGGTGTGGTGAAATGCCTTGTGCACCCAAATTTAGTGGAAACTTGTTCGCAGCTGGAATAGGGCGAACCACTGGTTGCTTAAGCCTCGTGGGTTGGGCTTGTCCCAGGGGAGGCCCTATTGGCGTAGGGCGTAGAATCAGCATATGAACTAGGGATGAGAGGTGGTCTAGTTACCCTCCCACCGCCCTTTGGATCATTAACCATTGAAGAGGGGGCATTTGGAGAAACCTCTCTAGATTGAACAGAACCTGCCTTGTTAGCAGTTTTGAGTTGCCCCCATGGGGTGGGTGGAGCAGAGTCTAAACACCAGACCCCTCTCCCTTGAGCTAGACCCTCCACCTTCGCGGTTAAGGATGTCACAAAACTTTCCAGATTCTGGATCCTATCTAGGGGCTCTAACTTAGTGGTCATGCATAGGATACAGCTAGCATCTCTCCCCCCAGTAGCTCTATCGGGATTACCCCTCTCTGCCGATTCAGAAGTATCTGTTATGTCTGCAGGATCTGAATCCAGGGGAGCAAACCTATATGTACATGGGACCAAAGGCATAACATGATCCTGATCTGGCCCCTCGCGAGGTCCTGGCTCTGGTGCCATATGCACAATATGATCTGGATCTGGTCCTTCTTTTGGCGAAGAACTGGGGCTCTGCTTACGGGGGTTCTGTTTAGCAAACATGGTAGGAATTAGGTTTTTTTTTGCAACTTGGGTGAAACCCTAGCAGACTCTTGCGCAGGAACATATAGAACCTCAGTACTGTTTCCAGCTAAAACCTCTTTGCAATCATTAACTAGGTCTTCAATTCTGGATAACACACAGTTCATTGCTGCATGGGGCGTTTTTTTTGCCTTTTTCCCCTTTTTACTGGAGGATACACCCCCTCCCTCTATATCCTTCTGTTTTCCCATACCAGGGAAATAGAGATAAATGGAAACAGGCAAAGATTGTTTGCAGCGGGACAGAGGCAATATCAATGAGAGCAAACAATTGGTCCCTTAAAGAGCAACAAGAAGTGTTCAGTAGTGACAGACAGGGACTCCAGCACCCACTCTGATGGCAAATTTGAGAGTACAGTACCTTTGGGGGTCCACAGCATCGATCGGCAGATGAAATGGGGTAGGCCTAACCCGGTCTCCTCTGGCCCCGGACGGCCACAGACGGCCCCCCCTTTGCCCGGGCTTAGCCCTGCGCACGCCAGCGCGCGTCCAGTGGGGCGGAAGTGACGCTTGACCTTTATGAGACCCCACGCAGAAAGGGAGGGATGGAGCAGGTGCTGGTAACTCCCACGGGCTCCTGGGACAGGTAGTTTGTAACTGTAGCCCCCAACTCGCCGCCGCCGCTCCAAGAAGCATCTCCCACGGAGCGGGAGGTGCGAGCTGCTTTAAATTGCTCTGGGCTGGAAGGGAGGGCTGGTGCAGGCGCTGGTAACTCCCACTGGCTCCAGGGACAGGTAGTTGGTAACTGTAGCCCCCAACACACTGCCGCCGCCGCTCCACGAAGCGTCTCCCGCGGAGCGGGAGGCGCGTGCTACTTTAAATTGCTCCGGGCAGGAAGGGAGGGCTGGTGCAGGCGCTGGTAACTCCCACGGGCTCCTGGGACAAGTAGTTCGTAACTGTAGCTCTCAACACACCGCCGCTCCACGAAGCGTCTCCCGTGGAGCGGGAGGCGCGAGCTGCTTTAAATTGCCCCGGGCAGGAAGGGAGGGCTGGTGCAGGTGCTGGTAACTCCCACTGGATCCTGGGACAGATAGTTCGTAACTGTAGCCCCCAACACACCGCAGCCGCCGCTCCAGGAAGCATCTCCTGCGGAGCGGGAGGTGCGAGCTGCTTTAAATTGCTCCGGGCGGGAAGGGAGGACTGATGCAGGCGCTGGTAACACCCACGGGCTCCTGGGACAGGTAGTTCGTAACTGTAGCCCCCAACACACCGCCGCCGCTGCTCCACGAAACTGCATTTTTACAATAAAGGCTCACAGAAGAGGGAATTAGAGGTAGGACAGCAGGCCTTAAGGTATTGCTGCCCTCCAGTAAAAATAAACTTTAAGCCGAATGGCAAGGCCCCTATAAAATACTTGAAAGGGTAGGGAAACTCCTGTAGAACAAATTCACAGACCCACATCCAGACTTACCAAATTATTATCCTAAAGAAGTGGTTAGGACCTCCTCCCCAAGATGGCAACCTAACTGGCTCTGAATCCTTTTCTAGAAGCACCATCACTGATCTTTCTCTAGGAGACACTGTTAATGAAAAACAAAAACAAACATTGATGAATAACTTACAACCATTTCTTCCCATCTTGCCAGACCTCCGAAGTAGAACCCTATTGATTACTTATGCGTTAATTACCGAACCAGGGGTCATAAAAAAACAAAGACCATGTAGGATACCAGAGACTCGCATAGAACCCATCTGTAAAGAAGTTGCATAAATGTTAAAACTGGATGTAATAGTGCCCTTCTCCATCAATTGGTTTTCTCCTTTAGTTTTGGTCCTTAGCTAGTTGGTAAAATCCCCTTCTGCATTTATTTCAGAGCTGTTAATAGAGTATCTGACTGTGATAGCTATCATCTACCAATAATAGATGAGATGAATAAGCAATTAGGTGACTCTCACTATATCTCTACTCATGCAAGGATATTGACACATTCCCTTAAGAAAGGAAGGTATATAGAAAACTACTTGTGTTACCCTCAAGGCCTTTACCAATGTACATTGTTACCATTTGAGTTTCATGTTGCGCCAGTTACATTCCAGAGACTGATTAATCAACTCCTAGAAGCCCACCGTCGATTTGCTGTGGCATAGCCAGACAATATTGCTACCTTTATTTTTCTTTAGAAGGGTCTGTTAAAAAACATAACCGCTGTTCTTAAAACCCTCCATTAGGCTGGTCAGTACATTAACTCCAAGAAATCCAAAATAGTCTAAATGAAAGTCAAATATTTGGGGTATCCAACAAGAAATTAGTGCTTGCATTGGACTTTGAGGTATTATCAGAGATTCATTCCAAACTACTCCCACCTCTCTGCATCTCTTACTGACCTGTTGAAGAAGTCAAGAGGAACCCAAGTCTATAGGTGCTCTTCCCCAACAGCCCTACAGGCCTTTGTTAATTTGAAATTAATCATTTCATCAAAACCCGTTCTATAATCCCCTATATTTGAGAAACCTTTTATTTTACATACTGATGCATCTAATGTGGGGCTAGGAGCAGTCCTCTCTCAGATGAATGAGAACAGTTCCGAAAATCCCATTTGTTTCATTATTCAGAAGCTATTTCCTAGGAAACTCCACTATTCTACTATTGGGAAGAAATGCTCTATCCTTTTTACAAACCATTCCCCACTTACATGGATGTATAGAAACAAAGGTCTGAATCCTCGGGTCCAGAATTGGGTCCATGTCCCTACAGACCTTTTCCTTGCATGTGCGACTTGGGAAAGGTAATGGTCATATCAATGCTGATATTTTCTTTCGCTTTTACCTGTTTCTCATAATCAGATTAGGGAAGGAGTGTAAGGGAGCTGGGTGATAGGAGCCCAAAGGGAATATGTACTTACCTGGTGACCCGTCCACTGCCCACTGAGAATCCATCTTGCTACCAAGTCCAACAGCATCTCTGTTTGTTGAGGTCAAGCGCATACGCGGGACACACCGGTGAATAAATTATTGATGGCCCAATTGTGGGCCCTCCTCTGTCCTTATTTCTCCTTGGGGCAGCACCCCTAAGGAGTTGAATATTCCTCCATGTTCTCCCTAAAGAACAGGAAATGATGCAGCCATAATGGGACAGAACTTCCTACTCATTGTCCCAATGCATCATGACTGTCGGCTCATAGGTTTTTAGTGATGTTTCCAGGTTCAATATGGGGGAATGTCTTTCCAGGACATTTTGCCCAATAAAACTCACTGGCAGCCATTGTTCAGTAGACTACAATACTCTCAGATCTCTGTCCTGTCTTCCCTTTTCCCACTTCTTCCAGTGTCATCAAACTGTCCAGTTTACTGTTGTTGTGGGTACATTTCTTGAGGTTTCTCTGCTTCTTCCCTGTTCCTCTTGACAAATTTCTTAGAAGACATATTCCAGCTTCATGTTCCCATCACTGGCTGGCAAGGTGGCTTCTGGAAGAGGTTGTCTCATCTTCAATTAAGTACAGTGATAGTCCTAAGGACATGGGATGTTTACAACCTTTGAACACCACTCTCCAAGGCACCTCACGGAATCCTGCAATAAAAGCAGTTAGTAACTTTCTATTCCTCACCTATTGTAATCCTCCTTACCATAACTATTTTTAGACTTTAGTTGTTCATTCTCCCTGTACTTGGAAGTGTGAGTCAACGGTGGCCGTCTATATCATACCATGAAAAGTCATGAGCTAATGTCACATGACGAATAGCCTACTCATAGTAATGGCAATAGTGCAAACCTATTCTTGTACACAGCTCCACATATATTTTTCTAAATCATAATGCCCTTGTTTGTAATAATATATGTATCATGTGTATGTAGTGCTGTTTTGATACCTCTAGCTGTCTATGCCACTAATTAAGAATACAATGTAAATTCATGGGATGTGCTGTTTTTAAAGACAACAGACAAGAATAAGTATTTTTTGTAAAGAATTGTCAATTGTATAAGACCTAACATTGAAATAAATTAAATCTTACATTCATTGACTACCTTGGAGAAGTGAAAAATGTTTTGAATGAAGGATGTTACTTAAAACTTTCCCCGCACCGCCTCCATGCGGTTGAAGAAAATGCTGCAGCCTGAGTTCAGTGCACCCTGTCTCCGAAGTCCAAGACTCCGCACTGACCCCGAGGCAGGGCCTGCTTTGGGGCTGAAAGAATCGGTGCATAGTGGGACAGCAGCTGAAGTAATCGGTGCATCGCCTGTTTGCCACCTTTGCATCAACCTCCAGCACGTCTGGATTTTCATGCAATGCCCCTGTGCACCAAGTTTTCCACCGCTTCACTTGCAGACCAGTACTGATTGGAAAAAGCAAAAAAAGGCATTGGAGAACTGAATATATCAAAAGATCATCTACCACTATATGGAAAAAAAGAAAAAAAGTCTTGTAGATTCTGTCCATAGTCACGTGGTTAGGGCAGCAAACAAGACTGCAAAATACAGACACCTGTCTGTATTAGTAAGCATGTGTGTGTGTGTGTGTGTGTGTGTGAGGGTGTGTGTGAGCATGTGTGTGTTTATGTGTGTTTATGTGTGTTTGTGTGTGTGTGTGGGTGTGTGTGTGTGTGTGTGCGTGTGTCTTTGTTATAGTGAAATTCAGTGACAGGCAATGAATGAGCTTGTGTGAAATTGAGGTCCAGATTTAGCATTTGATGCAAGGCAATGCTTCACAAAAGTTGCTGCGCTGTTTTGTGTCAAATGGAGAGATGAAAAATGTGCCATATCTACTAAGATGTGGTGCATTCTTTTCTCTTCCCTCACACTGGAGCACATTTGGAAGTCCTGCTCCAATGCACGCACCTTTGCATCATAGTGCAAGGGTGTGTGCTTTCTCTGAAACATTTGGTTTGTACAGGAAGGGGTCCCTACCAGTACAAAAAATGTGTTTTATGGCTTTTCCTACTCTGAATTTGTGCTTTATAACCCAGCACACACGCAAAGTTGGAAAAATTAGGAGAAATTAAAACATTTCTCCTTATTACAGCTGCCTGAGGAGGCATAAGATTTCTACACAAATTCCTGTTTCTCAATTTACGAAGATCGGTAATTCCAACTTTGCATTACTGTGGGTTACTATCTAACACAAATCTCAATTTGCTTTTTTTTTTTAAAAATGTTTGTTGAGAGTTCAACTCATGATTCAATATACAAATACATAGTAAAGTGCATAAGTGCTCAGTATAGTCTCTCGTTTCAATGTACCCATTCTCCTCCCACTTCTTTAATACACCGGTTTGCTACAGCTTATCCTCCCCGGTGTGAAGATGAGCAAATCTTGTGGAACTATTTATCCGGGGAATATTGTAAAATGCTAACAATTGAGTTTATTTTTAAAAATTCTTAACTATTCTCATTGGGTCTGTAATTTTGTACACCTTTCAAATGTTATCCATAAAAAAATTATCCTTCTCTGGAGAATCAGGCTGGATATAAAATCTGTGATTGTTGTGTGCAAAATTTGCGTGATAGTATTCTCTTATATTCGGAAGGGACAATCCTAGTTCATCAATCGGGTAGTTTAGAGTGCCTAATGCTAGTCTTGGTACCTTGTTGGCCCATAGGAAAGATGTAAACAAACAATCCATCTCTTTAAATAAAGATGTTTGTAGGGCACATGGGGCTGCTGCAAATAAAAAGTTGAATAGTGGTACGATTTTCATCCGTATATGTGCCACCCAGCATAGTTTTGACATTGGAAGTTGATTCCATGTTGCTAATAAGCCTCTAACTTTTTGCACCAGGGGATGCAGTTCAAACTGTATAACTCCTCTACCCCTTCCGACACAAATATCCCCAGGTATATCTTTGGCTGGGGGTTATATACTAACCTGAAGCTTGGCAGTAGGGTGTAAGTGGAACAAATACATAATAGAATTTCTATCTTGGCCCTATTTATTTTCTAGCCACCTATCGCCGGAATTCTGAAGAGATCCCTAATATTTCCACCTGGGTATGCTCCATGGGATTCAAAAATAGAGCAACGTTGTCGGCATAGAGTTTTATATTGGTCATGCCTTGTAGGGGTGCAATGTGTGGTATTTTTTGTCTGGTAGCTATTGTCAGGGTTTCTAGGAATAGGGCAAATAAAATAGGAGATAGGGGACATGCTTGCCTTGTACCCCTGTTTATTCTACAAGTGCCCACATTTCTAGAGTAGATTAATATTTTTGCCTGTGAACCTTCATATAAGCTTCTTATTAATTGTATAAATCCTTCTGGGAAGCCAAATCTAGCGAAGATTAAAAAAAGACAGTCCCATGACACCAAATCAAAAGCTTTCTCAGAATCTAAAAACCACACCTGAGCCTCTATACTATTGTAATTAGCATAATCCGGTGTTTCTATTAAGAATTTCGTAATGGTAGAAAGGTGCCTCCCAGCCACAAAGCCACATTGATCTACATGAATCAGTGAACCCAAAATTCTATAGAGCCCGTTTGTGAGGAGCTTTGTGAAGATCTTATAGTCAACGTTAAGAAGACGTATTGGTCTATAGGAGATTATATTTTCCCTGCTTTTATCCTTCTTTAGAATGCTGACTACCACCGCTGTGTAAGAAAGGAAGTAGGAGGTACACCTCCTTAAATAAGTGGTTAGCAAGTTTAAGGAGCTGTACGTAGAGTTGGTGCAAACCTTTTACATAATTCTACTGGCAATCTATCCTCCCTAGTTGCTTTACAGTTAGCCATTGAACCTATCGCTATTTCTATTTCTTCAATGGTAAATTCTTCAAGTATTGTTCCTCTGATCTCACTGTTTAGGGAAGGGATTGGCAGATTGTCGGATAAGCTTACAATGTGGTCAGGCAGTGTTTGTTGGTCTATCTGGTAGATTTTCTTTAAATGCCTCAGAAAAGCCTCCCAGATGTACCAGGACCTAGTTAATTGTGCTTTTGAATCCTCATCTCTGATGTGTTCAATTCTATTTTGGACCTGCTTCTCTTTTGCCTGCCATGCAAGTAATCTCCCTGTATATTCGCTCTCTTCGTACGTTTTTTGCAGATATAACATGTTTGCTGTGTCCCCTAATTGGTAGTAATATTCCTGCATTTGTAGTTTCGCTTGCAGCAGCTGTTGTTTTGTTACTAGATTTCTATCATTATTGTATTCTGTATTTGCTTGTGCAAGCCTTGCCTCAATCTCTAGCCTTCCTTTTTAGCCTTTTGTTGAGGGATTTCTTTAGATGTGATTATCCCTCGTAGCGTAGCCTTAAATGCATGCCACACTGTGCTTATCTGGGCGGTATCTGTATTATTAACAAAGAAAGCACTAATTTTGTTAGCTACCTCTGCGCACCAGTTCTCATTTTCTAAATCAATTTAGTTAAAATACCATCTCTTAAGTGTTTTTTCTGACATGGTCTGAGAAGGTACTCAGATGTGATCGTACATATTAATTGCAAAGCCATGTGAGATCAGGAAGAAATCTGTCCTGGAAGTTCTGTTGTATTTTGCCGAGAAGCAGGGGAAGTCCTGTTTTCCTGGGTTTTGGAGACGCCATCGATCCACTGTGTCTAAATTGCTTAAACAGCTGGCCACAGCGAAAGCCACCTTGGTCTTGTTTTATTTTCGAGCCCTCTTGGAAGAATCAACTGATGGATCCAGGAAAAAATTACCATTGCCCCCCCCATATATTAGGTCCAGGGATGCAGAATTGAACCTGCTTAAGTTGAAGCATATAACCTATATGTACTCTAGACCCCTTGAAATCCAATTGGATTCTCTATGTCCAGCACAAGTCACTTTATCTACTTGAGATGCAACTCTGACAGCTGCTAAAGTATTGAATTAGAGGGACTTTAACCATGTCAAGATAAGATAATATATGCAGGGTATGAGTGTAATGATCTCTCTACACATTAGAGACCTGTTTATCCATCGTGTGTGCTATCAAGAGCACAAGTCACTCTATATTACTCCTGTGATTGAGGTATCTACCTGGAAATGTGTTAGATATACCCCGGAGCTAGGCTCAGACTAAACACTGCTTGAGTGGTCCATTCCCAGTTTTAGTATTAGTTGATAATAAGTAGAAAATACTTTACTGTACTTTCTTTTAATGCCAATGGATTGAATAACATGCGTAAGGCCCAGGTAATAGAAAGTTGGCTCAGAAGACACAACCCTGACGCTATTTTTCAACAAGAAACCCATTTCCGGAATGCATCGGATGCAAGCAAGATCTTCCAGAAATGGGACGGCTGCCATTGTTCAGCAAGTGCATCATGTGCACTGAATGGGTTGGGTAGGAAAATACGTGCAATTCCAAGTAAACAATACGCAGATGGACCCAGGGGGCAGATGAGTTCTTGCACACGGAAAACTGAATGAGCTAAACTTACCTTGGCTACAAATCCCGATTTGCGATGGATAGTAAATCCCACCCTAATATTTTACACTGGGTTTCAATCATAAAAGTGATGCAAAATTGGTGCAAAGCATTAATAAATCTGTGCCTGAGTGTCAGTAAGTATGAGTGAGTAAGAATGAGTGAGATTAAGAGTGAATGCGAGTGATTGAGTGAAAATGAATAAGAATGAGTGCAGGGAGTGTAAGAGAGTATGAGTGAGACTGGATTAGTGTGAATGTTAGAAATTAGCTTTAGAATTAGCATTAGAAATGTGCTCAACTTAATGTTACTGTGTAAAGTATTTGTGCAACTCCTCATACAGTAACACAGTGAAAGTACCTCATAAAAAGTTTCTACACCAGGAAAGTCGAACTTGAGATATGTTTTTTAAAAATATAAACTGTAAAATAGTGCTTAAAAGCAATAAGCGCATATATAGGAAATCTGGTTGTACTTGACCGGGACAATGTCAAAAGTTCAAGTCAACTGCGATGGAGCATCGACCACAGTCAGAGACCCAGTGAGGCCTGCTGAACAAAAGTACCTTGATCCTGGCTGCGTGGACGTCGAAGATGCGGTCCGCAGCTGAAGCAATACGTCAGTGTCGATGCACGACTGGGGTGGATGTGCTGGTCCTGATCTGCGCAACAGCGATGATGTGTCTGCTCTGATGAGCGAAAAGCTGCGATGCGGCGATTCATCATCATCATCAAGGAGCCCGTCGATGGAGATGTGGAGACCTTGTAAAGTTGTGGTTCCAAAGATACTGCATCAGGCCAATCCACATAGCAGAGGAGATGCCCAGCTTCAGGTCATGCAACAGGAGTGATGCACTTACTCTGATCCATACAACAGGAGCGATGTGCCAATGACCTAAGGCCCTGCTCGCAGGCAGGTCGCTCCCCACGCTGCTGCACGGCTCTGCCTGCATTGTTTTTGCCTAATCTTGTGTTTTTCCCCTGTGCCTAACTTTCTTTCTTGCCAGACTTGTTTTTATTCCCCTGTGCCGGTACTTGGTTTCTTGCCCAGACTTGTTATTATTCCCCTGTGCCTGTACTTTCTTTCTTGCCCAGACTTGTTTTTATTCCCCTGTGCCTGTACCTGCTTTCTTGCCCAGACTTGTTTTTATTCCCCTGTGCCTGTACTTGCTTTCTTGCCCAGACTTGTTTTTATTCCCCTGTGCCTAGCTTGCTTTCTTGCCCAGGCTTGTTTTTATTCCTCTGTGCCTGTACTTGTTTTCTTGCCTAAACTCATTTGGAAGCCACTGCGCTCAGCGGGCACGCTCAGCGGGCGTGCCGCTGGCGTACATAAGGCAAGCCGGTCTGTGCCCGTCCATGCCTGGACCGCTCCCAGCTACAGGATCCTTTGACACCACGAACGCCACGACGGCCGACACCGCTACAATGCCAGAACCCTCCACGCACTCAACACCGGACAATCACACACCTGCTTCCTGGCTGCCGCGATGTGCACCCACGGAGCTTTCACCTGCCGGAACTGCAGCTTCACAAGCATCCGCCCCACCACGCTGCCAACCAGGAAAGAACCCAACCACCTCAGATGCATCCTTCTCAACACCCGCTCCGCCCGAAAACATGCAGCTGAACTCTGGGACCTACTCGACTCAACCTCCCCAGACGTCGCCTTCCTGACAGAGACCTGGCTGAACCCTGCCGCAGCACCCGACATAGCCATAGCCGTCCCGGAAGGCTACAAGATCACCCGCAAAGACCGCACCAACAGAGCGGGAGGAGGAATCGCCATCGTCCACAGGAACACTCTCAGAGTCTCGACCAACACCGACGACACCCTCAGCACCACCGAACACCTGCAATTCCAGATCCACACCGACCCCAACAACAACCCTCAGAGGAACCCTAATCTACAGACCGCCCGGACCCCGACCACAGTTCAGCGACTCCATTGCCGACTTTGACAGCACACACGCCCTCGCCTCCACGAACTACATCCTCCTTGGGGACCTGAACTTCCACCTCGAGAACATTGGCGACACCAACTCCACCACCCTGATCGACAACCTAGCCAACCTCAGACTCAGACAACTCTCACAACACCCACCCACTCCATAGGTCACACGCTTGACCCCATCCTTCAACCATACCACCGAACTCCACTGGACCGACCACTGCTGCATCCACTTCACCTTCAAGAAACCCACCACGCACCACCGCACCAAACAGATGCGTCACCGCTGCTGGAGCAAAGTCACCGAAGACCAGCTAACCACCACCCTCACCCAGAGCCCACCCACCGACCATACCGACCCCGACACCGCTGCCCGCAACCTCAGACAGTGGATCAACGACTGCGCCAACACCCTTGCCCCGATCAAGAAAGCCTCCAACAATCATATCAACAAGAAAGCCAGCTGGTTCACTGAAGACCGGGCCTCAAGCAAACCTGCTGAAAGCTAGAGAAGATCAGGCTCTGTAAAAGAACACCGGACAGCCACGCCGCCCACAAGAATGCCACCCGCAGACACCAGCACCTCATCAGATCCGCCGAAAGGACCTCCTTCAAAGACCGCCTAGACAACAACGCACACAACAGCAAAGAGCTCTTCAACATCGTGAAGGAACTCTCCTACCCCATCTCCAACACCAACGATGTCCCACCCTCGCAAGACCTGGGCGACTCGCTGGCCACCTTCTTCCACTGCAAGATCACAGACATCCACGACAGTTTCAACGCCACAACCGCCCCGACAACCACTGAGACCTCTGCCCCCACGACCACCATCCCCACCAACTGCCTACTCTACTGGACCAACATCCAGGATGATGACAACATCAAAATCATGAACACCATCCACTCCGGATCTCCGTCAGATCCATGCCCACACCACATCTTCAACAAAGCCAGCACATCCATCGCACACCATCTCCGGAAAGTCATCAACACCTCCTTCGAGACAGCAACCTTCCCGGAGAGCTGTAAGTGCGCCGAGATCAACGCCTTATTCAAAAAACCCAAGGCGGACCCCAATGACCTCCAGGACTTCCGGCCCATCTCCCTGCTCCCGTTCCCTGCAAAGGTCATCGAGAAGACCGTCAATGAACAACTGACCCACTACCTCGAGGAGAACAACATCCTGGACCCTTCCCAGTCTGGGTTCCGCAGCAACCACAGCACCGAGACTGCCCTCATCGCCGCCACCGATGACATCAAGTCCCTGCTGGACAACAGAGAAACGGCGGCCCTCATCCTCCTGGACCTGTCAGCCGCCTTCGACACGGTCTGTCACCACACACTACAAACATGCCTCCACAATGCTGGGATCCAAGAGAAGGCCCTGGACTGGACCACCTCTTCCTCTCCGGCAGAACACAGAGTGTCCACCTTCCCCCTTCCGCTCCAAAGCCACCGAGATCATCTGCGGCGTACCCCAGGGCTCATCTCTCAGCCCAACTCTGTTTAACATCTACATGGCACTGCTCGCCCACGTCGCCCATCGGTATGACCTCAACATCCTCTCCTACGCCGATGACACCCAGCTGATACTCTCCCTCACCAAGGACCCCCACACCGCCATAACCAACCTTCACGAAGGAATGAAGGCCGTTGCTGAATGGATGAGGAACAGCCGACTGAAGCTGAACTCAGACAAGACGGAGGTCCTCATCCTCGGATCCAACCCTTTGGCCTGGGATGACTCCTGGTGGCCGACCGCATTGGGAACCGCTCCAACACCCACCGACCACGCACGCGACCTAGGGGTCATCCTCGACTCCACCCTCTCCATGACTAAACAGGTCAACGCTGTCTCCTCCTCCTGCTTCAACACCCTCCGCATGCTCCGTAGTATCTACAGGTGGATCCCCACTGAAACGAGAAGAGCAGTCACCCAGGCCCTTGTCAGCAGTAGGTTGGACTATGGAAACACCCTCTATGCAGGAGCCTCGGCCAAACTCATGAGACGGCTCCAGCGCATCCAGAACGCCTCTGCGCGCCTGATCCTCGACATCCCTCGCCACAGCCACATCACTCCCCACATGAGAGACCAGCACTGGCTCCCGGTCAACAAGAGGATAACCTTCAAGCTCCTCATTCACGCACACAAGGCACTCCACAACACCGGACCAACGTACCTCAACAGACGACTCAGCTTTTACACCCGTACCCGCCTGCTCTGCTCCACCGACCTCGCCCTCGCTACAGTCCCCCAATTCCGAAGAGCGACCTTAGGCAGCAGATCATTCTCCCACCTCGCCGCAAAGACCTGGAACACCCTCCCCATCCACCTACGGCAGACCCAAGACCTGCTGACCTTCAGAAAACTCCTCAAGAACTGGCTTTTCGAGCAGTAGCAGCATTCCCCACCCCAGCGCCTTGAGACCCTCACTGGTGAGTAGTGCACTTTACAAATGATATGATTGATTGATTGATTTAATACTGATCCACATCACAGGGGCGTTGCACCGGGTCTGATTCACACAACAACGCTGATGCGCCAGTTCGAAAGAGTATGCATGGGTTTTCCTGAAACAAGCACCTTAGGACTCACTTCCAATGGACTGGGGCTACAACAATTGGCAGGAAAGACTCACAGATAGCAGTGGTGGATACTGACATTTAAAAGTGGTGGGGCGTAAATTTTAAGGTATCAAGATGTATATTGGAGGCCGATAAAAGAAAAAGACAGAGTCAGGAGTCCAGGTACACAGGTCCTAATAGAAAAATCGACTAAGGATAGATAGAGTGAGAAAAAGATTACATTACCATGGGGCCTAGGGCAATTGCACACTTTGCTCAAGCGTAAACTGCCTCTGTGAGTGAGCTATCCACAGGACATTTGCTGATCGAGTTAGTTATCTGTCAGTATCTCACATAATTTTGTATACATGGACTCTCTGTATGTGTGGGGAACTGGGGAATGTAATAATTATCAAATCTATAAAAGTCTGATACCAGGGAAGACAGAATTGCAATTTGCAATAAAGGCGGTGCAATAATTATCTCATTTTAAAAGTTTGCCGGATCAAAATCTGCATGTACCAGTATTCACCAAAGGTTTTCTCCAGGTATATTTCAGCAGGTCTGACCTGTTGAAATGTATTTGGAATAACTGTAGGTGATGCCTGTGCAAATAGATGTTTGTGCAGGGAATTGTAGAGAACAGGCCATTTGTAATGAAGGCCTCTGTATATCCTAATATACAGTTAACAGGCATATGGCTGGCCTGCTTCGGTCCGTGCAGGTAACAGCGGTGGGGCCGTGTAAGGGGGATTCCAAGGGACGATGGAGAGAGAAAATGTATTATTTATTTAATTTTCCCTCTGCATCATCCATCGGCAGCCACCCTGACACGGCCCTACTGCTGTTACCTGCAAGACTGCGCCTGTGGCTGGATAACTGCATTTTGCTTAAAAGATGCTATGTTACAAATGGGTGTCTCTAGTTGGCAGGTTGTTACCCTGTCCTAGTAAGGCCCCTTCTTCCTGTTCAGGATAAGGGGATGCACTTCTAAAATAACCCTTTCTCACCCCCTTGGTAGCTTGGCATGAGCAATCACGCTTATCTCAGAGGCAGATTATGAAGGATTTGCACATAACCAACAGTAATACAGGGAAAGCGCTACAAAAGGACACCACATCAGTTTTAGAAAAATATCCAATATGTTATCTGTGTAATAAGACCAAAAACGATAAAAATCCACCATACAGTTCTTAGAAATATCAATAAAGAAAAATAGATTTAAAATACAGTTCCTTGAAGTCGATGGCTCCATCTGGGGCTATCACAGCGTCATGAGCAACAAATCCAAACAGTTCTGGCTGACTGCAGCATTGCGGCCCTGCTACGGTGTCAGGAAGACCTGCAAAACAGTACCTTTAGAAATGCAGGGCATTGAGGACCTCGCGATGAGCTCCGAAGAGCTGACGTTGGCTAGTGTCGGTTTTGGAGGTCGGTGTAGGAGTTGCCCGGACCTTGAAGTCACACGTTTTGCAGATCGAACTCCTTGCGGTTGAAGTCGGGAGGCAGGCATTGCGGCTGTGGTGGGAGGTGCAGTGGTGTGGCGTGCAGTGCCCTCAGTTCATGGTGCAGGCAGCGGCTTGGTGACAGTCGTCCAGTGGCATCGGAAAGACCAGGGATGCGTTGCGAGGGAATGTGGTGCTCGTCGCAGTGCTGGCAGGTCACCATGCAAGCAGCAGCATTGTCATTGGTGAAGCGCTGTCGTCAGCTGATGAACTGGAGTCAATGACGCTGGCGTCACTAGGTCATGACTGCGGTGCGGGTTGAGGGCGGTGTGACGTGTAACATATGAGTGGTGCCCTCGAAGCACTGTGCAAGCAGCGGCGTCGATGTCGGAGTGGAGTGGCGGCATCGGGGATACCAGGGTGGTGACAGGAAGTGAGGCAGTGCGAAGTGCGGTGCCCACAAGTCGTGGTGCAAACAGCAGCTTGGTGGTGGGCAGCAGCATCGGTGAGACCAAAGTTTGGGTGGGAAGTGTGGCATGCCCTATGCGGTGCCTTCAGGACACGGAGACGGCAGCTGCATCAGTAACTGCGTCAAGTTGCTTTTTCTTCTGTTACAGCACAAAACACACAGTTCCCAGTGCTGGTAGCAGATGAACTTGAAGTTGTTGCTGTTCCTGCGAGGGGGGCACACTCTACCTCAAGCCCTTAGAGACCCTTGTTAAAACTCAAATAAAAAAATTGCAGAAAGTTCAGTCCAGTCCTTTCTCTGACCAAGACAGAAGCAGCCACTGCAGGCCAACAAAGCAAAGCAGACAGCAAAGTGGTAGTTCCTCTTCACAGCTTTTCCAGCTCTTCTTCTTGGCAGGTGCCTTGGTCTTAAAGTTCTTGGGTTAGAGCCCCAATATTTATTCCACATTTCCCTTTGTTCCATCGCGGCAGAGAGTCTCTGTGCGTAGTTCAAACAGGTTCTGTCCTTTCTGGCCCACTTCCTGGCAAGGGGTGAAGAGAGCATTGTGTATGGCAGACAAGGTCTATTCATGTGCAAGGAAATCTCATCCCACTACTCTAAATAGAGCTCAGGTCTATTCAGCCTAGCCCTGACTCATCCAGGAAAGGTAGGACACACCTCAACCCCCCAAGTGGCTGTCTAGAGTGAATGCACACCCCAAACCCCTGTCACTCAAAAGCCAGACATTCAATCCACAACCCACCAGAGGAACACAGGATGGTTACGCAAGAAAATGCCTACTTTCTAAAACTGGAATTTTCAAACAAAAATTTAAAAACCATCTTTACTAAAATATGTCTTTTTAAATTCTGAAGTCAGGCATAATAAACTCCATTCTTCTTTCTTGTCCCAATGGAAAGTTATGCTTGTATGAAGTTACAAAGCAACTCTCATTCATTTCTATGGGACAGATATCTCTTCAATAGTGAAATATGATATACACAGTATTTCACTATCAGGGCTTGTCACATACACCAGTACATGTCATACCTTCCACATACACTGTGCCTACCCCATGGAGGTAGCTTGGGTCTACCTGAGGGGTGCCTTATATGTAAGAAAATGGAAGGCTAGGGTTGACATGACAATTCAAAAACTGCACGCAGACACTGCACTGGCAGGTCTGAGATACACTTACATGGCTACTTCTGTGGGTGGCACTATCAGTGCTGCAGGCCCACTAGTAGCATTTGATCTACAGGCCCTGGGCACACCTAGTGCACTGTACCTGGGACTTAGTATTAAATCAAATAGCCAAATCCGGAAAAACCAATCCATTACACAATTTACAGAGTCCTGTGCACAAGAACACCTTAGGTGCTGCGTGTTCCTTAGGTTTTGGTTGTTGCTGTGAATGTAAAGTCCGGTGCATACAGGTCAGGGGAACAAACCCAACGGAAAACCAGCCCCTGCAGCGGTAAGGAGATGCGTCTCCTGTACCAAGGTTCATAGGCAGACTCCTGTGCACACGAAATACTAGAGTGGTTCCCTGGTGGAGACCTGGATTGAGCAGTTTTTTCCAAAATGATTCAGAAAGATTCGTCTGGTTTGTAATAAAGATTTTTAATAGCAAAATGAGATATCAGTACATCCAAATAGCATGTTGTAAATGAAAAATACTGAAGCCGACACGTGTTTCGTACAGCGTGTAGCGGCTGTGACTCATCAGGGCTGAGGGAAGGAAAGGAGGTGGGTGTGTTAGAAGATTGATAAGCAAAAAGACATACGAGAATGCAGTAGGAATATGTGACGGTGTGTGGGAGTGGGATTTAAGAGTGGAGACCCTAAGTATCCAAGAAAAGAAAACCGGGAACATATGTGCAGTGCATAAGCATGGGCGAATTTTGCGAATCTCGCGTTCCCGAATTTTGCGGATTTGCGAACTCGCAATCCGCAAAATCCGCGAATTCTCGCGAATTTGCGGGTTTGGTTTTTTTTTTGTGTTTGCCACTCTCTGTCACCACTGCCACTCTCTGACTACTCATGCCACCCTCTGGCCCACCCATGCCACCCTCTGTTTCATCACAGCACCCTCTGGTTGTCCAGTCAGTGTACATTTTTGTGGCAAAGCAAAGCACACCTTCCCTGCCTCAAGTGACCTGAATTAATTTGGGGCTGATTAATGTGTCACAGAATATTTTTTTAGCTGGCACCTGCTTCCTTAGTGCTTCCTGATTAGTGATCTTTTGCACTTGCTAAGTGCTTTCATTGTTGCAAAATTAGTTACAACACCTGCCCTGCCCCAACTGACAATAATGAATTAGGGACTGATTAATGGATTTGAACTTCCAGCCTGGCTCCTGCTTGTCTCCCTTAGCTGTAATTCAGGACCTTTGTGGCATATGTGTAACTATTCTGAGGTTCAGAGCAGGGTCACATAATAGTTGCAACTGGCAACTGAACTCTGGAGGGGCCCCTCAGGAAGCACTACAGGAAATGGCTACTAATAATGAGCCTGAACTTTTGAACCTGGTAAGTAGTTTCAGTTTTGCTAAGATCATATTTCTGCAATTTAGCGCTTATTCGCGGGGCGCGAAGTTGTACTGGGAAGCCGCGAACTCACGCGAACAGTGCGAGCAAGCCATAAAATCCGCTGCTCGCGGATTTGCGGATTTTGCGGGAGATTCGCGAATCTCGCGGATTGCGAATTTACCGAAAATCCGCAAAATCCGCGAGCGAAACGGATTTTCCGCCCATGCTTAGCAGTGCAGAGCACCTAGGAAACAGTGACAAGTGTGACAATTGTGTAGGAACAATCTACACAGATAAAACATGGTTGTAAAAGCATTACTGCCTGGTAGTATTGGGTAATGCATAGTATTATAAATTAGCCATGAGTGGCCAGAATGGTAAACTGATGTGCTAGTCGAGATTGCGTCTAAGAGAAGACCAAAATAAACATGTACAGATGTGCCTGTGAATAGGGAAAAATACCATATTACATAATTGGTGCAGTCCCGCTAGAGGGTGCAGCTACACAGGCCCAATTACAAAAACACGACACATAGAGCAAGGTATTAAGTGGTAGACAGAATCTAAGAGAAGACAAAAAACGTCAAAAAACAACAAAAAACAAATGCATGGGCTGGAGGTCCTTCAGTTATATGGCTGAATGAAAACGTGTATAATGCAGCGTCATTGGTGGAGTTAACTAGCTTGTGAGATATGATGAAAGGGAGAGTACAATATAGCAATGGTATGGTCTGGACAGCGGTCTTGTAAGTTCACTATACAAATTACTTCTATCTAGAACATTGTGGTGTGTACGAGAAAGTGAAGCTATTACTGGAATTTGCACGTATAGATAACAGACTATGAAAGGTGAACCCTGTTGGTGTAGCGGTCTAGTACAAACAGTGATGGTGTCTAAAATATAACCAACAATATAACTGTGCTCTAAAACGTAATCCATGGGTGTGAGTACCACACGACAATGCTTAGCCTATTACTGGAATTGCATGCATTGATAAAGGACTTTATAAGGTTGTCACAAATGGTAATGGAATCATCATACATAGTGGAACACGGAGGACTCAACGTAGTTCTATTGATATGAGGGTAACCTATATGCAATAACACAGTCATACTAAAAATGTAACTAGCAAAGGGAACAAGCCTTACAACCTAAACCGTGGGTATAGGTATGCAACGACAACGACAACAAAGTGCCGACACCATTGCTATACTGTACTCGCCCTGTCATCATATCTCACAAGCTAGTTAACTCCACCAGTGACGCTGCATTATACACGTTTTCATTCAGCCATATAACTGAAGGACCTCCAGCCCATGGATTTGTTTTTTGTTGTTTTTTGACGTTTTTTGTCTTCTCTTAGATTCTGTCTACCACTTTATACCTTGCTCTACGTGTCCTGTTTTTGTAATTGGGCCTGTGTAGCCGCACCCTCTAGCGGGACTGCACCAATTATGTAATATAGTATTTTCCCCTATTCACAGGCACAGCTGTACATGTTTATTTTGGTCTTCTCTTAGACGCAATCTCGACTAGCACATCAGTTTACCATTCTGGTCACTCATGGTTAATTTATAATACTATGCATTACCCGATACTACCAGGCAGTGATGCTTTTACAGCCATGTTTTATCTGTGTAGATTGTTCCCACACAATTGTCACACTTGTCACTGTTTCCTAGGTGCTCTGCACTGCAAATATGTTCCCGGTTTGCTTTTCTTGGATACTTAGGGTCTCCACTCTTAAATCCCACTCCCACACACCGTCACATATTCCTACTGCATTCTGGTATGTCTTTTTACTTATCAATCTTCTAACACACCCACCTCCTTTCCTTCCCTCAGCCCTGATGAGTCACAGCCACTACACGCTGTGACGAAACAAGTGTCGGCTTCAGTATTTTTCATTTACAACATGCTACTTGGATGTACTGATCTCTCATTTTGCTATTAAAACTCTTTATTACAAACCAGACGAATCTTTCTGAATCATTTTGGAAAAAACTGCTCAATCCAGGTCTCCACCAGGGAACCACTCTAGTATTTTGTGTGCACAGGAGTCTGCCTATGAACCTTGGTACAGGAGACGCATCTCCTTACCGCTGCAGGGGCTGGTTTTCCGTTGGGTTTGTTCCCCCGACCTGTGTGCACCGGACTTTACATTCACAGCAACAACCAAAACCGTAGGGAACACGCAGTGTGCCATTACTTCCTTACACCTATCCAAACCCATTCTCCTTGCTGCATTACACAATTCACCTTGGGAGCAAGTGCACTTTAGCACTGATCAGCAGTGAGAAAGTGCGCAGAGACACAAAACCAGCAAAAACAAAGTAAAAAAAACCTGGAGGTCATAAAGCAAAAAGACAGAGGAAACACGCCAAAAGATGCCAGGTCTAACATGCTATATTTGCAAAAAATACACACGTAACTGAACAAAATATGATTCGTTTCCTCCACCCTGTAGAAAATACAATGAGTGCGCCAATTTGCAAAGTTTATTTCTTCAAAGCTTGGCAAATTTCTTGGAAACATTTGCATTCTTTGTAAACTTTATGAGGATTACAAAGTTTTACTATTATAAATAAATGGAAAACTTTTACTAAACGTCACTCCATTGAAAAATTACTTTCAGAACAAAAATGGTCTCCCGAAAAGTTCTTTTTCACACAGGACATTTTTTCAGCACAGAAAATGAGTGTGGTAAGGGAACTATGGCGAAGTTGGCAACATCAGCAAATTTCTTAACTAGCACATAGTGCAAAGTTTACCAGTTTAGAGAGTGAAATATTAAATGTTGCCCACCCCTACTGAATACCTTTTAGTCTTTGTCTCGAGAATGATGTCAGAGAATACCATAAATTCTTAACAACCCACATCCTATAACCTGATTACACTGTAACATTTTGATTCTCTTTTTATCCAGTGTCTTCCTCCACTCCATGCACCACGAGCAAACTCCAGCAGAGCTAACACCATACTAAAGCATTGGAGCAGTAGATAGATTTAACAAAATCGGCCATTTGTTGAGGGCACAATTATCTGAATGGAATCCCTCTGCGATGTTTACGGAAAACGAACGTTTATTATCGCCCAACTCAATCGGCCTGATGTGATCTACGTCAGGAGAATGAAAGCCCTGTTGGCCGCATCCACAGAGGCTGTAAAGGAGTCAGAGGCCTCCTCCACCACCAGATTTGGCTTATGAAGACATGTTAGTTAACTGAAGTCATTTTGAAGATACACATTTAATAAAAAGTGCACATGTGGCTGGCCTGTCCATCATTTCCGAGTATCTCTAACCAAATCACATTCTTGCCATGTCAGGCTGGCTCGGGGTCAGCAGAAGCGCCAAGCGTGTGTGGGCCGAGAGCTTTCCATACCACAATTCTTTCGATTACTGATACCGAGAGGTATGAGAGAGCACAGGAAGTCTGCATATCGCAGCCAATAATACATACTGCTACCAAAAACAAAATCCCTTAACGCAAAATAAAATACTTTCAAATGTAAATAAACATAACAAAATGATAACAGAACATTCTTAAACCACTGCCCATCTCTCCATTCCTCATATTCCTCTATTTTAAATGCTGAAAATATTTTTTGCACCGAATCTTGTCTCCGTCTTGAGAGAATGGAAAGCTTTCCAACCCCTCCCAGTTAAAGCGACCTTCTTCAGCTGTTGGTGCGTAAACAATTTATCGGAATTGCAAGATGTCTCTGTAAACTCCAGAAGACGTTGTTTTTTGAATTCTGCTTGGTCATAATATTTATAGCCACGTCCTGATATGAAAGGTGGCCGGTGAGAGCACCGTGCAGATGTGTGCGCACGCGAATCGAACCATGGTTTTCCAAAGAATGCGTGTTACGCAACCTGTTTGTAAAGTGGCTTCAGTTAAATGTCACATATAAAACTGCGCAGACGCGCTCTGCCCAAGGTGTTTAAATTAGCAGTAACGACTCTTTTGAAATCAGATGCCAAATTTGCTTTTAAACTTCCCTAACCAGTGTACGTAAAATAACTCTGGATTTAGGTTTATATTAAGTGGCATAACTGTGCCACAAAGTGTGTATTAAGAAGACGCAGAATAAAAGGGCATCCATTGCTTCTGGTAGCGAGGGCTCATTGTATCCTACCTATGCAGCACCATCTGAAAATATTGATTCTCTTTGAGGATGGGCAGACCTGAATTAGAGAAATAGTTCCACCGTGGACGTAATTGGCAAAGCTTTTGAATGGAAGAACATGGTTGACGAGAACATGCGAAACACCTCAGCTTTCTGGTGGCGTCATGAGTTTTAAGAGGTGGACTGATAATTGGTGCAGAGCGCACCCTGATTTTTGTAACGATTTTCCATTTTCCATTCTCAAGTTAGCATTCCCTTTACAATCTGTTCTATATTATGTTACGGGCTGTGTTCCATCATTGTTTGACGTGAAACTGTGGCTCGTCCAGTTCCTATTGTCTGTTACTACCAACAACATTTTCCATCGCTCTTGTTTTTTTCTCCTTTATTTAAGGTGTTCTTGACATCACACAAGTAAATGCTCGCTTATTCTCATATGGATCCATGAGTGTTTTACCAAGCTATATTAATATGACTTCATTAGGATAATATATACTACACGATTTATACATGTAGTATATTTTTCTAAAATATATACATATTTTACGTTGTACACAACTGACGATATGAACAATGTAGTCAAGTCAAGTCAAGTCATACAATTTATATAGCGCACTACATACCCAGAGGGTTTCAAGGCGCTTAGGAAGGGGAGGAGGATTATTTGTCAAATATCCACGTTTTAAGCTGCTTTCTGAACGCTAGGGGGCAGATTTATGAAGGACTTGCGCCGTCGGTGCGTCACTTTTCCCCATGTTAAAAATGACGCACCGGCGGCGCAAGGCCTTCATAAATCTGCCCCTAGGTGATTCTGGGTGAGGCGAAGGTAAGCGGGGAGTGAGTTCCATGTTTTGGCAGCCAGGTAAGAGAAGGATCTGCCTCCCATGGT
This sequence comes from Lissotriton vulgaris, assembly GCF_964263255.1. Lineage (NCBI taxonomy): Eukaryota > Metazoa > Chordata > Amphibia > Caudata > Salamandridae > Lissotriton > Lissotriton vulgaris. The sequence continues at coordinate 499,440,999 of NC_141695.1, forward strand.
GGTCTTGTTGATGTGAGGTACAGTGGCGAAGGCTTGGCTGGAGGAGCGAAGTTGGCGGGGGGGGGGAGTAGAAGGACAGTCGAGAGTTGAGGCAATCTGGTCCGATGTCGTAGAGTGATTTGTGTGCGTGGGTGAGCAGTCGGAAAGTAATCCTCTTATTGACGGGTAGCCAGTGGAGATCTTTAAGGTGACCAGAGATGTGTTCGTTGCGTGGGATGTCTAATATGAGCCTGGCTGAGGCGTTTTGGATTCGTTGTAGTTTCTTCTGGAGTTTGGCGGTGGTACCTGCGTAGAGGGTGTTTCCGTAGTCCAGTCGGCTCGTGACCAGAGCATGGGTGACTGTTTTCCTTGTTTCGGTGGGGATCCAGCGAAATGTTTTTCTGAGCATGCGAAGAATGTTGAAGCAGGAGGAGGATACGGCGCTGACTTGTCTGTTCATTGATAGTGAGGAGTCCAGGATGACGCCAAGGTTCCGTGCGTGGTCTGTCGGGATGGGTGCATTTCCGAGGGCTTCCGGCCACCAGGAGTTGTCCCATGCAGAGGGGGATTTACCTAAGATGAGGACTTCTGTTTTGTCTGAGTTCAGTTTCAGTCGGCTTTGTTTCATCCTTCCGGCGACTTCTTTCATTCCTTCGTGAAGGTTAGTTTTGGCGGTGCTGGGGTCCTTGGTGAGAGATAGGATCAGTTGAGTGTCGTCCGCGTAAGAGATGATGTTGAGGTTGTGTTGGCGGGCGATGGCCGCGAGGGGGCTCATGTATACGTTGAAGAGGGTGGGACTGAGTGAGGATCCTTGTGGTACGCCGCAGATGATTTCAGAGGCCTCGGAATTGAATGGTGGGAGGCAGACTCTCTGGGTTCTTCCGGTGAGGAACGAGGTGATCCATTCCAGTGCCTTTCCTTGGATTCCGATGTTTCTGAGGCGATGTAAAAGGGTGCTGTGGCAGACTGTGTCGAAGGCTGCAGAAAGGTCGAGGAGGATGAGGGCGACTGTGTCTCCATTGTCTAGTAGAGTACGGATGTCGTCTGTTGCTGCGATGAGGGCGGTCTCAGTACTGTGTTTGGCTCGGAATCCAGATTGTGAGGGGTCGAGTGAATTGTTGGCTTCGAGGAAGGCGGCGAGCTGGTTGTTGACAGCTTTCTCGATGACTTTGGCCGGAAATGGAAGAAGCGAGATGGGGCGGTAGTTTTTGAGTTCGGTGGGGTCTGCTGTTGGTTTTTTCAGAAGGGCGGTGAGTTCAGCGTGTTTCCAATCTTCTGGGAAGGTAGCGGAATTGAAGGAGCAATTGATGACGTCTCGGAGGTGCGGAGCTATGACGGAGTCTGCTTTGTTGAAGATGTGGTGAGGGCATGGGTCTGTGGGGGATCCAGAGTGGATGGAATTCATCAGGCGGATGGTGTCCTCCGTGGAGATAGGGTTCCAGTCGTTAAGGGTGTTAACGGGGGGAAGATGGTCAGCTGATGGTAGGGTGGGTTGGCTTCCGGGTTGGTTGTCAAAGCTGTTGTGGATGTCAGCAATCTTGTTGTGGAAGAAAGAGGCTAGGGAATCGCAGAGGGTTTGAGAGGGGGAGATGTCGTTGGAGTTGGCCGAGGGGTTGGAAAATTCCTTGACGATGTTGAAAAGTTCCTTGCTGTTGTGGGCGTTGTTGTCAAGTCGATCTTTGAATGCTGTTTTCTTGGCTTTTCGGATCAGTTGGTGGTGAGTGCGGATGGCGCTTTTGAAGGCGTCCTTGTTGCTGGTGGATGGGTCTTTTTTCCAGGCCTTTTCAAGGGAGCGGCACAGTTTCTTGGACTTCTTGAGGTCATCGTTGAACCATGAGGCCTTCTTGATACCAAGTTTGTGTAAAGTTTCTCTGTAAATGTTCTCAATCCATATGACCCAAAATCAATCTTTTTGTAACTTTTCCTTTTATTCATCACCTTCTTTCTCGGGACTCACACTCACAGAGATAACAACAGTCTTCTTGGGCACACGTTTTCACGGCTGTAAAATCGATGCATTGATCTATTTGTACCCTTAACTTGAACAAAAAGATCTGATTATTTGTGTACCTAGACCAATAATAAATATTTAACTCAACAAAGTAGTTGCTAAATATGTCATAAAAAACATCATAAGAAACACCATTGATGGACGGAATGCAGAACAAATCAAAACATTCACCCCCAGTCAAGAGATCTGGGTTAAATCCATCATTCTTTTACTCACCATGCCACCCCAGTTTAGACCTAGCCATATGTTCTACGTTCCGTCCATCAATTGTGTGTCTTTTACTTTCTCGCCCTAAGTGCGCCAGGCATGCCCAGATGTGGATCCATGGCTCGCTCTGCCACTGGAATCAAGCTATCCTGGCTGAAGAGGGGTGAAACCCCGAAAACGGTCCTAGGATGCTTGTTTCCGGGCCAGGGAGGACCTGGCTTGGCAGTTTGGGTTGGACTGTTCCCATGAGGCACATGGTCAAGACTGATATGCATACGGCCAGGTCTAAACTGAGCAAAAGAATGATGGATTTAACCCAGATCTCGTAACTGGGGGTGAATGTTTTGATTTATTCTGCATTCCGTCCATCAATTGTGTGTCTTTTGATAAAAAAAACATCATTACACTCTGAAAAGTAAATAAAGCTGAAAAATACCCAAATTACATTTGCGTCAATCACCAATTTAACTCAAAACAGGAAGTCCCTCTACGCCTAGAAATTCATTGGTGTTGAACATCAAACACCACTGCATCAATCAGCAATCACCCCAAATCAATGGACTCGACTACTCAGGAGTCATAATGACATTTTTTCAAGTGTTGGTATTGAGTGCCATATGAGGTCCTCGTCATGGAAGGCAACTAACTAGCGTATTAACAATTTTTCTTAATTATGGTAGGTGCATTTTGCCTTCCCATGAAAGAAAAATGAAGCAAACCTTTCGGAATCATATTACAGTCATAAATCTTTTCATCTATTTGAGGACCCTTACAGGGCCACATCCCTTAGGGCCATACATATTAAAAATTGAGGAGAGGCCAGCCCCCCTCTTCCCCGAGCCTTTAAATGGCTCTGGGGACCTTATCCCCCATGGCAGTTTTTTTTTAAAAAAGTGGAAGAGGGCAATAGCCTATTTTGCCCCCCTGTGACTTCATTCCTTGTTGCCTCAATTTTAAATAGGTGAGTGCCCTTGAGCCTTAGCTCGTCACCAATCAAACAGCTTGTTGGGGGCTGTGGGGAGATCTCCAGGCCCCCACTGCTCCAGCCGGCTCCCCGCATGCTGTGAGACCAGCATGGCTGTCACCTGCAGGGAGCAACTATGTATGCTGCTCCATCGGAACGGGAGCAATCTATTGATCTGTTTGGCAGTGATACAAATCTCAAGTCTGCTCCCAGCAGGTGGGAACATTTTTAAAGATTGTCAGAGTCCCACAAATCCAATTTTAGAAAATAGAGCATTCTGATTGGCCAAGGGAGCTTATATTTCCCTTAGGCCATTTCGCTTCCAAGTGAGCGAGTGCTCTGATTGGCTGCCAGCAACATGAGAAAAATGTTGCTAGCAGCAATTACAGGACTAGTGGACTTTGTCCCCTGTTCAGAAGCAAATACAAAAATAATATAAGGGATCGGGTTAGGGATACCCTGACCCCACATGGCACTTAGTGGGACAAAATAAAAAAATAAAATAACAAAATCGGAAATTTTTTCCTGATCTTGCAGGATTCCCACAGGATCAGGAAAAAAAAGAAAATGACTGTCCCGGCCTGAGCCATTTTAGGCCTAGTCACCCATCCCCGGGCCACATTACTTAAGGTGAGGGGGGCATGTGGCCCCCGTCCCTGAGGCCAAAAATAGGAGAAGGGGCCACGTGGACTTATTCCCGAGCCTTGAAATGCCGCTGGACCCAATCCTGCGAGGCCAATATATTTTATTGAAGAGAGGGCGGCTGCACGGCCCACCTACAGAGAAAATAAGGGCCCTAGGGACCCCTCCCCTGGGGGCTAAAATCCCCCCAAAAAAAGGGTCATGGTTGCCCCCTCCCTGAGACTTGTGTGACCCTGGGGGATTCCATCACCTGATGCCTGGCTCACATGATGCGTCCTGGGGAAACCCACACTGGGGAACAGCAGTTGACCTTGTGTTTGCTACTGCCTGGCAGGAGCATTTTTGAAACGCCCACCAAGCAGGAGCAAACACAAAACCTACTTCCAGCAGGCGCGAACTTTGAAAATGCTCCCACCTGTTGGATGCAGACTGTTGATCTGTTTCCCTGCCAGCACTGATGCGGGAATGGAAATAGTTCAAGAGATTGCTCCTGACCGAAGAACCAGCATATATATCAGCTCTTGCAGCATGTGGGGTACCGGTTGACGCCGCTGGGACCCAGGGGGTCCCCCACAGCTGTGTACATGGTGGGTGCCCTGGGTGGACAACAAGACTTCCTCTCATATTAAAGGAAGGTCCTGAGGGATGGCATCCGCAGGTCTAAAAAAGGGTCAGGGTTTGTGCTGCCCTCTTCCCCTTTAAAAAATTGACAGCCCGGGGGAGGGTGTTCTCAGGGACTTTTTAATGCTCTGGAAGGAGGGCACTTGTCCCCTTTCATGTTTTGGAAGTTTTTGCCCCAGGGGTGAGATCTCTGGGGTATGGGGTCACCACAACCTGACACCGGTTCAGAGAGGGAGCCACACAGCCCAATCCTGCTTTATATAAATTTATAAAAAGAACGTGCTTCTAGTGGGACACTAGAAACATCCCTGCGGGCACACCTTACACTCCTCACTGTGAAATGAGGATTCTTATCAAGATATTCGTTAAATGTATTTCAAACTTTTATTCAGTTATTTTCAGTTCATTAGACTTTTGTATTTTTATCAAATAAAGTTCTGTTGTGATTCATTTGCAATCCATTTAATTCATTTCACAATATGTAACATTATTATTAATCCATCCAATGCATTTCGGGCATTACAACCTGCCCTTCATCAGGGATAAATACTACAAAAAAAAGGAAAGATAAAAGAAAATCAAAAACAAACATAGTACGATCTGCTCAATCCTAGGGTCATTTAGTCAAATGAAGCACGTTCTTTTTCTTGTTCAACTAAGCGCCTCAGGACGTCAGACGCCTCCTAAGGAGCACCCAAAAAACAACAAAATATTTACATGAGTTTTGTAAAAACTAAAGCAGTGCACGTGCCTCAAACAATTACATTTATATAAATTTAGGACATGGGTGATGGGGCCCTGGGGCCATAATAGGTTCAGAGAGGGGAACCACCCACCCCCTCCCTTTTTAGCCTGAGCCTAGGCAGCACATAAACTGTCTCTTCAAGACATCCTGTATTCACTCTATTAACTTACAGCCCGCCCATTGCCTTTTTATTTGTGCTTGATAATTGTTAATCCTTCCTCTTGTCATGCCTTTTTGTGTTTGGTTTCCTCCCACAGAGTACCACCCAATTACTGTTAACAATACGCTTCTATGATTATGTGTTCATTTGGTGGACTATTTTTTTCTTTGATTCCTGTTCGAGTCACTGTTTGCCTGTCTTTGGTGGTTCAGCCTCGGCTCCCATCAGTTAATCTCCCGTCCTGTTCAAATACCGAGATGAAATGTCAGAGGCTGTTTTCAAAATCGTTTCTTTAATTTTCTCTGACTTCAAAGTGCAAGGATTTCCCCTAAACCTTTCCTGCTTCGTTGCTTGTTGCTTTAGAGAGCCTCGAACATTTGACCTTCAGCAGCCCAATCTTGCAGAACAGTTAATGGCAAGGCTTGGGCAACTCCTGTCACATTTTCTCTGGTGCATCTTTATATAATGTGAACTCGAGCGACCTGAATGTGTTGGAGCACTTTACATGAGCGCTAGTTACACACAATCTCAGATTAATTTTGGGGGCCTTTTTATAGAGCGCAAACTCAATTGACCTAAAGGTATTGAAGCACTTTACAAAAGCGCCAGTAACATTACACGAGGGCAGGTTCATTTTTTGGTATTTAGATGAGCGAATATTAAGTGATGCAGACGCCCCTCCCAGTTTATTCATTATTTACCATCTATCTGACATTCATCCCTCCCACCTCCTCCCATATTGCTGCATGCCCACCCTGCTGCCTCTTTCTGTCATCCTCCTCCTTTCATACTTCTTATTTCAAGGCACATTCAAGGCAGCTCCTATGGACTGTGAGGAATTTTTGATTATATAATGAGAACTCAAGCAACGCAAAGGGGTCGGAGCGCTTTACATGAGCGCTAGTTACATTAAACAAGGTCAGATTAATTTTGGGGGGCATTTTTATAGAGCACAAACTAGACTGACCTGAAGGCACTAGACTCTAGTGCTTTACAAATGTGCAAGATACATTTCACAAGGTCAGGTTATTTTTATCTGTTTTCAGGAGAGATAAAAATTAAGTGATGCCGATGCCGTCCATTTTTATTCATTATTTCCCCTCTACCTGACAAATGGGAGCATTTGTTGTTGTTGCTATGTCCAGTGCTCCTACACCCAGGGGGCTGGGACAGAGGGTGGGGCTGGGGGCTTGCTGGTATACAGGTGGTGTGAGCAGTTTTTTTAATAGAAAACTCTGGAGAAGGGTGCCAAGTGAATAGGAGCCTGGGGGAGGAGGGATGTGACGTCTGTGCCATTGGAAAGTACTTCACTGTAATTTTTATAGGCTGTTCGATCCTCTGGTGATGAAGTTGTGCGCAATGTTATAGTGTTGTTGACTTCCATTGAGGCACTTGTCTTTCTGTTTGCGTGTTAAATAAACTTGGAATGTGTCCATTAATGTTTCCTGAGGTAATCATGTATTCCTGACTCATACTGCATGATTATGTATGTCGTAATTGTATAACTCTTCAATCCCTGGCAGCACAGAACCCAGGATAATGTGCTACATGGCTTAACACTTATAGGGTCCCAAAGGCGAGACTTATTGGCTTTGCCAGTCATTGTTTCGTAAGTTTCCAGCCCCGGGATGAGCTCTCCAGGGCCAGTATCAGCTCTGGGAGGAGAGCCCAGAGACGTCCTTCCCTTTAAAAAACAAAAGGCCCTAGGGGAGGGGGTCCCCAGGGCCTAATAAGGTTTGATGAGAGGCGCCTTGGGACCCTGCTTTTCAAAAACTTCATTGACTTTGTTCTCTCTTATAAATTTTAATGTGCGGGAACTGTAAACTTTTAAATTGAATTGGGAAAGTGTGTGCCAACTTTCTTTTTATGTTTCTTCACAAGTCCAACGCATGTGTTGAAAGCGTCCGCTCGAGACAGCTTTTCCACCATTGTTGATGCACGCTGTCTTCTTTGTTAGAGGCCTATTACTTTGGCTATCTGTGTGTAATTAAACATGCTCACAAGGCCGTCTGCCCTCGACCCCGCCTAACCGGGCACAGGGTACCTGCCAATTTTAGGTCAAATGTAATCACTTTCTCAGCTGGACAGCTAAGAGAACTCCAGACCCTCGGTCTGGGGGGCTGTTAAGGGTCTCTCGACCTGCTGAAGGAATCTATTACATGCACAAGTTGCACTTTCTCTTTTAAGCCGGCTGAGAATGTGGAGAGCGTTCTTCAGTAGCTCCACTACTGATACCTTACGTCGTGCCAGGCCCTCTCCCCATTTGTTAGATGAGAAAGTAAGTTCCTCTCCTTCAGTCTTAACGCTCACTACCTACCACTATCTCAGCCACATATTTCTTTATTTTATAGAGGATCATGCCCCAGATGCCTTATTCATTACTGAAACTTTGCTCCATGAGGCTTCAATGCCTGATGTTATCAGAGCCCTGCCTCAAAACTACTCCATTGTACAAAGGGATAGATCCGGCAGACAAGAAGGTGGGATAGCGATTGTATTTAAATATAAATACTGATGCAAAATACAAGATCTGCCTATCCCTGGCTTGTGAAGTCGTGTTTTTTGCTCTAGAACTTGCACATAAATGTACCCACCTAATTCTTAAATCAGCCAATTTTGTATTATTGGGCAATCTAAAAGTCCATCTGGAGAACCCCTGCTGCAGCATTGGTCATAACTTATTTGAGGATTTAGGTGCATTGAACCATAATCTTATGAACTCCACTCCTACCCACCAAGCAGGGCACTTGTTAGATCCAGTTTTCCTATAATATTAAAAGCCTCATTTCCTTGCCTTCGGTACCTCTTCTGTGGTCGGCTTACCTGGCTGTTCCTTTTGGTGTATCAATATATTCCGATCCTTTAATGTAGTGGAACAGACCCCAGATTAAAGCAAGGGTTTGGTCAAGACTGAACATTGGGGCTCTCAATTGCCATTTGAGGAAACGACTCCTAACTTAGTGGAAGAGGTCAAGTTAGATCAGACTCAAATTGATACTGGCTACAAAACTCTTTAGAGCATATTTTGCCCTTAAAAGCCGTCAAACCACCTCTGTCATAAGCTCTGGAACACAGTTCCGGAAAACATGGCATCCTATACTTCTTTAACCATCTTCCACAGACAACTTAAAACTTGGCTGTTCTGAACTAGTTGGGCCTGAGAAACCTCACCTGTTGCTTTAAAAGAACCACTAAACCACAAGTGGGTAGCTGTCGTGCTATTTAAACTTTTTATTATAAGATAACATAACATTGGCTACCACTCCACTGAATGTGAGGTTTTGCTTCTCAGTTAGAAGTGAGGAATATTAAAAACCTCTTTTCCTTTCTTTTGGTACCTCTTCTGTGGTCACATCATCTGGCTGTTTCTTTGCTAGGTTTCAGATGTTGTGGCCTCGACTGGCTCTGCCACAGCAAACATAGACCCAGCGACCCCTCTGAAACAAGCACTCACTGATATTTGCCCTTAATATTTAGGACGGGGCCATCAACGCTGACATTTACTGCTCAAGTCCACAATGGAATGCATAGCAAAGCCAATCAGGACAAGCATTGGAAATGCAATAGGTCTCGCACCATTAGAGTTAGTGCTTTTAGAATTGTTTATGGTTTTTTTTTGTAAATGTTTAGCATTTTTGTTTCCTGTAGCCAATGCTAAAGTATTACAAATAAAAAAAGCCATAAACATTTCTAAAAGCTCTAACTGAAATGGTCTGAGAACTATTGCACTGTGTGAGGGTGAGGGTGAGTGAGGGTGAGGGTGAGTGAGGGTGAGTGAGGGTGAGGGTGAGTGAGGGTGAGTGAGGGTGAGGGGTTGAGGGTGAGTGAGGGTGAGTGAGGGTGAGGGGTTGAGGTTGAGGGTGAGGTGTTGAGGGTGAGTGAAGGTGGGTGAGGGTGAGGGTGAGTGAGGTGTTGAGGGTGAGTGAGGGTGAGGGTGAGTGAGGGTGAGGGGTTTTGGGTGAGTGAGGGTGAGGGGGAGTAGTTGAGGCTGAGTGAGGGTGAGTGAGAGTGAGGGTGAGTGAGGGGTTGAGGGTGAGGGGTTGAGGGTGAGTGAGTGAGGTTGAGGGTGAGTGAGGGTGAGGGTGAGTGAGGGTGAGGGGTTGAGGGTGAGTGAGGGGTTGAGGGTGAGGGTTTGAGGGAAAGTGAGGGTTTGAGGGTGAGGGGTTGAGGGTGAGGGAGGGTGAGTGAGGGTGAGGGGTTGAGGGGGAGGGGTCGAGGGGTCGAGGGGGAGGGGTTGAGGGTGAGAGAGGGTGAGTGAGTGAGGGTGAGGGGTTGAGGGTGAGTGAGGGTGAGGGGTTGAGGGTGGGTGAGTGAGGGTGAGGGTTTGAGGGTGAGGGGTTGAGGGTGAGTGAGTGAGGGTGAGGGGTTGAGGGTGAGTGAGTGTGAGGGGTTGAGGGTGAGTGAGGTTGAGGGTGGTTGAGTGAGGATGAGTGAGAGTGAGGGTGAGTGAGGGGTTGAGGGTGAGGGGTTGAGGGTGAGTGAGTGAGGGTGAGGGGTTGAGGGTGAGTGAGGGTGAGGGTGAGTGAGGGTGAGTGAGGGTGAGGGGTTGAGGGTGAGTGAGGATGAGTGAGAGTGAGGAAGATCACCTGCCAATGTGAGCCCAGCATTCACTCGAAAACTGAACTCCAGTTGTCTTACAGGAAGTATGCAGCGGGCGTAGATAAATGGGTGAATAGTTGCGACAGTCAGAGAAAGTGTATCAGGCCCTGCGAAGATTATATTTCTATAAAGCGTACTGGAGCTTTACAAGGCCCCTTACTATGTCAAACTCAACCCTACTTGTTGGGCCCTCCGAAGGAGGTGAGGCTGGGTTGGAACAGAGGGAATCGAATCAGTAATTCGAAATAGTGCACCCAGACATGTCACATTGGCGCTAGGCAGGAGTAAGTACGCCATCTCTGCAAAGAATGCTCATCAAACCAGAAGGCAAAATGAATATAGTTTCTACCCTGGGAGTCATCCATGAATTCTATTTTAAAGTGCCCCAGAAGTAAGGCAATGCAAGAACTCAGTTAAAGACGGTGCGAGATAACTGTATTCGAAACTTTTTTTTTCCAAACAAAAGGGGGCAAGAATTGTTCAGTTACAAAAGAGCTGAACGAACTGCACTGTGCGAGTTCTTTGCTACCCATATCTTTGCGAGTTATAAGTCTACTTGGTAAAGTGCACTTCAAATTAATATTTTAAAATCGAACTTACGTTTAGGGTGCGTTTACAAGCGTGTGACAGATTCTAGCAGTTGCAGCCAATGAATATTGATACAAAAACAAATTCTTCACTTTTCTAGGGTAAAAACAAAAATTTTTTTCTGTGGGGCTCGTAAAATAGAGCATGGAAAAATAAGGCTGCGCCTGAATTTAAATGAATAAAAGCCCTCACAGCGCTAAAAACAGACATCCGTAAGGAAGAGTCGCCCACAGCGTGAAACATAAAAGGGTATGCAGGGCTCTGGAAGTGTATGCTACCTCTCACATACGTACATTTTATTTAGTTCGTCCACGGACGTTATTGTATTGGGTATGTAAATAGGGGGTTGCCTTACACGTCATTGTAGAGGCTGCCATGTTTTATAAAACACATCCTTGCCCTCTCCGTCCCCTTAAAGAGGGCCGATGGCCAGCCCAGACCAGCAGCAAGTGCTCTTGGACTCCAGTCCGGTGAGGAGGAGAAGCAGCTCAAACACTAGGCTTCGAATAAAAAAAAATGCGACACGGCGGGCAGGGGAGGGGGCGGAGCGGGTAAAATAAACAAACGAGACGGAGGGAAGAGAGGGGAGGGGGGAGGAGAAATGCAACACGGCGGGAAGGGGAGGGGGCGGAGCGGGTTAAATTAAACAAACGAGACGGAGGGAAGAGAGGGGAGGGGGGAGGAGAAATGCGACACGGCGGGAAGGGGAGGGGGCGGAGCGGGTTAAATTAAACAAACAAGACGGACGGAGGAGAGGGGAGGGGGGAGGAGAAATGCGACACGGCGGGAAGTGGAGGGGGCGGAGCGGGTAAAACGAGACGGACGTGCACACGCTTTTAAGCTCAATGCGCATGCGCATTGGGCTTAAAAGTCACGGGCACTGCAAGGAATCGCCACGATTCCTTGCAGTGGATAAAGAGTGGATAAGCCCCTATAGTCTCGCTTGCTCGATGCACATGCGCATCGACAGGCGAGACCTAAAAAACAAAAAAATGGCCATGAGGCATGGAGAGAAACCTCCCTGCTAATCAGGGCCATTGAGATGTTGTGTTTCTCAAATAGACTTCTTTTTTGGGGGGGTTGTTTGAGAAAATCTAAAATAATTATGCTAAGTGGTCGGAAAAGTGCACAATTGGCATTCTCACTGACAAATGAACTATAGTTGTAGAGGTATCTTCCAGACAGGAGGGAATCCCTACAAACAGAGGGTGGTCTTCCAACAGGGGGGTGGAAGCTTGGATCTCATTTGACGTAGTGGGTGGCATGCTAACTGGCTAGTTGGTTTGAGTCCATTTGTTGATTATAATTTCTATAACTATATCATAACATAACATAACATAATATTACATAACATAACATGATGTTCAAACCCCTGATGAAACAGTAAGAGGAAGGGGTTTTAAGGCATCGTTGGAGTTGGTGGCTAATACCTCCTCAATGGCTGTCTACAGGAATGGAAATGTTGTCCAATTTAATTTTAAGGTTGCTATAGGGTTAGGTGTTCAAAAAGAAGTTTCTATAAAACAGGAGAATGATGTATAAAAGTAAGTATCAATGCGAAATATCAGAATGTGTTTAAAATGTTTCTGCTTTACTTTATTATAAAGCATAAAAATGTGGCAGTTTTTCCTCTTACTGTGAGTCATGGGAGGAAAGTTTGATAAATGATTAGTTTATTGCATGAAAGTTACCCAATAAATACAAACAGAGAGTATGTGTTAAACATTCAGTATAGTACACAGTACTTTAAACTACTATTAGTGAAAGTCACATACAACGGAGATTTTTAAGGAATATGAAATTTGTCATTTTCAAAGAATGCTTATCTTATCCTGTCATAGGTCTGATGGAACAATAAATATACTCAATACAAGAAGGTATTGCCTCCCAGTGGACTTGCGGCTACTGACTGACCTCTTGGCCTTTCGCAAAGCTCTGAAAACGTTTCTTTTTTAAATAGATCTTTTATCTGTGTTGTGTTTCTGCTATCTGTTGCACATTGCCTGCCATGCGCCAGGACGCCCCTTAGCTGGGGCAGCTGTGCGCAATACAAAAGTGCATAACATAACATAACATAACATAACGTATGCAGTCCCTAAAGTCGAAGGAGAGAGAGGACAGAGGAACTAGGTGGCCGTATAGTCCCGAGAGTTACAGGAAGGATGAGAAATTCCTCCTGTTAGAAGTAGGGCCCTCACACACCCGGCAGGGTATTATGTTTCATCATAGGGCGTGCCCCTCATCAGGTCGGCGTGTTGATGATGTTGATGTGTGTGCTGATAATGTTGGACAGTGGAATTAAGTATACATTGCAGAGACTAGGGCTGAGCGATGAGCCCTGAGTCACTCCACAGATGAATTTGCAGGCTTCCAAGGAGTAACGTGCCAGGCTGATAGCTTGTATTCTATCTATTAAGAAGGAGTAGATTCAGCAGATAGTGTGACCTTGAATGCCAGTCTTCTGCAGGCGACTGATAAGGATGGGGTGGGAGTCAAATGTTGCGGAGAGGTCCAGAAGAATGAGGGATGCTGTGTCTCCTCTGTCATCAGGATCATGCAGATTTGATATGTGGCAGTGATGAGTGCTGTTTCTATACTGTGGTTGGGCCTCAATCCAGACTGTGAGACATCAAGGAGCTAGATGTTACTTAGATCGTCTGATAGGCATCAGTTGATTAGTTTATTTAAGACATTTGCTGGGTATAGTCGGAAGAAGACGGGTCTGTAGTTGTAAAGTGCAGCTAGTTCAGCAGAAGGCTACCTGAACAGGGGCATGACAGTGGCATGTTTTCAATTGTTTGGGAAATTGGCTGAGTTGAAAGAGATGTTGAAGATGGGTGCTAGTTCTTCACGATTGTATGAGTCCTTTGGTGAAGGGGGTGGTGGAGGCAAAGGGCCGGGTGGGACCCTAAGTGGATGATCTTCAGGGCAGTAGCGATTTCATTAATGGTGATAGTGGACCACAAGGTCAGGGTTCAGTCATTGATTATGATGGGAAGCTAAGTTGGCATGGTGACGGGTCTGGTTGATAGTCAAAGTTGCTGTATATGGAAATTAATTTCTGAAGAATAATGCCAAGAGCTTGATGTATAGTTCTTGTAAGGGGATGATGTTCCCAGAGGCTCAGTGAAATCTTTGATGATGGTAAATATTTCCTTGAAATTTTTTAGTGCCTGGTTTGATATAATCTGCAAGAGTTGTGCACTTAGTGTTGCATGTCACGGTTCCAGCTTTCACGACAACATGTCCCTATAATGCGCAGGTTCTGCGCTGATATTCCTCAAGTAACTGGTGCTTTTTCTTTAAAAGGGTGAACCCCCTTCCAGGGGTTTATGAAGTGCTTCAATAAAGGAATTTATTGAATATGAATCATGTGGAATATAGTGTATACACAACTTATTGCCATAACATTCCTGGTGGCAGTGGTAAGTTTATAATGTATACTTGAGTTCACATTTTGTGTAAATATCCCTGGTGGAAGTTGAATAGAGAATTCTGTATGCTCTAGAAACTGGGAACCAGTTTTACATAGCCTACATAATCGCTATCACTAATGATACAGAGACTCGCATTCACAACTAAAGACCTTGGTATTTGGCATTATAATTACTATTGCATGTGTTACAGAGACTCGCATGTGCAAGCAAAGAATTTGACATTTGGCATGGTTGTTCACAATCAGAAAGATAGCAAACAGTGATCTAAAACCTGTGAACTTTTGACATTTGAGACATTTGACTAACCCATGACTAATACCAATTTTTAGGACTAATACTGGTTGTTACAGAACTAATGATTATTATTCTGCCCGTAATGATACCATGGTGTTAACACTTGTTGCATGAGAGTCATAACTCAAGAGAGTGTAGTATGATAAAAGTTGACTGCTCAACCACTCTTGGTATAGTTTGTCTCATTGCTCAATGAATGTCATATTGTTCCGTGAATCTCCGATGAATATGAACCATGAGAAGAACAGGGTGTAGTTTCTAAACTCTATCCTGTGTTTTTGGGTGAGATTCCAGTGCAACTCCAGGATAAAGTGTGTTATATGTACTCTCACATGCTCAAAGAAGCAACAAATAGCAGTAGGAATCAACGGTTGCACTACCCTGATATATACACAACAGTCAAAGCAAAACCTTATTTGCCAAAGTTGCCCACCTCTTAGGTCCACTGCTATAGAACCTTAATTAAACAAACAAAATAGAGAGCTGAGAGGCAACAATTTACAGTACAGTACATAAACCAAGCGGTTTTCAAAGGGTATTCATATATGTTCACAAAAAAGAGTAGCGGTCCTTCAGATTATTCTTCAAAGAATTTTTTATTGCAGTCTTCAAACACAATCTTGACAGAGATGACAGCCAACGCGTTTCGCCCAGATTGGGCTTCCTCAGGGCCAAATAGTATTTTAAATGTCAACGGGACTTCAGTGTGATGTCACACGGAGGGCGAGCCTGGTTTTCGGGTGGCGAATTAACGCTGTCTAAAAGAGAAGAGGTCCACGCGCTTTCTATTTAAAGATGGATGCCAGTATACATTGAACATGAACACGGTGCTGGCGCAAAATTTGCTTTCTGATTAATCTTCCTCGCGTTTTCCTTGCAAGACCGACCCCTACGTAGACTCGGAACCTGGTGCTGGATGGCTCCATCACGCTCTGCAACTTAACTTGTTACATCCAGTGACACCTATCATAGTGTCCACCCGGAAAATGATGTATTACTGATTCAGACCTGACCATTATACGCATTAGAGGAAGATTCATCAGAAAGCAAATGTTTGCGCCAGCACCGTGTTCATGTTCAATGTATACTGGCATCCATCTTTCAATAGAAAGCGTGTGGACCTCTTCTCTTTTAGACAGCGTTAATTAGACACCCGAAAACCAGGCTCGCCCTCCATGTGACATCACACTGAAGTCCCGTTGACATTTAAAATACTATTTTGCCCTGAGGAAGCCCAATCTGGGCGAAACGCGTTGGCTGTCATCTCTGTCAAGATTGTGTTTGAAGACTGCAATAAAAAATTCTTTGAAGAATAATCTGAAGGACCGCTACTCTTTTTTGTGAACATATATGAATACCCTTTGAAAACTGCTTGGTTTAAGTACTGTACTGTATATTGTTGCCTCTCAGCTCTCTATTTTGTACTCTCACATGCATATAGACAAAACCGTTTTATTTCCTTGATAGAACCCCTGTGTTGTAGCTCAAAAAGATTCTGGAGTGCAGATGCAGCTGAGCAGTGATCTGTGCTGAAGCAGCAGCGCAGTAACCAAGCGAAAATGATCCGACTGCAATATTTTTTTGCTCTTCTCAATCCCATTCCCCCTTCCCCATGGGTACCAGTGCCAGTGCAGTCTCTCATTTGATACGGCGGTTAGCGCTTGAGTGGCAAGGAAGTACATCGTCACCCCAATGGAACCACCTGTATTTCAGGTGAATGGCAAACCCTTGAACATTGACATTGCATGACTTCTTGTGGTAGTGTCTTAGTGTGAATTTGAAGATGCTTTCTTCTGTGGTGTCTTGACTTGTTCTCCATTGTGATCTAGTTTCTTGCAGGGCTGTTTTGTCAGCCTGAGTTTCTCTGTGTACCAGTTGGTCTGCGGTCGGGTCATTGCTGTTGGGTTGCATTTGAGGGGAGGATGGGTGTTGGTGCATGTGGTGATGCAGCTGTTCTGGCAAGTTGCTCATGTGCTTTGGCCGTTGCGCAGAAAGAGTAGAAGCCCACTAATCTCCTGTGATTCTTTTCTAGCTGCACCGGAGGGGGAGTTCTGGTGGTAGAGGCCTGTGATGGTGTGGGATAGGTATTCTCCTTTCTACAGCAACGTTTGCCACTAGAGTACAATGCAATAGTTAGAGGTTAAAGCAATTTGTGAATATTGGTGAAAATCCTACTGAAAGCCGTATTTACAGTTCGGTTGCAAGGGAACTCTGTGAAAACCTGGCAAATGTATCCTTTCTTCTCAACTCTAAATAAGGTCCTAAGTTATGACTTTGGGCTTGCTAACTTCATTCACAATTGCGTTTTCCCTGTTAATATCCATGAACCCACCACTAATCTAAAAGCTACTACTGGTCAACATCTTTTATGCTGCTGTATTTTCATCAGTTGTAGTTGGAATTTAGGGCAAGAAAAGAACTTTCTGATTCTTTGCATTAGGCTTTTTATTTAAAATTCAATTTTTTTGCAGAAATGACCAAAAATGTTCGGCGAAATCAGCACCGCCTGCAAAAAGGGGAGACATGTGATACTGGCCAAGCACAATAATACAGCTCTTAAAAAAAGTTCAGTGTCTGGATGTACCAAATAGGCAATTCCAATCTCGTCGAACATGGAAGTTTTTGCAGTTTGGTATGCCTATTCCTGCCTTTCTTTGTGTGCTCTTCACTCTTTGCATTGCTTCAACAGCTCATAATATCATATAATTGGCAAAACCCATGTTACCATTCTGAGAAAACACTAACATTCCGCACAGTTCTGTTGAGTTTCCACTGTCTTCGTATGGTCAGGCCTGGACTGGCCGTTGCGGGCACCGGGCAATCCCCCGGTGGGCCGCACGGTTGAGGGCCGGTTTGGGGCCCCTGGGGGCCGTTTTTGTTACAGGGCTGTTTTTGCAGCATAGCTGCAAAAACGGCCCTGTAACAAAATCGGCCGAAAACCGACCCTGGCAGAGAGCGCGGCCGGCCCCCCTACCCCCGGGGGGAGTGAAGGGGGTGTCGGCTGAGCACTTTGCCAGGGCCGGTTTTAGTTCCCAGTCCCGCCCTGCGTATGGTACATATTCTGTAGCTCTGCAATCACCTAAGATACACAGAGCAAATATCTGAAAAATGTGAGCCTTACTTTTTTGTAATTCTGTTTCGATCAATGAAAGGCTAATTCTTCACCTTTTGCCTCTGCAAGATAGAGCATAACCTTTTGTGCTCTTCCTTCTCCAACCAGGCACCAATTAGGTTGTCATGATTGGCATAGAGGACATCAGCCAGGGCTGAATGTTGCAGCCACAAATGAGTCCAGAAAATGTACCTAATTGTATCTGCAGTAGATAAAGTTATAGTGTACAGGCACTGACTGGAGCTAACGGGCTTCAGGCATAGGTTCTCTGCATGAGAGGGCCGGCTTTGTTGCTGGGGAGGAGCTGGCCTTATCTTCTGCATACAGCACTTCTAAATAAAGAATGCAAAACAAATGATTTAAAAGTGGGCTTCGGAACCATTTGTTTTTGCATTTGCATGGTTCCTGTCTCTTGCATGGTTGCCAGGGGCAGCGCTGACTTTCACTACTTTGGAGGAGGAAGGAGGGAAGTCTTCTGTTGCGCAGAGTACATACACTGTAAAGACTACACATACATTCAAAACAGCATATGTCTTTATAATGACCGGTTACTCACCGGTAATATTCATTACTCCGAGTCGTAGCCCTCCCCGTCCCAGTCCTTACTAATGAGCATAGCTCCTCCCACCAGAAACTCCCAAGCAACTAAAAACCCATCCCTTCCCTCCAGGCCACACCCACACCCTAAGGCATATAAGCATGTGACCCGCCCATCCGCATCCTGTACTACCAAGCACAAGAAGCCGAACAGGGAGGGAGGGATGGGAACCAGGACTGGGACGGGGAGGGCTACGACTCGGAGTAATGAATATTACCGGTGAGTAACCGGTCATTACCTCCTCGTCAGCTCTCCCCGTCCCAGTTCTTACTAATGAGTAGATACCAAAGCAAGAATCGGCTTCACATAGCAGAAAAACAGACTCAAGCCGCACAAGCAGAAAGTCACACAACCTGAGCAGAACGCAAGCCAGCGTTCCCAAACCCAGGAGACACAGTCCCACATACCACTCAATGACTACAGGACATAAAAGCACGAGGAGAACACCCAGCAGCATCCACACAGAACACGGCCAGGGAGCCCCATCCCGGAAGCAAGCCCAATGAGCAGCTACCCCAGAGGCGAGGAACCTCGAACCGACCCAGGCGTCAACACACCACAAGCCCAACAGCAGACCGCACAGCCAACACAGCCACTGACGGAGAGCAGCCACAGAAGGCCCCAGAGCACGACCAGCCAGCCTAAAGGCAACAAAGAGGGAACACCCCCCCCATAAAAAAAAGGCACAGCAGGAAGGAGGCACACCGCCAGAGCCCGCACAACCGCCAAACAGAGCAGCAGCACCCAAACCCCAGTAAGAGGCACAGGACAGAAAACAGGCAGAACCAGAAACTCCAACAAGGAGCAAAGGAACGAAAGAACAGTGCCAGGAGGAAACAACCCCACAACCATCCGGACGCCAAGGGGCACACCAGCCCAAATGCCCGAACCCCGAAAGGCCAACCAACCGCCCACAGAGCTCGCAGGGAGGATACAGGCCGACCCAAGTCGAAGCCAATCACCCAGAAACCCAAGACAAGCCCCGGAATCCAATGCAGACACACCCTGTGTAGCAGAGGCAGGAAATGAACCCACCGTCCAGCGGGAGCCTGCGACAGCAGAGGCACAAAACACTCCACAGAGCACTAGAGCCCAGGTCAGAGAACCAACCCCTCTCAGGACCCAAATGGATAGCCTCGCAAGAGGCCCAGAGCAAGACACGCCAGGGGAAACAAGAGCCAACGGGCCCAAGGACAAACCACACAGCAGCAGGAACAGCCGCCGAACATGGAGCCGCCGGGGAGTAGAGGAAGACCGAGCCCCCAACCACCACCGTAGTCTGCGGGGCACCGTCAGGAAAACCCCACCAACGAGGTGCCGAAACCACCCCACAAACAGCAGCACATGAGCGATGCAAAAAAGGAAGACATCAAGTAAAGAAACCCCAAACTGAATCAGGAGGCAGCAAACACCCCTTGAAAGGGCCCAAACCGGAAGGAAAGAAGAGGAAGAATCAACCTACCGAACAAGGCAGGGAACACCCGGAACCCCCAAGTAGGCAAAGAAGCCGCGGGAACCGGCATAAGAAGAATGCGACCCGGAGAACCAGAAGGATCGACGAGGGAGACACAAGCGTGCAGCTGCCACAACCAGCACCGGACAGCAGACCCCAGAAGGGCCCCGGAACAGAAACAGGAGCGAGTACACCCCCCGACCCTGCCGAAACACCTGCACCCACAACACCGCCCCCTCAGAAACGAGACCCGAGCCCTGAGCAAAGAGCCCGCCACAGCGCCTGAGAAATGGGGAAAAGGGGCAGCACAGAACACAGCCAGTAGCCCAGCCCAACAAGGAGGGACAAGAAGAAGAGGAAGCACTCCGTACACCCCGGGACAAGAGGAAGGAAGGGACACCCCGGCCCCATACCATACCACCAAAGGGCAGGGCGACCAAATTAGAATGAAACGCCGCCCAAAAGCAGGCGCACAATCCCACGGATCCCAAAATAGTAAAGAGCCCGCGAAGGGAAGCACCATTACGGGAGTCCCCCAAGCAGAACCGTCCACCAAGGCAAAACCCAGCGAGCAGACACAGAGGACCCAGCCACCGTCGCCACCGCACCAAGGGTTGCAAAGGAAAAAGTCTGCCCAGAATTCCAACTGCAGTCCCAACCCGGAAAAAGAGGCAGAGGGACCCACAACCAGCAAACCAGCACAGAAAAAACGGACAGTCACATGAAGCGACCAAACCCAAAAGCCAGGGCAAGACGCAGCCCGGACCGCAAAACCAGAGGTAGCAAAAGCCAGCATCAAGGACCCCCATCCCGCATGACCACAGTAGAAGAAGGAACCGCAACCATGGACACCACCAGGCACCGAGCTGCCACACCAGCCACCTGGATCCACTCGCCACACAGCCAGGATACCCCAGCGAACCATTGTAAAGGAAACCCCAATCGCTACACAGCCAGGACACCTCCAGAAACCGGGGAAAGGCAAGTCCGCCAAACATCCCCCACACCCCCTCCTGCACATCATACACAGAGATCGAGGAAAGGGGAGGCCCACAAGCCCCAACAACAGGTGAAAGGTGAAAAAGTCTACAGACTGTCCACCCACCCAGGGCCTATGAAACCAAAAAGCGACCCGAACACGGAGCAGAAAACCACTAAGGCACGCCCCCCCGGACCCAACCAATCCAAGACAGGATCCACGTGGCAGAAGCAACCAGACCATGCCCAAAGGAAGGAGCAGCGGAAGACCCAGCGACCACCACCTCCCCGTGACAGCAGAGGCCATACATGCCAAACCACACATCTCTAACAGGGGCACAGAACAGAGAAAGGAGCGCCCAGACCAAGCAAAGCAAGATCCACAAGGGCCAATCAGGGAATGCCACACCCCCCCAGGCCAGCAGGCCAGTCCAAACAAGACAGAAAGAGGGAGACCCGGACTCCCCCAAGCCCCATGGTCCCGCCAAAGCAGTAACTCAAATGTACCCGAAACAACAGGCATCCAAGGGGAATAAAAAAACGGCCGCCAAGCAGACCGACACACACGTACCTGAAAGGAGGCCAGACCGCCATGCCACTGGCGAGCAGAGAAGCCAGCCGTGCACAACACACCTCCCCTCCCACCCTAGGTGAACTCACCAGGGCAGGGAACCAACCCGGAAGAGGTGAGGCCCCAGCAGGAAGACAAGTCGCGCTACCACCACAGGACACCGCCTTAAACAAAAGCAATGCCCCCAAAAAAGGGGCATAGAGCGACCCACGGCAGGAGAAAGAGGCCAGGGGAGGAACCAAGCACACGCAGGCCCAGCACACAGAGTCCCGACCCCCAAAAGTACCAGCCCCACGCTTGTGTCACGAGGCGCAGCCCAATATATCCAGAACACCAGGGCGCCCCCAAACTGAAGGACAAACGGAACGCAATTAAATGCATATGGACACTTGTATAGCGCACTACTCACCCGCAAGGGTTAGAATAGGCACCGAGGCAAGAATAATCGGGTCCGTGAAAGTTTGAGCCCAAGACCCGCCGAGGCGGGCCCTAGAAAGAACAGGCAGCCCAAAACAGGACCGAAAGAGAGAGCAGCTCCCACATGCAAAGCAACCTGCCTCCAAACAGACACGGGAACACGAACTCCCGGACATTCCAAAGGAAGCATACAGGCACAGCATCGCAAACACGGCCCACTGTGTGAACCAAAGCAATGCCCCCTAAAAAGGGGCAGGGAGCGACCCGCGGCCAGAGATCACGAAGCCCCGGTAGACAGAGCCCCGTCCATTTAAATGCTCAAAGCGTTTCCCCGCAGGGATATTGCAGAGTCTGTTCCGCGGCCGCTTTATACAATGCACTGTGCGCATCCAGTACGATATTTGCATCGCGTACTGCCTCCCAGGTAACAAAAACAAAAAAGGGAAACACGGGCCCGAGACGAGCACCGAGACCCCGAACACACCTCCAAGGAGGAGCCAAACCGCCACGCCACTGGCGAGCAGAGAAGCTAGCCGCGCCCAACACACCCCCCCTCCCTCCCCGGGTGCACCCGCTAGGGCAGGGAACATACCCGGAAGAGGGGAGGCCGCAGCAGGGAGACCCCACCCCACACCAGGCAGTCAAGGCCCCCCAACCCCACGGTCCCGCTAAAGCAGGGACTCAAAAGTACATGAGAAAAACAGGTACAACAGGGGAACAAACGGCCGCCCAGCAGGCCGTTATACACTTACCCGAAAGGAGGCACCGGTCCAGTACCCCCACAACGAAGTTGCCAGGAAATGAATTCCGCAGAAAAAACAAACAGGATGTGGATGGGCGGGTCACATGCTTATATGCCTTAGGGTGTGGGTGTGGCCTGGAGGGAAGGGATGGGTTTTTAGTTGCTTGGGAGTTTCTGGTGGGAGGAGCTATGCTCATTAGTAAGGACTGGGACGGGGAGGGCTGACGAGGAGGTAATGTGATATTTGCCATGCTTTTCAGCATGTCACAATTGCATTGAGTTGCAATTGTTATGGCAATTGGTAGAAGTTAAAGATTCTAATCATGATCTTAGAAACAGTCTTGACCCCACCCTGCGATGATGGTATTGATGAGCCAAGAGAAAAGCTGTCTTTTGTCTGTATACAATGCCTAGGGCATTACTGTCAGAAATTGTGTTATTGGTTGAAGGGGTGGAATTCCCACTCAGGCAACAACCCAATCCTTGTCAGGGTGAACCACAAAGTCACTAAATTAACCTATGCTTAACCCTTTGGTAGCTGGACACAAAAGCAGTTAGGCTTAATTTAGAGGCGATTGGTAAGGTATTTATGCAACACACAAACAAAAAGTGACAGCACAACACAAAATATGTCCCAATGTAGAATGATAGCGTACATTGTAATAAATAAAATGATTCCAGAATGGCAACAATTTTAAAGGTTTATGGAAAAAATAGCATCAAGAAGCAGAAAGCGCCAACGGTCACTGTCTGGTAACACTGGACCGGGACAAAGTCACAAGTTCAGGGCGACCACAATGCAGTTCAGGACGGGCACAGCGCCATGTTTGGTCTGCTGAGAGATGTACCAAATATACTTGGAGCTTTGCATTGCTCTGAGTCAGTTCCAAAGTGGCTTTCAGCTTTACACAAAGCTTTTTAAAGCTTTGTGTCACTTTGACATTGGTTCGGATGAAGCTTGAAGCTGTGCGGCAAGGCTTTGCAAAGCTTTGTGCTGCTCAGCGTTGGTTCTGATAAAGCACGCAGCTGTGGTGTGAGGCTTTGCGGGGTTTGCGTCAGTTCTGATGAAACTTTCATCTGTGTGGCGAGGCTTTGCAGATCTTCACGTTGATTCACAACACATTTGATGGAACCTTCATTTACGCAAGTAGGAGTTCTCTCTGATACCAGCCGAGTATCGAAGACCTGAGGAGGCACATCTTGTGGATCAATGGCAGAAGGCATTCTGGTTCAGAAAAGAAAGTGCCCACTTTCTAAAAGTGCCATTTTCAGAATGGTGTCTGAAAATTCGACTTTACCATTGAAAATATTTTTAAATTATAATTGATTTGAGGATAAATAGCATATCTATACCTGCTCTGATTACAAAGCTAGCCCTTATTAAATGTAGTGACATGCTGTTAGATCTGGGGGTCTCTAGTTGGCAGAGGTAGGTACCACTGTCCAAATAGGGACCCTTGCTTCTAGTCAGGGTAAGAAGGATACACTCTTCAGATAACCCCTGCTCACCCCTTGGTAGCTTGGCACGAGCAGTCAGGCTTGCCAAAGGCAATATGTGTAAAGTATTTTTACCAACACTCACAGTAACGCAGTGAAAACACCACAAATTAACTCCACAACAGTTTAGAAAAATAGAAGTGTTTAATCTAAACTAAACAAGACAAAACAACAAAAAAATCCAACATACACAGTTCAAGAAGATGGTTTCAAAAGAGTTCTTAAGGTTGTGTTAAAATAATCCACAGTTGCGTCACGTTTTAGCCAACAGTCCCTTTAGATGCGACAAAAGTTCCAAGTGAAAGCTGCAGCATTGAAAAGCAAGCGATGCGTCACTCCTGACACCCTGGGAGGTGCTGCGACAACCCCGCTAGATGCAGCGGCCTTGTTTCGATGACTCCAGTCTGTATGGGGAGGGATGCGATACCTTGCGTGGATTCCGGTGCGCAGGTTTGGGTGGAAGCGGCTCGCAAAGGTACGATGCGAGGATCTTCGGGACGGCGACGACCTCAGGTGCGGCGGCGATGCGCAGCGCAGCGTCGATCTTCCCCTCTCGCGGCCCCTGGATGCGATGGCTCTGTGACGACTCTCGCAGCGGCGTGATGCGGTCAGCAAGCAGGCGGTGCGACGAGCTCGTCCAGTAACTACAGGCACTGCGAAGATACTCGCAGCCATGGTACTTTTCCCACACCGGAGAAATGCGTTCCGCAAGCGAAGGATGTATCGGTTCTTGCAGCGGCAGCAGGCACTGCGACAATCTCAATCTTCTTGGCAGCAGGAATTTCCTCGCACTGACGGGGATGCGTTTCGCAAACGAGAGATGCGTGAAACTTTGCAGAAATTCTTTAGTATCTTCTTTTCCAGCTTCCCAAGCACAGGTACAACCTCCAGAGGCCCCACAACTGGTCCAAGCACTCTAGGAAGGACAGAATTCTCTTGGTAGAGTCCAGGGAAGCTGGGGGTGAAGATCTTTCGTTCCTGGGACTTCTTAACAGGGAGCCAACTCAACTCAGGGCATTGGAGATCTCTTCAAGCAAGGGGACACATCACAAAGCAAAGTCCTTTCCCTCTCCTTGGTAGCAAAGCAACTGCAGGTCAGTCCAAAATCACACAGCAGGACAGTCCTTCCTCTTCAGTCTTCCAGCTTTTTTCTTGGCAGAGGTTCCGTCTTGATTCCAGGATGATCACATTTTCTGTAGTCTGGGGTCCTATACTTATACCCCTAAAAGTATTTGTTCCCTTTGTGCAGGAGAGGACTCTGAGCCCGGTCTGAACCAGTTCAGGGTGTTCCTTGAGCATTTTGTTTTCCTGGCCTCTCTTTTCCTTTCAGAAAGAGGAGCAGGGTCGTCAGCCACCCAGCAGGAGCTGGAGCCAGCATTGTGGAAGGCAGGCACAGCCCTATTCAGGCCCAGGTGCTACCCCCTCCCACCACTCTAGATGCAGATGGAGCTATTCAGTCCAGGGATGGCCCACTCAGCCTCTGGGAGCCACCCAGCCTCTGTCACTCACAAACCAGACAGTCAATTCACAAACAGGTCAAGGCACACAGAAAGGTCAGACAAGAGAACAGCAACTTTCTAAAAGTGCTGTTCTCAAATACAGGATTTAAGAAACACCTTTCCTAGAAGATGGGTTATTAAATTCTGAGTTCAGGGATACCAGACTTTTACGTCCAATCTTGCTCCTATGGGAAGATATGCAGGTAACCACTGGACACAGTATTCCCCATGATAGCCTATGGGCAAGATAGCCTTACAATTGTGAAAAACGAAAATTGCTGTAATTCACTACCAGAGCATGTCACCTGCACTAGTACATGCTCTACCTTTCACATACACTGCACCATGCGCAAGGGGGTATCTTGGGCCTTCCATGGGGGTGACCAATGTGCACAGAAAGGGAAGGGCTAGGCCTGGTTAGTGGGGACACTGGCCAGGTTGACATAGCAGTTCACAGACTGCACACAGGCACTGCGGTGGCAGGCTCGAGACACCATTTTAGGGCTACTCATGTGGGTTGAACAATCAGTGCTGCAGGCCCACTAGTAGCATTTGAATCACCAGCCCTGGCACACTCAGTGCACTTTACTAGGGACTTATTGGTGATATAAGTATGCCAATCATGGACCACCAATTACAATAACAATTTACTCAGGGAGCACTTGCACTTTGACACTGATCAGCAGTGGCAAAGTGCCCAAAGCATCTAAACGAGCAAAAACGAAATGCAGCACAGTATCAAAAATACAGGACGTTGAGTCAAAAAGACAGGGGAAACCACCTCAAAGAAGCCACGTCTAAAACCTGGTGTTAGTCAATGGGAGAGATAAGCCTTACAAGAGTGAAAAACAACTTTAGGAGTTTTTTACTACCATAGCATGTAAAACTTAAACCTACGCGTCTTACTTTTTAAATCTCATGCACCCTGCCCTTATGAGGTATTAGGGCCTACCTTAGGAGTGACATATAAGTATTAAAATGGAATGTTTCAGCCTGGCAAAAAAGAGACACTGTGCTAGGTTGAAATACCAGTTTAAAACTGTACTATAGGCAACAGTGGCAGGCCTGAAACAAGTTTTAAAAGACTACCTTCGTGGGAGGCACAATGAGTGTTGTAGGCCCACTGCTAGAATTTAATTTACAGGCCCAGAGTACATATAGTAAAGTAAACTACAGCCTTACAGTTAAATTCATTGTGCCAATATGGTGTTAGCCAATTTTACCATATTTTAGGAAGAGAGCACGCACATTTAAGCCCTGGTTAGCCTTGGTAAAGTGCACAGTCCTAAAGTGAATTCAGCAGAGCAGGCGGGGTGAAGGCAAAACGTTTTGGACTAACCCTGGAGAGATGGTGCAACATAAAAGTATTTTGCTTTTGTGCAGCTCACACCCCAAACCAATGAGCTTTCATGTGATGATGAAGGAAAAGGAGGCACTGTGAAAAGGTCATTGCTTGAGACCATACAATGTGACCAAGTGGAAGCTGGTATTGATGAAAGGAGTTTGAGGATTCAGCCACTACACGATCATCACTTTCTCTCTTTTGTTTCAGAAGAGGCAAACAGCTTTGAGTTTATTTTTTTGCACTATACTAAATACATCCAGGCTATGCTTTTCCTACTGCTTCCACCATGGCAGGAGCAAGCCTTTTTCATGCAGGAGATGTGCACTGACCCAGCCCACAGCAAGCGTAGCATGGAGTTCGGAGGTCAGCACAATCTACCACACCAGACACAGGTAAGGGGTGGGCAATATATAGGCCCCAGTGGGTGGGGTCACTGGGGTCCTTTGCTTGCAGCAGCCCCTAGCAAAATCGGAGTCCACAGGTTAGAAATTGAATTGGGTAAAGGGCCTCATACACACCTCTTAAAATTTTTTTTTAAAGCTGTGCTGACACCCGGGTCTTACACAACCCCAGGAGTATTTTGAAAGGTTGGAGCGAAGCACTGTGCACTTGGTTTTTTACTTATTTACCCCTTAAGGGGCAACTTTGTTATGCCTGTTTCTCAGGCCCTAGTGGGCCAATTTGAACATATTGGCTTACTTTGCTCCAGTTTGTCAGCCCAATTCCCCAGGAGCATTTTCTTGAAGCCTCCTGGCCTTTAAAGATGTTTCTGCAGGGAACTGGATTTTAAGCTTTCCTGCACCAAACAAGTTCTCTGCTTGGTTTCTAGTGCTCGCTTGCTACTTTTGGGGGCATCTTGCACAGCCGCTCTGCAGCCAGTTTGCAAAACACCCCCATTCCCCGCTGCCCTCTTCCAGGCTCAGAGTTCCTTGAAGGCCACTGATGGCTCAGTGGAGTCCAGGTCCAACCCAGAGAAGTCCTCTAGGAACCATCCAGAGTCCCCCATCACATCCATTTCCACAACTGTTCCTCAGGGGCATAAAAGGGCCCATAGCAGTAGAGAGACCCATCCTAGTCCATGAGGCAGATGTAGTCAAAGTCCAAAAGTCCATTCATGCTGAAAATCTGATGGCTTCTCCTTCCAGAAGTGTATCCTTTCATCATCATCATCACTCCCAGGACCAGTGTATTCTAAACTGTCTCTCTCTTGTGCAAGAATTTTAAGTGGGGGCAATAAATATCTCAAGCAATGCACTCCTGACCTGTCCTAGGATGCTGCATCATCCCTCCACCTCATTCCAAACCTCATGCACAGCATGTTTTTTAACAATCCAGAATGACAAATTCAAGTTGGCTGTGGACACTGTGCCAAAAACGTCAAAAGCGAGCCTTCCTGTGTTGGCTCTAGAGATATGGACATCTTCCTGTCTCAGCCCAGATACTTAGCGGCCCAATAGGATGTCGGGTGGTGGCATCACCGCTGTGGTGGCGGGGCGGAAAAGCACCTTTTTCCACCCGCGAGTAGCGGAACTCACGTCTGCCACATTACGATAGCAAAACATACGTCATTTCCCGTCCGCCGCGGAGCGCTGCGCACCGCCATCAAAGTGCACCCGCAACCGCGGCGGTGTGAGCAATCAAGAATCTCCACCGTGCAGCATGATGTCCGTCCGCTCAACAAATTAGGATGGCCCAAAACAAGCAGACGCACCGCAGCAGATACTCCGCTCCACTTGAGCAGGCGGAAACTCAACAGCGGAGCATGATAGCCGAGACCCGGTCATGAACGCCATGGACCCAGCCCTCCATATGCATCCGGTGATGTACCTCCTACAACTCTACAGTCAGCTTGGCCACTGCGGACGCCGCTGAAGGTACGCAACTACACTAATACA
Source organism: Lissotriton vulgaris (assembly GCF_964263255.1). NCBI lineage: Eukaryota > Metazoa > Chordata > Amphibia > Caudata > Salamandridae > Lissotriton > Lissotriton vulgaris. Next base: position 499,469,353 of record NC_141695.1, read on the forward strand.
ACACATAACACACAGGCCGACACAGGGTACAATCACCACACAGACACCCTGCTGAGGGTCACAACACATCCACAAGGGCACCCACACATGACCCACCTGACAACAAGGCACCCCTCAGCATCCGGGACACACATCGACTGCCAACCAACAGCAATGTCCCGCTCCCGGTCATGTTACCGCCGCGGTCGACACATGCGCACTATGCAGAAGGCAGGGCCACTCCAAGGCATGGGCAAGGCACAAACACCACAGGGCCACACCACCTCAAACCACACAGCAACACACCCCATCAAGTCACATCCTGTGCACCCCCATGCACACCAACAAGCAACAAGCAACAAGCACAGTAACAAGCAATCACAATACACACCCTGCACCACACAACACACAACCAGGGAGACAACCACTGCAGGAGTGGCTGACAAGGAACAAACTAAATAAAGTGCCACACACACTGAAGGCCCACAATCCTTACCAGCACATACACACACTAACAAAAACACACCCTGGGTGTAGCCACAAACACAACACACACACAGGGATGCCTCAACAGATGCCTGCACAAGAACAACACACAAACACCACAGGAACACATATTGAACCCCAACAGAAACAGACTTACCCTGTCAAGCAAAACTGGCAAAAGGCAATAGGAGCACAGACCCAACAGAAGTTCACAACATCATCACTCAGGAACAAAACACACACACCATAACACATATCATACAAGAAGTGCATCAGGACAAACCCACACTGCCACATCAAACCAACCACAGATGCACATCAAACACTAGACAACAAACCCCTCAGGACATCAGGGATGCACATCAGGCAATTCCATGACCACATACACACAGCACTGCATGCACAACAAGCATTGTGTGCATAACAAGCACAACAGCCACACACAGACATGATTGACACAACCTCATCACACACCACAAACTAGCACAGCACAAATACAACAGCACACACAGGAAGTGAAGCAATACCACAGCCAACACACACACATCCAACACAACAACTACACATGCACCACTCTGGGATACAAGTGCCAAGCCATGTCCACCAGAGCACTGGGCAGCACACACAGCTGAAGTGCACATGACCACCACAGAATGACCAATAGAACAAGGACAGCACACATACACCATTGGGGCAATGTCCAGAGGGGAACAACAGTCATGGCCCAAGAACTGCAACACAAAGCACAAGCTCACTAATTAAGTGATGGGGAGGCACACACACATGGTAACCAAGGGGAAAGCTGACATCAAAGTGAAATACCCTGCATGTCAGTAGCAGACGTGTGAGGGGTGTACCACACACAAATAGAGGGAGGGAAGACCACAATGGCCAGGCACAAGTGGCACACATTGGGGATGGATGAACAACACACATACCATGCCATACAGTAGTAGAAAACCCACCATGTGCCTGCAATGCATGACAAACACAAACACAATGCCAGTGTCGAGCAGCAGGGCCACACAGTCTACACAAACACACCCAAGACACATAGAGGATCACAACAAACACAAAACTGATGTCCAACTCCCACATGTTGCACACTTCTAACTTACCAACACAATAAGGAGGAGTCACACACAACAGCAAGGAGACACCAACACACAGCACAGTGCACAACAAACAGCTCACACAAGTGCATACTATCTCATATGTCAACACAATATTGGGCAAAGTTCCTCTGAAGGAGTCTTCCACACTGTAGGATACTCCAATAGGTAAGATAGAAAATAAAAAGTGAGTTTGAGGAAATGGTTTTTCTCTAATACCAAACTAATAGGCGGGGTTGTAAGGAAATACGTGAAGTGAAGAAAGTGCTTCTCCTTTGTGACCTAGTGCCCTCAGAAAGCCATGCGGTCGCCCTCGGTCATCATTGGGCGTTGCTCCTCGTGTGGGTGGCGCTGCAGTCCCTCACGGGCCCCGCAAGGGGGCTCTTTAGTGGAGTTCTTTTTTTGGAGATGCCGCAGTTGTGCATGGGAGTCTGGGGGCCTAGCTAAAGTGTAAAGTGGAAGTGAAACAATTAAAAAAAACTAAACAGTGCCCTCAAACTAGTTTATTCAGGGGTCTGTGAGGTTTGGTTAAAAAGGGAAAGTGGATCCTGGAGAACCCTATGTAATAAATAATAGAGGCGAATGTGAAACTAGACGCTACTCTCAGGGTAAGTGCTCAAGTGAAGAAAAAACAAATAATTAGGTCAACATGTTTCACGCATCTGGTGGTCCCTAGTGGATCCAATCGCGCTTCTTCAGGACCGTATAATATACAAAAAACAATCTAAGTTTCTTGTTGCTGGTGCCAGGCATATTGCCAGTGTACCAGCAGTACCTTCATCGTCAAGGTCAACAGCGTGTTGTCGCTGACTGGTAGAATTCCTAGTAGTACCGTAACCCAACCCCATCAGTCTATGGTCTGGGCCCCATCAACGACGGCTTGTTTACTTGGCGAGGGAGCAAATTGTCTCACCCTGCGGTTGTCCTTCGATCCTACCCACAGCAAGCTCGGCGTCGAATTTGATCTTCGGGCAACGAATGGTAGGACGCCTCTGGATTCTTCTGGAGCACATACCTACAACAGGGTGGATCACACGTCTAGAATAGATTACATCCTTCTTGACGCCAAATTCTGGGCTTATTTGTTGGACATGGAGGTACTCCCCTCAGTAGAGAGCGACCACAACTTGCTCTCCCTTGCTCTTTGCCCCTTTTGGTCGGAGAACTTGGTACCCTATGTGTCCTCCATAACTCCTGCTCACCAGGAGCTTTACCCCTCTAACTGTGGCAGGCGCCTAAAATGGAGTAATTTAATTATGGACAAAGATAAAGTCCTATCCATTTCAAAACTTTTGGTCTCTGCCCAGTCTAGGCTAGATGATTCCACGTTAAGTCCATCACTTTTTTGTGCCACTACTAAGGCCCTGAGCAAACTTTTTTATCTTCCCAACACGACCTCTAGAGTGTTAAAGTCTAAACCTAGGCAGAACCCTTATGAATGGTACACTAAAAAATGTAGGGAGATGAAAAGCTCTTTGATTAATGCTGTGAAGAGCAAGTCACTGCCAGACATACGCTTGGCAAGGAAAAATTATTCTTTGACGGTGATTGCAGCAAAGAGGGAATGGGAGGATCGTTTCTGGGAGGACTTGCGGAAGGCTAGTCTGGACAGGGACGCTAGAGGTTTCTGGGCCCTCATTCGATCTAGGGACAGACCAGACAGTTCACTGTTGACGTGTAACATTACCCCCCAGAGTTGGTTCAATCACTTCTGATCCCTCTATGTAGCAAACAACCTACTCACCAGCAATACCCCCCTGCTAGGACTTTCTATAACTCGATTAGGGCATGCCCCTTTCACTGCGAGAGAGGTGCTGGACGCGATTAAAACCCTGGTACCACTGAAAGCAGCAGGGCCCGACGGGTTACCAGGTGACCTAATACGGGCAAGCCCCGGGGAGTGGGGGATTCTTGTATCTTCACTGTTAAACGCCATTATTGAGGGTGCGCCCATTCCGGAATCCTGGAAGGGGGCAGAGGTTGTCCCGATATTCTAAAAGGGGTGTCGGGACAGCCCTGCCAACTACAGGCCAATAAGCCTAATTGACTCTACACAAAAATTAGCAGGGAAGGTGATCCTGCGAAGGATGTTAGAATGGATGGATGACAATAACATTCTGTCGGACCTCCAAGCCGGGTTCCGCACTGGTACTGAAACCATCGAGCAGGCCTTTAGATTAACTCTTCTCCATTGGAAGGTGGGTGTACTGGGAGGGGGCAGTCTTTATCTAGATTTTATCGATATGAAGACTGCCTTCGACCTGGTTCCCAGAGAGAAGTTATGGAAGGTACTGCTGGATCTTGGGTTGCCCCCGTATATTATTTTTTTATTGTTAAAATTTCATGATGGTAACTTTGCTCAAGTGAGATGGGGCACGAAGGGCGAAAAAAACAGAAAGAATTCCTGTGGGAAGGGGCGCCCGCCAGGGATGTGTCTTGGCGCCCACTCTCTTTTCGCTTTATGTAAACGGAGTGGTTGACCATCTACTTGGAACTCCCTCGGACGCTCCTTCACTGGCGGGCAAACGGATTCCCACACTGCTCTTTGCAGACGACACTCTCCTTATTTCTAAGTCCCCCATGGGTCGGCAGAGTCTCTTAAATAGTTTTCAGGAGTTTTGTCTGTCGAGAGGCTTGGTAATAAACACAGACAAAACTAAGTTCCTGGTCATGAACCCCCCTAGGAAACTTGGCAGGCTTCCAACCTTGAACTCCGAGCCACTAGAGAGAGTTTCCGAATTTGACTATCTGGGTATCCGCCTCAACGACTCCCTTTCCTGGAATCCACACATTTACAAAATGCTACTGGGACATAAAAGGGTAGGAGGAGCACTACTTAAGAAACAACGCTCCTCATCCAGTAAACCTCTTGCCCCAGTAGTGGAAATATATAAAGCGAGAGGGGTCAGTGCCGCCCTATATGGGGCGGAGTTGTGGGGCACATGCAACCTAGACCCAATAGTCAAATCGGAGACCAAGTTTTTGAAAGAACTGATAGCCTTGCCACGGAGTACTCCAAATGTGCCAGTATTACTGGATCTAGGTTGTAGACCCATCGGGGACCAAGCGCAGCTTCGCCCACTGCTCCTTTGGGCGAGGTTGTGGCGAGTGCCCGAATTGGTCTCCTACGCTGAAGCTCTGTCTGAGGTCATGGATATGGCAGGGTGGTCCAGGATCAAGTGGCTGAGGGATGTCAAAAGACTGTTAATGGAAATAGGGTTACCCGATGCTTGGGCTACGAAATCGGCCCCACCAAAGGCTACAGTTAAAAAGCTGTACTGGAACTGGGTCTCGGCAAAATTACATTTAGACTCACGCCATTGTAACACAACAGTTGCTTTTGTGAGAATTAAGGATGTGGTGGCTTACGAAACCTATTCAGACATTATTTCCATCCCTTTTGACCACACCCTGTATTTTAAGTTTCGTGTGCGAACCCTACCTTTAGGGGAGGTAGTTGCGCGCTGGAAGCGTCCTCACCAACTATCCCTTTTTTGTGCATCCTGTCCTACCCGCATAGAGTCAGTGGCCCAGATCTTCTTTGAATGCCCGGACTATTGTGCCCCGCGGTCTCGTTGGCTTAAACCACTCTGAAGACTTTTGGGCATTCGTCAGTGTTCAGCGGTGATGCGTATTTTAATGACTGACACATCCTCTGTGATTGTATGCGCTCTCGCTAAATCTTTGAAATGCACTTGGTTGATTCGTAACAGAAGGCTTTCACTATCAATTTAATCCTTGTTTTAACCTTTTAAATCAATTCTTGTATCCATTTTGAACAATTATGTGTAACAGAGTATATATAATATCATTATGAATTGTGCTTTTGTATTGCTTTTATGGTACTTGTATACCGAAATAAAGCCTATCAATCAATCAATCAAAAACAGGCACACACACCAACTGTCCCACATCAGGTGCAGACACTGGCACTACCTCTGGTAATGTGTTGGATCCTGCGGAATGCTTGGTCTGGCTATGCCTCTGGACCACCTTACCCTCTTTGCCAGGTGTACCCCCTACAGTGCCCTCCTTTCCCTTTTTGCCAGGGGTGGTCACTACAGTGACCTCCTTTCTCTTTTTGCCAGGGGTGGTCTCTACAGTGCCCCCCTTTCCCTTTTTGCCAGGGATGGTCACTCCCGTGCCCTCCTTTCCCTTTTTGCCAGGGGTGGTCTCTACAGTGCCCTCCTTTCCCTTTTTGCCAGGGTTGGCCACTCCAGTGCCCTCCTTTCCCTTTTTGCCAGAGGTGGTCTCTACCGTGCCCTCCCTTCCCTTTTTGCCAGGGGTGGTCTCTACAGTGCCCTCCTCCACCTGCTTCAATGGTCTTGGAATTGGGGTTGATGTGGTAGGTGGATGTGTCACTGTGCTCTTCCTAGGTGTACCCCTGATATGCCAAACCTCCTCAGTGGGCACAGACACTGCATGGGTAGTTCTGTGTGTTTTTTCAGTACAGGAGAGTCTTTTGATGGTGATGCCACTGGGGCATCTGAGCCTGATGTCTGCCTCATTGCTCTTTTGGCCTTTCTCTTCCCTGACTGGCTCTTGTCTGTGCATTCTGGGCTGGCACTGCTCTTCAGTGGAGATGGTGTCTGTGGGCCGCTGCGCTTGGGTTGTGTCTGTTGTGTGCTCCTTGTGCTGTATCGTTTTGGTGATGCTGGCGAACCATGGTCACTGTCATCTGATGTGGCCACTGACTGGGGGGTGGACAAAGGCACCTGAGCTGCAATGGGAGCATGTGCCTGTTGAAGGGCAGACGTCACTGTGTAGCCCACCCACGGTGTAGCCCACCAACATCAGAGTGTATGCCCTCCATGTATGCAACCACCTGGCCTAATTTATTGTCATGGTCACTGAAGGCATTGAGAAGGGCGGTCTGGCCCACACAAAGCTGGCACAGGAGCTCTACACACTCTGCACTGAGGGCAGCATGGAGGACCGGTGCAGGGGCAGCGGTGCCAGGTGTGAAAGTGACTCATCCCCTCTTAGTGACACGGATACGGGCAGCACCAGAGGAAGTGGATGGGAGGCTGGGCACTGGCCGCTGGGTGGTGGATGATGATGCAGACTCCCCATCCACTGTGCCTGCCAACATGGATGCATCCCCGCTGGCATCAGATGATGTGCTACTCTGTATCTCAGTCACGGAATCCTCCTGCATACTTCGGTCCCCCTCAGATGCGCTGGTGGGCTCTGTGTCACTGGCCTCCGCTGCAGCTGTTGTGCTATTCTCGCCACCACTGGTTTCTGACTCATGTCCTTCCGTGGTCTCTTGTGAATCTGCATGAGAGAGAGATACAGGGTTGTGTAAGTGTCATCATCTGGTCACACAAATTCAAATCAATGCAGTACAGGAGAGGCCCAAATCTACATGGTAACCACCACACCCTGCAATCACTGTGCAGCAAAACACAACATAGACCACAACAGTGCCTGTAATGCAGAATAAATGACATGAGTAAGCCATGTTGATGCCACACAGCACTACACCATGCCCATAGATGGAGTGCACCACACACACAACTTGCCCTGCCCTCACCTAGGGACTTGATGTGGGTACAATACTTATTACCACTGACAGACCTTCAGGGAACAGGAGGGGACAACACACACACCTATAATTACATTACAGTCCACAATGCCAAGTAGGCCACAGCAAGCACCATGTGGTAATCTGGGGCACATTCTTTTCAGATGTGTGTGCCTCAATGATGATGGTGCCTGCAAAGTAGGCATTAATGAAGTCACACTCAGAGACTGGACACTGCTGTTAACCCCATAATAGATTCCCCATACTATCCCAATGATGAATGACCATGTGGAGCCTAACACATCTGCCAATGCGAATGTACAGCAGGGAGGATCAGCTCATTAAGGCCAGGGTGTCCCAATGCCTCATACAAGCACATATCTCAGCAGCCACTCACATGACACAGCACAGCACGGCAACACACGCACATCACATGGGTCCCTGCTGCCACAGGCCCTGTACACATGCATCCACTCCCAGCAAAAGGCAACCTCCCCAGATACTCACCACCCCTGCCTTGCTGGTGACGCTCCTTCAGACGTACATCCAGGTCTGGATGAGTCACTGCCAGGATGCAGCCCTTCAGTGGAGTCATGCTGCGCCGTGCCAAGCGCCCTATGCGTGGTAGCATCCCGAAGGTCATCTTTGCCACATTCTTTGCCAGCCGGCTGATGTCGTCCCACCTCTTGTGACAGTGGGTGCGTTGTCTGTTCGATACCCCCAGGGCTCGCACCTTTGCTGCAATGGCCCTCCACATGGCCTGACGCTGGTGTACCTTGAGCTGCAGGTATGAGAGAAAAGAAGGGTAAATGACCAGTTACACTGTGTCATGCACCAACATCTATCAGTACAGTAGCAGGACACAGACACAGGACCATTTGTAACCTCCCTCCCTCGCAAACTTTGGCACCCCTCACAAGGGCACTCTGCATGGCCCAAACAGATGTGATTGCATGCACACATTGGGGCGTTGAAGGTCCATGACAATATCACAAATGCAGGATGCATCAGCACAATATGCATCGACAGAAGTGTAATTATACAGGACACAGATGGGCCATATCTACTATTCACTGTGAAGGAACTGGAGCAAGGAGCATGTAAGTCTGATGATGTTTCTCGTTTGGGTGGGCAGGAACTTCACCTACTCCCTGGGTCACACTGAGTCAGACAACAGGGGCACACTGAAATATTCACACAATCAATTACTTACCTGGCACCTACATGACTAACATCCGGTGGCTCTGTATGGCTGACAATGTAGCACACCACATTCACACATACAAGTACAGGCATGGAAAAGAGTGACTTTGGGACACACACACTCCCTCGCCCTGGAGACAGCTTGTCTGTCAGTGTTTGACACAACCCCACATCCCCAGGCATATACTGCAGCTGCATAACTACACGTCTGACACCCCCCTGCCCTACAGCTACCTTCATGTTGACTTACCACTACATTGGGACCACCAAACAGCCTTGGGTACTGTGCCAGCACCTCGTCCACAAGGACCTCCAGCTCCTCACTTGTGAATGGACTGGCACGGATCTTCTCTGTTCTTGCCATCCCTGTGGACATGGAACACATGTGGTGGAAGTGAGTGGTGTGGGGTCCCGGGCAGCAGGCTCTTGAGGCAGCAGCAGGAGAGGGTCCCAGGCAGCAGGCTCTTGAGGCAGCAGCAGGAGAGGGTCCCAGGCATCAGGCTCTTGAGGCAGCAGCAGGAGAGGGCCCCAGGCAGAAGGCTCTGTGAGCAGTAGAAATGTGAGGCTCACTCCCACAGATGCATAGCCCCCTGGGCTTGTTTGTAAGCTGAAAAGCTGCTACAATTGGTTGTCCAGGTCTGCCTCTTTCAAAAGCATCCAATGACCACGTCCAAGGTGGCGGTGCACACCTTCCGTGATTTACAAATCTGCATTATGCCACCACGATCATCGCTGCCATTGGCTGTAGGCAAGGCTCCATGGCGGTGATGCACCACCGGGGCCAGGCGGTAGCTACCGCCATTTGGGTGGCAGATCATGCCCACAGCCATCTACACATGTCTCCATGCCAATGGCTACCGCACTTGTGAAGGGGGTGGTGCTGGTGTCGCACCGCCAGGGCAAGGCAGGAGCTACCGCCATTTTATTAACATTTACTGGCTATGTACATCGTGAACACTGCATCAGTACACAGCAGTAACATGGTGAAGGGCACATCCTTGTACACACAATGCACCACTTGGGCCCGGGGTGCCCTACCGCGATGGTTCATCATTCAAAAGCATCCATTGACCGCCTCCGCGGTGGCGGTGCACACCTTCTGCGATTATCAAATCTGCATCATGCCACCGCGATCATCGCTGCCGTTGGCTGTAGGCAAGGCTCCACGGCGGTGATGCACCGCGGGGGCCCGGGGTGCACTACCATGATGGTGCATCATTCAAAAGCATCCAATGACCGCCTCAGCGGTGGCGGTGCACACCTTCCGCGATTTTTAAATCTGCATCATGCCACCGCGATCATCCCTGCCATTGGTTGTAGGCAAGGCTTGGCCAGGTGGTAGCTACCGCCATTTGGGTGGCGGATCATACCCACAGCCATCTAAACATGTCTCCTTGCCAATGGCTACCGCACTTGTGAAGGGGGTGGTGCTGGTGTCGCACCGCCGGGGCAAGGCGGTAGCTACCGCCATTTTATTAACATTTACTGGCTATGTACATCGTGAACACTGCATCAGTACACAGCAGTAACATGGTGAAGGACACATCCTTGTACACACAATGCCATTCTTCCATATCATCCACATGTGGACGCACGTTCTGTGTGATGCACTTTGGTCTGTGATCCCTGCCATGTCACTTATGCATTTGATGGTTGATGATGCTTGACACTCTTAAACTTGTGTCAATGATGTTGAAGTAATCAATGTGTTGTGGGTCAGTGCTGAGCTTGTCAAGGTTTGTCTCACTGTATGGTATCGTACCAGACTGGTGATTTCACATCAGCTCATACACACAACTGAAAATATGCTGTCTACTGTGATCATTGTGTTGTGGATGTGTGCATAGTTTAAATGATGCATTGATGTGTGACAGGTACAGCAGATGGGTATGATACAGTCATGATCATTTCAGACACATTGGCGAATGTGAAATGTGTGGATCAGTATGTGTGCATTCACATTGACATATGTGTTGTTTGCGGCACTTGTGTATTGTTAGTGGAGAGGTGGGCCCTCTGTGTGTCTCAACTGGCCACCCATGTAACCTGGTGTGCCATGCATCTCTCAGGGCAGTCTTTGTTTTGCCATGACATCATTGATGGTGTGTGCTGTGGCCATCTCATGATGGTTGTCACTGACATTTGCACATTTACATCTCAACTAGGAGGAGGCCAAATCTCCTATGTCACCTAACAGTGCTGGAGAACATGGAGAATGTTGCAATCATTTGGAAATTCTGCCTCGACAGACCAACACTGAAGACCCTGTGTGATCTTTTGGAGCCCCACCTGCAGCCTTGCCGCCACTATCCAACAGCATTCACACCCACATACAAGGTGATGGCAGACCTCCACTTTTTTTGCAACTGGTTCCTTCCAGGAGACTGTGACCAGCGCTGGAGGGATGTCGCAGCCCATGTTCAATCAGGTGCTTAGGGATGTTCTTGCAGCCATGATGCTATATAGGAATCGCTACATTCATTTCCCTAGGGGAGCAGAATTGGCCAGTGTGAAGGGTGACTTCTATCCCCTTGGGTGCATCCCCCATGTTATTGGTGCCATCTATTGCACCCATGTAGGTCTGTTGCCATCACAGGCAACTGAGCACATTTTTCAAAATCGTAAACATTATCATTCTATCAATTTGCAGGGGGTGTGCCTTGCGGACATGACCATTTCCCATGTGTGTGCAAGATTTCCTGGCTCTGCACATGATTTGTACGTCATGAGGAACAGCATGGTGCCACGGATGATGGAAAATCTGCATCCCGAGCATGCTTGGATTGTGGGTGATTATGCCTACTGATATGGCGTGCTGTGTGTTACCTGCTGCACTCTGGCTGTGCAACATTGCAATGGGTGTTTGTCATTCACAGGTGACTCGGCATATCCCAGTCGGCCATGGCTGTTGAGCCCGCTAAGGAATCACAGGACCCCGGGTGACGTCCGGTACAATGAGGCCCATGGCAGGACCCGACGTGAAATCGAGCGGACTTTTGGGGTGCTGAAGTCAATATTCCGCTGCCTTAACAGGACAGGAGGTGCACTGGCATACTCGCCAGGGAAGGTCTGCAAGATCGTTGTGGCATGCTGTATGCTGCACATCCTGGCCATCCACAAGGGGATCCCCCTGGACGATGGTGAGGAACCAAGGCCACCGCCTGCTCAAGGACCTGAGTCCAGTAATGAGAACAGTGGAGAGGAGGATGTGAAAGGAAGTAATTATCAGTGTGTTGTTTGGCATTTGTTTGTACTTACCAGCCTCGGTTCCCCCGGCTACTCCTGTGAGACTCTCAGGATGCAGTATGGCAAGCACCTTCTCCTCCCATGGTGTGAATGTTTTCGGTCAGATGGGAGGGCCACTGCCAGTCACGTTCGCCAGCTCCCAGTCCTCTTCTCCTTGACAACCCTAGTGAGATCATGCCACCGCTTCATGATCTCCTTTTTGGATCTTGCGGTGGTCCCTACTGCATTGACCCTTTGTACTATCCTTTCCCACATGTGTGTCCTTGTGGCTAATGGGGTCTGTGGACCAGGCTACCACACAGTTGTGGCTCTACTCTGACAATCTCATTCACCATGACTGTCAACTCACCCTCTGTGAATTTGGGCATCTTCTGTGAGGTCATGGTGTGCGTGGTTGAAGTGTTTGTGGGTGCAGGTGTGTGGGTGGGGGGTGTGGTTTTGGTGTGTGAGGTGTGTTGTGTGCTGGGGGATTGTTTGTGCTGCTGTGATGGTGGTAGTGCTGGTGGTGGTGGTTGTGTGGGTCTGCTGTGCTCTTTTGCCTCTCCTGTCAGATGTGGTGTATGGCCTTCTCTTCTGGAGTGTTGCAATGGCTTGTGGTCATTGAAGGGCCTGGTTTTATACTCCGCTATGTGGGTGTGTCCAAGTTGAATTTGGCTGTCAGGTGTGTTGTGGGAGTTGTCTTGTGGTTTATTTTTGTTTTTTTTATTTATTTATTTTCTTTTTCTTTTTAAAATGTATTTGGGGGGCATGGCTACTTTGATTTGTGCAATGTTTGACATCACTGCGGTGTTTTAGCATTGTCCGCCATTTTTTTATTGTACCTTCCGCAGTGGTGGCTATGCTGCAGCTCTTCCGCTATCTCTACCATTCACTGCTGTGTGCGACTGCGGCGGTCGGAAACAGCGGTTCCGATAGCGGGACCGCTATCCTTACGGTGGGTTGTTGCTTTTCCTCTGCTTTTCAGACCGCCGCGGTAGCTTTTTAGCCGTCACCGCCCACGTCGGGCGGTTTTGGTAGGCCCGCTACCACCGCAGTCGGTCTTTTGTGGTGGTTGATCCTAATTTGGATGCCGGTTTTTACGCGGTCCTGGCGGGCGGTTGTTTCCCGCCTCCATGGCAGTCGGGGTGATTTTCCACCCGCTATCCTAATGGGGGCCTTAGTGACAAGCTGATTAACAAATGAACATTTCCTCCCCAGCCCTTCCTTCCCCTGGAAATAGGTTAAACACTCCTAAATGCTCTTTTGTGCAGGAAGGCCCTTTATCGTTTTGCTTGGGAGCATATTAATTAGCTTGGGTCAGAATGAAAGGGGAACAAGGCCTCGAATCTTATTCTGAATTGAGCCAGGGAATTATGACAAATCTCAAAGTGCCATAATAAATGTATTTTGGATGATAGGGACTGGAAATTCACACTCAGGTGCATGTCCATCACCAGATTGGTACCTTGCTGGACACTATCGGACTAAGTAGTGCAAAACTGTGCTTCACCAATAACATGTACAAAATTTAAACACCATGGGCCTTTAGCGAGCAGAACAGACCTACTCTATGAATGCTCACTCACTATTTAAAGCCTGCCGAAGGCCAGCACCAATCCCTGATGTGTCCTTCCTGTGACAGGATGTCTGTAGGCAGATTTGGTTTGAGAAAAACAGTAGTCATACAAATGCAGCCCAAAAACATGCCCACAGGCTTATGTGCGCACAGTTTCATGTGTAACCAGTCTAGAGTCTCTCAGCCCCAGCAAATGCCTTATTGTAAAAGGCAGACACTGGTGGTTAACACTCAACTTCTAATTACCATGAATTTACTGTGATTGAGACTTATGTAATGAGACTCTTTCAGAGTAGAAATCCAAAAACCATGTACTCAAAAGCAAAAACTTCTGGGAAGCTAAATGGTACATGTCACCACATAATAGACAAGTAGCAAGGCCATTAGAAAAGTTTTGCACAAACACTGGAACGTGGTCTTAAACAAATTAGAAATCAAAGGCAAACCCTTTTTTGCTTTCAAGAAATGGAACAACGTGAAGGACTCTTTTGGAAGAGTATTACTGCCCAGTGCAGAGCAGACAACTATACAAACCTTATGGAACATACTGCTGAGCATAGGTCATTCCCAATTCACTAAATGTAAGGCTGGTAAATTGTGCATAGAAGCCAAGGCATTTGAATTTCAAAGCAAAATGTATGAACTAAAGAGTTTAATTAATTGTAATAGTATGAATGTAATCTACGCTATTCAATGCCCATGTAATTTCCCCTATCCAGGTCAAATTACATAAAGAGTAAAGCAGCACATCCTGCATCACTCTAGTGGCATCCACTGTGACACAGTAGGAGCTCCCCTGGTGGAGTATGTCAAGAAATTCAGTCACAGACTGGAAAACCTCAAATCGCAGCTTCCAAATCCCTGTGTAGGGGACATTGGACTGATTTTGAATACACAAGAATGCAAATTGCTGAATTTATTGGATTTAATTAACAGAGGACTAAATGAACATGGCAAATCATTCAGGAGGATGGATCGATTGCTCACAAATGGGTAATTATAGTCATTTGTGTACTGCGTATATCTACCAAACCCTGTTTGTTTACATTTGTAATCTACTTTTTTCACACAACAGATTAGCACATATTGAAATAAGAAATCCTTTAGTAGAATTCTCATTCAATATTATTACATTTTGAATTGGGTATTCCTCATTCCTATAAAGTGACACACTGTGGTTTCCTGATACGCGGAAAAGATACAAAGTATCTCTTTGTGCCTCCTCTAACATACACATTGACACATGGCTACTGCCCTCCTTTATAAACTAATCACTTTAGGTGGCACGCGTCTTTTACTCTTATTATCGTACGGTAAGGTCACTCCTTTCCAACTGCCCCTTTTGACCCTGCTGGGGTTTCTTTGGTTTCATGCCAGCTTGTAATTTATTTTACAGACTGTTGAGGAATTCTTTAACCCTCATAGTACCTTCATCTTGGTGAGTAGATATCAATGTTATAACACTCTGTTAACTTTAATGCAGGCATCTTTAGTTCGAGTGAATGATGCAGCCTGTATCACTTCACGCACATATTCAGGAGCCTTGATTAACTTCTTTTCCATCCAGGCCTTGTTAGTTGCTGGTGAGTAGTACCCCACTCTGCTGATTACTATTAAGATGTACATGATTGTAATTTAGCTCCCTATATATTGCTGTATTTTATATTCAGACAAAACAGTGATTTCATTCGCCTTTCTGCCACTGGCATTCTGGAGCTTACGCCTCCAAGATGCTTATTGTACTCGTTTTTTCACATTCCTTATACCTAATTTTCTTTATTACACAGAGGGCCTAATTACGGTGTTGGGTGTACTTAAGTCTGCCCAACTCCGTCTCGGTCCTGGCACTGACCGACCTTAAGTTGGCTGTCCCAACCATCTAATTAGGATTAAAACTGAGCAATGTTCGTTTGCATTCCTACATTTCCCTATGGGAGCATTCATTACAGCTGTAAACTGGCCGTATTACATACTCACATAGAGAAATGTGAGGTGCAGGGATCAACAGAGGGCCACCATAGGTGCCCCCCTGGCTCCCAACCAGAGGCCGAACACATAAGGAGGTACTGCTGGGGGCCCCCAAACACACTTTCCGACATGGTTTCCATGTCGGACAGGCTAGCATGGAAATCATGGCAGAAACCATGCATCATATCCCAAGCGTGGAAGATCTGCCCTTTTGTATTACAAACCAATTTTGATTGGCCAACGGGCTCCTTGAGCCTGTCGGAATCCAGCTGGAATGAAAGTCCGGTGTCAATTCTGTCAAGAGCAACTAAAGAGTATCTTAATCTATAATACAAATAAAGCACAAAAGGAGAAAGGGTGAGACAACCTGTCCTTACCACCACCACCCATAAGTGCCCTACGCAAAACATAGACTGTGTCAAATATGAAGGTTGTGGATTCCCAGTGAGGAAAAAGGAGCCCTCAGGCACCCACACATGGTAGGTGGCCGTTTGTCTTCATCGGGTTCCAGTTATTAGTACGTGTAATAGTACAACAAACAAGTGCAAGTTAAAATGAGTGTAGACCACTCCCTCAACCAACACTTTTAATAGAGGGGTGATTCAAACTCAATTAAAAACAGAGTGAAAAGATCGGACACATAAGGGTTAAGCAAATTTGAACCCCCTGTCCTAAAAATCGGTCGACATGTTTCAGCTTGTGAGTCCTATTCGAATCAGCATACCTCAGGACCAGTAATGTATTCTCACCCAAAGGGGGGGGGGGGCACACCCTAAAGAGCCTACTCACATTGGGCGGAAAAATTATCATCTAATACTAAGCGTTTACCAACTTGGAATCGCTGCACTGGCAAAACTCAGGTGCAAACCCTCTATTCTCTGAGGGATATGGAATTCGGTTTGTTTTCCAAACTTCTTCCTAAGCACATGGAAGGATAAACCTTCACCTCAGGATTCAGTTAATTCTGTAACTCATGTTCCTGAGTCAGTGGTGGGGGAAATTCTTCACGTCAGCATTCGCTGGCTGACGACTCTCTGCCTTTCCACCTATACTTGTACTCTTCCACGGCGCGTGTCAATTCTGACCAGCTGATACATAATTAGCTGGTTAGAATTGAAACTGATGTTGGGGGTTGGAAAGCCTCCGACCAATGGTCAGAGGCTTTCCGGCCTCCATTGTAATCGGACCCAGAGTGTGGCCAAAACATTTTAAGCTAATGAAGACACAGTATCCAACCAATGGACATTTTAAGTGTTGAAACGTCTATGCATAATTGTGTGGAACGTAGCTCTCTGCAGTTTCATCTACAAACTTTTTGCCTTCTCCCCTCCTATTTTCTTTATTTCATTTTTTAGCATTATAGCCAGTGCTGAAGTGATTGTCCTCTCTCCCTAAAGCATGATAAATTGACCTACACCTAATTGACACATTTAATTTGCCCATAAGTCAGAAGTAAAGTGGTACAGAATGTACCCAGTGCCTGTAAATTAAATGTTACTAGTGGGTCTGCAGCACTTATTGTGACACCCGCTTCAGCTGCCCTTGTAAATATGTCTCAAGCCTGCAATTTCAGCCTGTGTGCATTTTTAAACTGCCAGGTTGCATCTTTTGCAATGTCTAAAACTTCCTTTTTCATAGATACGTTACCGTTAAGGAAGGCCCTAAACAGCCCATAAGGAAGGGTGCAGTCTATTCAACGCGGTGGATGTATACTTTTAAGTTTTATATGTCCTTGTAGTGAAAAAATCCCACATTCTTTTTTCACTACTGAGAGGCCCAACTCTCCCTTAGAATAACATTGGGTTACCCTATTCATTTAATAAGTGACATATTTTATTTAGAAACTGGTGGAAATGTCATTTTTTGTCTCTAAAGAATTGTAATGTAAAATCCTCCTTCATGGTAAAGTCAGATTTTAAGTCACAATTCTGGAAATGCCATTTTCAGAAAGATGCAAAAAGATTAATTGATGGACAGAATGCCGAACAATGTCATACATTCACCCCAGTACAGAGAGGGCCTAAATCCATAGTTTTTTTGCTCACGATGCCATTCCAGTTTGGACCAGCCATATGCAAATCAGTATTAACCCCCCGGCGCAATGGGAACAGTCCAGCCCGAACTGCCAGGCCAGGTCCTCCCTGGGCTGGAAACAAGCATCCTAGGACCGGTTTCGGGCTTTCAGCCCTCATCAGCCAGGATAGCTTGACTCTAGTGGCTTGGAGAGCACGGGACTAACGTCTAGGCATACCTGTCCGACTCAGGGTGACAAATACAAAAAAGAAAAATTGATAATCAGAATGCAGAACAATGTCATACATTTACCCGAGTGCAGAGATCTGGGCCGAAATCCATTGTTTTTTTTGCTCACCATGCCATTCCAGTTTGGACCCAGCCATATGCAAATCAGTCTTGACACTGCACCCAGACTGAATTGCCTTGCCTGGTCCTCCCTGGACTGGAAACAAGCATCTTAGGACCGGTTTCGGACTTTCAGCCAGGATAGCTTGACTCCAGTGGCATGGAGAGCACGGGACCCAAGTCTGGGCATACCAGTCCCACTCGGGGTGAAAAAATGCAAAAAGAACAGTTGAAGGACAGAATGCAGAACAATGTCAAACATTCACCCCAGTACAAAGATCTTGGGCCTAAATCCATCGTTTTTTTAATCACCATGCCATTCCAGTTTAGACCCAGCCATATGCAAATCAGTCTTGACCCTGCACCCAATGGGAACAGTCCAACCTGAACTGCCAGGCCAGGTTCTCCCTGGACTGGAAACAAGCATTCTAGGACCAGTTTCAGGCTTTCAGCCCTCATCAGCCTGCATAGCTTGACTCCAGAGGCATGGAGAGCACGGGACCCACGTTAGGGCGTATGTGTCCCACTTGGGGTGACAAATGCAAAAAGAAGAATTGATGGGCAGAATGCAGAACAATGTCATACATTCACCCCAGTTCAGAGATCTGGGCTTAAATCCATAGTTTGTTTGCTCACCATTCCAGTTTGGACCCAGCCATATGCAAATCAGTCTTGACCCTGCACCCAATGGGAACAGTCCTGCCCGAACTGGAAGGCCAGGTCCTCCCTGGACTGGAAACAAGCATCTTAGGACTGGTTTTGAGCTTTCAGCTCTCATCAGCCAGGATAGCTTGACTCTAGTGGCATGGAGAGCACGGGACTCACGTCTGGGCATACCCATCCCACTCGGGGTGACAAATGCAAAAAGAACAATTGATGGACAGAATGCAGAACTATGTCATACATTCGCCCTAGTACATAGATCTAGGCCTAAATCCATAATTGTTTTGCTCACAATGCCATCCCAGTTTGGACTCAGCCATATGCAAATCAGTCTTGACCCTGTACCCAATGGGAACAGTCTAGCCAGAATTGCCAGGCCAGGTCCTCCCTGGACTGGAAGCAAGCATCCTAGGACCAGTTTCGAACTTTCAGCCTTCATCAGCCAGGATAGCTTGACTACAGTGGCATGGAGAGCCCGGGAACCACATCTGGGCATACCTGTCCCACTCGGGGTGACAAATGCAAAAAGAACAATTGATGGACAGAATGCAGAATAAGGGTGGGCGTAAAATCCATTTCGCGGGCGAATTTGTGGATTTTCCGCGATTTCGCGATCCGCGAATCTTGCGAAATCGTGGTAAAATCCGCGAATCAGCGGGGACGAATTTTCAGCCAAGCAAGGGTTACAGCAGCAGGTGCAAAAGTTGAACCTAATTTCTTTGTAACCTTTTACAAAAGGGTTACAAACAAATTAACTTCAACTTGGACACCTGCTGCTAATTGCTTCCTGGCGCCTCGTTGCCTACTTGCAACTATTCTCTGGCCCTGCTCTGACCTTTGAAGCAGGGTCAGAGAATAGTTACAAGTAGGCAACGAGGCACCTGTCCAAGGAATTAAACCTCATCAGGAAGCACTTACAGATATAAAAAACAGGAAGAAGGGAGAGGATGGCAAATACACCCATTTTGAGTTGTCAGGAGGGGTTAAACTAAAAGAGACCTTTACAGCACAA
This sequence comes from Lissotriton vulgaris, assembly GCF_964263255.1. NCBI lineage: Eukaryota > Metazoa > Chordata > Amphibia > Caudata > Salamandridae > Lissotriton > Lissotriton vulgaris. The sequence continues at coordinate 499,488,465 of NC_141695.1, forward strand.
TTTTCATATGCATTTTGCTAAAAATAAAAAGCTGTATGTTCTGTAGGGGCAACTCAGTAATCTGGCCCTTCAGAGATCCGGCCTCTCTTTCTTTCTCTCGTTCTCTCTCTCCCTCTCGCTTTCCCTCTCTTTCTCTATCTATCTATCTATCTATCTATCTATCTATCTATCTATCTATCTATCTATCTATCTATCTATCTATCTATCTCTCTCTCCCTCTCCCATAAACGACTGCATGGGTAACTTCGCTATGCAAGCGGCTCGCGAAGACGCAAAAATCCCCGCGAACACGCAAAAAATCCCGCGAACACGCAAAAAAAACAAAATCCGCAAATTCGCACAAATTCGCGAATTTTGCAGGTCGCGAATTCGCAAATCCGCAAATTCGCAGATCGCGAATTCGCAAAATTCGCCCATGCTTAATGCAGAACAATGTCATACATTAACCTCAGTACAGAGATCTGGGCCTAAAACCGTTGTTTTTTTTGCTCACCATGCCATTCTAGTTTGGACCCAGCCATATTCAAATCAGTCTTGACCCTGCACCCAATGGGAACAGTCCAGCCCGAACTGCCAGGCCAGGTACTCCCTGGACTGGAAACAAGCATCTTAGGACCTGTTTCGGGCTTTCAGCCCTCATCAACTAGGATAGCTTGGCTCCAGTGGCATGGAGAGCACTGGATCCACGTCTGGGCATACCCATCCCACTTGGGGTGACAAATGCAAAAAGAACAATTGATGGACCGAATGCAGAACAATGTCATACATTTACTCCAGTACAGAGATCAGTCTTTACCCTGCACCCAATGGGAACAGTCCAGCCCAAACTGAAAGGCCTGGTCCTCCCTGTATTTTCAGAAAGCAGGCATTCTCTTGTCCTCACAATTTGGCTCCTACAACCTATGACTAAGGGTGGGCGTAGTTCGCGAAGTAGCGCTACGCGAAGCTACGGGAAGTGCACTTCGCACTTCGCGAACTTCACGTAGCACTACGCGAGCTGCGTAGTAGCATGTTCGCACTGTGCAAGATGTGTTTTAAATGATTGCACAGTGCGGACAAGCATCCGGCACTGTGCAATCATTGAAAATGGCATCTTGCACATTTCGAGCTGTAGTATTCTGCTGCTCGAGTAGATTATTACTCTAGCTGCAGCTTTCTCAACGCGAACTGGTAGTTTCTCATTGAGAGCGGTCGCGAGCATGCGCAACCACTCACAATGAGAAACCTTACCTCCCCGCGTTGAGAATCTCACTGGGATGTCATTTTGCTTGCTCGCGGTCGCGAACATGACGTTCAGGACCGGGAACATGCAAAAAATGAGCGCTGCATTACGCTACGCTGCACTACGTGCAGCTTGCGTAGTGCGAAGTTGCGCAAACTCAGCAAACTCCGCGAGCGTAGCGTAGTACTTCGCCCAGGGTTACCTATGACCTGGGTCAAATAACTGTGAAAATATTTCTTCCAGACAGTGAGAGATAGAGGGCCTAAGTGTTGTCAGGATGGGCCATACAACCAGGGTGGGAACGGCAGAGCTGTTCCCTGCTCCAATTACATTTCAAAGGAGCTGCCTCAATATTCTTTTGTCACCCTAGACCTCTTGGAGCCTGGGCAGAGAAGAAAGAAATTCCAAAACCATCTGTGGGGGAAGTTTTTTCCACTGCAAAGCTGGCACCAGGTATAAAAATAGGACCTTCATACCCACTCCTCAGTTCAATCAATCAATCAATCAATCAAATAATTTGTAAAGCGCACTACATATCCGCAAGGGTTTCAAAGCGCTGAGGGTGGGGAGGGGGGGGGGGGTGCTGTTGCTACTGGTCGAACAGCCAGGTCTTGAGTTGTCTCCTGAAGGTTAGAAGGTCTTCGGTTTGTCTTGGATGAGGGGGAGGGTGTTCCAGGCTGTTGTGGCGTGGTGGGAGAAGGATTTGCCTCCGGCTGTGCTTTTATGGATGCGTGGGTTGGTAGCCAGGGAGAGGTCTGAGGAGCGGAATTCCCTGTTGGCTACATAGAAGGAGAGTTGACTGTTGAGATAGGCTGGGCCGGTCTTGTGGAGTGCCTTGTGTGCGTGGATCAGGAGCTTGAAGGAGATTTTTTTGTTGACAGGGAGCCAGTGCAGGTTCCTCAGGTGGGGGATGATGTGGTCATGGATTGGGACGTCGAGGATCAGGCATGCAGAGGCATTCTGGATTATTTGCAGTCTGTTGATGAGCTTGGTCGGGGCTCCGGCGTAGAGGGAGTTTCCGTAGTCGAGTCTGCTGCTGACTAGGGCCTGGGTGACTGTTTTCCTTGTGTCTGTCGGGATCCATCTGTAGATCTTGCGAAGCATACGGAGGGTGTTGAAGCAGGTGGAAGAGACAGCGTTGACTTGTTTGGCCAAGGTAAGTTTCGAGTCCAGGATGACTCTCAGTTTGCGTGCGTGATTGGTGGGTGCGGGAGTGTCCCCAGCGATGTGGGCCACCAGGAGTCGTCCCATGCTGAGGGGCTGGGCCTGAGGATGAGGATCTCCATCTTGTCTGTGTTCAGCTTAAGGCGGCTATCCTCCACCCAGTCGGTGACGGCCTTTATTCCTTGGTGGAGGTTGGATTTGGCGTTGAGGGGGTCCTTGGTGAGGGAGAGGATCAGTTGCGTGTCATCAGCGTAGGAGATTTTGTTCACTCCTGTTCACTCCAGTTCACTCCTGGACCTGTGGAGGAACCCCAGAAAGACTGCTTTGTACTTCAGAGGACTGACCTTCTGCTTGAGGTCTGATTTGTACCTCATAGGACTCTCCTGCTGGTACCAGAGGACTCCCTGTTGCTTGAGGCCTGTCTTGTTGCTTGGTCCCAGGACTTCCAAAGTGACTTCTAGTACTGTACCTGCCTAGATCTGCAACTGAAACTGCCTGAGTCCTGCTAGTCACTGCTGGAGTGAGTTCCAGAGCCCTAATAGGTACCTCCCCCAAGTTCTGAATACTTGGCTGGTATAAATTGAGCTCCTCGTGTGAAGAAAGGGAGAAATCTTGAAATTTTGGGCTCCTCACTAGTGCAAATTGGTCTGTTTGAGCCGAGAAATTGCTGCCCATGACGACCACCAACACAAAACTCCAGTGATCCGTACTCTTCACACTAAAGCGACCACCAGTGACAACTAACAGCACAACATCTGCATTCCACACTACAGCGATGATAGCCCTTGGTGACTGCAAATGCAAAGCTCCAAGAATGACTGCCCCAGCGCCCAATAGGATCTTCACACCACAATGACGACCATTGGTGATGCCCAGCATGCTCTTTGTGCTACAGCTACGAGCACCTGTGATGCTCTCCTTGTGGCCTCTTCCACTGTTTACTAGACTCTTGGCACTGGACTGTAAGAAGGTAACTGTTTCAGCTGGACTGACATGGTCATTGTATCTTGCTCATGCTCCATCACAGTGGGCCTGAACTTGTGACTTTGCCTCCATCTAGCATGACCAGAAGACCATGAGTGGTGCTTAGTTTTAGGGTTTATACTTACCTAAATGTTTGAAATTGAATATCTCCAGTTGTACTGATTGCAATTTTGTCATTTTGAGTCCTCTATTACTCTAAATTGGTGTGGGGGTTTTCATGTGTGTTGTTTTCACTTTCTTACAGTTGGTGTGCTGCATAAATATTTTACACTTTGTCGCTTTTTTAAGCTTGACTGCTTTTGTGCTAAGCTACCAGAGGGTTAATGACTTTTGTGGTTCACCGTGACAGGGGTTGTGGATGTTGCTTGAAGAGGGCTACCATCCTCACCTCAACCAAAAACAAACTCATAACATATGCCTAGATGTTAAATGTGTAATCTGACAACGCTAGGAGACATGCTCTAGTTGGTTTATTATACTACTAAAGTTTCACCATGTTGTTATCCTATCTTGTTTAAATCTAATGCTCACTTACCTTGTACTCCTCACGAGCATTGCGCAGCTGTATAAACCTTGGTCTTGTGGAACACCTCTTTGTCAGTACTGTTTACCATTGGTGTAATACATTGTCCATTTTTGTAAGAACCATTTTATATGCTTGTTATGTGCATTCTGATTAATTACATACAAAGAGTACATTTGCTAGGTCTCTTTTTATAACTTAAATTATCCCTTGTCAACATTCATCCATCAGTTAAAGTTTATAACTGTCTTGAATGCCCATATTCTTAGTAATTCTGGGATACCACATTGTCATATTAACTTACACTTCTTGTGGGGCTAGCTAAATTTAGTTTTCTTAGGTTATGGAAGTCAATTCAATTTTAAGGAAATTTATTCAGGGCCAGATGTATGACCCTTCCGACGTTTTGTGACTCTCAAAATGGAATGTACAACAGTCTCTCAGACACTGGATGCGATTCACAAATGGGTTTGACCTTCCTTATTAATAATCATGAGGCAGGTCGCAATTTGCAACCCCATTGGCAATGGCCAACACTTACAGGGATGGTGGCCTGCTGGGATCAGCAGACCACCATGTCTGGGAATGCTTTTTAAATAAGGCAGTTTAAAAAAAAATGCAGCCAGTTTTCCTAAAAAGAAAACGGGATGCATTTAAAAAAGAAAAATGAAATGTTTCTGTTTCATTTTTGGAGAGTAGGCCATGGTCCCAGGGACCAATGCCTGCTCTTAAAAAATATTTCTGGTGCCAATCACAAAGGGAAAGCGTTCCTCTACTTGAAGAAGGTGGAAATTAGCAAGTGTTTTGCAACTGCAGTTGTGGTCGCAAAATAATCGTACATAGAAGTGCGACTCGCTATTAGGAAGGGACACCCTTGGCACGCCCCTTCCTAATAGCGAGTTGCAAACCCTTTTTTGTAAGCCGGTAACAGGTTACAGACTCGTAAACTTAGGTTTGTTCATTGCACAGACCTATTTAGCGATCACAAACAGGCAGATTTCCCGTTTCTACTACTAAAAACGGTTGTACATCTGGCCTTGAAACCATAAGATTCCAAGACAAGTGTGTCCCTTTTCTGTTTCCCTCAATCAGCTAATTCTAACGTATGTCAGCCCGATGCTCAAAGATTTGAAAGAATGCTACAGAAACATGTGGTGATCTGTAAATCATAATCATTTTCATAAATCTTTATTCAGTGTAACTACCGAATTAAAACATATTAAAATACAATTAACCCTTTAAAAACAGCCAATAAGATAAATATATAAAATCACATAAAATCAATCATTAGCAGGACAAAGGACATTGCTCAATCTTGTGCCAAAAGTGGCAGAAATAAGTACAATATACATAAAATTCATTGAAATAACAGCACAAAAGATCTGATTCACTTATGTATCTACAAAGGTGGGGTTGACTTGCAATATATACCAGCCACAACACATTTCTCCCAGCTTTAAAACAAAGGTTATCTGAAGGCAGCATCCTTCCAGGGGATAATGTTTTTTTCCTGATCCTCTACATGTTCAACAAGAAACAGGAGATAACAAATACACTAAGATGACTGGTATTGCTTCTCAGAACCCTGATCACCGATCTGTAATCCCTAAACCCAAAATTGCGGCAAAGCAGCAATATCTACTTACTTCTGTACCCATGATAAAATAGACAGAGAATTACAATATGATCAATAGATTCTATCACCTGGTGAAAGAAGGGGCAGAACACATTTGACTAATTTGACCACTTAGTCGTAATTGTACAAGTGGCAGTGTGCCAGACTGGAATTTCATAACAATGCTTTGGCAAGAGGAGATTCAATCTTATCAAGGTAAACCTCCATGAAGTAATCATTTTTAAACTCACAGATTAGGCCAATCGAGCACAGATGTTCTTCTGCACTATCCACAGCTGATGCTGGGAAAGCCTGTGTGACATCCAATGCCTGAGTATTTGTTGAGGAGCCAGGATCCTTTCCAACAGGAGTTGAAGCATCCTGTGGTGGCTCCAAGAATGCAGACATCAACATGGAAATACCCTGAGGACTCAGCAGAACATGGGCCGTTATCGGGTCCAGCAAAGCATCAATGTCTGGTGGTGCAACCAATGAATGCGTTAGACAGAGATTCAAAATGCTTTCTTGTCTGCAGAACACGTATCGGAGGACAGGCAGAAAATAGTCAATCCAGACTGGTCTAAATGACAGAAACCAAGACTTTCGCAGTTCCGCGGAGGCGAGGTGTGCCCAGATGGAGTAGCATGTGATCATGGTAGCAGCACTCCAATAGCATTTTTTCCATCTCCTTGGTGACTGGGACTTCCATTGCATATCAGCAAAATTAGTATCAGAATACCTGCTATTAGGAACAGGATCAGCAGTAACCCTACAGAAATGCTTCAGAATACGGAGTGTATAAAGTTGAGAATAACTCCGAAAACTGTCTGAAAGGTGCTTAACAGTCCAAAACCTATGGTCATAAATATGTGTACTATACTCGTCGTATCAGACATATTAAAGATACATTGTACCATTTCTGTGAAATGGAAAGGGCAATTTATTCGTACTAGTGCCAGCATCTCAGCTGAGGACCTTGAGACCTGGAGATCATACGTTTCTCGGGCATAGGTTAAAGGCACATTTTTCTGTAAAAGCATGGCTTTCATTCGGCTCAGAGTATCAAAACTTATAAAGGAAACATTGAAGGAAGGCCATAACGATGCCTCCCTGACTGTATGGGTCGGTGGACAAAATACTTGAATACAGCATGTGTCACTGGAGTTTACAGTGACAAGATATGCGATACCAGGGAGCATCCCCAACAACCTTGATCATTCAGCATCAAGTAACTTCCATTTGAAAGTAACTTGAACACCGGATTAATCACGGCAGCTGGGGATCCTTTCAAGTGACAGGATAAGTAAGCAACTAAACCATTACAGGCCCTGTGAAGCATGATATCCTGGCATATGAGAGATCCTCTTACAGTGTTCTCGCAGTTTGTACCACTTAGAAACACTTCCATGTCCCCACTCCTGCATTGAAATCTGTATGGCAATTCCCAAGATTCCTTGATGAATTTTCTACCCATCGCTTCATATCTGCCTGCATGTTGTTGTTCTAGGCAATGCCGAAACTGGAAAGTTATGACCGGTAATGTTATAGGGCCATAGATTAACCATTCTGTGGATGGTGACTTTGCCACAGTAAAAGGTAATTGGTTGAGTTTTTCAATATACAGCATTGAATATTTTGCTCCCCTTTGTGCCATTGTTTTCTGCTTCTTAGTTAGATTGTATGCGGAAAATAGGGATGTACTGTTGATAAATCACCAAGGCACAAAACCAGCAAGAAATGAATGCAGTGCCCAGCTTAATACCATAATAGAATGTAGTTGAGATTGCCCGTCTTACAGTATGGACAAGTCCTGTTCTAGTAAATCTATAGCAGAAGATACAACGTTGTCCAGTGGATAAATCCTGGATGTTAATGTAGTCATACCATTGTCAACTACAGCTAACGTTTTTTCTAGGTCAGTTCTAACAATTCCACAAAGTCTCTCCACCTCTCATTGTTGAGAGATTTTCCAGATTTCATTATAGACGGTGTATAAGAAACATTTTTGACTTGGCTTTTGGGGACCTAATGAAAAATCCCTTGGATCACCTTATCTGAGAGTACGGATAAGTGCTGTTTCACCTGGGACAGTGTCTAGGTTTTTAGCCAATCGAGGCATAACTTCCCAACACTGTGTGATGTCACCACCCCCGGATGTTCTCTTTGTACATAGCGTTGGTCCGGCTTATAGATACTAAATCCTTCGGTTGTACCCCTGAATATTGACTGACATCTGTTTGTGTCTGTGGCCAAACTAATCATCCCTTCAAAATGAGGTCTGATAAATTGTACAATATGATGTCATCTATTTTATCCCCTCCACATGATGTAAAGTTTTGCCACCCCTCAAAGCATAATGGTGTTGGAATCCGAGGTGTGTTCAATTCCTTCTTCTTGGCTCTTCAAAGACAGGAAGTCTGTTGCACAGTGTCATTCAGGAATATTATCTGATGTGGAATGAGGCATGCTCTAAATAGTGCTTCTGTTCCCCTTTATTCTTTTGAACCCCAGACTGATTTTATGTCTATAATGTCCTTCCATAACCCTGTTCAGACAGTTGGGAAATAAAGGATGCAAAATACATCGGTTTGGTGTTTGTTATCATATTTTTCTGTGCAGTTGTAGGTACAACCATATAATAATATGAGGTCAGGTCCGAAATGTTAAACCCTGAAATATAAGAGAAATGTTTGTGCAAATGTTTTTAAACTACTTTTTTGTAGTGTTGGGCAATGTTACCATTGGTGGTCTGTAAAAACCTTTTGTGGGATACTGGATTTATGTAAAAGTCATGACCATAAAGATGGTAACAGTACATAGTGAAAGGAAATGTAGATGTAACTGCTCCCCTGACAAAAAAGAGACCTAACTGGCTCAACAAAAGGAATACAAAAATCCATTTTAACCCCTTCGACGCTAATGACAAAGCCAGCTCGTCATGGGCGTTACCTGCGCTGCGCGGATGACGAGCTGGCTTTGTCACGTTACGCGGGATTTTTAAAAATGCCGCGCACAGCGGGAAAAGCCGCCGCAGCGATGCGGTTAACAACCAAGGCCACTTATTTCTCTTCAAAGATCCTGAGCTCCACCAATAGATCAACTGAAATATTCACAATTGTCAATAAACTGTCCAACCCTGACAAAGTCACAATAACATCCATTCCTTCAAAAGCGCTTTGCAATTCTCTAAATACCTTCTTTATCGACAAATTTATCACGATTAAAGCCAGTATTCCTGCCAGCCATTACCATCGATGACGAGAAACCCTTGATCCCTTTATCAATTTCCGACAATAAGTAGAGAAGCGGTTCTGGACCTTCTCCCAAAGTAAAATCTGCATCCCCTACTGATAGATGTCCACCTCATATCTTAAAATACGTTTTTTCTTTATGCCCTGAGCCTGCACTCTCTCTTCTGAATGAGTCATTGACACATGGTTGTGTCCCTAGAGCTTTTAAAAAAGTGATCATAGTCCCCCTTCTAAAAACACCTGGGGCTGAACACAACCCCAATTAAGTACTGCCTTATCTCATTGCTTCACTACATAGCCAAGGTAGTGGAATCCCATGTGACAATATTCCTCTGCTCCTTCATTGAACAGTCTTAATACCTTGAGGATTTCGCCCTTCCCAGTCAACGGAGGAAGTAATACTGACTGTAATAGAAAAGCATTACTCAAGCTGGGGGGAGGAAGAAGGTGTAAGACTAGGTTGTCCTCCTTACGTATGCAATCAAAAAAAAAACAAGGTAGTTGGTTTTGAGACCTAGTTTAAGAATGTGGCTCCTAACCAGTATGATCAGGAAAAAACCTGAAAGAAAGAAAAATCCCTTTCTTGAGTCCCCTCACTCACTAGACTTTCCCCACGGTGACATGCTTCATCATTGGGGCCATCCCAGTTGTCTTCTAACTGGGGCCTGATCCTAGGTTTAGACATACCAACCTAGGAGCAAGAATAAAGTTGTTTAGGCCCAAAAGTAAGGTATTTTTAATCACTTTCACTAGTAAGGTATTTTTAATCACTTTCTACCCACTCCACCACACACTGCACCACACATAGTCTTTCACAATAAAGTGCTCCTACATAATTCCGCAAGTCGTAGAATGCCCCAGTTCGTAGAGAACTGGGATGGCCCCAATGATGAAGCATGTCACTGTGGGGAAACCCTGGTGAGTGAGGGGACTCAAGAAAATAATTTTTCTTTCTTTCAGGTTTTTTCCTGATCATACTGGTTAGGAGTCACATTCTTAAACCAGGTCTCAAAACCCAATACCTGGGCTTTCTTTGATTGTAATAGACAAGCTAGAAGGAAGCTGATAAGGGCCCCTCCCAGGCACTGGTGCTGTTGGACCTTTCTGCAGCATTTGACATGGGCGACCATGGCATCTTAGTGGACGGTGTCAAGGACTCAGGACCTCAGGGCTCGGCTCTCAGCTGGATTACATATTTCCTGGAAGACCATTCCCAGTCTGTTTGCCTACCCCACTTTACCACACCTAATATGAAATCAACGCGTGGAGTACCACACGGATCCTCATTATCAACACACTTTTTCAACCTGTACCTACTCCCTTTGATCCTGTCCTTGAGAGAAAGAAAGGTGAGCACTTTAACTATGCAGATGACCTGCAATTAATATTCACCATTGATAACACGCCCGACTCCATGTCTGAAATCCAAGCCACAATGCTGCACTTCCGTAATTGGATGAACAGCAACCACTTAAAATATAACCCGGACGAGACCGAACTGATCCTGACAGAGGACACTCGGAATCCGTGGAGCTCACACTTCTGGCCAGCTTAGTTGGGTTCTCCCCCAACCCCCTCAGCTGAGAGTCTCGGGTCGCAATCAATTGTGACCTTACAATGAAATCTCAGATCGGATCAGTAGTCTCTGTCTGTTTCTTTCAGCTGCGGTAGATAAGGAAGATCAGCAGACTTCTTACTAGAGAAGTGCTGGTGCAGGCTGTTCTAGCCATGGTAATGTCCCACATAGACTATGCCAACTTCTTATACCTTGGCCTACCGTGATATCTAATAAAAAGACTGAAACTTGTGCAGAATCAGGCTGATAGACTGATTTTCCATCAGCCCAGATGGCAACATTCCTCCCCTTTATTGAGGAAGCTACACTGGCTCCCTATACCACAATGCTATGCCTTCAAAGCCGGTTCCCTCATTTTTAAATCCTTGCATGGCACCAGCCAAAAGTTTTTCTCCCGTCTCAGTCAGAGACATAGACCCACCCACAACCTGTGCTCAGCCCATATGAACCTGTTGGTCACACCATCGTGAAAACTGAAGCGACTAGGAGGCTGCAGATTTGTGGTGCTGGCTCCTCGATTCTGGAACACCCTTCCCCTTGATATTAGATTCTGTACTAACCTCCTGAAATTCAGGAGACTCCTTAAGACATGGCTGTTTATTCAGGCATACAAATAACTCACCAGGACTCAGGCCTCTCCTAGACACAGCGTCAAGAAACCAATCAGTGTACATGTACTCTACAAATCATTTTAACATAACATAACATAGTGTCATGGTCTAATGTGTCTTCTAACATTTCAAAGCTTAAAATTGCAGCGGATTATTGTAAATCAAACAAGATATTATTTACAGTTTCAAAATCACAATCATCAGAAAATTTACTGGAGGTAATGATATAATTTAGAGAAATTTTAAAAACATAAGGTATTTTTAAAAGTTCTGTGGGACCAAAAAGATCACATTCAACTTTGTCCCAAACTATACCATACGGAATTGGAACAGGTGTAAGGTTCATTAAGGAAAGGTCTCTTTGTTCACGCTGAGATGACGTATGAGGTTTCAATATCAAGTTCATGTTTGAAACTGCAGAACATTCTGGGAGATAGTTTCCATTCATGAGTAAGCAAAAGACAGTCACTAGGCCAATCCACAATAGAAAAAACAATATTCTACTTATTATCCAGAGCTGTAGCCATGGTGAAACTAGGTAGGTCATTTTCAGAAAAGTGCGGAAATCATGAAGTTTTTGCTTACAGGAAAGTGGAGCTGGCATTGTTTCAGGTTCACTGGGATCCGGAGCAAATGTATTAAAATCGATGAAGTAGTCAGATGCAGTTCAATCTACCTTTGGTAGCTCAGCAGGATTTGTTGAACTGGCAGATGTCTCTTGTAGAGGCATATTGATGTAGACATCAGTGGTAGGCCGAATAGATATTTGCTTTTCATTTGTGTTTCGAAGTTCTGTTTCAAGAGGAACGAGTTCCATTTCATTGTTGGATATTCCATTGCTTTGTATTGGCGACTCTTCAAATGTTATGAGTTTTTCCATCTGAACTTCCTGTATGGTAGCGAGAGAAGAGCGTCGGCTACCCTGGAGCTCCCGAGGCCTACTAGTCAGTATCGGCCACATAGTGTGGTTTGATCAGATCGATGGAGCCAAATCTCTTTTCTTTTTTGATGGCAAGAGGCAGAAAAAGTACTGTTCTTGTTCCTTCAACATGTAATGACAAAGGAGCTCAGAGGGAAAAGAAGGGTACCAATGAGATAGCCCTCCACTCAACAAGATTCAATAAGAAAAAATCCCTCTACCCTGGATTTAAGTTAGCAACTGTTTCGTCGACATGAGAACAAAAACTGATGGACCAATGCTTAGACTCCAACAACACCTCCTTTCAATTTAGGATTAGGTGTACATTCTCTAATGTCATACTATCCATATCAAAACACTGTTTGTAAAAGTAAGTGGGAGACTCCGGGTAGGATTCAACTCGACACATTCATTGATGTCTGTCCCACTGAAACAGTCCATCTACCCACACTCAAACCATAAAAAGATGAAAAAATGTGTGACGGAGAGGAAGGCACCTCACGGGCGAACAACCCTCGGGGATCTTGGCAGATGTTGCCAATACTCAGCCCCCCTTTCTGATCATTGGTTGCCATTCCTATTCCAAGAAAAGAAAAAGTGTCAAAGCATAAATAAAGGTGCTAGACAGGAAGCTCAAGAAAATCGCTCCCTGATGTGACAAACAAAGAAAAGTGAAGGATAAAATCAACAGACACACCAATTGTACAACTTTTATTACTAACTCAGGTGTGTACCGGTGAGTTAAAAAGGCTGGTAGCTTAGTGTCGCATACCACTACCTGTAACCGACATGTTTCACTGCCCGGTAGGCTTTATGGCAGATTCATCAGGGTTCACCACTTTGTCACTGCACCAGTGTTGGACATCTTTAGATAGGAAACCTCAACCAGCTATGTCCATTCATACCAGTTGGTCAGGGCAATTCTCCGCCCTGTTGTAGATTATTATATCAATCGTACAGTTAGGCAGCCAGGACCGTATCTCATCTCAGACTTGTTCCTTTAACAGCCAGGACAGGTACAGTCTTTCTGTATGATGGCCCACATTCTTTCTTGTCCACAATATTTTCTCTGACCAGATCCCCGACTGTAGGAATCCAGGCAGGTCTTACTGTGACTTATTTCACATCCCCAGTGCCGGTGCGTTTTACTTGCATGTTGCTTTGTAGTGCCCGGAATTCATTGAGATCCTGTTAAACAGCCAAATGTTTATTGATGTCAAATTGTTTTTCATCCGCCACTGTGCTTCGACAATCGAGACCAGGTACCCACATTCTTGTTCCAAATAGGACTTCGTAAGAAGTGACACCTCCTAGGGAACTTCTTGGCATATTGGTAAGGGCTCTTTGGACCCCGTATAAGTGATTGTCCCAACTACCACCCAAACCTAATACTCTTGCTGTTAAAGATTGCTTTAAGTCTCAGTTTTTCCTCTCCATGACCAAATGTCCCTTGGGAAGGCAAGGAGAGGAGTACTGCAATGCAACACCCAAATTTCCCCTGGCTTCCTTGTAAGCCCTTGAGCTAAACGTGGGGCCGTGGTCCGAATGTAATGTGCCAACTGCGTATGTCCCTATAAAGACTCGCATATCTTTTTTAACAGTTTGAGCGTCAGCTGAGCCCGGAGACCATACCGGTAGAAATCTAGAGCATGAATCCACTGCCACCAAGATATACTTGTAAGTCCCATCTGATTGTAGGGGGCGGCAGTGGTCCAAAAAGAAACAAACGAGTGGTCTGTCTGATATTAGTAATGGTGTCTGTGCTGGACGCACCACAGTGAAAATCTTCATGTGCTGACAAATGTCACAATTTAGGACTTAATTGTTTGTCTGTTTAGTTAATCCTGCCTTGCCACCAATAGCGTTGCTTTAGTAAAGAAACTGTTGCTGTAACTCCGGCGTGTGCAGAACCTAAAACCTCATGTGCTGCTAGAATTTAACCTAATCTGCGATCTATTACTCTATCCCCTACTCCTGGAATTTGAGCATACAGAATGTTATTTGCTTCAAACGTTCAGGAGTACTTGAGTGGAAAACCTTTCCGTAAGGCTGTGCAGTTTTTGTGTAAAGCAATGAAAGCTACCATTATCTGTCCATCTAATCTCGTTTTTTTGAACGAGTGATTGCAGCTATGGCAGCAGTTGGACTGCCCCCTTTGTGGCTTGACCGGCCAAAGAATTTCTTTCAATGTGAGTGGCATCACGTTGATGAATCAGCTTGTGTATCACATGAGCTCTCGGTAGTTCGTTTTTCAACTCAGCTACCTGTTCCTATAGCATTTTAGGCATAATTGTCCAACCTTTTGAGTCGTTAAACCCATTTTGACCCAGTTGTGTAGATATTCATTGTATGACTGAACATAGTAAAAAGAATTGCATACAATCAGTGTGGGGGATTCTTAATCTGTATTTATTATTGCCAGCAGCAGGGCTTTTAAGTCAGCCAGCTGTGCCATGCAGTCTCCTAGAGATTGTGTTTTCGTACTGCTAGAATGGAACTTGCCTTCCTGCATAAGACCCTTCACAATAGCACATGCGTTGCTGCATTGTTGTTCACTTCCTATGGCCGGCTGAGATCTGTCAGTATAAAATATATATTTGTACTGATCTAGAGGCATTATTTCATTCGGGAAAGGATATTCTTGTTCATATAGCAGGAATGCTTATGTTTTTAGAGCAGGGTCATATCTGTATTCTACATCTATTGCAGTAAAAGAATTAGCCCATTGTATCATTCTCAGATGTAAGGTTTTAGCATTAAGAACGCTAGATTTTGTACCAGCCTCTGGAGTTACAACAATTATTTATTTCCCCTGAGCAAGTGCTCTTTCTCTTGCTACAGTGGTCTGTACTGCGGTCAGACTTTTTTCTGTAGAAGCAAAACGCATTTCAGTGTTTGTTTACAAGTGAGATTTGTATGCAATTGGGACTGTCTCACCTTCATTGAAAGTGATGTAGGTATATCCCGTATCACAAGGTTGCCGACATTCACGCGTGTCTGCAAGTGTTTTGATGCTATCATGTCAGCTTGTAGGGAATGAAGGATATCTGTGTATTACTCTGTCAAAGCCTAAATGAAAAATCAGGTCTTATTAAGTTGTAGAAAGGTTTTACTTTTTCTGGGTATTCTAAAATGTATGTTCTACCAAACTTTAGGAATCCCAATATGGATTGTATGTTTTTCAACAATTTAGGAGGTTGGAGCAGTGCACACCTTTCTAAAAAGTTAGCTGCTAGGCTTTTCCCTTTATTTGAAAGCTTATATCACAAAAATAGGACATTGCGGTGGGTCATTTTTGATTTTTTAAAGTACAATTTGTAGACCTCAGAAGCAAACCCCAAAATGATGTTGCTCACCCTTGTCTTTTTTTTTTTATTGGAGTTCATGGTGCAATAAGGAAATTCATAAATACATTACCATAAGCAAGGTTTAAGAACATCTGATACATATATGAGCAATTAAAGAACACAATATTGTTATGTGGAGGTAGAAAATTGTATAAAAATCAATCAATAAATATAACAATACAGTACATTTCAAATTCTTATTCTATCGTCCATCCATTTCTTAACCGGGGCCCATAATCGTCTTCCCATTTCTCTTTTTTTAGAGCCTTTAAATTCATAAAGGCTAGACTCAATATTGTAAATAGCTAAGAATCTAGAGATCCACATCTGAAAAGACGGGGCTGTTACATCCTTCCAACTGGCCGAAATAATAATTCTGAGTACGGCAACCGACATAAAAACCAAAGCAGCCTCGTCATCTGTTAAAACCAGTTTAGAATCTGAGCCAAATAACATTAGTGTTGGGGATAGTTCGATCTTATGACCTAGCAACCCCTCCCAGAATTTTGTTATTCCATCCAGGACGGGGGTCAATCATTCACAAGTAAAGAACATATGTAGTAGGTCAGCTTGTCCCTTATCGCATCTTGGGCAGCAATCATCATTCGTGACACCCCAGGCAAATAATTTAGCTGGTGTATGGTATAGATTAAAGACTGTTTTAAAATGTTGTGCTCGTAAATTGGACGCCCGAAAAATCTTTTTGTTCAAGATTAATGCTAGGTCCAAATCTACATCCGGGTTTCCCAATTTAATTGCCCAATCACTTTCTACTTTTCCTAAATCGTCCTGTAATCTGGACACCAACATGTTGTACATATCTTTAATCTTCCTACATCTTCTTCTCATACCTTCAACCACAGGAAAATCTGCAAGGGGTTTGAGCTTTGGTCTACAAGCCTGTAAAATGCCGGAGATTTGGCCATATATAAGCCATTGATTTGAGGGGAGGCCATATCTCCTTTGCATGTCCTCAAACCCGCTTATCCTATCTCCTACCATTAGATGCTCACCCTTGTCAAGTGATCCTTTAAATCATCATCTGTCAGGTAAATATCATTTACATAGGACAATGTCTTCACATCCAAAGTCTGAAGTAACTCTGTTACCCTAGCAGGGAACAACCCAGGGCTATTCTTATACCCTTGAGGGAGTCAACAAAATTGATTCTGTGAACCTAGCCCTGAGAATTCTGTCAAGAATCTGCTCTCAGGCGCTATGTTTTGACAGAAAAATCAATTTGAGATATCTAGTGTTGTTTTGTATTTTTTCCACACAATATTATTCATTAATGCACCACTGTGTGCACTCTGTACTGCAAACATTTTAGTGCATGTGTTCAGATGTCTGTAGTTTAAAAATAGACAGTATGAATTATTGGGCTTCATTACAGAAAACAAGGGATTATTCATTAAGGAGGTGCAACTTTCAATTACACCCTGGTTTTCAAGTTGATCTAAGATCTCCCTGACCTGTTTTGTCACTTCTTGTTGTATTGGGTACTGTCTCTGTGGAGTTGGAGTAGGTTTTACTGGGATGACATGGTGAGGTGACTCAGCATCCCACCTAACATGGTTGCAATATAATTCTGGAGCAAGTGTTCCGGCCCACTCCTGCGGTTTTAAGTATATTGAAACGAGGTTGAAAAAAGCTTGTAAAATTCCTGTTTCCCCCTTTTGGCAATCTATAACAATTTCAGGCGCCCAATATTTTTCAGTTAAAAGAATGTCATAGCCATAAGTTTTCCCAAAAGAGATCATTAATTTTTCTATGTTTGTCCCCCTCCATTTGGAGTGTTATTTCATGTAACCTATGAGGGACACTTACCCTTGTGTCAGGTGTTTCCACAGTGATATGTTCATTCAAATCCGCTGTCACCAGAAATTCCATCAGGTTCTGGTGAGATATTGTTATTTCGGATGCGCTGTCTTGTATTGTCAGAGCCCATTCCCGGTTCAGAAGTTGAGTCCTCAGAAGTCTGGGCATGTATAACTTTAAAACCTGCTACCTTCTTCTTTTTAAATTGAGGTTTTGATTTTGGCTTCTCTTCTTTTTTTGAAGCATAGTCTGAAGCGCGTTGCGTGTATCTGGACTTTGTACTGTGTTGTGACTGTACTTCCCTCTTGGAGTTTTTTAATGAACACTGAAAGGAACGAGAGGCACGTGTATCAGTATCCTGATACCTGCCAGGTTTTTTAATGTTATCGCGATTCCTAAGGTTGTACCTCCTTTCGGAGGGCTCCTGTTGAGCAGAAACCACCACTGGATTGTATTCTATTCTCCCTATTCTTTTGTTGATTATTGTTATCCCATTTCTTCTTCGAAGAAGCAGGTGCTTGCTTGGTGTTCTCTTTTTCAGGACCACCCATGAGTTGAGGTTTTACTGCTCTAGCTCCCAAATTGTCTCTACCTAATTCAGCATTGGAGTCTTGATCATTTTAGGTAGTTCATTTTCCAGTTGTAAAGGAGTGAAATCCTTTAGGCGTTGGCATATTGCCACTGCTGCTGCCTCCCCTTTCATGTTTGCCAATATTATAGCTGATGTCTGGGTAAAATTACCTAATAATTTCAATCCCTAAGTTCATAGATAGTTATGCTCCATACTCATTCTGTATTTGTCCAAATACATCTGGTATTACTGCTAATGGAGGGATACCATGAGTTCTGTTATATATGGCAGCGGAAACTGTACCCCAAGAAGTACAATCCTCTATCTGGGGAGCTATCCCGATTGGCAAGCAGATTGTTAGCATTCTGTGTTTTTCTTGAGGGCGAGTGTGTCTAGCTGTGTTATTTTTTGTGCTATCCAGAATGGCATTTGCTCACATTTAGTGGGCATTTTACCCATAACTGTGTGTAGCGTTTGTTGTGTTATTTTAGTTGTAGATCCCTAAATGTATCCTGCTTGTGTAGCCCTTGCTGGCTGAAGTGTTCTCATCACGAGTCCGGTTTCTATAACGTTTTATTTTTTCTTTATGAAGGGGATGTAAGTCTGCCAGTTTTGTGACATCAGCATAAAGAAGGATGACGTTCACATTGATTGCGAAATGGAGAAACAATGTTTGATGAATGTATGACTATAAATGTGATACTAACTGCTATGAACAAAAACAAACATAGAAATATGACAACTGTTAAAAATAATAGATGATGATATATTTTTGTAAATCAAAAAAGAGATAATACATATATATAGATTATAGAAAAAAGTGAAAAAAAATATTATTTTCACATAAAAAACCTGTCAATTTTGTTCATGTTGTTGTCCACATGTATCTCTTGAATTGATATACCTATCACTTATTAAATATCGCCTTGCCTAGGTGTTCCTTTTTCCCATAGTGTAATCTCCTTGTCCAGGCTTTTCATCCTAGATTCAGGGGCCCTGTATCTTTACAAAATTGGGGATGTAGGTCTGCTACTGACATTGTTTCAATATCTGGATGTGGTATGTAGGCTACCAGGACCATCCAAGTGCTCCATCTCTTCTGAGCAGACCGAGTCTCATTTCTCTTTTGTGTGTGGGAGGGCGCCTTTAAACCTGTTTAAGTGCTCCTGGTAGTTGAGCGGAATTTCAAAGTCCTCATACGGACAGTATTCATCTGGTGTTTCATCGTCACTATAAGAATTAAATGTATTTGATTGTGCATCTGCTTGTGGGAATTTAACCCATGAATAGAATATCTCTGCTCTTTATGATTTGTGTGCCCTAATCACAAGTGTGACTATCCCACCCCTAGCTGTGACTCAATAGTCTGCTTGTTTTAAAGTAAGGGCAGTTCTAACATTTTCTTGTTCTTCCTCCCTAACTGCAGCACATTGTGCTGGTGCAACAGCGTCTTCGTCAGCCATTATTTTGAAGAAGGAGAAAGTTTCAAGCAAGCTGGGATAAGGTTTTATGCACAATAGGAACAATTTGCCCTTCAATCTTGATAAGCCTACAGCCAATACATAGGATATGCCTACACAGCGGTGGTGGATATTTCCCTTCCTACTCCAGACATCTCAGGGGAAATGTGAGTAGGGGTCTCTGAGAATAGCACGACTGAACTACTCAGATTTGACCGTTAAATAAGTACCAACCCAAAGTGGGTGGCACCATGGAGTGGAGTTCCTATAAACCTATCTAGGATCTGGCGTTTATACAACATAGACTGTGGGAGTGTTGTCCCGACTGAATCCAGACACCCCCACTGAGTATGTGCGCCTGTTTACCAGCTGGCTCACAGTGCCACTAGAAACCCCTCCTACTAAAAAGATAATACTTCTTGGCAACTATCGGACATGACAAATCTGTCCCATCAGGGATCGTAGAAACGGTGCAATACTTTTCGCTTTGTTACTCGTACTCAGTTTGTCTCAGTGAGATACACGGAAGAAACGGTAGAGGCGTTTTCCAATAAGCATTTATTGAACCAGAGTCATTCTAGAGTAAAATAAGTGTGCTGAAACAATCATCAGACAGAAACATATGTAAATGATTATAATCACCAACAGAGTCAAAGGATGGTAGATTTCCCCCATAGTGCTAAGACAACGAATACAGGCAGGTATTAAAATACATTAAAGTAAGTCATGTAAACCTATGATGCAACCTTAACTAGATGTACCTAAGTATACCTATCATGTATGTTAGTGTGTAGTCAAGAATTCCTCTAGGATGAAGACAACCCCATTACCTGAAGGGAGAGATTGTGGGACCCCATCTTGGTCTCAAGATGGACACCCCGTAAGGGATGTCAGACCACTGTGAGCTGAAGTGTGTGCGTGCAGGAACGTCAGCGTCTTGCGTCGTGTCTCAGCATGGAAGTTCTTTTCTCCTCTGGCTACCTCTGCAAGATATGGTGTTTATTTACCCAAAGTGGTACCCTTGGAGGATCTACCTTGCTGTGCAATGGTATACTTAGGATGATGGAAGGAATGACCCTTGCACATAGGTATTATGCAGGAGATGGTAGTCCTGCTGAGTTTCCTAGAATCTTCATACATAATGGACGAGGCCCGTTTTCAGGGGAAAATCTCATGTCCTGTAAACAGTACCGTAACTAGGTGAAAGGTCAGTCCAAAGAACCGTTATGTAGTGTAATTGTAGGGGAGAAAATAGATGAAAAGTTGGTTGACTACCTGTGTTGTAACGTATCTAGGGCTCTAGTGTGATTTTTCCGATTCATGCCCTTATATATGTATAACTAATAATATCCTTATATAGGCAGAAGAATCATAACCATATTCAGACACAGCCAATGCAGTCCAAATACGGCATGGCTACTTCCACTAAGCTCCTAGAGTACAACGAGTTCTTGAAGACAACCAGCCTTCAGCAGCCCGGGACTTCCCCCTGCTTCAGTATTGATTTGTCCCAGAAGTCCTGGAGCGTGAAAAGAACTTCGAGTTCTTAGTGACGTTATTATTTCCACCCTTACGTCAAACTCGGCACCTTCCAGGTATAAATATGCCCACATCTGCCCTAGAAAACAATGTGGTTTTGGAGCAGATCGACTAACTACATGCCCGATGCCCTGCTGTATGCGAGTGTCGAAGGTAGCCGACCCTCCCTTCTGATGCACTGAGAGAGACGCTGTCTTTTCTCCTACTGAGAAATCCAGCTCCAGTGTTTCCCTGCTACCCTTGCGGGTTACTGGGAGATCGAGTCCTGAGAGAGAGATACAAGACCTCCTTCATTATATAACCAAGGTACGGAGCTGATTAGACCCTTAGAGAATTCTTGGATAGATTCTTGGCAGAAACTATTTAACTCAAGCTACACCTCACTTACTTCTGCCCTTGTACTAGGCTTAGGTTAGGTACACCGGGGTAGGCGTATTTTAGATGCACCAGTTGAGTACTTTCAGTCATTATTTATCATTGTATGTATTTTATCTATTTTAAGTATCTTATGGCTTAGAAACCATATAAATGCTTTTACAGTATTTCATAATTCTCCCTTTACTGTACGCACTTTACTTCATAGCAACTATTACGATTGTAGCAATTCACTTCTCTTGCATGAGAAAGGAGACTGCTAAATAAATAACCTTTTTATTGAAAACGCCCATCTCTCTACTTTTCTCTGCACCTCTGGTGAAAAGAAGCATGCACGATTGACTGAGTGAAATAGCCATCTATTGTTTCAGTGACTCTGGAGATATTTCTTATTTCAGGCGGAACAAAGTTGTCATGTTATATGGTTGTTAGAGACTAATCCCTTCTTGTGTATTCGAGAAAGTTTCTAGTGACCTCTGAGCTAGCTGGCACACACAATTAAGTCTAACATATTCGATAGAGACCTAGTCGACCTACGTCGTACGTCTAAACTATCGTTTATGTTATTCCAATGCGCAGAGCCTATTGGGAATATAGGAACTACACTACATGGCGTCCAACGTTTGGTAAGGCGGTAATTTAACGCTAGATACTAGAGTAACTGAGTCGTGCTTTTCACACAGACCCCTTTTTAAGGTTAGTATCTGCCGAAACTTAGTAGGACGAGAATCCTAAGTATTAGTTTTTGGTTTATTCAGCGTTGAAGGATACAGTGTTCCAAAATATTGTGCACCTAATTTTTGTTTTCTTTAAAACTTGCTCTGCAAACTTTCTGTCAGCAAAATGACAGAGAGTGACGACGAAAGGAAGTGAGCTAGAATAGCAGCTCAAGCAGTCTTAGATGACACAGCTCTCCAACAAAATGACCCGGATGCTATATTCATCCCGGCAAATATAAGGAAAACCATAACTATAAAACTTATAGAAAATGGGGTATCATTGACAGGTGGAATGGTCATATTTGTGGTAGAGGCACATGAATATCGGCAGACAGAGGTATTCTATTCATGGATACATTTTCCAGCAGCAAATGCTGTAACACACGAGTTTCACTACTACAAAGTAGAGGAACACCCAGCGGAATACGTTCCTTTCGAGGACGTTGAAATTCCACTAACTTACCAGGAGCATCAGCTCTGGTTTAATGGCGCCCTAAAACATCAAAATCACACTACCAGGCTCGGTCCACTAGGTAGACCAGGAGCCACATGGCCGGTTCTAGCCAGCTATACACCACATCCTGACATTGAAGAAATGTCAGACAGAGACATTTTTGTTCAACTAAAACAAAAAATTATTAAAATACATAGACAATTAGTCCAATATGTCATGCAGACTTTAACAGTCCAACCAGCAATAAAAATTCTACAGCACACCCCTCACCAGGGCAACACAAATAAAATTACACCACAGACTATACAATCAGTCATTGGCAAATTACCGGCAAAACGGGAACAAATTCCGTTCTGGTTAGCTCAAAAAAATACTCAAATAGAGGAAGTTTTCCCTGATAGTACACCTCATGAAAAAGACATAATTCTGACAATCTGCTTACCAATGGGGATCGTACCACATGTGGAGGACTGTGATACTTGGGGAACAGTCTTTGCTTTAATCTACACAAAAACACATGGTGTTCCGTCTATGGCGGTTATACCAGACATACTAAGACAAATTCAAAATGAATACGGTCCAGAGCCTGCTTTAAATCTAGGTATGAAATTACTGAAAGACTTTAAGCAAGTCTCGTCTATTCTACGAGCCAACATAAAAGGAGAAGCAGCATCAGTGGCGATCTGCCAAAAATTCAAAGAAACAGATATAGCAGAGCAACCTTTTGAACTTGCCAGAATAATTGAAAAATCCTATGAAGAATTAGGTAGAGATAGTTTGGGTGGGAGACCACAAAAACCCCAACTAACAGAAAATCCTGAAAAAACGTTTATTAAGAATAATCTCATTACTCCAAAAAAGAAGTGGGAGGGTAATAAACAGACTACTCCCACAGAAAAACAGTTTCAGTCCAGAGGAAGGTCTCCCCAAATGAGAGATAGATCTCCAGAACGGGGGGTAGGTCTCCACAACGGGAGCCCTCTGAGAAAAGATATAACCTTAGAAATAGGGATATTTTGAGAAAACCTGACAGATATCAAGATAATGATACCCGTCCCTCTTGATCGTTTCAGACTTCCTCACAGAAATCTGAAAGAAGAGGACGGTCAGAACATAAAGAAGAGCGCGTCAAGTCCAAAGACAAGGAACCAGCTCACCAAAGTAAAAAAGATTTCCCAAAAAGAAGGTAGCAAGCATAAAGATAAAACATGCCGAGGATCCTGAGGACACAACTCAGAACGGAGAGTGGGCCCAAACAATGCTAGACAGCGCAGCAGAAGTGACCATAGCTCGCAAGATCCTGATGAATCTTCTGGAGACAGTGGACACGAATGAGTACATTCAGGTGGAAACTGCAGACACCAGAGTTAGTGTATCCCATAAATTATATGAAATAACATTGCGTATAGAAGGGATCATAACTAGGGAAATAAGAGGTCTCTTTTGGGACAATCTATCTAAAGGCTATGATATTCTTCTAGCTGAGAAAGACTGGCCACCAGAATTTGTTAGGGAGTGCCCACATGGCGAAAAAATGATTGTGCCTGCCTTCTCAAATCATATTCCAATTCATAAAAAATTCACATATGCAAGAAAATGGGCAGTGGCCCAAGCCCCTGCATTATATAAAAATCATGTAGGATGGGATGAGGATTCTCCTCACCATAAAATCCAGTTAAAAAATCAACCTACTGCACATAGGAAATATCCTGTTAAGCAAGAAGCTAAAAAACAAGTCAGCGAGATCTTAGATCAACTAGAGTACCAGGGGGTGATTGAAACATGCACTTCACAAATGAACAATCCTTTGTTTCCTGTCTCCAAACCAGACAATACATATCGTCTAGTATTGGACTACAGACACTTAAACACTTTTTGCAAAACATTTGCAGTACAAAATTCACACAGTGCAGCACTGATGAATAACATCGTGCGCAAAAAATATAAAACAACATTAGATATTTCAAATGGTTTCTTCTGTCAAAACATAGCACCAGAAAGCAGGTATTTGACCGCTTTCTCAAGTATGAGGGCCCAAAGGCAATTTTGCAGTCCCCCCAGGGATTCAAGAATAGCCCAGGATTATTTTCAGCCTGAGTAACAGAGTTACTACAAATGTATGATTATGAGGTATTATCTTATGTCGATGACATCCATCTAACAGACAATGATTTGGACAGGCAATTGAAAAGAGTGAACACCATTATACTTGGATTCCCATCTGAAGGGTACAAATTCAACTTTAAAAAATCGAGGATTGCCCATCTCACTGTCCTATTTCTAGGATATGAATTATCGAGTGAAGGGAAAAGCCTGGCAACCAATTTCCTGGAGAAATGTGCGCTGCTCCAAGCTCCAAAAACGCTGAAAAACTTACAATCAGTTCTAGGTTTCCTGAATTTTGGAAGAACTTACATTCTGAATTACGCAGAGAGGGTTAAACCTCTCTACGAATTAATAAAACCTGATTTCAAACAAACTAGTTGAACTCAAACACACACAGAAATTTTACGTTCAGTATAAACAGACATGTTAGCAAAAACAAAACTGCAAACACGCGTAAACATACACAACCTTGTAATCCGAGTCATCCCAGGAAGATGCGGATTCACGTACCTGACCTATAATGAAGGTGAAACGGTAACAATAGCTTACAAATCACACTTGTACACACAAGCTGAAATAAAATTCACTTCAACTGAGAAAATTCTGACAGCTGTTCAAACTGCTATAGCAAAAGAAAGTGCCCTGGCACAGGGATAACGCATATCAGTCGTTACACCTGTACCTGCCCTAGAGGCAGTAACAAGAGCAAGCATTCCAAATGCTAAAGTTTTACATCCAAGATGGATACAATGGGTTAATTCTCTTGCTGCAACAGAGGTTGAATACGTTTTTGACCCTAGCTTGAAAACACAAGAATTTCTCCAATACAAGTACGAATGTCCTCTGCCGACCGAAATTCTGCCTCTTGAACAGTACGTCTGTGTAATCTTCACAGACGGATCTGCACAACATTGGATTGTGGAAAAACAAGTATACAATGCGGCATGTGCGATTGTAAAGGGTCACTGGCGCATAGGTAAATTAAGACCAATGTTCACTAAAACTCAATCACTCAGAAACTGTACAGCTCAGTGAGCTGAACTACAGGCTTTAAAGATGGCGCTTGAAAATGCGGATCGCGAATTCCCCACACTAATTGTGTGCAATTCGTATTACTGCGTCAGTCTTACAATGAATACTTGCAGACCTGGGTTCAAAATGGTTTCAAAGATGCAAAAGGTGGCACAATCAAGCACAAAAAGCTTTGGGAACAAGTAGTTCTTTTACAGAAAGAACTACGAAAAACTCATGTGATACATGCACTGCGTTATCAACGTGATGGCGTTCACGTTGCAGGGAATTCATTGGCTGATAAAGCCGAAAAGGCAGCTGTCCACACGGCTTCCGTAGCAACAATTAAGCGTTCTAAAAAAGAATAGATGGTGAAACACTACTAGCAGTAAAAGCCTCAATGGAAGGCAATTATGCGGCGTTAGCTCTAAACTATCTACTCGGAAATACATACATAATTGATGCAAACTCCGTTCCTTTTGCTCAAATCCCTGGAGTGGGGGTCAGAGTAATCCCAAACAGGAAACAGAGGGCTTACTTGGGTTCAAGAAGCACATATGGGAGAGGGTCTGACACATTAAGGAATCTTGAAATCTCTAATATAATTACAAATGAAGTACTGGTGGCCGGGAATGAGCGTGCAAATTTACAACTTTGCAATTAATTGCCAGAACTGCCACAGAGATCGCAGTTATGAACCGGACCAGGTAACTGACAAAAGCACAGTCAGTCCAGCCCAGACACCTCTGTTAGATAGCATTAGACGGTCTACACGCAGGCGTCCCTCCGGACGAATGCGGCTCCATGACTACTAAGACAAAATTCATTTGGATGTGGCCTCAGCGCACGGCTGATGCCCGAACTGTTATAAAAGATTTGCGAGTCTTTATCAGCACATACGCAAGCAGCACGCTACATTCCGACCAGGATCCTGCATTTAGCTCTAGGGCTTACAAGGAGGCCATGGCCAGCTTGGGCGTTGCATTACGGTACTCTAGTCCCTTCCATCCTGAGGAAAATGCGGTAGTGAAAGAAAAAGACGTGACATAAAGCAATCTATAAGAGCGAGGGTATTAGTTACCACAGCAAACCATACAAGGATGCAACGCTTTGGCCTTCATTGAATAACTCTTCTATTCGAATTAATACATTAAGCAGAATGAAAGCCATTCTTTTACAAAAAACTGTGCCTTTGACCTCGTCTAGAGAAACGTATGATCTGCAAGTTGCAAGGACCTCAGCAGAGATACATACATTATTATCAACAAACTGCCCCTTACATTTCGTAGAATTTGTAGGTCAAATGTTAAACATGTCAGATACCAGTGACATCGCACATGTATTTAAGACAATTTTTACGGGACTGTTAGCACCCTTTGAAGCCGTCCTGAGCATTTTCCAGAATTTTGTGCACTCTGTGTTCGGCGGCCTGCTTCTCATTTTGGGACTCGTAGCAGGAATTCTATTTTTGTTCCTTCTTCTCGATATGGCAAGTCCAGTCACCAGCGATACCCAGGTCACCATGGAACAAGCGATCCAGGCACTGCTGTACCGAAATAGGATAACACAGGTTCTCGGCTTGGCTCGTCTAAGAGATCTGAATACCACATGGTTTTTATCATTCAGACCAATCTGGCAAGATTGCATCTTACCTGTTCTACAATGCCTGCTCTGCGGAGAAGAATGTGTGTTAAATATCTGTCTCTCACTCCCATTAGCAGTGTCTATGGATGTTGATAATTTGCTTGGTTTAATAAAAGGTCATGCAACAAGTTGTCCCCAGCGGCTACCAATTCTGATGACGGCATTCGTTGAGACCTCACCATTACGACTAGGTGGCGGTGAGGTACGAGATGAAAGTGGCACACAGGTACAACCTTCTGTGAACATTGCTGATACAGATAACGCTGACGGTATTGCATCTCACATATGCACTATTTCCACTTTTTCGGAAATGGCCTAACTTTCACCTACTGTGGTAGACGAATTCTTTCCCAGCCTATCTGAGTTAATGTTTTCCCCTAACAACGAGAATAACTCTTGAGAAACAAGCACACAGCGTTCCCTGAACTTTGATTTTGGCCTTCAGATTTGATTAACAGAACTTCTAAAATTTGGAACTATTTTTTACAACAACAAAATTATTTTTTCTCATTACCAAAATATTTACTTTTTTTTGGCACAGGGTAATCTGCTTAATGTAGAAATATTCTTAGAGAACAAGATTTCTGTTTTTGAAACCTAGAGACAATATTTAAAACTTAGTCTCTAGCACATGTACAGCCTTGTATATATATGTGATGAAATGGTCTCGACCTTCTCTTCTGTATTAAGAGCCATTTCATAAATGTAAATTTTCTGAATCATTCAGTCAGCATTTCAAATGTAAAACTATATGCATTGTTTGAATGATACCACTGCTTATAAACGCACAGTACAATACTCATTTTTCATGTACAAACCATTTCAAATGCATTTTATGTATTTTTGGGGTGGGATTGTAAACACATGCTTAGAAATGTTATAACTGCTTAGTATTTAGTAAAAATGGACATTCTACGTGGTGTGGGTGTTGTAACGTATCTAGGGCTCTAGTGTAATTTTCCCGATTCATGCCCTTATATAGGTATAACTTATCATATCCGTAAATAGGCATAAGAATCATAACATATTTAGACACAGCAAATGCAGTCCAAATACAGCATGGCTACTTCCACTAAGCTCCTAGAGTACAATGAGTTCTTGAAGACAACCAGCCTTCAGCAGCCCGGATTTCCCCCTGCTTCAGTATTGATTTGTCCCAGAACTCCTGGAGCGTGTAAAGAACTTCGAGTTCTTAGTGACATTATTATGTCCACCTTTACGTCAAACTCGGCACCTTCCAGGTATAAATATGCCCACATCTGCCCTAGCAAACACACAGTGGTTTTGGAGCAGATCGACTAACTACTTGCACGACGCCCTGCTGTATGCGAGTGCCGAAGGAAGCTGACCCACCCTGCTGATGCACTGAGAGAGACGCTGTCTTTTCTCCTGCCGAGAAATCCAGCTCCAGTGTTTCCCTGCTACCCTTGCGGGTTATTGGGAGATCGAGTCCTGAGAGAGAGATATAAGTCCTCCTTAATTCTATAACCAAGGTACGGAGCTGATTAGACCCTCAGAGAATTCCTGGATAGATTATTGGCAGAAACTATTTAACTCAAGCTACACCTCACTTACTTCTTCCCTTGTACTAGGCTTAGCTTAGGTATACTGGGGTAGGCGTATTTTAGATGCACCAGTTGAGTACTTTTAGTCATTATTTATCATTGTATGTATTTTATCTATTTTAAGTATCTTATGGCTTAGAAACCATATAAATGCGTTTACAGTATTTCAAAATACTCCCTTTACTGTACGCACTTTACTTCATAGCAAGAAATACGATTGTAGCAATTCACTTCTCTTGCATGAGAAAGGAGACTGCTAAATAAATAACCTTTTTATTGAAAACGCCCATCTCTCTACTTTTCTCTGCACCTCTGGTGAAACGAAGCATGCACGATTGACTGAGTGAAATAGCCATCTATTGTTTCAGTGACTCTGGAGATATTCCTTATTTCAGGGGGAACAAAGTTTTCATGTTCTATGGTTGGTAGAGACTAATCCCTTCTTGTGTATTCGAGAAAGTTTCTAGTGACCTCTGAGCTAGCTGGCATACACAATTAAGTCTAACATATTCAATAGAGACCTAGTCGACCTAAGTCCTACGTCTAAACTATCGTTTATGTTATTCCAATGCGCAGAGCCTATTGGGAATATAGGAACTACACTACACCTGTGCCTATGTTTAGGTACATGTATGAAACATAGCACTACTTTACTGGTAAGGAATCTGTGGCTCAATTCTAACCGGAGGGAAATAATTGGAGTGCTGATGAGGAGATTAGTGAGAATGCTTACAAAGCAATTTTTTTCTAGCTCCAAATTGCTTACATTCTCATGGCCCCAGAGCTTGCCCAGATACAGTGACGCCCCAAAGGCTTGGAAATGGCACATTTGGAAAGTGAGGGATTACTGGACCAAATGTAGAACCTTGTAGAGACTTCACCACGCTTCCTAACTATTGCTCTAACTTAAGTCCACACAGCATATGGGGAGACAACTCAAAGTACTCTGTGAGTGTAATCCCTACATAATCAAATGTGCGTACTCTCTGCAGGGTGTCACCTGAAAATCACAATTTGGAAAAGGCAAGGCTGACTCAGCCTGCCACTCTTCTGAAATTGGCAAATGATGTACCATTAAATTGAGAAATAGGAACACCTGTTTTTTACAGTGCATAGAAATGGAAGATGTGCAGTATAGAAGCTACATTAAATAAAAACAGGCCTTCTTGTTCTCTTTACTTGTCTGTACACAAGATGTTTTGCACTGCTGCAGGCACTGTCCCCATCCATGTACTTGGCTGCGGCTGACAGCCTCGATCTACATGCCGCAGAGGGCTGCCGAAGGACCACCTAAGGATTTCCTGACTCCTGCAGGCTGATTTTCCAGCAACCATATCTCGTGCATCATGGGATTTGGGTTCTGAGCAACCAGAATAAACAGGAAGTGCAGATGGAATCAGTTTTCCTGGGGCAATAGAGCGCAATGGATCAGTGACGAGACTGGGAAGCTCCACAATATAGAGATGTTTGATGAGTTGGTACCCTCAAGACTTCGAAAGCAGAGTTGCAGATACTAATTAGACAAGCAGTGGCTGAAGCTGCAAATGATCCCCAGTTAAAAAGGTAACAACTAGATGCTGATGATGAACTTGATGTTTCTCCTCAAGGAAACATAGGCAAGGTAAGGCTCAAACTGACAACTGTCACATCATGGAGGTACTGAGGGTCGAGAAAAAGTCTCAAAAGGAGGAAAGCTTGTAAGCCCATTACAGTGGCTCCTTGGTGGAGGATCTGCCTTTTCATGACATTCTTCAAGAAATAGTCCTCAAACAATGGAAGGATGCAGACAAGCTAAATGTTACCTGATTCTTGACTAAGAGATACTTATTAAAGGGTTTTGACGAAAAATTCCCTCAGATTCCAAAAAATAATTTAATACGGTCTTCCATTGCTTCTTCCTCTTTTTTGTCCTCTGAGGAGTCTACTTTATCGGATCCTATAGACAGGAAGATTGAGTCTTCCCTGAAACGTTCCCTGCTACCAATGTTGTGGTTCTGGCTAATTCATATGCATCATATGCTTCCCATGTTTAACTTAGGGCATTTTCAGAGACCAATTGATTGCCTTCAAGAAAATGCAGATCCTACTGCAATATTGGCCCAGATGGAGGTGCTATATCACCTCCATCTGGGCCAATCTTGGATGTCACTTTTGACTATGTATGGGCTTTGACTTCAGTAGCTGGGGCTGCTATCTCAGGGAGACATACACTCTGAAGGAAACCCTGGAAATTGGAATGCTCCTAGAGGTCACTGGTACAAAAACTTCTGTTTCCTGGATCTGAGCTTTTCAGTGAAGATATGGTGGGGAAATCTGCAGAAGAAAACATTATTTTAAAGCCTTCTAAACTCTGACAAGGGAAGAAGTTTGTTATACAAAAACAGGCTCAACAGTCATACTTTTTTCGTTTCAATGCCGAACACGTTCATTAGGGAGCCTCGTTTGCCAATAAATCCAAGCTTCAAGGGCTCCAAGATTCTAATCCCAAATGACTATATGACAGTAAGAGGCAGCTTGAAACATTTCCTCCTTCAATGGAGTGCACAGATGACATCGGTTTTAGTGCTTTCAGTTTTTCAAGAGGTGTGGAGAATTCCCTTTTGGGAACCCCCTCCTCTTTTACTGTTTCAATCTAGGCCTCTATCAAACAATGCTGCAGAAGTATGTTATAATATTAGACATAGAAAAACTGCTGTCAAGAAAGCAATTAATCCTCCCTGTTTCTTCCTCATCAGGAGATAGAGGGTTTCTACTAAACCCTTTTTTTGAAGCTCAAACCAGATTGGTCTTATCAGCCAATTTTCTGTAAAAGGCGTTGAACAAGGGGGTCTCATAGAACCATTTCGAATGGTTTCCTTGCAGCTGATAATCTCATTGGCTCAGACAGGGGATTATATAGCGACTCCGGATTTGGAAGATGCATACTTTTATGTGCCCCTTCACCCCACCAGCCAATCATTTCTCCAGTTTTGTGTGCAAGCAAGACATTTCCAATTTTAAGCACTGCCTTTCGAATTTTCAACTGCTCAGAGGACCTTAACAAAGGTATTAGCTCCAGTTGTTCCAGTTTTACAACCTCATGGATTTTCAATTTTCCCCTATTTTGATGACTGGCTTATCTGTGCTTCTCTAAGGCTCAAGAGGCAGTCCTGGCATCCCCAGTGCTTCTTCGCAGGATAGACTTGAATTTGAACTTCCAGAAATTACATTTATTGCCAGTCCAGATCATCATGTTCATAAGGAAATGTTCGATACCCAGAGAGGGTCTGGGTTTTTCCTTCCAGAACAGACTGTGTCTTTACAAAACAATCTTCAGGCACTATTCTCCTATATCTCTGCATTAGGCAGATCTTAGTTGCGAGTCCAGGGACTGATGGCCTCAACAGCAGAAGTGGTGCCATGGTTTCAGTTCAACCTGAAACCTTTAGTGAATGACCTTCCGAGCCATTCGGATCCTATATCAATGGATTATGAGACTCCAGTTCCGGTGACTCAGGAGCCTCTTCTATGTCTATTAAGGACACATCCCAGTTTTCGACTTGGAGTGTAAGGAGCAATGGTCAAAGGAGGACAGATGTTCCTCTAACTGGAGAGAACTGGCTGCAGTCTTGTAAGTAGTCATGTTTTTTCAATCTGAGGTGGAGGGTAAATGCCTCCTAGTCTAGACAGACAATCAAGTAGCTCGACCCTACCTGAATCAACAAGGGGGAATTAGGTGTCCTTATCTAAAACAATTAGCAATCAAAATTTGTACCAGGGTGGAGGCTCATTTATCGTCCATGAAGGTGGTGTACATTCAAGGGCTTTGTATCTTCATGCAGACAGTGTAAGTCACAATCTGCCTTCTTCAGTCCAGTTTCATCTGGTGACTCCACTGTTCCACCAAGTATGCGATCTCTTTGGGTATCCTTGGATAGACCTGTTTGAGTCTGTCAGAACTGCATAGAGTTGTTTCTTTAAATCTTCTGTTTGGCTGGGATTGCAGACACGGCATCGGCCCTCATGGCCCCACGGTTGCTGTAGGATAGTGGATATACACTGCAGCAAAAGTGTTAGTGCAAGGGAAGGGGTATCAGGATAAAATAACAAACTAAAATAATAAAGAGAGAAGAATTACAGGCATCCATCTCCCTGCAATAAAAAGAGAGGTTTGTTTACTAATGTGTTGCTTGGTTGGTTAGTTTTGCATGAGTTGTCTTTTCACCATCAGTAGAGGATGCTGCCTGGGATTGGATAATTGGTTCTTATCTGAGTATCTGGAGTTCCTTTCTAACTTTTTTCCCTGCGAAGGAGAAATGCATAGATCAAATGAGAGTTATTCAACTTGATGCAAAGGCCACACTCTCTTTTGCATGATTGAATTTAGACTTACCAGAGTTCGCCTGGGCTACGTTTCCCTGACAAGTCTCTCAATGGGTTACCTTTTCTCTGTCAGGGCCCGCGGAAAACTATGAATTGTTGAACCTTGGAATAACAAGTATTATTTAGGAACTTGACCTTTGAACTGGGAGTTATTTTTAAATGAGCTGTCACTTATAGAGGGTGATATGGCACCACACCTAGGGGTCGATTAGGATCGCGGACGGAAACGTGTTCCGTCCGCCGAGGAAGGTGGCAAGATACTCCGGACCTGCCCGCGAAAAAAACGCAATAGCGATTAGGATCAAATGTGATAGAAACTCCGATCGCGGCGGACGGAGCACAACAATCTCCGTCCGCGGCGGTCGAAGTACACCTGAGGCCGCGGCAGGCGGACGGAACCTACAAAATACCGACGGCCGCGTACGCACATGACCAGGAGAACAACAACCTCCCCCGTGATACCTGCGTAGTGTCCATGTCCGCAATTAGGATAACTCCGCAAGTACCCCGGTAGCCACCGCGATCCACGTCCGCGGCGGTACCAATGCTAGGAGAAACCGTGCACCACAGCGGAAGTCCAACATCCCTACAGTCAAACCAATGGCATACATAGCGACAGAATTCATCACCAAACACAGGAAAATGAACGACCACCCACCTGACACATCTAAACCAAACACAAGACACAATGACCCACCCCCAAGAACTGGATAAACCACACCTGCCAACACACCCACCTATCACCTGACTGCCAATCAACATTCACACAGGGCCAACACACAGACTATAAATTAACTTCCACCCACTCCAGAAATCCTCTGCATCACAGCATAGCTGCTAGCAGGAGACAACACTTAGCCAACAGCATAAAATATAAATCATACACATAACCCACACCCAAACACACCCTGTACACAAAGACCCACCACACCATACCCAAACACCACACACCAGCACCTCCTAATTCACACAAACACACACCCCGAGCACCATGGCACCCAAGAAAAATCCGAAATTCACCGACACCGAGCTCAGGGTAATGGTCGATGAGATTATTCGTGTTGAACCCCACATCTTTGGATCCCTAGTGCAGCAGACCAGCATAGCTAGGAAGAACAGCCTGTGGGACCGGATCGTCACCAGGGTCAATGCCTCCGGGACCGTCCCGAGGACAAAGCAGGAAATCCAGAGGCGTGGCACGACCTCAAGACCCGGGTGAAGTCCATCAGAGCCAAGAACTTCCTCCGGGCCAACCACACAGGTGGTGGAACCCCCCCGGAGCCCCTACCATACACCGAGTGGGAGGAAAAGGTGCTGACCATCCTGCACCCTGAGACCCTCGATGGACTTGATGAGGGAGAAGAGGCTGGTAAGTACCAACCAAGCACCACAAACACAACAACACGGTGTGCCTCACACAACTCTGAAGACACATCTCCCAGACCCCAGGCATGCATGCAGTCCACATACTCACCAACGTCTAAACCACTCCTACAGGCCCCCATGTCCATAGAGAGGGTGGTGGTGGTGGGTGGGATGTGTGAGGGGACGGAACTACAACTCCCCACAGGCCCCCATGTCCATAGAGAGGGTGGTGGTGGTGGGTGGGGTGTGTAAGGGGTCACTAGTCCAACTCCCAACAGGCCCCCATGTCCATAGAGAGGGTGGTGGTGGTGGGTGGGGTGTGTGAGGGGACGGAACTACAACTCCCAACAGGCCCCCATGTCCATAGAGAGGGTGGTGGTGGTGGGTGGGGTGTGTGAGGCGACGGAACTACAACTCCCAACAGGCCCCCATGTCCATAGAGAGGGTGGTGGTGGTGGGTGGGGTGTGTGAGGGGACGGAACTACAACTCCCCACAGGCCCCCATGTCCATAGAGAGGGTGGTGGTGGTGGGTGGGGTGTGTGAGGGGTCACTAGTCCAACTCCCAACAGGCCCCCATGTCCATGGAGAGGGTGGTGGTGGTGGGTGGGGTGTATGAGGGGACGGAACTACAACTCCCAACAGGCCCCCATGTCCATAGAGAGGGTGGTGGTGGTGGGTGGGGTGTGTGAGGGGACGGAACTACAACTCCCCACAGGCCCCCATTTCCATAGAGAGGGTGGTGGTGGTGGGTGGGGTGTGTGAGGGGTCACTAGTCCAACTCCCAACAGGCCCCCATGTCCATAGAGAGAGTGGTGGTGGTGGGTGGGGTGTGTGAGGGGACGGAACTACAACTCCCCACAGGCCCCCATGTCCATAGAGAGGGTGGTGGTGGTGGTGGGTGGGGTGTGTGAGGGGACGGAACTACAACTCCCAACAGGCCCCCATGTCCATAGAGAGGGTGGTGGTGGTGGGTGGGGTGTGTGAGGGGTCACTAGTCCAACTCCCAACAGGCCCCCGTGTCCATAGAGAGGGTGGTGGTGGTGGGTGGGGTGTGTGAGGGGACGGAACTACAACTCCCCACAGGCCCCCATGTCCATACAGAGGGTGGTGGTGGTGGGTGGGGTGTGTGAGGGGACGGAACTACAACTCCCAACAGGCCCCCATGTCCATAGAGAGGGTGGTGGTGGTGGGTGGGGTGTGTGAGGGGACGGAACTACAACTCCCCACAGGCCCCCATGTCCATAGAGAGGGTGGTGGTGGTGTGTGGGGTGTGTGAGGGGTCACTAGTCCAACTCCCAACAGGCCCCCATGTCCATAGAGAGGGTGGTGGTGGTGGGTGGGGTGTGTGAGGGGACGGAACTACAACTCCCAACAGGCCCCCATGTCCATAGAGAGGGTGGTGGTGGTGGGTGGGGTGTGTGAGGGGACGGAACTACAACTCCCCACAGGCCCCCATGTCCATAGAGAGGGTGGTGGTGGTGGGTGGGGTGTGTGAGGGGTCACTAGTACAACTCCCAACAGGCCCCCATGTCCATAGAGAGGGTGGTGGTGGTGGGTGGGGTGTTTGAGGGGACGGAACTACAACTCCCCACAGGCCCCCATGTCCATAGAGAGGGTGGTGGTGGTGGGTGGGGTGTGTGAGGGGACAGAACTACAACTACCCACAGGCCCCCATGTCCATAGAGAGGGTGGTGGTGGTGGGTGGGGTGTGTGAGGGGTCACTAGTCCAACTCCCAACAGGCCCCCATGTCCATAGAGAGGGTGGTGGTGGTGGGTGGGGTGTGTGAGGGGACGGAACTACAACTCCCCACAGGCCCCCATGTCCATAGAGAGGGTGGTGGTGGTGGATGGGGTGTGTGAGGGGACGGAACTACAACTACCCACAGGCCCCAAAGTCCATAGAGAGGGTGGTGGTGGTGGGTGGGGTGTGTGAGGGGTCACTAGTCCAACTCCCAACAGGCCCCCATGTCCATAGAGAGGGTGGTGGTGGTGGGTGGGGTGTGTGAGGGGACCGAACTACAACTCCCAACAGGCCCCCATGTCTATAGAGAGGGTGGTGGTGGTGGGTGGGGTGTGTGAGGGGACGGAACTACAACTCCCCACAGGCCCCCATGTCCATAGAGAGGGTGGTGGTGGTGTGTGGGGTGTGTGAGGGGTCACTAGTCCAACTCCCAACAGGCCCCCATGTCCATAGAGAGGGTGGTGGTGGTGGGTGGGGTGTGCGAGGGGACGGAACTACAACTCCCAACAGGCCCCCATGTCCATAGAGAGGGTGGTGGTGGTGGGTAGGGTGTGTGAGGGGACGGAACTACAACTCCCCACAGGCCCCCATGTCCATAGAGAGGGTGGTGGTGGTGGGTGGGGTGTGTGAGGGGTCACTAGTCCAACTCCCAACAGGCCCCCATGTCCATAGAGAGGGTGGTGGTGGTGGGTGGGGTGTTTGAGGGGACGGAACTACAACTCCCCACAGGCCCCCATGTCCATAGAGAGGGTGGTGGTGGTGGGTGGGGTGTGTGAGGGGACGGAACCACAACTCCCCACAGGCCCCCATGTCCATAGAGTGGGTGGTGGTGGTGGGTGTGGTGTGTGAGGAGTCACTAGTCCAACTCTCAACAGGCCCCCATGTCCATAGAGAGGGTGGTGGGTGGGGTGTGTGAGGGGACGGAACTACAACTCCCCACAGGCCCCCATGTCCATAGAGAGGGTGGTGGTGGTGGGTGGGGTGTGTGAGGGGTCACTAGTCCAACTCCCAACAGGCCCCCATGTCCATAGAGAGGGTGGTGGTGGTGGGTGGGGTGTGTGAGGGGACGGAACTACAACTCCCAACAGGCCCCCATGTCCATAGAGAGGGTGGTGGTGGGTGGGGTGTGTGCCATTGCCGACTGAATGTCAAATATAAATAAATGTACACGTTTAGGCAACATGACTCATCCTCACATTTTTGTTTTGCAGGGGATCCTAATCTGACAGCTGCAATTAACACCAGGCCTCCAGCATCCCCACACTCTGAACTTTCAGGGGACGATTGGCCAGCCACCTCCGGGGCTGAGGATGGTGCCGGCTCAAGCAGCCAGCCAGGGACCTCTGGCTCGCAGGTCACACCTGCAACAACAACAACTACGGCCTCTGGCATCACCACAACACCGGCTACTGTGACCTGCACAGCTACCTCCAGCACCACCTCCACCACCACTACTACCGCCACTTCTGCCCCTGCCACCCTGCCCAACCCACCGGCCAACGCTGGGGCAGCGCCATCCCAGCCACGCAGGGAGAGAGTGAGGCATACCACAAATGCAAGGCCAGATCCTGCAGGCAGGAGCGCAGCAGAAAGAAGGCATGATGACACTACACCCAATGCCGTGCAACAGTGTCTTGAAGCACTAGTCAGGGTGGAGGCGGGCTATCTATGTGGCCAGGCACATGCAGACCGCGCCCACCAGGACTTTGTGGACAACACAGCGATGTTGGGGGCCATCGAGAGGCGGCTTGGCCAACTCGTGGACATTTTTAGCACGAGGATATCCGCCAACACCACCCACCACACCCCCCCTCAAACAACGCCACCGCCAACAACACCGCCACCGCCACCGGCGCCCCTGGCGGCGGATGTGCCACCTGATCAGCCAGCGCCCCCAGCTGACTCCGTCCCGACACAAAGACGGAGGGGCCGTCCGAGGCTGGAAGTGGGCGAGAGCAGTGTCGAAGGTCCTGCCACACGCTCCAAGAGGAGCCGACAATGACTCTTTTGAGTACCTGAGCCTGCCATCCACCCTGCCAACTATCCGGTCCCACCTGGCACAGGCCTGCTGCACTAGGCACACACCACCCTATGTGGTGTCTGCACGGACATCTCATCTGCCATTACCTTGGACTCTCACTCCCCCACCCCTTCACTCATTTGTAAATATGCACCTACACCTATGCACAATCTGTAAATAAATACAACTTACTCACTCAATGATGTGTTGCCTCCATGTTTATTCACATGATTGCATCAGAAACAGACGTAACCAGGTTCAGGGATCCAAGTGGTACAGAATCATGCCGCAAGGGAGTTACCTAGGGAAACATAGAAAACGCAAAAACACGTTAGGAAACACCATCACACTCATCCCAACTCACTGCAGTGCAACTTTCAACAAACCACACACATCACTACACAAATGGATGACACTACACACATCATGGAGAAGTGCATGTACTCATAAATGAAGAGACACACACACATGCATACATCACATAACAAAACACATAGATGATGCCCAACACAATGACACAAGAGCAGCAAACCTACACAGGGCATACACAAGCAGCACAAGAGGGGCACACTCACAATCAAGGGAAGCAGCGTTCAATGAGCTGGCGCCTCTGGTCCACACCTTCCTCCTCACCACTATCCTCATCAGTCGACATGGGTAGGTCGGGAGGGCGAGGAACTTGCTGTTCATCTGGGTCCAAGATCAGTTCAATGTTATTGCGCACAGCCAGGTTGTGGAGCATGCAGCAGGCAATCACAATCTTGCATACTTTGCCTGGTGCGTAAGGCAGGGCCCCTCCAGTCTTATCCAGGAACCGAAACCTAGACTTAAGCAGGCCAAATGTTCGTTCCACCACTCGACGTGTCCTACCATGGGCATCATTGTATCGCATTTCTCCTGCTGTAGTGGGATTGCGTATTGGACTTAGAAGCCAAGGCCTTTTTGGGTAAGCCGAGTCGCCTGTGTTTGTGGAAATTAGAGAGAGAGAAACCTCTCTACCTGAACACGTGGCCACACAAAGCCACACAGATATCACTCCTGTCACCACAGCACACTCACCAACAAGCCAGGCTTGTGCCGGACGCAGATTTGCCATCAGTTGGGGGACAATGCTGCTCTGCATGATGTGGGCGTCATGTGCAGAGCCAGGAAATCTTGCACACACATGTTAGATTATGTTGTCGGCCTGGCACACCACCTGCACGTTTAGGGAGTGGAAGTGCTTCCGATTCCTAAACACCTGCTCACGTGCCCGTGGTGGAATGATCGCAATATGCGTGCCATCAATGGAACCCACAACGTGTGGTATGTGACCCAGTGCATAGAAGTCTGCTTTGACCGCTGCCAACTCTGCCGCCTGTGGAAAATGTATGTAGTCATTCTTGTACAGCATCATGGCTGTCAGTACATCCCGAAGTACCGTGCTGAACATGGCCTGTGACATTCCCCCGGCATGTCCAACAGTGTACTGAAATGTGCCTGTTGCAAAAAAATGGAGTGCCGCCATCACCTTTTGGGTGGGTGAAATGGAGCCTGGATAGGTTCTCCGTGGCTGCAGGTGAGGAGACAATTGGTTCACAATCTCCAGCAATCGACGTCGATCAAGCCTGAATTTCCTGATCACCTCCTCGTCCACCATATCCTCCAGCACAGTGTATGGGCGATGGACATTTGAAGCCCTCCTGTGTGGGAGTAAATGGAATGGAAGTCAATTCACATACAACGCATGTCTGTGCAACTCACTCACATGTCACCGCACTCTATCCAACATGTAATAGGCAGTGTTCAATTAGCATATGTGTGACATCTCTGATTGTCACAACAACATGGATTGACGTAGCAATGTGCACCCACCAGCTACATGATGTGTTGCAACATGTGCTATGCACTTTGTCTCACCTCAACATCACTGCCAACAAGACATGTGACATGACCCAAAAGTGACGGACATTAGTGGCCCACCGATGGGCATGGTATGGACACACATGGGATAGAGCATGAAGTGTGGAGTCACGCAATCACGCACACAACCGTCATCATGCAGCTGCAGACAATGAAACAAGGTGCATCGTCAGCTGACATGCAATCATTGACGCCGCCTTGGCGGTGCACTGCTTCCGCTGTTTACCTCTGGCCATACGCGGCCCGCGTTCAACATTCCCATTGTCTGCATGTGCACAGACCGTCACGCTCACACACCGGCAAGTGCATGTGCTAGACACCGGGACGAATGCATCATTTGCAACAAAGTTCCAACAGTGGCGCCTCCAGGGCGGGGCCCGTATTCGGCGGGGGAGGCGGAGGCCAAAACATCCATAAGCTGATGTCAATGCACATGGCAGTTCATGACCCTCTTACAGTGACATTGCATCAGCCAGCCTACACCGGCCGGCCCAGCCCTGCCCATGACCGCCGTTCCGGCCATGCCAGATACCGCCGTTTCAGGCCCCCTCCACTACCGCCGTGCCAGGCCCAGCCCATGACCGCCGTTCCGGCCATGCCAACTACCGCCGCTTCAGGCCCCCTCCACTACCGCCGTGCCAGGCCCAGCCCATGACCGCCGTTCCGGTCATGCCAACTACCGCCGCTTCAGGCCCCCTCCACTACCGCCGTTTCAGGCCCCCTCCACTACCGCCGTGCCCTAGCGGGCTTGGCACGGCGGTCATGTGCTGGGCCTGGCACAGCGTTAGTAGAGGGGGCCTGAAGCGGCGGTAGTTGGCATGGCCGGCGCGGCGGTCATGGGCTGGGCCTGGCACGGCGGTAGTGGAGGGGGCCTGA
Source organism: Lissotriton vulgaris (assembly GCF_964263255.1). Taxonomy (NCBI): domain Eukaryota; kingdom Metazoa; phylum Chordata; class Amphibia; order Caudata; family Salamandridae; genus Lissotriton; species Lissotriton vulgaris. Next base: position 499,529,206 of record NC_141695.1, read on the forward strand.
AGCGGCGGTAGTTGGCATGGCCGGAACGGCGGTCATGGGCTGGGCCTGGCACGGCGGTAGTGGAGGGGGACTGAAACGGCGGTAGTTGGCATGGCCGGCACGGCGGTCATGGGCTGGGCCTGGCACGGCGGTAGTGGAGGGGGCCTGAAATGGCGGTAGTTGGCATGGCCGGAACGGCGGTCATGGGCAGGGCTGGGCGGGCCGGTGTAGGCTGGCTGATGCAATGTCACTGTAAGGAGGGTCATGAACTGCCATGTGCATTGACATCAGCTTATGGATGTTTTGGCCTCCACCTCCCCCGCCGAATACGTGTCCCGCCATGGTGGCGCCACTGTTACAACTTTGTTGCAAATGATGCATCCGTCCCGGTGTCTAGCACATGCACTAGCCGGTGTGTGAGCGCGACGGTCTGTGCACGTGCAGCCAATGGGAGGTGTGGACATGGGCCACGGTTGGCCAATAGCAAGTACCGTATGCTGTTCACCGCAACACCAGGGCCAATCATTGGCCCAATTCCAAACACGCTTTCATGGCTGACCAATGGCTGGTGCCGTATGCCACTGACATGGCCACAGGGCCCTATATATGTGTGATGTGCAAAAGCATACCTTCTACGATGACCACCGACTGCTGCCTGTGACCATCACCTCCACCTGCTGCTGCGGAGCTGACCACCGACTGCTGCCTCTGACCATCACCTCCACCTGCTGCTGCGCAGCTGACCACCGACTGCTGCCTGTGACCATCACCTCCACCTGCTGCTGCGGAGCTGACCACCGACTGCTGCCTGTGACCATTACCTCCACCTGCTGCTGCGGAGCTGACCACCGACTGCTGCCTGTGACCATCACCTCCTGCTGCTGCTGCGGAGCTGACCACCGACTGCCGCTCTAGTGCCATACTCCGTGACCTTGGCATGTCGAGAGTCAAAGAGATCCGGTCTCGTCCCTTCACCGCCGCGGAGCTTGATGTCCTCGTGGACGCTGTGCTCCGCAACTACGGACGCCTGTACGGCGCACCCGGACAGGTGGTAAGTGCAGTCGGGGATAAGTTGTTGTGCATGAGGTGTCATATGACACCTGGGCTCTGGAAACTTGGCGGTGTGATGTGTGACCAACAAAAGATTCGATATGTGCATGGCTGCAGAGAGAAATGTGTTGCTCCTATCTGTGTGACTGGCCAACTGTCCACTGATTTCCACCCTTTTGTCTCCCATCATGGTAGGTGAAGCTGCACCTTCGCAAGGATGTGTGGAGGAGCATTGCACGTGAAGTACGAGCAGCGGGGGTGTCCAATAGACGACATACACACTACCACAAACGCTGGGACGACATTTCCAGACTGAGCAAGAATGTAGCGGAAGTGACACTAGGGATGATTCCAAGGACAGCACGTCAGGCCCGACGCTCAATGACCCCTCTCATGCACCGTATCATAGCTGTGTCGCATCCTGACCTGTCCAAGCGGTTGCGTGTGGATGAACAGCAACGTGGCGGTAAGCATACTGTCAGTGTATGTTGCTTGTGAGTGCTATGCATGTATAGTTGCCTACACACATTATGGAATTCCGTCGATCGTGAGGCTCGTTCCAATGGCATGTTGGTGACATTGCCGCAGTAAAATTTCACTTCCCGATGCGGCATGTTGAGACGCCACCCGCTAAGCGGTTCAGTTTTCATGCACATGCTGTAGTGCTCCGTCACCCCTTGGCAACACTTGTGTGCAGATGTAGTTCCTCATGCCCAGTGTGCATGCTGTACATGTATTACGGCCAACGCCACTTAATTCCTGTGAGGATGACTGGTTGGGGTGGGCCGTGTGCAGGTTGGGGGATCGATGGACATTGTCATCAGTGGCTTTAGGGATTCCGCAGCAGTACTGTACGTGAGTGTGCCCATGACTTACACCAATTTCCTGTGCATTTCAGCTTTGGCAGAGGGCACTCAGCCACAGACGGCGGAGATTACAGAAGGCAATGCATCCGGATCAGACGTCGCGCATACGCAGACTGACACCGAAGGGGCCAGCGCCGGAGAGGGGGACAGGACCGTCCCGGAGGACTCGCATGTGGAGACAACATCGTCATCATCTTCCGACAGTGTTGGTGAGTCAGCACTGTTGTCACAGACTGGGAGCCAAAATGCACTTTGTGCAGAGGCTGTTGATCTGCTGCAACAGCTGTGTGTGGGGCAGACCAATATGATTAATGCTTTCCAAGACCACGATAGGAAGTTGGGGCAGGTGGTGGCATTCATGGAAGGTATGCATGGTGATCTGGCTGGTGTACACAGGACACTGCAGTCATTGTCTAACAGTGTGTCGTCTGCCATTGTACAGTCGCATGGACTGGGTGGTACTTCTGTTCCACCATCTACAACTCTGGATGTGTCAGGGGGGAGTGAATTTTCTGACCAGGACTCTAATACAGGTTATTGCACTAGAAGCTGCGTCAGCCAGCACGTCAAGGCACGGAGGCCTCAGACCCCATCCCCTAGGTCAGGTAAATCTGTTCACAAGGACAACGTCAGATATAGTGGAGTACACACACGTGAAGCAAAAGAGGGGTTGGGTGTAATGGCTACACATGCTGCACAGCCATCCCACACACAAGGTACTACCAAGCCAAGACTCACTCCCACTTCCATTGACACTACCTTGTACGAGGACATTGAGAAGACGAATGAATCTCTTGAGGGCTCGCATACTCCCAGTGCCAGGGAGACTAGAAAGGAAGGAGCCACTCCCAAGGGCAGGGAAACCAGGAAGGAAGGAGCCACTCCCAAGGGCAGGGAAACCAGGAAGGAAGGAGCCACTCCCAAGGGCAGGGAAACTAGGAAGGAAGGAGCCACTCCCAAGGGCAGGGAAACTAGGAAGGAAGGAGCCACTTCCGAGGGCAGGGACACTAGGCAGGAAGGAGCCACTCCCAAGGGCAGGGACACTAGGCAGGAAGGAGCAACTCCCAAGGGCAGGGACACTGGGAAGGAAGGAGCCACTCCCAAGGGCAGGGAAACTAGGAAGGAAGGAGCCACTCCCAAGGGCAGGGACACTAGGCAGGAAGGAGCCACTCCCAAGGGCAGGGACACTGGGAAGGAAGGAGCCACTCCCAAGGGCAGGGAAACTAGGAAGGAAGGAGCCACTCCCAAGGGCAGGGAAACTAGGAAGGAAGGAGCCACTCCCAAGGGCAGGGACAAGGACAGTCACAAGACAAACGCACCTAAGAAGAGCACAGACACTCCCAGGGGCAGGGGCACACACGGGGAGAAGGTGTGTCCTGGGGACATGTACACCACACACGACAAGTCTGCTGCCTGGAACAGGGCACCATCCAGGGAACAGGGAAAGTCCGCAGACAACAGTACTCCTACAGAAATTGAACATCCAAGGCCCAAGGCATCTCCCATGGACAGTGGCGCTGTCAGGGACAGGCATACATCACCCATTGTTGCACTGAGGCAGCTGTTTTCTGGGAAACGGAATACAGATGTCTCCGCAGTGAAGTCACCCCTTACCTCCACTCCCATCAGGGCCCGTCAGGGACGGATGCAGGTGGACCCTGTAGTAGCATCCCCCATGACACATGTTGCAGAGGCCACAAGGCAGCCACACAGCAAACGACAAGCAGGCTCCAGCACGTCCCCAGAGAGCATTCCCCCCCCCAGCAGATGCACCTCCCATGGTGGGTGAAATTTCTTCTCAGTCCGGTCCACTTGTAAGTCCTGTCCTGTCCAGGGTGCAGGCACCTGTCCAAAAGAAACGTAGACACACAGCATTGACACATGCACAATCCGATGTCGGACAATTGCAACTATCCCCCGCTCCCAGAGCCACCCTGCCTCCTGGACCATACAGCCCTGTGGCTCATCATTTCAGTGGTCCCAGTGGCACTGGTGCAGTTGACTCGCATGTGTCTGTTAGTGGCAGGGTATCAGTCGAGACATATCCTGTATCAGGTGCTGGCAGTGTATCTGGGTCTATGGGCCATGTGTCAGTCACTCGGTCTGTGGCTGTGTCTCACACTCCTGTATCAGGTGCTGGCAGTGTATCTGGGTCTATGGGCCATGTGTCATTCACTCGGTCTGTGGCTGTGTCTCACACTCCTGTATCAGGTGCTGGCAGTGTATCTGGGTCTATGGGCCATGTGTCAGTCACTCGGGCTGTGGCTGTGTCTCACACTCCTGTATCAGGTGCTGGCAGTGTATCTGGGTCTATGGGCCATGTGTCAGTCACTCGGGCTGTGTCTCACACTCCTGTATCAGGTGCTGGCAGTGTATCTGGGTCTATGGGCCATGTGTCAGTCACTCGGGCTGTGGCTGTGTCTCACACTCCTGTATCAGGTGCTGGCAGTGTATCTGGGTCTATGGGCCATGTGTCAGTCACTCGGGCTGTGGCTGTGTCTCACACTCATGTATCAGGTGCTGGCAGTGTATCTGGGTCTGTGGCTCACATGTCAGTCACTACATCTGTGGCTGTGTGTCAAACTCCGGTTTCTGGTGCTGGCAGTCTGTCCGATGCGGGTACTTCACGCAATCCACCTGATAGTGTGCTGTAAGTTGCTGTAGTGTGCCCTCAGATGTACTGCCTCTGGTGGACCTGTGCCTTGCCATGCACTGTTTGTGCACCTAGCCCCTCTCATGTGCTGCCTCTGATGTACCTGCTCTGGTGTCCACACTGCCCTGTTGCTGCCCTGTTGCTATTCTCATACTGATGTACTGCCTCTGATGTACCTGCTCTGGTGTCCACACTGCCCTGTTGCTGCCCTGTTGCTATTCTCATACTGATGTACTGCCTCTGATGTACCTGCTCTGGTGTCCACACTGCCCTGTTGCTGCCCTGTTGCTGTTCTCATACTGATGTACTGCCTCTGATGTACCTGCTCTGGTGTCCACACTGCCCTGTTGCTGCCCTGTTGCTGTTCTCATACTGATGTACTGCCTCTGATGTACCTGCTCTGGTGTCCACACTGCCCTGTTGCTGCCCTGTTGCTATTCTCATACTGATGTACTGCCTCTGATGTACCTGCTCTGGTGTCCACACTGCCCTGTTGCTGCCCTGTTGCTGTTCTCATACTGATGTACTGCCTCTGATGTACCTGCTCTAGTGTCCACACTGCCCTGTTGCTGCCCTGTTGCTGTTCTCATACTGATGTACTGCCTCTGATGTACCTGCTCTGGTGTCCACACTGCCCTGTTGCTGCCCTGTTGCTATTCTCATACTGATGTACTGCCTCTGATGTACCTGCTCTGGTGTCCACACTGCCCTGTTGCTGCCCTGTTGCTGTTCTCATACTGATGTACTGCCTCTGATGTACCTGCTCTGGTGTCCACAATGCCCTGTTGCTGTTCTCATACTGATGTACTGCCTCTGATGTACCTGCTCTGGTGTCCACACTGCCCTGTTGCTATTCTCATACTGATGTACTGCCTCTGATGTACCTGCTCTGGTGTCCACACTGCCCTGTTGCTGCCCTGTTGCTATTCTCATACTGATGTACTGACTCTGATGTACCTGCTCTGGTGTCCACAATGCCCTGTTGCTATCCTCATACTGATGTACTGCATCTGATGTACCTGCTCTGGTGTCCACAATGCCCTGTTGCTGTTCTGATACTGCATTGTGCCCTCTCATGTGCTGCCTCTGATGGACCTTTTCAGTGCAATGGACTGTTGGTGCACTTACCCCTCTCATGTACTGCCTCTGATGGACCTGTGCCTTGCCATGGACTGTAGGTGCACTTAGCCCCTCTCCTGTACTGCCTCTGATGGACCTGTGCCTTGCCATGGACTGTTGGTGCACTTAGCCCCTCTCATGTGCTGCCTCTGATGTACCTGCTCTGGTGTCCACACTGCCCTGTTGCTGCCCTGTTGCTGTTCTCATACTGATGTACTGCCTCTGATGTACCTGCTCTGGTGTCCACACTGCCCTGTTGCTGTTCTGATACTGCATTGTGCCCTCTCATGTGCTGCCTCTGATGGACCTTTTCAGTGCAATGGACTGTTGGTGCACTTAGCCCCTCTCATGTACTGCCTCTGATGGACCTGTGCCTTGCCATGGACTGTTGGTGCACTTAGCCACTCTCATGTACTGCCTCTGATGGACCTGTGCCTTGCCATGGACTGTTGGTGCACTTAGCCCCTCTCCTGTACTGCCTCTGATGGACCTGTGCCTTGCCATGGACTGTTGGTGCACTTAGCCCCTCTCCTGTACTGCCTCTGATGGACCTGTGCCTTGCCATGGACTGTTGGTGCACTTAGCCCCTCTCATGTGCTGCCTCTGATGTACCTGCTCTGGTGTCCACACTGCCCTGTTGCTGCCCTGTTGCTGTTCTCATACTGATGTACTGCCTCTGATGTACCTGCTCTGGTGTCCACATTGCCCTGTTGCTGCCCTGTTGCTATTCTCATACTGATGTACTGCCTCTGATGTACCTGCTCTGGTGTCCACACTGCCCTGTTGCTGCCCTGTTGCTATTCTCATACTGATGTACTGACTCTGATGTACCTGCTCTGGTGTCGACAATGCCCTGTTGCTATCCTCATACTGATGTACTGCATCTGATGTACCTGCTCTGGTGTCCACAATGCCCTGTTGCTGTTCTGATACTGCATTGTGCCCTCTCATGTGCTGCCTCTGATGGACCTTTTCAGTGCAATGGACTGTTGGTGCACTTAGCCCCTCTCCTGTACTGCCTCTGATGGACCTGTGCCTTGCCATGGACTGTTGGTGCACTTAGCCCCTCTCATGTGCTGTCTCTGATGTACCTGCTCTGGTGTCCACACTGCCCTGTTGCTGCCCTGTTGCTGTTCTCATACTGATGTACTGCCTCTGATGTACCTGCTCTGGTGTCCACACTGCCCTGTTGCTGTTATGATACTGCATTGTGCCCTCTCATGTGCTGCCTCTGATGGACCTTTTCAGTGCAATGGACTGTTGGTGCACTGAGCCCCTCTCATGTACTGCCTCTGATGGACCTGTGCCTTGCCATGGACTGTTGGTGCACTTAGCCCCTCTCATGTACTGCCTCTGATGGACCTGTGCCTTGCCATGGACTGTTGGTGCACTTAGCCCCTCTCCTGTACTGCCTCTGATGGACCTGTGCCTTGCCATGGACTGTTGGTGCACTTAGCCCCTCTCCTGTACTGCCTCTGATGGACCTGTGCCTTGCCATGGACTGTTGGTGCACTTAGCCCCTCTCATGTGCTGCCTCTGATGTACCTGCTCTTGTGTCCACACTGCCCTGTTGCTGCCCTGTTGCTGTTCTCATACTGATGTACAGCCTCTGATGTACCTGCTCTGGTATCCACACTGCCCTGTTGCTGCCCTGTTGCTATTCTCATACTGATGTACTGCCTCTGATGTACCTGCTCTGGTGTCCACACTGCCCTGTTGCTGCCCTGTTGCTATTCGCATACTGATGTACTGACTCTGATGTACCTGCTCTGGTGTCCACAATGCCCTGTTGCTATCCTCATACTGATGTGCTGCATCTGATGTACCTGCTCTGGTGTCCACAATGCCCTGTTGCTGTTCTGATACTGCATTGTGCCCTCTCATGTGCTGCCTCTGATGGACCTTTTCAGTGCAATGGACTGTTAGTGCACTTAGCCCCTCTCATGTACTGCCTCTGATGGACCTGTGCCTTGCCATGAACTGTAGGTGCACTTAGCCCCTCTCCTGTACTGCCTCTGATGGACCTGTGCCTTGCCATGGACTGTTGGTGCACTTAGCCCCTCTCATGTGCTGCCTCTGATGTACCTGCTCTGGTGTCCACACTGCCCTGTTGCTGCCCTGTTGCTGTTCTCATACTGATGTACTGCCTCTGATGTACCTGCTCTGGTGTCCACACTGCCCTGTTGCTGTTCTGATACTGCATTGTGCCCTCTCATGTGCTGCCTCTGATGGACCTTTTCAGTGCAATGGACTGTTGGTGCACTTAGCCCCTCTCATGTACTGCCTCTGATGGACCTGTGCCTTGCCATGGACTGTTGGTGCACTTAGCCCCTCTCATGTACTGCCTCTGATGGACCTGTGCCTTGCCATGGACTGTTGGTGCACTTAGCCCCTCTCCTGTACTGCCTCTGATGGACCTGTGCCTTGCCATGGACTGTTGGTGCACTTAGCCCCTCTCCTGTACTGCCTCTGATGGACCTGTGCCTTGCCATGGACTGTTGGTGCACTTAGCCCCTCTCATGTGCTGCCTCTGATGTACCTGCTCCTGTGTCCACACTGCCCTGTTGCTGCCCTGTTGCTGTTCTCATACTGATGTACTGCCTCTGATGTACCTGCTCTGGTGTCCACACTGCCCTGTTGCTGCCCTGTTGCTGTTCTCATACTGATGTACTGACTCTGATGTACCTGCTCTGGTGTCCACACTGCCCTGTTGCTGCCCTGTTGCTGTTCTCATACTGATGTACTGACTCTGATGTACCTGCTCTGGTGTCCACACTGCCCTGTTGCTATCCTCATACTGATGTACTGCATCTGATGTACCTGCTCTGGTGTCCACAATGCCCTGTTGCTGTTCTCATACTGATGTACTGACTCTGATGTACCTGCTCTGGTGTCCACACTGCCCTGTTGCTATCCTCATACTGATGTACTGCATCTGATGTACCTGCTCTGGTGTCCACAATGCCCTGTTGCTGTTCTCATACTGATGTACTGACTCTGATGTACCTGCTCTGGTGTCCACACTGCCCATGCTCCATCCTAGACTGTGATGTTACTCCGATTCTGCGTAAATAAAATTGTGATTCATGTGTCGTGGTTTGTCGGAGTCATTCTTGCGTGTGTGATGCTGGTGTGGATTTGTATTTTCTTGAGGGCGGTGGGTTCAGATACATGTCACTCTCCCCTACCTGGGTCACGACCCTTGGAGGCGTTGCCGTACACAAGAATATGTTGATTTCGGGACATGTCACTCCCACCTCCCTACGTCACGGCCCTTGCAGGTACTCCTCTCCAGACAGCGAATGGTTTGTAGCCTACCTGCGTCATCCTCGATGGTGGGCCAAGACTAGGACGTAGTAGATCGCGAAGATTATCGGGTAAGCGTGTAGGGCAGGGTCCATGTCGGCGAGCGGCTCGTGGTGGGTATGGTCGCTCTGGAGCATCCGCAGTGTTCAGGCAGGTTGTTTTTCCGCTGCGCTTTTATGTGTATTTTCCGCCATCTTGATTTGGAGGACGGTCCTAGACGTCAGTCCGTACGGTGGAGTCTCTGGATAGGTTACGTCCGCCGCGTGGTTGGGTGTGGTGGTGCGGCGGACCGTGTTCTACCGCCGCGGACGGATTTTGGCCCGTATTTCGTATCCTGATTTGGCGGCCGGAGTGTTCGCGACGGGCGCACGGAAAATAGGCATGTTCCGCATGCTCTGGGTCTGCGGAGGCACTTCCGTCCGCCATCCTAATGAGCCCCCAAATCTGAGACCTACATACAAATGTTCTGGGGTTTGTGCAAGTCTCTCAAAAACCATACACTTACACACTCTTAACTTTCATGGAGTTTCTGTCCAGAGTTATGAAACATTTAAGCTTCTGGCTCTCACTAGTCTATCATAATAAGAACAACAAATTATACAGTAAAACATGCTAACAATAACTAGGGTTTCATACAAAGTACATAAAAACATATCTCTCACAAATCTCCCATGGAAAGCTTGCCCTGTTAGAGTCCATCATAGGCTTAACTGTTGTATTCTCCATGTGCTAGAAAACAACATGCAGACTGAGTTCCAGTAACAACACAGAGCTATTTGAGTGCCAATGGCACTTAGCTGATCTGGAAGGATCTGGAGGGAATCTGTTTTGTTTCTGGGTGGCAAAGGTTCTCCGTCAGGTTCTCAATACAAAGCACTGAGAACCCGATGAGGTGCAGTATAAATAAACTTGGCTATCACAAATGGCTGTCGAGATAGCAGGATCTTGTGAGAGTTTGTGATTGAGAAGCAAAAAATGGCAGCAGAGGTTAGTCAATCTCCTGAGCTGAAGAGGCCTATGATGGTGGGACACACAAGGTGGGAGGTGACCTTGACTTGAGTGAAGGGAGGTCTGTAAGGAAAACATTAAACTTTCAAGTGACAAGAACAACACATTAATGCCATGTTTTTGTCTGCTTTGAAGTACCAAAGAGACCCACAGGAGAGAGGGAGATTCAAGGCAAAGCCTGTGATGCACTGCTCTCTTTACATGTGGCTAGGCTGATAAGCTGTGTTGTATACCGCTTGTACTTCTGGACTGGTGTGTGCTTGCGTTTCCTAACAGAGTCTTCCTGGAACTCATGCTCCCAGTACATTGCACAGAGATAAATTGTCAACAGGCCTGGGCAGTGGATGCCCTCCGAGTCAGTTGCTCCACCTCAATCTAACTGCCTAGAAATTGAAAAATGTAGTCTTATTTCCTTGGGCTGTCTTCCCAGGTGGCAGAGCAAATTCAGCGATCTAGAAATGATACTACCAGGGCTTCTTTTAGAAAGCATTAGGATTCTTTTGTTCTTTGCTGTTCTGCTAAATATTTTGATCCTGTTTCTGTTGATCCTTTTAAGGTTTTGGATTTCTTGAAAGACAGTTTCCCGAAGGTGCTGTCTCCTTCAAATCTCTGTCTTTAAATCATGTAGAGAAGTATAGAGGTGTTTGGAGGGACTTGTCTGCGCTTACTCCTTTGCTCCTCCCTTGATTAAAGTTCCCTTTTGGGATTTACCTACTGTTTTGAGGGGCGTGTCTGCGCTTACTCCTTTGCTCTACCATTCATTGAAAAGATTTCATTAACAGAATCCTGTTCCCTTGATTAAAGTTCCTTTTTGGGATTTACCTACTGTTTTGAGGGAATGTTAATATGAGCCTTTTGAGTGTTTGGATTCAGATTAGATGGTTTGGTTGACAGCGAAATTGGTGTTTCTTTTAGCCATCACAACTACTAAACCGATTGGGGAGCTGGTTCCTCTGGTTATTGCTTACCCATATCTTAGAATTTTACTAAGCAAATTAATTTTTTGTCCTGATCCCAAATTTGTGCTTAAGATTAATTCTAAATTTCATACTGATCAGCAGTTGATTCTGCCTGTATTAGAGGGTGTCGATGTAGACATATTGGTTTGTGTTATTTAGATAGCACTAACGAATTCAGACTTTCAAATTCCCTCTTTATAGCTTTTGGGAGTGTTAGCAAAGGTAAACAGGAGTCTGTGTCTACCTTGAGTCGATGGATTCGAACGGCCATTTCTCAAGCCTATAAATCCGTTGGAGAATCCCCTCCTTCTCAGATTCAGACTTGTTCCGCTGAATTGGGTCTCCTTTCCTGAGGTTGTCTATTCAGGAGATATTTATAATCAGTTGTGGAGGGAGAACATCCCTTTAACCATAAATCATAGACTGTACACACTTATTTTACTTCTCTCCCTCATAAACTAATGAAGCCCTATTAGGTGCAATATGATATGAGAATCACATGTCCAATACATATCGCCATGCGAGTAAAAACCCAAAAAATGCACAATGAATTGTGAGGGCAATGTTGACGTATGTTTTTCAACATTAACAGAATTACTACCACGTCCCCTGTGTCTATCTTAAATAATTCGAGACACTCAGCAAAAAAGCCTTTTTTTAACTTTTTCCAATCATTAATTTTATTTTATCACGAGAGCCAAATACCAGAATAACGCACTATGAATTGTGAGGGTAAGGATTTTAATACCAATAGATTTATTACCACGTCCCCCTACTATTTTAAACAATTCGGGACACTCGGCATAAGAAACAGTCTTTTTTCCGTTTCCATATCAACATTTGTTAAACGTGACCTGAAAACAGAGCCATGGAACCGGGACCCCGATGGCAGAGTCAGCACAGTACTGACAGGACCGCAGGTAGCACGGGGGCACTTTCGAGACACCGAGAGACTGCTAAAAAACCGTAAAGTAACTAAATCTCTAAACAAAATCTCTTTTTGGTATTGTTTATTTGTAGAAGGCTCCTTAGACCATCGAGGGCCCCATGGACAGCACGCCACGGATCGTTTTAAGGTAAAACGTTACTGTGCCAATTACGAGTGTGTTTTCAGGGTCCCGTATTACGCGGTTATTTTCTACATATTAAGCCGACATCTAAATAACGAATACAGGGGTCTTATCAACAATCAGATAAGAAAGGGGCTGCACTAATTAGTGTGTCAGTCGCTTATGGGGCATTTGAGATACCATTTGGGAAACTTGTTACACGTCTAATACCGAATCTTTTAACAAAGAGGAAGAGCAAGACTCTCCAAGTATTACCAAATAGAGGAGACACATTTTAGCTCCTGAGCTAATTGAGCACATACTACCATATAGCTACTGCCCATGTAAAAAGGAAAACGACTGCATAAATCCCCAGTATGAAAATGAATAAATACAGATGATACTGATTATTAATTTTTACAATGAATTACGGTCACAGAATAAGTGTGAATTTTGCCAAGCAGACCAACACACCTGTGTTTTTGCGAAAGGTATGAGAGAGTTGACCTAAAAAGACAGTGGTGAGTGGAACGAAAAGTATTGCCGTTTTCTAGTTGCTATACAAAGAAGTACAGCACTTTTTAGCAAAATTAGCTTTATGTTTGTGTTTGTCCTACACAGAGAACCCCCAATACCCTTGTTTTTTCATGTTTGTTTACTCATTACAGGTACCTACAGGACCACCAATAGAGAAGGATTAATATGCCCTTCACCATTCACTACATCTGAACACACAATCCTGTTCTAGTGTTATCACCATCACAGAGACGCCATTGGTCTCTATCTTCACTTGGTCCTGAAGAAAGCCCAATCGACCCTTGCTGGCGAATCAGGGCTGAAACATGTCGACCTTTTTAGAACAATGTATACCAGTGTGTGATATACCTCAATTGTCTCAATACACACACCGACAATTTTAATAGTCTCGCACCCTGCTTTATTAAAATTGGAGATACAGGGTATACGAGCCTTTTTATTCTTTCACAGCACAACACTTCCCTATCACTAATCACTACTACTGTAACCAAGGGTTTTCCTCCTTGTGGAGGGTGCATAAACCACTAACCCCATGATTATGCACACATCAGTCTAAAAAGCGGAGAATCAAGATATACCGCTCTCGCTTAACATCAGACACGTGCATGAGGGTTTTTTAATTGGGACAGAAGTACGCTACCTGCAAACCCAGGTTAAAGCAGGACAAGTGATCCCTTCTCATTTGATTATACATATTCAGGAGATATGCCAGGGAGATACCATGGCATCCCATCATAGTTTTGTAAAACATTACAGGTTGGATTGTTGACTGACACTTTTGATTTGAATGTTGTAAAGGGAGCAGTGAGGTAATTGTTGTTCCTGTATAAAGATTTTGTGGCATCAAAAGTTGGTGCAATGTCATTTGTAACAGAGCTTGTGGGTTTCTCACGTCGTATTGACTGGGATAAGGTAGACCAAGGAGGAGATAATGAAACCATTACTTACCCATAAACTTCATTACCCCGAATTAGGTCCACCTCATACTAGTCAGAGCCCCACCCTCCCAATTGACCACTTCTCTGCACCTCATCTCTTTTGTGTCTGAGACTCTTAGTATGGATGGAGGGGAGGAGCCTTAAGTCCATGCATATCTGGACATAAGGGAAGGACTTTCTTTTTAGGAGTGTGGTACAAACCTATGGTGGGTGTGGCCACCTCACGTCATACTCACTGACATGAGGGGGACCTAATTCAGGATTATGATGTTTAGGGGTAAGTAAGGATTTCAATAGCCAACAATAATGAATAACACTGGATTAACCACTAACCTTTGGTTCCAGAGCAGCATGTTGCCCGAGGTAAAGCACATCAATGCCTCAACAGGGGTACTATGCGCTATATAAATGCAATTACAATTGCGACTATTTAAATCGTTTGGCGAGAGCAAATCTCAGAATTCAGGTTAGATGGAAGTGGGTTCCACTGCCCAGCTACAATGGCTGCTGTAATAGGGGATCCCCAGGCACCATCAGAAGTAAATTTCTTTTCATAGACCACATTGAAATGTATAGAATGTTTCATAGAAGATGGACAGGTAGGGTTGTGCACTTTATTTGTAATTATTACTTTGATTTTAGTTGAAATAGACTGAAGATAACTTCAACTCTATAGAGAAATGCTACACATTTAGACCAGATTGATGTAATGATTGCACAAAAATAGCTGCGTGAGAAGGCGGTATCGCACCAATCTTATCAGCGGCAAGGCTTTAACTTGGCATGGCATTAAATATTGTCATTGTGTATCCTGGCAGTGCACTCTGAAAGGACATAAAATAATTTGTCATTTTTTGAAAATACTGATCTCATTTTGTCTTCCAGTGGCAAAAATATAACAGCAGAACTGCCTTCCAAGTCACCAGTTTTGATTTTCATGTAATGTTTTTTTAATTCGGTGTCTTTTAATACAGGGTGAATGTTTAATTCGTACAGACGGTGGTTAATTAACAGAAACAGTTTCTCAAAGCCCACTGGAAAATATTATGAAAAGGCTGTTTTTTTATTTAATTTCACCAATCTTTTATTTTTTCTTAAAAAACTCAATAGTACTCATGGTAATCTACGGACACAACCCAACAAATGCACATCTGCAGCTATTATTTTGTTGCCTGTCTAAATTCCAGATTTCCCCTATATTACACAGGTAAATTGCATGAAATGTGTATGTTGCACATATATAAGGCATGTAAACTGTACTCAAGACATACTATCGCATCTAAAAGGCATGCAAGATCCCACCTCATTGTATTGCCAGTATATTTTTATGTCATGAATTTAATCCTGGTAGCATAGCTCATGCTGCCATGCCATATATCTAGGGTCAAATTCTCTAATAGTTCACAAAGCGCAGTGCAGCACAACAAGCTGTGTGATTGGAGAGAGCTAAACAGCTTATTTGCCAAGATGTGAAGTTGTTCAGCTCCCTCTATTCACTGGCACACTTGTGGCTGCCTAGCACCAATGCAGGCACCCTTGCACCATGCTGTAAGAATGCCGGAATTATTGACAGGATTGTTTTGTGCAGGAAGGTATATTTTCCTGAACAAAAACAATCCTTCGAGGCATATCTCTCTTTCAAGGTGCGCTGCAGAATCCTGTGAGAGAAAATTTCAGCGTAAGAGAAAAAAACAACAATTAAATAAAATATAGTTAACACAATATTCTGGAATTGAGTGAGATTTCATTCTTAAATTAATAGTTATCACACCTCTATTACCTATTCACTACAGCACGACTGGCAGCAAGAGTGCCAGACAGCCAATTTTAGCCCTGATAACCATCAATACTGTGGGCCATATTATGACTGGTGGTCTCGTTGAGGGCCGCCATGCCAGTGCCCCACTGAGAGACTGCCATATCCGTTCGCACACTGCCAGGCAGATTAGAAGTTTAATCTTGGTCTGGTGAGTGGTGCTTTAGCAGTACCACAGCAGGGACTTTCCAAGGCTCATATCTTATCCTTGGAATGGCATGGCAATGGGAGCACCAAAGTACGTTCCTGCAAGGAATGAGCTGTGCGGTCAATGCCGTGAAGGAACAGGGGGTGCATGCAGACAGGGGGGGCACACCATGTGCCACCCTGCATGCACCCCACAGGCCAAATGCAACAGGGGGCCTTATAGTGCCCCCTTTGTATCCTCACTGTCACACTTTTCATGGCAGACTCATCGCCATGAAAACTGTGGCAATGAGGAAACTCGTAATATGCTTGGCGGTTGCAGCGGTCCTTTGGCGGTCCGACTGCCAAACTGATAACGGGGTGGTTGGACTTCCAGTATGGTGGTGCCTGCACCACCACCGAGGTTATGGCAGTTCATAAGACTGTGGTAGTCTTAATAAGCTCTTGATTTACATCCAATTGACACATTAAATTTACATATAAGTACCTAGTAAAGTGGTACACTATGTACACAGGGCCTGTAAATTAAATTCTACTAGTGGAGCTATTGCACATATTGGGGCACTGACTCAGTAGTCTTTTAAATATGTATCTGGCCTGCCATTGCAGCCTGTATGTAGTTTTAAACTGCCCTTTTGACCTGACAGAATAAATATTTTTATCATGCAGACTTCTTCCTTATTAGTATGTTTATGTCACCCTAGGGCAGGCCCTAAACAGCCAGTATGGCAGAGTGCATTGTATTTAAAAAGTTGGGCATTGGCTTTTAAGCTTTACATGTCTTAGTACTGAAAAACGCTTACATTCATTTTTCACAGCTGCAAAGTCTACCTCTTTCAAAGCATAAAATTGGGTTATTATATTACACATACTAAGTGATAAGTTTTGCTTGGGAACAGGTAGACAAACAGAGGCCCCGGAGAATCCAGGTTGTAGTGGCTTGCATACATTCCTGCACATTCTTTTACTAATAATACACTGTAAACTTCAAAAATATTCCAAGGAAACACCACTTTTTTTTCACTTTCTATGGGCATGGATGCAGTAGTAGGGCTCTTCCTCGGCCTGCACACAGAATATCCTATGTATTGTGGCCATTTCTGAAAACTAGTACCTAATGGGAATCCCGGGAGCTGTAGTGGGCATGGATCCTAGCATGTGTTATTATTCAAAATGCTCAGGGAACATCAAACCTATACGTAAAACACCAACTTCCACTTCACTTTTCATGGGGATATCTGCAACATTTATACCAGGGGTCGGCCAGCAACTGGGAAACTAGAGCAGTCTTCAGAATTTCTGAAAACTAGAGATTTAGGCACTTCCAGGGAGGTGTGTCCTACGTGGATCTAGCGCATTTACCTAGAATGCATGGGTAAAAAATTACAAGTTCCCCAAACTGGACCTGAATTGTGAGAGGGACTAACACATATGATAAGAAGGGATAAAAGCTGCAAGAATATGAAGATCATGTTGAAGCTGAATTGACTTCATATGGTTCCAGCATCAAACTATTCTTCTCTGGTACAATAGGCCTACCAGGATGGCAGAAATGTTACTGTTGGATGCAAATTCTGGATTTTTCTGCCACATGAGCCTGTTTATTTGTCCAGTATTTTGATATTTTCATGACATTTGTTGTGAGAAAAAGTGTAGGGGGGGGGGATAAATGCAACCCACGCAACCTCGACTACTACCAGGTCTCTAGTTTTACAAAAAGCAAGGAACTGTTATGTTTTCATTTGTGCCAGCTGAGTTCAGATCCTGATAGTACAGCAACTCACATCCCAGGAATATGTGTAAATAGCAAACAAGATTCTGGGCTTTTCCACAATGATTTTGTTGGCTTCTTCTTTCCCAAGTGACAGGCCTCCACACACACACAAGTAGGGTACCATTTTTCTAGGAAGGAGTGAAGGAATGTTAAATATAAATATTCTAAAAACTATTCTCAAAAAGAGGGACATTTCTGAATTTTGAGCTAAAAGTTGGATGTTTGTAGGAGATTCTAGGTAAGGAAAGGTTGTAGGATCCGCAGAACTCTATTTTTCAGAAATGTCTGGGGTTGGTGGGTTTTCCTGGTTTCTTGCATCCTCGGACCACAATACTGCAGCTATCCATATTCCAAGAATAATTGTAATAGAAAGCAAAACTTTCCATGTTGTGCTTCGGGCCTTATCTACCCAGGAAGAGAGGACTTCCCATACAAGATGAGGGTTGTTTTATTGAGAGAAGTGTTGGAACTCTGGGTGGTCGGCCATTTGTAGGTCCCTAGAGATTGCAGAATTTTATCTTGCAGAAATGTGGGGGTATACTCTGATTGAAGCTGGGGTTTGACATTTGCAGGGCATTCTGTATTGAAAAAAGTATTGGGAGTTACACAAGCAAAGCAGTCCAGGCCTAGTTTTCACAAAGTTCTGAGTTGGTAGGTTTCCTTAAGTGCCTAGGTGACAGCTAACCCCAGGCCAACATACTCTGGCCTCTCACATCTCCAGAATAATTGTACTTTATAGATAAATTGTACTTTTCCACTGTGTTAATTTGGGGCTTTTCATGTCCCGGGTAGTATTTTAAGATTTTATATTCCATTGTTTTTTAATGACCTCACATACTTGTAATTGTTATTTATAACACTCAATTACAAGTGTGAGAGGGCGACAGCTTTCCTTTTATACTCTACACTCTTCTGAATGTTTGCCACCCTCTTTTGATTGGTAGTATTTTAGGGTGATATTTTAAATTGGTTTTTAATGACCTCTCATACTTGTAATTGGGGTTTATTTATAATACCCAATTTACAGTATGAGAGGTCATTAAAAACCAGTGAAAAATACCACCTTAAAATACTATCAGTGAAAAGCAGGTTGTTCATAAATATGAACGTTCAGGGTATGAAAGAAAAGCTGTAAAACAAATTAACAATTCAAAGACCAAAACAATAATGTAAAATCACCACAGTACGAGCACCGTTTGAGCTGAAAATAATACAATATCACAGACCTGCACTCAAGGCCAGGCCTACATGAGAATTCAGGGACAGATGAAGCTGTCACAGGTTGGTTGCAGCAACCCACACATATTCTGCAGTAGACCACCATGGATGCAGCATTGCTAGGCCACTATATCATGCTATGCCAGATCTATCTTCGCCTACAACAAACCATGCAGCATGAGGATAGAAGCTAAGCAACCAATCAATGACCCCAAACAGTGACGGATGCATTGTGGAGAGTTAGTGAGCAGCATGTACAGTTTACCTTGGACACCCCCACAGCTAATTTCAGCAAAAGAAACATCTATGCTACACAAGGATTTCCTAATATCATAGGGTGAATTGGCTGCACTCATGTACATGTGGTGACCTCATGTACACAGGAAAACATATTCTGAAACTATAAAATGCAGCATACTATTCATGTGCAAATGGGGTGTGATCTGGGTTTACTGAACTGGTGTGTTGGAGGCTCTGGATGAAACCACAATGTTATGATCCTGACAAGAAGCAACATTAGTCATACTGTGGCATCATATCACCCTAAAGGTACTGGGCAACAAATCAATCCTTCATCATCAAGATTTCAGTGCATTATGATTGTTGCAGTCCTATCCTAACGCATCAGCATCGGAGAGTTGTTAGCCCCTATGACATGTAGATGGATCAATGGGAGGATGTGTAACAAACTACATCGGCCACTCTTTAAAATGATGGCAATTCTCAGCCAAATCAACCTTTTAGCAAACACAGTACTTCCATTCCATCTCTCATAAGGTTACCTTGAAGTCCTCCGACCTTTAGACCTTAAATGTCTTACATTGTAGACATGCTGAGGATAACCATAATTGTTTCTTTCCAGAGCTTGAGGAGAGCTGAGGTGGAGAACTACCACGAGTTGCATTGCCATACTATGCTTTGGCAACACACTTAAGTACCTCGAATTTCAAGGTTTAGAACCTGTTTTAATGTTCTCAACATCATTTGGATATGTTGATTCAGAATTGATCTCACAATTATCTTCTACAAGCATGTTTTTGTTTGGTTTTTGTTGCATCTTCAGAGGAGAGGGCACATTAGACAATCATAGTGTCTTACCACCTTTATGGCAAGGACCTCCAGCTCAAGAACCATAAACTTGTGCTACCTTACCCCCCCTGGGTTCACATGAAATACGTATGAGCTGGCGCCCGCGCATGCGCAGTTTTCACCAAGAACGCGATGAAGAGGAAGAGAGCAGCCCGGGGACGCCGCAGCTAAGGTTTACTTTTAACTCGTTTTTTTTAAGTTTTAACCAATTGTTAATAGGGCGGGTGGGAGGCGAGTGGCGTAGCAGAGCTATGCGGAGTTTCACTTAGTTTGTTCTTACCTCCGTGGCGCTCCGCATAGCCCCACTCCTCCCACTACGCCCAGGATTAATGGGAACACATGGAGAGAAATCTTGCCTTTCAGCAGGAAATGGTATAGTCCAAAGCTCCGGTTTTAATATAAAATCAGGGCCTTCGGAGGTCATATCACTGATAATACAAGATTTGAAAAAAATATTATTGTCTATGGGTGCTTGTGGAAGACAACTTCTATGGACTATAATCTAGAGAATGATAAAGTTATTCTGGTATTTTACTGACCCCTGCTGGTTGTTTTCTATCACAAAAGTTAAATAGAGGAAGTTGCCACACAAAAAAAAGAAAGTCCCTCCGCAGAAAGCAATTCTGGTATTTTACTAACCTCTACTGGTCGTTTTCTATCAAGACAGTTAAATAGAGGCAGATAAACAAAAAAAAGTCCGTCAGCAGAAGCAGACAAGTCCGAGGGCTGATCTCCAGAGCCCACAAAGTACATACACATATAACTATATACTAAAGTATATAAAAGAGGTCTCGAATGCTCGACCTAAACAGGAGCTAAAGGCCAAATACACCATTGCAACTCATCTACACGCCCACTTCCATTAAGGAAAGGTCCAGGCATTATATTGGAAGGTTCGATGCAGACAGTAGACAACAGTTAAAGGCTGTGCGCATCTTAGGAAGGCAAGTTGGAAGCTTAGAAAGAATGCTAGACAAAGCATTTAAGGCAATCTCTGAGAAAATAGCATCCTTGTCCATATACATGGAGGTAATGGCCAAGGCAGTAACAGAGCGGCACATGCACAGACAAATGTGTGGTTGGCTGCAAGGTTTTGGTAGGGCAATGGACCGACTTGCTGGTGCCACAGATGTGTTATCACGGCACACCTTGAACCTACAGGTGGAGACAGATCATTTCAATGGGGACATAGTCATGCAGTGATGCTGGAACATTTGTCAGAGTGGGGGTGCTGACCAAATGACTTACGTGCCTTCATTGTCCTTTCCATGCTGGTGATGTATATTGTGAGATATTTGTGGTTTACTTTGTAAAGCAAGCACGTCTTTATAAATGTGTTAGTAAATCTCCCTTCACCTGTGCCATAGCAAAAGTGCAAATAGTGAAAATTACAAAATACCCAAAACATGCAGAGAAAGGAATAGTGAACACAGATTTTCATGTTAAAAGAATTAGCAGCAAATTGTCAAACGATGTTGCCTGTCATGGGACAGTTTATAGTTTACTGTTATGTGCCCTAACTTATTGTATCGGAACTTCCAGGGCCACTGTAGTCATGGGTTTGGTGAAAGTGCCCTCTGTCTTTTAGGACTAACAGCCAGCTCATGTTAGTTCTGTGGATCAGATAAAGACGCCCTAACGTAAGGAGGACTTCAGCCTCAGAAGACTCTGGGGCTTATTTAGAAGCCCCTTGCGCCAATGGTTCGTCACTTTTTCCAATGTTAAAAGTGATGCACTGGCAGCGCAAGGGCTTGAAAATAGGCCCCGCTGTACCTAAAGTAGCTAGTAGACTGCGCAACAAAAGCCGCTGTACAGATTGGGAAAGAATAAGTGCAGTAGCAGAAAGGACTGGTGTAGGGAGAGGCTGGAAAAGGCATAGATAGTGACACGGACAATGAAAATAATGTGGCATCATTTATTTCGAATAGTGTAGCATCATTTTTTGTAATAGGTTTTTTAATTAATTTTCTTGTATGATTTGCATGTTATGGCCGCTATATCAGACTGACTAGTTCTGATGGCATAAGAGCTGTAAATAGAAATGTTGGGCTACATTCAAGACTGCATTACATGTAATATATGACTGAATTAATGTTTTACGCATCTTAGAAATGGTTATTTTCTTCTCTGCATGCCCTTCCCTCTACAACACTATTGACATCCAGGACTGCGGGTACTTGTGAAGGGGGGAATCTTCATCCTCTGAGTCATTATTGTCTGGATCTACGAGTAGTCCTTGCATTGTTGCAATGTTATGTAGAATAATGCAACAAGGTATGATTTTGTAGCAGGTCTCAGGTACATGTTGCAGAACCACCCCACTTGTTCTTGTATGGAGGAGACAGACTCTTCCTGTAAGTAGTCCAAACAGAGATTCAGTTACAGATTGTGTCTTTTAGTGAGCAATGTTGTAGGTCCTGTGCCTTGGTGAATAGGGATGCAGATATGGTCTTAGAAGCCACAGCCTAATGGCATACTGTCTCTTAGGAGAGAACTCATCACACATCTGTTTTCTATGGTATGTTTGGGTATGAGATGTTAAGGGTGTAGACACCAATCTCCAAGCTCTCCTACAGCCAATCAGTCATATGGGACACACTGTCAGATTCTGAATAAGTCATATGTACTGCCAGGTTATCAGGCCATCAAGTATCTTATCAGGCTGCCTGAAAGAAAGCTTGCTGTATATTCAGTGAATGCAAACGTTTATGGTTTCTAAATAGGTTTTCTGTGGATGAGGGTGAACATATCAACACAGGGGTAACGTCAACACAACCATTAATGACTGGGAATCGTGCTATGCAATCAAATTTAACCTGCAAGTCCCTTTGTGTGTGTGGGAAAACAATGTCAGTATGTATCCTGGATAATAGGGCATAGAGAAGGTATCTAAACACGTGTGAAAGTCAACTTTGTGATATTCCGTCTGCTTTCACAACTATGTAAATGTAAATGTAAATGTCAAGGCATTTGTAGAGCACACCACCAAGCGGTTTCCTGGGACTATTACTCATACCGCTGTGGAACCCTTCCTGGCTTTCCCTGTGAAGTGTCCACTCCTGGGCACCCCCGGGTAAAGCCAGGCATCTTAGCGCTGTTGGGGCCGGTGTGGAGGTTAAGCAAGATATTGCCCAGAGTTGCAGCGTGGGGCCCATGATTAGAATAGGCACTGAGGCGACAATTGTCAGGTCCGAGGAAATTGAGCCCAAGATCCACCGAGGTGGGAATTGAACGCTGGTCCCAGGCCAGAACTCTGCATCAGGGTCTGCCGCTCTAACCATTGAGCCACACTCCTCTACTATAGCCTGGTAACACTCAGAGTTAAGTATATGTACACATGACTGGCGTATGAGTAGGCCTGACTACACTGGTTATTTCTATACAAAGGTTGGTTTAGATCATCTCTTAAGTCCAGTAAGACATACACTTCCCTATTCTTCAAATCTATTTCCTCCTAACTTTGTTCAAAAAGTGTAACACGCTTGTCTAAATACCCTCCTGTTTCTCCCACTTCTGCTTGGCTGGTCTCCCAAAATGTGCACTGCTTCACCACTGCACATAGAACTAACTGCGCTTCAAAACCCTACTGTCGAGGGGTAGGTCTGTGTGTGGAGGAATATTACCAAAAAAGACCTCAAATAATCGCACCAAGTTGTATTAAAATATAATGATGAATAATTAAAAAACACAAAAAAATGGAGAAAAATCAGATAAGTAGTTCATATGATTTCAGAAAATCGACACTTTGCATAAGGCGCAATGCTGAAGGGGATTTCATTGAAAGTCAATAGGGAAGGTAAACGTACTGCAAAATTACCTTTGTAGCATCTTGGCAGGATCTGAGTACAAAAGAGGTGAACTGTGAGGGGATACAGCCATTACAACACATGCGTTAGGTCGCATGTGTTTACGTCGCAAGCGTTACAATGCAAGCGACGTTAGGACGCGCACCATTACGCCGTGCACCATTACATTGTAGGCGCATTTAATACACATATGCTTTTAGATCGTGTGTGGTGTAATAGATGTGAGGTGGGCGACACGGACAAGCACCAGGGAATAGGCGGAGGAGCACCGGAACGACGCGAGGAGAAAGAGGTAAGGGGGCTTAAAGTTTCACGTTTAGGGTTTAGGGCAGTGTGTAGAGATTAGGGTTTAGGGCAGTGTCTGGAGATAAGGGTTTAGGGCAGTGTCTGGAGATTAGGGTTTAGGGCAGTGTCTGGAGATTGTGCGGACAGTGTAGTGTTTAGGGTTTAGGGCAATGGCTGGGGATTTTGCTGACAGTGTAGTGTTTAGGGTTTAGGGCAGTGTATTTAGCGTTTTGTATTAGGGGTTAGGGTTTAGGGTTTAGGGAAGTGTAGGGTACTTTTTTAGGCTTTAGGCTAGTGTGTGTTATGTAGGGGGGTTTTGGCAAAACAAAACACGATGTAAAACCATGCAGGGTGTTTGTGTGCGTTGTAAATGTATTTTGCAGGTGTTTGAATGCATAAGCTAAGTTATAGTTTGCGTTGTGAGAGATTGTGTTGTACATGTGCATGCGATGTAAAGACGCCAATGTGAAGGGATGCGATGTAAAAGTTTGCAATGTCGCATCCTACATCCTCTGTGAGTGAACGTGGTTGCACGATTTTACACCTTTACTAGTAAACTCACTTCCAAACTTAGTTTGTGGAGGACACATCGGTTCTGTCGAACAGGAAGAAGCGGATGTCTTTGATGTTGGTTGGATACATGCAATTCAAAGTCAGATAAGAGCAAGCACAAAACTCCCCATATGATGGTATCCAGTTACCACACTATAAAAGTCAGCATATTATAACCACCAAAAACAGTGCCAGTGCGATGGGGCCACAAGGCAGTTACCACCAGCTGTAAATGACTGCACGCATAGGGCTACCAGGATCAGACGGTTGGAAAAACGTGGCACCCCAATAGATGAAATGTTGATTAAAGCACAGGAGATATGGCACCATATAGAACTACCCTATTCTGAGCAAGCATTTGCAATGCAATGGGACACGCATTTTTGCGAGACCTATTGCTTTGCGAATGGGAGTGCGGGTGGGCGGCGGAGGGCATGGGGGTGAGAAGGCACAGACAGTGGGAGTGCAGGCGGGAGGTGCGAGAAGGCAGGGACAACAGGAGTGCGGGAGAGGGGGAAGAAGGCAAGGATAGCAGAAGTTTTCGTGGGGGAGGGGGAAAAATTGTGCTTCAATAAGACTACCTTACAGTGTAGGATGCTTGTTTCCAGTCCATGGAGGACCTGGCTTGGCAGTTTGGGCTGGATTGTTCCCATGGGGTACAGGGTCAAGACTGATTTGCATATAGCTGGGTTCAAACTGGAGTGGCCTGGTGAGCAAAAAAACAATGGACATAGGCCCAGATCTCTGTACTGGGGTGAATGTATGACATTGTTCTGCATTCTGTCCATCAACTGTTGTTTTTGTATTTGTCTCCCCGAGTGGGACGGGTATGATCAGACGTGAGTCCTGTGCTCTGCGTGCCACTGGAATCAAGCTATCCTGGCTGATGAGGGCTTAAAGCCCGAAACCGGTCCTAGGATGCTTGTTTCCAGTCCAGGGAGGACCTAGCTTGGCAGTTTGGGCTGGACTGTTCCCATGGGGCACAGGGTCAAGACTGATTTGCATATAGCTGGGTTCAAACTGGAATGGCTTGATGAGCAAAAAAAGATGGATTTAGGTCCAGATATCCGTACTGGGGTGAATGTATGACACTGTTCTGCATTCTGTCCATCAACTGTTGTTTTTGCACTTCTCTTTAACCAAGTCATTTTCCCCTAAATGGATAACCAAAATATCCAGGCACCTGCCCACAACCAGCATTCATTCAGGCAATTAATTAATTATTTCCCTAACATCCCCCCTTTACTCTTCCATAATACTATAAACAGATTTTTATTAAAACCTACATTTTCTCCAAAATAACTCTTTCTGGCCTGGACCTGGGCCCACTTCACGAAGGAATGCCCCACTACCCGAATTGACATCTCCATGGAGAGGGGGCCAGCCACCAAACCTGAAACAAGAAAACTGAATGAACTTAAGCTTTATTACTAACAGTGTCAATACCACCAACACTGCTCCACAGGTAGCACTTGTAACAGTCTGAGGACCATCTAACCAGCCGCATGATGGCCCCCCACCACACCCCCAGTTATTCGCCTCAGAAGCTTCCCCTATTCTAAAAGAATGTGTTCCAAAGTCCTCGTCATCGATTCCCATATTGTTTAGCGCCTTTCTCAAAACAGACACAAACTCAAAAGCTGTGACCTTCCTTCCCTTTTCATGAGGAAAGACAAATCCCTCACTCCCTTTGGAGATTGCCCTCCACTTTGCTTCCCACCTAAAAGGACAAGTTATCTTGGGTAACGATGCTTGCAGTGACCCTTTTCCTCATACCCCTTGCTCTGCTTTTTATCTGCCCAGCCAAATATGAACCCCTTCCTTACGCACAACCCAATTTTTCTCCCGAATCCCCCACCCCCTCTGCCTTCCAACAATTTAGATACTCTGCCTCAAAAACATCCTCACCATCAATGTGGAAAATAAGCAAGTCTCAGACCAGTCCAAGTAAATGAACGGCAATGCATGCATTATTTCCCCAAGCAACTGCCAAGACAAAGTCTTCTTAGCCCATCTCGACTAACCTTGTTCCCTGGCCCAACCTCCAGCATTCGCGTCCCCAATTCACCTGCTGACCGTAAATAGCCCCTTAATAGTTTTCCCACAGGGGAGATTCCGGCTAGTATGCTACAATTGTAACTCGGGCTAAACCTCTGTCAATCGTATCCAGAATGAATTGAACCACATCTTCCCTCTCATGCTCTGTCTTGGAACGCCGCTCAGCGCCTGAGAGCAAAAACTCCCTCAAGGCTAAGTTATACGCTACCCTAGTGGATTTAGCAGGGAACCACAACTGCTGCAGCATGGGCATCGGGGTCCTATCGTCTTCCTTGGCTAGCCCCCGGAATCTCCCCCACTGTGAAGGAGACCAATCCACTGCTATTTCATAGTCCACCTGGCACCTGTAAAGCTTTAAACGCTAAACCATGGCACCTGCACCAACACCTGTTCGCCCCTTTTTGACTGGTGATTCACAATCTCCACTACTGTCCTATTATCCACTCTGAAGGTCACTTTCTTGTGGGCGAGCATCACTCCCCACAATGTAACCACCACTACCAGAGGAAAAACCTCCAGGAATACAATTCTCCTACCTCCCTCCTTCCATTCCTCAGGCCACTGTTCATCACACCATCTGCCTTGCCAGTAAAGGCCAAATCATTTAACACCAGCCGCCTCAGAGAACATTTTGTACATCCCAAAATAGGTCATCCTATCTTCCCAGTGGAAACCCATTGAAACCTTGCAAAAAGACCCTCCACATTCTCATGTCTTCTTCCCTCCTGCTGACAAGCACCCATTGTGATGCAGCACCCTCTGGCCTGCCAAAGCTCTGCTCAGACTCCGGCAGAAGGTCCTCCCTACTCTCCCTACTCTACCTGCAAGATTGATATATCTCAGCAACACCTGAATCTCTTAGATTGTCACTTTATCCAAAGCCAACATCTCATTGAGCAGTCCCCACAATTTTTGTTTTTTTTATCCTCTGGCAAGCGTGCATGCATGATCCTGGAATACATTTCTATTCCTAAAAAAGACACCGCCATGCTGGGGCCCATTGTCTTCTCAGGAGCAAAAGACACTCCTTATTCCCCCATCAGCTGTTTAAAGTTTTCCAGAGCCACCTGGAACTCCTTGGAGCCTGAGGTGCCCACGAAGAAGAAATCATCTAAATAATGTGTCACCAACTAATGACCCATGCGTTTGAATACAGTCACCGCAGAAAAGTGCTAAAACACTAAAATAATGCACATGACATAGAACTGTAATGTTTTGTCCACGTACCATCTACCCTTGAAATTGATGTCCAGAAGATCCCAATTGTCTGGATAGACTGGAAGCAAACGGAAATCGACTTTATGTAGCATTTTGCCATTTCTGCTGTTGCGCCTGCCCTCACAACCTGTGACATGGCCACATCAACTGAGGAATATGACACAGTAGCCTCTTTTTCATCAATAGAATCATTCACTGAGCTCCCTTCTGGCAATGACAAGCACTGAATACGACAGAACTGCTTTTGTACTTCTTTTGCATCCCCCAAAGGGTGAAACCATCCTTTTGCCATTTCTGCTGTTGCGACTGCCGTCACAACCAGTGACATGGCCACATCAACTGAGGAATATGCCACAGTAGCCTTTTCATCAATAACATCCTTAACTGAGCTCCCTTGTGGCCATGACAAGTACTGAATAAGTTGGAACTGCCCTTGTTCCTTCTTTGGTACCACCCCATTGTGTGAAACAATCAGATTCCCTATAGGCCAGTCCATGAAGGGGACCGCCATCCTAACCTCCCTCACTTCTTTATCCAATTTCTCCTGTACCATGTGAGTTTTTTCTTTGCTGACTGCAAATATTAGGCCATTTTCTAATTCGCAGACCTCCATACCCTAGATGAAAACCTCATCTGAAACCTTCGTTGAATACCTCTGCAGCCTTCTGGTTGTCATAACCCTGTAAGGCTGCCTCCCATTTATCTATTTTGACCGGTGTATGAGCCCTTCGGCCCAGCCCCCTTTACAAGCCCTTCGAGCCTTTAATTCCTCCTCGTACTGAGCCCACGCATACCTCCCCCAGTAATTTACGTTCTCCTAAAAACGTTATGTATTTAAACAGAGCCACGCCTTTCTCCGGATATTTCTCACAGTATACATTTGCCTAAAATAAAAAGGGGGCAGCTGTCCGATTTCAAACCGTTAGAGGAACCCTTGGCCTCTTGGCCAGCTCATACTCCTCTTCTTTAGACCCCACATTTGTGCGTACCTCTCTTATGCAATAAGTTGAGCATTTCAACATATTCTCCCTACCAGATGCGCTCCTAAGTTGCCAGCATTAAATGAGCTCCTAGAGGCTTAGTAACCCCCATGTAAGGTAACTTTTTAATCTTCAGTTCTTTACTCTCCACTTTATATTTTTTCTCATTATTTGTCTCTTCCCCCTTTTCCCCTTCACTTTCTTTTCTTACTTCACCTTCTTCAAGGCTTTCTTCATCAAAGCCTAATTCCATGTGCCTTTCGCAACAATCTCCTTGATGGCCCCTATTGGGCCCCCACTCTTTTGGTGCTGACTGCAACCACCTGAAATCCTGTTCCATCCTCATTTGCGTATTCCTGCATCCTTATTGCCCTGCGGACCACTCAGGTCTGTCAGGTGTTGGGGCCAGTGAGACCGCTCGGGGCCTACTTCTGACAGCCACAACTGGCGTGCCACGCGAGGCTCCACCCTCAGCGCCCCTCAGCCCCTCCCTGCTCTGCCAAGTCAGCACCACGACGCTGCTCCTCCACCTAAAATATTAATGACTCTCTGGTGTGATTGGCCTGTGTAACGCCTCCCCTACGTCCCTTCTCCTCATCCTACCTACCCCTAATATACTCTCTGCCCATTTCCAACCACCTTTAAGCAAATCCTCCACCTTCCCTTTATCCCCTTCTCTCCATTGCAGCCTGTCCGTAACCGCTAATGGTTGGTGAGGCATTATGCCCGTCCCCAGAGGCAACCTATCCTGCCCTGCACCGACCCTCTTTTTGCCCAGACCTGCAACAGCCCTCTTGCCACTATCCCTGCCGAACCACCTTGAGCCATAGATGCCTCTACCTGCCCTAACCCGCTTAAACCCCTCACCTCCTCATTCCATGAGGTGAAGTAATCAAGGCCCTCCCATGCATGGCTGCACCCTGCTGGCCATAGCTCCCGGGGGAAATCTGTTTCTTCCCCCCTGAATCCCCAAAGAGTTGTACTCCAACTCCTCCCTGCTCTCCTCCATTGGGGATCTCACCAGACTACTGTGCTCTTGCGGGCCCCAGCCGGGATCCAGCTCATCCACAAAATTGCCACAACATCATCCCCTTGGCCCCATCCAGCCCAACATTCCTCCCATGCATCCAGCTCCCTCCCTGCCTGACCTTCACAAACCTCCCTCATAGAGGCAGCAACCTCTGATCCTTCTACGCCCCCCCCCCTTCCCGCTTAAAGCCCCACTTATCCTGCTGCTATGAAGGCCACAGGCTCATCCAACCCTGTTTCCCGAGCAGACCGGACCTCCCCTGAGTGCGCTGCCGGGGAAGGGCGAAACGTGCTCCTCCGGTGGGCCCCGCCCCCTGGGCACATGTGCCAGAGCCTCTGCGCGGGCCGGAGGCTCCGGCAGGCCCGCATTATCTGGGGCCGCTATCCTGGCATATGAGCAGCCCAAAGATTCACCTCCAATATCCTCGAATGCTTCAAGGGAGGTACAGGCCTCAATGGCGGCAACCACCCCCTGCCGAGGTGCACCGTGAGGGGAGCACATCTCCCGCCGCTTCAGGGATCAGCTTCCAGCACTCTATAATTCTGCATATTAACCCAGCAAGAAAAGCTACACAAAATGCTAAAGCTAAACTGCCTTCAAAAAGCTAATTTGCCTTCACTACCCTGCTCCCAGCCACCAGCTCACCGTGACCTAAAAAGGTGGCTGGTGAGGTCCTGCGCAGGCCTTTATTTCCTTGGGCTATAATTGGGCTATATTTAACCAGCCCAAATTACAAAATGGCTGCTAAATGGCTGGCCCAACCCCTCTCAATCTGCCCGGGGGGCAGACCTCACAGTGTTCAGTTGCCCCTAAATCCCCCATCTGTCACTTATTATAATTTTGGTCGTTCCAGGCCCTGGCTAGCCATCCTGCGGGCTGCAACACAATGTGAATGGCATGAAACAAATCAGTGACTGACTGGGTCTGATTCATCGCCCAGCTCTCTATATATGCTAACTTTAAATTAAAAGTGTGAACCACGCTTGAAATAAGCAGTCGCTGGAGGAGACTGTCTCAAACACCTTCTCCATATATTATACATTTATATTTTAGAATGGTGCATTCATTTCAACAGATTTGGCAAAACAGCTGACGCGGTACTTAAAGTCAGATCTAAACATGTATTGAATTATATGCCCATAATGCGCACAATTTACCAAATTAGTCATGGAGGAAAACACATTCTCAAAAACTTAACTGTGCATTATATGCTTTTTATAGAGACGTGTTTATGAAATTATAAAAAGTTATTCCAAAGTGTGCAGAGTAGTTCGGGTGACTGTATGCTTCAAGATATCACTTTGTCGAATATCCCACAACAGCCATGAACAATCAGGACATTACATTATATCTTCTGCAGAAACTCCAATGTCAAACTGGAAAATCTACCAAGAGCATCATGTGACCTAACACTAATTATACCGTTGTGTTACTAAAGTAAATGTTGGGTTAACTTCCCAAAGTGAATCTTTTAAGGCCTATAGCTTCCCACCACCGCAATAAATTACTAATGAAAACAAACGTCACCCTTTGTCATAGTTTAAAATATTGTTTCCTCACTGCAGATTTTAAAAATATTCGTGTTATTCCCAAAAAAAGTGTAAAATAGCCATAGCCGAAAAGTAAAAGAAATATTTGAAATATGATGTGCCTCTTACGAACTGGTGCCTCCACTTGAAGTCTGGCTGTCTGAGCAGACTTACACCACGAGTTACCCCCTCTTCCGGGTGTGTAGGTATCAAAATGAGAAACTTGAGCTTCAAACGCGTTCAAAGTGTAGAGTTAAGAGATCTCAAGTGTTGCGAGACAACTTGCAGCAGTAATGCAATCTATCATGTCAAGAGGCTGGAAATCAAAGTCAGGTATTCTGGCGCTGACATAGGTGGGTTAACCACTAGACCGTACGTCTGTACTAAAGAGTAAATGCGATTTGATGATATGGATTAAAAAATACCACACGTCTCACGCAAAACCCTTTTTTCAAATGTCCTGAGCTGTACAGAACAAGTCTAAATTTGGTTTAGCTGCAACTGATCCATGGAAAAAAAATACTGGTACATTATCACCTGGAAGTTGTTTACTGTTTCTGGAAATTTGATAGCTCGAATTATTTTGGTCTTTTGGTCAGGACAGAAAAATTGAGTTCCACTTTCAAGAACGTGCCATACTTAATGATCCAAGAAACTTTACCAAATTTAGAAAAACAGCTCAAGAATGGTTTAAAAGCGTTACCTGTTGCTAAAAGGTGCATTTTTTTCCAAGTGAGTAAACATCACGCAAAAGAACTGTGGACAATTAGGTGGCAGAACAAACCTGTTAGGGGTCATGATACGAAAACCAACCCAGACATGAAATGCGTCAAGTCCATTTGATTGTTTATGTTTAAACTAACAACATTTAAGAGGATACTCAAAAGTAATTTGTAGCGATCTATTGTAGTCTGCTAGGATAAAACTGCCTCTGGCAGAAAAAAAAATTGTTGTAGCTACGCGGTTACAGGAAAAGCCTTTTGACAAGTTCCCTATTTTTCCTACTTGTAAAATAGTTCTTCATTTAAAGAAATGTGAGAGGGAAGTGCGACTTGTGGGGAATTGCTGCGAGAAAGGAGGGACTGTCGTACACATGAATTGTCTGCACTGGAACAGAGGGGTCTGCTGGAGAGATTTCGTGAGAGGCTACTCGGGACAGAGTTTGAAGACTGTTGTGACAAGAGTCAGCAAAGTGAACGGAACTGACGTACTTGGAGGCTCTCAGATCCGGAAGTAGAAGAAGGCCATGACTGAAAAACTGTATCAGGTGTGTAACCATATTTAGTATTAGATCCAGGGAGGTAAAACGGATTTTATAATGCTTCCGGCGCCTCATGAAAACTGATATTACACAGGCAAGAATATTGTGGATCATCCCGATGCTACCTTTAAGAGGAGCACCCATTCATTCAAAAGCTTTTATTCGGGTTGTCATAACAATCCATGTAAGCACAAACAAAAAACAAAACAGCAAGTTACATAATTATTAATCACAACAACATATTATGGCTGACAAGAATTATAAAAAAACAAGGTAGCCAATACATTTCACTTCCGTATGACACATATATACAAGCCAACCCCTCCCCCCCCAGAAATTGCTTAGGTTACATGTGCAATAAATGCGTCTATAAAGTGCAAAAGTGCTACATATAAGTTGGGGGTATAAGGCCTAGATGCGTTTTGATAGAAATATTAAAAACAGTCAACTATATACAAATATAAATATTAAGACTCTATCAAAAGGAAAGATATTCCAGCAGGATTAATGCATAGTTCATATATTTAACTATGTGCTGATTTCCAATTCAAACAATAATAGATTTCCTAGCATCAATACATTTCATTATATACATAGCAACAGCAAAGCAGGTATCTGAATTTTCCAAGCGCGTAATTAATTTCATTGCAATATCTACGGATCGAGCGTTAAATTTTAAAAGAATTGGTTTGAGATAAAAAAGCCTTTAAAAGTAATAATATTTACAGAACAATAAAAAATGACGCAGCTTTGTCTTGAAATTCCAATCACAGGGGCATACAGAATTTGAACCAGTTCTCATGACAGGAAATGCCACCAAATGATGTACGGTGCCCAATCTAAGACGCGTTAAAACAAATCGGTGTGAGTTAAATGTGACCTCAGATAGATACGACTGGAAGCCTTTATTTAAGTCAAGCTCTTGATAAAAAACAACCGTTGGTAGCGTCCTAAATTGCCTTATTCTATTCTCTTTTTTGTAAGATAAAAATGTCTTCTTTAGTTCCTTCTTAGAGATAGAGGCGGCAAAATCTGGATGTAACCGAATATCATTGTTAAATAAAATACGATAACAATAGTGGATATATTTCAACCATGGTATAAGGAGAAAGTAATCAAGTTTTAAACAATCTCGTATTATTTGTTGTGTAAACAACGTTTCTGATTTTGCCCAGATAGATTGCCATAATATTAACCTCTTAAGTGCTGCGTCGGGGCATTGGCCGACGGCAGCACTACCTCCCCAGTGCTGCGCACGACCATTGGACGTCCATTCAGCACTAGTTCCAATGGACAGCGCAGCACTGGGGAGGGATATTTGCGCCGCATCTAAGGTGTTAAAGGACGCAAAGCTGCTAGATCTGTAATGTAGTTAATTCCTACTTCTTCATGCACTAGTAAAGTAGAAGCAGATTGGGGAACACACAGTACTCTCTTTAGGAATTTATTTTCATCACATTGCATAGTTTTCCCATCATGGTAACCCCAGATCCCTGCCCCATACAATGCTGATGTAACACATCTAGCATTGTAGATGGTTACCAGGTCCTTAATTCTTCTGGGGCCACCCAATTTGGTGGAGAAACTAAAGATGCTGTTTGTATTCCTGGACATCTTTAGACCTATGTTATTAAATACTTGTGTCCATTTCCTGTCATCTGAAAATGTTATTCCGAGATAACAACATTTCTTTACTGTTAGCAGCTTCTCATTATCGATAAAAAAGTGCTTTTTGAATTGTTTCTTTTACCACAGGACATGGCAACAGTCTTGCTTTTATTAATCTTTAATTTCCTGCTCTTAATAAATTCAGCAAAATTATCTATGAGGCGCTGTAGTCCAATTTTTGTACGAGATATTAAAACAGCGTCATCCGCATATAATAGAATTGGTACCACCTTACCATCAATGCACGGGGCATCTGCGGAAATTTGGCCTAGGGTTGAGCCTTGGTCACGAATCATCGACTTCAAGGTAATTGATAGACGGGATAGTGACCACAACGTCTTGGAGCTCGAATATGCCCTACCAGGCATCGAGGATATGGGTCGGGGTAATCAAAGTCCAAAGCCAGGGCTACTCCTGGAGAATACCCGAAGGAGAGTAAGGTGGGGGAAACTGGCCACCAGTGGCGACAAGCTAGCAAAACTCTATGCCAGAATTACCCCGGTGCTGGAGAAGGCATTCGCTATTGGTGAGGAACTTGGTGATGGGAAAAATAGAGACCTGTTAGCGCAGACCCATGTAGATCTAATAAACACCATGACGTTAGATCTCTTTGTAAAGGGGGGGGGGGGGCAGAACTAGCAGAACACACAAGAAGACCTGGTATAACGCCACAAGCCGGGACTCCAAATGTGAACTGCTAGTCGCAATAAAGGCGTGCAGAAGCAGGGAGGAGATACAATTTAGGAGACGGGCACACAAGAAACTGCTGGCAAATGCCAAGGCTGAATGGGACCAACAACACTGGAAGGACCTCTCCAGTGCACTAGTCATTGGAGATTCTAGTAAATTATGGCGGGTGGTCAAAAATGGAACGCAGGATCTCCCCTCGGCAATTGAGCCCAACATCGCCCGAGTATATGGCAAAACCATTTCCAGTCGCTATATGCAACAGAGGATGAGGATCCGAGTTCCCCCCAATACACGCTAGTGAATGATCCCGAGGGTGAACCCTTCACAGAAAAGGAAGTTCGGCCAGCTATAGCGGGGTTGTCAACAGGGAAAGCCCCGGGACTTGATGGGGTACCGGGTGACCTATTCAAGCAGGAACCAGGGGTATGGGCCCCCTATCTCCTGATGATATTCAATGCGGTCCTCAAGGGGATGGAGGTCCCGGATACTTGGCTGGGCGCAGAGGTGGTTCCAATATTCAAAAAGGTATCCCCTCTGATTCCAGCCAACTATCGTCCAATAAGCCTCATCGATGTATCACAAAAGCTTTTCGGTAGGCTAATTTTGGACCGGTTGCAGAATTGGCTGGAGGAGACAGATACCCTGACCCCTTACCAGGCAGGATTTAGGAGGGGGGTGTCCACAATTGATCCAAATTTTAGGCTGAATCTCATATATTGGAGGACAGCATTGATCGAAGGCGCCACTCTGTACACTGTTTTCGAGGACTTATGTGCCGCCTTCGATTTAGTGCCTAGATCAAAATTGTGGAAGGTCATGGAGGAGATGGGCGTCCCGAAAGATATCTTGGCAATCCTGATGAGATTACATCACAACAACTTCGCACGTGTCAGGTGCGGGAGAAGTGGCAACCTAACTGAAAGATTCCCCGTTTGCAGAGGGGTGAGACAGGGTTGAGTGCTTGCACCGACCCTGTTCTGCCTCTTTGTGAACGGGGTCATTGCGCACCTGACAAGGATTGCCAACACCGGCGCCCCAAAACTGACCGGCAGCAGGGTGCCCGCAATTATGTTTGCGGACGACACCCTGCTGCTGTCCAAATCCCCGATGGGCATACAGTGGGTGCTGGATGGTTTTATGGAGTTCTGCACAATAAGGGGAGTTGAAATCAATCCATAGAAAACCAAATTTATGATTCTTAACCCCATGCCCCTAAACCGCTCCAACCCCCTGCTTGGGACAGTACGTTTGGAAAGGGTCCACACAATTGAGTATCTGGGGATCACCTTAAATCTAAATCTAACGTGGTCGGCACATCAGTCAAAAGTAAACATGAAACTGGCACAGATGGCGGGTGGTATCATGAGAATAGCGAGTAAGTCATCATATCGCCCAATCAGCCCTGCAATTCAAATTTATAAAGCCCAGGCGCGGGGAGGAGTTACCTACGGGGAGAGTTGTGGGGCCACATTCCATCGCCAAATCTGCTGACCACAGAAAATAAATTCCTTAGGCAGCTCACAGCTCTTCCTTCAAGTACTCTAATCCTGCCCCTAAGGCTAGATCTGGGCCTGCGGCACATCACGGAGGAATTAGGGCTCAAACCATTAACCTTTTGGCGCCGCCTCTGGAGCAGCCCGGACCTTGCTACCTATAGAACTCAGCTACAGGAATTTTTATCGCTGCCCAACTCCACTAAGACGCCTTGGCTGAATTACATCAAGAGAACCTCCGAGATACTTGGATTAACAGAATTATGGTCAGACCTGGTAAATGCCAGTAACAGGATGCCGAGAAAGGCGCTGTCCAGAGCGTACTATGAGATAACACTCCTTCGAGCTGTGGACAGCACACGTGAAGGATCTCTGACTCATCAATTTATAAAAATCAAAGGCTCATATAAACTTGAAAGTGTCCTAGATGGCATGACTCCAGCGTTAACCAGAAAACTATTCCTGCAATGGAGGTACGGGACCCTTCCTTTTGAATCTTTCACTGTAACATGATCCTGTCGGCCTCCCACAGACACGTGCCCTGCATGTGCCCACACAAAGGAGAACGATGTACATGCGGTCTTTTTCTGTCGAGCCTACCAGAAAAGCAGGAAATACTGGCTAGTCCCCCTTCTTAAAAACATGGGATTCAGAACATTTTTACCTGCATACAGAGTTTTAAAGACTGACTTATCCCATTGTGTTTGCCCTAGCAAAATTTCTAACCGCAATGTGGTATGCCCGAACTCGATTGATAAAGAGGGCTGGAGACCCCTGACAGACTCAAATCCTCTGATATGCTGATACCCTTTTCTGATCATTTATTGTTTTAATCCTTAAATGCATTTTATAATAATGATACAATGACACTTTTGTGGTCTTTTAATTGATGTGATAACTATGTACATCTTTTATGATCTTGTGATCGAAATAAAGATTTTTGAAATGGAATGGCTTGTTGAATTGTTTCTTTTACCACAGGACATGGCAACAGTCTTGCTTTCATTAATCTTTAATTTCCTGCTCTTAATAAATTCAGCAAAATTATCTATGAGGTGCTGTAGTCCAATTTTTGTACGAGATATTAAAACAGCGTCATCCGCATATAATAGAATTGGTACCACCTTACCATCAATGCACGGGGCATCTGCGGAAATTTGGCCTAGGGTTGAGACTATTTGATTAATAAATAATAAAAATAAGAAAGGAGCCAAAACACAACCCTGGCGTATGCCTCTGGTAACTTTAAAAGGAGGGGTACATTCTCCGGATGGTCCGTATCGGACTTTGCAAGACGGCATTTCATAGAGCCTCCCTAGGAAGTGTACTATTTCCTTGGGGGCGCCTAAGTCCAATAGGATCCTCCATAATATGGCATGGTCCACGAGGTCAAAGGTGCTGTTCAAGTCCGCAAAGCAGAGAAATAAATTCCCCTTCTTTGGGACAGTATATTTATTTATCAAGAGGTCTAGGTTGGCGCATTGCTCTAAGGTGCCTAGGCCCTTCCTGAAACCATATTCTACCTTAGTTAAAATATCCTGTTCTTCAGCCCACGTTTCCAATCTCCTTAACAAAACTCTGCTCATCACCTTGATGGAAGCGTCCAACAAGGAGATAGGGTGATAATTACTCGCCTCGGATTTGGAACCTTTTTTAAAGAGAGGTACGATTATCGATTGGCCCCTGGTTAGTTGGATTTGTCCCTCTGCTGCCATGTTAAAAACCCTGGTTAGGATGGGTGCCCATAGAGGTCTTCTGTTCCAGAAGATTTACCACCTTTGCTGTTGATTAAACCATCATATACCTCATCTAAGTTAATCAACAGAGGTAATGAGGACCAGGTGGGAGTTTCAAATGTTAATAGCTCTGAGATGTTCCTAGCTGGGTTAAAAATCTTCGTGAAATGCTCAATCCATGCATTACATTCGACATAAGAAGTTAATTCAGGTGTGCTGTCAGACTTTAAAAAGGGACTGTTTATAATTTCCCAGTAAAGTATGGCATTGTTTGTTTCTGCTGCAAAATTAAGATTAGACCATGCCTCTTCCTGAAGGCTTTTCTTCCTGATAAAAATGGCTACCTTGCAGTCTGAGCGTAATGATTTTATGATTACATTGTTGCGAGGTTTGACACTCAATGCTTGTTTTAATGCTTGAAGGGCCCGTATACAATCCCCATCAAACCAACCTGAGGAGCACCCATCTTAGGGACAAACTTAATGAAGCAAACATCATAGCGTGTCCAATGTGACTGGGAAACCTGACAAGAAGGATTTATTCAAATGTAATGAATGTAAGTCTTGCAGGAATAGTGGGAATACCAGTACATACAGTATAACAGCATTCTATAAACTCTGATTTTGACATTTACGTGCTGGTTAGGTCGAGCCTAGAGCAGCGCATGCGCTTCAATGGGAATCGGCCTCCTGGAATCACTCTGGACTTCGAGCAAGCTCGTGCTTGAAGTAGTGACATTTCATTGGTCTTTGAGTGTGGCTTTCACACGCAATTGGCCAAAGGTGGCTTTTGTTCCACCTTTTCTTAGAATGTTGATGCCTATGGCTTAGATCTTGCGGTGACGTGCAGAAGCGTGCAGTGTGCCATCTGCTTCGGGTCAAATTTCAAAGCTTGTTTTTTGTCACTTTTAGTTTCGCAGCCGCGTGGCCGCGCTTAATTGAGTTTACAAGCGTCCTATACTTCACCCGACGGTGTTACTCAAAGGGACCCCATTTGTCTGGTGGAGAAGCTCTCACTCCAAGATGGAGACTGTATTCTAGCAGATTCTCTTGCGAGTCTCTGGAACTTTACATCACTGTAGTTTATCGTTGTCTCTGGCCCCTCCAAGAGCGTTTTGGCTGTCCTTGGCTACAGACGCTCATCTCGGTTCACAAACGCATGCATGCAGCCCCGGCTCAGCCCTGCCCCTTCCTTGTTTGTGAGCCGGTGCTGGGAGAGGGAGGTGGCCTGTGTTTAGATTGGAGATTCGCACTGCAAAAAGCGGACAGAAGCAGTAGGTTACCCTTTCGACCCCACTATAAATCAAGTCTGTTTTTATCTGAGAGCGTGACTGTAAAGCTCCTCACACATTACAATCCCATTGATCCATAGTGCTGGGCGCCTTGATCTAACAGTTCCATTAAAATGAAAGGACACCGAATGTATTACAACTACACGTTCTAACAGTTCCTTAGAAGTCAAAGTCGTGGACTGAAGTAGCACAAGTTGCCCCGTTATAGATTTGACACTTCGCAGCACATTAATATTCTAGGGCTCATTTTTGGTGGAATGCACTGAGATTTCATTCAGCTTGAACAAATCGTTATAGCGTAAACTACCTTAGAATGCCCCCAAGGCATAAAACTACATTCTTGTCGACATAACTGCCCGGGCTAAGAGAATGCTGAAGGGGCAGATGCTGAGCAGTGAGTTTCAGAGGTTTCTGCTGCTGTGCCGAACACTAACCGGCCAATGTGCTAAGAGAGAAACTCTGCATAGAACAGGGCAGCTATATGCAATACTTACTGACACCTCTCTCCTAGAGTCACCAAGAGGGCCCCATGCCTACTTTATATAAATACCTCACAAACAGGACCCACACCTCCCTCACCTCTTCTCTCGCTTATCTTTATACTCTGAAGTAACTTTACTTGCACTGGTAAATGTAAGTTTCATGCCTCTCTCCTGTATTTCCCGACCGTTGTCCCTTCTTAAAACTTCCATTACACCCCCTTTGTCACATGTTTCCTGTCCTCTGTAAACCTCCTTTTGCCTATTTTCCTTTCTCCGATCTTTTGCAAATGTTGTTTACTCACTTCTTTCTGCTCCATTCATCCTCCACTAATACTTTTTAGGTCTCGACTATTATATCCCATAAGGGATAAATAGACGAGAGTATAGAGGGCAAACCAAGCTCTGAAACCATCGCGGATTGCGTCCAGTTCATGTGGTGCGCTCGTGTGGAACGCGCGTCCACATCAAAGCCATCAGCCTCCCTCCCACAGGCATCTGAAGCTTCCCCAGCGTGCGCTCGGCCTCAGACATTGAAGCGTGAAGCTTCCCAAGCGCGTTCTCAGCCTCACTTCTCCTCCCCCTAATTCACCCCTGCCAGGACCCTAAGGCTGACTTCTTAGGACTGACCTTTCCAAACCTCTGTCCCTCAACCCTTCTTTATTTATTCTTTCTCTCACCCCTTTGCTTCTTTTCTCGTCTGCTTCTTTTCTATGTTTAATTCTCTCACCCCTATCATTTTCTCTTGCTATCTCACACTTTGTTTCTTTCTCTCTCCACACTATTCTTTCCTACTTCCCCCTGTAATCTCCCTCTCATCCTCCTTCTTTCTCTTTCACCTCCCCTCCCCTTCTATCCTTCCTGCCTCTCTTTAGCTCTCTTTTCATATTGTCGCGTCTTTTCCGGTCTCTCGCCTTTTCTCTTGTTTGTTCTCTTTCTCACCCTCTCTACTGTCGGTATCTCCCCCGCTGCTTCTCAAGTGACTGAAAGGGTGTGTTCTGAAACAGACGATTCAATAGAAGTTGGAATTTAGTTGAAAAACCCACTGTAAGCTACAACATAATGCATTTAAACCTGCGAGGATTGTACCTCGGGAAGACTGGGATAATTGCCGGCTTTGCCTTTCTTCCTTTGCCCTTTCATGAATACATACCCTCTTTTGTTTGGTTTCAGTGCGCCACAGTTGTCTTCTGTCTGTGTACACACACGTACAAACAAATCAGCCACATGAATGCACATGAACAAATGCTCCCACGTGCAACAT
This sequence comes from Lissotriton vulgaris, assembly GCF_964263255.1. Classification (NCBI taxonomy): domain Eukaryota; kingdom Metazoa; phylum Chordata; class Amphibia; order Caudata; family Salamandridae; genus Lissotriton; species Lissotriton vulgaris. The sequence continues at coordinate 499,570,054 of NC_141695.1, forward strand.
CTCAGATACATATCTACCACGCAAAAATACACACACACATACCTAAACAACCAACCACACAAACAAACGCACACGCAACTACCCAAATATACATACACAGTTACACACACAGAAGCAACTACTCAAATACATGTATCTGGGCAAGCAAATACACCAGATGCCTCACAGACACAAACAACCACAACAATACACCTACTCTGAGAAACGCGCAAACACAACCACAACAATACACTTGGTACTCATGCAAATATATCCACACACACAGACGCAGCTACTCAAATACACATTTGCACACATTCATAAGCTTCCATATACAGACCTACCCGCACAACCACATAAATACGCACACAGACATATGTACATTAGGAAATATACCCACACGCACAGACACAACCACACAAATAAGCATAGATTACAACCACGCACACAAACATTCACAAACAACCAAATACACATAAACCCCTACACACAAACGCCACCACACAAAATACATATGCGCACACAAATGTGCGTACATACTTACACACACAGTAAAACATGCTCACATATACACAGATATGCTCGCATATACACGCATGCCTACACGTATCCACACACACATACATACACGTGCATAAATATCTTCAGCGGTTCAGTTGTTTGATTATGCTGTAGTCACTGAAGCAATATTCTCGTGGTGTTTAGTAAATATGTATACTATCTGCCCGTGACGTTTCTCTGGGCTCAGATAGCTTGACCAAGGAATGTATTGTTTATGAAATGTGTGATTGGCCCCTCCACTGTTTTCCTCGTTAGAGTCAACAAAAAACAATATAGGGTTATACCTAATGTTTATGAAAACACAAGTCCTTTACCATTCTTTCTCTCTCCTAATCTTCCTCTGTTCTCCCCTTCTTTTCTGAGTGGCAGTTCACCTTCATTTTCTAACCCCCCACTCTCCTTGCCACCCACCCCATTCCTCATGGACCTTGTTCACAATAGCTGACGTTGATCTGAGTGCATTGTGGTTGTAAACAAGAAACAGGAGAGGCTTTCCAGTCCTGAGCCTAGCTCCCCCCGCTCAGAAGCCGTCAGGGTCCTTCATTGTCCGTCGTGGCATCCTCCACCTGAGTTCAGCACACATCAACACGGCTGTGGCAAATATTGAGTCTTAACAGGAGCTAAAGATTACATGCTTAATATGCAAATCTTGCTGTGGTTCAACTAATGCCCCATGTGGACCTTTTCTTTTATTTGAATTTCACATGTGCAATAATGATAAGCGCTTATTATCCATATTGCAGGTTATTCCTTTTCATTCTCACTCAGGTGTAACACTGGTGCCCTCTGCCAGTCTTCTTCGTTGTAAGTTAAGAATTAGTCCTATGCATTTCCACTCTGGAACAGTATTCCCAGACAATAATGCAGGAGGGCTTTTGAATTATGTCATATGAACACAGGCAACATTTGATTGTAAACATTTTTTTTATTCCAGTCAGAAATGATGAGGACAACAGTAGGTTATGTAGCTGCAATAAATTGTTTAAGTCATTGACATTTAGTGTAGCATCACACCGATATACAAACAAGTAATGCTTGATCAATGAGTATGGTGTTGCCAGCTTTCCCATTGTCCCATTTTCTATCTTCTATCACCTGGACACCCTTCATGGAGCTGTTTTAACTCTAAAGATAGCCACATAATGACACTCTACTCAATGCAATATAAATACACTCCACATACCACTCAGTACCTCATAGTTACACGCCACATAATTACACTACTCAATGCAACATAAATACACTCCATATAATACCACTGTGAGAAAGTGCCATCTTTCTTGCCTTGGTATGCCCCCATTTTTTTCTGAACTGCTGATGTGCTTTGACTGAGTGTGACCTGGGTCCCTTCCAACCAGGTACCCAGGGCCTGTGTTCCTTCCCTAAAAGCTAAGCTGAAACGAAATCCCCAATTGGCATCTCTGGCCACCCGACAGCCCCTAATAAATGGTACCCTAAGTACCCAGGACATGGTGACCAGAGAAGACCCCTGAGGGCTGCAGAAATGATTTTACCACAATCAGGGGCCCTGTACCCTGGCACCCACACTCTGCCTTTGCAGGATGAGTGCCTAAGTACAGAATTAAAACAAGAGTCGACATGGCACACATCCCTGTGTGCAATGCCCACAGAACCCACTGCCCTGGCATACTTCAGTCACCCTTCCAGCTGGGTGCCCTATGCCAGAGGCGAGGGCACCGGTGCATGAGCCCTGTGCCCCTACAGTACCCAGGGCCATTCCTGGGCACTGTAAGTGCAGTGATGCCATTTAAGATTATATGGTGCTGGGAGGTTGCCATTACGAACTCCACAGCACCATAATGGCTACACTGAATACTGATAAGTTTGGTACCAAACCTCTCAGCACATTAAACCTGCACTGATGCCATTGTGGGATGTAATGTAACGTGCACAAGAGGGCATCTTAGAGATGCTCTCCAAAACCCGAACCTACAATCAACTTCTGGGCTGAGTGGCTGCAGAGGCTGCCACACAGAAGACATGTTGCTGGACCCCTGGGTGGAGAGCCCCCGCTCTCCTGGGTCTGCAACAAAGCACATCCTGGGCGAGGTGCTATGTCTCCTCCCACAGGATGGACAGGGGGAAGCTTCAAAGGCATACTGCCCCTGAGAGCTTCTCCAGACCATTTACTGTACCCAGCAACCAGCCCCCCACCAGTTCTACCCCCACTCTGTCCGGAAGACTGGCGGGAAAAACTACGTCAGGAAGGGGGGGTGCCAACTCCACCCCTCAGGTGGCGGAGGCGAGGTGAGGCACGGCCCTGGGCTCCGGCCATCCTGTAGATGGGGAGCCCTACCCAATCCCAGCTAGCCTCCTGCCCCCCTCCCACAGGAGAGGTGCAGGTTAGGGGGTGTACTCACCTCAGGACAGGGACCCATTGGTCCCTGCCCTTGCCCTACCTGTAACACTCCTAAATTTAGTATTTAGGGGCTCCCTGAACCTTCCTTCCTCAGAACCCGATATCAAAAAAGAAGAAAGAATATTAAGAAGAAGAAGAACCGCCGTGCAGCTGTTAACAACAGGACAACAACAACTGACTTGGCCCAAGCCCTACCGGCCTGTTGATCCTGGAACCTGCTCCTGCCTAAACCCGGCCACCTCCGCGGACAGCAACCTTGGGACACCCAGAAGACCTGCCTGCCTTGACCCTTTTGACAATTGGGACTCCCATCAGCAGAGGCTTTGCTGCAACAACCCACCTGGCTCCCACCAGGAAGCTCCGGACCAGCCCACTTTGCATCAGCCAAGCCTGGGCCGGGCCAACCCGAACCAAGACCACGAGGTCGCCCCCCTGGTGACTGGGACCCGAAGTCCAGTGCCCAAAGACCCTCCTTACTGAACCAGCCAACGCCTGCAGATTCAGAACCAGGGGCCACCCCACCGCGACCAGCAGAGGTTAATCTTTTCCGAAACCCCTGCACCCGGCGCCCCACGGCCCCCTGTGCCTCCCTTTGGGGTACCTACCTGTGCTCCAGCATCCCAACTTACCTCTTGAAGTGCTGGTCACCCCTGGAGAATCACTGTCCCCGAGCCTGCAGCCTTTGTTCCTTTTGCAAGATCCTCATTAGATAACATTGAGCGCCCAACAGCTCAAAAGCACCCTGCACCCAGCTGCCCGAGTGAGTCTGGCTGTAACCTTTGGTCCTAACCTACTTTCCCCCTTGCCCTGAGCAAGTGACCAGGAGCCCAGCTCCCAGAGCCGCATGGCCTGCTAGCCAGCAGCCACCAACCAAAGGCCCCTTTCCCTCATTGGATATCATTATACCTAACTACCTCTGCACCCGGCTGCCCCTGTGCCGCTGGGATTGAACTAACTGTACACACCTGACCCTGTGGGACCCCTGAGTCTATGCCCAGAACCCTAACTTCACCAACTAAGTACTCACCTGGAAACCGGTAATTCACTTACCTGCCATTGGATAACATTGACCCATTTTGACTCAAAAAATTTCTAAGTGTGAAGATTTGAAAATTGGAAATATTCCTATAAAATCAGCCAAAGTCCGAATTAGAAAGTACTCACCTGTGATCAGGGAAGAAGCCAGTACTGTACCTTTAAGCCCAGTACTGAACAGCAAAAGTAATTCCTAGCTGGTTTACTAGTAATCTGTATTTTCTCCATAGGAACCCATTGTCTGCTTTTCTATGAAATTTCTTCTGTGTCTACTTTTGAAAAATGCAAATATTCTTTAAAAATCGTACAAAATACTGAAACGCAATTACCTACCTGTTTTGAGTTAAGCCCCCAGTGCTGGCCCTAGGAAACTAGTGCTGGGTTACATAAGTAACGCAATTGTACTTTACCTGCTACCTGAAATTCCTCCCTTTGAATAACATTGTCAGATTTACATTGAAAAGTTTCTAAGTGTGAACCTTTAAAAAAGCTTTATAATCATGAAAATTCAGCACAGTAACTAAAACGTTTTTGCTAATCTGGTTTCAGCTTAGACCCCAGGACTGAATCTAAGATCTAGTACTGGAACTATCAAAGTAATCCGTAAAGTAATCGATTGAACGTGTGGGAAATCCATTGAGCTCAATGCTAGAGTGTGTTTCAGGACTGTGTTGCTTACTGTCTATCCTGTAATTATTGTATGCACAAACTTTATTGCTCCTCTGCAAAGTATCTACATGAGAGTACTCATAGCTCGAAAAGTATATTTCTATAACCGTTGGTTCTAAAAATAAAACACCATTTTCTGAGGATATAATAACAATTGGCCTGGAGTTGTGTTCTTGAGTGTGTGAAACCTTTTGCTGACTGAGTGTGTACAACAAATGCTTTACACTGTCCTCTGGTACTACCTTGCTGCTCGACCAAGCTACCACTTTGGAGACTAAGGTCAGTTCTGACTTTAGCCTCTGTTATACCTCTGGGCTTGGTGGACTCTATCACACTGTACTTCATTCTAGGACAGTATATATAGAACCACTTTCTCACAACTACTCAATGGCACATAATTACACGCCACACAATTGCATTCTGCTCAATGCAACATAAATACACTCACATAATACCACTCAGTGCCACATAATTTTATGCTACATAATTACCCTGCACTCAATGCAACATACCCTCCAAATAATACCACTCAGTGCCACATAATTACATGCAACATAATCACACTCTACTGAATGCAACATATCCTCCAGATAATAACACTCAGTGCCACATAATAACACATTTACATAATTCCACTCTACACAAGGCAATATAAATACACTCCACATAATACCACTCAGTACCTCATAATTACACACCACGTAATTACACTCTACTCAATGCAACATAAATACACTCCACATTATACCACTCAATACCACATAATCATGTTACAATTACTCTATTCAAGTCAATATTAAAACACTCCACATAATAACACTCAGTGCCACATAGCTACACACCACATAATTACACTCTGGTCAATGCAACATAAATACACCCCACATACCACTCAGTAACACATAATGACATGCCACATAATTATACTCCACTCAATGCAACATAAATACACTCAACGTAATACCACTCAGTACCACATAATTACATGTCGCATAATTACACTCTATTCAATGCACCATAAATAAACTCCATATAATACCACTGTGCCACATAATTGCACGCCACATAATTACACTCTACTCAATGCAACATAAATACACTCACAAAATACCAGTTAGTGTGACATAGTTACACACCACATAATTACACCCTACTCAATGCAACATAAATACACCACACATACCACTCAGTGCCACATAATTACACACCACATAATTATACTCTACTCAATGCCACATAAATACAATCCACATAATACCACTCAATGCCACATAATTATATGCTACATAATTACACTGCACTCAATGCAACATACACTTAAAATAATACCACTCAGTACCACATAATTACACACCACATAATTACATTCTACTGAGTGCAACATACACTCCATATACTACCACTCAGTGTCACATAATTACATGTTGCATAATAACACTCTACTCAAAACAACATAAATACACTCCACATACTACCACTCAGTGCCATGTAATAACACGCCACATAATGGAAAGGGGCGACCACTCGGTCCCCCCGAACGTATGGTCGGGTGCCCCGATCCCCCCGGGAAACCATTTTGGGCGGGAGGCGTGTCACGGCTGGTATGCCCGAAGCGGCATGGCCGGGGCGCGCCTTTTCCCGCCCAAGAGGGGTTGTCCTAGACACCTACACCGTCGGCCACGCCCTGTAGGCGGTCGGAGGAGGGTCCACGCCCTCCCAAAGAAGAATAAATCCAAGGAAGCATCCTCTTGTTCCTGTGCTTGGAAGCTGCACCTCTTCGTTGCACATGAGCCCGAGACGGAACAAAGAGCCAATTTTGAGAACTTGTAATTTTGTGTTTCTTCTTTCAGCGATTTCGAAGCTTTGATCCAGGACCTCGAGTCGAATATCCGTGAACGATGCCTGGCAAGAAGGTCGGAAAAAAGGTTGGGACCGAACAGATGCTTCGTATGCTGGTAAAGGACATGGCGAACATGAAGAAGCAGATGGCGGCAATGAATGGTACGGGTAGACCGAAAAAAGTCATCGGACCAGCATTGCCGGGAGTAGTCCCTACCGGGAGAGGTAAAAGGGCCAGGACTGGGGCGGCAGGAGGGGAGGCTCCGGTTCCCGAATTACCTCCAGCGAGCCCGGTCAGTCCGGTCGAGGCCCCAATTCCGGTCCCGAACGCGGGACAACCGATCCCTGTAGTGGTCACACCCGTTAACGAGGGGGATATGCCGCCTGAGCTGGCTGCCCAGTTGGCGGCATGGTTGGGCAGGGACAACGAGGGGGCCACGGCCGAGGAGGCCAGGTCGATAATGAAGCAGTTGCGGCAATTGAAAGATGCTGCGAAGGCACCTTGTCCTCTTGTTTCCCCGCAGGTTCCCATGGAACAACCAGTATCGAGCGTTGGAACAGCAGCGACAACAGTCCCAGCTACTTGTTCGGGTAAGCAGCCGTTGCCAATGGCGAGGGAGGGATCGTTACCCTCACGGAGGGAAAAGGTGGTTCAACATATCCCGATGGATGTGAAAGAAAGGATTTGGGCAGATAAATATGTGAACATGTTTTCATTGTTGACCGATCACTATGAGATAGAGCATGTTAGAAATCAGAAGGAGTTGTTGCATCCGAGTGTATGGCGTGCAAAGATGGCGGGTTTCAGAGTAGATGAAATGATCGCTAATTGGGCCAGGGCGTTTGGAATGTTCACTGCAATTATGGGGGAACGTAGGCCTGAAGTATTGTCAGAATTAGCTTGTTACCAGACACGTATTATGGAATTCTATGAATCGTACGAAGGCAATCAATGGTTTGGTTATGATAACAAATTTCGTAAGGCCAAGGAGCACGACCCATCCCTGACGTGGGATTGTTTCGACTCCATTTCCTGGCAGAAACTGGTTGTGTCGAACACGGCGAAGCCACCTTCTTTGGGCGGGAATGGGGCTGAGCCTTCCCGCCATTCTTTGGGGGCGCCCTTTCGGGCGAGCGCAAACAGTGATCAGAACGCAAAGAGTAATGGGAACTCAGGTAGAAAAGGGGTCTGTTGGAGCTTTAACAGAGGCAAGTGCACTAGGCCACATGGGACATGCAAGTTCAGGCATGAGTGTGCAGGGTGCGGACAGTCCTCACACCCCGAGAGTTCGTGCAGAGCCAAGACTGGTGATACGGGAGGTAGAGGAGGCGCCAAACAGGTCTAAAATCGACCGAGGGGCACCGTTACCTACTCCCGTTGATATCATGGCAATGATCCCTTGGCTGAACGAATACCCTGATCATGTCTCCGCCGGGGTGTTGCGAGACGGTTTCTCATATGGTTTCCGCATCCCGGCTGGGGATTTTCGGGGGGAAGCACAATGTAAGAACCAACTATCGGTTCAACAAAATACGGCGGTGGTACAGGCAAAGATTGCAAAGGAAGTGGCCCGAGGTCAGGTTGCGGGACCATATGGCAAGCCGCCAGTTGTCAACTTTGTTTGTTCACCGTTGGGAGTAGTCCCCAAGAAGGACCCAGGTGAGTTTAGGTTAATCCACAACTAGTCCGCTCCTAGGGGTCTTTCGGTGAACGATGCGATTGACCTGGGAGTTTGTTCGGTGCAATACGCATCCTTTGATGAGGCCGTCGCCATTTTGAATCGCCTGGGGCCCGGAGCGCTGATGGCTAAATCAGATATTGAGTTAGCGTTCCGGTTGCTCCCGGTACACCCAGAGGATCAGCGTCTTTTAGGTTTTGTGTTTCAAGGACGCTACTACATGGATAAATGTATGCCAATGGGTTGCTCCATCTCTTGTGCGTATTTTGAGAAGTTGAGTACTTTTTTGCAATGGGCTTTCACCAGAGCCACCGGTTTTACACTGGTCATGCATTACCTTGATGATTTTCTGTTCCTGGGGGCAGCCGGGGACACAGAATGTGCTCAGGCCTTGAGGGAATTCTGTAATCTCATGAAAGAATTTGGCGTGCCACTGGCACCAGGCAAGACGGTAGGGCCATCTACTACACTCGAGTTTCTGGGAATTGAGCTCGATTCTGTGGAGGGGTGCTTCCGCTTGCCCAAAGAGAAGGTAATGAAATTTAAGGCCTCGCTCGAAATGTGCCTCGGCGAGAGAAAAGTAACTCTCCATCAGTTGCAACAAGCTGTGGGTCAGCTTAACTTTGCCCTTAGAGTGATACCGATGGCTCGCCCCTTTTCCCGCTCTATCGCCCAAGCTATGGTTGGCCTCAAGGAAGGGCACCACCGCACAAGACTGTCAGCAGAGGTTCGCCAGGATATGCGCATATGGCTGGCATTTCTGGCGGATTTCAACGGTCGTGTCGTGTGGAACAAACCGCCAGTTTCCTCCGAAGAGCTGGGGTTGTGGACCGACTCGGCAGGGAGTGTAGGTTTTGGCGCCATATTTGGTAATCAATGGTCGGCACGAACCTGGCCGGTGTGGTGGCACGACGATGGGCTCACAGGTAACATTGGGTTTCTTGAGCTATTCCCCATTCTGGTGGCCTTAAAAACATGGCCAGAGGGGTTTCGTGATCGCTCTGTGGTGTTCTGGTCTGATAATATGACTGTTGTGGAATGTATCAATAATCAGGCAGCACGCTGCAAATGGATTTTGAGATTGCTGAAGGAAATTGTCCTGTTATGTATGAGACTAAACGTCCACTTTAGGGCAAGACACGTGCCGGGTGTACTGAACCAGGCAGCTGATGCACTCTCTCGTTCCCATATGCAGGCCTTCCGGGGTTTTCTGCCCTCAGCGGACTTGGTGGCGGCACCATTTCCCGAAGCTCTCTGGTCTCTCGGTGCCCCGGATTACAAAACCTCGTGGGAGAGAGTCTAGCACCCAGGACAAGGAAGGCTTATGAAGGGGCGTTCCGTTCCTATTGGTCATTTTTGGGTTCAGCTAGGGGGGAGCAGTGGGGGCAGGAGGAGTATGTCCTGAAATTCCTGGTATCATTACATCAGGCAGGCAGATCAGTGGCGACAGCCAATAGGCACCGGGCCGCCATTTCCTTCATGGCGCGGGCACATGGAATCCAGGACCCCACAGCGTCCTTTCTCGTACAGAAGGCACTGCGTGGGTGGCAACGCCTTGAGGGTCGTAGAGTGGATGAGAGGCACCCGATAGGTCTAGCAAGGTTGTCCCTGTTAATGTCCGTACTCCCTGCGACATGTGCATCTCAATCAGAGACGGTGCTGTTCCCGGCCGCTTTTGCATTAGCATTCCATGGGGCTATGCGGGTAAGCGAACTGGTAGCAAGGAACAAGCAGGATACGGGGGGAGGTCTGTGTCGAGAACACATTCAAATTAAGGGGGAGACAATGGTAGTCTCAATAGCCAGGTCCAAGACCGATCAGGGAGTGATCGCGGACAGTGTGGTAGTCCAGCGGATTCCGGGATCTCCTATGTGCCCGGTAAAATGCGTGGAGGAGTATTTAGCGCAGAGGGCGGCATCATGGGGGGGAAGCTTGCCACCCCACTGACTAGGTTTCAGTTTCAGCGGGTGTTAACAATGACAATCGCGGCAGCGGGCTTGAACCCGAGCGATTTTGGGACCCATTCCTTCCGGATCGGGGTTGCTACAGAGGCTACAGCCAGGGGTCTGAGTGTTGAAAAGGTGAAACAGTTAGGGCGTTGGTCCTCAAACTGTTATAAAAGGTATGTGCGGTTGCACATGTTGTGAAGCTTATGTCATGTACTCACGCTTCTTGTTTTCTGTTTGGTTTACAGTTTCGCGAGCAGGCTTTGCGGGGCGGACTGTGCAGTTGACCCGACACCTGGGGACCAGCGGTCAAAGATCACCGGCTGAGGAAAGAGTGGTGTGGGTCGTTGGCCACTCATACGTGAGGCGCGCCGCAGACGTATTCAAAGCAGGTGACATGATTCACGTGGCTGGGGAATACGGGTACAGGGTGACCTTCCACGGAAGGGGCGGGCTCTGTATTGACCAGTTTCAAAGTTTTATTGAGGGACTGTTAGGGCGGACGAGGTCACCGCCATCTGTACTCATAGTGCATCTTGGGGGCAATGATTTGGTGACCATTGGTCGACGAGTACTTCTCGAGTCAATTTTGTCCGCAGTAAGTTGGTTGGCAAGAAGGGTTCCGGGGTGCACAATTGCATGGTCACACATGATTCCTCGGAAGGTGTGGCAGGGGGCCCTCTCTGTGTCAGCTTTGAATCAGTCGGTAAAGAAGGTTAATAACAAAATGAGTAGGTTGTTTCGTACAGGTAAATTGCATTGTATTCCACACGGATGTATCCGGGGGGACCATATGTATTTGAAGGATGGGGTCCATTTGTCCCGGGAGGGTAATGTCTTACTCATAGGAGACTTCATAGCTTGGTTAAAGAGTTTATGTAGCCATGACCTTTAGTAGGAGCTTTGTGGGGGGTCCGGATAGCCGGTCAACTATCCGGCCTGTGGCGGTAAGGTCATGATCGGTGAGCAGTAATTGGAAGATCCCTAGAGGTGGGGCGCCACCCATTATGGATCGGAGCGCCCGGGGGGAGGCGGCCATTGGCCCCTCACACGGGGAGGCGGTACCCTTCTAAGGATGGGACCGCCGAAAGGGAAGGCGGTCATAGGCCCCTCCCTGGGGAGGAGGGGCTACAGGCCCCTCCTTGGAATTTCCCGGGGCCAGGACATCCGCGACGGCGGATGTGGTAAGCAGTGTGGGGTGGGAGGGGGGTCTACGCTACCTTCTAGACACCTCACACGAGTCCTCGGACGACCACCAAGATGGCGTCGAGTAAATATGGGGCCCCCGTTAAGACAAGGGAAATTGGAAGTTGGCACAGAGGTACAGTCCTCTGTGCGCCCGCCCCTCACAAGTAAGGGGGGGAGTTCTGGTATTAGGGATTTGACACCGGTTACGACCTTGCCGTTGGCCTGTAATGTTAGGATGTACAATTTGAATTTTGAGAAAAGCATTTACAGGATGTTTTAGAATCGGCTAGGAGAACCTTTGTATTAGAGATATGTTAAGGTTAGCCAATAAACATCGTAATGTATAAATGAAATTGTACATGATATGAAACTGTTAATTTAATGTTTTCTTTTTGTTTCATATTTTAATAAATACGGCCGGGAGGGTAACTCCCTCCCGCCTTCCAAAAGTTCAAGAACCGTTTCCGTCTTCCCATTCTTGGGGATTGTGTTGGGAGGGGGTGACGGGTATCCCGGCCATATGGAAAGGGGCGACCACTCGGTCCCCCCGAACGTATGGTCGGGTGCCCCGATCCCCCCGGGAAACCATTTTGGGCGGGAGGCGTGTCACGGCTGGTATGCCCGAAGCCGCGTAGCCGGGGCGCGCCTTTTCCCGCCCAAGAGGGGTTGTCCTAGACACCTACACCGTCGGCCACGCCCTGTAGGCGGTCGGAGGAGGGTCCACGCCCTCCCAAAGAAGAATAAAAGGAGCAACAATCCAAGGAAGCATCCTCTTGTTCCTGTGCTTGGAAGCTGCACCTCTTCGTTGCACGTGAGCCCGAGACGGAACAAAGAGCCAATTTTGACCCACCCACCAGCCCCTGATGACAGCGTTTTTTAGTACAGTAATGTCGATTAATGAAGTATTATCTCTTTTCAGGTTGTGTTAATAAAGTTTGGAATTTTTGATGTGACAATAAAATGGTTGCTCTGTTTGCATGTACTTAGGGGTGGTATCGCAACTGAGTTGAAAGAGGGTATTGCTTGAATAAAAGTTATAAGTCGAAATGCCCAGCATAATTGTTTATTTCATCCTCATTAGGTTAAAAAATTTCGTATTTATTTTTTGGTTGGGCGGTAAGGTCATGATCGGTGAGCAGTAATTGGAAGATCCCTAGAGGTGGGGCGCCACCCATTATGGATGGGAGCGCCCGGGGGGAGGCGGCCATTGGCCCCTCACACGGAGAGGCGGTACCCTTCTAAGGATGGGACCGCCGAAAGGGAAGGCGGTCATAGGCCCCTCCCTGGGGAGGAGGGGCTACGGGCCCCTCCTTGGAATTTCCCGGGGCCAGAACATCCGCGACGGCGGATGTGGTAAGCAGTGTGGGGTGGGAGGGGGGTCTACGCTACCTTCTAGACACCTCACACTGATATGAAACTGTTAATTTAATGTTTTCATTTTGTTTCATATTTTAATAAATACGGCCGGGAGGGTAACTCCCTCCCGCCTTCCAAAAGTTCAAGAACCGTTTCCGTCTTCCCATTCTTGGGGATTGTGTTGGGAGGGGGTGACGGGTATCCCGGCCATATTACACTCTACTCAATGCAATATAAATGCACTTCACATTATACCACTCAGCACCACATAATTACACACCCCATAATTACACTCTACTCAATGCAACATAAATACACTCTGCATAATACCACTCAGCACCACATACTTTTATGTTAAAATCTTTTTTGTAATCAGGTTGTTCAGTTGCATATAATGTCGTCTTGGTTTGTATAAAGGTAACAAAAATGATTCACACTTTTTATTAAAACTTTTTAACTTGATGCACAGCAGCCACAATGCTTTACAACATAGCCAAAAGGTCTGGCTAAACACATAAGGTCCCAAAGGCGATACCTATTGGCTATACCAATGCTTGTTTTTCCTTGAGGCAAAGTTACATCAGGAGTAGCAAAGACTCCGTTAACAAACGGGTACTTAGCACATGATTGCAATATAGAAATATGATAGTCACTATCCAGTGACAATACATTTTATTGAACGGCATTATGGGCATAGCAATATGTTAAAATTATTTGCCATGTATAAGATTCTACCCTATGTGAGGGGTAGGGATGTAGAACTATGTCTAAGATGGTTTCAGTCAAAATACATTATAGAACTGTAGACCAGATGCCAAAAGGGAGGAATGCTGAGGAGGAACTGAGCATACACTTTTATTGAGAGTATTCTGCACACAGTGGCGGCCCCTCCACTAAGGAGGAGGAGCGTCACCCCTCTGCTTTATGCAGTGTAATAAAAGGAAAAAATAAAATGATAATAACTTGAGGTTATTATCATTTTAATTTTTCCCGTTGTGGCATCTTTGTGAGGTGGGGCTGCTCTCAGAGTAGGGGGAGTAGTGGTTTGCACTCCGTATGTCAGCATGAGTGGCCGGCCAAACAGTCATGCGCACATAGCATGTTCGTCATGCAGGCTGCATATAGCCTGCATGAAGAACATGCCCACCCCTCCAGTCTCTAGCTGAGCGCCGTGTCACAGCACTCAGAACAATCACAATGCTGCTTTGCAGCATGTGATTGTCTACAGGGAGCCTGGGAGACCTGGAGCTTCTTGTTTCCCTCAAGAAGCCAGGAAGGGATGCAGGGGAGGCCAGCAGCCAGACGATCGGCTGAAAGGTAAGTGGTTGTTTTCTTTATTTAACACGATCCCCCCTGCCCTGTCCCCCCATCCCACCCAACTGCTTCCAAGTAGCAGGCACCACTGCCTGCACATTATTTTAGATAATAGTAAACCTGTAAATATGGTATTATACTTGGCTTTCTCTTTGTCTTTTACAGCTAAAGATAACTACAATGTTTTTCCTTGTTCAGTTTTAACTAGTGTTATTTTGTTCAGAGAGGAGAGGTGTACACTGAGGGAGTCCTGTGTTTGTAGTTTAGGATCAACAGAACCTAAGAATTTTGTTCTTTGTTCATTTCTGTTTTAATGTTTCTTTTGAGCACATCCTTTTCAGAGCATTGCTATTTTTGTTTTATACAATAGACTTCCTATCCACATCTTTCATATATTCTTTGCCAACTTGGGCATCATTTGGTACCACAGCGAAATGTTTGGTGGGTACAAGCATGATGTTGGATTGCTAATAGTAGTATGTATGCCAGTGGACAAATGCCAGCAAGATCGTGAACTATTACAGACACTTTGTTTGACTTCATGAGTCATCTAGTAAACTGCTAAAAGTGCTTCACTTCGATACGATTCAGGCAAGCAGGGTTTTACAAAGCACCCAATACACAAATTGCCTTCTTTGGAAACATAGCTAGTGATGCATAAAGGCAATACTAAACAGATGTGTGGCAAGGAGAACCTGCTTTAAGTAGAAGCCTAAAGTATGCCACTGCTTCTAGAAGAGAGGCACCATTTATTTTTGCATAGGGGTTAGAGGTCTTGACACCCAAACTGCATGGAACTAGCACTGCAGGGCACTAGAATGCATTTCATAAAAACATCTTTGCTTACTGCTTAGGGCCTCATGTACAAATGTTTTAACAAGTGCAAACCCCTAGATTCAGTACATCTGAGGGTTTACAACTACTAAAACACTAGTAATGTATTAAATCCAATTAACATCTCAGTAATGTTTTCTGAATATTCAAATGGGTTAAGTAAACACAAAGCAATCACTATCTGGAAGGGGCATGCTAAGGGCATCACTTCCAAAAACCAATTCCTTAAGAGATGTATTAATGTTTTGAAACCGAAATCTGGATACAAAACATTAATATTTTACCACAAATTCGACATTGAAGTTAAGCCATTTGCAAATGTGAAGAGGTCCCTCTGGAACCCTTTCCTGTTTGAGAATGTTGACTCCCTAAAGGACAAGTTACTTACCTTCGGTGACATGATCCAGCTGCAGATTCCTTACTTTGAATTTCCCAGGCATCACGCTGGATCCGAAAGATTTTTCTTCGAGCAATCCCCCTGAGCACCTGTAGGTGGTGTCCGTCGGCTCCATGTGACGTAGTCAGCATCGCTTGCGCAGCTGTGATGACTGCGTCACCTATATAGGCACCACCTTGGTGCAGTGATGTCAGTTATTTTTCACAACTTTCCACATCAGAAGAGCTGAGCCATGAAATACAATCACATTGGCATGTTTCTGAACAACTAGGTCCCTGAAAGGGATCGGCCCTGAACCTTGAAACCTCTCCAGAGTGCGGGAAGGATGGGTGGGTCAGTAAGGAATCTGTGGCTAGATAATGTCTCTACCAGTTAAGGCAAAACCAAAGGTAAGTTACCAGGGGCGGCTCCTCTGTTAAGGTGGAGGTGCATTGTCCACTTAAAAATTGCCCCCAGAGATAGAAAAATAAAATGGGCATAAAGTATACTTTTTTACCATATTATTTTTCAGAACCCCATCTCAGGCAGTGCGTCAAGACAGGGGAGAGGGGGGGTCTTTCTGATTTCTGCTACTGACAGTCAGGCAGCAGCAGAATGCAGTGATGAGCAGGGCACTTTAAGTTTAAAGTACGCATGACTTTTTGGCCGGCTGATGAAGGCCAGCCAGAAATGCTCATTTTAAACCTCTCTAACGCAGCTGTCTTAGGCAGCTGGGTTAGAGAAAGTATAGGGCTCTAGTGCTCCCGGGAGCGGCGAGAGAGGCCGCTTCCCCTAATCCTGGTGTTGCTCTCCTGCAGCTATGCAAATTTATGATATCGCACCTAACATCAACAATGAAGACACCGATTACATCATGTTGGACTTCATGTATGAAATGCATTTATGGATAGGATGTTTGAAACTGTATGATTTATTGGATCATTAGAGGACAAGATTTTAGGAAGCAGGCAATGATTGATTGGAGGCAGGGTGGAAACATGTATTTGGGACATTATTACACAGTTTACTGTACTATTCGCTTTTGTTTCCCATTTCTCCATTGCAAATATCTACAATTTCAGGCCCAGGGCCGATTTGACCAGAACAACGTGCTTTTTGGTCCAATTTTAAAGCCAAATTTAGAATCCAGAGCCCCAGACTCCTCAGTATGCAATAGAAATATTAGACCATACCCTCTCCTAGGCTACCCTATGAGTCAAATAGAGTCACAGAATGTGTTCAACAAGTATGAAGTGTTTGGAGAGCCTGTACCTAAAGTATTTTGCTGTTTATGAGAAAAATGCACAATTTAATGGAAAATCATTATTTAACAGAGTTAGTTGATGTTGTTAATAAAAAATAACCCGAAACGTGTTATTACAATCGTGTGAGAAAACTTTGTCTAGAAACGTAATTTGTCATGTTTACGTCTCGTTTCGATCCACAATGCTGACAGAATGCGTCACTAAACAGTGCCTACGTCTTTGTAAAACTGGAAAAATTGCGTTAACCGAGCAAAGTTTTAAAATAGACCGGGAGCTGGTGATGGAGCCGGTCAAATTAGTGAAACCTGTTATCCCAAAATAGGCACCCGTCTGATGGCCCACGATGCCAGCGAACAATAAAATATCACGTGCTTGACTTTCGCTGCTGGTTGATATGTTTTAAAGGTGAAAGTGATGGGCGTTTTAAAAAGAGGGAATATTGATTTTAAAAGTGCAGATGGATAATTTTCTACAGAGGACTTAAAACTCAAAACATTCTACTTATGAAGTTTGTACGTGGATATAATCCAAAACTCTGGTGAATGTTTGTAGCCATATTAGACCCTCCTTCAGTTTCCCAGGATAGCAGTTAATCAACTATCTTAGACTGAGAAAGGAGCAGGTTACTTACTACCCCAATGCAACAAACACAGGGCATATTTAAAGCCCCTATCGCCACAATCGTGCTACTTTTAGTGACGTTCCTGTGGCGATAAACCCTTCGCCTTATTTACAAGGCGTTTGTGGCTTATCTATGCCTTGTAAATAAGGCTCCGTTTCACACTACACTTAGCGTGAAAGGGGAGTGCAAGGGGTGTTGTGGTTGGCATTCCGACTCAACACCCACTGATTTTGACTCTACCTCCTATTAACAAGGATGGCGTAAATAGGAAGCAGCACCAAAATTAAAAGCAAGGAAAACCTAGTCTTAACAGGGCGAACCGAGGAGAAATGCTTCATTTCTCCTCGTTGTTGCGGTTTCTATGTGTGCTGCCTTGTGCAGCGCACATAGAAACAGCAAGTCGCCATTACTGATTGTTCATGTGCAGGAAGGTGTCCCTTCCTGCACATTAACAATCATTCCCTCAACGCAGGCACCCTTGCACCATGGAGCAAGCGTGCCTGCGTTGGCGGTAGGCAGCTGAATTTAGCGCCAGCGCAGGAAGAAAAGCAGGGGTGCATCGTATTATTGTAACTACAGCACATTCCTTTGTTTCTAAAGTGATGTAGCACGGCGTTAGCAATTTTGGAGCTAACCCGCACACCGCCAGTTTCTTATGCATATGCCCCACAGTTCTGAAGTACTTTATCGTAAGTTCTGATATTGATGTACCATGTAACAAAATGACAATGGGCCTAAGAGGCAGCAGCTTGCAGGAAATCTGTCAATCAAAAAGCATACCTTTTTGAAACCCCATCATGGAACAAGGCTGTACCAACATCAGAACAGCATTAGAGAAAAAAGTTCAGAAGGCAGCCTAAAGCCTAATATAATATTCCTGAATACTGGCTGCCTTTTCTTTTGAACAGTGAGATAAATAGGTAAATCTAAACATTTATAGATTATAATTTTGATTAATATGTCCGATTCCGGAATAATTTTCAACATGCATATTAGACATTGTGTAATGGAAGTAATAAACACGAAGAAGTACATTTAAGGATACTGCAACAACACATGAGGCAGCAGTACACAAAAAATGAATTATATATTGTCAGTTCAATAAACTGCATTCATAAATGGTTTTAAGCGTGCAACCTCTATCACCTTTCAGAATCTGAACTTCTCTCTATTTTTCCACCTAGTCAATGGGAGATTAGCTGTGCATCTGTGGAATCAAAATGCCTATGAGTTCCAAACACCAAGTGTAATTCATACAAGAACAGTTTGAGGGCCCTAGGCGTCGAGTGAGACCTGCTGCTTTTTAACTGTGTCTGAACTTTTCTACCGCAATTGTTAATTGTTTTTAACAGTTCCAAACATAGTCAGGACTCAGGCGTCTGTGTACGGGATCCTTTCCGCTGCATGCTTTCTATTTATTTTCAAGAAAATCCTGCATATACCAGCAATCATCCAACAATAATCGATAACACTGTAATCACTAACATTAGGTTCCGGACTAATGCGCTTCCCACCATAAAGTTCTTCTTTGCCTCATCAGGTTCTTTAGGCGCTATAAACATGCAATTACAATGCAATGCAACACAAAATGGAGTGTTTAGAAATGGCCCACTTCATTACTAACTGGTTGTCTAACCATATTTGATGATTAGTTTTAATAAAAAATGCAGCTGAGAAAATAAAGGATTTTGTTTGTAGGAAAGACGTTGTGCACGGAGCAAAAATGTAGATAAGGTAATATATTAGTACTGCTTTAAGATTTGTTTGGGGGGAGAAGGTCACTGCAACACCCACAACCCACACAAAAACACTTGTGATGTACTGACTGCCATAATAAACTCATAAACAAATGACGATAAATGGTGTGAAGGCAAATGAATTATAATAATTAATAATTCTTCATTATTAATAATTATTTGATTGATAATTAAAATAATTAAGTATGTAAATTGTGTAATTAAGACATTTGAAAGTTATATATGAGGTTTGAGTTGTTGTGTTTGAAGGGGTAAAGGGTGGGACGTTAATTAAATAATATTGGTTAATGGGTATTATTTATTTAATTGATAATTAATAATATAATTGATGTGAAATATATACTAAGTGAGCATTATTGGGGTTCTAGGGATAAAGGGTGAAAAGGAAACTACATTAAATTATTTTGTTCTTAGGTAATTACTATTAATTGTTTAATTGATAATTAATTATGTAAAATTTGTAATTATCATAACTTTAATACATGCTCCAGATGTGTGTGGTTTACTTTGTAGAGGTATAGGACAGGAAGTTATTTAAGTATTAATAAACATAGAATATGTATTTATTGTTTCACAAATGCATTTATTATGTTATGTGTTAATTGTGTCACACTTTTTAATTGTAAATAACAGTATATTTGTTGGTTGTTATAATTCTTAAAATATAATGTGGTAGTTTATTTATATTATTCTTATTTGTTTCAATTTAAAATGTTTATTAAACATTGTAATACATATGTAATTTTTTTCACTTTAAAAACAAATTATATATCTAATTATATATATTGGATTTAAATATTTATATTTGTTGCTATTTAATATAGTTGTTCAAATATTTTATTTGTTTGAAGTGAACTACTCTCTCCCTACTGTTGCACAGAATGGAGTTGGAATAGTACAGTTTACTCCTTCGCTATCCAACGTTTTCACTTCTGTTGCACAGAATGAAGTGGAAATAGTAAACGTTACCTCTTCACAATCCAACACTTTTCCTACTGTTGTACCAACTGGAGTGGGAATAGTACATTGTTACCTCCCCTAATTCCAACCTTTTCCCAACCGTTGGGTCTACTGGAGTGGAGATAGTAAACGTTACCTGCCCGCTATCCAACACTTTCCCTACTGTTAGTGACAGTAGTGGGAATAGTAATTTGTACCCCTTCTTAGTCCAATGCTTTTCCTACTGTTGCACCGACTGGAGATGGAATAATGAATGTTTCCCCTCTAAAATTCAGCACTTCCCTACTGTTGCACACACTGGAGTGGGAATAGTACGTTTTTCCCCACAGCAATCCAACTTTTTCCCTACTGTTGCAGTGACTGGAGTAGGAATAGTGATTTGCACCCCTTTTGAGTTCAATCCTTTCCCTTCTATTGCACTGACTGTAGTGTGAATAATACATTTTACCCCTCCGAATAGTAAATTTGAGTAGAAAGGAAAGGATTATGAAGTTCCTAACGTGGCTAAAAGTGAATGAGAAACTAAGTGTATATGACTGGCTAAACCAGAACTAATTTAATAATCCTGTCTCCCACCCTGGTTAAAAGGAGTGATGTTGAATCTACATGAAGTGGCTGATAATGAGGTATGATTACAAGAGGAGGACTTCACCTGTGATGGACCTTCACGGAACCGGCATCACAGGTTAGGTACTCCGCCAAGTGGGCGATAGCTTCGGATACAAGTTGACTAAATGTGCCCTTTTGATGCCGCTAACTGATGGGGCCAGTCTTGAATAATATTTAGATTGGCTACCACATCTACAGACACCACACGCCACTAATGCCAACAAACTGGTAATATTTAGGTTATCATACCTCATTATCAGCCACTTAGGGGTCGATTCCGATTCGGGAAACAAATCCGTGCAACGATTCGTATTCGTAGCCGTTTCCGTACGAATCGTACATATCCATCCGAATCACGTAGTATGATCCTTATGAAAAGAACATGTACGAATGTGTGCAAACCGTATGAAAAGCAAGGGAAAATCCGTACGATACAGGACTCTCACGGTGACCCGACAAGTACGATCCGGACCGGGGAACAAGAACGCGATTCGTACAGAAAACGTCCTATGAGCAATTCGTATGGAGAACCACACATTCACATGCGCACCATAGCCCTGCAATCATGAGGGTACGCACCGTACCCCTATGCACCGTGCCCCGTTGCACCGTAACCCTATGCACCGTACCCCGATGCACCGTGCTCATACACACCGTACCCCTATGCACGGTACCCCCGCAATCATGGGATGTACTCGCGTACCCGGGGTATGAGTCGAAATTTGCTTTTATGGTTGTTTTAAACTCCCGTAGAAAAAGAGTCATATGTAGTGATGTCGTAACAAATCGTACTTGCTGGTTCGTGAAAATCTGCTTCAATCCATACGGACGTCACGTACTGCATGCTCCGAATGCGATTTGTACGTATTTTTAATTAGTATGGTCTTTCGTACAAATCGAACAGAGATCTGCTTTGGGTTCGGATTGTACTTCATCATACGTAAGGGGAGTTGAAGGTGTACAATTCATATGGGAAAAATGCTCCGTATGGCGATTCGGAGGGGATTTTACCGAATCGACCCCTTAGTGTACATTCCAACTTCAAATTTTTTGGTCCTGAAGAATTGCCTCCTGATTAGGGGTGGGCGTCAAATTCTGAAGTAGGGGCATTTCAGGAAAATCGAGCTTCCTGCAGACAAAGTGGAGCAAACCACTGTTTCGGAAGATCTATTGTCTTCCATACCACCAGCAAGGAAAAGGAGGCTTAGTCCATCATCTTCTTCTTCACGTCTCGTTTCTGATGATCGTGATGCCACTTGGCAGCCACCAGCTCAGTCTGAGAGTGATGCACACCACAAGACAATGCTTCTGAAAATGAAGGTTCCAGAAAAACTTAGAGTTATGGAGGTAGATGTACAAGAGGGGGATGATGTTGATGAAGACGAGCTAGTCATCACAAACATCACTCCCGCCCCAAAGGAGATGGAGACCAACATTCTCACCCTATCCAGAAAGGCTGCTACTGAGCGGGATGTACCACAGATACCACCAATACAGGTTACACTACCACGACCTCCAGCTGCCATATTTTCAAAGGCCCGGCAGGGAGCTACATCCAGCTCAACCATCTCAGTAGGTAGTGGAAGTAAAAGACACAGTGTAGCTGCACAGAGTCGCATTCCAAGCACACCCTCCGGTTCATCTGGTATTGAAAGTGGCACATCCAGCAGTGCCAGAAAGTTTTCCTTCCCAATTTGGGACTTTTTTCTGTTAGCACCAAGGAGGAGAACGTTGCTATATGCTCAATTTGCAGACAAGGTGTTCGGCGGGGTAAGCTTGGTACAAATTATCACGAGGCCCACCTGTTCCGAGGCGCATGCGCATGAGTAGCAGCAGTAGCAGTCACGCAGTATCGAGTTTCCGAGGCCTTCAGTTCAGTTCTGCTTTCCTGGTGAGTACCGTTATTGGGAACGCATAGAGACGGGTTCATTTATTTGAGCCCGGTAAAGACGTGTCTGGGTACACAGACGCGGTAAAGACGTGTCTCTTTACGAGACCGGTATGGTTGTACTGTTTTTCAGTACATAAAGTAAACAGTTTTTCAGGATCATGTTCTTTTCTATGTACTAGTTAGGATGTATCTATTTTTAATGTTTTAATGTTGTAGTGTGAATGGTTGTTTCCAGTCTATTCTTGTGTATATTGTGTTTTCGTTAAAGTTAGTTCCAACATGCCACTGTTTTCGAAATTACGTCAGATAGGGACCAGGAAAGGGATACTCGAAGAGGCAGTTCCCGTCCCGCCTCGAGACACACCTGGTCATTTCATGTACCAGAAACATGGGCTAGATGCCATATTGTTTTTAGACTTATGGGTAGATTATACGAAGGATCTAGATGAGAAGTATAGATGGCCTGCCTCAGGAACATGGGATGCTGATTGCATTATGAGAGTAGAGGAAGCACTATGGAAAAAGAAAGTTAGACAGTCCCAGAAAGATGCCATTGAGTTATGGCGTAAAGAAGCGCATAGGAGAGCAGAGAAAGAATTCCACAAAGCAGAGAGAAGTAAAGAGGCAGCAGAAAAAGCCAGAGAAAAAAAACTAAAGGAAGAGGGGGAACGGGTTAAGGCAGAACAAGCAGATCGAGAAAGAAATGCTTTTATCAAAGGCATGTATCCCGTCCTCGCTGAAGGACTAGCTAAAGTGACCCCCTCTGAAGTACCTGGTAGTTTGCCGCCACCACTGATCCTGACTAAAGTACATAGGCATAAACAGACAGCAGCGGAGGCTTTTATTTCTTCCTATCTAGCGGAACCTGCTCCGGATTATGTTAACGCAGTTCTCCCTGCTCCTGTCCCCCCGTTAACAATCCTTTTCTCCCTCTGCCACCATCACAGGATCAGCTTACTACCTCCTCCACCGACCGTGAAAGACGACTTAGGACAAGGGGCAGTGGGAGGGGGGCCACCAGCATCACCACAAACATCCCGAACGCTGCAAGGGTTAGGACTAGAACGAACGCCACAAATGACAGCATCACCCTTTAAGCATAATGTAACGATTACACATTGTATATACGATCCAGTACCAGGTATGGGTCCAATGCTCATGTACTCACTACGATTAAGACGCGCTGCAGAGTATCCGATTCCATTACCAGGCATGAAGGAAAAATTAGACAAAATATACAATTTCATTAGAACGGGGGAGGGACCCGAGAGTATAGAAGAGGCCATGGAACAAAGAAAGGTAGAGGTTAAAAATATAATTTTACGTTTTTTGATTAACTGTCTGATCAGGGAACAAGGCCAGCCAGACAAAGGAGTGATATCTCAATCTCAGTGATACTTGCTGAGAGGTCGCTCCCCAGCCTCCCTTCGAGTCCTGGTATCGTTGTGCACTGAGCGCTGCTTTTGCCTCGCTTGTGTCTTAATTTGTCCTAATTTGCTTTGCACTGTACAGCTTGCGTGCACTATAGGGCACAGGGCGCTGCTTTGCCTCGCTTGTGACTGAATTGATTAACATTGTATAGCTTGCGTATACTATAGGACACTGGGCGCTGCTTCGCCTCGCTTCTGCTGATATTGATTTTACTTAAGTGCGCTTGTGTACCGCCGGCGCTGTGCTCTGCCCTCCCCCCCACGCTGCCATTTTGTTGATTTTGTTTTGGTCCGAGGTCTGCATCCTCGTGAGCCCGCCCCGCCTCCCAGCTGAACAGCCCTCGCCCCTCCCCCTTCCCACCATCCATATATGACAGTAGCCCATGCGCGCAGCGTTCACGCGCAGCGACCGCGCCCAATCCGCGCCGAAGGTGCGCCAAAGGTAAGCCCCTCTACGCCCGTCCGCGCCTGGACCGCGCCCAGCGCCAGATCCCCTGGCCCCCGTCCCTCCCACCCCGCCCGCATTACCTACGATGCCGCCACCCTCCTAGCCCTTAACCCCGGGCGCGCCCCCAACTGCGTCCAAGCCGCTCCCGGACGCACCCATGGACCTTTCTCCTGCTACTCCTGCAAATTCAGCGGCACCGACAACATCTCCGCTACGACCACACCACAGACTCCCGACCCCAACCACCTACAATGCATCCTGCTCAACACCCGCTCGGTCCACAGACACGCCATTGACCTATGGAATCTACTAGACACCACCTCTCCAGACGTCGCCTTCCTAACGGAAACTTGGATGAACGCCTCCTCCGCCCCTGACATCACCATTGCCATCCCTGAAGACTATAAGATCACTCGCAAGGACCGTACCGGCCACACAGGAGGAGGAATCGCTATCGTCCATAAGAAATCAATCCGCATCTCAACCAGCTCTGACGCCAACCTCGCCAACTCCGAACACCTTCACTTCCAGATCCACATCGACCCCAAGACCACACTCAGAGGCACCCTCCTCTACAGACCACCAGGACCCCGCGCAAAATTCAGTGAAGACATCACGGACTTCATCACTCCACACGCGCTCCCCTCCAAAGACTACATCCTTCTGGGAGACCTCAACTTTCACCTTGAAAAGATCAACGACCGCAACACCACCACCCTCTTGGACAACCTCGCCAACCTCGGACTTAAACAAATGGTCACTTCCCCCACCCACATCGCAGGTCACACACTCGACCCCATCTTCACCTCCAGCAATCATGTCTCCTTCAGCCACACTACGGAGCTCCTCTGGACTGACCACAGCTGCGTTCACTTCACCTACAACAAGCCAAAACCCATCAACCACCACCAACCAACTCTGCAAAGAAACTGGAACAAAATCACCATCGACCAGATCTCCTCATCGCTCCTTCTAAACACCCCACCCCACTCCTCTAACCCAGACCAAGCCGCCGCTAACTTCACCCTATGGTTATCCAACACCGCCGACACCTTAGCACCACTGAAAAAACGTCAAAGCAAACCTGGCAACAAGAAGGCCTCATGGTTCAACGATGATCTTAAGAAGTCCAAGAAACTCTGCCGCTCCCTTGAAAAGGCCTGGAAAAAAGACCCAACCACTAGCACCAAGGACGCCTTCAAAAACGCCACCCGCACATACCACCAACTAATCCGAAAGGCCAAGAAAACAGCATTCAAGGATCGACTTGACAACAACGCCCACAACAGCAAGGAACTTTTCAACATCGTCAAGGAATTTTCCAATCCCTCGGCCAACTCCAACGACATCACCCCCTCTCAAGCCCTCTGCGACTCCCTAGCCTCATTCTTCCACAACAAAATTGCAGACATCCACAACAGCTTCGACAACCAACCCGGAGACCAACCCGCCCAACCATATGCTGAATATTCTCCCCCCGTGAACACCCTTAATGACTGGAACCCAATCTCCACTGAGGACACCATCCGCCTGATGAACTCCATTCACTCAGGATCCCCCACAGACCCATGTCCTCACCACATCTTCAACAAAGCAGACTCCGTCATAGCACTGCACCTCCGAGACGTCATCAACTGCTCCTTCAACTCCGCAACCTTCCCGGAGAGCTGGAAACACGCTGAACTCACCGCCCTTCTGAAAAAACCCACAGCGGACCCCACCGAACTCAAAAATTACCGCCCCATCTCGCTCCTTCCATTCCCGGCCAAAGTCATCGAGAAAGCTGTCAACAACCAGCTCGCCGCTTTCCTCGAAGCCAACAAATCCCTCGACTCCTCACAATCTGGCTTCCGAGCTAAACACAGCACTGAGACCGCCCTCATCGCCGCAACAGACGACATTCGAACTCTACTGGACAATGGAGACACATGTCGCCCTCATCCTCCTCGACCTCTCTGCTGCCTTCGACACAGTCTGCCACAGCACCCTTTTACAACGCCTCAGTAACATCGGAATACAAGGAAAAGCACTTGAATGGATCACCTCGTTCCTCACCGGAAGAACCCAGAGTCCGCCTTCCACCATTCAAGTCCGAGGCCACTAAAGTCATCTGTGGCGTACCACAAGGATCCTCACTCAGCCCCACCCTCTTCAACGTATACATGAGCCCCCTCGCGACCATCGCCCGCCAACACAACCTCAACATCATCTCATACGCGGATGACACTCAACTAATCCTTTCTCTCACCAATGACCCCAGCACCGCCAAAACTAACCTACATGAAGGAATGAAAGAAGTTGCCGAATGGATGAAACACAGCCGTCTGAAACTGAACTCAGATAAAACAGAAGTCCTCATATTAGGTACATCCCCCTCTGCATGGGACGACTCTTGGTGGCCGGAAGCCCTTGGAAAAGCACCCATCCCGACAGACCACGCACGGAACCTAGGCGTCATCCTGGATTCTTCACTCTCAATTAACAGACAAGTCAGCGCCTTATCCTCATCCTGCTTCAACATTCTTCGCATGCTCAACAAAACATTTCGCTGGATCCCCACCGAAACCAGGAAAACAGTCACCCATGCTCTGGTAACGAGCCGACTGGACTACGGAAACACCCTCTACGCTGGCACTACCGCTAAACTCCAGAAGAAACTCCAACGAATCCAAAACGCCTCAGCCAGAATCATATTAGACATCCCGCGCAACGAACACATCTCTGGTCACCTGAAAGACCTCCACTGGCTACCCGTCAATAAGAGAATCACTTTCCGACTGCTAACCCACGCACAGAAATCACTCTACGACATCGGACCAGAATGCCTCAACTCACGACTGTCCTTCTACACCCCCTCCCGCCAACTACGTTCTTCCAGCCAAGCCCTCGCCACTGTACCTCGCATCAGCAAGACCACCATGGGAGGTAGATCCTTCTCATACCTGGCTGCTAAAACATGGAACTCACTCCCTACTTACCTTTGCCTTACCCAGAACCACCTAGCATTCAGAAAGCAACTTAAAACGTGGATATTTGACAAATAATCCTCCTCCCCCCCCTAAGCGCCTTGAGACCCTCTGGGTATGTAGTGCGCTATATAAATTCTTTGACTTGACTTGACTAGAGGTATGACTGATTGGAGTGACAACATAGCTGCCGGTAAACATGATACAGTGGGAAAGACAGAATGCATGTACAAGAAAATACGAAAAGAGATTCTAAACATACACAGGAAAGAGTCTGACGAGAATGAGGATTCAGCATCAGATGATGCTGAGCTTGAAACTGAGGAAATGGGTAAAATAAATTATGTAGGCAGAGCACGACAGTTTGACAGGCCCAAGTGCCTCGACTACCGCAAACAGGGACCTCCTATAAAAGAAGGGTATTCTCTCGAAAATCTATTCCAAGCTACTGAAAACGCACTGAAAGGACGAGTCGAGTGCGATAGACCCCACACCGTACATGAACAAGAATTAGCACGATCAGCTGTTCAATGGGTGTCTAATGCCAACATATATAATGGTGACGTAGTGGCTCAGACCTTTTTGAGCCTTCCACAGAATGAACAGCGGTTGGCTGGTATTTACATGGTTCAACATCTGATCACGTTGTACGAGAGTCAACGTGCTGACCCCGGTCCCTTGTATAAATTACTGGACGATATATTACTAGATAGATGGATAGGTCTAGGTACCGATTTAATTAATGTCATTCTAGACCAACGACATAGGTACTTTACTTTTCTGACCACGTGCATGATTCCTGCCCCACACCACGACAGAAAGGGTTTCCACATAGATAGACAGAACCCCCTACGAGAGGTACATCCCGTCAAAAATACAAATAATGAGCTTCAAGGAGTATACGTTTACACACCCTTGACAAAAATAGAAATACTAGAAATGAAAAGGATGCTGCCCTGCCATGATAAAGACCCAGGGGGATTCCATTGTGAATTAAAAGACATTCTCCGCATAGGGGATTACACGTACGCTGACATTATTAAATTATTAAAAGTACTGTTACCAGCCGGCATTTACGAAAAACTTAAAAAGAAAGACTGGGAGGTGGGAGAGAAAAAGATAAGTTGGGCAGAATTGGAAGCAGAGGATAAAGGACGGCTCCCTGGTGTTGGTCTTGGGGAAAAAGCTAAAGCACTACCTGAACTCTTGATACAGGTCCTGCCGAGGTTATTGGTTACTAAAAAGGAAGATTGGGATGCTATTTCAGCCTGTAAACAGAAACCAGATGAAGACACTAGTGATTTTTATTCCAGATTCGAGAAATGTTTTTCTATTAATAGTGGCCTTAAGCCAAGTAGTGAATCATATCCACATCTTTTTGTGAGCAAACTAGTAGAGAATTCCTTACCCCCGATCAAGAATAGAGTACTGAAGGTTGAGAGTACCTGGCAAGCAAATAGTCCTTCCCAAATGTTGCAAATGTTACAATACCACCAGAACAGAATTAGAGAGGAACAGGAACATGAAAAGAGGCGCATGAAAGATACGAAAATGAAAGTGCTAGTTGCACAATCCGTACCAGCCGATGGGAATAAAAAAGGCACGGCACCTGTTAAAGGGAACTGTAATTATTGCAAGCAACCAGGTCACTATGTAAATGAATGTGCCGTCCTGAAACACAATATAGCTACAGGCAAGACAAAAGAAAGACTGCATCCTTCCAGACAAAATAGCACCCCACAGAACACGCAACCCCCACAGAACAAGCAACAGACAGTAGCTCTACCACAACCAATAGCGGACACACAACATGTCACGCAACAAATGTACCAGTACGCACAGTCCGACTATCCAGAATATCAACAGTACTCATGAAACAGCCTAGAGAGGGAGGTTGGCATGCCCCTTATTGAGGTTCCTGTAGATCAAGAGGGTCCCTATGTACATAGTCGTGTATTGGGAAAAGACAGAAAATTTTTGATTGACACAGGGGCGAGCAGAACTACCATCAGTCATGACGAGGTTCCAGGGGCACCCCTCTCAGGCTCACAGAATATTTCCCTGGGAATTTCAGGAAAGCCTATTGTTAACGAAGTGTCAAAGCCAGTTTCCCTAGGAGGTGGTCCATTGTCCCGTACCACAGACTTGTTACTTACTAAATCATGTCCAGAAAATTTGCTTGGTATAAAGACATTGAAAGAACTAGGAGCAGTTATTTGCTGTTCTCCGGAAGGAGTGCGATTGTTTTTACGTGATTTCAAAGGACATTATGTGTTGAGAGACTTCGATCCCAGACTCCAGAATGTACCACAGCATTTATGGGCACGAGGTCCGACTGATGTAGGTTACATGCACATTACGCCATAACGTGTCACTCTCAAACCAGGAGTAGTACTGCCACGAATCCGACAATACAAGTTACCACCTGATGCCGTAGTGGCATTACTGAAAATTGTTGACGAACTCATTGCACAAGGAGTGGTAGTAGAAACTGACTCTAATGTATGTAATTCACCTATCATCCCTATTCTTAAATGAACAGACCCTAATGCACCACCTGTCTACAGACTAGTTATTGACCTTCGAGAACTGAACAAATGCATAATCCCCCAATACCCAGTGGTCCCAGACATTTCTTCATTACTGACTGCAATTGATTCCGAAGCGACGTTCTTTACTGTAATTGATCTGAAGAACGCCTTCTTTAGTGTCCCAATCCATCCAGAGAGCCAATATCTCTTCGGATTCTGTTTAAATGGACGCAGCTTTAAATTTACGAGAGCTCCTCAAGGTTTCACAGAAAGTCCTAGTATTTACAGCCAAGCATTGAAAAGACAACTAGACAGTATTCACATGCCTGCCAAAACCGCACTGCTTCAATATGTAGATGATATCTTGATTACAGCACGTACAGAACTAGACTGTGAACATGCATCACTGACAGTCTTATATTTTCTGGCAGACAAGGGGCACAAAGTGTCCCCTTCGAAGTTACAATTCTGTGCACAGCAAGTGGTGTACCTTGGACACTTGCTGTCCAAGAGGGGTAGACAGCTGACACAAGACCGTATTCAGTTAATTGCCCATCTTTCACAGCCCAAGACACAAAAGGAAGTACGGGCCTTCATTGGTCTCACTTCTTACTGCAGACAATGGATTCCCCAGTATGCATACCTAGCCAAACAACTCATACAGTTGACAACACAGGAGGCAGCGTCTTCGACTGTCCTCCCTTGGACACAGGAACATACACTTGCAGTTGAAGAATTGAAGAAAGCTCGATGTCAAGCACCAGTTTTAGCGACTCCTTGTTACAGCAAGCCTTGTACGCTTTTTGTCACAGAACGAGACGGAACAGCATTATCTGTCCTTACACAAGATCAAGCTGGAAAACACAAGCCCTGTGCTTATTTTTCTAGTACATTGGATCCAGTGGCCCAGGCTCTGCCTGCGTGCCTGAAATCAGTTGCAGCAACAGCCCTAGCAATAAGACAGAGTGATTCCATAGTGTTAGGACACCCCCTGACAGTACAGGTTCCACATTCCGTGGAAGTTCTCTTGAAAAGAACACAGACACAACATCTGACTATAGCGAGACTGACAGGATATGAACTGACATTATTTCAGCCACACATAGAGATCAGACGATGCAATATTCTCAACCCTGCTACACTCTTGCCCTCAAGCACAGCAGACACTGCACCACATGACTGTGTGGAAGTAGTTAATACAGTAACGAAGCCAAGACAAGACTTGACAGACATTGCATTGCCAGACCCTAACCTGACACTGTATGTGGATGGTTCATGCATGAGAACGAGCACAGGAGAGTTAGTGGCCGCATATGCTGTGACCACTGATACTGAAGTCATAGAGACACAACGAATAGGCACATTGTCAGCACAAGCAGCAGAGCTCATCGCTCTGACACAAGCCTGCATACGAGCCAAGAACTTGAAAGTAAACATATATACGGATTCACAGTATGCCTTCGGGGTCGTTCACGACTTCAGAGTGTTATGGCAGGAGAGAGGTTTCCTGACCTCTCATGGGGCCAAAATTCAGCATGGTCCCCTTATTCAGGCTCTGTTAGAAGCTATAGACTTGCCAACAGCCATAGCCATCATGAAATGCAAAGCCCATACGAAAGTCACTGACACAATTTCCCAGGGTAACGACCTGGCAGATTGAACAGCTAAACTTACAGCCCAGACTACAACAGACACGACAAAGACAGAAGGTATTCACCTGTTACAACGCATTTTTTACAACGCACTACCACTACAACGCAGGCATTACAACGCATACCATTACAACGCATAGCGCTGGGGGGCGCTCTAGGATAAGAGGTAAGTTTAATTTACTATCCAACACCTTCCCTAGGGTCCACGGGGACTGGAGTTAGAATAGTAAATTATACTTACCACTATCCAGCACCCCAAAGCGCTATGCGTTGTAGTGGTATGCGTTGTGAATACCGCGTTGTAATGGTATGCGGAGTAAAAGTATGCGTTGTAACGTCATACATCCAAGACAGAAGTACCATCACTGACAAATTGCATGACAGTCAGGGATCCCTCACAAGATGTACTCGACATACAGACACATGCCACTCCAGACGAAATAAAGAAATGGACTGAACAAGGAGGGGTCCAGACTGACCAGGGTTGGATGACAAAAGGCAAAGCTACATGGTTTCTTCCTGACTCTATGGTTCAAGTCATCATAAATACAGCACATAGTCCAGCACACTTAGGAGAAAAGGCTATGCTAGACAGTTTACAGAATATTTGGTTCAACAAGCACCTGCGTGCAGCAGCAAAACAGAAAGTATGCACCTGCATGATCTGTTGCCAGTTCAATCCAGGCAAAGGTATTCCAGTGGAACAAGGTGGATTTCATCCTCCTGACCACCCTTTTGAAGTCCTCCAGATGGATTATATCCAGATGGACAGATTTCGAAGAGACAAATATGTCCTAGTAGTTGTATGTGCACTATCTAGATGGACAGAAGCGTACCCAGTCCCAGATTACACTGCTGTGACCACTGCCAGGCAGTTGGTTCGAGAGTTCTTTCCGCGGTACGGCTTGCCCCGTGTCGTGTACTCAGATAACGGTCAGCCATTCTCCTCTAAATTAATGAAACAAGCATCTCTTCTGTTAGGGTACCAGTGGAAGTTCCATTGTGTACGACACCCAGAGGCAGCTGGACTTGTTGAGAGACACAATCAGACACTTAAGACAAAATTAGCGAAAGTCTGTGCAGAAAAAGGCGTGGATTGGATGGTAGCCTTGCCGGTTGCCCTCTTTTACATGCGTATGGTAGCTCATTCCAGAACAGGACTGTCCCCTTACGAGGTGGTTTTTGGTAGACCACCGAATATGTGGGGTACACCTATGCCAAAACGAATTACCGATGTTGACAGTAATATGCTGACAGATTACCTGGCTTCCTTGATGTCTGCACTCCTCTCTTGTCGTTCACAGGTTGCAGCCGCCTTCCCCGACAACACCCAAGTTAAAGAACACTCCATTGTTCCTGGAGATACAGTGTTGGTGCGGAATTTTGATCGTTCAAGTCCTCTCGAGCCCCGCTGGCGAGCACCGAAGTTAGTACTGCTTACAACGAGGACCGCCGTCAAGGTCGAGGGAAGGAAGGGCTGGATTCATGCCCAACACATCAAAAAATTCCATGGACACGGAACTGTGATCGAAACTAAGGACTGCCCCAAAACCAGTGACTCAAAGCCCCCTTTGCTAGAAAAGACTCCGCAACAGGAATATAGGCCAAAGTTACGGTCTAGTAAGTCAGACAGCGTTTAATTGTTTAAGTCCACCCTGTGGTGAATCGGTTAGACAGTTTCCTGACATGTATAAGATCGTAGACCTGAATAGTAGACAGAGAGATAAGAAAGAGAAATACTGCAAGACCTTACGCAGCAGATGTATAGTAACTCTGATCATTATGTTTCTTCTAAGTATATCGATTATATGTATCAGCTTGACGCTACATGTTTTCTTTCCTCCTCTTAGTTCACATATACATTCTTCCTTCAATGACACTATAGAGCACACATTCAGTGATCTGCCACCCCATGAACTGTCATATCGACTAGCACTGCGCAACAATACTTTTATCCGAATGTTGCACCATTCTCATCAGGCCAGCAATGTAACGAACGGTTGGGTATGTGGCCGACTCCCACCTTATCAGAAAACGAAGGGAGTTTTGCCCCTCTTTCCTTTCCCGTTCTCGCACAATGGTTCGTGCGGAGCATGGTTTGCTTTAATGTCATCACAAGACAGAAAGTTCACAGATTCCCAGCGTGAATGGATCTGGGGAGACTTGAATATAGTAATGAATAAGGCATGTTTCCCAGACAAAGATGGTTTTCCCCAAAGGTAAGGAACCGATCTAGAAAATGAGGTGTACGAACAAGGAAATGCTTCCCTTAAACTTATGATTCTGAATGTCCAGTCCGAGACAAATACAGGTCCACCGTTCATATCAGTCTTACCAGTAAAGGGTGAATTATGCGTCAGAAAGAAAGGGTCCGTGCATTTAGGACACAGTGATTGTAATACTGTAGTTGAGTTCATCGATAAAGGAAAGTCTACTTTCAAAGCTTGCCGCCATTCTTATTTCATTTGCGGTCAGACAGCCTATGTACGTCTGCCCTTAGACTGGGGTGGAACGTGTTATATAGCGTTCCTACTGCCACCCGTCTTTCTAGCCTCATCCCATTATCATCGAGATTCATGACTAGTACATGTTAGACACAAGAGGGAGACCGATTCCCCAGTAGTTGATCAGACTTAGACAGCTTGGGAGCAATATAAAGATTTCATTAAAGGATACTTCTGGTTCATAGCTCCCGTCCAAAACAGTAAACTCATACGCAGGTTAACAAGAACTTTGGAAGCAGTAGTGAATGAGACTACTTCTGCTTTAGGAAACTTGACGGAGGAGCAGTCAGCTATGAGACTTGTTGTTCTTCAGAACCGCCTTATTCTTGACGTCATCTTGGCAGATAGGGGCGGGGCTTGTAGAGTGATCGGCTCCATTTGTTGCGTGTTTATTCCTAATAACGCGCCATCCGTATATGCAGCAATAACAAGGCTCCACAAGATAGCTCATGAAATGCATCAAGACCCATGGTTCTTGGTCCGGTTGGCTCTGGAGTGTAATATCAGGATGGGGTTGGACAGTGTTGTCATTCCTAGGACTGATACTGCTCGTAATATTCAGTTGCTGTCTCTGTCTGCAATGTGGCCCAGCGATTTGCGGCTTGTGTGCCACTGCCTGTATTCCCCATCCACGTATACAACAAAAAAAAAGACGAGCAAATGATGCTGTATGATCAGATATATGGTATCATGAATATCGATGTGTCCTGAAGGGCACAGTAGGGGACAAGGAGGGAATGAGGAAATAGATATTTTTACGTGGCCAGTGTGTCCCCTACATGCACCCCATGTATGTCCATGTCACCATGTAATTCCTCTCTCATGCCCGTAATAATAATGCCTCTGCATTTCCGTCCAATGTTTACATGTCAGTTACCAGGCCCTCCATGAAAGAAATGTTAATACTGCACTGAGGCCTATGTTGCCAATGCATTTACATGGTGCACGTTTAAAAGTCGAGATGAACTCGTTTTTGTGGCTCAGGCGAGCCAGGACCCGAATTCAGGCTCCAAGCCTCCTGACACTCTGAAAGCTGCAGTTTATCTATGTATCCCTGACCTCTCACATCCTTCCTGCTCAGCCGAGAGGTGCCCCACACGGTCTGCCAAGACAGTATTTTGCCTACAGTTATCTGCTCTGCCCTACAGAAACACATTCCTGTCTAATGAAAAGGATAAACATATTCCGCCTGCAGAAGATAGGGCCTAGCCTTTCTGTCTCCATTCAAGTGATTTACAGAACCCGCATCCATAGAAGGCCCATGGCCCCATGCAATGCACAAAGAAATATAGGCGCACACTAGCATTTAGTGATGAGCAGCCTTTGCTCGAGCGACCTTTACTTCAGACAATACATCCTCCAGACTCAAGATATCAGATAATACCAGAGGTGCAGGTCGCTCTGACATCCAAGACTCCTCTACTAGCACGAAAGTCAGCTCCCCCCAGCTTCCCCCAGTTACACGTCAATTCCACGTCATGATCAAGTTTGCGCACAAGTAGGGTAAGGGTTCCTGCTGACCATGCAGACCCCCTCCATGTAACCACCCACCTGTGACACATCTATGACTCATCAAGTGAACACCCACGTGTACGCCTTCTTACACGCCCTTTTCACGCCCATGTGCTCTTATCTCTCTCTTTCACTTGCTCCGCCTGGAGCGCTCCGCCTTCTCTATCCAAGTTAATGTACGTTTTAACTATATATAATGTGATTTGTGAATAAAGATCCAGAAGACGATCCTTCCTGATCCCTAGTGGTGATGGAACCCGATTCTCCCTTAACTCGAGGTACTGAATTAAAGCCCTTCTGAATCGGACACCACGGACTCTGCCTCTCATTATATGCATGATCCTTGTTAATGTATAGAAATTCTGACTGGGTAATTATTTATTTACCACAGTCTGTTTGAGCAGTACAGGCCACTCAATGAATATGTCATTCAAAGACTGGATGCTACTGTGAAAGGCATGACCCTTCAGATGGACCAATAGTGCCTAGTTAAATGCCTGACTGACATGCTTCGTCCTTTTGAAGTCTTCACACGTGAAGTCAGCCAGGAGGACTGAACATTGGCTCAAGCTATCCCATTATTGCAAATGCTAGAGCATGAGCTGAAGAATGTGTCTGAATCATACAAAGGTGTAGAGGAAAAAAAAGAAGCCTATGACTTGGTGGAGAGCTTAGCCCGTCGCTTAGCTGAAAATACAAGGGTGCAAAATAATATTTTGTCTCAAGAACATTACATTTCTGCGACAAATCTGGATCCACAGGCAGAATTGGCACTAAAGACATTAATTCCTTTTTCAGAGATGGATGTTGCCCGCTACAAAACTAAAATGAACGGCTGCTAATTAATAGCCCGCTCAATCAACCTACAAGAAATAGTGCAGCAGGGCATCCGGCATCAATTGCAACTTCGGAGGCTGAAGGCAGTGTGTTTGACTCAGAACACTCACCATCATTATCCACAACAGCAACAATAACTGGATCATTAGGCCCAGTAGAATCGTTACATGATTGGTATTTACAGTTAGGCATTGGTATTAAGCACAGTGCTGATGCACAGAGAAAAGAGCCTGAAAAAAGTTTAGCAGCAGCACCCCTGAACATTGAGCGGATGGTCCAGGACTATCTGGACGACCCAACAGAGGTGTATATTGATCAAAACCCATTGCAGTATTGGTATAGGAAAAGGGCCGAATGGCCACAGCTCAGCAGGCTGGCGATAAGCTATCTGGCAAGTGTCTCTTCAGAACGTGTTTTCAGTACTGCTGATTCCATTGTAACAGTGAGAAGGACCAGTCTCTCGCCCAAAAACGTGGTGAGGATAACAATGATCAAAATGAATCAGCACTTCATACCACCGAATTACACAATACATGCATCAAGGGAGGAAGATGAGGACAGCGGCTCAGGTGACAGAAGTAGTGTGGTACATGATTACCTACTTCTGGTTGAACCCCCAGAGTTTGAGGACGAGCTATACTTCCCTGAAAAATAGGCTTGCACTTACTGTCTTCCTCCCTTATTTTCCTTTATTTGTGTGCCTGTCTTTCTGGTTCAAACTTTAAATCACAACAAATCCATCACCGCTGTCTTCTGCTCTTCTTATTTCAATATACAAGTTTCAACTGTCTGCATTTCACAGTACAGTCCTCCGAATCCAGCTCCTCAGCTCCATTCTCCTGAATCTCCCTAAATCCATTGTCCTCAAGAAAGATGATGATTAGATGATGCTAAATAGAAGACAAAATAAAATCTTTCCTAGTCCCGTCAAAAGAAGTGGAACATGATGACTACTATAGCTATCTTCCTTTCTGAGCCGAGAGAGACTGCCCATTAACTGAAAAGTGAAAATGAGATGGAACAGGTAATGAAAGTTGCCATGCATTGGAAGCAGACTGAGTGATTTTGTTGTGATTTGTTGTGCAGGAAGTTATTTCATTGTGCACTAATCATCATTCCACACACTAAAAGTAGCTCAAGGCAATTTTCACCTTCTTGCAACTATTTTTAATAAGAAATTTGTACTTCTACTGCTGCTTGATACATTCCTTTTGATTGAATACAGGAAGGGGATTCAATCTGTACACTGCACACTGAGTATGACAACAGCACCGTCCA
Organism: Lissotriton vulgaris; assembly: GCF_964263255.1. NCBI lineage: Eukaryota > Metazoa > Chordata > Amphibia > Caudata > Salamandridae > Lissotriton > Lissotriton vulgaris. The sequence continues at coordinate 499,607,472 of NC_141695.1, forward strand.
TGATGATGATGGCGAAAAAGACGACCTGTTAACTTAAGATGAGAAGGAACAGGTAAATGGTAATGAAAATGAATGGCATGCATTGGATACCTGACTCTGAGTGACTGGTGTTTGTGATTTTGTTGTTTGTGTGCATGAAGTGAAGTCAAAGTGTACTAGTAGTCTTACTGTACACACTAAAGAGTCACTCAAGTCAATAATATTTCTATGCTATACTTGTATATGTGTTATGACTTTGTTTAACTATGGTCAGATGAGAGTGGTGTATCTATGAAACATGTACATAATAATTGATGGTAATGCATATCTATTCATGTTTTAAAATTTTGTTAATGGTTATCATGAATTTTGAGTATAACCTTCAGACAAATTAATAACGTGTTACTAATGAGGATTGAATGCTTTCTCTTTATTGTTAAATATACTGAGGATCATACGTTATATGAATTATTTGAATGCAATGACGAAGAGTTGCTATTCAGTAAGATAATGAGGTTGTGATAGTTAACGCAAAATATGGCAATATGGTAATTTGGATAATGTATAAATGTTTTGTTCTGACATTAGATAGGACTGTTAGTACTGTTTGAATACCTAGGTTATATTGGCATACACTGGCACACCTCTTTTTCCTATTCTTCACCTTAAATGTTTCCTTACTAATACTATACTCAGGCATAGACGACTATAGGATTCCTAAGTTGGTTGCTTGACCAATCGTTATTCATGCTGTCATTAAGATTGAATAGATTATTCTGATGTGTACACAGGGAGAATTGTTGTCTTTGGGTATCGTAATGGATTGAAGCTATATAGGGTAAATACACAGGACTCGTTCAGTTTTGAAGAAAGCATTGATTGGCCCATATATATACGGTTTTTGAGCTTCTGGTATACCTTAATTTTATTTGTTTGGGGAAGAGCCTTGATTATATACCGAAATGTGTAGCGATAGGACGCTGACAGAATGTGCGATAATTTTGACTATAGTGTGATCATCACGTGAGTGTGATTGTCGAAATTAGGACCAGATAAAATAGACTATTGTTAATAGTATGAAAGCTATAGTTAGATTAGCTGGTCTAGTTTAGGAACTTCTTTAACATAATTCCGGAGGAAATTACCATTACAAGATGGCGCCCGCTACGAAATGGGATAAATAGACATTCCAATATGGCGCTTACGCAGAATGCCGAATAGCAGCGAGGATAGTTGCTGCCATTATCAAGGTATGCTCCTGTGGATATTACTCCATCCCCAACTTTATGTAATATTATTCACGTAGAAATATAGGATCTTAAAGCGTCTCCTCTTTTAACAGGAGGTGGTCGACTTGGTGGAGGACATGACTTTATGATACAGACATTGGGTAAGCCAGTGGAAGGTAACAAGTTTTTTGGACTTAGGATAAAGAAGCATGACAGTGATTATATGTTTCGGTTGTTATAGTGACTTTTGGCGATATAGACCTCCGGATCTATTACGATTAAACTGGGACACACAACACCTTATTGTGAGCAGACAAGTTGATTGAGGACGAAAGGAGAGTAATATACAGACTGGGTAAGATATACGACAAGTATTTAGATAGGCGAATATATGATTCAGTGTTCAGATGGTGATTAAATATATTTTTTACTTTACAGCGCACGTCCTCAAATTGTATTCGAAGTCAGTTAGTGTGGTGAGTTATGGCACACATCGATAATTGTAATACTGTTGTGTTTATGAGATAAGATCTTAACGTATATACTGCGTTTTTAGTAATTACAGAAATCAAGCACCTACTACACCGAAGGAAACTATACTTCGTGTGATTATTATAACAAGGTGAGCGAGTATCATAATTATTGGTTAAACGGAGTATAGCAATACAAACAAGGAAGAGGATATAAAAGGTACTTTGTCTTTTTAGGAGAGACCAAGAAAGAATGGATTATTTGTGAAGAATATTGAATTTGTTTTTAATAACCTGGGGGAGTGCCACTCCACACACTCCACACACTATACTAAGGATAACAGTTGTTAGCGTGCGTACCAACTTTTGGCAAAAACGAGGGTATTTTTTTACATAAATTGGATTTAGATATTCTCGTCATGAGCCTATGACAGCTACAGGATAATCTTGTTAAAAAAGATATAATGATCGATTGTCGTAGAAGGATTTTACTAGAGTTGTAAGACTTCTGAAAAGAATTTTGGAGGCCATTGTGATAGTGTGATGATTGATACACAGAAGCCATGTTTGGTGACAATTGTTTGCGCTCATCTTGTTATTTAGATGCTTTACCTGGTAACAAGACGAGGAAGTTAAACATCCAGGATAAATTATATATTTCGAGATGAATATACCTTACTAACTCTATGTTGATTGTTACAGGGTTATAAGGTATTCACAGATACTTTGAGTGTAAACTTTTACCCCCTAATTGGGTTATTAATTTTCTTTCTTTCTCACGGGAAGTGCCTACACGATAATACGTTCTGCACTATATCTTTTCTAGGTGAAGGGTACTATAATTTCTCTTCCTTCCTTGCCATATAGAGAATTTAATTTAATCATAGGCATTGTTTATTTGGTTGCAGCCCTGAGGAAGTCTATGTGTTCTATAAATACATGACGAAACACGTGTTGGCTGATGTACCATCTATACACAGAGACTGATGTACCGAATGTACAGAAAAATCTAAGCGGTATAAACTTTTGAAGATTTAAAGTGACTACAACATTTGATGAATGGACTTGAATCAATTTGATATATTGTGGCTCGCCAGCTAATAATTTTTTGTGCAACTAAAACACAGTTGAGATCAATATTGGCTATAGTATTTGTGTGCTCAGGGGGTGGTAACATATCTTGGTTTCTGTAATTACAGAAGTTTTGGGTGTTGGATGCGCGCCCTCCCTCTAGAAGCAGCAACTTTTGATTTATATTGAAGTATACTATTCCTTGATATCTAATGAGGAGCGCCCATTAGGCTGTAAGTATCCATATTCAGTTGCAATAATATTTCTACTCTTGTTGTGTAATAACAAAATTGTACTTCTACTACAGGCCGATCTTCACAGTCAGTCAGTACAAGTATCAGAGATGATTGATGGAATAATAAGTCAGGAGGACGTTTCATGAGTGGCATAAAAGGCAAACAAGTCAACAACAACCACAGAAGACCTAAATGTCTGTGTAGAAGTCAAGTCAAGTTTAGCGGTGTGATGACTGTGGTGCATTGATTTAGTCACTTAAATTGTAAAATGTTATGTTGCTGGATATGTGCTTTGTCCAACTCTTTTAAAAAATGTACTCTAAACGGAGGATGTGCTAAGCGACATGCCGTCACTGTGGGCCTGCTCTGTCCTGTTGCTGTTGAAGGTCAATGCTGGAAACAGACTAGAGTAGAGATGATGCATACATGCCACCTTGGAAAGTGTTCTTGTTGCACTACACCATAACTTGTGCATTTTTTTCAACTTTGTTTCTCAACATCCCTTTTGTTTTTCCATCTACAAATACAGGCTGGGCCTTGCGCTATACTTGGGAAAACATTACAATGCACACTTACCTTACCAATAAATCTACATTTGCCATGCAGGCAGTGGCGACTGGTGACACCCAAGATTGATGGATGAGAGGACCAAGAGGAATGCCCAGATGCAAATGTACATTTTTTACCAGAATAACACAGTAACAGTATCAACTTTCATCATCTTTTAAATAATTTGATTCTTTTTTGTCTACAATCTTTTCAACAGTGTGTTATCGTTTTTATCATTAGGTTTGCTCTTGGTTTATTATTCATCCCTACCAATCTTTTTAAAATGTATTTTCTATCTGTAAAAGTAAGCCCGGAACAACTGAACAAGAACTGTATGTAATCAGGGTCTCCTTATCAATCATCATCATGCATGCATTTCCGTTTTTCTCCCTTAACATATTGATATGGAAATGGTAGTCTACAGAGATTGTGTTTTGTTATTTGTCCATGAATACTGTTTTTCATTTTCAAGCATTTCCCCAAACGCCCCCTTCTCATCCATTCAACAAACCCTAACCATCTTACTCCGGGCTTTGTGACTTATTGAGGTACGACTAAATTAAATGTACACCAATAATTTATCACACGATTGCTGGGGCGGATGTGGCTAAAGCTTCAGTACTTACATTTCAAGGTAGAGTGAGGATCTTCTTCTTCTTGGCCACCCATGAGCAGTATATTTTAGAGGTGATTTTTATTTCCCAAAGGAACATATACATTCACATTAATTTCCGGCATTGAAAGGATTTGCTGTCATCCTCATACACAGCACTAACTGTCACGCTTGTGTCGAGTGTACTCTAGGCCTAGTCAAGTGACTCAACACAACTATAGTTTGTAACTCTGTTTAGTAGGCTATCCCCACCAACATTATGTTTTGTTGTAAAATATTTTTGCATATTATTGTTTCGCAGTAAGTTCTGTAATGTACTTCATTCTACTACTCCTCGAACAGTCTCTCTCAGACCACTGACTGTCTCATTTACTATTTTTGCAAATACTGCTGCCCTGCCAGTGTCTACTACTGCTACTACCACCACAACCATGGCATGGTAGGAAAGGAAACCATCATCACCATGCAGCCATCGCTGTGCCTAGGTTAAACATCAAGCAAAGATAAGAGAAGTTTGGGCAAGGCATTATTAATAATGGACATGTTTTCAATCAATTCACACACCCCTTTGAGTCCAGTTAAAGAATGCATAGACTAGAAGAGAGAGACTGACAGTTCTAGTAGAACAACTCAGTCAGTGAGGGGTGCTGCATCTATCTTGTGTGTCTTACAAAGTCAGTCAATTATTTAAATCAAACACTGGCTATGGGCGGCCCTTCACCAGCAAGGAAACAGTGTGATGTAAAACAGTAACCCCACCCACAAACCATTAGCAGGATTGCATGTAAATTAGAAATATTGATTTAATAATAACCCTTACAAAAATAAACTATGTAAAAAACCCACAAAACCTGACCCACCCCTCTCCCTAACCCCAACCAATGTCCATAAAGAAGTCCAACCAAATGTCCAAAACCCCAACGCGCATACCCACCTACCAAAACAATAAATAAAAAAGGGGCAATAAACAGGGTCTCCTCGGTTTGGCGGGATTGTCTTTGGAGGACACGCACTGCCTCCTCAAGTAGGGCGACGCAGAGCTTTAGAGCGCGGCTGTTGCAGCCACAGTGGGGAGGGCACCAGTGATGGAAAGGGGGTGGCGGCGGGTGGCCGCCAGACTGTGGCGCCGTACCACTTGAGGGAGGTGGCCGGGGCCGGGGCATTGGAGGAGTGTTCAGCGGTTGCCGCCTCCTCCTCCTCCTCTTCCAGGACCACCAGCCGTCGATATTCCACTTGTATCGCCTCCAGCTTCAGGAAATGTGACGTGATGGCCAACTCCTTCCAATCTGGTTTGGAATGAGTAGCTGTATATATCAAAAAGAAAAAAACAAGACTATTGTAAAATATACTCTTAGAAAAACAGTAAGACAAGTTAATTATGCACATAGTGGCATGGTAGCACTATAAAGAACAGTACATAACAGTGTGGTATGTATCTATCTTTCCACTTGCCTGGTCTTTTACATTTGCGGGATTTTTTCAGGCATTCAACCAACCATGCATCAGATTCCTATCAGCCACCTTTGCAATTTGCATGCTTACATCACACGTATCCTTCTCTCTGTCAGTCATAAACATTAAACCTTGCCCGTCCTTCCTTCCACCCGTCTTTCCCTTTTAGTTCAAAACCAGGTGATTTGATCTGACTTTTAGTCTTCTCCATAAAACTTTCAAAGCGGAGTTGAAATCAAATAGAAGAGACCATTGGTTACTCAATTCTCCCACCCCTAATGCCTTCACTAATGCCAATGAAAGGTTGTCTTGACTCGTCAAACGTTCAAAACAACTCTTACTTACTTAGGGCATCATTAGGATGGCGGGCGGGTGGACAAAGCCTCACGCTAAAAAGGACCACCTGCCATAAGGGTGGTAGTCCTGAGGGGGCAATTAGGATGCACCCGCCACAGTGGCGGGTGCATCACGTATTTTTAACATTGCGGCGGGCGTCGCAATGCTAAAAAGACATGTTGTGCTTTTCAAAGCACAACATGACAGGCACCGCGCGGTGCCTGCCATGTTGTGCTTTGAAAGGCAGGGGCGTACCATAAGCACCCCTCATGTGCACCCCTCATACCCCCGGAGTCCATGGGGGCCGCAACAGGCCCTGCAAGCATACTCCACATGCCTTTCCGATGCTGCAATGCCGCCACGGAAAGGCATCCCAAAATGCTAATTCCAATATGGCTGGTGGTGGCTTTCAGACACTGCCACCATATATAACCCTTTTCTGCCCGGTCGACATGTCGACCGTGTGGAAAAGCAGCGGACGGTCTATCCATCCGCCGCAGACCCCCCCAGCCATTGTATTATTGCGGGGGGTCTTTTCTACAGGGATGGCGGGTGGTTTGCCGCTGCCCGGGCCAGCGATGACTACCGCTTGCCCGGGGGGGCAATCGGCACACCATCCTAATGGGGCCCTAAGTCTCAACAGTACACTATACATACAGCACACCCTTGCAGTGAGTGCAATGTCAATAGTTAAGGATTATGAATCTAACATACCACCGCCTGCCACTGGTGCTGGCTCGTCCTCTGCAGCTCCATCCGCAATTGCCGCCTCCTCGCCAGCCACGTCACCTTCGCCACTGGCCCGCACTGGTGGTCGGTAGTGTGCCTAAAAAAAACATTACACATTTTTTAGGTATCATATACACCCCCCCCTATTGGTCAGTAGCAAGATTGAAAAATGAATTAATAGTATACAATACATCATTAGTACAAATCAGGTAGTACTAGAGTAGACACTAGTCGTTACATGGTCCCTAGGGTCATTCTAGTCTTTGCTTAGTTAACCCGAGCCATGCAACCATTTTACCTTTGTGTCTTTTATTTTTGCACATGTGACGTTACCTCGCAGCTTGTTGTCTGAGACACCTTTGAGCCCACTTGACCTCATACTGCTACTGTCTAAGCGCTGCGTACAAGGTCAACCAAAATATTAACAAGCCACTTTTTTATGAAGTTGTGGTGTTAGTCCATATTGCTTATCCATAAAAATGCTACACTTTTTGGCATGGCTGAGAAATGCTTGCAATATACTAACGTGCACCATTTTTCTCATTACAGATGGACGATTCCCTTCTACGAACCAGAGCTTTGCTGAGCTTTTGATGTAACAACTACCAGTACTAGGTTCTTTGAAGGTGAGGGGTCCCCAGAATTCGCTCAGAGAGCTTCATTTAAAATTTTGTATAAACTATATTCCTAACAAGGGTATGGTGGTGCTTCCAAAAATTCTTCAGTTATCATGATTTCCCTTTTTTCCCTATGGACTTCTAGTTATTGTAACTGTAAATGTAACAATGTTTATTGTTTTAATGTTATGCATTTTAGTGTTGGTGCTGCATTAGAGAACAATGTAGATAGCTTGTCAATTCAAAATCTTTTGAACTTACATAGACTCGATGGTATGTGGTGTGGACTTACACGAGTGAGCGAGCGAAAGGAAGGGTGTGCATATGCATTGCTTTCACGACTGAGAGGTCGGGTGTGTTATGTTCTGGGTTGTCTACTTGTTGGGTATCTTGGGTGGTTGGGTCGGAGAGCTAATAGTTATGACGAGACATTACTATAACTAGTCGGGCAGGGGATTGTGGTGGGTTCTGAACTTCTGATTGAGGTCTGAGGAAGGTTCAACCTCCCATCACCAACATCTTATTTTCTTGGCAAAGTTCTGTATGTGCAAAATCCCTACAACAGCACTAGTATGTCCTATCCTATCAAAATAGTAATAAATCTGGTTGGGTATTTGTCGGTGGGAATTGTCGAAAAGCCTCAAGATTAACAAAGACTCAAGATCAATAAGACTAGAAGTAGAACAAGAGGACAACCTAAAGGACTGGACTTAATGGCTACAGCAACTGGTGAAACTGAGTTTTATTTTAAAACTTTTAAATAAAGAGTGGCCAACTGGGCAAGCTTAGCTACTACAGACAGACTTATAGAAGTAGTACAGAGAGTCATCATAGCAGAGGCAGGGATAACAAGAATTTCGAAACAGAAAGTACATATCGAAGGATAATTGTTGGTAGAAAATTGCATTAGGAAACAGAAACAATAGTCCGGAAAAAATATGGTGCAGTAAAAGTTATTGGAATAAGAATTATTAATATTAAAAACAAGAAGACTTACTAGGTCCAGCAGAAGAGCCCTCATTGGTGTCCTCCTGTGGCTGGTGCTGTGCTCTCCCACCAACTGCGACCCTGTCTGTCTGCCCCTGGCAATTGTGCAGTTCGTTTCTTTGCTGTGGGGTCTTGGCAGCCCAAGAAGAAGAGACCGAATGTCTTGAAACGCATCGGCGAAACACAAAATTTAAATAAATACGAAGAGCGGGCTGCAATGTAATGCCAGAGGGCGGGATGCTGCTGTGTGCCCTCTTGCCACGGGAGGGCCATTGGTTGAAAATATTGCACGCGGCCGCCCAGCCGCGAAGAGGAGCACCATCATCTGTGAATGAGGACTTAATCGTCAGCAGAGAGAGGCCGAGGTTTCAAACTGTGTGGGACTTCTAGGCACAGCATTCCATGCGTAATTAGCCTGCTTTCGTCTTCATTACCTACTCAGGTAAATACACAGCCGAGAAACGAACTGCACAATTGAACTTACTATAAGCTAAGAAGGAATAATCACATTGTCGAACTCCTTGCCCCACAATACATCAGGCAAACTGCATCTAACGTACGCCCACTGGGGGCAGGCATGAGAGTTAATAAAGCTTGCGATTCAAACAATGTGAGCGTCAGTTGTGTGGTCTCGGCAGCCCAAGAAGAGACCGAGTGTCTTGAAACGCGTCAGTAAAACACTAAATTTAAATGGATATGAAGAGCGGGCTGCAATGTAATGCTATTGTGTTTTTATCTATGAACCTGAATTAATATTACCATTTTATGCCCTTGTACGGCTATAATCAATAATATCCGTATAATGGCATAAGAATCAGATCCATATTTCAGTAAATCGCCCTTGCAGTCCAAGGCACGGCAAAAGCTACTTCCTTAGATTCCTAGAAAGCACAACGAGTTCTTTCAACACACCAAACCTCCAGCAACCTGGGAAATCCCCGCTTGCTTTGTTTTGATTTGTAATAGAACTCCTGCGAGCACTGAATGAACTGCCAGTTCTTAGTGACATCTTTATTGACGTCTTATGTCCAAACCTTATGTCAAACTCGGCACCTTTCAGGTATAAATATACCAACGTTGCCTTAACCCCTTCAGTGCTGATGACAAAGCCAGCTCGTCATGGGTGTTACCTGCCCTGTGCTCATGACGAGCTGGCTTTGTCATGAAGCATGGGGATCAGAATATTTCAGCACCCAGCGGGAATTGCCTTAGCAGCCAAGGTGTTAAGCAAACACACGGTGGTGGTTTTGGAGCAGAGCAGCGATCTACTTGCCGAGAGCCCAGCAGATGCGAAAAGCCCATGGACGCTGCCCCTCCTCTTTGAAGCGCTGAGAAAGACGCTGTCTTTTCTCCTGCCAAGAAAATCCAGCTCCGGCGTTTCCAGCCTACCCTTGTGGGTGACTGGGATATCGAGTCCTGAGAGAGAGATACCAGACCTCCTACATTCTATTCCCAAGGTACAGTGCTGACTAAACCCTTAGAGAGAATTCTTGAATCAGATTCTTGGCAAAACCTACTTAACTTAAACTAATACTTACTTGCTCCTTCCCACGTATTAGGCTTAGGTCAGGTACACCGGGGTAGGCGTATTTTAGAAGCACCAGTTGAGCATGTTAGCCAATGTATATATATTTTATCCATTTTAAAGTGTCTTATGGCTAAGAAACCATATCAATGCTTTTACAGTATTATTTCATAATACTCCTTTTACTGTACGTACTTTACTTTATATTAAGTATTGCAATTGTGGCAATTGATTTCTCTTGCTTGAGAAGGAAGACTGCTCAATAAATAATACCTTTTATTGAAAACGCCCGTCTCTCTAATCTCTGCACTCTGGTGAAACTAAGTATGCACATCTGACTGAGTGAAATAGCTGTCTATTGTTTTTACACAACTCTAGAGATTTACTCTTATTCTGAGGGAGCAAAGTTGTCATGTTTATGCGGTTGTCGGAAGCTGAATCCCTTCTTGTCTGAGCCAGGGAATCTGATCTCTCCCCATTCATTCAAGAAAGTTTCCGGTGACCTCTGAGCTAGCTGGCGCAAACCTACATTAAGTCTAACATAGTCAGTAGAGACCTAGAAGACCTCAGTTCTACGTCTACACTGCTGTTTATGTTATTCCAATTCGCAAAGCCTTTTGGGAAAATAGGAACTACACTACATGGCGCCAAACGTTGGGCTCCATGTAGTGTAGTTCCTATTGCGAAAATAGGAACTACACTACAATGGCAGAAGGCGGAATGCTGTTGTGTGCCCTCTTGCCACGTGAGGGCCATTGGTTGCAAATATATATATATATATATATATATATATATATATATATATATATATATATATATATATATATATATATATATTACCTACTGGCGGTCGCCAGGAGGTATATATAGTTAGGATTTTTTCTCTATGGAACTTTTGAAAATTCTATGTCTAATAACTTTGGCGTTTGTGGACGGAATCCGCTGAAATTTTCAGGAAAATGGCACATTTTGTTTCTGATCAGCCCCTGAAAATTTGGGGGGTTTCGTCAAGGGGGGGCGAGAAAAAAGGGGGGTCCCAAAACGCGTTTTTCCCATTCATTTTTCCATAGGTTGGTTTGGCCTCACTTTTAGCTCGAACGGCTGAATGGATTTACACGAAACTTGGCAAAATTGTAAGTACTGTTAGCCCGATGTGCCTTTGCTGGGTCTCAATATATGTGCTCCAGTGGATTTTGAGAAATTAACGTTTAAAAAAACAGATATATCTGTGACAGCGTCCCGTATAGCGCTCCAGATCGCGTACTTTTCGCGTAACGGAGCTTTGCGAAGCGAAGCTGATTGGCTCTCCGGTGTCTGTCAACATTCTAAACAGTACGGTGCGGCCGCCATCTTGTCTCTCGGTAGGATCGAGAGACAAGAAGATGAGAAAAACGAAGGGCGAATTTAATGAAAGGGGGCAAGGTAGACCCTTCTTAACCCCCTAGGAATGATGTTGGGGTTATTAAAGGGTCCCGTGGGGCAAATAAAAAAATTGGATTTTTTTGCGGAAGAAGCGCTTTCCGGTTCGCGAACCGGGTAACGAATCGGGATGCGAAATGGGAATTCGCCATTTTGTGTTTCGTTTTAATTAAATTACAAGATGGAGGAAAAACAATGTGAGAAATGGGTATAAGGGGGTACGGGAGACGTATCCTGACCCCCTTTGTTTTCTAAGGGTGGCTGAGGATGCTCATATATGTTGATACTTGTCTTCCAGCGGCTGCGCGTGAGCGTTTTTTTTTTTTTTGCTGCGTGACATCTGTTAACGTTCGATTCGAAGGAAATCAGGAAGTTTTGACTGCCATTTTGACACTGCGAGTAAATATATTGTAAAAAATAATTGTTATAAATTAATCCGTATTGATAAACATTGTCTGCGCCATCTTGCTTTTCTTCCAATGCCACACTTTTGTCGTGCACGGCAGCCATTTTAGATGCCTTGACCAGACCCACTCTCTGCACGACGCCGATCGTGACGTCTGTTAACGTTCGATTCGAAGGAAATCAGGAAGTGTTGACCGCCATTTTGACACTGCGAGTAAATATATTGTTAAAAATAATTGTTATAAATTAATTCGTATTGATAAACATTGTCTACGCCATCTTGCTTTTTTTCCAATGCCACACTTTTGTCGTGCACGGCAGCCATTTTAGATGCCTTGACCAGACCCACTCTCTGAACGCCGCCGATCCTTAGCATGGCTCCCCACCTTCGCAAGCATCTCCCCCACGCACTGGTCACCCCCGCTCTCTGTCTTATGCATGGGCCGTAAACCTCCCCCCATCTGCGCTGCTCTTCCCTGAGAATCACACCCGGTGCCCGCCCGACACCACCCTTTCACTCTATTCACTACCACACCCTCTGACACTCCTCTTCCTCTGTGTCCGGTTGTCCAGGCGGGTCCCAGGCTATCACCTAGCCCTGCGGATGTAGTTTATGGCCCCAACTGTAAAGAATCACCCCTCTTCAAAGGAGTTACAGTAGATCAAGGCCCCCACCCCATGAGATCCGTCACACCACACGTGTTCCTACTATCTTATAACGATCCTGTATTGTGATTGGGGAGGGGATTCTCACTGTAAGGGTGTGTGGGACCGAGCCTGAAGTGGAAGATTCCGGGGATGCCATTTTGTACATCAAAGTCTTCACAATTATGTGTCACATTAAAAATATGTTTGACTATATCCTGGACCTGCCCGGCCGCGCCCAAAATGGCGCTGGTATAAATGGGACTTGTAACTCCTTGTTGTGTACTGGTTGCCCAACTTTGATATCATGAGATACGTATGCAGTTTTGAAGCACATGGCAAGCAGGGACGAGAATTGATTGAACATTTTGACATCCCTATTGATATTAAGTTCTGATGTGTTATTGATTACTGTACTATTGAAAGTTCGAATTAACGTCACCCATGGTACTTGCCCGCAAATGTATATCTAGATAATTTTATTGTAACTGGCCATGTCGTACTTTAATTATAAAATGTACGTCCACCGATTCCGTAAATGGTAGACACCTTAGTTCTTGCAATCTAATGGGTCGCCCGTTACGTTCTTCTACAGTGCAGTGTAAATGTGCCCGCATCATATACGATTCCAGTTTGCTCCGTGGCCGGCCCACGTGGTTATAGGCCCGTATTTGTATACTGACATTTTCACAATAAAGGTTTTTTTTTAAAAACATGGTAGTAGTACCTACATTGGTAAAGTTTTGAATAATAGCCACTGTTTTCGAATGAGTAAAAGGCAAGTGAAATAAAGCAGTCCAATTACATGACTGTTAAAAGGTATAATACGCAGGAATGCAGTAAAGAAAAATGGTCAAGGGCTGTTGTGTTTTCTACTCCTGCAACATAAAGTGATCGATAAGAATCTGAAATTCATGCCTATCAGCGACTAAGACAGCAGGCCGAGCCTCTTTTGCTGAACGGCTCCCTCATGGGATGAAGAAACGCCCTTTTTCTCGGATTTGGGCCTGGTCCACTAAAATGGCTCTGGGACTCCTTGGAACTCGGACGCTTGTCTGCTAGGGCTTGGGCTCCATTCTCGAAAGCGTCCCCTCAGCCTTGAAGATTCTACAAAAGTCTTGGGGGCCCCCGACTCCCGCAGGCTTCCGGTGGGGAGCGGCTGCCATGATTGCTTGCGGAATGGCCACGACGGAGCAACGAGATGGTGGTGCTCTCATGCTGACGCCAGCTTTAGTCTGAAACATCCAGAAACACTGTAGACTATCAATTCGATGAGTTCCGGTGGAGCCCCAATGTGACCCGGTAGGGAAGAACTTGCCCTCCCCTTTTTTGAGTGATGGTTCTTGTTGCCTGTCCCCTCTGTTGTCATCTAACGGAACCTTTTTTGATTGCCGAGTGAGAAAAAAAAGGTGGGTCTTTCATCGTTTGGGAAAAAAAAATGTTTTAATCCAATGAAAAGTGTTATTTTTAGGTCATATGATCAAGCCTTCCATCATTAGGAAACCAAAAGTAAAATGAACCAATGAAAAGTTTTATAAACAAGTCACATGATCTGTTATGCGGCTTTGGGTTATAAAAAGCATACAAAACCCGTTGGCCCATGAGGTGGCATCAGTAGCGAACTTTTATGCCCAAATTACGCAAAGATTTAGCTAATCTGCTAAAGGGGGGAGTCGCTTTTTCTTTTGATAATTTATTCACCCATCCGTAGCCTCTCTAATCTCCATTACAATGTGTTTGTTGCTGTCGCTAGTTGATGAAAAAACTAAAGTGACAACTTCCTTATCCTTAATTTGTCTTTCTTTGTTCCTTAAGATGTCATCTGTGTCAACCTCTTCCGAGAATGCTGATGCGTTAGGGATTTCCTTGTGTTTCTTAATAGCATTGGTGTCTGCGAACATGACAGCTGCTTCATAGACAGACGATATCTTTGTTAAGTCATTAGTGTTAAGTGTGTCTGAAACTACAGTGCCCTTCTGTTTTACTTTCCTCAGACACTACAGAGTTTTGTGTGTTGTTCTTCTGAGCGACAATTATTCCAGAGGTTTCAGGTTCACTTGTTTTGTCCTGCAGTGAGTTAACAGCTTCAGAGACTTCAGAGACTTCATGTTTATTTGCTATGTCCTGCTGTGCGTCAACTGCTTCAGAGACGTCAGCCTCATTTGTTATGTTTGACTATATCCTGGACCTGCCCGGCCGCGCCCAAAATGGCGCCGGTATAAATGGGACTTGTAACTCCTTGTTGTGTACTGGTTGCCCAACCTTGATATCATGAGATACGTATGCAGTTTTGAAGCACATGGCGAGCAGGGATGAGAATTGATTGAACATTTTGACATCCCTATTGATATTAAGTTCTGATGTGTTATTGATTACTGTACTATTGAAAGTTCGAATTAACGTCACCCATGGTACTTGCCCACAAATGTATATCTAGATAATTTTATTGTAACTGGCCCTGTCGTACTTTAATTATAAAATGTACGTCCACCGATTCCGTAAATGGTAGACACCTTAGTTCTTGCAATCTAATGGGTCGCCCGTTACGTTCTTCTACAGTGTAAATGTGCCCGCATCATATACGATTCCAGTTTGCTCCGTGGCCGGCCCACGTGGTTATAGGCCCGTATTTGTATACTGACATTTTCACAATAAAGGTTTTTTTTTTAAAACATGGTAGTAGTACCTACATTGGTAAAGTTTTGAATAATAGCCACTGTTTTCGAATCAGTAAAAGGCAAGTGAAATAAAGCAGTCCAATTACATGACTGTTAAAAGGTATAATACGCAGGAACGCAGTAAAGAAAAATGGTCAAGGGCTGTTGTGTTTTCTACTCCTGCAACATAAAGTGATCGATAAGAATCTGATATTCATGCCTATCAGCGACTAAGACAGCAGGCCGAGCCTCTTTTGCTGAACGGCTCCCTCATGGGACGAAGAAACGCCCTTTTTCTCGAAAAAGGAATATTTTACTTGCAGGACAGTTGTAAATTTCCCGGGAAAATACATTAGCCTGGAACATTGTAAGTGATAAACTGTAACTGCATCTGGGTCCTTTGCTTTACAAGTCAGAGTGAGAAAAAAAAGGTGGGGCTTTCATCATTTGGGAAAAAAAAATGTTCGAAAGCAATGAAAAGAGTTATTTTTAGGTCATATAACCCAGCCTTTCATCATTAGAATAACAAAAGTAAAATGAACCAATGAAAAGTTTTATTAACAAGTCACATGACCTGTTATGCTTACGTTACGCGCTGCGCGCCGCGCTCTGGATCGTTTCCGGGAAGCTGCGCCTTGCGCACCGGAGCACTTCCGGGTGCGCTAAAACGGCGCGTCATATGACGCATTATGTGACAACGTAAAATGTTTTTACCTACCACGTACTTGACATTTTACAGCATTTGATATTTGCTATTAAAAAACCATTGAAAATCACTGAAAAAACCATAGGTTATAGACCATATATAGTTAGGGATTAGCATTTACAAAACCTTATTTTACTCGCACAAAACCATAGAAATTCGCATATATAGTTAGTTGCAATAACTATATATCGCGCACCCGCAATCCACTGCTGATGATGTCACATATTACATCATTCATGACATGGTCAGTGACATCACTGATGACATCACTGATGACAACATCCAGTGACTGTATGTTTCTGTAAAGTTAAAATATGTCTTACATATTGAAGAATGAGTGGATGTATAAGTGTCTGGATGAAGGATTTAGTAGGTTCATGACTGACTGTATGAGTGAGTGATTAAATGTGTCTCACTGAGTGCATGGGTTAGTGACTAAACTGTCTTAATTTGTGCATCATTATGTCTGTTGTTCTGTAAACTGCTGCTTGTGTTGATCAGTAGCTATATAAGTAACTATTTGGGTTATTGATTGGTTGCCCAAGTATTTGTATGGGAGACTGAGTGTGTGTGTGTGGGTGACTGGGAGGTGTGTGACTCTGTGCATAGATGTGTGAGCAGTTGATTCACTAGATGTATGGGTTCAAAAGTGCATGTGGAAACAGCTGTATGGGCGGTTGACTGTGTGCATGAGTGTATTGGTGAGTGAATGGATATCTCAGTGCTACATGTCAAAGTAAGTACATATGGAAAACACAGTACATGTGAGAGTTGACATATATAAATAACTGTGCATAAGAGCCAGTGAATGTGTGAGTGGCTGTATGGATCATTGTGAACTTGTATCAGGGATTGTATAAGAGAGTAAATATGTGTTAGTATATGTTTGAATAAGTAAGGTGTGTATAACTGTATAGTTCAGGAAATGGAGGTGTGATTGATTCTTTGCATGACTGACTAGGTGTGTGAGTAACTCCATGGATGAGTGACAGTCTGTGAGTGTCTGTTTACACTGAGTGTATCTAAGGTTATATTAGAGTCTGAAGAGGTTCATCGTATTATCACATGAATGATGTCATCAGTGATGTGATCAGTAATGTCAAATGAGTTGTCATCAGTGATGTCATCAGTGATGTCATTTGAGATGTCATCAGTGATGTCATCAGTGATGTTATTTGAGATGTCATCAGTGATGTCATCAGTGATGTCATTTGAGATGTCATCAGTGATGTCATCAGTGATGTGATCAGTAATGTCAAATGAGATGTCATCAGTGATGTCATCAGTGATGTCATTTGAGATGTCATCAGTGATGTCATCAGTGATGTCATTTGAGATGTCATCAGTGATGTCATCAGTGATGTCACTGACCATGTCTTGAATGATGTAATATGTGACATCATCAGCAGTGGATTGCGGGTGCGCGATATATAGTTATTGCAACTAACTATATAAGCGAATTTCTATGGTTTTGTGCGAGTAAAATAAGGTTTTGTAAATGTGAATCCCTAACTATATATGGTCTATAACCTATGGTTTTTTCAGTGAATATATATATATATATACTTTCCACAACACCTCCAAGTAAGGATAGTACTCGGACACCCGGATTGCCTTGCAAGTGAAAATTTATTCGGCAGGTAAAAAAACGACACGTTTCGCCATTACTGCTGTTTTTTCACGCTCGCCCAGTTACTTAAGATGCCATCTTAAATACGTGATGGCGTCTTAAGTAACTGGGCGAGCGTGAGTAAGCCGTAATGGCGAAACACGTCTTTTTTTACCTGCTGAATAAATTTTCACTTGCAAGGCAATCCGGGTGTCCGAGTACTATCCTTACTTGGAGGTGTTGTGGAAAGAATTAACTGGGGTACCGGCTACCCAACTCGGACAGCGATCGATCTTTATGCCGGTAATGGTGGAGGAATATATATATATACATATATATATGTTTTAAGAAATACAATTGTATGTTTTTTTATCTTAAATTGATTATTTTATAATTTTAAGGTTATTTAAGTATTTTTAAGTAGTTTTTACTTAATTATTTTTAATATTTCATTTATTTTAAATTACTTTTAAGACATTTACAAAACTCGATATTTTGATTAACTATATTTTTTTAACGATATTTTTGATTCGATATTTTTGTACTTACCTGTTTGTAGATAGGAATTCGATTTTTTTGTTTGTATTTGATATTTTATCCTCGATATTTTTGTACTCGATATTATTTAGTGATCCAGCACAAGTAGTACCTCGTCACCCACCTTCAAGTGAAGTAGCAGGTGATGAGCTGTTGACGCATGTCAACTCCTTCCTCCTCTCCACTGTCCTCATCACTGGACTCAGGTCTTTGAGCAGGCAGGGGCCTTCGGTCCTCATCATCATCCAGGAGCAGGGGAATCCCCTTGTGAATGGCCATGTTGTGGAGCATACAGCATGCCACAACCATCTTACAGACCTTCCCAGGCGAGTGTGACAGTGCACCTCCAGTCCTGTCAAGGCAGCGGAATCTTGACTTGAGCAGGCCAAAAGTCTGCTCAATGACACAACGGGTCCTGCCATGGGCCTCATTGTACCTGATATCAACCGGGGTCCGGGGATTATGAAGAGGGCTCAGCAGCCATGGATGGCTGGGATATGCAGAGTCACCTAGGAATGACAAACACACATTGCAATTTTGCACAGGCAGAGGGCAGCAGGTCACACACACAGCACGCCATATTACTAGGCTTACTTACCCACAATCCAAGCACGCTCGGGAAGTAGATTTGCCATCATCCGGGGCACAATGCTGTTCCCCACCGAGACCTGGATGAATAAAACCTCTGCCCCAGACATCGCAGTGGCCATCCCCGACAGATACAAGATCCCCCGCAGGGACCGCACCAATGTAATCGGCGGAGGAATCGCCATCATCCACAAGGATACCATCAGGGTCTCCACAAACACCACTGACACCCTCGGTACCGCCGAACACATGCACTTCCAGATCCACACAGACCCCAAGACCACCCTGAGAGGCACCCTCGTCTACCGACTACCAGGACCCCGCCCCAAATTCTGCAACTTCATCGCCGACGTCATCAGCGCACACGCACTGTCCTCCACCGACTACATCCTCCTCGGCGACTTCAACTACCACCTGGAAAACAACAACAACAGCAACTCCACACCCTGATCGACAACCTCACCTCCCTCGTACTGATGCAGATCATCAAGACACCTACCCACATCGCTGGACACACACTCGATGCTATCTTTTCCTCCAGTCCCCACGTTGTCTTCAGCCACATCTCCGAACTCACCTGGACTGACCACTGATGCGTCCACTTCACCTTCCAGAAACCTGTCCCACACCACCGTACCCTACAGATCCCCGAACGCCACTGGAGCAAAATCACCAAGGAACTACCGTGCCTTCTTCCACCGCAAGATTACAGACATTCACGGCAGCTTCAATCCACAGACGGACCCCGCCAACCTCACCACCCCGGCCCCACCGATACCCTCCAACCACGACCACCTCACCGTCTGGACCAGCGTAACCACCGAAGACACCAGCAAAACAATGAGCTCCATCCACTCAGACATCCCGTCCGACCCACTCCCCCACCACATCATCAACAAGGCCGACAGCTCCATCGCACTCCACCTATGCAACATCATCAACCTCTCTTTCAAGACCGCGACCTTCCCTGAGAGCTGGAAACACGCCGAAATCAACGCCATGCTAAATAAACCCAAGGCGGACCCGAGCGACCTTAAGAACTTCTGGCCCATGTCCCTTCTTCTGTTCCCAGCTAAGGTCATCGAAAAGAAAGTCAACACCCAGCTCACACGCTACCTGGAAGACAACATCCTCGACCCCTCCCAGTCAGGCTTCCGCAAGAACCACAGCACCGAGACCGCCCTCATTGCCGCCACAGATGACATTAGACTCCTGCTCGACAACGGGGAGACGGCGACCCTCATCCTCCTCGGCCTCTCCGCGGCCTTCGACACCGTCTGCCATCACACACTGCGCACACGCCTCTTCGACGCAGGGATCCGAGACAAGGCCCTGGATTGGATCACCTCCTTCCTCTCCGACAGAACCCAAAGAGTGCACCTCCCCCCGTTCCGCTCCGGAGTCACCAAGACCATCTGCGGTGTCCCTCAAGGATCATCCCTCAGCCCGAGGCTCTTCAATGTCTACATGGCCCCGCTCGCACGCATCGCCAGACTCCACGACGTCAACATTATTTCCTACGCTGATGACACCCAGCTGATCCTCTCCCTCACCAACGAACCCCGCACCGCCAAAGCCAACCTCCACTGAGGCATAAAGGCGGTCACTGACTGGATGGAAAAAAGCTGTCTCAAACTCAACACAGACAAGACACAGATGCTCATCCTCGGACCCAACCCCTCAGCCTGGCACGACTCCTGGTTGCCAACCTCTCTGGGCACTGCCCCAACACCTACCAACCATGCACGCAACCTGGGAGTCATCCTCGACTTGAAACTCTCCATGACCAACCAGATCAACGCTGTCTCCTCAACTTGCTTCTGCACCCTCCTCATGCTCCGCAAGATGTACAGATGGATCCCCACTGACACACGAAAGACCGTCACACACACCCTCATCAGCAGCAGGCTCGACTACGGCAACGCTCTCTACGCCGGAGCCCCTGCCAAACTCCTCAGTAGACTCCAAAGAATCCAGAACGCCTCGGCACGTCTAATCCTCGACATCCCCCGCCGAGACCACATCACCCTTCCCTGAAAAACCTACACTGGCTCCCCGTCGACAAAAGAATCAACTTCAAGCTCCTCACCCACGCACACAAGGTCCTTCACAACACCGGCCCGGCATACCTCAACAACCGACTGTCATTCTACACACACAACAGGAGACTCCGCTCCGCCAACCTCTCCCTGGCCCCTGTCTCACGCATCCACAGGACCACCTTTGGAGGCAGGTCCTTCTCCTACTGCGCCGCCAAGACATGGAACTCCCTCCCTCTCCACCTTCGCCAGACGGAAGACCCTCAGACCTTCAGGAGACAACTCAAGACCTGGCTCTTCGACCACTAGCTGCAGCCCCCCCCCTCCCCCAGCGCCTTGGAAACCTCACGGGTATGTAGCACGCTTTATAAATGCTTGATTGATTGATTGATTGAGGATGTACGAGTCAAGGGCTGAGCCGGGTAATCTGGCACACACATACAAAATGGTCATGTCTGCCAGGCACACCACCTGCACATTGATCGAGTGATAATGTTTTCGATTGCGGAAAATGTGCTCACTCGCCTGTGGTGGCACCAGATCGACATGTGTGCAATCAATGGCACCAAAAACATGCGGATAGAAGTCTCCCTTCACAAAGGCCAATTCTGCTTCCCTGGGGAAATGTATGTTTCTGACCTTATAGATCATCATGGCTGCAAGAACATCCCTCAGCACCAGGCTGAACATGGGTTGAGACATCCCTGCAGCGCTTGCAACAGTCTCTTGGAAGTAACCAGTTGCAAAAAATGGAGGGCTTCCATCACTTTGTACGTTGGTGTGAAAGCTGTTGGGTAGTGGCGATGAGACTGCAGGTGGGGCTCCAACAAATCACAAAGGGTCTTCAGGGTGGGTCTGTTGAGGTGGAATTTGCGAATGATCGCAACATCCTCCATGTCCTCCAGCAGTGTCAAGTGATGAAGGAGATTAGGCCTCCTCCTAGTTGAAATGAAAATGGACACATGTCAACGACAACCATCATGAGATGGCCACGGCACATCCCATTAATAATATCACGGAAAAACAAACACTGCCCTGAGAAATGCATGACACACCAGGTTACACGGGTGGACGTTTGAGCCACACAGAGGGCACACCTCTCCATTTACCATACACAAGTGCCTCAAACAACACATAGGTCAATGTGAATGCACACATACTAAACCCCACATTTCACATATGCACGCCTTGCAGCGTACCATCTGGCCAATGTGTGTAAAATTAACATGACTGTCTCATACTCATCTGCCGTACCTGTCACACCTCAATACATCATGTAAACTTGGCAAACATCCACAACACAATGATCACAGTAGTGCGTGAACTGTTAATTGTGTGTATGAGCAGATACAAAAGTAAGTAGCAACATCATACAGTGAGACAAGCCTTGCCACGGTCATCACTGACCCACAACACATTGATTAGTGCACACATTGTTGAGTCCACTTCAACACTGTCATGCATCATCAACCATCAAAAGCATATTTGACATGGCAGGGACTACAGTCAAATGTACGTCACACATACCCAACCATGGCACGTGCGGGCACTTGTGGATCAAATGGAATAATGGCATTGTGTGCATTTTGCCACTGTGTATGTGTTCAACTGTGGACATTGCCACTGCATGCCACCCTAATCGTGGTAGCTACCGCCTGGCCATGGTGGTGTGTCACCAGCACCACCCCTTACACAAGTGCTGTAGTCATTGGCATGGAAACAGGCCCAAATGGCGGTGGGCATGCTCTGCCACCCTACTCGCGGTAGCAACCACCTGGCTACGGCGGTGTGTGACCAGCACCACCCCTGAAACAAGTGCAGTAGTCATTAGCATGGAGACATGGGAAGATGGTGTTGGGCATGCTCCGGCACCCTACTCGCGGTATCTACCACCTGGCCACGGTGGTGTGTCACCGGCACCACCCCTTACACAAGTGTGGTAGTCATTGGCATGGAGACATGCCCAAATGGCAGTGGGCATGCTCTGCCACCCTAATCGCGGTAGCTACCGCCTGGCCACGGCGGTGTGTCGCCAGCACCACCCCTTACACAAGTGCGGTAGTCATTGGCATGGAGACATGGGAAGACGGCGGTGGGCATGCTCCGCCACCCTACTCACGGTAGCTACCACCTGGCCACAGCGGTGTGTCACCAGCACCACCCCTTACACAAGTGCGATAGTCATTGGCATGGAGACATTCCCAAATGGCGGTGGGCATGCTCCACCACCCTACTCACGGTAGCTACCGCCTGGCCACAGCGGTGTGTCACCAGCACCACCCCTTACACAAGTACGGTAGTCATTGGCATGGAGACATTCCCAAATGACGGTGGGCATGCTCCACCACCCTACTCGTGGTAGCTATGGCCTAGCCATGGAGGTGTGAAACCAGCACCACCCCTTACACAAGTGTGGTAGTCATTGGCATGGAGACATGCTCAAATGGCTGTGGGCATGCTCCGCCACCCTACTCGTGGTAGCATCTGCCTGGCCATGGCGGTGTGTCACCAGCACCCCCCCTTATATAAGTGCAGTAGTCATTGGCAAGGAGACATGGGAAGATGGCAGTGGGCATGCTCCCCCACCCTACTCGCGGTAGCCACCGCCTGGCCACGGCGGTGTGTCTCCAGCACCATCCCTTACACAAGTGTAGTAGTCATTGGCACCCTACTCGCGGTAGCTACCGCCTGGCCACGGGGGTGCTTCACCTCCATGGAGCATTGCCTACAGCCAATGAGTGATGATTGCGGTGGCTTGATGCAGTTTTGAAAATCGCGGAAGGCGTGCTGCGCCACTGTGGAGGCGGTCATTGGATGCTTTTGAAAGATGCACCATCTTTCAAAAGCGCACTCCAAGCCCCTGCGGTGCATCACCACCATGGAGCTTTGCCTATAGCCAATGGGATCGATGATTGCGGTGGCATGATGCAGTTTTGAAAATCACGGAAGGCGTGCTCTTCCACCGCGGAAGCAGTCATTGGATGCTTTTAAAAGATGCACCATCGCGGTTGGCACCCCGGGCCCCTGCGGTGCATCACCACCATGGAGCATTGCCTAAAGCCAATGGGAGAGATGATTGCGGTGGCATGATGCACTTTTGAAAATCGCAGAAGGCGTGCTCCGCCACCACGGAGGTGGTCATTGGATGTTTTTTAAAGAGGCAGACCTGGACATCCAAATGTTGCAGCTTGGCACCTATGAAACGACCCCAAGGTGCTATAAATCTTTCGGAGTGAGCCTCAAATTTCCACTGCTCACAGAGCCTGCTGCCTGGGACCCTCTCCTGCTGCTGCCTACAGAACCTGCTGCCTGGGACCCTCTCCTGCTGCTGCCTACAGAGCCTGCTGCCTGGGACAATCTCCTGCTGCTGCCTACAGAGCCTGCTGCCTGGGATACAGAGCTTGCTGCCTGGGGCCCTCTCCTGCTGCTGCCTACAGAGCCTGCTGACTGGGACCGTCTCCTGCTGCTGCCTACAGAGCCTGCTGCCTTGACCCTCTCCTGCGGCTGCCTACGGAGCCTGCTGCCTCGGACCCCTCACCACCCATTTCCACCACAGGTGTTCCCTGTCCACAGGGATGGCAAGAACAGGGAAGATCCGTGCCAGTCCATTCACAAGCGAGGAGCTGGAGGTCCTGGTGGACGAGGTGCTCGCACAGTACCCAAGGCGGTATGGTGCCCCCAATGTTGTGGTAAGTCATCGTAAAGGGAGGTGTAGGGCGGGGGGCAGACATGTAGTTGCACTGCTGCAGTATATGCCTGAGGGTGTGGGGTTGTGGCATCCACTGACAAACATGCTGTGCCCAGGGTGAAGGAGTTTGTGTGTCCCAATGTCCCGGTTTTCCCTGCCTGCAGTTGTATGCCTGAGTGAAGTGTGTTACATTATCAGCCATGCAGAGCCACAGAATGTTGGACATGCAGGTGCCAGAACAGTAATTGCTCGGCTGATTGTCTCTGTGTGCCCCTGTTGTCTGACTCAGTGTGAAACCAGAGGCAATGCCCAGTGCCCGCACACCAAGACGAGATCACATCACTGCACTTACTGAGCCCTTACTCCTGTTCATTCACATTGAAATAAAAATATGCACCATCTCAGCCTTGTATAATTGCACACGACCACACTTGTGTGTATGGATATTTTGTTGGTGAGTCCATCTACCCCGATGCTGCAGACAGTGATTCTACGCACAGACACAGGTCGATATGTGATGTATGTAGTGGCCAGACAAGCATAGGACTGGAAATGTGTGCAAGCCACAGAGGGGGTTCAGTACAGTCATGCTGCATGTGTGTGAGATTATCAGGGACCCTGTACGCCCTCATAAATGCATGCAATCACATCTGCTTGGCCCATGCAGAGTGTCCTTGTGAGGTGTACCCCCAGTTTGGGATCGAGGGAGATTACATTTGGTAATGAGACTGTGCCTTGCTACTGTACTGATAGATGTTGGTACATGACACTGTGTCACTGATCATGTCCCCTTCTTTTCTCCCATACCTGCAGCTCATGGTACACCAGCGTAAGGCCTTGTGGAGGGCCATTTCAGCAAAGGTGCGAGCCCTGGGGATATCTAACCGACGACACACCCACTGCCATAAGAGGTGGGACGACATCAGCTGGCTGGCAAAAAAACGTGGCAGAGATGACCTTGGGGCTGCGGCGCAGCATGGCACCACAGATGGGCCGCATATTGGCAGTGACTCATCCTGAGCTGGATGCATGTCTGAAGGAGCATCAGCAGCAAGGCAGGGGTGAGTATTTGGGGAAGGGGACTTTGGCTGAGAGCGGATGCATGTGTACAGGGCCTGTGGCAGCGGTAACCCATGTGATATTCGTGGAGTAATGCTGTGCTGTGTCATATGAGTGGCTGCTGGGATGGGTGCCAGTGTCATGCATTGGCCCAAACTGACCTTACAAAGGTGATCCTCCCTGCTGTGCATTCCCATAGCCAGATGTGTTAGTATCTACATGGCCATTAAGCATTGGGATAATGTGGGGAATCTATTAGGGGGTTGAGGTTCCGTGACGATTTGAACCCGTGTTTTCAATATTGTCGGAAATACATAATATTGGTATCAGCGAACCGCAAATGATCCATTTAGCATATCCTGGTGTTTTCGCTATGCTACGAGCAAGAGTACTCCTGTTACAAACATATTTCCGATCTACCCATGGCATCCATCTTAGATCATGGCAGCCATTTTGTGTTTCTTGCCCTCACATACGCAATAACCTCTGATCACTTCATTTCAATTAAGGACACGTAGCCTTAGCCGACGATTCACCTCTTTAGTGACACGTGCACCTTGAAACAGAACACGCTGTAGCTGCATGACTCGACAAAGGCTGCCTCCTCTGCCCGAGGCTAGTCCTGCTATACTGGTTCTTGTGGTCGTTGGCCTGATCATGATTAGGCGGCCGAAGCTGGTAGCCTTGCCCATTTACAACCCACAAACATCCCTTATCCTGCTTTTCTATCTTCTGCACCTGGCTCTGCTCCTTTCCTTCTGGGCCTTTATTAGGGGGAGGTAACGAAATTTACGATGAGGCGGTCCGGGTCTTGAATAGAAAGTTGACATGAGATTATGATGGAAAAGTGGGAACCCCTCGTTCGTAATGTTTTGACATCAGATATTGTCGACGATTCCTGTGCAACGCCAAATATTTATTGTTTAGGACACAAAGGTTTGGGAATGTACTAACATGTAAAGAATTTGCCCGAAGCCTAATATTTAGTATATAAGGAGCAACCCACTTTGTACAAATCGAACAGGCTCCTAGACACTGCCCATGCGTAGTTTCTGTGACTTCTGTGTCCCTGCAGTAATAAACCTTTGGTCTTTGACGCCACCATCGAGAAGCCCGTGTTTCTGTTTATTTGTGCACCAAAACAGGTGGAACTTCGGGGTCTTCGGGTGTTGTTCCCTGACACCTCTGGACGGAACCAAAAAGTCCAGAACTCCAATTGGCGCCCAACGTGGGGCGACGTCATTCGGTACCGGTCCAAAAGCCTGAAGAGTTCGAGAAGCTTCGTGTGAAGATTCCTGAGGGAGGCGCCCCACTTCATCGATCCCGGCATATCGCAAAAGTGGCCCGAAGTTCTCTTCCACGAGGGTTCCCGTTCGGACGGCTGCAGTGGGCCGTTGCCTTGACCGTCGCCCTGTCTTGGACCCGAGGTGCAGTCCTTAGTACGGCGAAACGTGACGGGTTTCTCCTTGGTGACGTCTTCAGTACCTCAGTTAAGTATTTAGTGGTTGCTCGTTGGTTACTTCGTGAGGGTTGTTAAAATCCTTTTTGGTTCTTGGTTTGGTTTGGTTTCGTAAGATTATCACTGGTTGTCCTGGTTACGATAATCTATTGGTTTAGTTTGGGTATCGATACATCAGTTCGCTTTGGTAGGCCTAAGTTCTTGGTTCAAGTGCACATATCTGTTTCTTGTTTTGTTTGTTCTGTGTTCCGGATTACAAAATGGTAAGTCGGAAAAATTGTATGTTGTCTTGTTTTGGTTGCAACAGTGATTCACGATTGGAGGACTCATGTCTGGTTCCTCCGATTGGGACTCCTCTATATGATTTGTATTGTAAGTTTGGTGTGGGTCCTATATCTTATAATGAGGTGTGGGTCCGCTATACGGAAAAGGATGGTGTCCTTAGTTGGCCACTGCATGGTAGTTTTGAACCCGAAATCCTTGATAATTTGGAAGCGAAATTGTTTAAAAAGAAAGCCCGGCCGGCAATGTTTGATTCTTTCCGTTATTGGCGAAAAGAATCCAAACAGAGAGAAATTAAAAGGTTGAAGAAAGAACAAAAAGAGCAAGAGTTGACTCTAGAACAGGCTGTTAAGCAGCTGCAAGTCAACGAGTCTGAGAAGGCCGTAGAGGTGGCCATTAGAGAGCATAATTTAGCGATCGACAAGTGCTATCCTGCCTTGCCATCGAAAACAACTAAGATCATAGAGGATTCCGAAAACGATCCTCTGTTGTCTTACTTGTTACAGTCACCTCCACCGTATGCACAAGGTGCTACGGCTCCGCCTGTACCGAATGTTCAATTGCCGGTTGCTGGACAACCTGATATTCCTGCTCCTGCACCCCAGAATCAAGCTCCTGTACCTCCTATAATTAATGTGAATATTCCTTCGGCACCTCCACTCTCTGGGTTGCCGGCTTCTTTACCTATACCCGTATCGCTTACACCTCCTGTTTCACAAGCTGTCTTACCTGATACTCCTACTGTCCCGCTATCTATTCCTACTGCTTCTGTGTTCTCTACATCTGCTAGTATTATGACTCCGCTTACTGTTCGTCGAAGAATCACTGATTCCGTCTCTAATATTCTGTCTCCTTTCTATAAAACCTTAATTAAGACTCCTGCCTCTGACTCTGTACAGAGACGCAGTCAGCTTCCAAGCACTGAGGAACGGGGAATCTTGGATTCCACGGCTCTTAGATGGATTTCGAAGAGTAGGAGATATAGTACGAGAGATGTACTAGATACTTTTATGCAGTGGAAGGAACCAACGCAACAATATGTTTTTGACGAGATGTGCTCCCTGTTGCGTGATGAATTAGAAGAAGATGATTCTGAATCGAACCTAGAAGAATTAATTAATGTTCAAAAAGAGTTTGCTGCAGGTATGATAGTAGGTCAAGATATAAAAGAAGCGATGGAACTGATTTTAAGTTTTAGAAATGATCCATCTCTTCGTTCACCGAGAGACTTAGAGAAAAGTAGTACGAAGCGGACTGGCCAATATCCAATGAGGGAGGTTCCTCCAATTTGGCGCGAAGCTGTGCAAGCTGATGCTATTAATGGTATTGCAGCCGCTCCGGCACAATTCCAGAGAGTGTGGGTACACATTCCTTGGAAGCGAGCTGAAGTATTGGCAGTAAAACAGGCCTTGCCAGATCCGCGTAAGAATCCTGCTGGATATTATAAGGAGTTAGCACAAACAGTTGAGGCTTGTGTTATGAATCTAGCGGACATCGACATGTTATTTGGGAATGTAGTTCCGCAACCAATTTGGGCTAAAATTCGTAGGGAGAATCATCCAGTTGCCCTAGGTGGTGATTGGGCAGCTATCATTGCAGCAGATGGTCAGCAAATAGGTGGTTCCAAACCCGAACCTCTAATTGCTAATCTTCCAGGTAGGATAATTGACTTAATGAAGACTCTGATGCCAGCACTGCGCGTTAACTGGGACAAGTTGTCCGCTTGCAGGCAGAAGAAAGACGAAAGTGTCTCCGACTTCTTCACGAGGTTCAAAGAGACTTTTGTAGATCATAGTGGTCAGGATATGAGCACAGAAGGAGGACAGAGATTATTTGTCGATAAATTTGTACACAACTTGCTACCAGAGCTCTGCAACAAATTGAAAGATTCCGAGAGTGCGTGGGCTGTCTCTACAACTGCGCAAATACTTGCAACTGCACAGTATTATGAAAATAGGGATAAAGAGGAAAAAGAGAAATCAGATAAGAAAACGAAAGATTTAAAGACTAAGGTTCTTTTGCAACAGGCGTATCCGCCTCGCACGAATCAGACTAATACACAGCAAGGATCGTATCAAAGGACAGATTATAGTTCACCGAGACCTCAATATCAGTGGAATCAGTGTGCGTACTGTAAGAAAGAGGGTCATTATAAAAATGAGTGTTCAGTTTTAGCGCAAAATAATGCAGCAGCAGCTCAGAGAGGTCGTGGTGGTTTTATGCAGAATTCTAGAGGTCGAGGACGAGGTGCTATGCCTCCACAGACGAATGATCGCCCTTCCAATCACTTTGATCAACGAAATGGACAGTCTGCCCAGCAAAATAGATCTCAGCAGTATCATGTTGAAGACTATTGTGAAGTGGATGAGGGATTTCAGCAAAATGGGTACTAGGACAGCCATGGACAGAGAGAGGGAGTAGTATCAGTTCCAGTGGATCAGAGTGGGCCTTATGTTGCAGTAGCAACATCAGGTGTAGTCGAACGATTTCTGTTGGATACTGGTGCCGCAAAAAGTTCTATCATTCATGCGAAACTCCCTGGCGCACCTTTGTCCGGCTTAACAAATGTTTCTGTAGGTTTTTCAGGCGCCCCTGTTTACAACCCCATATCTGGTCCTTTGTCTATTTCTGTTGGACCGTGTCAATTGAAAGCACCCTTGATTTTGACGACAGGCTGTAATGAAAATCTGCTTGGTTTAGACTTATTAAAACGCCTATATGCGACATTGTACTGTTCTCCGGAAGGAGTACAGCTTACATTGGGTAAAAGAATCACCTCTCCGATGTACTTGTCAATGGATGCACTCCCGCCAGAGCTGCGTTCACTCCCTGATACTCTTTGGGCGACTGGTCCTAATGATGTAGGCCTTTTGGAAATACCACCATATGTAATCACTTTGAAAGCAAATGTAAAATTTCCACGAATTCCTCAATACAAAATTTCTAGTGAAGGTGAACGTGCACTTTTATTGATCGTACAAGATTTGATTAAGAAAGGTGTGGTTGAAGAAACTAGAGGAAATGTCTGTAACAGTCCTGTATTACCGATTTTGAAACGTACTGACCCGACAAAGCCTCCAGTATATAGGTTTGTCATTGATCTCAGAGAGGTTAATAAGATTGTGGTTCCACAGTTCCCTGTGGTTCCAGACATCACTGCCTTGTTAACATTGATTCCTGCTACAGCCACATGGTTTTCAGTCATCGACTTGAAGAATGCCTTTTTCAGCATTCCGATAGCCGAGGAAAGCAGGGATATTTTCGGCTTCTGTCTAGGAGGTCGAAGCTTCAGGTTCAAACGCGCTCCACAAGGCTATTGTGAGAGTCCGTCCATTTACAGTCAGGCATTAAAAAGTCAGTTAGATTCTTTTGTACTTCCTCAAGGTTCTGCCCTAGTGCAGTATGTAGACGATCTTCTAGTGGCTGCCGATGACAAGGAAACTTGCAAAGCAGCTACGATTTCGCTATTGCATCATTTGTCCAATTTGAATCACAAGGTGTCACCTTCGAAATTGCAATACTGCTGCCAAGAAGTGACCTACCTAGGTCATCTCTTGTCAAAGGAGGGAAGGAAGTTGACCCCAGAGAGAATAAAAGCAATTACTCAGATGAGTGTTCCCCGCACTCAGAGAGAAGTACGGGCCTTTCTAGGTATTACCTCTTACTGTAGGCAGTGGATCCCAAATTTTTCTCTTTTAGCGAAACCATTGGTAGCTTTGACTGGGAAAGGTGTTCCGAGTCCGGTGCCATGGTCTGATGAATGTCAGGAGAGTTTTTCTGAGTTACGAAAAGCATTGTGTTCAGCTCCTGTATTGGGTACACCCGATTACAGCAAGCCATTCACGCTCTATGTTCACAAAAGAGAAGGTTGTGCGTTGAGTGTTCTGACACAGAAATTCGGTGATAAACAACGCCCCTGTGCGTATTTTTCATCAACATTGGATCCGGTAGCTAGAGCGTTACCTAGTTGTTTGAGAGCTACAGCGGCAGCTGCGGCTTCCATTCGACAATCTGCTGGTTTGGTGATGAACAACATGCTAGTGGTTATGGTTCCTCATGCTGTGGATACACTCATGAACAGAACTAAGACACAACACCTTACCAGTGCTAGATTATCTGGCTACGAGCTGACACTGCTAGCAAGTCATATTCAAATCAAAAGATGCAACGTATTGAATCCAGCAACTTTGTTGCCGACTAATCAAGAGTCGAGTGATTCCGAGCCCCATGATTGCTGTTTTAGAACTGAGGAAGAGACAAAAGGACGAATTGATTTAAAAGACACTCCGTTGTCAGATCCAGATGGCACATTGTATGTGGATGGGTCATGTTTTAAATTGGAGAATGGTGATGTGACCGCTGCTTATGCAGTGACAACTTTGAGTACGATTGTGGAGACTGCGAGAGTGAGTCAGAATTCTGCCCAAGCTGCAGAATTAATCGCTCTAACAAGAGCGTGTGTGTTAGCAAAGGGAAAGAGAGTGAATGTGTTCACAGATAGTCAGTACGCGTTTGGCGTGGCCCATAGTTTTGGCCGTTTGTGGAAAGAAAGAGGTTTCATTACGTCCCATGGGACTAAGATTCAACATGGTCAGCTAGTTAACGACTTGTTGGAATCTCTAACCTTGCCGATTGAAGTTGCAATTGTGAAATGCAGTGCTCATAAAGCAATCACGGATGATGTTGGTCGTGGGAATGCTTTTGCTGATGAAACCGCTAAACAGACAGCTAGAAATATGATGAGTAGAATGTATGTTGCTACGTCTGCAAGATGGATTTCCGAGTCTGGAATGTGTGAGGATACAGTGGAAAGTGTGAAAGAGATTCAGAAAGAGGCAACTGAGGAGGAAAAGCGTGCATGGAGAGAGAGTACGGGTAAGTTGATTCAAGTGGGTGTTGGATTGATTTGTCGGAACAACAGCGTTGGATGTTGCCTGATGCGTATGTGCTTGCAGTGGTGACAATGGCGCATGGAGTAGCGCATATAAGCTCTAAAGGAATCTGTAAGATGTTGGCTCCAGTTTGGAAGAATGATGGGATCAGTAAATGCGCAGAAAGAGTGGTGAAAAATTGTATGGTATGCCTGATGCATAATCCTGGCAAGGGAACCCCAACTCCTGCTGGTCACTTCGCTCCTCCTTCCTGCCCCTTTGAAGTAATTCAGCTAGATTTCATACACATGGATCGGTGTAATAATCTAAAGTACGTCCTAGTGGTAGTCTGTGCATTCTCCAGATGGATCGAAGCATATCCACTGAAGGACAATACTGCCCTATCAACTGCCAAAATTCTTCTCAAAGAATATTTCCCTAGGTATGGAATGCCACGGATTGTATGGTCAGATAACGGAAGTGAGTTTATAGGGAAAGTTATGCAGAGTGTGTGTGCCGGTTTGAACATTAAACAAAAGTTCCACAGTGCAAACCATCCCCAGTCTGCTGGTTTAGTTGAGGGCTACAATGGCACCCTCAAACTAAAACTAGCTAAAATACAGGCATCCACGGGTTTATCCTGGCCAGACGCACTACCCCTGGCTTTGTTATCCACAAGAGCAACTGTGCATTCTAGAGTAGGACTTAGTCCATACGAAATTGTTTTTGGCCGTCCTGCGAATGTTTGGGGAGTGCCTAGGCCAAAAGAGTTTTGTTCTCTGGAATATCCTATGTTGATCGATTACCTTTACGACTTGACTGCTAAATTGAGTCTTATTCACCAACAGGTTTTCGATGCATTGCCAAAGCCTCCGGAGAGTCCAGGTCATCAGCCGAAACCCGGTGACCACGTTGTGGTACGAAATTTCGCGAGGACAAAGAACCTTCAACCCAAGTTTGTCGGCCCCTTCCAGGTGCTGCTTGCAACAAGAACTGCTGTTCGTGTAGCTGGTCGCAAGCATTGGATTCATGCAACACATGTCAAACGTGTGCCTTTGCCACTTCCTTACGACGACTGGGTTAAGAAGGGAATTGGTGCCTCTGAATGCGAGCAAACACCAAAGTTTGTCCCTTTTAGCGATGCCGAAGTGATAACTGACACTACGAACTCTGACTCTCCTCCTGAAAATACTTCTTTGACTCCTGAACATTTGCCTTCTGCATCAGAAGAAACTCTGCCATCTGCGAACTTGAACATTGCGAACTTTACCGACACTACACTGTTTCCTGATCAAACGATTCCTGCAAAACTAAGATACAACTTACGACCTCGTAATATGGACAAATAAAGCAGGAAACTGCCAATTTTCTACACATTTGAAATTTTAACACTTTGCCTTCAGCCAGGAAGTTTGCTATTGTTTTATTGTTTTCAATTGCCTTGCCGTCTGGGTAGCCGTAGGGTCGTGGCTGTGTGCCTAGTTGAATCTGCAGGGATCAGACACAAGGTCGATCTTTCTGTTAGTTCTGGGAACTCCCAGGGCTGATAGAGGCATTTTCATCTACGTACACATCATCAGTGGTCGCGAGCGGATTGTAGAAGATGGAGCTTCCTGTGCTGCAACGAGAAAATGTGATTTATGTCCGCAGAAACAGACTTTATAGAATTCTTCATAGCAAATGCTTTTTGATGCAATGTGCAATTACATTTTTGATTGTTTTAATAACGTTGGTGGGTGGAATCGTCTTTGGTATAAATTTGATCTTTGTGCCAGTAACTACAGTACCTCCCCTTGATCCTGCTACTTCTACTGTTTCTTCTATACACTCTTTTCACTCGTTTCCTGAACATGAGCAAGCTCGACGCTCAGAATTTATCAATAACACTTTTGTACAGCTCTTACACCAACACCAACTGGTAGTTAACACTACAGACTGCTGGGTGTGTGGCTTGATACCCCACACTATGGATAAAGGTATTCCTTATCTGGTTTTGCCTTTTAGCTATAATGGATCATTTCAGGCCTTTCAAACCATCTTTGCTTATGCCCTTGAAACCAATCCTCCACGTCCACCACGTTCCACTAAATATAACTCTGTCAACAAAGCTTTAGTCCAGGGTATTATTGATATGATCAAGGATATCAATAACACTCCATCTTACCCTAGAGACGAATTACAAGTATATTTGAGTTGGAATTCTTCAGAGTATCGCCTTAGCTTGGGAGAAAGCAAGCGTAAAAGCTCAACTCCAATCTGGGTTGTACCTCACCGAGGTCAGGTCTGTTTGCAAGGTAATGGGAGAAATCCAAGAGCTCAGCTAGGGAGGAGTGAGTGCGTCGAAACATACGTATTTCCGTCTAACTCCTCCCCTGCTTTTCTCACTGCTAGGGGTACCTACTTCATCTGTCAAGACAGAGCGTATACATGGTTGCCTGCTGACTTTTCAGGGTCATGTTATATTGCTCGGTTGTTGCCTCCAACATACACTGCTTCATCTGATTATCACAAAACCAGAGTAGCAAGAGGTGTCTTCAGCAAGGAAGATACTGCTGGTCAGGAAGCTGGAGACTTCTTCAAAGGTTTCCTTCCGTTCTGGGGGCCTATGGCCAATAGTAGAAACATACGTCAACTAACACGGGTAGTTGAATCTACTATTACCGAAACTGCTGGTGCCCTTAGCAACTTGACAGCTGAGCTTCAGGGGGATAGACTCATGACGTTGCAGAACCGTATGGTTTTAGACGTAATACTTGCAGATCGAGGTGGGGTATGCAGAATGATCCAATCAAGTTGCTGTGTCTTTATTCCCAATAATGCTCCAACAGTTTATGAGGCGATCTCTAAGCTACACAAGATTTCCGACTCTATTCATGTAGACAAGGGAAACTGGTCCTTCATAGAGTGGTTTTGGACTCTGATATCAGCGTGGGGATGGAAGGTTCTGATGGTCATTGGTGTCATCTTAGTATTCCTATTCTCATGTTGCCTGATTATCCAGTGTGGTCCAGCTTTGTGTAGTCTTTGTGCTGCAACCTGTTTTAGAAAACCACCTGCGTTTAGAGAAAAGGCGCGAGAAAGGATGATGATACAACAACATGTCACTGACCTGATGAGCATAGAATTAGACTCTGACATAGACTGAGTAATTGCCTATGTAAGGGCAAAAGGAGGGTCTGAGGTTCCGTGACGATTTGAACCCGTGTTTTCAATATTGTCGGAAATACATAATATTGGTATCAGCGAACCGCAAATGATCCATTTAGCATATCCTGGTGTTTTCGCTATGCTACGAGCAAGAGTACTCCTGTTACAAACATATTTCCGATCTACCCATGGCATCCATCTTAGATCATGGCAGCCATTTTGTGTTTCTTGCCCTCACATACGCAATAACCTCTGATCACTTCATTTCAATTAAGGACACGTAGCCTTAGCCGACGATTCACCTCTTTAGTGACACGTGCACCTTGAAACAGAACACGCTGTAGCTGCATGACTCGACAAAGGCTGCCTCCTCTGCCCGAGGCTAGTCCTGCTATACTGGTTCTTGTGGTCGTTGGCCTGATCATGATTAGGCGGCCGAAGCAGGTAGCCTTGCCCATTTACAACCCACAAACATCCCTTATCCTGCTTTTCTATCTTCTGCACCTGGCTCTGCTCCTTTCCTTCTGGGCCTTTATTAGGGGGAGGTAACGAAATTTACGATGAGGCGGTCCGGGTCTTGAATAGAAAGTTGACATGAGATTATGATGGAAAAGTGGGAACCCCTCGTTCGTAATGTTTTGACATCAGATATTGTCGACGATTCCTGTGCAACGCCAAATATTTATTGTTTAGGACACAAAGGTTTGGGAATGTACTAACATGTAAAGAATTTGCCCGAAGCCTAATATTTAGTATATAAGGAGCAACCCACTTTGTACAAATCGAACAGGCTCCTAGACACTGCCCATGCGTAGTTTCTGTGACTTCTGTGTCCCTGCAGTATTAAACCTTTGGTCTTTGACGCCACCATCGAGAAGCCCGTGTTTCTGTTTATTTGTGCACCAAGACAGGTGGAACTCCGGGGTCTTCGGGTGTTGTTCCCTGACACCTCTGGACGGAACCAAAAAGTCCAGAACTCCAGGGTGAACAGCAGTGTCCACTATCTGAGTGTGACTTTATGTATGCCAACTTTGCATGCATCATGATCGTTGAGGCCCACACATCTGACAACAATGTGCCCCAGAGTACCACATGGTGTTTGGTATGGGCTACTTCCCATTGTGGACTGTCATGTCCTAATAGGTGTGTGTGTTGTCCCCTCCTGTTTCCTCAAGGTCTGTCAGTGGTAATAAGTGGTGTCCCAACATCATGTCCCTAGGTGTGGGTAGAGCAACTTGTGTGTCTGCTGCACTTCATTCACGGGCAGGGTGTTCTACTGTGTGGCCTTAACATGGCTCAGTCATGGCAGATATTCAGGGTTACAGGCACTGTTGTGGTCTATGTAGTGTGTTGCTGCAATGTGATTGCATGGTGTGGTGGTCACCATGTTGATTTGGGCATCTCCTGTACTGCATTGATTGAATTGCTTTTTCCTGCTGATGACACTAACACAACCCTGCATCTCTCTCTCATGCAAAATCGCCAGTGGACACGGAGGAACTGGAGCCAGAAACCAGTGGTGGTGAGAGTAGCACTACAGCTGCACCGGAGCCCAATGACACAGAGCTCACCAGCGCATCTGAGGGGACTGGAGCATGCAAGCGGGATACCCAAAGTACTACCTCATCTGATGCCACCGGTGATGCATCCATGCTGGCAGGTGCAGGAAATGGGGACTCTGCATCATCTTCTAACACACAGCGGCCAGTGTCCAGCCTCCCATCCACTTCCTCCGATGCTGCCCGTGTCCATGTCAGTAAGAGGGGATGAGTTAGATTCACACCTGGCACCGCTGAGCCTGCACCTGTCCCCCTTGCTGCCCTCAGTGCTGAGTCTGTAGAACTCCTGCACCAGCTTTGTGTGGGCCAGACAGCCCTGCTCAATGCCTTCAGTGACCATGACAAAAAATTAGGCCAGGTGGTTGCCTACATGGAGGGCACACACTCTGACGTGGGTGGGCTACACTGTACAGTCCAGGCTTTGTCGTCCACAGTGACGTCTGCCCTTCAACAGGCACATACTCCCATTCCTGATCCAGTGTCCCCCAGTCAGTGGCCACATCAGATGATAGTGACAATGGTTCCCATGCGTCACAGTCATGATACAGCACAAGAATCACACAGCAGAAACAACGCAAGCCGGCCCGCCCATATACACCATCCCCACAGAAGAGCAGAGCCACCTCAGAATGCAAAGACAAGAGCCCGTCAGAGAAGAGCAAGGCTGAAAAAGCAATGAAGCAGACATCAGGCTCACATGCCTCAGAGGCATCACCAGCGACGGACTCTCCTGTCCCTGAAACTTCACGCAGAGCTAGGCATGCAGTGTCTATGTGCACTGAGGAGGTGTTGTATGGCAAGGGTACACCTAGGAAGGCCACATTCCCTGCCACATCAACTCCAATTCGAAGCCCAGTGAAGCAGGTGAAGGGAGGGCACTGTAGGGGCTACCTCTGATAAACAGTCAAAGGAGGGCAATGTAGGGGGACACCTGGCAAACAGGCAAAGGGTGCACTGTAGGGGGACACCTAGCAAGCAGGCAAAGGAGGGCACTGTAGGGGGGACACCTGGCAAACAGGCAAAGGAGGGCACTGTAAGGGTACCCCTGGCAAACGGGGGAAGGTGGTCTAGAGGCGTAGCCAGGCAAAGTGTTCCGCAGGATCCAGCACGTCACCAGAGGGAGTGCCAGTGTCTGCACTTGATACGGGTCTGTTGGTGTGTGTGCCTGTTGTGTCATCACCAGTTCCCATTGACTCCAGTACAGGGAAGGCATTTCAAATTCCCAAGACGTCGAAAGGCACCCCTCAAACCTCTCCCATACACACTGTGTCACAGGTATGCATGACTCCACCTCCATGTGCCACTACACCACCTGGTCCAAACAGCCCTCT
Source organism: Lissotriton vulgaris (assembly GCF_964263255.1). NCBI lineage: Eukaryota > Metazoa > Chordata > Amphibia > Caudata > Salamandridae > Lissotriton > Lissotriton vulgaris. The sequence goes on from NC_141695.1 coordinate 499,645,266, forward strand.
AGCTTGCCAAGCCACTGATAGCCCTACATTACCTGGTACTCTCTCTCTCCAGTCAAGTGGTCCTGCTGTCCCCGACACACAGCCAGCTCCAAGTCAGCCTGACAGTCAAGAGTGAGTGGTAGTCCCCCTCATACACCTGTCTCTCATACAGGTGTGCTAGTCCTGTCCATTGTTTACCCTCTGGGTGTGTTGCTGGACATGGAAGGTACAGTCAAACACACTCACTGTGCAGCTTCTCATGTCCTGCATCTGCACTTTGCCATGCCCACTGGCCTTGTCATTCACTGCTGTTCTGGCCTTGCCTGTGCAGCTTCTCATGTCCTGACTGTGCACTGTGCCATGACCACTGGCCTTGTTATTCCCTGCTGTTATGGCCTTGCCTGTGCAGCTTCTCATGTCCTGACTCTGCACTTTGCCATGTCCACTGACCCTGTTGCTCTGCTGTGTTGGAGTATCCTTTGTGTAGCCTCTCATATACCTGCTGTACAACCTGCCATGCCCACTGGCCCTGTTGCTCTGTTGCGTTGTACTCTCACCTGTGCCATGCCCACTTGCCCTGTTTGTCTGCTGTGTTGGAGTCTCCCATGTGCAGCCTTTCATATACTTGCTGTGACGCCTGCCATGCCCACTGGCCCTGTTGCTCTGCTGTGTTGCAGTCTCACCTGTGCCATGGACACTGGCCCTGTTGCTCTGCTGTGTTGGAGTCTCCCCTGTGCCATGGACACTGGTCCCGTTGCTCTGCTGTGTTGTACTATCACATGTGCCTTGCCCACTGGCCCTGTTGCTCTGCTGTGTTGTACTCTTACCTGTGCCATGCCCACTGGCCCTGTTGCTCTGCTGTGTTGTACTCTCACCTGTGCCATGCCCACTAGCCCTTTTGCTCTGATGTCTTGTACTCTCACCTGTGCCATGGACACTGGCCCTGTTGCTCTGCTGTGTTGGAGTCTCACCTGTGTCATGGACACTGGCCCTGTTGCTCTGCTGTGTTTGAGTCTCCCCTGTGCCATGGACACTGGTCCCGTTGCTCTGCTGTGTTGTACTATCACATGTGCCTTGCCCACTGGCCCTGTTGCTCTGCTGTGTTGTACTCTTACCTGTGCCATGCCCACTGGCCCTGTTGCTCTGCTGTGTTGTACTCTCACCTGTGCCATGCCCACTAGCCCTTTTGCTCTGATGTCTTGTACTCTCACCTGTGCCATGGACACTGGCCCTGTTGCTCTGCTGTGTTGGAGTCTCACCTGTGTCATGGACACTGGCCCTGTTGCTCTGCTGTGTTTGAGTCTCCCCTTGTGCAATATCTTGTGTACTTGTTGTGCCACCTGCCATGGACACTAGCTCTGTTGCTCTACTGTGTTGTGCTCCCACCTGTGCCATGCCCAATGGCCCTGTTGCTCTGCTGTGTTGTACTCTCACATTTGCCATGCCCACCCGCCCTGTTGCTCTGCTGTGTTGAAGTCTCCCCTGTACCATGGACACTGGTCCTGTTGTTCTGCTGTGTTGCACTATCACCTGTGTCATGGACACTGGCCCTGTTGCTCTGCTGTGGAGTCTCACCTGTGCCATGGACATTGGCCCTGTTGCTCTGCTGTGTTGGAGTCTCCCATGTGCAGCCTCTCATGTACGTGCTGTGCCACCTGCCATGGACACTGACCTTCCTGTTTGGTGTTTGCCTGTGCAGATTATCTTGCATATGATCAGCATGTTGTGCCTTGCTCTTGTCTACAGTTGTTCTACTTTCACATCTTTGCAAGATGTGAATAAAGACTGTTACTCCTGTTGTGTGTTTTGTCAGTGTCCTTGCTGATTAAAGTTCTTTTGGTGTGTGCATTTGGTTGCCTGTGCCCCATTCTCTATGTGTCACTTAAATATTGCCAAGCTCTTTGGCCGCATCACATTTTTAAACATGGGTGACAGGGTATTCAGTCCATTCAGACACTGATACTAGTGTTATCTGTGATGGCTAGTTTGGGAAACACCAATTACATCGATGTAAATACATCGCGGTGCTATTGCACCGCGATGTTTACATCGCATTGTCGTTCACATCGGAGTCTTTTAGTGCGCATGCAACAACGGCGCGATGGCATTAACATCGCATGCAATTACAAGGCATGCGATGTTAAAATGCCATTACAACGCACGGAAAATGTGAGCGTTTCTGTCAACTCCTTTCCCTTTATTTTTGTTACTTTGTTAGCCCGTTTTGTAATCGGCTTTTTTTGTCTGTTTCCAATTTATTTTTATTACCTCGTGAGCTTTTTTGTGAGCGTTTTTGGGGGGGGGGGGTTGACCATGTCATATAACATACATAACATATAACATATAAGGCCGACGAAGATTTCATGAAAGCAGGAAACAGAGGGCAGAAGGACGTGACAATATTTAAGAAACGATGATTTCATGAAAGGTGTGCAAGATTTAAGAAGAAACAGGTGCCAAGAAGCACATGCCAATACTTAAGAAACAATGATTTCATGAAAGCAGGACGTGTGGTCTGACTGCTAGCTCTGCCGACTTTAGTGCTGTTAACCCAGGTTCGAGCCTCCTATCTAGTCACCACACTTACAAGTTCAGCGCTATATTTACTTTTTATGTATTTACAGTGATATTAAAAGATATGTTAGAATGGCGCAGATGTAAGTATTTATAAGAGACAGGTGAATATTAATTAATATTAATGCGAAGTGTCGACATGAGATGTGTCGACAAGAAATTGCTCAGCCTCGTAGATCTAAATATGTAAGAAGCAGGTGCCAAATCATATGTGTATGGGTGTATGGATGGATGCATGGATAGGTGCTGGCGGGTGGATGGATGGATGAATGGATGGATGGATGAATGGATGGATGAATGAATGCTCAGCCTCGCAGATGGGAACGGGGGAGGGGGAGCAGGCATATGTGGTGTGAGCGTGCGCGCATGGCCATATAACATGCATTTTGAGAAATACCCTTGACATATGAAAAAAATAAGCCACATACAAAAACACACGTTCTGTTTTTGGAAACATTTCCAATATTTATTTAACCCTTAGTGTATTTTCCCCTAAATCTCCCTTCAGCATCTTCCGTATGTTCAAGGGAAGCACCCGTTTTTGGAGGGACATGTCCATATCTTGTAGAGTTCGCACCTCTGCTTGCAGACTGTTCGTCATTTGCTCAGTAGTTGTTACTCTGTCAGAGATCATGCCCAAATCACAACAGAGCAGATTCACATCAATAGTTTAGACTTAATTTTATGGATAATGTTATCCCAGGTGGTGTCTATAGCTGCTAATACATCTGCTTTTGAGGGGGGTTTGGTCCGTCTGCTGTTGTGGCCCATCAGCACACAAACTGGCACTCTCTTCCACCATGTCCTGGTTCACAGGCAGGGGCTGTGCATAATTAGGTATTTTGTTGATTTGGGCTGAACAATTTCCTTTATCCTTCACCATAGTGCTTGACCTCAATGACTCCAGTGAATCCGCGATATATTATGGTCAGGGCCTGATTCCGTACCCCTGTCTGCCCACTATAACACGGGGTAGAGGTCACCTGCAGAACAAAAAATGCACATTGACTATAAACCTGATCTCTCTCTAAAGTCGGAACATGTGTTTCCTGACAAATCCGGCTGTGTTACACTCTGAGCCGTCTTGTAGATATGCCTCTTTTTAAATATATTACATAAGCAATCCACTTTTCTGCCCTGCTGTGGACATCAGAGTTCAACTTTCCTAACTGTTCACTGCCGGTGCCATTCTATGTTCATCATTCAAGTCTGCCCAGACAGAACGTCCCGGTTTCCCCACCGACCTTCCGCTTATGTTATGCTGCACCACTGTGCCATTACACATCTTGCTGTTCCTGCAATGTTACAGCTCCGGGCCCTCAATCCGCACTGCAGTGCTGATCTTATGCTGCGTCGCGGCCCTGGAACCACACTCCGCCCCAGCCGAAATGTGCTGCATTTACCCTGCCACACGGGGAACACCAATGACATCGATGTAAACACATCGCCCAGTGAGGTCAACAAAATAAAGGCTCAAGCAGCCTTGACTAAATTAAAACGGTGCATCAATTTTAGGTGTTAATGCAAACTCATGTCAAATACAAACCACCCAGATTGCCTATGCAGCTTTTGCTCATAATCAAAACAGCCTCTCGGTGACGTGTGAAAGTATGATTTTGTTTTTCTTTTAAATGACTAAACTATCAGAATAAATTTAAATGATGCGAGAAATACAGAGGCTGTTTTGATTATTTACAAAAGTTGAGTACATACTTCTTGGATCATTTAAATTCATTCTGCTTATTTAGCCATCTAAAAGAAAAAGAAAATCATACTTTCACGTCACAGGGAAAAGAATGTACCTACTTCTCTGCAAACGCTGCTCTGTAATTTGCATGCATGATCCAAAGATGTGTCTATCTGGGACAGCTGTAGGGCACAAACATCGCGTTGTTATGTCGCACGATGTAATGTCGGCGATGTAACACGCGATCCAATTAAAAGGCCGCATTAGCGGCGCAACAACACGCGATGTTTAAATTGCCGATGTCATCGCCGTTGCGATTTAAAAGCCGCGATGTAGATGCGCGCGATATCGATGTCCACGATATCGCGTCATACAACCGGCTAGTTTACCTTTCATGCAGTTCTCTTTTTAGTGGTTTGCTATTGTTGGCTACATTGTTCACATGTCAGGTTGGGCGACACTGCCAGCACAGGGTGTGATGCTGTGCACAGGTTTGCATGCAGGATGGGCAATGTCATGATGTATGTGTGTTATTCCTTTATGTGTGCCCAGCTATGTATGTGTATGGTCATCTTGTTTTGGCCCTTAGTCCTGGTCCCATGGCCTACATGAGATGTGTGCTCTTGGGTAGTCACGAGGTGTGCATTGTGAAGAGTGTGGCTTTGTAGGGGGTTTGGATGTGTGTGTGTGCCCCTGGATTTTGAAAGACACACACGTGTCACCCAGGTGATGTGTGCTTGTTGTTTGTATTGTTCTGCCCTGTGGATATGATTGTATGAACATGTGTGATTTGTCTGTTGTGCATTGTGCAGTGTGTTGGTGTGTCCATGCTGTTCTGTCTGACTCCTCCTTGTTGTTTTAGTCACTTATGTGTGTGCAAAGGATGTGACTTGCAGATCAGTGTTTTGTTTGTTTGATTATCCATGTGTCTTGAGTGTGCTTGTGTAGACTGTGTAGCCCTGCTGCTCCGCACTGCCATTGTGGTTGTGTTCTCATGCATTGCAGGCACATGGTGCCTTTTATCCTCCTGTATGGCATGATGTGTGTGGTGTAATGCCATCCCCTATGTGTGCCACTTATGCCTACCCATTGTGAGTCTGCACTCCCTCTATTTGTATATGGTAAACCCTTACATGTCTACAACTGACATGCAAGTCAGTTCACTTTGATGTCATCTTTCCCCTTGGTTTACATGTGTGTGTGCCTCCCCATCACTTCATTTGTGACACTGTGCTTTGAGGTGCAGTTCTTGGGCCAAGAGTGATGTTCCACTCTGGACAATGCCCCAATGGTTTATGTGTGGTGTTCTTGTGCTATTAATCAGTGAAGATTGCTCATGTGCACTTCAGCTGTGTGTGCTGCCCAGTACTCTGGTCAAGATGGTTCTGCTCTTGTATCCCAGAGTGGTGCATCTGTTGTTGTTGTGTTGGATGTATATGTGTTGTCTGTGGTATTGTTTCACTTCCTGGGTGTGCTGTTGTGTTTGTGCTGTGCTAATTTGTGTTTTGCGTGTTGATGTTGTGTCAGTCATGTCTGTGTGTGACTGTTCTGCTTGGTGTGCACATACTGCATGTTGTGCATACAGTGCTGTGCATATGTGGTCTTGGCATTGCCCGATGTGCATCCCCTGATGTCCTGTAGTGTTTCTTCATTTTTGATTTCATGTGCATCTGTGGTTGGTTTCATGTGGCAGTGTAGTTATGATGGTGCACCTCTTGTATGATTGTTGGTATGTTGTGTGTGTTTTGTTCAAGAGTGATGGGGTTGTGCACTCCTGTTGTGTCTGTGCTCCCATTGCCTTTCCACAGTTTGGCTGACAGGGTATGTCTGTTTCTGATGGGGTTCTGTGTGTGTTTCTGTAGCGTTTGTGTGTTGCTTTTGGGCAGGCATCTGTTCAGGCATCCCTGTGTGTGTTATGTGTGTGGCTACACCCAGGGTGTGTGTTTGTTTGTGTGTGTATGTACTGGCAAGTATTGGCAGGCTTCAGTGTGTGTGGCACTGGTGTTGTGTGTTCCTTGTTAAACCAAGAAGATACACAGTTCCCCAAGGGAAGGATGGGGTGGTGGTTTAAGCAAACCAAGCAAAAGAGGAAGAAGGGAAAATACCCCTATCGGAACTAAAACCCTCACACACCCAGCCAGCTAGGTGTCATGCTTTATCATCTGGGTTTTGTTCCTCATCAGACTGGCGCTGCAATGTCTGACGGGCACCCATGAAGGGGCTCTTTATCAGAGATCTTTTGTTCCTGCCAGTTGGTGCATGTGGGTATGAGAGTTCTAGGTGAGGCATAGATGTGCAAAGTGAGTAAAGGTTAAAAAAGGTAAGGTAATCCATAAGGTATTTTAATGCTGTGGTTAACCACCTCAGTAAAAACAGTGAAGGAAAAAATTACACACTGGTGCAATGATCCAGTAGTGTATTTTCTACCTAGTGGTCGACATGTTTCATGCTCTAATCGCAATTCATCAGGACCTAGAGAAAAAGAACTGTGCTACACAAAGCGGGGGGGGGGCAATACTACCTTCCACTGGAAACTTATGGGCAGGCCACAGGGTCCTGCTTTTTCTAGTGAAACCTAGAGAGGGATGACAGAAAAATTGGTAGGGGCAAACCCTGGTCAGTGTCCGCAATATTCTAGGTCACAGGTGCTTGGTTACTTATACAACACACAGGCTAAGTATGGTGAATGTGGGTTCATCCTTAGCTACAGATAGTATGGTTAAAAACAGTTCAATTTAAAAGAGATTGTAATAACTGAGGCTGGGTCAAAATAGTTAACTCAAAAAAAAGAAAATAAATAAGAATATGTAACAATGTACGTAGTTCCCACCCTACTAAGGTCGCTAGCGGGCTTCAACGGTCTTCTCCTGTGTAATGGCACCTTAGTGGTAGGTACCTTGGAGGAATGGGAGAGATGTAACAATGTATAACGTACTCTACAAATGGTCGCCAGAGGTTGCTCACAGGCCATGCAGAAAGCATTAATGTAAGCACGAGAACACGGTGTCCCCGGGCTGCCATCATGCCAACACCAGGTGCATACAGGCAAATATCAGGAAGATTAGCGCTGACTATCGTATACATGAAGGCAGTGCTCAAGGTGAGTGAGAACGAGGTGGTTTTGACGCGCCTGTTTAGCAACATGGTCACGGCAAACTCAAAACACCCACTTACTCAATCTCGCACACCACCCGGATCGAGAGTACAGCTTCCAAATCGTATGCCAAAATGAAGTTAACTGATGGTGCAGTGGACGCAGGACCTCATATGTCCCCTTATTACAATGACGCCACTCACACAGAACTGTGGTGTGATCAGCCTCAGGTAGCAAAGAAAAGCTCAGACACAAAGACATACAAATTGTTGCCTCGGGGGATAACACTTACCTGTCCGATGAGCGGGCTACACCAAACACACCTACCCACACGAGGTTCGGCGGTGAACAAAGAGCAGCCGGAGCGGTGTGGAAACCGAAAAGCCGGTCTTTTAACCTGGACTCGGCCATCGTAGTCAGACCCTTGTCACTTGTAGGGGGTGTCAGGAGAGCTACACATGCGCGAGGCGGCATGACGAAAAAGGCTGCAACAAAGCACTGTCAGTGTATACAGCGGTCAAAAGTGGCGTCCATATTGTAGTATAAGTCTGGACGTGGCTTCGCCAAAATAAAAGTCAATTACTAGCTGGAAATGGGCAAATAGCAATAACTCAAATATTGGGAGAGAAGAATACCATCAAGGGGTACAACAGAGCCCAAGGAGGCAGTCGGAGCACTAATGCTGATACGCAACAGGCAAGTAAGGCTCTGTCTCAGGCTAAGGTCGAAAAACAGAGAGACCCAGTAGGGGAGGTTAATGACTGCAAGTATAGGGGTGCAGGTCAAAGTGTCAAAGATAGTCACGTTAGTTAGTACGTGCACTGGTTTCTTGTCAGCCGCTCCTGCAGTGGCTGTCTCCCTGGTTGTTTGTTATGTGGTGCAGAGTGAGGATTGTGCTTGCTTGTTGCTGTGCATGGGGGTGCACAGGATGGACACCAGGCCTGTGACTTGGTGGGGTGTGTTGATGTGTGGTTGGAGGTGGTGTGTCCCTGTCGTCTTTGTGCCCTGCCCCTGCCTTGGACTGGCCCAGCCTTCTGCATTATGCGCATGTGTTGACCGCTGCGGTGACGTGACTGGGATGTTGCTGCAAGTTCGCGGTCGATGTGTGTCCAAGATGCAGTGGGGTGACTTGGTGGCAGGTGGGCCATGTGTGGGTGCCCTTGTAGATGTGTTGTTGCCCCCAGCAGGGTGTCTGTTGTGGTTTTGGACCCTGTGTCATCCCATGTGTTGTGTTTTGTATTTGTGTAGTTGCGTACCTGCGGCGTTGTCTGCAGTGGCCCAGTAGATGATTGTGCTGTAACAGGTACATCACCGGATACACATGTAGAGCTGGGTCTATTGCGGTCGTGACCGGGTGGTGTAGACCCGGTCTCTGCTCTCACGCTCCGCTGTCTCTTGTTGGGCGGTGTCTCCGCTGCGATGCGTCTGCCTGTTTGGGCCATCCTAATTTGTGGAGCGGGGCGGACGTTATTCGCACTGTAGAGAGTCTCCATTGGCTCCCACTGCCGCGGTAGCGGGTGCACTTTAATGGCGGTGCAAGTCGCTGCACGGCGGACTGGATTTAACCTATGTTTTGGTATACTAATATGGCGGACGTGTTTCCCGCTGCTCAAGGATGGAAAAAGGAATTTTTCTGCACCGCATGCACCGCGGTGGTGCCAACACCCGCCAAATTAATGGACCCCTTAGTTTCTCAGTCACTTTTAGCCACATTTGGAACGGTATACTCCTTTCTTTGATACTAGTACTAGGGCACGTATGCTGGACGTTTAAAAGCCTGTTTGGTCTCTCCTTGTTGCCAACACAATAGTACATTTTACCCATTCACTATCCAACATCTTCCCTACGGTTGCACAGACCAGAGTGGGAATTGTACATTTTGGCCTTCCTGAGTCCAACACTTTTCCTATTGTTGCACTGACTGAAATGGGAATAGTAACATTTTACTCCTCTGCAATCCAGCACTTTCTCTACTGTTGCAGTGACTGATTTGTACCACTCCTGAGTCCAAAGCTTCCCCTACTGTTGCAAACACTGGATAGTGAATACTAAATTTTACTCCTCATGATTTCAAAGAGTTCCTGACTATTGCAGAGATAGGAGTGGGAATAGTATAAGTGTTATTCATAAAATGTAATAGTTTTGTGTACATTGTTTAGGTTGATATTATTATGATGTTCTGTGTATTTAACATTATAATATTCTCATTTATTAAGTTTGCAACATGTAATATATTTTAGTAAAATGTAAGTATTTTATTTGGTTTTCTTTTGTATGTGTAAATAAATTAGTATGTTTTTTAGAATTTTTCCAAGTTTATTTGTTACAGTTTGCAAACTGTCAAATGTACTATTCCCACTCCAGTGGGTGCAACATTAGGGAAAGCATTGGACTCAGGAAGGATACACATTACTATTCCCACTAAAATATATATATATACATATATTTGTTATTGTTTTAACATTTACAACAAATTAGTAAATTGTAACATTAATTATAATTATTATTTGATAATAGTGGTAAATGATATGTTAAATAAATAAACATTTATATATATATATATATATGTATATATATATATATATATATATATATATATATATATATATATATATATATATATATATATATATATATCTCACCATGAGTGCAGTGATCCCATCATAAGTGCAGAGATCCCACAACAAGTACAGAGATCCCATCACAAGTAGGGAGATCCTAGAATAAGTGCAGAGATCCCATCACAAGTATATATATATATATATATATATATATATATATATATATATATATATATATGAGGTTATTTTATAAGTATAACATTTATATATCATTTAAAATGGTTTAAGTATATTTCATTTATTTTATATTACAGTTTAATGTTGATATATTTAATGTTTACTATGTTTAACTATGTTTATATTAAAAAAACTATATTTTTGTGTTCTATTTTAGTGTGTGTCAATATTTTTATGATTTACGTTATAAGTATAGGATAAGGATTTTTTGGTGCTCAATATGTTTGGAACAGTATTTATGTACCACCATATGTGTGGTTTTGATATTTTTTCAGTGAACTAGAGAGAGAAGAGAACATTTCACAGTCAGATGCATCACCTGTAAGAAAGCAATTTGACATTTCAGGCGTGCTAGATGGGATAGTACACACTGCCGTTTAATGGGGTTCTTTGTACCCTTGGCATTCCATGTAATCATTCTAAGTTGCATTACACTGAGGGAAAATAAGCATATGCTGATTCTTAAGGAATATAGGGTATGACATTATTAATACAGAGAAAAAGAAAACAAAAAGAGGAAAGAGTGAAGTGAGGGAAGACCACTTCTGAAAATGTGACTTGAAGAAGTGTGTCATTGCATTGGCAATGGTATAGGAATACTGAAAAGGAAAAAAGACAAGAGAACACCCCGGAGGGTGAAGAGACATTGGAACTCCTGAGAAAGAGAGGCAGTTGCAGCTTCAGCAGAGAGACAGGAACAGCTGTGAAGTATAGTATTACACATAGGAGTCTAGTTAAAGACATCAACCAGGTTGACAAACCTGAGATTGGAACAGCTACACTAATAATATATAGACATGAGGCAAAAGCAGTTACGACAATAAGGCTTACCATTGAGAACACAGAGATGGGCGGTTGGAACATTGGAGAGAGAACATGAGGGGTGTACTATATGCGGAGTTCACATGAAGGTTCTGAGAGTAAGAGGGGGGAAAAAGAAATTGAAAAGGAAACAATAGATTAGCAGGAAACACATTGCTAATATCAGCTAAGCTGAATGAAAAACATTAAAAACAATGTTGGAATAATACAGTTCAGAAGACCCTAGTTCCATGGCTTCTTGTTTTGTGACTGTTAATGAAGGTTTGTATATCTGCAGGATCTTTGAAGAAGTAAGGTTTTGTCTATAAAAGTGAGTTTTAAAATGCAGGGGTGAAGTAAGCCATATCTGATGTTCGTAGAACTCAGTTTAGGGCATAGATCCAGCAACTATTTCCAACGCACTGCTGTAGCGGGAAGCGATCCTGTATGAAAAACACCTTGTGACCTGACCATTGAAGAGAGCCTGCCTTTTTGGCCACCAAAAGAATTTGCATTAAATCAGTTAATTGTATGAAAATTATTACATTATTCTGGGATGTGAGCGAGGGCTGGAGGAAGACTTAGGACCGAGGCGATGGGCCCATTGTATGGACAGGGAGGATGTGGTTGGTAGGTTTAGAGTTGAAGGAATCTCCATTTGCAAGAAGGAAATCATTTTGGAATTTTCTTGAACACCCAAAAGGCAAAGATTACTCCTTTTGTTCCTGTTTTCCAAGTTTTATGTTAAAAGTTTTAGTTGAACAATTTCTTTAGCCATTTGAGATATGACATGTTCCAGTGTGGAGATGCGTTGAATCAATTTGTTGTAGCAAAGCATTAGTGTTGTCCATAAATTGCTTGGGGGCTCTAAATTCCTTCATAACGACCTCCAAAGTCAAAAGGGGAGGTTATTTAGTGGAGGAATTAAGGGCCTGATTAGGATGGCGGTCGGATTTATGTCCGACCTCCATCCCTGTGGCAAACGGAACGCCTGACACACTGTTGAGGTCCTGCACCCTGAATTACGATGTGAACACCTTCAAAGCAGTCACAAAGTGTATATTTTGCATTGCGGCAGACAGTGGCGGCTGGTGACATTTTAAAGTGGTGGGCCGGAAACTGATATTCATACTGCACTGTAGCGAGCGAGCGTAGCGAGCGAGCCCGGAACCCCTAAGGAGGGTTCGGGGGATTTTCCCCCTGAGAAAATTTTGAAAAAATAGTGGAAAAATGGTGCATTTCCAAGCAAATCTGAGAAAGCAAGAAGGTTAATAAAGCAATTGTGAAAGTGCAGGGATTACATTAGTAAAGAGCTGTCATATAACATACTAGGTAGCTGCTTATTCAGTATAACAACAGAGCTTCATCACAGACTTCAAGATACAATGCTGAAAACCTCACAGATTGTTTTTATTTAAACTGCAAACAACAACAAAAAATAAAAAAACTTTTTTGATTTAAACTGCAAACAACAAAAGAACCAACTAAACAGGTCACAAACTATCACCAATATCAAATTTCAGTACAAATACATATATCTTGTGCAGGACAGCAATATAGCTGCAACAGCTCATTTGAATGGCCAGCCAGGGGTGGCACATAATACATGCTGCAGCCCCTGGTAGGCCTTGGGTGCACCTATGCCCTGGGTACCTATGGTACACTATACAGGGACTCACAAGAGTGACCCAATACCCAATTGGCAATGCACCTAAAGTACATTGTGTGAATTTAGAGAGAGAACAGCTGGGCTGTGGGTCTGATTAGAAGGACCACAGCCTTTCTAAGTTGTAAACCAGTAAAGCAAAAAGCAAAAAAATGGGGTGACCATAGGAAAGCAGACCCTACTCTCCTACATAACGCTCCCCTTTGGACAACAGGAAAAGACTAAATTTGATTACTCTGCACTCCGAGGAGAAATAAAGGCCTGATATTTATTTATTTACTCTTTTAAAATGTACTGATAAAACTAAACCATCCTCAAATCATGTTTCTGCCTTTCCATGTCTCACCTTCAATTATTGATTGTGCATTCCAACTGAGTATTAATGAGAGCCGGGAATCTGAATAGAGAGATCTCTGAATAGCAAATTCTAATGTTAAATATTCTGCATAGCTCTAAGTGAGTTATTGGTTTGTATGATTTTAGACCGAGTGAATTTCTTAAAGAGATTTGGTCTAGATGTGATAATTCTGTATCTGTATTGCATAGTGTTGAGGATTATATATATGAATCTAATTACTAGTTTGTAGGTCAATTTTCCAATTCCTGGTCCTCACTGGATAACTACATTGGGTCCCCTATATCTGACTCCTCTCAGCACAATCAAGATCCATTGGAAAACCAGGTATATGAAACCTGAAGTGTAGTGTTAGTAGACAAGGTGAGAAAAAGTAAACCTGCCCAGTGGTGCTACAACAACTTCTATCCCTAAACATTACACATTTCAGGAGCTGTCACTATGCAAAAAGATTCATGAAGATTTCAACAGCTGGTCTTGCATTCTTCTGAATTCCACTCTCATGAAACCTCTACTTAGCGAACAACAACCCAAAAAAGTTGATATTATAGTAGCTAAACATGGTTCAATCAAACACAAGAAGGTGTCTGTCAGTAGTGACAGAATGCAACACAGTTAGCTAAACCTACAAAGCACTCACGAATGATAAAACAAACAGTCTAGCTGTTGCATTCAAAATATGACAGAGTTTGATCTAAAATAGCAGCAACTTTTTATGGTGATTGTTTACAACCATACAAAGCTTGTAACCTTTACAGAAATCCTCTTAGAGCCCACTGCATTGAACTATTGCAGTTAAATTATCTCTATCTTAATTAAAGGCCTGCAGCACAAGTGGGGGGGGGGGCTAAAACAATAAAGAAAAGGCACTCAATGGCCTGTAAATACCTCAGCAGAAGTGCTTTATTGCAATGTATGAAAAAATATAAAACATAAACAAGAATCAGAGAAAGAAAGATTAGAAATATTGGGGTAAGGGTCCCAGAGTAGCCATTATTTTAACTTTGCCATGTCAATATCGTTAATGGAACAGAACTTAGTCCATGATATGGCCACCCGCTTAGTCACAGGCCTTATTCCTCAGGCACTAGTCTGTAACGACTGAGAAAGATTTAATAAACAGCAAAGAGATTGGCAGAGAACTTTAACACTTCTAGAAATGTTCACCCAGTGACGGCAAATGTTAAAAAATAGGTAAAAAAGGGAAGCATTTGAATGTTGGAGAAGAGGAGGCAAACTAGTGATAATTTGCACTGTGCTGCCCTATTAAAAACCCACGTTTTGCCTTTTGATGTGAGTCAGTGCTGCTCCCTCATGACCCGACTAAAGAGCGACTGCCAAGCTATTGGCTTTACCCGTGATGTTGTATGGTAAATAATGTGTTATGTCTGCTCAGTGTCTCTCCTGCAGCAGTAGCTTCATGAGAATACAGCAGAATGGATATTGGGCGGAAATTTGAAACACTGTAAAATATGCGGAAGTGAGTTTTTTTAAAGAAATACCACAAAGGCATTCTTCAGCGCTTGAGTCACTATCATATTTGAGAGAGAAATAGGAATCCTTTACTAGCACCCATGAATCCCTATAATGTCGAGAGGTTGGCCAACAACCAGCTTGGAAGCTGTGAGATCCTATTTCTTATTATCACTGAGTAACGTGAAATTACTCATTTCCTTTATCCTGTCTAACCTGCCTGCAGAGCCATGCCCGCTACTGGAAGGCTCGTAAACCTTGTGCAGTCATTTTAAACTCGCAGCCTCATATTACATATTTGAGTGTCAGGCTCATCATGAGTTCCAAAATGATGTAAGATGAGAGAACATTTGAAAGGGATTTTCAGGATCCGACCCTCGGCTTACATTTCGAGTGCATTGAACCTGCAGACCTTGAAGGATAGGACTGAAGATTTTGCTTTTCTTTTACGAATGTGTAAGTTGAAATGTTCTGTTTAATTTCCAGTGTCACTCAGTGGACGTGCTTTGCTTGATAGCCCCAAATGTTTATGATATGGGCTTCGCTCGTGTTTGGCGAAGGCTGGTGAAAAGTAATGCTTGAAATCAACAATTATTGTCAAGAAAGATAAACCCAAAAAAACATCTTTGGGGCTCAGCCTCTAGAAGAGGAACGAGGAGCATTCTCCCATGTCCCAAATTCAACTCAAGGCCACCAACAAACCGGAAATATGATGGCCAGGTAATAGTAGGGAGCTAGGGATCTCATGCATTGCCAGTAGGAGTTTGCGCCATGGTCTAATGTAAAGGGCAGAGAAATGACAAATAGGGTTTGGAAGGATACATATCACATTTTAATTCACATGGTTATGTAGTTATATTTAAAATTAACATGTAAGGATTATATAACAGTGAGCAATCACAGCATCACGACTGGTCAAATTACTTTATTCTTTGATGTTTTCTCCAGTCATTAGTTCAAGAGTATAGTCCAAGAATCTGCACCCAGTGTGTTTTAAACTTTATCCCCTTTGTGGAGCGAAGGCCTGGGGCTAATTAAGGTTGCACGATGGTACACAACAGTGCTGTGCATATGTTTAGTTTATCAAGCAAGAAATACTGGCCTTGTGTGATTATAACCGAGGAAGGGAGGGAAAGTGTTAGAGAGAGGAGAGCGGGAGGCGCAGCAGGCCCAACATTCCAGCGGCGACTGCAAAGGGGAGGACATTTACATTATGAGAAGGCAAAGGACACAAAACGAACCCGGCCACCGCCGTCTGGCCTGAAATACCCTTTCCAGTCCCGCAGCCTGCCATGCCCCGGCTCGTCGTACCCACCCACCGCACTCCAGTTACAACCACCAGTACTACTACTGCTCGGGTGTGTGAAGGTCTGAAGGAAGCCTCTATTTTGAAACAGTGGTCTGTGCTGTGCAGTGCACAGTCAAAAACTTACGTGGACCGGTGGACGGTCGGTGGACGCGGTGCCGTGTTGCGGTGGTGGCAGTGTGCGTTGAGGTCCGGACCGTAGGGGCACGCTTAAGTTAACCAAGCCAGGCCCAAGGCAGCAGCCAGCAGCAGGACGACGAGCGACGACGTGACGGTGACGACGAGTCACGACCGAGTTGTGAGTGACTCTGGTACTGCAGTGATCACCAGTCTATGAGTCTACTACTACTACTTCTTACTAGACTGAAACTAACAATGTGCGCCACCAGCGCCACGCGTGCTAATGGTCAATCACCCCAAATTTGCTTGATACTGGCCACAGATGATTGGCCAAGCAGTGCGGGCCACAGCAAAGCATCCAACACCCACGCGTGCCAATCCTGCTGCTGCAGCAGCCAATCCTGGCGCAGCGTTAACAGCGCCACTGCGCCAGGATTGGCTTACGAGCAGACTGATATTTGCCCCTAATGAGACCGGGGCCGGGACTGCATGCCAGGCTCAGTGGACGAAGGTGTCTGCTGCAGGGACCTGTGTTTAACCTCATGGTCACAATTTTTGTTTGCTTTAGCCCCGCCCCCCCCTGACCCCGCCCCCACCGGTGCGGCCCTCAGCCACAAACCACACTGTAAATTTGGCCCCCGAGAGAAAGTTTGTGAGTACCCATGTGCTAAACCATATTTCTGCGCAGTTTGGTGTGAGGAAACGGCTGACTGACAATATATCTTGAATACGAAAAAAGGGGCCTCGAGTACATTCCTCTGAGAACTAAATCGAAATGCCCCTTGACTCAGTCTGGATTCTTTCAAACCGAGCATAAGTATTGCATTAGCGCTAGTTTTATGGTCTCGGGATTATACTTTTATTTTCTAACTCTGCATTTCCGAAATGAAAATAAATGGCCTGTCCTGCGTTTGGAAGCAGCCGGTCATCTTATCAGACCTGTGAAGGAAATACTAGGGCAATTGTGGTTGGAAATTCGTTTGGACAGTAGCAACTTGATAGCCTGCAGGAAGGCCGAGCTCCCGATTCTTTCTCTGCACTTCCGGGATAGAAAGGGAATGATAATCGCAATTAATCAATTTAAAAACGTTTCCAAACAACTTGGTGAAGACAGCGCGCCTGCCTGATTATGTCTCTATTTTTATCGCATGTGGCAGGCCAGTCGTCTTGAATGACGGTACCTGTCTGTAGAGCTTGGTGACAGCCTAGGCTGTGTCGGTCAAAGGGTCGTAGTTCTATGTTATACTTAACATTCACACTGACTGTGCCCACGTCTGTGTTGTATAAGCTGGTAAAAAGTGCTGCCTCGGGGGACATGAAAGATACACAGCCCTTGAGGTACTGAATTTTTCACCCTCCCAAACCATGCTTCTTCGTCCCTTGATTTGCCACATGGTACTTATCACTGAAGGCTTTCTCCTCACCGTAAATAACTTTATTTTAGCACAGTGATTTGGGGTGTTTGTCAGCTGAGATTTGCACATTTCTTCGTGTATTTTGGCCAGAGATGAGCTAGTCAGCTCTTTTTAAACTGGTAAACAATATTTGTAGGTTGTATTTGCATGACAAATTAAACAAATATATGGCGTGCAGTCTTTAAAAGTTCCCAACTGCCCGATTTGCACACATGGCCCACCATGGGGCCACTGTTTAGCTATCCTATCCGCTAACGGCCGGGGGTACTTTTATTTTGGTGCAAAGGGCTTGCTTTCTAATTCTGTCCCAGTCGGACCCAGGAGGTGGGGAGGGAGGGAGGAAGGAAAGACAGGCACAGCAGCAGGCGCTCTGCCTGCTCACTGGTCAGTTTATTTCTCTGTCCCAATTAGGCCTAGTCCCAATCCCAAACCAGTGACCTTGCGCAAATAATACTATAATTGAGCAGCACAGGAGGAGCAGAGCCGGAGCCGAGGCTGATACTGGGGTGAGAGAGAAATAAGGAGTGGCAGCCAGGCAGAAGAAGAAACGAAGCGACTGAGCGAGGATCAAAAATAAAGAATAAGAGAGAGCGGGACATGGGGAGCACGAGAAAGTGATCATGCGAGAGTCGAGAGACAGACGGACATATGAATAATAACGAAACAAAACAGCAGATTGGTCATCATGACATGATCATCTTAAGTATAGTAAAAGTAAAGTTATAACTTACGTGGTGGGTGGCACTGGCAGCAGGCGGTCGAGTCCACAGACTGGGCATCTGCCTGGCATCATGATGCCAGCACGCCGCGTAGTGACGAGGGCCAATGAATGGCCAATCCCCGACGAACACCCAGGCGCGGCACCATCCTGCTGCAGCAGCCAATCCTGGCGCAGAGTTAGCAGCGCCACTGCGCCAGGATTGGCTTACGAGCAGACTGAAATCTGTCCTTTTTGAGACCCGGGGCCCGGGTCCATACCTAGTATATCCATAGTGCTAGAGGGGAGGGGGGGGGGGGGGAGTCTAAAGTGTGCGCATGCGTGGGCCAGTCAAAATCAGGACTACTCCGGCCTTTTGCATGCGCACTCACAGACTGTCACATCACCCACTGGCCTGTGCGCTGCCTGCCTGTCGCAGCGCCAGCCCCGCCCCCCACGGGCCGGCCCGACCACTTCCTTATGAATGCCCGATCCTGTCGGGCTTCTCCCGGGGCATTAGTGCGCTCAGCGCGATTCATTTTTTAATTGGATTCAATTATATTTCTTTTATTATAACATGTTGGCACTAGTTCAGTCGGCGGTCGTCCAGGCTAGTGGGGCAACGCCCCAACGCCCCCAATGGACGCACCGCCACTGGCGGCAGATGCTGCAGGCTCATGGCAGCAAAATACAACATGCGCTGCGAAGGCAAAAAGACCTTTTGGGAACTATTTGGCTTTTAAGCAAAAAACGTGCATGTGTTCCATTGCCTTCAATGGAAACGCGTGTATGTGTGGCTATTCACTTGCAGGAGCGCGCCCGCGATATGGGAGCAATTATCACTCCTGGCGCTGCACGCTCCCGCAAGCAAAGCGCTTTCATTCACCCTCTTCTCTCGTCCCTTTCCCTGCTGCCTCCATTAAGCGCGAGGAGCGCGCTTGTTTATGCTGGCAATTGGGCCGATTTGTTTGCAACCATGAAATAGCGGTGTTCATTTGCTCCCTAGACCCTTGTCTCATAATTGTGGCGAGCAATTAGACAGGAAATTAGCGTCTTAGAGAAGTGTGCTTACCTCGGATTGGGTGAAGGAACTATCCATGTGATTGATTAGAGGGACTCTTGGTAGCGGTCACTTGCTTGCCCTGGGCGGCTGAGCCTAAACTAGCCGCAATTAGTAGTGACTCTAAAGCGCTTGAGCCCCAGAGCATGCGTGTGCCTACAGATACTACTTCTCTGGCGCACATAACCACCTCCCGTCTGTGCGCGGGTTTTACTAACTGCTTGGTAAAGGCATTTGTAGTAGGGAGAAGTATTGTATTTCATTCCTAAAACTGTGAGCGCTCGAACAGAAAACAACAGAAAGTAATACTGATCCAAAACATGGGCACAAAGAGATGAAAAGGCAGAAGATGATTTAGAGTAAAGCCTGCCAAGAAGCAAATCCTGTCCCACACTCTGACAGGAGAGAAAGAACATGAAATGTATCAAACGACTGAACATGTGTCTGTTCTTTCAGTCGGGGAAAATGACAACATATCATCTACCCTTCTATTTCAGCCTCATGAAATGCCACTGTCCTCCTTAGCAGGCACATGCCACCGCCCACCTCATACAGAGGCTACCGCTGTCCCCGTAGCCAGTGCTTGACACTGCCCATCTCATACAGAGGCTACCACTGTCCCCCGTAGTCAGCCAGTGCCTTTAACTGCCTACAGCAGTGGTTCCCAAACTTTTGACTCCTGAGGACCCCCATTGAGTCACCACTGGAAGCCGGGGACCCCCAAGCAATTTGTATGAGTTAAATTTCAAATATTACAACAGTAATAAAAAAAAATACACACGTGTACACACAAAACAAATACTCAAGGTACTAACGATTTTGGGGCCAGATTTACGACCATTTCATTTAGACCCTCGCAATTGACAACACATTGCAAGTGGCAAATTGCGAGTTGCTAAATGAAATGTACAACAGTGTGTTTAACACTGTTTGGGATTCCCAATGGGGTCGCAAATTGCGAGGTTCCTTAATATTAATGAGCCTCTCGCAATTTGCGAGCCCGTTGGGAATGCCTGCCCTCCCAGGTGTGGTGGCCTGCTGGGCTGTGCTGGCCACCATGTCTGGGACTGCTTTTAAACAATGCAGTTAAAAAAAAATGCAGCCCGCTCACCATGCATTTAAAAAAAAAAGAAAGTAAATGAAACGTTTTCCTTTCATTTTCCAAGGGTAGGCAGAGGTCCTTGGACCAATGCCTGCCCTTAAGAAATAATTGTACATGCATTTGCAAAGGGGAAGGGGTCCCCTGGGGACCCCTTCCCATTTGTGAATGCATTACCATCTACTTGAAGTAGGTGGTAATTACGAGAGGGAATGCCCCTTCCAAATAGCAAGTTGCAAAACCTATTTTGCGAGTCGCAAACAAATTTCGACTCGCGAAATAGGCAATGTACATGCATGCGCAAATGGGTTCGCGAACCCGTTTGCGCATTTAAAAACTGATCTGGCCCTTAGTATTTTATATTGAATTGATAGCCCCTCTGTCACATGTATTTCATTTGTTTTATAGCACCTCTCATACCATTGTAGGATGTCAGAGCACTTTACATCACACAAATATAGACATTGAATCATACATGTAAATCAGTGTGTATAAAATGTTCAAAGAGTGCTTGGTCTGGAAAAGCAAAAACTCAGGATTCAGAACATAACACAGTGGCTAGCGCTGACTTTAACATTAAAAATGTATTTCTACCCAAATAAATCTTTTCAGCAGCATCAGGATAATGACTAACTGAGGAAAAAACATAAGTTACTAACCATGCAGTTTTCAAGCAGCTCTTTGACAGTTTATAGGTCCCTCTGCTACATTATGATTGTCACTTATGAAGTGCACAGTAACAAAAGAATCTCTGTGACAAAAGCAGTAACCACGAACCTATGCACATAAAATACTGCTTTTTAAAATGCATGTTACACGTTCTTTGCAGTAGGCACATTAACCCTCTGTGCTACATTAGTCAAAGCTGCCACTGAACAAAACTCTCCTCACTGCTCCAGCAGGTACATTAATCACTGGTATGTATTTATTCATTTATAATCTTGACACTTTTATTGTTGCTGGAAAGCTGCTAATTATGTTTATGTGCTTTTAAAACTGTTGCCTGCGGACCCCCTGGGAATGTGTCACGGACCCCTGGGGGTCCGCGGACCCCAGTTTGGGAAACACTGGCCTACAGGATAGAGTGGTTCGGACTCCCCTGCAGAGCTAGTGCCTGAAACTGCCCAACAGCGCCTGACTGTCCTACCGAGCCAGCACCCGATACTGCCACCCCAGCGCTTGACTGCACTGCTATGCGAGTTCCTTCCTCTGCCTGAGTGTAAAATGCAGGGGCTTAGAATAAGACGTAAGCACAAACAGGCAACAGAGGGAAGTGAGACAAGTAGGGAGTAACTGCTGGGTGGAGGTCAGAAGGAGGGTGTGTCTCTGCACCCTCAGGGGAAGGCAGGGCAGGCTTTTCTTGTTCTTATTTTCTCAGCTGCTGTGGCGCCCAGACTTCTGCAGGGAGACTGGTGAGTGAGTGCCTGGCACAGGAGATAGGAGATCCAGGAGGCTCTCAGTGACAGGCTGGTGGTGCTGGGACAGAGTCACTCACACCAGGTCAGCTCCTCTCCCCGGCGGCCCGGTTAGGGCATTCGAGAGGCTGGTAGGACTTTGAAAGACAGGGTCACATGCAGGCCAGTGCAGTTGGAAAGTACGTAGGGCGGGCATGGTATGTTCGCTCCTTTATGTAGGTGTATGTGTGCGTGATGTGAAGGATCATTTGAACACAATGTAAATTCCTCCCGTTGGTATCTGGGGTATTGCTTTGTAAACAGAACAATTGGGTTCTGTGTGAAGGTCACGTAATATTCCGTCATCTGCTCTGACTGTCTGTATGTGAGCCAACAACAATCTGCTTAGTCAACACACCAGATATTTATTGCACAGGCTCTGGTGAGTTTGGGAGTTTTTCTTTGAAGATGTCTGTGGGTAAGGTTGTGATTTTCTGCTTTATTGACAGTCGTGGGCATCCGATGTCCGAGGCAAATGGACGTGTGCAAGCACCAATGCGTGTTTCATTTTCTAATTTGTAAAAATGCGTGGCCTTCGTAGACGGGAATATACATACGCAGAGGCCTTTCCCCACTCACGCTCAGTCAAGGCCACACCACTCCCAACTTCATGCTGCAATTACTTCAAAATATATATTTTATCCCTCGCACTAGCAATGCCTTTGAGCCTTCATCCCTCCGTGGGTATACATCTACATATTTGCTCAAAACAACATAATTATATCAGGCCAGCTCTGGCTGTGAATTAAGTGCTCCTGAACTCATTTAAGTCTTGTCGGATCGTCAAGCGATTCATTAAAAACCGCAAAGTGGAAGACAGCTGAGCGGCATTTTTTTCAAGTGCGATGGGAAACGAGGAAGGGGAAGGAAAGGAGCGAGTTTTGTTTTTGTCCCCTCAGATCAGATGGTGGACGATTTCAAATAACCTTATGCTCGGCACCGGGCGGTATTCCATTTCCCAGGCTTGATGATCCATAGGAGTGCTCAAAACGGTTGAAGAACCAATTTTAATCAGCCAAACTTGTATTTTTTTGTTTTGCTTGTTAGTGGGTCCGGGCAGGATAGGGCGATGACCAGTCTGAGGGCACAAAAGTTAATTGGAATGGGGAGAGGCCTCTTCAAAACAGGTGGGAATGGGGATCTCATGCAAGGCCTTGAGGGCTTCCTATGTTGCTTTAGCAGGAATGCTTTTGGGAAGGGCATCGCAGCAAATTATTCACTTGATGTGTTGGGTTACGCCACTTCAGAAAAGGTGGGTCAAAGTCACCCTCAGCAATCACCATTGGGCAACATGGGGGTTATCCATTTTCTTCCTAACTTCTTTGGGTTGATGTCCCATCACACAGAGGGGAAATCAAAGGAAGTGCCCTACTATCTAATCTGGGACAGGGGGAAATACAGAAAAGTAAAAAAAATAATAATAAAAAAAAAGTCCCTAATATAAAGTTTATACAAAGGGTAGGTATATTGTGATTGTCAAGAGCTAATACCAGAATATACAATTAGGCCAAACAATGTCAGGAAAAAATTTCATAAAAACAATACATAGAAGCAGTAAAAATGCACAAGTTAAAAAACAAAATATTTTGGTTTTTAACTTGTGCATTTTAACTGCTTCTATGTATTGTTTTTATTATTTTTTTCCTGACATTGTTTGGCTTAATTGTATATTCTGGTATGAGCTCTTGAAAACCACAATATCCCTACCCTTTGTATAAACTTTATGTTAGGGACTTTGTGACTTTCCCCATCACATGGAGTTACATTGTAGTGGGGTTCTGAACCGTAGAGTCTTTGAAATGAAACGACTACCCAAAGCAGTTGAAACTCCGCTGCCAGAGCGCCATTCCATTTGGGAGGCCACTGATAGATGCCTGGATGACAAACAACAAGGGAACACTCTGGTGAGAGGCTGTGGTGGCCTTACAGTTCTTTCAAAGCCCTGACGCTCATGCAATGTTTCAGGAACAGACAGTCTCATGACTAACAAAATATGACTGAAGTATCTGAAGCCGAAATGAGGGAACCGGCTTGGTTCAGTGATGAAGTTGTCAGCTGTGGACCGGAAGGTTTGGGTTCAAATCCAACTTTCCACAAATGACTACACTTTCATAAGCCTATCCTAATTTCCGTGTTGCCCCTTTACCTTCACTTCCCTGTCTGTTGACATTGAAAGGTTTACCAAACAACAAGAAAAGAGAGGTCTGGTCAGTCATCAGGCTGCCAGGAATATGGAGCAAGGAGATAAGTGGGTTTTTGTTTGTACACAGTCACTACAATTTGGGTAGGAAAGCCCTCACACACCGACCTGGTCAGTGTCATGCTTCATCATCGGGCCCCACCGAAGAGACCGAGTGCCTCTTCGGTGTGCTACGACGCCAGAAAGACTGCGGAGCTGGTCGTGTGGGGAGGACGTGATGTGAAAATTATAAAATTAAAAGTGCCTAACAGGGTATCAAAAAAACTTTTTAATGAGTGATCCCTAAGACACGTGTGGGTGGTTTTATGTGTCTGAATTTACGTGCCAAGGTTATTACGAGTTGGGATAAATTCAGCTAAATACCACGCATTTAAAATTAATCAGTCAACATGTTTCTGCCGTACTTGTGGTATGTATTCACCAAGGCATTCTTCAGGACTATACCCCGGCGGTATGGACACTCTAATAGTCCACCCTGACCTGGGGGCGTGAAAGTGAAAAAGAAAAAGGGTGAAAAAGTGCTTAAAAAGTAGAAGAGCAATTGCTCATTCTAAAAAAAACCCAAAATCAGGGGTATGTCAGCACCTGTAAGAGAAAGTATACGGACAAACAGATACAGACAAACATACAATTAGTATATGCCAGAATACACTTATCATAGTGCTCCTAAGATGGTGGCAAGCTTTGTGTGCACACAATAAATGATATCTTATGCACCATCCAAGTAGCCCTTAGGGATATTGTATACGCTAGGAGGTGGAGTGCTAAAGGTGGGTTTTAATTAAAAACTACTGTTGTAGCAGGGGAAGTAAAAACACGATGTGAATTCTCCATGAGCAGGGATCAATTTGACCAAGTGGTCGGTGACCCCCCTAAGCTGGTAAGTATGGAGAAAATCTCACTTTAAAATGGGGCGCTACTAGCACCATGGGTCTCGGGAGGAGGATTGGAGCGCGCCTGGCACATCCTAGGGAGTGAGAGAGTTAAATGTCAGAATGACCCAAGCATACAGTTACTTAGCTCGTGGTGATCGCAAAAAATCGTTCCGCCGGAGATGCAGACTCACGCCCTCAGCGTTCGCAATCCGCTTCTAAACCTGCAAGAAGCCTCTAAACCGGACCCCGACGATGGAGAGCGGGGCCGGTAAATGCGATTAAAAGCACTTTGTTTCTTGTTTGCGCGCCCGTTTCCTGGTTGGGCGTGTCTCGCCCAGAGCGAGGCTTGGAGCGCACACGCCCACCTGGGCGCGGTGCGCTTCAGATCAGAGTGAGGCTTGGAGTCGCGAGCCTATCTCTGAGTTATACGTGAAGGGGAAATTGGACGCGCTGACGGTTGCTAAGGCGATCCTTTCTATTGAATGGTAGTTGGAGTATTGGTGAATAGATACCAACTAATCAGGAATATTGGTGCTGCGATGATTGAAGGGACACATGAGAGATATTCTAGTGGAAATGCACATAAAGTATATTCATTTCAACCATTAAAGTTTTGTTGACGGACATAAATCCCCTTTGGTGTCTTTTTCCAAAGTGCACAGGATGTGAAAATGCGGCAATTACTTAGTATATAGTATAAGAAATTCACATACAGTAGATTAAATGTCAAACATTAATGTTTAGTTGACAGACATAGTTCCACTATGATATCCTTATGCTCAGTGTGCATAGGATATGAAAAATGTGGCAATTATTTAATATTCAATGGTATAATGATTCAGATCACTCAGTATATCTCATTGGAAGACACAAAAAGCCAGTAGTACGGGAGTTCACGATAGGACTGTGTTCCAGGGGATATCGTCATTGAGGCCGTTGGTATTAGTCCCCAGACGGTATACCCAACGCTGTTCTTTTTCAAACAGTCTGTTTTGTACATTCCTGGTACCTTCGATAGCTTCAATCACAGTCCACCTCATATCGTTGGTGGTGTGGTTTTTGTCTAGGAAGTGGCGACTCAGTTTTGTTGTTACTTTTTTGCACCTTATGTTGCTGCGGTGCTCGCAGATCCGTTGTTTCACTTTTCTGGTGGTCATACCTACGTATCGGAGCTGGCAAGAACAGGTGATCAGGTAGATCACATTATTCGAGTTACAATTGGTATGTCCACGTTGGGTCCATATTTTCCCTTCTTCTAGAGCCAATGTTTTGGTAGCTTGTGTTAGGTGGCACACACTGCAATCCGAACATGGGTAGTGTCCGGTAATTTTAGGGAGACCCCATGTTGTTGTCACTGATGGTGTCATGGTTTGTGGTTTCTCTTTTGGGCGTGTGTGTACCAAGGAGTCTCTCAAGCTGCGTCCCTTTTTGAAAGAGAACAGGGGTTTTTCCCAGTCCTTTTTAAAGGTTTTTACAATGTTCCAATGTTTGTTTACGCTCTTTTTCATAATGTTTGAGAGACTGCTGTATGTGGTAACACATGTAAGTGGGATCTGGTCTGGTTTGTTAGTCCTTTCTTCCAGAAGTGCCTCCCTTGGCTGATTTTTAGCTCTTTTGTATCCTTTGTTAAGGGTAGGTGTAGGGTAGCCTCTACTTTTTAGTTTTTCCGTCAGGTTGGCTGATTGGTCTTTGAAATCTGTGGTCGTGCTGCAGTTCCTTCGTAGCCTAAGGTATTGCCCATAAGGGAGGTTTTCCCTTAGCGGACGCGGATGGAAACTGTTAAATTCCAAGAGGTTGTTCTTTGCTGTTGGTTTATTGTGGGTTTTAGTGGCGAGTGTCGTTCCACTGATTGAGATGACCACATCTAGGAACACAATTTCTCTTCTGCTTTTGGTGTTAGTGAATCTTAAGTTGTGGTCTAGAGTGTTGATCCATGTGAGGAAATTTTCCAGATCATTATCATTGCCTTTCCAGATGAGCAAAATGTCGTCAATGTAGCGTTTCCACAGTAACATTGACGAAAAAAAGGTTGCAGTGGGTGGTAAGATATGTTGGGCTTCAAAGTCTGCCACATACAACCCTGCCACGCTCGGCGCGAATGTACTGCCCATGGATGTCCCAGAGCATTGGAGGTACAGTTGGTCTTTGAACGAGAAAAAATTCTCTTTCAGTGCTATAGTGGCACACTCAATAATGAATTTTTTTGGGGTCTGGAATTCCCAGTTGGTTGAATCCAGTACCTTAGTGAGGACCTTGATTGTGTCGTCCTGTGGAATGCTTGTGTAGAGGCTTTCCACATCTAAAGTTACCAGAGTGATCGAGTTTTCAGGGAAGGTAATCTCTGCCAGCAGACGCAACAGACTTTTTGTGTCCTTTAAGTAAGTAGGTGTGGACTGTACTAATGGTTTTAGAAAGTAATCACAGAATTGTGATAACGGCTCTAGGAGCGAGCCAATGCCTGAGACGATTGGACGTCCAGGTGGTGGTAGTCTATTTTTGTGCATTTTCGGCAACGTATAGAAGTAGGGTATAACACTACTTGTATTGTTCAGAAAAGCCGCTTCATTCTTGGATATATGGTCTTGATCCTCTGCTTGTTTAACCAAAGAGCTGATCCTTTTAGAGAGGTCCGGAGTCGGATCTGATGTCAGTGGAGTGTAGTTTCTGGCATCACCGAGTAGATTTTTACAGGTGATCTCATAGTCAGTTGTGTTCTGGATAATGATCCCTCCGCCCTTGTCCGCAGGCTTGATGGTTATGGAGGTGTCGTTTTGTAGTTGTTGCAATGCCTCAAATTCAGCAGTACTGAAGTTCCCGAATGTTTTCGGGTTTTGGCATTGTTCTAGGTCTTTAAACACAGCTTGCTCAAAAGCAGTTATGGCCGCTGGTATAGTGTGTGGAGGGGGGATGAAAGTAGAGCTAGGTCTTAAGCCTGTGTCACCTTTTCTAACTGATTCCATGGGGTCTGTTTTCCCATCGGATAACGCTTTTAATTTTAGTTTGCGGAAAAATGCTGCCAGCTCGCAGTGTAGTTTGAATTTATCTGGTTTTGCTGTGGGGACAAAGCCTAGCCCTTTTTCCAATACTTGGGTCTCCACCGGAGTAAGTGTTCTGGTAGAAAGATTTGTTACTAAACTCAGACTCCGCTCGTGCCCGGTTGCTGATTGCTCCGTGTGTGGTTCGCTACTGAGTCGTCTTCTTGCCAGGTTACTCTGGTGTTCCCTCTCCTTTTGCCTCAGCCTCTCCGTCCGCTCTCTAAAAAAGGCTGTCTATACTGCTGTTGGAAATTGGCCGGGGGCATGAAGCCCGGGTTCCAGCCCATGAACAGATAGGGTGGCTGTTGGAAGGCATAAGGGTGTGTACCCATCCCCATTTGTGGGGGATACCACTGTTGGTGGTTGCCTTGATTGCCATGCCCGCTTCTGTTGGTTCTATTGCCTCGGTTCCCTCTTCTTTTTGTTTGTTTGAAGGAGTTATTGCTGGAACCACTGCTATTAGATGAATCATCATCTGAGTAGTCTGAGTTGTTGGCATTGCGTGCTGGTGGAGTGAACGAAACTGCAGAGTAAGGGTATACTTTCTCGAACTCAAACTTCTTTTGGTCCTTTTGAAGTTTAGTCACCTTAGATTGCATTAGGTTATCTTTATATTCGTTCATCTCCTTGTTAAGTTCATCCAGTCGTTTCTTGTAGCCGGTGATGGTGGCTTTGAAGTGGAACTATGTCTGTCAACTAAACATTAATGTTTGACATTTAATCTACTGTATGTGAATTTCTTATACTATATACTAAGTAATTGCCGCATTTTCACATCCTGTGCACTTTGGAAAAAGACACCAAAGGGGATTTATGTCCGTCAACAAAACTTTAATGGTTGAAATGAATATACTTTATGTGCATTTCCACTAGAATATCTCTCATGTGTCCCTTCAATCATCGCAGCACCAATATTCCTGATTAGTTGGTATCTATTCACCAATACTCCAACTACCATTCAATAGAAAGGATCGCCTTAGCAACCGTCAGCGCGTCCAATTTCCCCTTCACGTATAACTCAGAGATAGGCTCGCGACTCCAAGCCTCACTCTGATCTGAAGCGCACCGCGCCCAGGTGGGCGTGTGCGCTCCAAGCCTCGCTCTGGGCGAGACACGCCCAACCAGGAAACGGGCACGCAAACAAGAAACAAAGTGCTTTTAATCGCATTTACCGGCCCCGCTCTCCATCGTCGGGGTCCGGTTTAGAGGCTTCTTGCAGGTTTAGAAGCGGATTGCGAACGCTGAGGGCGTGAGTCTGCATCTCCGGCGGAACGATTTTTTGCGATCACCACGAGCTAAGTAACTGTATGCTTGGGTCATTCTGACATTTAACTCTCTCACTCCCTAGGATGTGCCAGGCGCGCTCCAATCCTCCTCCCGAGACCCATGGTGCTAGTAGCGCCCCATTTTAAAGTGAGATTTTCTCCATACTTACCAGCTTAGGGGGGTCACCGACCACTTGGTCAAATTGATCCCTGCTCATGGAGAATTCACATCGTGTTTTTACTTCCCCTGCTACAACAGTAGTTTTTAATTAAAACCCACCTTTAGCACTCCACCTCCTAGCGTATACAATATCCCTAAGGGCTACTTGGATGGTGCATAAGATATCATTTATTGTGTGCACACAAAGCTTGCCACCATCTTAGGAGCACTATGATAAGTGTATTCTGGCATATACTAATTGTATGTTTGTCTGTATCTGTTTGTCCGTATACTTTCTCTTACAGGTGCTGACATACCCCTGATTTTGGGTTTTTTTTAGAATGAGCAATTGCTCTTCTACTTTTTAAGCACTTTTTCACCCTTTTTCTTTTTCACTTTCACGCCCCCAGGTCAGGGTGGACTATTAGAGTGTCCATACCGCCGGGGTATAGTCCTGAAGAATGCCTTGGTGAATACATACCACAAGTACGGCAGAAACATGTTGACTGATTAATTTTAAATGCGTGGTATTTAGCTGAATTTATCCCAACTCGTAATAACCTTGGCACGTAAATTCAGACACATAAAACCACCCACACGTGTCTTAGGGATCACTCATTAAAAAGTTTTTTTGATACCCTGTTAGGCACTTTTAATTTTATAATTTTCACATCACGTCCTCCCCACACGACCAGCTCCGCAGTCTTTCTGGCGTCGTAGCACACCGAAGAGGCACTCGGTCTCTTCGGTGGGGCCCGATGATGAAGCATGACACTGACCAGGTCGGTGTGTGAGGGCTTTCCTAACCAAATTGTAGTGACTGTGTACAAACAAAAACCCACTTATCTCCTTGCTCCATATTCCTGGCAGCCTGATGACTGACCAGACCTCTCTTTTCTTGTTGTTTGATACGTAACCGGGGACTAAGAGAGTGTCCTTGATTTCCCTACCTCTCTCTTTGTTGACATATATTGAAAGGTTTACTACAAGCAATATAGTGAACAGCCTTACACTACTCAATGCAACATAAATACACTACACATAATACTACTCAGTGTCACATAATTTTAGGCTACATAATTACACTGCACTCAATGCAACATACACTCCAAATAATACCACTCAGTGCCACATAATTACACTCTACTGAGTGCAACATACACTCCACATAATACCACTGAGTTACATATATACACGCCACATACTTACACTCTACTCAATACAACATAAATACACTCCACATAATACCACTTAGTGCCACGTAATAATACGCCACAGAATTACACTCTACTCAATGCAATATAAATACACTCCACATAATGCCACTCAGTACCACATAATTACACACCACATAATTACATTCTACTCCATGCAACGTAAATACACTCCACATAATACCACTCAGTACCACATAATTTTATGTTAAAATCTTTTTTTAATGAGGTTCTTCAGTAGTATATAATGTCGTCTTGGCTTGTATAAAGGTAACAAAAATGCTTAAGACTTTTTATTATAACTTTTCAACATGATGCACAGCAGCCACAATGCTCTACAATATAGCCAAAAGTTCTGGCTTAACACATAAGGTCCCAAAGGCGAGACCTATTGGCTATGCCAATGCTTGTTTGATATGGCTCCAGCTGCATGAGAGGAAAACGTGCGCTATCTCTCTAAGTCAGAAATGCTTTCTTTTATGGCAGGGGATGCCTTGATAATACTTCTTGACTGACTTCGTACGATATGAAAAGAATTCAAAGATTTGGAGGAGGGGGAAGTTTCGCTGCGACATTGCATTCTGGAAGATATCCCAAAAAATACTATGAAACCATTACTGTGGAGTATGGAAGTTATCCAGCCATAGAAACATTTCCCAAATTATAGTGACAGAACTGTGAAACAGCAGGGATAATACAATAGAGCTATTGCCTGATTGTGACGTGCGAGACAGCTATGTCAACGGAATTGTATTAAATAAAGCAAAATATTACATCGGGTATTAAATGACAAAGAAAAAAGTGTCATCCATAAGAATTGGAGAGTTATTTTAAGCCCAATTTAATTTAAGAAGTAAAAGAAAGGGTAGTAAAACTGATGGAGGCCCAGAAGTTCCGTATTGAAATTTGGGGGTGCTGACAGATCAATTAGGAAAAAAAGTGTGTTAAGAGAAGAATTCACTTGACTTTAAAAGTGTTTATTAAAATGGGATGGAAAGCTTGCATTGTGTAAAAGTGGGTAAGAAATCAAAAATAATTGCACCTAGCAAAGAGTTTTATAAATGTAATGTTTTTCTATCATTGGAGTAGATTACTTTGTAGGATAGAAAGGTAATTGAATTCGTAAGTAAACTCAACAATGTAAGAGAAATCTCTTTGGCTACATTTACTCATATTTAATTGTAAATAGAGTTTACCAAATCTCGACAAGGCAAGTGGGGATCTAAAACTGTGGCTGATGGTAATTCATGAGAGGAGCAGAAACCATGCACAGCCTCTGCTAACCATGTGGACTGTTGGACCACCCACCAGCCTTTAAATGAGGCCTTGTGTGTGTGGTTAGTGTGGAGGTTAATTATCTCTTGGGGAAAAAACACATAGTTGCTGCCTTCCCGAATTCCATGGAGGTTCGGATATTTCTTGTCTTCACCAACAGAGAATTCCATATTTTTTCTGGGACGGAGGAGGTTCCACTGAAACAGTCTATAAAGGAGGGTCAGGATCTATTCTATGAGCCATTCTGCAGTTTCATATGGTTGAAGACTGTGCCTGAGCCAAAGATGTGAGTAATGTTTGCCTTTAGGAATTACTCTGGCCATGGATAGTCAATGAATTGCCGGCAGTGCAGAAGGGATACCTGCTTCCAGGTTTGAGATATGATGGTGTACTTAAAGATGGAGGGGCTGCTGCTGCTCTGGAATCTAATATCATTACAACCAGGGCTTTAAGTGGGCCGGGTCTCACTGGGTCTGAGCACCCGCAGTTTTTTTAAAGGAGGCCTCGAAACGGGTCTGTATCGGGCTCCTTTTTGTGTCCTTTTTTTCCGGACTGCAGTGACCGCAGGCACATCGATGTGCGTGCAACACTGCTCACTTCTCACTAGTGGAGAAGTTACGGCATGATGTCATGCCAGGTGAACATTGTAGGGGAAGGGAAATCCTTTTAAGAGAGTCATTTTCTGTCTGGCTTTCCCTTCTCTTTTTGAAACTTAGGAGCAGGAACATTGTTGTGGTGTCACCAGAGCTTTAAGTGGAAGCATTTTCATTATTATATACTTACCATAGTTGCTACTTATTTATCTAACAACCATTGACAAAGCCAATAGTCTTGACTTGTAGGTATGATGTTACTTGTTGCATCATATATCTGGATGCAATGACAGAAACAGCAAAATACCAGTCGGGCGGCACACTATGCTAAGAATAGATTTATTGCAGTGGCGGCTCCTCCACTGAGGTGTGGGGGCGTCGTCTCAGTGCTTTCTCACAGTGCGAGAAGCAGAAACATGAAATGGTCAATCACCATTTCATGTTTCTACTTCTCGCAGGGAGAGAAAGCAGAAGTGCCTGGAGTGCCTGGTTGGGGGTGGGCCCTGCTCGAGTGCAGGGGAGGCATGGCTCTCCCACTGTCTTGGGTGCTGACTGTTTGTTCCGCCCAGGGCCGACCAAACCAGTCATGGGCAGTTGTGCACTCTCTTTTTCACTATGCCTACATAGAGAAAATGGCTCCCTGGCCAACAGGCGCGCGACTGGGCGCCGTCCGATGCACAGCACCAATCACAATGCTGCCATTGCAGCGTTTTGATTGGCCTAGGGTAGCAGGAGGTAGGCTGCCTAGGTTAAACACAGGCCCGGCCGGGAGCAGCAGGAGCTGAGGCACTGGCGCGTGATCCAGATGAAGCAGTCGGAGGAAGGTAAGTTTAAAATATTATTTTGCTTACTGTCCCACTCCCCCACACCCGCACGAAACCCGCCCGCCTGTCTTGACGGCCGCGACCGCTATCCTCTATCCTCTCTTCCATAGCACCTGCCTCCTCACCTTGATAGTAAACCAGTCTTCTGTCCCTAGAGGGACAGAGAGCAATTATCGGATTCACCCACTTGGCACAAACTAGATTCCAGCACATATCTTAGCCTGACACCTAGCAGACAGAGCCCGTGCTCATGGCAGGGTCTGTGCTGACATGCCACGAGCCGCGCGCATTCCCCAAGCAGCCTTTGAGAATAACAAGCGTGAGTTACTGGGGTGCACTTATAGCCAAAGTGCCTTACACACAGCCCTACTGTGTTATGGAATTGTATGTTATGTTAGAGACATTTCTGCATCACACACTAATTATTATTACCCTGTCAAAACCAATACTCAGTTTTATCTATCTCTGAAGGATGAATGGCTAAGTTTACCATACCGAGGCTTCAACCAGGGACCTGCAGATCACACACTGCTCTCAGCAGCTGATGTTCAAGCCATCGACTATCTTTGCAGCTGAAATACTCATAGAGGGCACGAGCTAACCCATTCCATCAACACACCTTACCCATTGAACATTCACTAAACCCTCCCTCCGCAAAAAAGTAACCTTGTTCTAAAATACCAGCCCAGCGACTTGACCACACTATGTGGTCTTTTACAAATCGCGTTGGTTCCCTATTCTGTCAAAGACCAGAGAAGCTTATAAATGGGCTTTAAAGTGCTACATAAATGACACTGCATCCTTTAAAGATGCAATCTACCTTTTCTTTTGGTGCGTTTCTAGCAAATAAGGTGCATTTGGAATGTGCATTGTATTCAAAAGTCTCTACGCGGTGTATGTTTTGTGTTTCTTTGTGTCCTCACCCTGGTCGCTGTCAGCCATGCTCTGTTGGGTGTTTAGATGGCTTTGTCACTTTCGTTGATCTATTGTTAAGTTATCACTCAGTCTACAGTAGTCTTTGTCAAACTGCAGGGTTGTTCATTTATGGAAAATGTATTTTCTGTAAGTGCTCCCAATGTTCCAATATCTCGATACTAGACCACAGAGAAAAGGACCAGGGTCACAAACTTGTCACAAGTGGGTTGCTAGGGTTACAATTTAGATCTTTTGATTCCGCAGCCTACAATTTGTCCATTATTTTCCGTCTCCCTTATTATTGGGTTAACTTTGATTAATTACAAAA
The DNA here is from genome assembly GCF_964263255.1 of Lissotriton vulgaris. NCBI lineage: Eukaryota > Metazoa > Chordata > Amphibia > Caudata > Salamandridae > Lissotriton > Lissotriton vulgaris. The sequence goes on from NC_141695.1 coordinate 499,679,528, forward strand.
TGAACCGGCGGGTTGGCCCATATATTAGTAACCCCTCCCCCCCTAGAACTTGGTATTGCTGTTGCTTCAACCTTGTCTATATTATATATTTTTCCACGTCACAGTGATGTTCTATTCAATATTTTTGAAAATGTTTTCTTTATTTGGCACTGAGTTGTAAAATGATGTTGCAGAGGTGTAATTCCAGTGAGCTCTATTATGTAGGAAAGATCCTGTTTAAGTGAAAATACAATCTTGTTGTGCTTTTTGAAATGATTTGAGTGAAAATGGCAAGGCGGATGTATGACGTTACAACGCATACTTTTACAATGCATACCTTTACAACACATTTTTTATAACGCAACATCCATTACAACGCATTCCATTACAATGCATGCCATTACAACAAGTTTTTTAAAACTACGTTTACAACGCATTCCATTACATCGCATACTACCTTTGCAATGCATACCATTACAACGTATAACATTACATTGCATGTAAGGTAAGTATTGGATAGTGTAGGGGTAAAAATACTATTCTAACTCCAGGGGGGTGCAATAGTAGGGTAAGTATTGGAAAGTGTAGGGGTAAAAATTACTATTCTAACTCCAGGGGATGCAATAGTAGGGTAAGTGTTGGATAATGTAGGGGTAAAAATTACTATTCTAACTCCAGGGGCTGCAACAGTAGGGTAAGTGTTGGATAGTGTACGGGTAAAAATTACTATTCTAACTCCAGGGGATGCGATAGTAGGGTAAGTGTTGGATAGTGTAGGGGTAAAAATTACTATTCTAACTCCAGGGGGTGCAACAGTAGGGTAAGTGTTGGATAGTGTAGGGTTAAATATTACTATTCTAACTCCAGGGGGTTCAACAGTAGGGTAAGTGTTGGATAGTGTAAGGGTACTATGTGTTGTAATGCAATGCGTTGTAATGGTATGCGTTGTAATGACTGCGTTGTAATGACATGCGTTGTTGTGGTATGCATTGTAGTGTCATGTGTTGTAATGGTTGCGTTGTAATGGCATGCGTTGTAATGGATGTTGCGTTGTAAAAGTTGTGTTGTAATGGTAGTGCATTGTAAAAGTTGCGTTGTAAAGGTTGTTTCCCGGCAAGGCTACCCCCGTAAGGGTCAACAGCAGTCTATACTGCAGAGGACACTGAGGTGCAATTCCCTTCATATTGATACTTTCATCATTTCTTCTGGACATGAAATTAAGGGTGGGCTGTTGGGCGCTTCAAAGGATCCCTTTTATTGTGAAAGGAAATGAGTATGAGTGCAGCCTCTGAGAAGTGACTTGACCCTGGCCAGACATTGCAATGCCTCAGACCCACATCCATTTACCCTCCATTCTCTACTGGCTTCTGTTGCGTTGCGCCCTTAAGAATGCTCTGCTTACATAAATATTACGGAGCCGATTTTGAAACTAAGGGACTCCCAGGAGACTACATTGAATGGATCCTTTCTTGTGGACTGTCAGGCGTTCGTCAAACCTTGTATGCTGCTTATGTCAGAGTACTCCTGCAGCTCCTAGAAGACGGCTGGAGCTGATCATCAAGCTTATAACCCTGATGCCCTTGGATGGCGTTAAATGCAATGTATCGCAAATTGAGCTCCTGGCATGTCCCTCATTAGACTGTCTTTTACAGTGCATTAATAATGCTTCTTTTACCTTCTTGCCTTTCTGTTTAAGGAACCAGCATTTCTTTTTATTTATTTGTTACTACTTACAGCTGTAAGGTATGGAGTGCCTAGAAGTACAGTTATGCTTCTGTGAACTCTTCTGTAGTATATTGCCAAGAGTTTGAGGAGGCCACTACATTTTGAGGGCAGGTGAATGGTGCTTTATGTTTTTGGGTGTAAAGTAAGTAGTCTGAGAAGATTACTGCTTATACTTGTCTTTTTAGCTTGCCAATAAGCATTTTCTTTGTGATTGTTGAGGCCTAAGTTAGTGCTATCATGCTGACAGGAATCCTCATGCTAAGTCCTGTTTGAGTGACCAAAAAGGCAATAACATTTATTCTGAACCTCTGAAGAATGAATTACATTTTCAGTGGTGGCAGAAAATACTATTTGATTTTAGTTTTTGTGGTGGCACGTTTGCCAGACCTTCGAAGTCCAAGGGTGAATTGTCCAGATCCTATTCTGAAGGCACAAAGAGGAGTCCAGTTCTTGAGCAGACTTCTGCACTCCAAAAACGATGTGATGGCTATATGTAACAAAGAATGTACAGTTATGCTACGAACTTAAGTTGCTGTGTGAATGGCGTGTATGGGGGTTAAGCTAGTGGATTGATATCTGAGTTGAAAGGCTCCAGTCGGATGAGTAATTTGGTATATATATTATGTGATATACAGTGGTCCTCTCTATACTGCCTTTATGGAATTCTTATGACAAAATAATCATGGACCCACACATTAAATGATTTCTTAATGCCACAAGTGCCTTGAGATGGTATTATAGGAACTACATACGGCACTACACAGTATGTATATGTTAATGATGAATGTGTACATGCATACTATCCAATGTTGTACCAATGTTGGCCATTCAGGTGTTTGTAAACTAGGCTAGCCCAGTCTCGCTGAATACATTTTATACTGAGCCAATGTATGTCCTTCGCCACCTGATGGCAAGAAAAGAGGGTCTTGTTGAAGCCAACAAGCACATTGTACAGTGAACTTAACTCGAATGGAATTCATGAAAAGCCCTGCATATTAATGTGCTGCTGCTGAGTGCATACTAAGGGTGTGTGATATTTCTCAGTTTACCCCAAATAAATCCTCGGGTAATAGACAATGATATGTTGTCGCGAGTCAGCGAGTGTGTCCTGAGGGCAGGACCACCATCACAAAAGACACTTCAAGCAAAGCACAAATAGTGGTAGGAAGATATTTTTGAGGGTTGGAGGCCTAATTTACGGCAGGTGATGAGGCAGAATGTATTAAGCTTAATCGATTTCCTTTCCATTTGTTTTCCGAGGTGGATTTGTATCCGCAGCAAAATCCGAAATGCAGCACAGTCGATGAGGGTTGTTCTGTAGTTTCTGAAGTCAGCAGATAATAGCTTGGGCAGTACAAGATAGGAGGCCAAAGGAGAGTGAGATGATAACAGTTTTCTTGACTAGGAACCAGGCGCCACTTCTAACAAAGACCCTTATTGGAAATGAGGTGTAATAACGGGTGCACGTTTTACACCCTCTCATTATTGCATGGCATGGCAAAGAGCAGATGTATATACCCCGGGATTCATAGCCCTGCTTGGAGAATTGTGTGGACTTTGTGCATTGTTGAAATGGTTGGCAGTGCTTGCACCCACCATTTTTGTGTCTTAAATGCCTGGGGCATGTGTCAATGTGTGCATGATTATATTCTTGTTTCAGGCACAAACCTAACCTTACACCGAACAGTTTATTGGTTTCTTTTTGCGCACCTAGGATGTCAGCAGAACAAGAGATAGACAGTTTTGCCAGTCACTGTCTTTGTTAGAAAAGATTCACAATTGCTTTATTAACATTTCTGCTTTCTCAAATTTGCTTGCAAATGCACCATTTGCCCACTCTTTTTTTCAAAATGTTCTTAGGGGGAGAACCCGCCCAAACCCCCATAGGTGGTTCAGACTCTCTCGCTCTCTACAGTGCTGTGCGACAATTGTTTTAAGCCCACCACTTTCAAATGTCACCAGCTGCCACTGATTTTTAGCTTACGTGTTTTAAGCCACGCCTGGAATAACATCGGCCACGCCCCTTTGAGAGACCCCCCCAGTTTTTCCATCCCACTTAAATCCCTGACTACAACTTCCAGGGAGTGAAAACGGGCTTGAAATCTGACCCGCCCTGAGTCTTCACTAAGACTTGTAATCTCATGCACCGAGAAAAGAGAAGTTTGGCAAAATGGGAGATAGGGCCAAAGTTTTCGTCTTTGTGGAAAATAGACACATCAAAACACAATGCTCCTTGCCTCTTTTTATGCCACAAGAATGATGAAGTAATTTATCTTTCATCTTTCTTTAACTTGATTCTTAAACAAAAGTACTTGTTTTAACCCCTTCCCCGCAGGGCAAATTCCCCGCTGTGCTGGGGGAGGGAGGGTACACGCAGCGTCGCTGTGCTCACGACGAGCTCGGCTCGTCATGCAGCACGGTGGCGCTGTGCTCATGACGAGCTGAGCTCAACACGACCTCGCCCGTTCCAATGGAACACCCAGCACAGCAGGGGAATTATCCCTGCGTGGGCGCGGCGCAATGTGCTCATGACGAGCTCAGCTCGTCATGAGCACTGCGCGACTGTACCTCATGACCAGCTTAGCTCGTCATGAGCACGGAACAAATTAATTTTCTTTTGTCAAAGATGACACGATCCAACAATTGACTGTGTCTCTTTATTAATAAGGTTACACATACATTCCTGTACTGTTTTTGATCCCTGAATTAAAACACATCTGTACAGCGAGGACATTATTTCAGGATCAAATTATTTAGATCTTTGCCTACCCCTGGAATCTTCCAGTAGTAGATATGCATTTTTTCTTTATGGGGCTACACGTTTTGTGGAGTAGATAGTGGTAACATATCTGCACAGAAAAAGAGCATCTATTTACAGTAGCCGAGTATTTAGTAGGCTTTAGAATACAGATGTGGCTACGGAAACAAGAAACATCTGTTAGGAAAATCAGACCCAATAGTTCCTCGTATTTACGAAAGGGTTTTTGATGTTTAAAACATGCACATACATACGGCCAAAAATGGAGAGCTATGTTATTGTATTGTGTTGTTTATGTTTATGTGTGTATGCGCTTGTATGTTCATGTCTCTAAGTGTATGAGTTCTGTTTAATGGAAGGTGTACATGTGGATGGATGAACCTGCATGTGTGTGTCAATTTGTGTGTGTGTGTGCGCGCCCTCAAATGACCAAAATAATGGCCTATATGGTAGGATATATGCTGGCTATATCTGAGAAAACAGGGAACCTAATTGTGTCAGTGTAGGCATGTGGGTGACATTTGTATTTAGTGCCCATCTTTAGCATATTGGTGACATCCACGGGCTTTGTTGTGGTCATCGGAGGTTGAATGATAGGTAACACTGGCACATAGTCTGTCCTTCCATAGCTTTTGATAGGCATTGCAGGGGTAAAGTGGGCAGCACTGACGCCTGACGGCTCCTTTTGGGACATCACTGACACGTGGTTTCGATCAATGAATATGTGAGATACTTTTTTTACTCGTAGGCATGGATGGACACAATAAACTGATATTGGAGACCAATATTGTGGACTTTACTAAAAAGATAAGCTTCTATTTGCGTACAAACACCTTATTTTTAAGACACACCTACACGTCCTTGTTTGGGGGCGAGAAATATTTGTTTTAAATGGTGACTTCGCATTCGTAATCAAAATGTTAGAAATGTTGGAATTCCTTAAAAATGCGAGGCTGATGTTCGGTGGCTAATTTATTTCATTACAATAAGATATACATATATTACACATATATATATATATATATATAGTTGTTTTTTGAGCGGTAATGTATGTGAAGTGAGGATACTTATCCTTGATGTGATTTTCCGTGTGAAAAAAGGAAGTTGCGGTTTGTCATGACTCACGTGGAGGCATGGTAATCGGTTTTCCGATACAAATATCATTACCTTTCGTCCGTCCCTCGCTTTCCTTCAATACATATGAGGCACACCTGCCTCATCAGACCAGCCACATGTTATTTCCTATAATGAAATCCACATGCGCCCTACACGCCTCCACACCGCGTGTCAGTAATGTAGGATTAGTATTGGTGTCTGATGCCAAGGGCTGTAATATCGGTTTAAGTTTCTGATTTTCCTGAGACTGTTAGGTCTCTTCATACCGCTCTCGTGTCAGAGCCTGTGAGATCTGTCTGACCTGGGGGGTAGCCCTAATGTCTATGGCCTGAGAATACTAAATTGGTGTAACTTTTTAGGGCGAGTATTCAAGACCTTTTGTATATACTTTAGTATATACTTATCATATAAGAGTATGTACTTTGTGGGCTCTGGAGATCAGCCCTAGGACTTTTCTGCTTCCACTTGGGGACTTTTTTTCTGTTCAACTGCCTCTATTAAACTGTCTTGATAGAAAATGACCAGCAGAAGTCAGTAAAATACCAGAATTGCTCCTCTGTTTGTAGTTTGTGGGCTCTGGAGATCAGCCCTAGGACTTGTCTGCTTCCACTAAAAGACGTTTTTTCTGTTCAACTGCCTCTATTTAACTATATTGAAAGAAAACGACCAGCAGAGGTCAGTAAAATACCAGAATGGCTTTCTGCTGAGAGACTTCCTTTTTTCAAATTGTCTGGCAACTGTCTCAATTTAACTTTATTGGTAGAAAACGACCAACAGATGTCGGTACAATACCAGAATCACTTTAGCATTCTCTAGATTCCAGTCCATAGAAGTTGTCTTCCTCGAGCACCAGTAGAAAATAATAATATTTTCAAATCTTGTATTAATTATGTTAAAAACAGAGCTTTGGACTATACCTATTTCCGTTGAAAGTCAATATTTCTCTCCATGTGTCCCCACACCTGGCATGTCACGCAGTTTGGTGCTTACTTTCCCTCCATTTTAAAGAACAGTAGATGTTTCAGCACCCAGGCTAATGTGCTGCATAGCTAAATACATATAAGGTCCCAAAGGCAAGACCAATAGCATAGAGTAGAAGTAGAAATTCTAGAAGGCCATATGAAATGAAATACTTAAATAATCTATGCGACCTGAACAACACAATGTGTTAGAAAATATATATATATATATGTTTTTTCAAATGCAACTTGCCAGCGGAGAACATCAGGTGGTGTCACTTGCTGCATTCACTCGTTCACTGGATTTTTGTGCCTCATCAACTAGAAAGGTTCAGCGCTAAGACAGCAGTAAGCCACTTCTATTGGAAAATAAACTTTTTGTGAATTGGGCCCAGTGTGATCATGCCTCTAAATGATATAAATATACTTTTGCTGTTTTAATGCTAACGGCAGCTACATAACAACTTTGAAGTTTTGACAACCTTCCCTAAGCTCGTCACGTGTTGCAAAATGGAGATTGAACCTATTGTGTTACAATGACTGAACACATGAATTAGCTCAGAGTTGCTGGCTTTCCCCATTGAAAGCCCTGGAGCTCAGCCAGTCGGAGGGTCTGGTGCTGAGCCAGGCACAAGCCCAACTTGGCAACAGCATGTCTATTTTATTATCTCCACTTCGTGGTTGAGAGGAACAATAGATTTAACTAGAATGGTTGAGATAATAGACCATGTCTGATGTAATTTAAACTTTTTCCCTGTTCAAGACACCTGGATTTGATAAATGGCCCCTGTGGGTGCTGCCACAAATTGTTATCCTTATCCATGAACATTGTAACGTTATACTCAGGATAAAAAGCATTTGGAAGTTTTGCACTTTCAGCTTTTCTAGTGTTACCTAAAAAGTCTAGAGTTTTGCCTCTGATATGGACTTGCCCAAATGCTGCTATGAGCAAATAAAATAATTTAGAAAGTCGTCTTTAAACTGTGCTGGGACTTGAATAATTGTTGTATAATGAACGATACACCTTTAAATATAAGCTATGGTACTAAGTGCTGTACATTTTAAGGACATTGCAACTCACCCAGGATTTTCACGGCCATATACAGGAATAAGGCCAGAGGCATCATTCACTTGTAGGGTAATGAAACCCCAAGGTGATTTATAATATTCTTTTGATACGGAACATGGGGTATTGTAGCCCTTTAAAACATGGTCACATCATCGCCCTTCTCACAAACGGCTTAAATATTTAGGGGCATATTTATCAAGGTTTTGCATTACTCTTACACCACGCAAGGAGAATCAAGAGTGATGAAACACCAGAATGAAATATATCAAGCTACGCACAGCAACCTTACATGGCCTTGAGTGGCCTGATAAGTCGAGAGTAACACAAGGCAGTGCAATTCTCTGCCTTGGGTTACTCTGTATGAGGTAGGCATGCTGTGGATCGAGCGTGGCTGTTCCCAACCATCTACCCATGAATTCTGACACATACCCAGATTTATGGACAATGGTAGACCTGGGATACATCAGAACTGTACGCCTTCCCACCAGAGGCGCACAGAGGAGAAATATCTTTCTGCTAGTTGTTTCTTCTTTCTAAGAGGGCTGTATTTTGCAGCCCACTTAGAAAGAGGAAAATGCCTCTGATGATAGTTTTTGTGCAGGAAGGTGTTCCTTACTGCACAAAAGCAACCCTACCTGCCATGCAGACACCCTTGTAGCCCTTGCAGCATGATTTGATGGTGCCTGCTTTAGCGCTAGGCTGCCAAAATTGCACCAGCACTTGGAAAGGACAGGAATGCTGTGTATAATGGAAAATATGGCTTGTTCCTGCCCTTTCACGCAGCGCAGCAAGGTGGCTTGCTGCATTGTGTTGTGTGAATTTGTGATAAATATGTCCATTGGTGTCTCAGTCTTTCATTTGAAAGAGGTTGTATGGTTGCAAACATGAAGAATAAAAGCAGACTCTGTAGTGAGAAAATAAACGCACCCAAAGCGTTTAGAAATATTTGCAAAAGAGATATTGGAATCAGTTTGATGTAGGTCAGATTAAAAAATGCTTTAGCACAGAAAGTCTGGAGAGATGCAGAGAGATTTTAGCTTTAAAGTAACAACTTATAGAGTGCCAAAAAAACAGGTTTCATGAATATATCATTCTGCTAATCAAAGTTCATTTTAGAAAAACATATCAGAAGCACAATGTTGATAAGACTACTTCAAGAAAAGACTAGGAGACAAGGTAAGAGAAGCAGAAGTTTACTCATAGCACAACTTGGCATTCGACCACCTCAACAACGCAGCTGCAACTGTCGATCGTAGAGTGCTGTCAGCCTCACATTCTAAGCAGCACGAGAAGAGAACATAGAGAAAGAATGTGGGGAGCATGCAAAATCCAACAAGGTAAGAATAATCATACAATATAAAGTAGCATAACATCACAAGACATCCTCTCCCTTTAATACAATAGACAGAAAACAAAGAAGAAAAGATAAACAACATAAAAGAAGAAATTATAAGGCAAAAAGAGAAGAAAACAAAGTAAAGACCTTATGATCTAACATAATCCTGAATATACACTGGTGGTCTGTGATTCCTAACAGACAACCCAACATCACGAGAGTTAGAGAAACTAACAAGGCCCTCCCCCCTGATTCCTTGGGAAGAAGCAGACAAATCGCTGGAACATCATACTTTTTCAACAACTTTAGAACCAGGATCATTTCCAATAGCCTTATCAGGAATAAACATCACACCCAAACAACCTTCATTGTCTGTGGAAGACTTGGAAATAGATCCACCCTTTTGGTACAAAGCCATTCTGCGTAAATTCCAAAGCTCTCCTCCTTCGATGACAACAAAATACCTTCCCACACTGACAACTCGGAAAGGTCCTTTGAACTTAGTAAGACCACCTTTAATCATCCATGAATTCAGTTTGACCCAGTCACCAACCGAGACCCTAGAAGGCAGAATATCAACAACTCACTCACCTCCAGAAGACACCCAATTTTTGAGCCAAGATGGAACAAGACGTGAGCCAGCAAGACGCCCTCTTATAACAACGAATGGAGACCTGAGGGTGAAACTATGAAAAGTCGTGCAATAAGCCCACAACATGTCTAGAACAAGGCCTTTGGGGGCCAACCCGTTGGCCAAAGCAAGTTGTAGGGTACCTTTGACAAGTCTGTTCGCCCTTTCTACAATCCCATTACCCATGGGATTGTAAAGAGGAGTACACAAATGTCTCACAACATACTACTCAAGAAAGCAACGCATCTCTCCAGACGTGAGTTGAGTCCCATTATCAGTAAGTAAAACTTGTGGAATGCCTTCACGCAAAAATAAAGTCTCTAGCATACCAATCGCATAATTTGTGGTAACATCCTTCAAAAACTCAGATGCAAACATCTCGAGTGCACATCAACAACCACAGCAGCAAACCGCATTTCTTGAGAAAACTCTGAAAGAGGACCAACAAAATCAAGACAAATAGTGTTCCACGGCTCCCCGCGATCCTCAATGTGACCCATTAAACTCTGTGAACCACCTTTCAGTCTCTTTTCGCTCTCCCTACAAAGGGTCAATCAACCACCCAGTCCCTAATCTGATCATCCATGGCAGGCCACCAGAATTATTGCTTGATTCGCCTGATAGTCATACTTTCGCCCAAATTATCCTAATGCGCTAGTTTAAAGACGTGCAATCTAAGGGCAGCCGGAGGCACAAATCTCTCACCTCTCATAACAACATCTTTGCCATTCAGTGACAATTCATCCAAAAGTTTCCAATATGGTCTAGCTGATGCTGACAACATACTCTCATGAGGTGAGCCTTTTTTATAAGAGCAATAACCTCTTGCATAACAGAATCACTGATCATGGCCTCAGACCCCTGTATTTTAGAATAAGAACCCAAACTGCATCCACAGACATCAAAAACAAAAGCATCTTCACTTTCCAGCTTGTTGACCACATCCTTGTCAACTTTTTCCCAATCAAGTGATATGCGTGACAAGCAATTTGCTTGTAAATTTCTCAACCATGAATGAACTCAACATCATAGAGGTACTTCTGTAACCTCGCAGCAAACCTAGCAAGTCGTGCTGAACGCTTTCCAGCGCCTCCAGCCGACAGGATTTTCATTAGAGGCTTGTGATCGGTCCTTAACACAAACCTAGATCCCCACAACTATACTCTGAAGTACTCTACTCCCCAAGCTGCAGCAACAGCTTCACGCTCTATTACTGAATATTTACTTTCAGCCTGAGTGAGAGTTCCTGATGCAAAAGCAATTTTCCTCTTAGTGACCCTCTGAAGTTGGGATAGTACCACACCAATGCCAGTAAGACTAGCATCAACGGTATGCAATGACTTACTGAAAGCACTGAAAGGCGCAAGAATGCCAGCATTGCAAATTTGTACCTTGATTTTTGAGAACTCATCAGACTGATCACTGCCCCAATCAAATTTGCAACCTTTGCGAAGTAATTTCCTTAAAGCTTCAGACATATCAGCAAACCCCCGCACAAATTTAGAATAATATTCGGCAAGACCCAGAAAAGATCTGAGCTGGTCCTTGTCCCTTGGAGGAGGAGCATTTCTTATAGCTTCAAACAGATTCTTTTTGGGAGAGCTGCCACTGCTGGAGATTGAGTATCCCAAATAGTCAACCTGATTAGTGAGAAAAATAAATTGTTCTTTGTTAACTGTAAGACCCTGCTGCACAAGCTTGAACAAAACCTGCCTAAGAGTTGTGTTGTGTTCTCGAATGCTCTTCCCTGAACCGTCTTGAAAATAAACAAACAGACGTTTGAACATATTTGAAATCATTCTTTGGAAGACACTCGCAGCTGAAGCTAGCCCAAAGGGCATGCGAGTGAACTAAAAAATGCCTTCTGTTGTGATGAAAGCTGTCAGAGACTTTGAGTCAGGATGCAATCTGATCTAATGGTAAGAACTTCTCAAATCAATCTTAGAGGCATACCTACCAACCCCAACAGACTGCAACAACTCATTAATGTTAGGCAGTTGGAAAGTGTCAGTAACTATATCTCTATTCAAAGACCTGAGGTCAATGCAAAAACGGAGCCGACCATCTGACTTGAGCTTCAAAACAAGTGGAGAAATCCAAGAGGATGCCTTTACTGGTTCAATGACACCTGATTTCAATAAATCGTCCAACAAATCTTTAAGGTCCTGTCTCACAGACAAAGGTACTTTTCTAAGTTTGTGATAAAAACCTCTCTGTAAAAAAAATGCGTTAGTTTCCTGAAGGAGCTGATGGGATTTGGATTCTCCCCAGTGGCGAAGAAGCAGCTCCCCCACAACACAGCAGGCACCAGGAAACAGTCGGGTAGGATGACATCACAACTCACCTGAAACAACTTATTACAGTCGAGCAGATACGTCATCTCATTATTATAGGTGACTGAAGATGTCCCTACATGACTGTAATAAGGAACTTTCATGCAGGGATTGCAGACTACCACCTAATATAACATAATAACAATACATTGTATGTATATAGCACCACATGATGCACTTTATCAACTTCTAAGCAGTGCAAATTGAAAAGATATCCAGTTGAGATGTCCTTACAACGATTTGCACAATCCCTTTGAAGCTTCCTAGGCTACAGCTACACTAATTTTGTTTCTAAATAAATGCAAATCTTAAGTGATGCTCATTTCTTAGTATATTCTTTTTGTATTTTTTATTCCATGGCTTCATGCCCCTATGATGATAGGTATTGTTATCCTAAATAATAGAAAGTGAGGTGTTGAATGTTGTAGCCCCATTTCAGAACAGGTTTCAATAGATAGAAAGTTTAAACATTGGTACGGAAATCTTCTGATCCACCAGATAGAGTCCAAATGTAATAATTGTTTTTAAATATTATGAATCTTCGAACATAATTACAATGGAAGTGAACAATGTCAGCACAGCTTCTGGAAAAACAATGATCTACATTGTAGAGATCTGTGGTAGATTCCGCCCGGAGGTAGGTAAGATGCCCCAGCATGACGGAGCGAGAGCAATGACAGATTGAGGCTTCCTCTGGCAGCAGATCCCCCCAGTGATAGACACCGCCATCACCACCAGCAGGTGTGTTTGATGGAGAACCATGATTTATATGGGGGAATCACATGCAGATCAGGCAACACTTGCTCACAAAAGTGCATCTGTATGTCATCTCATTGTTAGAGAGCCTGCGTGCAAAGGCATACAGAACTCAACTTTAGATGAGCCTTCAATTGGTCTAAATTTGTGTTATAAATTGAAGAGCACCAGGGAGTCTCAACAATACACATTGGTGTGTGTTAGGTCCCAGTTACCCTATCCACTATTAAGAAAGGTTCACGCTTTGGGAATAGGACTGTATTTGTGGAAGGGGTACTACAAGGGCACATTTAACCAGCAGATAGGTTTTCAAAGTGTTCCTGTGCAGTGTAGCCTGGGATAGCCACGCCAATTGGAAAACTGTCCACCCTCCCCCCTTTCCTGCTTACGAGTGCAAGAAATAATTTCTCTGTTTAATTGCTTTCTTATTAGCTACTTCCACATGGAGAAAAATGCCATTCATTGAGACATATACTGTATTTGACAATTTTAGTGAGTACCAAGACATCAAACTGTAAGAGTGGCATTTTTTATTACATTGCTAAAAAGTAAAGTTCTTTGAAGAGTCGAGTCTTCAAATCATTTCTAAATTAGAGTAGCAATGAGGCGGTCCTGAACAAGGGATGTTGGTCCCGATCCTGGGTAGACCAATGGAAAAAGCACGCTGCCTTGTTTTTTTTTTTTACATTTCTTCATTTGCAAATTTATGGTGTCCCAGCCGCAGGTGTGGTAAGAACCTCAAGTGATGGTCAGCTTGAAGAGTAAGAAAAGTGCTAAATGTTCGTGCATAAATAGCACGATTTGCATAAAACCTCATAATTTACATATGTGAATGAACAGTTTTCAAACAAAGTACAATCTATTCCCCTTCATACACGATGTATATATATATATATATATATATAAATATATATATATATATATATATATATATATATATATATATATTCACTGAAAAAACCATAGGTTATAGACCATATATAGTTAGGAATTAGCATTTACAAAACCTTGAAAATTCACTGAAAAAACCATAGGTTATAGACCATATATAGTTAGGGATTAGCATTTACAAAACCGTATTTTACTCACACAAAACCATTGAAATTCGCATATATAGTTAGTTGCACTAACTATATATCGCGCACCCGCAATCCACTGCTGATGATGTCACATATTACATCATTCATGACATGGTCAGTGACATCACTGATGACATCACTATAGTCAGTGCAACTAACTATATATGCGAATTTCAATGGTTTTGTGTGAGTAAAATACGGTTTTGTAAATGCTAATCCCTAACTATATATGGTCTATAACCTATGGTTTTTTCAGTGAATTTTCAAGGTTTTGTAAATGCTAATTCCTAACTATATATGGTCTATAACCTATGGTTTTTTCAGTGAATTTCAATGGTTTTTTAATAGCAAATATCAAAGCTGTAAAATGTATTCTTCTTTTAAATGACACTTTTTCCCCAAACTGCCTTGGTATATTCCAATATATGTCAAAGACAAAAATGTAAGTGGTCCAATCAATTTTTTCCACAATTTGAGAAAGCACAGAAACATGTGAATAAATCTGTTTCTGCTTACATGAGAGACTATGGAATGGGTTTAATATACAACAATAACTTGCGTTCCAACATTCAACACTTTTACAGAAGAGATGGTGTGCACTTCTCCGATGAAGGGAATAGAATATTCGTCCTTTATTTAAAAGTGTGCATTGGAACCTAACTTGTAGGTACCTAAATTAGCCACAGAACACAATAGCTCTTTTCAGAGCTACCCTACCTCTGATCATTCAAAACGTTTATCTTTTTCTAATTTTTTTTTCTTCACCAAAGTACGCTCCCCGGTTCACTTACCGGTGCGTGTACCGGGCGCTCCCCCCGCGAAATTTAAAAAATATATTTTTTTTATTTTTGCATATATCAGCGTCCTAATCCCCCCTCAGAAAACCTAGAGGGTCACAAAGTGTCTACCGTGCCCCCTTCTACCCATTCCGTACATTGTTTGTTCTCCATCTTATGTCTCAATTCTACTGATACACAAAATGGAGGACTCCCGTAACGCTGCCGGTTCGCGTACCGGGGAACGCACCGGTAAGCGCTCGATAAAAAAAGGTGGGAAAGTAATTTACAGAAAAACTACTACAGACACTTTCATCAAATATAGAATAGGGCCTACTACATAGCAGTCCCTACCATTTACCCAAATTTGATGGAATTCCATTGAGAAAATTATGCTGTAAGCCTGACTAAATATCCTGAGGTAAATTACCTAACAAAAACACTTATGAAGTGTTAGAATTGACAACCAATCAAAATGCTACTTTCAATATCTTCTATTATTTCATGACATTTGATTGGTTATGTACCTGAATATATATAAAGAAAGAGAGAGAAACACAGCCTGAAGTACATATCAAGTGCAATTCAACTGAGAACTTAAACTTCTTTTTGATTGGTAAGATGATATTTTAAAAACTGAAGTATGTTCTGCACTTTAAGTTAATTAGGAAAACATTTTCTGATAGTTATATACTATCCCTCTGTAATAGTTATAGAATAAGATAGACTTCTCTTTTTTAGTTATGGATGGAGTTAGGCTTGTCTTGTATAATTAAGAATTAACTTAGGCTTTATCACATACATTTTTTTATATTTCTACTTCCAGTCTGATACCATACACTGCCCAAAGATAAAATCACTGTTTAAAAAACAAACTACCTGTCTGTACTTAAGCCCAACAGCGCCCTACCTGTACTGATATATATTTTTTTAATTCGTTTTACAGCACAAAAATGGAAGGAGAGAACAAAACTAACTTGGAAATTGTTGCAGGAAGCAACACAGATACAGAAATTGACTCTGAATTCTATGATGAATCACGGGACTTTTAACTTCTGCAATGTGTGGAATCAGTAGATTTCCTAATTGAAAATGAAAAAAAACTGACAATGAATTATTAGAAGTTCTTTTTAATTTTGAAAAAGAATCAGAAAAATAAATTTTTATTTAATAATTCAAAAATTGTTTGAGACATTATTCATTTTTATATGTATTTTGTAAACTAGTAGCAAATTGATTATAATGTAAAATCAGACTTTAAATATACAATGCAACTTTTTTGTGTTACATAGTAAGTTTGCTCATATTTACTTCCTTTCTTCCACTATATTATCTCTAAAGTGTATTTAACATCTCTTTATCATTTCCTGCCTCCATGGTGTTTCTGCTTTCCTGACAGACTACGCTATGAATTCCATATACCCCAATAACTTCTGAAACAACATGCAAGATATTTACAAAGAAAACGGTGTATTTTTATTTTTAGACTCTGCATTTTTACCTACATCTTGGTACTTAAATAAAAAAAAAAAGAACAATCAATAAACAAACAATATTTGAACATTCTTTATTCCCATTTTCCCAATATTACGCTTCCCGGACCGCTTCCCGGTGCGCGTACCGAGCGCTCCCCCCGCAAAAAAACGATAATAATTTTTTTTTTTTGGACCCGCGGGACCCTTTTAAAGCCCCCTCATCAAACCTAGGGGGTCAGGGAGGATGTACTCTGCCCCCTTATGCTCATTTCCCACTTTGTTTTTTCCACCTCTTGTATCCCGATCCTACCGAAACACAAGATGGTGGCCACTCCGGACTGTTTAGAATGTTGATAGTCACCGGGGAGCCAATCCGCTTCTCCTCGCGAAGTTCCGTTACGCGTCAGGTACGCGAACCGGGGCGCTAACCGGGACGCTGTCACAGATATATCTGTTTTTTAAAATGTTAATTTCTCAAAATCCACTGGAGCACCTATATTGAGACATAGCAAAGGCACGTCGGGCAAACCAAATCTACAATTTTGCCAAGTTTCCTGTAAATCCATTCAGCCGTTCGAGCTAAAAGTGATTCCATGGAAAAATGAATGGGAAAAATGCGTTTTGGGACCCCCCTTTTTTCTCGGCCCCCCCTTGACGAAACCCCCCCAAATTTTAAGGGGCTGCTCAGAGACAAAATGTGCCATTTTCCTGGAAATTTCAGCCAATTCTGTCCACAAATGCCAAAGTTATTCGACATAGAATGTTCAGAAATCCCATAGGAAAAAAATCCTAACTATATATACCTACTGGCGACCGCCAGTAGGTAATATATATATATATATATTTAACACTCCTTCGCCGCTCGAACAAAAGTAATGGGCGCACTCCCTCTGAGTTCCACAAATTGATTTATTCAGATCTCTTCAGCAATGAAAACATACAATCGTATGTTTTCATTGCTGAAGAGATCTGAGATCGTATGTTTTCATTGCTGAAGAGATCTGAATGATCGTATGTTTATATGGCTGAAGAGATCTGAAGAGATCGTATGTTTTCATTGCTGAAGAGATCTGAATAAGATCGTATGTTTTCATTGCTGAAGAGATCTGAATAGATCGTATGTTTTCATTGCTGAAAAGATCTGAATAAATCAATTTGTGGAACTCAGAGGTAGTGCGCCCATTACTTTTGTCAGAGCGGCGAAGGAGTGTTAAATAATTAACGGCGAGGTTCTGCCGTAGGGACCGCACCCACACCGAGCGCTCAATGGCCGGGAAACTGGGAACCGTCGTGTGAAGATATATATATATATATATATATATATATATATATGGGAGAAAATATCGCCAAGCAATCCCAGTCCCGTTTGTTTAACCGAACTGGAAAGACGAAAAGAGGAACCCTTTCTTGGTGCCAAACAAGTGAATTTATTTAAGCTTGTTGTTGCTCAGCATGTCCGCCATTACGCGTTTCGGCAGTGTCCACTGCCTTGATCACATGATATGTTTGCAAAGCCATATGGGAAATATAAATACAAAACACTGAGGGTGGACTAATTGTTCTCACCTCTACACAATCACAGGTTAGATTAGAGGAAACAGAAAAAAGACTACAATTATTAGAAGTCTTATTGGTCAAGCATATAACCCAAAGTGGGTTTGAGTTATCACACATAGTATCTAATATAATACAAATGTGCAACATCACGGAATTAGGATAAATACATATGTAAATAAACAAATAAATATATAAATATATAAAATTGTCCTAAAAACAATGTATGATGTCATTACATTAGAGACCAAGTTTCCTAATTAGAAAACCTGTGCAAAATGAATCCCAAGTGGGAAACTGCCTTAAAGTGTTCTGTGCGAATGTAAACAATAACCTCTGTAAACATCAGCAAAAAGGATATTTCATCCCATTCCATGGCAAGGAGCAATTGTCACAGCTAAGTGCAAAATGAATTGAGAAAGTGCAAAGTGCAAAAAGTGAAATAATCAATTACGAATATTATTTAAAATATTATTTTTTTTTAAAACTGTTCTTTCACAAATTGTAGGGAGGAGCCCCTCCCTACAAAAATGATCATCTGACTGATGTTCCAAACCAGCTACAACCATGGCAATTAAAAGTAACCAGACTGTTCAAAAATCCTATGTGACTAACCAGATTAAAGATAAATATAAAGCGATCTATTACCTAGGGTAAAATGCTACCAGATTTAATGAAAATTTTCTTAATGATTTACAAACAGGTATATAGATCCTCGCTGGCATTCAGCCCCCCGGGGGTACGGCTGTCTAGTTCCAGAATGTAGCGAGTTTCCAGGACCCTCAAAAGTGAATCCCTATTACCACCTCTTTTGAGAGGCAAAATGCAGTCAATAGCATAATAAGAGAGATGTTTGGGGTCACTCTCATGGGTGCTTTGAAAGTGGCAGGCCACAGGATAGGATTGGTCCTTGTTAGTGATTGCTCTTATGTGCTGCAGTATTCTCTTGTGAACCGGTAGTCGGGTGCTTCCTACATATCGGAGGTCACAAGGACACTGCAGCACATAGACTGCAAACTCAGTTTTGCAGGAGAGCTGTTTTGTAATCTGTACAGGTTCATCTTTGAATGGTGTAGAATATTGTGTTTTGCTACAACCATTTCTGCAGGCTTTACAACTTGAACATTTAATGAAGCCCTTTCTCAATGCCATGAATGTCTTAGAGATGGGATGTTCTAAGTGATTTTTTACAAGTCTATCAGACATAGAGGTAGATTTTCTAAAGGAAAATTCCGGTCTTCTGCCTACCAGACCACCGATAACAGGATCCCCTGTTATCATGTTCCAATTATGACTGAACATTTTCCGGATCTCCTTATGTTGTTGATTATAAGTAACAATAAGTCTGGAGAAGTCTTGCTGAGGTGTTACTGTCTTAATTTTGGGAACTAAGGCTGATGCTCTCAAGATTGTGTTAGAGCGTTCCATCGCCTTAAGCACAACCACCCCTGAGTATCCACGCGCCAGAAAGCGCAATTTACTAGCCTCCTGGGCCCTGAACACTCATGTTCATCGCTGCAAATTCTCTTGATGCAAAGCATCTGCTCAAAGGGGATGCTTCGTATCAAGTGGTGGGGGTGCTGGTTAGCCGCATGCAGGACGTTGTTCCCTGCAGTCGGTTTTCTATAAAGCCTAGTCGCTAACACTCCAGATTCAATATATACCTCCATATCCAAAAAACATACATTTAAAGCACTCATTGTGGACGTAAATTTCAGATTTAGATTGTTGGCATTGAGCTGTTCCACAAACTCATTGGCCTCTTGTATGGTACCCTTCCATATGAGAAAGAGGTCATCTATATACCTCAGGTACACCGGGATATGACTCTCCATAATGGCCTGATGCTGTACCATGAGGACCTGTTCCTCCCACCAGCCCATGTGCAAGCACGCTAGGCTGGGAGAAAAACAGGCCCCCATGGCTACCCCTCTGGTTTGTTGGTATGCCTGATTGTTGAACAAAAAGTAATTTTGTTCTAAACAAATTTTAATCATCGCAATCAGCATGGAATTGTGTGCAGAAACATTAATTGCATGTCTGTTCAGGTAATAATTCACAGCTCTAATGCCATCACTGTGGCGTATTGAAGTATACAGTGATACAACGTCCAATGTCATGAGTACACAATTTGGATTATATATATATATATATATATATATATATATATATATATATATATATATATATATATATATATATATATATATATATATATATATGCTCCACAAATCTTCAAAATAGCAAAGAAAACAGGACACCCAGAGCTTCAGTTCAAGAATGTATTCGGCAGATGAACAAATCTCCACGACGCATTTCGCCATTACGGCTTGGTCACACTCTGACCAAGCCGTAATGGCGAAAGGCGTCGTGGACATTTGCTCATCTGCCTAATAAATTCTTGAACTGAAGCTCTGGGTGTCCGGTTTTCTTCGATATTTTGAAGATTTGTGGAGCGAATAAATAAGCATACTGGTGGCTATAACAGGACCGCCCGAGACAGTGTGACTCTTTCACCAGCAACAGTGGAGTATATATATATATATATATATATATATATATATATATATATATATATATATATATATATATATATATATATTCTGCTCACAATTCCGGGTTATTTTTGCCAGAAATCACAGCACTCAGGAGGGTAAATCATCAGTCCAAAAGATTTATTTTGGGAACCACACAAACGCGTTTCGGCGCACTGCCTTCATCAGTGTCAAAGACACTTACAAATTGACATGTTTATAAAGTTTCATGACATTGATGGACATAGACAAAGGACAGAAACCTCTCTGAGACACTATAGGCGCCATCTTATAGTGTGCATGAATGACATAACATTTCCAATACCATGTTGTTAAATTCCACCTACAGATAGGTTTTTTACTACCTGCAATCAGAGGGTACATATTATTTACAATATTAAAATATCAAGTCATACAGCCGTGGATCGGCAAAGGTCCTATGTCATGCAGTCCCCTTTATACATGTCACTTATAAGTTATAAACCATTGACCGAGTCAAAAGCCAAACATTTCAATTCATCTAGTCCAGAAAAATTCAAAAGGCTCACAGATCCGTGAAATGGATCAAAAACAGAACACAAAACAAAAAACAAAACATAAGAGAATGTATCTCAATTTCTATATCTATGCTACATAGCAGTACTAGCACAGGTACAGATTTCCAGTTCTTTATGAAACATTCGTTGAGCGGATGCCTCCAGCATTCATCCCTCAAGCAATTCCTGTCCCAAATACTATATATGTGCTTTATATCTACAACCTGTCACACCATGCTATATCAGTTCAATAAAGTTAGATCAGGTATATCATATTTCTTTTTCTTAGATTACACACATAAGCATTAGACTTCAATGAAAGTAGGACCATATTGGACTCAACACAACATAATTTCCCAAGGTGTACCGCCATCTCCTCCCCGCTATTTAGGCCCCCAGGGTACTTTGTGGAAAGATCTATGATGTACCTAGACTCAAGTCTCCGTAGCCGTCTCAGTCTATCTCCACCCCTGATGTTTAATGGAACTATGTCCAGGCCAAAGTACTGCAGCTTGCTTCTGTCCCTATTGTGCACCTCAGAGAAATGCCGGGCCACCGGGTAAGCTGGATCCGCTTTGTCAATGGCCCTAAGGTGTTCTAAAATCCTCATTTTGAGTTGATTGATGGTACTGCCAATGTAGCGTAGGCCACATGGACAGACCAGGCAATAAACTGCCTATTGGGTACTGCAGGTGATAAATTTCTTGATATGCATCGTTCTCCCTGTGCCAGGTATCTCGTACACTAGGACTCTCCTGCTGCCTGCACAGGCCTTACAGCGACCACAGGGAAAGAAGCCTTTCATTTCCCGTAGTGTGTTGCTCTTGGGTGTGGGTCCTTCTAGATGGCTGGTTACAAGCATATCCCCTAGCGACCTAGCTCTGCTAAAGGTTACCAAAGGGTATGCTGGCAAATCAGTCTGTAGTACACTGTCCGTTTGCAGGATGTGCCAATTTTTCTTCAGCATGGCTCTTAAATCATTTGCCCCCGTTGAAAAAAGGGGTTATCATTCTGAATTTGCCTTTATTCATGTCGTCCTTACTTTCAGGATGTCTCTTGGGGGGTTTGACACCAAGTAGTTCCCTCCTCGGAATCTTACTCACCTTACATAAGGCATTTTTCAGCATCGTCTCGCCATATCCTCTCAATGCGAAACGTGCTAAGCACTCCGCGGCAGCCGCCTCGAAGTCCTTGTCTCTTGAGCTATTCCTCCGGAGTCTCAATAACTCTCCATACGGAATGCTCTTTACTAGCTGGGATGGGTGACTGCTGCTGGCAAAAAGTATTGAATTGCCAGCAGTCTCTTTCCTGTATAGTGCAGTTTGCACCTGGCCGTCCTCTATGAACACCCTCAAGTCTAGATACTCTTCTGTCCCCAGGCTAATAGTCCCAGAGAAGTGCAGATTGTACTTGTTGTTATTCAGTACCCTGATATACTCTTCTGCTGTGTTTGCTTCCCTGTGCCATACAATGAATACATTGTCAATGTAACGATGCCAGCATACCACTTCTCCCCTGTCATGTCCCACCATACAGCTTCTGGGCACCTGCTCCTCCCACCAGCCAACGAACAAGTTTGCGTAGCTGGGAGCGATCTTTTTCTCTTATGGAAGGGAACGGAATCGGAATTTCTAACGTTCTTCACCATATTAAATAACAACGATGTAGGGCTCAGATTCACATACAGCATAAGTGCTAAAGAAATATAATTCCTGATCACCGAGGTGTATGTGATGGACAATAATATACAAATAACTGTCCACAGAAAGAAAACTGCTATGACCAGTCTACTACTAGGTCAGAGCTTTCTTCCAGAAAAACTAAAAAAGAGTATACCATATGGAGAACTACTATGGATGAAGAGAAACTGTTCAGAAATCTATGAAATGGAGAAAAAGTTTCCAGAAACCAAAATGAGATTTGTCCAACGAGGATATGAACAAACTGACATCCATAGAGGTGAAGTGGAAGCAAGGAAGAAAACCAGAGCAGAAACGCTACTGACCAAAGAAGAAAGAACAAAGAACAAAGAAACAAAACAAGATCAGATCAGAACTAACACAGAGGAAATCAACACAACACAGAAAAAGGAGGAACAACCATGTATGATCATGACATTCAACAAAGAAAGTTATAAAATCCCAAAATTTCTAACGAAATATTGGCACGTATTGAAAAAAGACCCTGACGTTGGCAGTAGCATAGGTGAAAGACCATTAACCATAGGAGAGCACCAAATCTTTCGGATCATTTGGTGCAGAGCCATTTTGAAACCAAGAAATCTGTAAATTGGCTCGACCAGAGATCAAAGGGTTTCACCAAATGTCAAACATGCTAGGCATGTAAAATTGAAAAAATCTAAAGAATCTCAAAGACCCAGCCGGAAAAAACTTTGAAATCAGGGAGAATATCACCTGTGAGACCTCGTTCGTAGTCTACATGCTCTAATGTTGCTGTGGTAAAAAGTACATTGGGAGCACAACATGCCCCCTAAAAAAACGCATCTTGGAGCATATCCGGGCCATACAAAATGGGAACCATACATACGCAGTGGCAAAACACATCACCTGTCACACAGGTAAAACTTGGCTGGATATCAAATATTCGGGACTAGCAATCATCCCTCAACACGAACGAGGGGGGGACAGAAAGCTCAAACTGAGAAGGCTAGAATCGAAACTCATTATGAGATTCAAGACAAGGCAACCATTGGGACTTAATGGGGACGGAGAACTGTATGTCCATTTATGAAATAACATCAGCTAAAGAACAGTAAAAAAGATAGGGCATCTAATGTTTTGATCAAATCAACAGAAAAGACCCTAGATGATAGATATTATTAACCTTCCATGCTTCTGAATGTCTCTGTTTGTTTTTGTAAAAAGTAATCATCAGAATAAGGGACATTTTGGTTTATGTAATTCATGATAAAAAAATTGGTGAACAAAAGGCTATTACACAGCGGTGCATAGGCCACTCAGCCCAAAAACGAAACATCATGCAAGAGATTTCTTAATTGTCACATCAATTGATTACACACATATGGGCGATGTCCCGAATCAAAGGCGCGTTACAATCCACAATAATGGGGATATGTGTACTCTAGTATAGTGGTTAACACCGCTGAGCCATTCGACCGATAAGAAAACACATAAATACATAGCCGACTACCTGCTATTAACAATGGCATAAGTAGCTCAAACCGGCGCCAGGTGTATAATACATAAACAAGAACAACACAATAGAACAGAAAATACAACGGAGGTAGAACAGCTAGTGGTGGCAAGGGCACTCAGCCCTAGAAACTAGAGTAGAAGCAATGATAACTAATAAATAATTCCAGGGAAATCCACCTTGCGGTAACCAGGTGGTTTGGCTCTTAAATATGGAGCATGTCAAATCTCCGCATCAATAAGACTGACACATATTGCACTGCCAATACACACCACCGTGACGCTGTCTTACCCAATAAATGATTTTTTCGTTTGTAAATAGAAATCTTTAAATAAAGTTGCAGACGCAGGATTGTGTGAAATACAAGTCCCAGAATGCATAGCAAATGTATAGCACTATAAATATGGAAAGCAAAGAGGGACAAACTGTATGATACTGCCGTGAAAAGTAACTGTAGGTTCGAAACGCTTAGGCGATAACAGTTTTGGAATAAATAATCTTGAAAACTACCAAGCGGAGTGCCACGAGTAAATTCTTTGTGTGGAAAATATATAGATATATATAGAAGGGCTAGGGGTTCAGGGGGTCTCAACCCTGCCCCTTTTCGCATTTTCCACTCTTGTTTTGTGCTCTCTTGTGCCTCACTTCTTCTGAGGAAGAAGATGGCTGCTCAGCTGGTCCCAGAAGGTTAATAACATATATAAACGTTATACGCTAATAGAATTAGCATTAAAAAAACCTTTGAAAATTATTGAAAAAAAATATAGGTTTCACGCCTGATATAGTTAGGAATTAGCATTTAAAAAACCTTGCAAATTCACTGAAAAAACCATAGGTTTCAAGCCTTATATAGTTAGGAATTAGCATTTAAAAACCTTGCAAATTCACTTAAAAAACCATAGGTTTCAGGACTTATATAGTTAGGAATTAGCATTTAAAAAACCTTGCAAATTCACTTTAAAAATCATAGGTTTTAGGCCTTATATAGTTAGGAATTAGCATTTTAAAAACCTTGCAAATTCACTCAAAAAACCATAGGTTTCAGGCCTTATATAGTTAGGAATTAGCATTTAAAAAACCATTGAAATTGCTCCTATATACTTAGTTGTATTAACTATATTTCACGCACCCGCAATCCACTGCTGATGATGTCACATATTACATCATTCATGACATGGTCAGTGACATCACTGATGACATCACTGATGACATCTCAAATGACATCACTGATGACATCACTGATGCCATCTCATTTGACATCACTGATCACATCACTGATGATATAATTCATGTGATAATACGATGCACCTCATCACACTCTAATATAACCTTTGATACACCCAGTGTTAAATACAGACTACCATTCTTGAAACCATTGACACACCAATACCAGTTACTACATACGCACTCACTGATTCCTAGGTCTACACACACATTCACTCATTCACCCATAAAATCACACATACATACAGTCACTCATCATTACAACACTATCATATGCACTCATACACCTATACAGACACTCACACACTGCCACTCATCCATGGAGTTACTCACACACCTAGTCAGTCATGCAAAGAATCAATCACACTTCCATTTCCTCAACTATACAATTATACACACAACACCTTAGTTATTCAAACATATACTAACACATACTTACTCGCTTATACAATCACTGATACAAGTACACAATGATCCATATAGCCACTCGCACATTGACTGGCTCTCATGTATAGTCATTTATATATGCCAACTCTCACATGCACTGTGTTTTACATATGTACTTACTTGCACATGTAGCACTGAGATATCTATTCTCTCACCAACACACCAATGCACACAGTCAACCGCCCATATAGCTGTTTCCACATGCACTCTTGAACTCATACACCTAGTGAATCAACTGCTCACACATCTATGCACAGATTCACACACCTCCCAGCCACCCACACACACACTCAGTCTCCCATTCAAATACTTGGGCAACCAATCAATAACCCATATAGCCACTCATATAGCTACTGATCAAAACATGCAGCCGCTTACACAACAACAGACATACTGATGCACACATTCAGACAGTTTAGTCACTAACCCATGCATTTAGTAAGATACATTTAATCACTCACTCATACAGTCAGTCACGCACCTACTAAATCCTTCATCCAGACCCTTATACATCCACTCATTCAATCAATCAATCACGGCATTTGTAAAGCGCGCTACTCACCCTGGAGGGTCTCAAGGCGCTGGGGGAGAGGGGTATGTTACTGCTCGAACAGCCAGGTCTTGAGCTGCTTCCTGAAGGAGAGATGGTCTTGGGTTCGCCGAAGGTGGGTGGGGAGGGAGTTCCAAGTCTTGGCTGCCAGGTAGGAGAAGGATCTTCCTCCGGCGGTGGCTCTGCGGATGCGTAGTACGGTGGCGAGGGCGTGGCAGGTCAATCGTAGCTGGCGGGTGGGCGTGTAGAAGGTCAGGCGGTCGTTGAGATACTTGGAGCCCAGGTTGTGGAGAGCCTTGTGTGCGTGGGTGAGGAGTCTGAACGTGATTCTCTTGCTGACGGAGAGCCAGTGCAGGTCTCCCAGGTGTCCGGTGATGTGGCTGTGTCGGGGGATGTCCAGGATGAGTCGTGCGGAGGCGTTCTGCATGCGTTGGAGTTTGGCTGTGGTTCCGGCGTAGAGGGTGTTCCCGTAGTCCAGTCGGCTGGTGACGAGTGCCTGGGTGACGGTCTTCCTGGTTTCAGTCGGGATCCATCTAAAGATCTTGCGGAGCATGCACAGGATGTCGAAGCATGAAGACGAGACGGCGTTGACTTGTCTGGTCATCGACAGGGAGGAGTCCAGGATGAAGCCCAGGTTGCGTGCGTGGTCCGTTGGTTTGGGAGCGGTGCCCAGGGCCGGGGGCCACCAGGAGTCGTCCCAGGATGAGGACTTCTGTCTTGTCTGAGTTCAGTTTAATGCGGCTGTTCCTCATCCAGTCATCTACGTCTTTCATCCCTTCGTGTAGGTTGGCTCTGGCGGTGGTGGGGTCGTTGGTGAGGGAGAGGATCAGCTGGGTGTCGTCGGCGTAGGAGATGATGTTGAGGTTGTGTTGGCGTGCGATGGCTGCGAGGGGGCTCATGTAGACGTTGAAGAGGGTTGGACTGAGTGAAGATCCTTGTGGTATGCCGCAGATGACTTCGGTGGCCTCGGATCTGAACGGAGGGAGGCGGACTCTCTGGGTTCTTCCGGCGAGGAACGAGATGATCCACTCCAGTGCTTTCTTTTGGATTCCGATGTTGCTGAGGCGTTTCACTAGGGTGCAGTGGCAGACAGTGTCGAACGCCGCAGAGAGGTCCAGGAGGATGTGAGCCGCTGTTTCCCTGTTGTCGATCAGGGTTCTGATGTCGTTGGTGGTTGCGATTAGGGCAGTCTCGGTGCTGTGGTTGGCCCGGAACCCGGACTGCGAGGGGTCGAGGGATCCGTTCGTCTTGAGGAAGGTGGCAAGCTGTCTGTTGACGGTCTTCTCGATGACTTTGGCCGGAAAAGGAAGGAGCGAGATGGGACGGTAGTTCTTGAGGTCGGTGGGGTCTGCCGTTGGTTTCTTCAGGAGGGCGGTCAGCTCGGCGTGCTTCCAGCTCTCCAGGAAGGTGGCGGTGTGGAAGGAGGAGTTGATGATGTCTCGGAGATGGGGTGCGATGATGGCGTCGGCTTTGTTAAAGACGTGGTGTGGGCATGGGTCGGTTGGTGATCCAGAGTGGATGGAGTTCATTGTGCGGGTGGTGTCTTCGGTGCTGATCGGGGTCCAGTTGCAGAGGGTGGTGGTGGCGGGCGTTGGTTCGGTGGTAAGGTGCGTGGTCTGTGCGTCGAAGCTGTTGTGTATGCCGGCGATCTTGCGGTGAAGGAATGAGGCAAGTGAGTTGCAAAGGTCTTGCGAGGGAGTGATGTTGTTGTTTCCGGCGCTGGGGTTGGAGAACTCTTTGACGGTGCTGAAGAGTTCCTTGCTGTCGTGGGCGTTGTTGTCCAGTCATTCTTTGAGTGCCGTCTTCTTGGTGGCGCGGATCAGCTGATGGTGTTTGCGGGTGGCGTCCTTGAGGGCGGTCCTGTTGTCTGTGGTCTGGTCGAGCCGCCAGGCTTTCTCGAGGGTGCGGCAGTTCTTCTTGGATTCCTTGAGTTCGTCGGTTAACCAGGGGGTTTTCTTGCTGCCGGGTCTGCTGGGAGTGATGCGAGGTCATCGGCGCTGGCGGTCATCCACTTGGTGAGGTTGCTGGCTGCTTCCTTGGGGTCCATTGTGCTGGTGGGAGTGTTCTGGTTGAGGGAGGTGGTGAGCTGTTCGGCGGTGATCTTGCTCCAGCTTCAGCGGGGAACCTGTTGCGGGTGGTGGTGAGTCGTAGTTCTTCTGAAGCTGAAGTGGACGCAGCTGTGGTCGGTCCAGTGGAGTCCGGTGGTGTGGCTGAAGGATATGTGCTTGCTGGATGAGATGATGGGGTCAAGCGTGTGGCCGGCGTAGTGGGTGGGGGTGTTCACCAGTTGCTTGAGTCCGAGGTTGGCAAAGTTGTCCAGCAGGGCGGTGGTGTTTCTGTCGTTGTTGTTCTCCAGGTGGAAGTTGACTCATTCTTCAATATGTAAAACATATTTAAACTTTACAGAAACACACAGTCACTGGATGATGTCATCAGTGATATCAAATGAGATGTCATCCGTGATGCCATTTGAGATGTCATCAGTGATGCCATCAGTGATGTCACTGACCATGTCATGAATGATGTAATATGTGACATCATCAGCAGTGGATTGCGGGTGCGCGAAATTTGCTTGGTACAACTAACTATATAGGAGCAATTTCAATGGTTTTGTATGAGTGAAATGTCCAGCTAACTATAACACCCCTAAAACTTTTACACATGTTATAGTTAGCTGGACATTTCACTCATACAAAACCATTACATCACTCATGACATGGTCAGTGACATCACTCATGACATCACTGATGACATCTCAAATGACATCACTGATGACAGCATCCAGTGAATGTGTATCTGTCTGAAAAATAAATATTTTTTATATATGTATACCTAAAAGTTGATGGAAGAATAAATGGATGAATAAGTATCTAAATGGATGTTTTTTTTTTTAAATTGATTGTATAGCTGACTTATTAAGTGTATCTTAGTGAATACATGTATTAGCGAGTAATGTTTAAATATTTAAATATCTGTATCAGTGTCTCACATAGTGTATAAGTGGCTGCATGGGTTGCTGAGTAGCTACATGAGTGTGTATATGGGTTATTAGTTGATTTTTGAGTATCAGTATGAGTGTCTGTATGGTTCGGTAGGGGATATTACTTAGCGCAAAGTTGCATGGATGACTGACTCACTGTTTGTATGTGTTCTGAAGACAGCATGTGTGCAGGACTATATGGGTAGATGAGTGCATGTATGAGTGTGTTAGTGATTGAATGACTGTCTCAATAGTGTCTTTATGAGTAACTACATATGTTTTAAACTAGTATATGTGAGTATTGATGTATATAAGTGTGCATATGTGAGAGTGAGGGATGGGAAGAGTCCCTGTATGAATAAGTATCAGTTTCTATAAGTGATTGTTTAATAGAGTAAGTATGTGTACTTTTCTGTAGAAGTAAGTGTAGTGGTGTGTGTAAAGCTGTATATGCAAGTAAATGGATGTTTATTTTTATGTGTGCGAGTAACTATATGGATGAGTATTAGTGTGTAACAGGATATATAGGTGTATGAGTACATACGACGAGTGAGTACATGTATGAGTGACTATATAGAACTGTTGGTGAATGAATGGATGTGTATGTAGATTTTTTAATTACTGAATAGGTTCTTCTAACTAGTATTGGTATCTCCATTGTTTTGAAAATGTTAGTTTCTATTTTTCAATGTGTTTATCAAAGGTTATATTAGGGTGAGAGGATATCTGCCACTCTTTCACAAGGATGATGTCATCAGTGATGTCATCAGTGATGTCCTTTGAGATGTCATGAGTGATGTCATGAGTGATGTCACTGACCCTGTCATGAGTGATGTAATATGTGACGTCATCAGTAGTGGATTGCGGGTGCGCGAGTTACAGTTAGCTGAACTAACTATAACGGGGGAATTTCAATGGTTTTGTATGAGTGAAATGTCAAGCTAACTATAACATTTGTGAAACCTATGGTTTTTTCAGTGAATTTCTAAGGTTTTTTAAATGTTAATTCCTAACTATAACGTGGCTCAAACCTATGGTTTTTTCAGTGAATTTTAAAGGTTTTTAAATGATAATTTCTAATTTTAACGTAACTGAAACCTATGTATTTTTCAGTGAATGTCAAATGTTTGTTAAATGTCAATATCTAACTACAATATCCCTATAACCTATAGTGTTTCTTAAGTAAAATTTAAAAACACATGTATACTTTTTATAGTAAAAAAAAACTTAACAGTAGTTTTTTTTACTTTTAGTTATACCTCCAGGTTTTATGGTGTTTATTTTTTGGACATATCCATCTATATTTATCTATATTTTTTTAAAAAATAATTGTATATATATTTACATATATCTATCTCGGATTTTGTAAAATAATAAATCTGAAATTAGTATATTTCCACATGTATTTTACTGATAGTGGAGAAGTGTGGCTCAAGTGGTTGGAGACGCAGACCCTGATGCAGAGGTCTGGCCCGGACCAGGGTTCAATTCCCCGCCTCGGCGGGTCTTGGGCTCAAATTTCCCCGGACCTGACAATTCTTGCCTCGGTGCCTATTCCAATCATGGAGTCAGACTCTGCAACTCTGGGCAATAGCTTGCTTAATCTCCACGACAGCCCCTCGCAGCGGGAAGCCTGGCTTTCACCTTGGGGATGCCCAGTAATGGGTTATCTAACAGGGGAATACCAGGACGGGTTCCCTAAGCAAGCGCTTAGAAACCGGTCGTTGATACAGTGCTATATACATCCACTACATTTACATAAATATGCACTCATGGCTGAAAGACTGAATGTTTTCACCCATGTAAACACTCTTACATGATAAATTATACACAATCTTCATATTAAAATGTGCAATTTTTATTAAACGAGAATATATATTGCTCTTTAAGGATCATTTTCTAAAAGTCTTTTATTGTTTTGACCCTTTTACTTTTAGAACAACAGACCTATTGCCCTACAACTCATCATTGACAGCATTTACAAATGCTTACAAAAAAAACTATTTCCGTATTCATGCACAGTTTAAAATAAATACAAAGAGGAAAAAAATACTTTTCTGTTTGTATTTATAAGTAAACATCAGTAAAAACATAAATCAAGCAGCCCTACTTATATTTAATAAAATGCTCAACTTAATTAGCAGTAATTAACATATAAGTGTGGTAAAAGTATGACACAACACCTTTAATACCTGACTTTCAACAACACCGTTCACAGTTCGATTCAATAGTCCATCAGCATCTTAGCCCACCACTATCCCACTGTAAGTAATACTTTGCCTAATTTTCCCAACGCCTCAAGCGCCAGCACACCTTTCTGAGGGTAGGTTTATGATTTACAAATGCTAGCATTTTTTAAATTAAGAAGCATAATAATAACAAATATTAATCCTTTTTTTTCTTCTTATGTTAACAATATTTTTTATGTCTTTGTAGCGTGGGGGTGGGGGTGTGCTCGATATTGTCAATGGGCTGCTCAAGAATAGGCTGGACACTAGTTCTGCGTAGAGAGGGCTTTATTCGGATAAAGGTTTTTCTGGTGCGTAATGTTAAACGTTCACGTGCAAACTCTGCTCGGTCCATATTGGCGTCTGTTGTGAGTAGGGATGGTACAGCCTTTCCTCTGTTGTTGGAGACTTTGTGGGACGCTTCGGTGTGGACAGCTCCGGAAAGAGCAAAAACCAACAGAGAGGAAACCGGTCAGGAAATCGGTCTGATACGAGTTGCACCGGGAACCAAGTGGTTGTGAGGGTTCACCTGTGCGTTATACTAGAAGACAGTGCTCAGTGGTTCTAGGGGTGAGTGAGGGTTTTGAGGGTCGGAAAGGAGGGTAGGGGAGGGACTGGAAAGCGGGGAACGGAAAACGAGAGGGTGCTAGACACTTTTACACACTGGGCCCTTTACTCCCGACCCAAGCCGCCCAACGCCGCCGTACCTTGGAAAGCCACACTCCTCCCTCGGGAGTGTGGCACGGCGGTTCACTGGGTCGTTGGCCTCCTGGCACTCCGCTGCCATCTTCTGCAGGTTTTCCTCCGTCTCCTTGCACGCCGTCAGCCTCGCGTTCCACCTCCTCGTCCTCGCTTCCTTCTTCCTGGGTGTCGACACACCCCCAGTACAGGGCTTCCGCTCCTTTGTCCAGACGGGAACCTCCTATGTCATGCGGGGGCGTGGCCACGTCAGTGTGGAGATTCCAGTTAAAGGCGCCTTCCCTTACTTCTTCATCGTCGTTTGAAAGCAGAGGACGGGTGTCCCAGTCAGACTGAAGGGAAGGAGGGGAAGTAGAGTCAGGTTTCCACCAGTCCATAGGGGCTTCCGCTCCCACCCCGTTACAGTCTTCTATTTAGATGTTTTTAATCATGAAAATGCAAAGAACATAGTTTACTGAGTAACAATTTCAAACTCTCCAACGTATGTAGTTAATAATACCTTATACTTGTTACTTTCGAAATCGAAACCTTTATAGCTTCACAGTTTGTAACTTTTCCCAACACGTGCAGAAGTAAAACAGTTAAAGCGTAAGCAGGTGTAAACTGCAAAACTTCCCATTTAAGTAGGCGGAGCCACATCTTCCTTCCGTAGACTACTAAACAACCAAAAACTACATAAACCACACCTACTGTGCAATTAGTTTAGTTTTCGCGAGTTATTTCTGAGTCGCCAATCTGTGTTGCAGGTTCCGTTTTCTAGCATCGGATTCTCTTTTTGCGTCAACAAACATATTACAGAGTTGTACGTTGTTTCAATATGGCAAAGGCATAGTACTTAGTTATAATTTGTGTCTATTTGTCAATATTTAAACATTTATATCTAGAAAAAATGTTATTGCATGTTTTTCGCTTTTTCTCTGTAACGTCATCAGCTTGTTTTTAGAAACAGATAGATTACAACAAACATTGCTTCTTTTCTGGCTCCTTTCAGCTTATATATTGTGACCTTTTATATTATAATATTGACACTGTACTTCGCTTGAGAGGTGTTGGTGACCCGTCGACGCAAAACCTAAACATTTACTATCAACTTCACCATCTTCCAGTTGTTATCGTGTTTTCCCCTAGAGATCAGATATTGTTAATATGTATATTATAGCATTAACAGTAATGGTGATCTCAGTGGAGTTCATGATCCGTCGTCACAAAGAGTAACAATATGTAAGCAACATTACTGGCTTCCAGTTTTCAGTCTGTTTCCCCCTAGTGATCATGTGCTGTGAGAATATATACATATTATAATTCTCACCGTCATGATCTCAGAGGAGTTTATACCCATCACCACGAAGATCAAACTTTTTCACCTCCTGGAGAAAAGAAGTTCAGTAAATAATTACCGCTCAAAAGTATTTCATTTTGTAAGTTCTGTTTTTTTCTTACTGTAACAATGGTATCCATCATTATATTATAATATATTGTCCTATTGCTACAGAAGAGGAATGGGAGATTTTTCAGCACCATCTGTAATATAAGTTTTAAATATTAAAAAGTACTTGATCAGATATTTTTCTCAAGAAACATATTTTAAGAAACTGCAGAGCAAAAAAATATAGCTATCATGCATACTTTTTACTTTAAATATTTAATAAACCCTACATTTATGAATGTTATTTTCTAATTTTTATTCTTATTTGCGGTTCCTATTCACCTTCTCCGTAAAGAATAAATAGGACCTTTACTATATATTATAAGAGTACCATCCTATATATTCTTTTGTGAGTATGTGAATTGTTACCGGAACAGTCTGCAACCTCTAAGCACTACGACAGCACGTTCCCGAATTGTACAGAATACAAATTTGGAAAATGTTAATGCATACATTTCTATGTAATATGATGTCACTTGTATTTAAATGTTTTTTAATTGTTCTTTTAATCTCAGATAATGTCGTGTGGGAGTGTTTGTTGTTGCACTTCTATTCTACTTTATTTAAAAGTAACTGATGCCCTCTTACATCATCAAGAATATGGGGCAACACTTTTACAAACTGTAGCAGAAAAAAGAAGGATATAGCCACGCTTAACTGATATTTTATGAAATTCCATTTTTAATTGTCACCCCTTTCATATATACAGCGACAGTTTCTGAAGAAAGTTTATTTGTATTTGCTTAATAAAAACTGTTTCAAACCTAGACTGAATTTTTTGCTGCCCAACCACACCTCCCCATTAGGAAAGTAAACACCACATTATAAGTAAATAGTACTCCTAAGAAGTATGTCACCCACAAACTTGATTAAAAAAACTGCGCAAGACACTGTCATTTTTCTGCCATGATTTATACACCACACAGCAATTATATAAAAGGTCCTTGAAACATATAAAAAAAATGTTTCCCTAATAATCCCTCTCCACCACCTTATGGGCACGGTACAGAGTTAATAGTGTTCCTAACCTGCACTCTACTACTTTCTTTACCCATACTCCTTTGGGAATGCGTCACAATATCACTGACAACAGAGAACCGTTCCCACCCAATAAGGAGCAAACTTGTGCTCGGAACACTTTAGCCAATAAAATGTCCATGTCGTTCCGCACAGGAGGAAGGAATGACTGCCAAAACGTATACTTTTAATACTTCACAGCCAATGAACATTAAGCTTCGTAAAGTCCTGCATGGAGCACGGTACCCTAGTACTCCCCGAACAGGAAGGAATCGCTTACAAAACTTTTCCACTGACTTCTTCTACGACTAACGGTTCCTATGAAAAAAATATAAATCTCCAGCACAGTAACTATTTCAATTAGCAACATATTGTGATGAACTTCTAACCTCTGTGCTCATGCAAGTGTTCCATGAACTGTTACTTTGGTAACAGACAGAAAGCCGTTTGAGAGTAGCGTTGAAAGGTACTAGCTGTACAAAAAACGTTATATTTACCCTGGATCCTCTACAAGACAGAAAGGAAAGCAAACTAAAACAAAACACTGTGTACCACATTTACAACCCCCTTGCCCCACTTGCGCATCCAAGCCCCCCCTACAAAATTAAAAGTGTGTGGACCTCAAACCCCGAAAACAACCACCCCCCGGAGATTTCTGTATTGTGTGGCAGGGCTCAGTGGACCTCCGCCTGGTGCCCTCGAGAGCCCTGGAGACCACCACGCCCACAGCCGGTTCCTGCAGTGTCCCGGGGTGCCTACCCCTAGGATACTGCTGTTTGCTATGAGAGGGCAGAAGTCTTGCGGCTCCCGCCCTCCCATAGCAAACTTAGGGGCTCATTATGATCGCGGACGGACTTGAGTCCGTCCGCGACCATCGAGGAGGAGGGAACCTCCGCATGTCCTGCGGAGTTCCCTCCTGTCCAATTAGGATGAGACCGCCACCCTGGCGGTCACATCCTCTATTTTTAAGATTGCGGCGGGTGCGGCTTCAAGCTGCACCCACCGCAATGTTAAAAATGCATACATTGCATTTGTATGCAGAAAGCGGCAGGCACCGCGCGGTGCCTGCCGATTACTGCATACAAATGCAGGGGGGTACCTTAGGTACTCCAATGTGCACCCCCCCATCCCCCCTTCACCCAGGGGGCCCGCAACGGGCCCCCGCAGTGAAGCTCCGTATGCTTTTCCACAGCGGAAAACCCGCTGTAGAAAAGCTTTTCTTTTTGGGCATCCTAATATGGCTGGCGGTGTCTGAGAGACACCGCCACCATATTAGGGCTTTTCCACTGTGGTTGTAAGCCAACCGCGATGGAAAAGCTGCGGACAGAAACCAGGACCCACCAGCCATCCTAATGTGGCGGAGGGTCTTTGGTGGGTCCGCTGCGATTTTTCCGCATCCTCCGGGCTGGCGGTGGCTTCCGCCGGCCCGGAGGATGCGGAAAAACCGCAATCCTAATCTGCCCCTTAGTTTGAACTTTGAAAGACACAGCAGTGAAATCTGTTCTCACTTTCAAAATCCAAACAAGATTGCATTTCCACATGCGACTTAGCTTCTCTCCATGTGTAATAGCAATGCCGGCTCCAGAAGGACACGAGGAGTCGGCGGGACCGTGGGGGCATTGTACGCTCCGCCTTTTTTATAGATAGGGTCATGTGTGTAGTGATAGATGCGCTGGATGGGTGTGGTGTGGGTGTATACCAGCCATGAGGGACTGTGTGTGCCGATCTGACAACTAGACCTGGAACTAAGATATCACTACAATGGAAATCTGGGCCATATACTGTTGTTGTGTTTTCCTGGTAGCGTAAGCACAGTGGGCTGTACCAAGGTATTCAGTCTCGATTAATTTACACCTCCCCGGGGCTTTTAAATGTTGAGAAGGGGGCCGTGCGGCTCCGGGACACTGCAGAAGCTGGTCTTGGGGCGTGGCAGTCTCAGGGCCTTCGAGGGCTCTGGACATAGGGTCACGCAGTCTGCCACAAACAATACACTGAAAAGAAGAGAAAGTGATGAGAGATGATTTCTGACGTGTTTAGGCTTCAGAGCCTGGATAATCATTAAATGGGTTCTTGCAGTAAAGTGCGTACTTATTCTGGAAGAAGCCTTTCGGGGTCTTGCGAAAGCAAGGCATCTTTAATATTTGCCTCTCGCTGCGTGTACAGGCAAACATATCTGATTTGCTAGTATGTTAAAAACAGAAACTTTCAACATCTCTTTTTGATTGGTTGTGAAGCATTGTAAGAAGACTATTCAGCTGTGAGGATTTCCAGGCGCTCGGGGAGTAAGTGGGGGGGGATTTGTGCAGCTTTCATCATTCAAAAAGGCAGGTGTTACGGCTCTTCCTGAATGTTTTCAGTGTGGGGGTTCATCTGATGCTGAGGGGAAGTTATTTCCAGGTCTTGGCCATGATGTACGAGAAGGGTGTGCCTCTTGTCTGGTTATCTCATTACAGAGGATTTCGGCCAAGGGCTGGTCAGAGGAGTGGGCCCCCCTCTGGGCCACCCATTATAAATAAAAACATTCCCGCCGGGATTTGGCCCCCCGGGGGCTA
Organism: Lissotriton vulgaris; assembly: GCF_964263255.1. Classification (NCBI taxonomy): domain Eukaryota; kingdom Metazoa; phylum Chordata; class Amphibia; order Caudata; family Salamandridae; genus Lissotriton; species Lissotriton vulgaris. Next base: position 499,716,441 of record NC_141695.1, read on the forward strand.
ATTAACAATAAAGCGGGCGTCGGGGTTTTTTCTTCTTTTTCACAGCATACGCGTACCTTACGCATATACCGGAACTTTTATTATTTTGTTTTATGTTTTCTGCCTAGAGGGTCCTTGTGGGACCCCCTGAGCAGGCCAACGGGGTCAGGGTGTTTCTACCCTGCCCCTTTTGTGTGTTTTTCACATTTGTTTCGCTGCTTTCTTGTGCCTCAGTTCTACCGAGGCAAAACATGGCTGGCAACACTTCCTGGTTTGGAGTGTTGACAGACAGTCGACAGCCAATTAGCATGCAGCTTGTGCTCGTAATGGTACGCACACTATCCTCGGACAGTACTTGTACGGTACTTCGTCTATAGATATATCTATGATTTTACTTTAGATTTTCTCAGAAACTACTGAACGGATTTACACCATTTAACAAAAAGTGTTATCTGTGAACCAAACTCTACCTTTTTGCCGAATTTGGTATAATTCCGTTCAGCAGTTAGGGCTGTAGCCCGTCTTAAAGGTCCCTATGGAAAATTGCATGGAGAAAACACGTTTTGGCATCCCCCTTTTTTCTCGGCCCCGCTTCACAAATCACCCCGAAACTTTTAGGGAAGGGGCGGAGCAGGGCAGGCAATTTTCTTGGAGAATTTTGCATGTATTCGTCAACCGGCGCCAACGTTATTCCAAATAGAATGTTGCGGATTTCCTATGTAAACTAGGTCCTAACTATAACTACCTACTAGCGACCGCCAGTAGGTAATATATATATACATATCTATATATATATATATATATATATACATTTTCAGGTAATAGGGTAGATGATATCTTTTGTAGATCAACTGCTTTGCGACCAGACCTGAGTTTTGTACCACAACTAAAGTAATGAGTGTAGTGCTGCATCAATATTCGTAGGAAGTTACAAAAAATCCTGTATCATTAAGGTGTATGAGGCAAGACCTCTTTATGATTCCCTGTGAATATAGGAGTAGATGAGCAGATATCTATCTCTGCATTTGCATGTATTGAATGGCAACATTTTTTAAGGATCACATCTCTATTAAGGGTCAATTGAAAATTGACCACTTTCTATTCTGAAAGTGTCAAAGGGTATGACACTAGAAATTATTTTTGCTGTAGGTAATCCACTCAGAATGGCACGTATGCCTTCCATCCCAGTGCAGTACTATGGGGAAAGTGATGCAGATGTACTACATTGTTTTAGATAGTGGGAATTATTCAGTCAGGAAAATGTCTGCAACCCATACTGATCAAGGCTGAAGGTATGTCAATAGTGAGTTTGGGTGCATGGCTGAGCAAATAACAAATGCAAAAACAACAATTGATGGACAGAATGCAGAACAATGTCATACATTCACTCCAGTACAGAGATCTGGGCTTAAAATCATCGTTTTTTTGCTCACCATGCCATTCCAGTATGGACCCAGCCATATGCAAATCAGTCTTGGACCTGTGCCCCATGGGAACCGTCCAGCCCGAACTGCCAGGCAAGGTCCTCCCTGGACTGGAGCAAGCATCAATTTTGGGCTTTCAGCCCTCATCAGCCAGGATAGCTTGACTACCATCCCTGCTTTCAACCTCCACTTCTTATATCCTAAGCAAATGCTCAGTGAGATGTGTCTATAGTGTGGGCAGGCTCAGTAAATGACTGTAAGTAAGGCGATATTTCATTGTAATAAGCACCAGAACATAGCAACCTGACATCAGCAAATAACAATACATGCACACTCCTCCATAGCATCCATATCAGCCAGCCTGGATGTGACAACACTTACACTTTTTTTCAAAACACATCCCCACACCCTTTACCTTGCAACTTCCGCTCGCCAACAATACTTTAAATACAAGTACCTCTCGGAAAACAAACACATCCTTGTCTCCTCTAATTACTCCAAAGAAACAAAACATAAGACACACACCAGCACAACAAAATCACAAACACACACTACCTCATAGTACTCTCAGTCTCAAACTATAAAAATACATCCACTCCCACCCTCCTGTTAGTGGTACGGGATAGAGTTGTGTTTTGTGGGCGAATGAAAGTGCTATCCTTTGGTCGTTGGGGTAGAAGAGTGTATAGGTGTGGTTTGTGGGCTTTTGTTGTGGGTGTTGAGACGTTGAGTCATTGAGATGTGTGTAGGGTTTGTTTGTAGTAAATGAGTAGGGTACATTTGCTGTGAGTGTGTCAATATGTTTGTTGATGTGGATGGGTTTCAGTGGGTTATAGTGAATGGAAAAAGGACAGCATTTCTGGCCTTACGCCCAAACAGGTAACTGCCCTTGTTCTTTCTGCCCTTAGCCTCACCGCCAGGGCTGAGATGACCTGAACCCTAGGTTTAAATAGCCCTAGTGGTCAGGTGACCCCTTTGGTCAATAGGCACCCTAGCCATAACCAGTCACAACGATAGCCCTACACCCTAGAACCAACAGGAGAACAGGCCCTTACAGCCAATCACAGCTCTAGTCCTAACAGCTAATCAAAGTCCAAACCCTAAACCCTAAGCCCAATAGAAACCCTTACCCCAGGAACCAATCAAACCCCTAAACCTATCCACCAATCAGAACCCAAACCCTAAGCCTTAAGTCCAATATGATCACTATGAGTGGGACCAATGAGAACCCTAAACCGATCAGCCAATCAAAAACCTAACCCTAAGCCCAATAGAAACACTCGATACAGCAGCCAATCAAAATAAATAAATAATAAAGAAAAATAAAAAAAATAAAGAAAAGACAAAGAACTAAGGTGGGATAATGAATATTAGATCAAGCGAAGATGGGAAAAATGAAAATAGTACAGAATACCATAATACATAGTAGGTGGCAATAGTTAAAAGTAAGTAAAAATTAATACATATGATGACTCACCAGCACCAGCAGGAATGGCTTCTGAGGCCGGGGCTTCTCCTGCAGCACCATCGCCCTGAGCCCTGGCCAACCTGTTGCTGCTGTTGCTGACAGTCCTCTTCCACTTCCCCTTTTGCTTGGTTCTCTTCAGTTCTACAGAAATGAGGAAGGATGGAAATACCAATGATAATTTTAGCAGTATTCTCTACAAAAGAGCATTTTTACAGGCATAACATTGAAACGCCTGACAAACTAAACATATTCCTCCCTCCACCCTAAAATTAGTTATTTGTCTTACATATGATTTGCTTCCTACAAATGATATTGCTACTCCCATCGATTGACACTTTGTCGCTATTGTTGGGCTAAGTCAGTCTCTCTTGGCATACTTCACCTCACGGTGATGGAGACTGTACTAGCGACATAAAGCTAAGTTATGGAGGAATGACAACACACCTTATTGTAGACTAGCCTAGTGACTTACCTAAAATCAGCCGAAGTAAGCTTCTGCTTCACCCTGGAACAGAATCCACAAATTATCATTCACTTTCAATCCTCAAAACCTACACCCTTCCTGTCAGACTGCCAGTGCCAACATGCCCTCAACTCTGCTTCCCATGCAATGCTCTCGTCAAAGTGTCCAGAGAAACCCTAACGATGTGCCCTCTCATTTGAAACCAAGACAGGAAACGCAGGCACCATCTGCTACAGAAAGTGCATTCATTTATGTGAGTGGAACATTAAAAATCCTATGACATTTTTAATGGTACCACTTTAATAAATGAATGTCTTTTTTGCTCTAAAGGAGTCTACTCAAATAAATAAATGAGGGAAAAATTGTATTTATATATAGGATTGTGATTAGTTGCACTTGTACATTGCACTTTCACCCAAAGTTATCATGGCGCTAAACACTTAGGGCCCGATTCCGATGTCGGACGGACCTGAGTCCATCCGACATTGGTAAGAAACTGTGACAAACCACCTAGTTTCGTCGGTTATGGGCCTGCAAGTACGATGCTACCGAACCCTGTCCCGTCGCACTTGTATGTTTCAAAATGGGAGCAAGCATTCCAAGCAGAATGCATGCCCACATCGGGAAATGGATCGGTGCAGTAAATCCATGTACCCTGTGGCCTCCAACCCAAGGTGCCTTCCACCGGGTGCAGAGATCACCATTTAGCAGTCTCGCACCCATGGGGGCCCTACAGGGGGACCCCAAAGACAGTTTCCGACTGCCTTTTTGTGCCAAAAACACTGGCACGAAAAGGCAGTGAAAAACTGCCATCGTACTACCGTTCGGAGCCCTTTCGTCCAAAATCGGAATCGGGCCCTTAGAAGAGAGAATTGACATACCCCTGCAAATTTCTATATTTCATAACCAAAGGCTTTCTCAAACAGCCAAGTTTTCCACGTAGTTCTAAAAGTTTCCAACAATGCAATTGGTACAATAGATATAGAGAGGGAGTTCAAGAACAAGAGGGACAAACCTAAAAAATCTTTGACTTCCAACTCTTGTTTTGAGGAACCTAGCAATCACTAGGAAATTAGTGTTAGATGAAGGCAAACCCACTGCAGGGACATAGCTTGCAATCTGTCTAAGATGGGCCTTAAGCACCAACTTGGCTTCTGTATTTTGATGTAGTTGGAATCGCTTTTGATCACAGCAGCATCTATCTGGGATGCCCAGATAGATGCTGCTCTTGTAGTCTATACTTCCCCCATTTGTTGCTGCCATAATTGTTTTCATGGCTCCTAATGAGAGATAAGGATTGTTTCCATCCTGTCCAGAGAGTGAAACTGAAAATCCCTTTTGATGCCATAATAATAATTTGCAGTCTCAAAGATAGCTTCTGGTCCACTATTGTTTCCAGACTTTATGCAGCCACTTTGGGGGAGTTATAGTTAGGCATGGGTTTCCATAGAAAATGCCCTTTTTGGTTTGCTAATAATTTTGGTTCCATTCGGAAAATCTTCACAAACTTACCAAAAAAGGTTCTCTATTTTGCTTAGGTTTGTCATGGGAAGATTTTCTGGTGATCCGTCAAGCATGGACTGACAGAGAAAAAGGGCGGTCCCAAAATGCAAAATTCAATGCATTTTCCAGATACTTTTTTGGAATGTGGGGAGCACAACTAACCCCCTTGGGAGGGGCCCTATGCGAGGGCAGGAAGCATTGTGTCTGTCCCGGGTCTGTCCCCAGAGGGGCAGGAGTACACGAAGGCAGTGAGGGAGCTCAAACTACAGCTGGCCAAGATGTAACTGGAAGCAGAGAAGAGGAAGGATGAGTCAGAGGGAGCCTTAGCCAGGCAGAAGGCTAAGGCTGAAAGGGTCTAGGCTGAAATACAAGTACTGCATGAGATGAACATCAAGGAGCTGTAGCTCAAAGTCAGGCAAACCTCAGAATCCAGCAGCAATTGTGGCAGCAATAACCTGGTGTCTGTGGGAGAAATGAAGGTTCATATCCCAAAGTACCTGGTGCCTAACCTTTTTGTAGGGGATGAAATAGATAAATGGTTTGAGGCTATTGGGGTTTCTCTGGAAATGCACAGGGTCCCTGAAGAGGATTAGGGGTGCAGTCTCTGGAAACACATTCCCAGTGAGGGTAGGATGCCTTATTAGCCCAGGGAAGCAGGACAGGATAAGGTTTCCCCACATGAATGACACTCTTACGTAGAAATTCTGGAATACCCCAGAGAAGTACAGGCAGAGATTTAGGGACAGCTAGAAGTTGTTTTAACAGTCCTGGGGAGATTTTGTGGACCACTTTTGCAAGGCACTGGATGGTTTAGTGAAAGGCAGTGATGTCAGTGTTTACCAAGGTTTCTAAAATCTGATTGCTAAGGAGCACAAGAAGGCACAGCCCATCAGCGCTGGATTCTATTCCCCTGTCGGCTCATCGGGTCTCAATTCCCATGTCCCCAGAGGAAAGATATACTTATCTATAACCCCATGCATCCTTGATTGCTGTTGTCGGCAAGGGGCCATCCCCCAACATTCGGAGGAAAGGGACGTTTATCTATGCCATGATCATTGTATTCGACAAAGAGCATTAATCCCATGGCCCCATCCCTCCTGCAGCTGCCAACACCAGACCACCACACCTTGCTGATATCATTGACCCCTGTGCTACCTCTCAGGCATTTAATTTGCTGTCCTGATGATGATCCACTACCCTAGCCAGGAATTAAACGTCGTCGACAACTACATCTTGATTCACAATTATGTATTATGATTCTTGTAGGGCATAAGATGTTTTTACAAATGTGATTGTTGTATTTCTATGTAAAGTCACTAAGAAGATGCATGCCTGAGGTCTGGGAATTTGGTGATTTTCAACCCCTTGTTTCCCACTGCACCTTAATTATATTTTGTTTTTCCTTCGGATTACTTGATAAATACACATGCATTTGGAGAAAATTTACAGTTCACAGTGTAGTCCTGTGTTACATTACCACTTACATTTAATTGTGCAAGGGACCAGTGTCTCTTATAACAAGGAGCACATGTTCAGCAATTGTTTGTGGCACTACTCGCACAAGTGATAAAATCATATGGGTTCGAGGTTATCTCTTTTGCAGATGAAACTCAGCTTGTCATCAAAATGGGACCTAATCTGGAAGATTGTAAAGCAAAATTCTAAGACTGCAGGATCATATTGCTACATCGATGCAGCAGAATTGTCTGCAACTTTATGCAAGCGAAACAGAGGTCACATTGTTTGCCCACTTGATTTTGTTGGAAGACTGGTGGCCTACATGTTTAGGTATAGTTCCTACTCCAAAAGCAGTGGTGAGAAAACTATGAATTATGGTGGAGGAGAAATTTGTCCATGAAGGAACATGTAAATTACATCATGAGTACATGTTTTGGCATAATGACTACTTTATGAAAAGCATTTCAATGGATAACCCTTCAATCAAAAAATACCCTAGTCCAGGCTCTTAAAATTAGTTCCCTGGACTATGGGAATGTGTTAATGGCCTCTATGAACGAAGGGCTGTTCTCAAAACTTCAGGTGGTCCAAAATACTGCAGCACATTTAGTATAGCATCTTCCACCCTATTGCCTTTAGTACCCATCATAAGAAGCCTCCACTGACTGCCGATGAAAAAGCGTTCATGATTTGAACTTCTCTGTTAGCTCCAATCAATCAATCAATCAATCAATTCAATTTCAAAAGTCTTTATTCGATACATAATCATAAAAGGCGTTACATTTAAAACAATAAAATCTTGACATTCCATCCTCATTCAGTAGCAGATTTACATTGAAAATAAGGCCATAATTACTCCGTCAGTACATACAATGGAACAATAAATGAGTTTAAAAACACAATAAAATTCAAGGTTCCTGGGTCACAATACAATAGGCCAGATTTTAAATAGACAAATTCGATATAATCCCTTAGTGGAAGACCTTTCCTGTCCAATATACAAGTTAATGGTTGATCAATTTATGGGCACGGGTCATCCACATGGCATGTAAATATTTGGCGATTGCAATTATAGTTACTTCCTTTCTATCTGTTTTTAATTTCCTTAGTGCTTCTGTTCCCGAAGTAATCTCCATCATTTGACAAATCGGCTTCAACCATCTTAACCTCAAGTTTTTATATACAGGGCATACAAACAAAATATGAGCTATTGTTTCTGACTGTGTCGAGCAAAACGGGCAATCTCTACAAGAACCTGTACCCCACTTGCCCGTAAATGATTTAATAGGGAAGGTGCCTATCCTAAATTGGTGGTACCATTTCCTATCACTGGGTACCGTGAAAAGATCCCAATACCCTTCATAGTCAGGTTCGTGTTTGGTCTCTAAACGTCTATTGACAAGGAGGAACTTGTCAGGGACGTAACACATTTCATAGTGACCATATTCCAATACAGTTCTCTCAAAACATTTTGTGATGGAAACTCACTCTCTATAGGGTGTTGCCACAACGAAGTAAGGCCCATTTCAATATATATGGCCTTTACCTGCTTCAGCCATAACATTTTCCCCCACTATCAGCATCCCTGATTTCAAGTAGGACATGTGCATACTGGGTAACCCAGAGCCTCCTCCAGTAGGTCACTGGTCTGAAGCGTGCCTCATCCTCTAGAAACTGGTTTCCCAGATCATAGTAGAGTGGTATTAAAGGAGTAGACTGAGTCAAACCTGTTATACCTCTCATAAATTTGTTTTGCGAGGTTGTAAATGCCGCTATATTGCTAAAACCCCATAATTCGGCCCCATACAGAATTGAAGCTACAGTTTTTGCATTATAGATTTTTAAAACGGGGGCAATTGGCTTTTAAGTGATAAGCGTTGTTCTTTAAACAAAGCACCAGATAGTTGTGCATGTTTAAGTAACTGCAGGTCCAAATGTGGATTCCAGTTTAACCTAGAACATAGTTTAATCCTGAGGTACGTAAAAACATGAGTCTGCTCAAGTATAACATCATTCATGGTGACTCTGCCTCTTAGATCTTTTTGCTTATGTAACACCATAAATTTTGTCTTTTCTACAATAATTTTAAGACCATAATCCTGACAGAATGACTCAAATCACCCTATCGTTTTCTGGAGGCCTTGTTGAGTTTTTGAGATTAAAAGGGTGTCATCGGCAAACATTAACAAAGGTATCTTCCTGCCATTTAAAGATGGAGCATCAGTAGGATGGTCCATAAAGTACTGGGTCACCCTGTTGATGTAAAGAGAGAATAAAGTCATGCCAGTACACACCCCTGCCGCACCCCTCTGGCAATAGGGAATCTATCAGTCACTTGACCTTGCTGGCCCCCGCGACCTTGAGCAAAGTTCGCCTCATGAAGTTTAATTAAAAAAGCCAGTAGGTCAAGAGGCATTCCCTGTTTGGCCAGGACATCCACAGCTTGGCTCTCGGGACTAAGTCAAACGCCGACTTAAGATCTACAAATGCGGCATATATTCTACCTCCATTTAGAATCGCAACAAGCCAATAAATTAAAAAAAATCTAAAAACCTGGTTGATTGTATTCTGATGTGAATGAAACCCAGCCTGTAAGGGTGAGAGAATATCAAACTCATCGATCCAGCCCTGGATTCTACATAGCACAAGCCTTGCTGTCACTTTCTGAATACAATCGATTAAACTAATAGGCCTGTAATTACCAGGGTCCGATCTGTCCCCCTTTTTAAAAATCGGTATGATCTCTGCTCCCCTCCATGACTTAGGGATTGGTGAACCCTGAGAGATTGCATTCACTAAGGTCTGTATGTATGTTGCTACTAAACACAGTTCTACTAGAGAACTAGGGTCCCAGGGAAGAGTTTACGGACCAACTACAGATTCAATCCCCAATCCAATACTGTTACGAAACAAAAGCAATCTAGTGGTCTAAGAAGTCGCAAGAAGAGAAAATGCAAACGCTGTACAGACAGTCTCATATAAATATGTTTTACCAAAGACAATTACATATAGACCTTTACATTTACACACAACAGGAAAATGGCTCTAGGATTTCCATCAACTGTCCTTAGTGGCCAGTGTCATCATCTGGAAGTCCAGGTTTTCCTGCCACAACGCCTCATAAACCACAGACGTACCTCCGTGGGTTTAGTGGCATACCCTACAGACAACAGGAAACCATTAGACTACTAGTGTAGATAGTATATGCCTATAATCCTATGTGTAAGGCAGTCAATACAATTTTTTACAAAAGTGCAGTGCAAAAAACTGTGAAAATGTAAAAAGGATATGGAGGCAAACAAACCCTTTATTATAGCTTTGCTTCCAAACCTATTAAAAAAAATGCAGGAACGGCTTCTACCAAATATGCAGCTACTTGTAATCGGTCCACTAGTTTCAGCCAAATTGGGCCTTTCACCCTGGCTTTCTTCAGGACCTTATCTGATGTAAGCTACTGCAATATAGTGAGAGACATATACACACAAAAAAAATATATAAAGTGATATGATCAAATACCTCCAAACAGGCTGGGTGAACTCCACACCTGTAAGAGATAACAGCACATAGAACGTCAGACAGTACATTTAAAACCAGCTTTTGCATTCCTCTACCTTAGCTTTAAAATGTCAAGACAGATGCACTCACCTGTCCTGTGCGAGTTAATGACCTCTCCTCACCTGGTAACCACTCAGGTATTAGGAGACCCCGCCCTGTGGAGAAAATCAATTTATTACCCACAGTTAGGATCTCTCCAGTGCTCCAGCTGCGAGCATTTTGATAAAAAAAACTATAGTCACTTAATGTCTATTTAGCACCTTCCTTCTATAAAACCACCTCTGCATCTAAAAAGTGCCAAAACAACAAAAGACCAAACAGAGGCCTCTGAACTCTGCCGCATGTTTACAAATAATTTCCAGACTGCACCATTAAATATATATATATTTCATAAATATATTTGTATATTTTACTCTAGCCAATCTATATCATCCACTGCGCTGCCATGATTCCTTTCCAGCAATTCACCAGGCATTATTAGTCCTAAAACAACAACACTGACCTCGAGTTACTGATCACACTGAGGATTGCAAAACACTTGTGAGTTAAGCATCAAACAATTGATAAAATCATGCGGTTCTCTTAAACCCGAAACCACACATATCAATATATGTCACAAAACGACTTCGCGCAAGAAATCACTGTCCACGCTTCTTCAAGGAGCAAGAAAGGCCACTTTAATTTAAGACAGGTGCATAATACATTTCTTGAACACATTCATTATTTATTTATTTCATGACATTTCAATCTACACAGTATGCCTAAACTCCCTACCTAACAGAACCCGAAACTAACTCTTGCCTAATACCCCCAGGATTACCCAACGAGCTACCCTTCAGGATGGCCAACCCGCTCCAGGCTGCCCACCCCACTAGCAAAAACCGCCTCCTACAAGAACAGAGACACCTGTCTTAACAGTGGCAAAGCCAGAAGACCAGAGCAGCGCCTAGAGCACCGCAAGGAAAACCTAACTAAAGGAATACAGGGAGGGTGGGTGGGGCAAAAAGGAAACCTCCCTTCCCCTGCCTCGCTACGCACTTCCCAAACCGCTGCCTGCCTTCCCTTTATGCCCTCCCCTAATCACCCCCACCTGCTCCCAGATCCCTCGCGCGAACGCACCCAGGGAAAGACCAGCTCGCGTCTGGCTCTCCCTGGGTCCCCCCTCGCGCAAGAAATCACTGTCCACGCTTCTTCAAGGAGCAAGAAAGGCCACTTTAATTTAAGACAGGTGCATAATACATTTCTTGAACACATTCATTATTTATTTATTTCATGACATTTCAATCTACACAGTATGCCTAAACTCCCTACCTAACAGAACCCGAAACTAACTCTTGCCTAATACCCCCAGGATTACCCAACGAGCTACCCTTCAGGATGGCCAACCCGCTCCAGGCTGCCCACCCCACTAGCAAAAACCGCCACCCAGGAAAACCTTTAGCGTTTTCCTGCCCCACCCAAAGAAGGAAGGGAAGGAGCACACCATAACTGCACCTGAAGAACTTTAGCAATCAAATCTCTGAGCTCCAGAAGGTAAAAAGAAATGCCTAACGTAGACAGATGGACCTCGTCCTCACAGAATAAATGAGTCTCTGAAACTTTCAAATGATGATGAGCCAAATTGTATATACATAAATGGTTACAAAAGAGTCGCATTGTTCTATTCACTTTGCGTCTTGCCTTCTCCACGGCGGAATAGCTCCTCGCCCCAGTCCATTGTAGTCGAGGAACAAACTCAGTCCATATCACCATGGTGCTCACCCATGTGGTCTTGATGACTTCCAGATCTTGTTTCATTAACTTTAACAGAGTCAAACCAGAGAGAGAGACTAAGTCGTTTTCCCCAAGATGCAACACCAGTAGATCCGGAGGGCCCCCCAAACCCTTTGAAACCAGAGAAGCCAAGGCGGGAAAGAGACCGCCCCAGCGCATGCCCCCTGTGCCATGCCAGGAGACTTCGTGCGTCAGACTGCTTAAACCAAGAGATCTCCCACAAAGCTGATGTGCAGCGGCCACAGCGGCCCGTTTAACAAAAGAGTGCCCCAGGATCCACACCCTCCTTTTGCATCCAGTGACTGAGGGCCAAGGACCTAGGAGAAAAAGAAATGTTAGGCACAGCAAAGGAGGACTACTTTCTCACATACTTCTCACAACATCTAGAGCGCCAGCGCCCAATGCGACGAATCTGAGACCAATCCCACCCCAACCTGGCGGCCTCTGTCGCCGCCCCAATCCTGAAAGAATGAGTGCCAAACTGAGAAGGATCCCTCCCCAGGCCCAACAAAACCTTGCGGAGGACAGCTAACAACTGAGAAACAAGGATGGGGCTCCCATCAGCATGACAAAAAATTGCCCCCGGAGCAAAGTGAGGAGAAGACACAAAAACCTCCCATTCCCCCACAGGGCAGCAAGCAGACACACCACTCCTACCCAGAAACACCCACTTACCCCTCCCCATCTGATCAGTTTTGGACATCCTCAGCCACAAACGCACCCTATCATGCTCCACCACCACCTCGCTGCTGGTCATACCCACTCTACCCCTCAAACCCAGCAGTTCAGAGGCCCGGAATGCACCAAAGAATAACCACACAAAACACAAACGAAATTTGTGGCACTCAAAAGCATCATAGCAGCACACCTCCAACTGCGATAAAAGCAGCTGAAGCAAATCAAAGGTCACCGGCTGCCGTAGCTTCTGACCACCGGCTTGGAGCCTACCCAACCCTTTTAGAACCTTACGAACCAACACCCCCCCAACAGGATCCCACCCCCACCAAAGCTGACCATAAAAAGACACCCCGGCTAACTTGCCCGAAATGGTCGTGTGAGAGAGGCCTCTGTCCGCTAACTGTAAAACAAACTGCAATAAGAATTGTTCATCAGATAACCCAGCCCGGACCGTACCCCCCATCTCCTCACCAAACTGCAAAAACTCATGCCAGGCCTTCAAATAACTCCGCCGTGTAGAGACAGCCACTGAATGCTCAACCAACTGGTGTACCCTCAATCCCCCAAGTCCCATATGTACTGTGGGATCGCCGTCGGTTCCAGGTCCGCCCCAGGAGCCAATTTGCGGAATTCGGACCACTGAAAGCGAGATAAAGAATCAGCGATGCAATTAGTGGCCCCAGGAACATGCCTAGCCTTAAAGACAATATTCAGTTGTAGACACCGCAACATAAAGGCGCACAGGAGCCTCAAGACACGCAAATCGCCGGCCCTCTGTCTATTAACCAAGTCCACTACTGCCATATTGTCCACATGGAACAATACGGAGCGATTCTGAAATTCCTTTCCCCAGATAAACAGAGCAACCAACAACGGGAAGAGTTCCAAGAACGCAATGCTGCGACCCTGTTCCTTCCAATGCTTTGGCCAGCCGGCCGCGCACCAACGACCTTCCCAAAAGATGCCGAAGCCGTGAGCTCCCGATGCATCCGTGAAAAGCTGCACCTGCCACACAATGTCCTCATCCGCAAAAAACAAGGACACGCCATTGAAATTTTGCAGGAAACTCAACCAGATAGTCAAATCAGCACGGACAGCAGTTGTAATGCGCACCCGATGATGAGGAAGGCTGGCGCCGGACATCGAGAGGCCCAGACGTCGACAAAACTTTCTACCCGCCCGTACAACCCGACAAGCAAAATTGAGGTACCCCAAAAGCTTCTGGACTTTACGCAGTTCTAATTTGCGTTCACCCAACACCCATCTGAGGAAATCAGACATCTCCCGCACTTTAGCAGCAGGCAATCGCGCCATCATAGTCGTAGTATCAATTTCAATCCCTAGGAAAGTCAGGGATGTACAAGGACCTTCGGTTTTATCCGGCGCCAAAGGAACGCCCAATTCCGTAGTCATAGCCTGAAAAATTGCCAAAGCCGACTGACACTGCCCAGAATGACCCTCACCAATGAAAAGAAAGTCATCAAGGTAATGGCAGACCAGAACGTGGCCGCTGACAAAAGTGAAGCGCCACTGCAGAAATGTACTGAAGGTCTCAAAGAGGGAACATGACACCGAGCAGCCATGGGTAACACTTTATCGACATAAAAATAGCCACCAAAATGCATGCCCAAGAGACCAAAATCCCAAGGATGAATGGGCAGGAGCCGGAAAGCTGACTGAATGTCACTCTTTGCCAGCAAAGCGTCATCCACGGAAGCATATGTCACGGTTGAGTCAGCTGGGTCAATGAAATCGTTGATGGATGCACCCTCAGGCCAAGACAGATGATGTATAAGGCGAAATTCCCCAACTGCCTTTTTTGGTACCACACCCAGCGGGGAGACAATCAAATCCGGGAGGGGACAACCCAGAAAGGGACCAGCAATCCAACCCGCTGCAAGCTCAGCATCCAGCTTCTTCTGCACAACCTGAGGGCACTCCTTCGCAGACTTCAGATTGTCAGACCACCGGCCCACCCGGGGACCCTGGTACCCAATCCGAAACCCAACTCTGAAGCCCCAGGACAAAGTCTTAGCAGCCTCAACATCAGGGTAGTCCTCCAACCACAAATCCGACGCGCCGAAGAGGCGCCTAAGAGAAGCCAGTCTGCGCCAGTCCGCGTCCAGACGCGTCCAGACGCTTCCTGCTTGCTGGCAGCCAGGCTCTTTCACAATGGTAGGGCCCCTACTTTCCTATGACTCCTCATCGCTTCTCGCCCTACGTCCTTGCCCCAATCTGTTATGTTGTCACACGTTCCTCCCATCCCTTACTGAGTATCTCTGTAAAAGCTGTAATTGGAGCCCATCTCACACCTGCCCTTCACCCCCTGGTCAAGAATGGAGAATGTTCCTCCTTAACTGTAGGTCCTTATGCAAACATTATACCGAACTGCACTTACTGATTGAAGAGCTCAAACCTGAGGCTCTCTTCCTAACTGAAACGTGGCTTCACACAGATAACGATCCAACTACTGTATGGGCCACCCCACAAGGATACACGCTTAAAAGACTGGATCGCCAGACCGGGAGAGGCGGTGGACTGGCCATCATTTATCGAGACAGCTATAAATGCCGTATTACCCCCACCACCTCACCAACTTGTGAGAGCTTCCATTTTTCACTAGAACTCTCCCCCACTACCACCTTTTCTGGCATCCTAGCCTATCGCCCACCTGGCGTTCTTAACAATTTCATTACTAAAATAACAGACCTTGCTGCAAGTCTCGTGTTGTCCTCGCCCAATTTCACTCTGTTGGGGGATCTTAACTTACATCTAGATGATCCTCACGACACTACAGCTAATAATCTTCGCTCCAACTTACAAGCCTTGGATCTACATCAAAAGGGCTTTCACGTAACCCATAATAGGGGTCATCTTCTTGACCACATATAGCAATATAGACGCTCTTGTGGTGGATCCCCCTACACCACTACCCTGGACCGACCACTTTTTGATACCTTTCACATGGCGCACAAACCCCCCTCCCTCGACTCTCCATCCTGCTAGACATCGAGGTAGGAAGTGGTCCTCAATCCCCCTCCCTACATGGGAAGACGCCCTTGCTAGAGACCCACCTAGGAAGGTAACAAATCCCAACACAGCCACCAACAATTTCGATGGCTGGATCTCTAGCACACTCGATCTGGTCCTCCCCATACAATCAAGTAACTCCATAAAAAGACCTAAAGCAGCCCCATGGTACACACCTGCCCTTAAGACCATGAAATTAGCCTGCCGGAAAATCGAGAGAGCCTGGAGACAGGACTACTCCCAACTCAGGAAAACTGAATATAGAGCTGCCATTAAGCTCTACAAACAGGAGATAAAGGTGGCACAAGCGTCTTTTTACGGTGGCAAAATTAACGCAGCCGCTAATGCCCCAAGGGAAATTTTTAAAATTGTCAAATCCCTTATTTCACCCCCTGCTGAGTGTCCCTCTGCCGAGGGTGCCCAAAATCGTTGTAACGATTTGGCCGTTTTCTTTTCCCAAAAAATCGAGGCCATATACTCCTCCTTCAGGGACGCTAACAATGATACGGAACCCCTCGTATCTACAACCTCCGATTCCTCTGTCCTTTGTACGCTTGATACAATCCCACTTTTGGACATTCCTGCCTTGGATAGATTCATCCCCAAAATCACCTCTGCTTCCCCCAACGATCCAGCACCCCCTCAGACCCTCACTAAGGTCACGGACATTATTCGCCCGGTCATATTGGACGTTCTCAACACATCCATCACCTCTAAATCCGTACCACCTTCATGGAAGTGCGCGATGGTGAGGGCTCTGTTGAAGAAGCCCAACCTTGACCAGAACAACTTGGCGAACTACCGTACTATCTCCTTACTCCCCTGGCTGAGCAAACTGCTAGAGAGGCACGTAAATAACACCTTGATGAACTATCTGGAGTCTAATAGTCTTCTGCAGGCCTCTCAGACAGGGTTCCGTCCTCTGCATGGGACTGAAACCGCTCTCTTAGCGGTGACGGGAGAGGCAAGAGCTGTGTTGGACCGGGGTGGAAAAGTCGCCATCATCCTTTTAGATCTCAGCGCCGCGTTTGACACGGTGAACCATGTCACGCTATTACAACGACTGGCGGACATGGGCGTGTCGGGCGTGGCCCTGGAATGGCTGACATCCTTCCTGGCTGACCGTTTCTTCCAGGTCTTTGAGGGCGAGGCGGTGTCTCCTAAACACCCACTCTGGTGTGGGGTCCCTCAGGGCTCCTCCCTGAGCCCTACCCTGTTTAATGCCTACATGGAACCCCTAGACAGGATAGTCCATCCCTTCGGTGTGCGTATCGTCACCTACGCGGACGATACCCAACTGGTGGTCTCTCTAGACCACTCTGAGGGATCGTCCCACACCTTAGGCCCCTGTCTGGAGGCTGTTGCCAGATGGATGCAATCTTCCTGCCTAAGACTTAACGGGGAGAAGACAGACGTCATCCTATTGGGCAATCCTTCTCCCTCTGTTCTTGCATCCATCTGGCCACCATGTTTGGGCCCGCCCCCCGTCCCCAAGTCCCAAATAAAAAGCCTCGGGATCTGGTTCGATAAAGCTTTGGACTTTTCAGTCCAAGCCACAAAGACCGCCACCACCTGCTTTGGGCTTATGAGGATGTTGCGGAAGGTGCTCCCTCTGCTCCCATTCCAGGCAAGGAGGATCCTGGTTCAGGCCCTTATACTCTCCCGCCTGGACTACGGGAATGCCCTCTACATGGGAGCCCCGACCTTTGCCACCCAGAAGCTCCAAGTCACACAAAATAGTGCGGCCCGCCTACTCTATAACCTCTCTCGCTGGCAGTCAGCGAGGAATGCCCTAAGGGAGCTTCACTGGCTCCCTATAGTGGCAAGAGTACAATTTAAGGCTATGTGTATCCTACACAAAGCCTTTCATCGCACAGGTCCCGCCATTCTGCATCCCTTGGCTACTCCCTACGTCCCGTCCCGTTCCCTCCGCTCCTGCACCCTCCGGCTGGCCACTTCCGCCAGAGTCAGGAAAGCTCGATGGGGAGGCCGCTCTTTCTCCCATACTGCGGCCAAACTCTGGAACACCCTCCCTCTATCCCTTCGAGGCAACAGTAACCACCTGTCCTTCAGGAAAGCCTTGAAAACACACTTGTACGCCAAACTCTGCTGACCTGCCCTGAGACCGCGTTAAGCAAATTCAGTCACAAGCGCTACTAGGCCTCCGGGTAGTTTAGCGCTATACAAGTGCAATTTTCATTCATTCATTCAAAATGTCCTGCTTAATAGGAGTAGGAGCCCTTATGTACAAATTGCGGAGGTTGTCCCCTGCCCCCTGAACCCCTCCCCTGGTCTCCAAAACGCTGTCCGGGAAAACACTGCGTGAGAGCATGCCGACCTCCGCACTGTGCACACTCATGTTTATATCTGCATGCTGGCCGGTTACATGAACCCCTGTTAAAATGCCAGCATGCTCCAGAGGAGGAGGACTGCCCTCTGCCCCAACCCCCCGCCCCAGGGAGAGCGGGGCGAAACTGAAAGGGCCGATAATGCACCGGCTGCCCGCTAGCAGTGTGAATCGTAGCAGGCGGTTGAGCAGACGCCATCCATTGCAGCCACAACTCCGCATTGACCTCACCCCAGGAACGCTCTGGGAAAACACTCATACGAGCCCGGAACTCCTCGTCGTACGACAACCATGCAAAGCCCCCAAAATAACTATGTGCCTTTACGGATGACGTCAGCATATTTGAACATGTCCACTGCCTTACTCGGATGACGCTGGCTATACACGCTGGCATAAATTAAAAAGGCCGAAGTCCAGTTCTCAATAGACTGCGGAACTCGAGGCCTCCGAGCCAACTCCAACTCCTCCTCTTCCGACCCCTCCTTAGCTTGTACATCTCTATGGAGAAGCCGAAAAACATCCACAAATTCACCATTCCAGATGCGAGTTTTGGTTTTTTCAGACAAGTGAGACCCCAAAGGCATCCCCACTCCAGAATAAGGCAACTTCTTCGGCAGGATACTATCCTCCGTAACTGGCTTGGGAACAGCCACCCCATCCCCATCCTTAGAATGTCATGAAAGCTCCGCGCGCGCAACGCTGCAGAAGAGAGATCCGCTCCAGATGACTCTCCCGTGATCCCACTACTGGAAACAGCCGTAGGGACAGTTCCCAAGCCCGCAGAACCAGCCAACAGCCGCCCAGCTGGAGACGCAACATGAAAGCTGCGGCCGCTCAAGCCAGATTGTGAAGAACCTGCAAGAATGCCGCCCCCCAGGGAGCCAAGGGAAACAGTCCCCAATGAACCAGCCACCGACGCAAACCCAGAGGCACCACCTAACCCGGAGGCCAAACTACCCTGTGGGACACCGGGCATCTCTCGAGAAGCCGGGTACAAAACCTGGCTGGGGGCAGTGGACGCCCCCCAAAGGTCTGAATCCATCCCACCAGACACCTGAGACTGCTGCGGGGCAGGGCGGGGGCCAGCAAGACCGGGAGTCGTGGACCCAGGGGACAGGGGGGCTGGGGGGGAATCACATCATTTAACAGTACAGCCCCGGAGGCCACAGGAGCCCCCCGGGAGGGGGCACTGTCAGGCGGAACAGCATGGGGCGCCCCAACACCAGAGCAACCTAAAGCCCCACCACCAGGCAAAGGGGGTTGAGCCAGCCCCAACCCAGCAGGCGCAGGGGACAGCAAATAACATTGGCCATTTACCCATAAGCAGGGTGAGGCCCCCTCAAGCAACCCAGAAACCGGGGTGGGAGGGCCCCCGAACACCTTATCCGGAGCATTGACCCGGGGGAGGCTCCTAGGTTCGAGACTCCTCCCCCGACGATTACCAGGCCCCACCGAAGGCTTCCTAGCCTTCCCCGGGGGGGCCCCGCCCAAGCGCTGAGTTTGCCGGCCCACGGAGCGCCCCCGCCTCCCCCCGGGCGCCCCACACAAGCCAGCACACTGCAGAGGCACAAGACATACCTGCTGGTGGGCGCCCGGGTCAGCCGGCGGGGGCTCCAACACTGTGGGGTCCAGGGCCGGCATGGGCTGCGCCGCCGGCATGGCAGCGTCTCCGTCTTCGTCTTCCTCCGGGCCGGGTGACTGACAAGCAGTCACCGCCCGCGACACGCCCAGCGAAGCCCTGCAAGGCGGGGGGCGGGCCAACCCTACCCACGCCTCCGCCGGCACTCCCGGCCGCAGCAGGTCCTCTCGTCCCGCCGCACACAGGGTCTGGACAGCCCGTCGGACCTCCGCCGCCTCCTCCATGTCCCCACTAAAGTAACGCGACGCCATCAAAAGGAGCAAAAAGGAAACCTCCCTTCCCCTGCCTCGCTACGCACTTCCCAAACCGCTGCCTGCCTTCCCTTTATGCCCTCCCCTAATCACCCCCACCTGCTCCCAGATCCCTCGCGCGAACGCACCCAGGGAAAGACCAGCTCGCGCCTGGCTCTCCCTGGGTCCCCCCTTTCAAACATTCACCCGGGGCAAGGAGAGAGGCCAGGTGACCCGTAATAGAATGACTATTCACGGTGTCTATCCGCGCTGCTGTTGGTTTCTAGCTACAAGTGGGAAGTTTGAAAACAAACACAAGTCTCTTGAAAGGCTGTCGGATGGGGGCAGAAAGGGGGCCAAAGCGAGTACGAGAAGAGAGACAGAACCCCCATGGGGACTCACGCACAAGTACCTTACCTTTCCGTTGGTGCCTCGGTCCCGACCCAAGTTCGTAGGAGGTACCGAGGCATCCGGTAAGGCCATATTTATCCAGCGGCCGACACTAAAGTGCCGCCTACGTCTTCTTGCCTTGTCTTGTTGAACGTGCGTAGGTTACACCTCAAATGTTCTAAACTACAGAATGACCTAATTCCTAGGTCGATGGTAGTTCTCATAACGGACGTACCATCAAAGATCTTCAAAACTAAAATTTCACGAGTACTTATCAAATTATTTTGAAAAGAATAATGTATACAATTAATCCAACAACAGATGAATGGGCTTAGCAACACAAAGATCCCCGATGTGGTTCCTTATTGTAGGACTTTCTTAATGACAGTAATCTGGGATATACTGAAAGTATCCTAGATATCCTGTCGCTTAGATGCTTATGAAGACAATCCAACAGCTATGTTCAATCATCTTTGCAAGAGTGTTTCACCCCAGAAATTTTCGTCCCTTTTCATAATACAGCTAGTCAACAAAATTCCTGAATAGGGAACTAGGAACCGGAATGTTGATAATAATATTAGCCTCAACTCTTAAGAAGACGTTTATAAGAGGGTTCAAGGAATCGCATTATTCAATCCCTGAGTGTCACTATGCAGCTTGATCACACATTTCTGTTCTTTCACAAAAAGGAATTTGGCTTTGTTACTCACATGAGGTGGTATATATGGCTTCTCCAAAACTGTCCATAAGAAGTCTTCAGGACTATGATTAAACTCGCTGTAGTGTCTAGTTAGTTTGGTATTGCTCTTTTTAAATGTACTCTTATGTTCTGACATTCATAGATGCATTTTACGGGTCGTCATTCCGACGTATCAATAACCACACGGACACTCAATCAGATAAATCAAGTTCCCACTATTGCAGTTGGAGAAACTTGATTGTATCCAGGGTCTGGATGTCCCACTGTTTACTGTTTTAGACTGCTTCTTGTGTGGGCAGACTGAGCAGCCTCCGCATGGAAAATGACCTTGAACAGGCGGCAAGTCCCATAGTGTATTGTTGCTACTCAGAGAGAATTGTCTGGGGCGTGCGTGTATCAAAGCCTCGCGTACGTTGTGCCCATGCTTGAAGACAAAAAGGGGCATCAGTAATATCTCTTTCTTAGTGTTAAGAAAACACCAATTCTTCCGAATGCACTTCTGGATGTCATTACTTAAGGTACTGAATGTGTTGACAAAGGTCAAGCGACCCAAAGGTGGTTTTTCAAACTTTGGTTCCAGTAGAGCCTCTCTGTTGTTGTTGGAGGCCCGTTTGTATGCCTGCTTGACCAGTCTACGAGGGTACATTTTGTCATTAAGCTGATTGGACAGGTTCTTTGCATGATGTTTGTAGTTGTCCATTGTTGAGCAATTCCGTCTTGACCTTAAAACTTGTCTGAATGGTAGATTTTCTCTTAATGATTTAGGATGTTGGCTGTCGTATTGTAATAGTGAGTTGCATGCCATAGGTTTGCGAGTGAGTTTCATGCCATAGGTTTGCCAGTCCCTTCGGTGTAACATAGATGGATAGATCCAGAAAAGAGATCCTAGACTTATTCACTTCCAAAGTGAATCTAAGATGGTCATTGCGAGCATTCAACCATGTGTGAAAGAGTTTCACAGACTCCTCATCCCCACGCTGTATGTTGACCACAGTACCTTACTATACAAGAACAGGTCAGCGGGGACACAATCAAGCCCAGGCACCCTGCCACTCGGTACAGTGTTAAGAGCAGCTTCAACTTCCTGCTTGGTAAAGTAGAGCGCAGGATTACTAACGTTGGTGATCGATGGACCTTGGATAAATTCACATTCACATTCTCCGGTTTCATTTGCAAACTGTGTCTTAAAATGTGAAACCCAGAGTTCGGGAGCTACATGGTTATTCGGTGGCTGGCTCGGCTTTCCCTTGCCCCACTTAACTAAATGCCAGAATCAAGTCATATTCCTATCTTGGCTTGCACAATACAGCTCCTTCAAATATTCCTCGTCCCAATCCCTTTTTGCTTTAAACTGCGCTACTTTGTACTCCACCCTTGCATTGTGAATCCTATCCCTATTCTTAGATCGTATTGCCGCAGCTAGTGCTTTATATGCCACCTTGCATGATTTCCCATACCATGAGTCAACTGGAGCCTTTGCAGATCTTCTCTTTTTTTTTGGTATATTAGATATAAAAAAGCCCTTTAGCTTATTAAAAAGTTCAATATGGACAGGTGTAAAACTGGACTTATTTTCCTGTTTTATAAAGCACATTTGTAGATCTATGGTCACTTTTGTCACCAAATTGTTGATGGTCTCCAAATGATCCTCATTATTTAGTAGGTTTGACCATTTGACTCTCCTTGTGTCATTACTTAACTGTAGTTTTACGCCCGCATGGGAGCCAACTTTAGGTTGGTTGTCTATTGGAGCAAGTAATAACACCAGGGGGTCATGATCACGCTCTACCCTCTCTCTGATAAGCAAGGCCAATCATCCTTGGTAATGACTATGTAGTCTATACGGCTACACCTCAGCCCACTTATATATGTAGGGGAGCCATGCTTTTCAGATTTTCCCCTCCCATTTACCGCCCTTAATCCGTGCTCCAAACAGAGCACTTTGAGCTGTAAGGCCGCTCCAGACCATTTCTAAATTGGATTTAGTGCTAGTTGTGGGATATCCCATAACAAATCTTCCTCTCAATCTAGATCTACATCATTTGTATCTAATGGTTCGAAGGAACAGTTAAAATCCCCTGCGACCACTATGGTAGGAATCAAGAAGTGCAACAGTACTTGAGGCTTTCCTGCCAGGCAACCCTCTTGCATATACATTAAAAAGTATAAGATCCTTAGCACCAGGAGCTTTTATCTTAACTATTAGGAAATCATTACTCTCTGTATCCAACTGCTGGATCGTGTACCTGTCACTCTGTCTTGCCCAAATAGTTAGCCCCCCATCGCCCTTCCCCTTTGGCCAGCAATTACTGGTTTATAAAAATTGATGTAACCTTGTCTAAACTCTGGACCCACTGACCAGGTTTCCTGAAAGACCACTAATTCATTGGTATCAATGAAAGTTAGCCAGTCAGATTATGGTAATTTATTCTTCAACCCGGTGATATTCCATGAGGTCAGAACAAAATTACTTGACCTATTACTGAATTCACCAAAAATCGGCACCCTGCCACCCCCATCTATCACACATGTACCAATTTCATCAAGCAATTGGTTATTTACTTCTAAGTGTATGTTAATGGGGCTTGCACAATAGTTCTGGTATTTGGATCACCTTGAGAGATAGTTTTTGGAAGAATAGAATCCCCTACATTTTGGCTATTGTGGTTTAACCCCGACTCTCCCTTGTCCCTTGTAACTAGATGCACAATAGTAGAATATTTGGGTGTCAGACCCAGTCAATTATTCTCCTCTAATGTGCTCAATGCCTCATATGTGTTATGGATTGGCACTTCACAAATGGTAGAGCCAAACAACCAACCAGGGTTCCTTTGTATTCCCTCTCTTGGGAATACATTTGCTTGATAGAATAACCCCAGGGGGAGGACATTAATAGCGTCTTTCTGGATTGTAAAAGGAGCTGCCCTTTCCAATATACACCTGATCAAATTCGGTGACCTGAAACTTAAGACCACACTATCCCCTGCCAAACCTTTTCCAGAATTTCCCACCCAGTCAACCCTTGTGATCATCATAAAATCACTAATTATTTATGATTTCCAAGCCCGGTTTTCAGATTTAAGTAATGGAGGGCCTTGTTCTTTAGTGATGATCAATGTTCCTCCTCTTGTGGTTTCAGTCTCGGAACATTGGTCAGCACTACAGATGCAGCGTAGCATCTGGAAGGAGATCAAGAATAACCCCTTTCAATCTATCCCCTCCCTCCCCCTGCGATCTTCTCACAGGGCCATTTAGTGCTTGCTTACGTATATGTAAAGCATTAGGTACCAGTATTTATGGCACAGGCTGGATCGGAGGACTCACTAGGGTATGGTTGAGAGGATGTGGGTGTACTTATGCCTGGTGTTGTGGCCTAGAAGTGTTTCCTGCCCAACTAGGCTCCATGGATTTTGTAGGGCTACTCCCAATACGAATTACTGGATCCTTCACCAATTGGTCCTTTAATATGGCTAGTCTCTGATCTATAGCTGTTAGTCTAGACATGAGAGGATCAATTAGAACCATTAGTTTTGCTTCCACTACTTTAAGAAACACATCTTTGGCCTCAATAGAGTCTAAATTTCGCAAACTAGGCTGGACACTATCAGTTCCCACTATGCCCACCCCATCTTGTTCTTTCTCAACTGATGTAACTGAAGTCCCTCCCCACTCTAAAGCCAAACTCTTGTTCTTAGCTACTTTTGCGGCGTGTAAGCTGGCTTTGGGGGCACTCCGCACTTTCCTTTTCTTTGCATGGATATTATTTCCGGATGCTACAGATTTTTTCTTTCTGGTGCAAACATTAGTAGCATTAACAGCAGAGGTAGAAGATTTACTGCCTTCGTTATTCAGGTCTGAGGCGCCTAACTGGGAACTTTCTATAGTGATTTGTAGTGAATCAGAACATAAATTTAAGCCGGTATTAGGATCTTTAGAAATAGTTTGACCTACAAGTGGATTTAGGGGGTCCAGTGAGAGCCTCCGTTCTGTTATCTCAATTTTGTGCATAAGCACAGATTCTGCTCGGGTGCGAAAAGCGTCTAGAGTCCCTTCCACTCCCACCCCGCCCTTTGCGTGTATTCTTACTCATTTTCAATCAAAACTAGTGACAATACAATATAGAGTCTACTTATGCCAAGTAATAATGTTCTTAAACAAATTTGCACACCCCCTTCAATCTGAACAATCCTTAGCAATAGCTTACTCAAAGTCCTGGGAGAGATGTTAGAGGGGGGCCCAGCCCAGCCTCTTCCAGGCACGGGACGGGCCCGCCCTTGAAACAGGCTCCGCCTGGGCAGCGCCCATGCGCGTCCCGTGCACGTCCCGTGCTGCGGGAACCCCCAGGTGGATTTAAAGCGCCTCCCGGCGCTTTACTGTAATGCGGTGTTGGGCATCAGTGGAAGGCATTGGAGGACACTGGGAGTTATATTCCTTCTCCGATTAGTGCAGCGGAGTTGGTGCAGTCCCTCCCGGGACTGTTCAGCGCAACCGGCAATCAGGAAGCAGCAGGACAAACAAGTGGAAGGTCAGGTTGTGTGAGGGACCCGCGCTGCGGGAGCCCTCAGGTAGATTTAAAGTGCCTCCCGGCGCTTTACAGTGATGCGGTGCTAGGCCCCAGTGGAAGGCCTTGGAGGACACTGGGAGGTGTAGTCCTCGCCCCCTTAGTGCAGCGGAGTTGGTGCAGTCCCTCCCGGGACTGTTCAGTGCAACCGGCAATCAGGAAGCAGCAGGACAAGCAAGCATAAGGTCAGGTTGTGCGAGGGACAATCAATCAATCATATCATATAATTTGTAAAGTGCACTACTCACCCGTGAGGGTCTCAAGGCACTGGGGTGGGGAATGCTGCTACTACTCGAAAAGCCAGGTCTTGAGGAGTATTCTGAAGGTCATTACGTCTTGGGTCTGCCGTAGGTTGATGGGAAGGGTGTTCCAGGTCTTGGTGGCATGTTGGAAGAAAGATCTGCCGCTGGAGGTTGCTCTTCGGAAGTGGGGGACTGTGGCAACAATGAGGTCGGCAGAGCAGAGCTGGCGGGTGGGGGTGTAGAAGCGGAATCGTCTGTTGAGGTACATTGGTCCAGTGTTGTGGAGTGCCTTGTGTGCGTGGGTGAGGAGCTTGAAGGTTATCTTCTTGTTGATCAGGAGCCAGTGCAGGTTTCTCAGGTGGAGTGTGATGTGGCTGCAGCGAGGGCTGTCGAGGATCAGGCGTGCAGAGGCATTCTGGAGGCGTTGGAGCCGTCTCAGGAGTTTGGCCGAAGCTCCTGCATAGAGGGCGTTTCCGTAGTCCAACCTGCTGCTGATGAGGGCCAGGGTGACCGTTCTTCTTGTTGCAGTGGGAATCCACTTGTAGATCCTGCGGAGCATATGGAAGGTGATGAAGCAGGAGGAGGAGACGAGGTTGACCTGTTTAGTCATGGAGAGGGTGGAGTCGAGGATGACCCCTACGTTGTGTGTGTGGTCGGTGGGAGTTGGGGCGGTTCCCAGTGCAGTCGGCCACCAGGATTTGTCCCAGGCCGAACAGGTGGATCCGAGGATGAGGACCTCCAACTTGTTCGAGTTCAGCTTCAGTCTGCTGTTCCTCATCCATTCAGCGACGGCCTTCATCCCTTCGTGAAGGTTGGTTTTGGCGGTATGGGGGTCCTTGGTGAGGAAGAGGATCAGCTTGGTGTCATCGGCGTAGGAGATGATGTTGAGGTTATGCCGACTGGTGACATGAGCGAGCGGTGCCATGTAGATGTTAAACAGAGTTGGGCTGAGGGATGGGCCCTGGGGTACGCCGCAGATGATCTCTGTGGCTTCGAAGCGGAAGGGGTAAGGTGGACGCTCTGTGTTCTGCTGGAGAGGAAAGAGGTGGTCCAGTCCAGGGCCTTCTCTTGGATTCTGGCATTGTGGAGGCGTGTTCGTGGTGTGTGGTGGCAGACCATGTTGAAGGTGGCTGACAGGTCCAGGAGGATGAGGGCTTCCATTTCTCTGTTGCCCAGCAGGGACTTGATGTAATCGGTGGCAAATATGAGGGCAGTCTCGGTACTGTGGTTGCTGCGGAACCTGGACTGGGAAGGGTCCAGGATGTTGATCTCCTTGAGGTTGCGGGTCAGTTGTTTGTTGACGGTCTTCTTGATGACCTTTGCTTGGAACGGAAGCAGGGAGATGGGCCGGAAGTTTTTGAGGTCCTTGGGGTTCACCTTGGGTTTCTTGAGTAAGGCGTTGATCTTGGCTTGCTTACAGCTCTCCGGGAAGGTTGCTGTCTCAAAGGAGGTGTTGATGTCTTTCCGGAGATGAGGTGTGATGGTTGTGCTGGCTTTGTTGAAGATGTGGTGTGGGCACGGGTCTGACGGAGATCCGAAGTGGATGGTGTTCATGATCCTGATAGTGTTGTCGTCGTTGATGTTGATCCAGGAGAGCAGGCGGTTGGTGCGGCAGGTGGTCGTGGGGGCGGAGGTCTCAGTGGTTGTTGGGGCGGTCATGGCATTGAAGCTGTCGTGGATGTCTGCGATCTTGCGGTGGAAGAAGATGACCAGCAAGTCGCACAGTTGCTGCGAGGGTGGGATGTCGTTGGTGTTGGAGCTGGGATTGGAGAGTTCCTTCACGATGTTGAAGAGCTCTTTTGCTGTTGTGCTCGTTGTTGTCTAGGCGGTCTTTGAAGGAGGCCCTTTTGCCGGATCTGATGAGGTGACGTGTCTGCAGGTGGCATTCTTGTGGGCTTTGTAGCTGTCCAATGTTCGTTCACGAAGCCAGATCTTCTCCAGCTTTCGACAGGTTTGCTTAGAGGTCCAGATGTCTTAAGTGAACCATCTGGCTTTCTTGTTGGTGTGACTGTTGGAGGGTTTCTTGATTGGGTCTAGGGTGTTGGCGCAGTCGTGAATCCACTGTCTGAGGTTGGGGCGGCAGTGTCGGGGTCGGTAGGGTCGGACAGCAGGCTCTGGGTGAGGATGGTGGTTAGCTGGTCTTCAGTGACTTTGCTCCAGCAGCGGTGAGGCATCTGTTAGGTGCAGTGGTGCGTGGTGGATTTCTTGAAGGTGAAGTGGATGCAGCGATGGTCAGTCCAGTGGAGTTCGGTGGTGTGGTTGAAGGAGACGTGGGGGCTTGTGGAGAAGATGGGGTCAGGCGGGAGACCAGCGGAGTGGGTGGGTGTTGTGACGAGTTGTCTGAGTCCGAGGTTGGCTATGTTGTAGATCAGGGTGGTGGAGTTGGTGCCGTTGTTGTTCTCGAGGTAAAAGTTCAGGTCCCCGAGGAGGATGTAGTCCATGGAGGTGAAGGCATATGTGCTGATGAAGTCAGCAATGGAGTCGCTGAACTGGTCGGGGTCCAGGGGGTCTGTAGATGAGGGTTCCTCTGAGGGTGGTGTTGGGGTCAGTGTGGATCTGGAAGTGCAGGTGTTTGGTGGTGCTGAGGAGGTTGTCGGTGTTGCTCGAGACTCTGAGAATGTTCCTGTCAATGATGGTGATTCCTCAAATCCCTTCATGGGAATACACCTCAGTATTTACAGAAAAAACTTAATTGGCAGGCCACCACTAGGAGTCTACTGTTTTGCTCGAAACATCTGTTAAACCCCCACCAGATTCGCACCACCAGCAATGAGGGCAAATAATTTTCATATTTTGGTACCAGCTCCCATTAGATGATAATACTGACCTCAAACTATTAAATAAAGATCTTAAAACCTGCTTTAGTTTATTATTGAAATATGCTTATCCGCAGCTCATGCCTGAAGAAACGCATCAGTGCCTGGAGACCCTGTCAGGGTGATTTGTAGCGCTTCCAATAATAATAATTTGCAAGCTACTGTAGGAGACACCTGTGAGGACCACTACCCAGTGGTTCTGGTCAGGAGCGTCGCCCCACTGCTTTCTCACAGTACGAGAAGCAAAAACATAGATTGGTAATAACTTTTGGTTTATGTTTCTTTTGCAGGGAGGCTAGTGGGCAGGGCTTCTGTGCTCTGCTTGCAGAGCAGGGCAGAAGTGGTTTGCCCCCTCCTGAGTGCACAATGACTGTTTGGTTGGACCTCTCAGGCTGCCCAAACCAGTCATGCGCACTTACCCCTTCTCCATGCAGGCTGCATTGCAACCTGCATGGAGAACATGCCCACCACTCCAGCCTCTACATGGCGCTCAGACCAATCGCAACGCTGCATTGCAGCATTGTGATTGGCTTAGGGGAGGGAGCCTGGCTGCCTGCTTCCTGTTCCAGTCGGACGCAGGAGAGCATGAGCAGAGAAGACGCGGGACGTGGCTGAAAGGTAACATTTTTTATTTTTTATTATGAATCCTCCCATGACCCCTGCCCCCCCCCCGTGACCCCAGTGCTCGCCCCCCCACCTGCGGGCCATGCCGCCGGAAACTGGTTCTCGTTCCCTTTGAATGGGGATGTCTCAGGTTCTCTTAGGTTAGCTGTGAGCCTTGCCATGACTGTGGAATGTCAGGAAATTAAGTAGAGCACGTCACCTGAATGGAATTGGGGCTCAGTTCTCACCTGGAAATGTTGGGGTTACCTGAGTGATTATGCATGACCACCCGGTCCATGGCTCCCAGTAGAGGAGGCAAGTACTCCTGGGGTCTAGAAAATGACCCAGGCTGCTGCCAAGAAAGGAAAGGGCAGGGGGCAAGGGAAACCAGCCCTGCAAACTCCCATGGTACAGGTGGTTGGCCGGAGCCTTCCGTGGAGGGCATTGCCTTTCTAGGAGACCTGTCTGAGCTTGCTGGATGGCAAGTGGAGGGTGGGCCTACCGTGGAAGAGTTCTGCAAGGCACAGAAAGAGTACCCAACCCTAGAGGTAATAAGGCAGTGAGCTGAAACCCAGGGTACTGCTGACCCCTCTGGAGATCACCTCATATATGAGGAGAATGACCACCTGCATAGTGAGCCTAAGGCTCCTGTGCATGGTGTAACACATTTGTTGGGGGTTCCCCAATGTTACATACCCTTATTACTGGGGTTGTCTCATGAAAGTTCCCCGGCACAACATCAGGTGCAGGACAAGACTTTTGCAAAGCTGGTCTCCCACTTTTATTGCCCCGGATGAAGACATCCTCAGATACCTTCTGTAAGACGAATACAGTGGCAATAAAATCAGGAGAGAGGAGAAGTGACAGCAAGCACTAAGCAGCAAGTAGAGGGAACAAAACAGATTCTGGAAGAGGCAAGAGGTGAGGAGTTGATGCGAGGTGAGGAGGGATGGAGCTGGACTTATGCAGGACTTTGGCAGGCCTTTGGTAAAGACGCATATAGCACTGATACTGGCAGGGGTGATTTTCTGCGTTGTTAAATAGCTGTGAGCTCAAAGTTGAAGCCTGGTGCCGCTTGGATGAGCCTGGAGTTGTAATTACGGGGCAAGGACTGTTTGTGAAGGGACTCGAAGTCCAAGGAGCCTACCTAATTTCTGCACCTGTGCTGCAGAGACCCGCTCACAGCCGCTGCGTCCTAACTCCGTGTCACACTGGCTGCGTGGAACGCGTGACGGCACGTGCCCGGCAAAGCCCGAGCCAAGGGCTGGACCGTTGTAGCCCGTAGGAGACTGGACCGGGCCTATTCTCTACCCTCCAGCGTGCGCCACATCGAGGGTTTGCTCATTGTTCGGTGAGTACCTATTTACCCTATTTTTGCACTTGGACTTGATAATGGCTGGGCGAGAAGGCAGGGGAAAAAGAGTGATGTCAGGAGGGTAGGTTGCCGGGACATTAGATCAATTTATTACAAGGGCAACGTCTGTCATGAACCATGAGTAGGCTTTCCTGTTTTCAGTTTCTATTTTTGGTAAATTCTGGTGGGGTTTTTTCAGTGTTTTCAATATCTTAAAAAACTGTTGTTATCAGTGTTTACACATTTTCTCGCCACTAAAAACAACAGAAAAAGTGTTTTTCCGGTGTTTATGGAACGTTTTGCCTTTATTATTGCTTGCTTTCTGCACTGAAAGAACATGGTATATGAGGTCCAAATAGATTTATGCAAATTAATCTTATTGTAGTACACCATACAATACTTCTTCAGTGAGTCTTTGGGTCATGTGCGCTCGCTCTTTCCTTCCCATGTAAGCTTCTGTGAAAAGGCCCTCTCAGCATTATTAGCCCACTGGGCTGAGAACCATCAGCTAAGGGACACAGTTGGGATCACACAACTTTTTTATATACGTAGCTGAATCATTGCAAATACAAACAATATAACTCCAATCTTTGTTGAACTTGTAAAAAAACCTTTTTTGCAGAGCATTACAAGTGACATTGCGTTCCATGTTTTCCACTATCCCAGATGCTTGCTGATATATATACTTGTCACTATACCTTACATTGAATGTTTAAAGCCTGAGGTGTTGGCAATTCACCTACTATTAATACTGTCCCACTAGAAACTATGGTCCAAGGGTTTTTACCCATTCTCTGTGGGTAAATGTGATGACACATATTAGGAAAGATTTTTATGAAACCAGCCATTTTACCTATCGCTGAAAGAATCAAATACAGCCAAAACATCAAATATGAGTTTGATATTTCCTGATTCTCTATGTTTATAAAATAATTAAACTAGACCTAAAACATGAAACCAAACCCTGCATCTTTAGACCAAAGCCCACAAAACTGAAAAAGTAAAAGGAAGAAGAAACAATATTTTAGTGGCATCCCTAAAGAACAAAACTCAAGCAAAATAATGTTAGCCAGTCTTTCTTACTGCTACTTGTATAACAAAAGTACATTGTATTGACCCCTTCAGGAAGAAAAAAATTACTTTCACTCTCTTTTTCCTTTCTTTGAATGGCATTTAGTTTGTGGTTGTCCAGGTGTTTTTTCAGTGTTTATATGTTTTCACCGGTGAGGGCTATTTTTCTTTCAGTGGGGTTTTATCAGTTATTATAGGTTTAAACCTAAAACCCCACAGCCTAACCATGAGATAGCCATAACAGAACGACGGCTGTCTCAGGACCCCATCTTCACCAAAAGGTTCTCGATAGGTCCTCTGATAAATGCTCGTACACCGGAACGGCTCAAGCAAAGGGTTGAAACTGTTGGATGCCTGATGAAAATATAGCACTATGTAGCTCTGTAGTTCCTGTTGTTCCTACACAGACAAGGACACATGGTTGCCATGAGGGGGCCATTCCCAAAATGAAGCAGGCGGAGTAGCCCTGTAGGGCAGACAGCCTAAGGTACAAAAGCTTAACAATAATAAGGGTCCTGTTATCGAGGAGCAACAACCCCCAGAGGACCTACAGGAGACTCCACTTGTACAAATTGTATCTGATGTGGCAAATACGCCTAAAACACCATCCACGGCAGAAGAACTATTTTTGGCTAAAATAAGTGCCCTACTATCTTCATCATTGCAGCCCCTAGAAGAACGACTGCTATTAATAGAACAAAGGCTCACTAAAATTGAGGAACTCTCCAGATCGAGTGAGATTTTATTAAAGGAAATAGGGCAAATCAGGGGCATATAACAGTAAACCATGTCCCTACAGGGGCTCAGTCTACATCTTTAATATCAGTCCCCAGTCGCCCCCCACATTCCGCGGAGACTGCAACCCGTCCAATCGCCAGTGTACGCCCAGATGGTTGTGTGCCCCCAGCCAGTAACACAGAACCGCCCCAAGCTCTGCAACATTCTGGAGAGGAGGACTGGCAAACTGTAGGCAGAAGGCGGAAAAGGAAAATGAATTCTGAAGACTGGGGGTCCAATTTACCATATATCGATTTACCCCCTGAAAGTGTACCTTATGTAGTTGTTCTAACAGGGTTACCCAAACTGGGTGAAAATGTAACTAAGTCTTATATGGAACAAAAAAATAAGTCAATACACTGGTTGAATCAAAATAGACCACTGCCTAGAAATGTTAAATGACAAACTTTATTTGCCAGAAGAGTGGGATGGGTGGGTTGCAGACCCAAAGATGTGGAGGGGGACTGCATTGTTATTAATTTTAAGGACAGTAGAGTGGTTGAATATGTCTGTAGGGGGCCTCCGCAAAACTTACATATATCAATTCAATCCTTTGATTGAAGTTACTTTTATCATCCACCTAACTATAGTACCAATCAAGATCACTATGCAATTAAAAGGGGGTGGCGAGCTCAATTTGCTACCCTGAGTCTTGGTGAGGTAGTGGGAGGAAATCAGCAATTCTTGGATCTTACAGCGAGCAATAGATTCAGTGTACTCGATCTGGTTGATTGACTACCATCTACTATCACACCTACAGATAGACCATTGGAGAGAAATAGGCCAATAAATATAGGAAGGACCCCTATTGGGTACAATTGAATTTCTTTGACTGGGGAGGTATAACGACCTGGCGACACTAACCAAACAATCAGAGTCGCCACAGATTTGATAGAAGGGAAGCAGGCTATAATGATGGATGCACATATTTTGCCCAGTAAATCCCCGCCATTGTTTGAAGTTGTATCTACCCCGGGCATGCACCTTAGTCTGTCTGATGCATTACACAGCCCAGGCCCGGTGTGAAATGTTGGGAGCAATGTGGAAGGTTCCAAAGGCGTCACAAAAATGCTGTTATTCCATCATGCTTACTGAGTTTCCTGCTGCCTCCCTGGGCGAGGTAGAGGACCTTATTGGTCAAATAAATAGTGGTTCACCATCAGACCTTATTCCGGCAAGAATTTTGTCATCGGTCGGCAAGGTACTCGGTCTTGTGATCCGGTTCCTTGTCAACCTTTCTCTTTCAGAGGGTCGGGTTCCACAGGAGTGGAAGACGGCACTGGTTAGACCCATTCGAAAGAATTCTTTCATCCCATGGACAGAACTGACCAACCTCAGGCCCATATCTCTCCTCCCGTACCTGAGCAAATTAACGGAAAAGCACGCTAATATCCATATACCAAGCTTTATCGAGCGAACATGAAGTCTGGATCATTCTCAGTCTGGCTTCAGGCCACATCATAGCACCGAATCAGCGCCCCTTTCGGTGGCAGATGACATCCGAATTTCCCAGGATAAAGGATATTTAGTGATTTTGGTGCTATTGGATCTATACTATATCCCATGACATCTTGCTCAGGCGTTTGGTAGAGGTTGGGCTTGAGGGTTCGGCATTGGCCTGCATGAGGAGCTTTTTATCTGGCCGTACACAGTGTGCTAATATGGGATAATTTTAATCTGCCTCTGTAGAGCTCACGAAGGGGGTGTCACAGGGATCATGTTTAAGCCCTACTCTCTTTAATATCTATGTGGCCCCCCTGGCCAGTATTATGAGATCATATGAATTTATCCCAGTGTCATATGCTGATGACACTCAGCTTCTTTTTCCATTGAAGTCATTAAGCCCCGTGGTCCTTTTCAGAAGGCATGAAGGCGGTCTCTCAATGGATGGCCCTGAATTTCCAACAGTGCAATGTGGGAAAAACTGAGCTTATGCTTTTTGGGGAAGCCAAAATGCTGTGGACTCCAGACTGGTGGCCCCCAGATCTAGGTCCCGTCCCTAGCCCTAAACAGGTGGTAAAGAACCTGGGCGTGTGGCTGGATCAAGATTTATCTTTAAAGGACCGCGTAAACCAGACAGTCGAGTCCGCAAAGTGTTTCCTTTACATCCAGACACAACTAGGAAAACGTTGGTCCAGGCCTTGGTGCTCAGTCGCCTGGATTGTTGCAACGGGCTGTTGGTATCGGCAAACAATGGTGTACTTAGCAGGCTTCAGGTGGTACAAAACACTGCTGCAAGGCTGGTCCTGAATGCCCCACCTAGATCTCCATCACGCCTTTTGCTAGAAAAACTACACAGGTTGCCGATTCGCCAACTGATCAAATTCAAGACCTGCTGTATGGTCCACAAGGGCATACATGGTCTAGGTCTATCGTATATGGTGGAAAAATTCATTCCCTACAAACCAGCACGTACCCTCCGCTCTAGTAACCAGTCTTTTCTGCAAGTCCCAATTGGTAAAAAGGCAATACAGGGTGGAAAAGCCTTGTCCTTTCTCTGCCCTGGCCTTTGGAATATACTCCCCGATTCTCTTAGGCATTGTACGGACCATCTGACCTTTAGGAAACAGCTAAAAACCTTTTTGTTCCAGGCTCAGCACCTTCTCTAGATTCTTAGCTCTTCCATTCTTACCTCTCACGTTGCGTTGGGCGCAGAGATACTCCTTCGGCAGTCAATTCTAGCGTGGTACAAACCCATAAATAAATAAATAAATAAATAATGGAACATTGCGGGCCTGCAGTGAAGGGCCCCAGAGGCAGGCCATCAGGGGGTCTATGTATATGGGTGGGGACTCACCTTGGGTGCAAGGTGAGAAGAGTGGATACTCACTCTCCTGATATAATCTATATCCTCAAAATCCACAGAAAAGTAAAACTGGCACTTATTAATATCTATTAACGGCCAGTTCAGTATGGTGGGATATCCCCGACTTTAGACTCCCTGGTGAACATTCTAAATTTTCTCCAAGGCGATGTGCCCTTTTTGATAGGTGGGGACTTTAACTGCCATTATGAACCCTTGAGTGGACTCACGAATTCTATCACAAGTGATGAGGATGAACTCTGGTTAATTCCATCCCCAAATACATATCCGATAAAGGGGTGGACTCCATTAGTTCTCCAAACGATCACGCTTACACTTAGCCTGTAATGGGCGATTCCCGAGTGATAACCCTGGGCATCCAACCTTTGAGAGTGTAGGCCAGGCTTCTGTCATTGACTACTTTTTAATAAGTCTTCAAATTTAGCACAAAGTGGTTGACTTTAGTGTCGAACAGCGCACCGAAAGCGACCATGATCCTTTGGTCATTTTGCTGGATCTTGGTATGATGGAAACAGATCAAGGAATCGTAACCCCCCCTTAGTAGCAATTTTAGAATAGTGGAGGGAGGGAGGCGCATCCGTTGGGCCACAATTATTGAAACTCCGGAGACAATAAAAAGTATGTATACTAGTATTATTTCCATTTTAGACAGGGCAAGGATTGTTTCTGGAAATGACACTAATACTGGCCATTGTGATGACCTAGGTACAATACACCAGGAATTGGTTGTAACCCTGGCTGAGTACTTTTTTCCTAAGAAGTCAACTCCCCACAAACAGTATCGGGGAAAAAAACCCTGGTTTAGTAAGGGCTGTAGGTATAAGGATGCTAGGCTAAATTTTAAGAATTTTTTTTTAATAGTATATCAGAATGGGAAGCAGATAGATGGCAGTCAATTAAGACCGCCCAAGATGCAAAAGATCCAAGGTCCTTTTGGAATTTGGTTCATACAGGGAAGCCTTAGGGCAAGATTTCAATTGAACCAAATATTGCTGAGGAAGCCTGGCGCCTCTATTTAAAGGAATTATATTCAATTACGGCAATTGAAGTAAGTGAGACGCCGGTCTGCCTCCAAACTTCCGATCCCTCGTGGAATGTACCACCTTCACCCAGGCCGAGGTCAAACTAGCTCTGGATAATCTCCAATGGAATAAAGCTCCAGGACTTAATATGATACGGGAGACCTTTATAAAAATGAACAGCTAGTGTGGGTACCTTATCTTCAATTACTTTTTGATGCAATTCTTCAAGGCCTTCTGGCTCCTAGCACATGGGCAGGGGCCGAGATAATCTCCATTCATAAAAAGGGCTCCCCCATGGAGCCGGCCAATTATAGGCCTATTAGCCTAATCGACGTATCTCCATAAATATACGCAAGGGTGCTGTTAGAAAGATTGCAGGAATGGATTCGGGACCACAATATTTTGACCCCGTTCAAGCAGGGTTTAGGGCCAAATCCTCCACTATAGATCAGCTATTTAGGCTCCAGCTTATTCACTGGAAGCATGTAGTATTGGATGGAGGGAGTTTATACCTTACCTTCGTGGATCTGAAATCTGCATTTGATATGGTGGATCGCAACCAGCTATCAAGTATTCTGTTGGCTATGGGAGCTCCACCATATCTATGCTATCAGTTTAAACATCTCCATGAAGAGACTTTTGCTAGAGTCAGATGGCTCCATTTCCCCTGGGTAAAGGGGTGAGGCAGGGATGAGTGCTTGCGCCGACCCTCTTCTCCCTCTACCTAAACAGCTTAATTCAGGAGTTATCTGCCACTAAGGATATAGACTCCCTGAAATTGGCCCTCTGTAGATTTCCCGCATTGATGTTTGCGGACGA
Organism: Lissotriton vulgaris; assembly: GCF_964263255.1. Lineage (NCBI taxonomy): Eukaryota > Metazoa > Chordata > Amphibia > Caudata > Salamandridae > Lissotriton > Lissotriton vulgaris. The sequence goes on from NC_141695.1 coordinate 499,753,167, forward strand.
TAACCTGCTGCTTTCAAAGTCGGCAATGGGTATGCAGCAGGTGCTAAATGTTTTTAGTGAGTTTTGCCAAAAGAGGAATCTTGGGGTCAATATTAGTAAAACTAAGTAAATGGTTTTTAATGCCAATTCCACTAACTGCCCACACCCTGTAATGGAGGGTAGACCCCGGGAAAGGGTACCCACATTTGATTATATAGGGTTAACTCTGAATGATAAAATGGGGTGGGGCCCACATATCGATAAGGCTAACCTAAAACTGACGAATAATTATTTGCCTGCGCACACCCTTCTGTATACTGGAGTACTCTTTTGATGAACAAAGTTTAAACTGTGTGTGTGTGCTGTTTGGTTGGAAGGAAGACAGCCCAAATCAATAATCAACCTCTGGTGGAAGCTCCACTAGTATGCCAAACGCACTACTTGTGTAAAGTATAGCAATGATCGAACATTAATCCATTGATAATTAAACAAGTATTCACTCAAAGGATCTTTTTGCAAAAGATGATCTTGTATTGTTTCAGTCTATACATTTTCATTACAAATTCAAAAAACTAATTTATACATGATAATGAGTAAATCAAGTACAAAAACAATGTTGTTTAACGGTTATTAAAACATTGTCACACAATTATCATTTTGAGTTGATCATGGAAAGAGAATGAACAAGCATGAAATTAAAGAACACAACTTAAAGAAAAGGCCCAATGCATTTCGGGAGGTTCCCTTCTTCAGGGGCACTGAAAAAAATGACACATTGTATCAACAATCTATGACAATATTTTCTTAATCTACTATTAGTAGCTCAAATAAAGTCACTTATTAACTGGCAGGTCTGAATTCGAAAAGTGCTGGAAAGGAACAGCTGGACATGATTGTGATTTATGAGCTTATTTTTAAGGTCAAAAATGAAATGAAAGTGTGAGACAAAAAGACATAGGAAATTGGACTGCCACCAGAGAAAATACCATGAAGGTCTGAAGCTTGAAGGAAACTACCACCACCTTGAATGTGAAATCCACCCTAAAAATTTTTAATGAACAATCAAGTGCTTTGTTCCCAAATCTGATAGACACCACTGTGTGAATAAAAGGGAGACAGTTGTCCCTATCTACAACAGTACTCACTTACAACTCAACAATGAACAAAAACCTTGATAAGCGTGATGTGAACAGAAGCCGACAGGGTGTAGCAGCTCTGCTGATAGAAACAAACAAAGAGCCCGAGCCGGTCATTAGAAATCATAGTAACCGCACGCAAGAGCGGACTTGAATCATTATACTAATGAATATGCCAATACACTTACTATGATAAACTAATCAAGGTGACAAGTATGCAATAAATCCGTTCTCTTACTGTCTGGTGCTGTCAACTCTGTAGCTGAGATGAGAGGACTTGACTTTCTGAATCTTCTGAATTAAACTGCGCTCAAAAACGATGTAAGAATTTTTTTGTGTGAGCACAATCTGCAGAAAATAAACGGGTACACTGTTGATATATGTCTGAAAACATGCTTTTAATCTAAGCAACCACGTGCTGAAAATGAACTGTGTGCACCTCTGAAACATGCTGCCATGAAACTGCAGGCAGCATACTCTGACTCGGACCGAACAATTACTCTTAAGAAAGAAAAGGAACCTTGTGGTCAATATTAGTAAAACTAAGTAAATGGTTTTTAATGCCAATTCCACTAACTGCCCACACCCTGTAATGGAGGGTAGACCCCTGGAAAGGGTACCCACATTTGATTATATAGGGTTAACTCTGAATGATAAAATGGGGTGGGGCCCACATATCGATAAGGCTAACCTAAAATTGATACAGACTGCTGGGGGGATCTTAAAAGTCCAGAACAATTGTGTTTTAAAGACTATAAGCCCACCTCTTGAAATTTATAAGGTTCAAGTTAGGTCATCTTCCCTATATGGGGCGGAATTGTGGGGGCATAGTCCCTCCAATCCCCTCACAAAAAACGAAAATAATTTCATCAGACAAATTCTGGCTCTACAAAAAAATATACCATTAGTCCCTCTGAGGATGGACTTGAATGTCCTTCCCATTGCGGATCTACTAGAAGAACCCATGTTGCAATATTGGTGGCGGTTGTGGAGTACTATGGAGTTGGAATGCTATAGGGAAGAATTAAACGCAGTTATGTCAGCACTAGGTGCTGCTAGTATACCTTGGCCTTCATTTATAAGGGACTCCTTTAGGGCAAGTGGTAAGGAGAATCTTTGGTTTCATCCAGAAGTCTCCTGCCTTGTTATTTCTAAGAAAACCTTGGCTAGTGCACTAAAAGAGTTTAAACTGACAAAAATTATGCGGACAGCAAAATCTGCGAGTTTAACTTATGTGCTCCTAGATTTTAAGTGCCATTATGAGTTTGAGCAGGTGTTGGATTCTATACAACCGACACTAGCAAAGAAGTTGTTTCTACAATTTAGATACAGAACCCTACCGCTATTTTCTATTACAAATAAGTGGGCAGGAGTATCTAGTCGCCCCTGTCCTGGCTGCCATGCGGAGGAAGAAACTATGGTCCATGTAATGCTGTTCTGCAGGGCATATAAACAACCTAGGGTGAAGTCGATTATTCAAATTTGCAGGACTGGATGGTGCCGGCAGCTGCATTCACTGACAGAGACCGAAGAGCGTGGACCCCCCGATATACTCAGCGTACAAGAACCAAACAGGAAACCAAAAAAGAGCCGTTTCACCGTGCTATCCGGGAAACAGTACCCGACTTACTCCCACGCTACGACAAAAATCTCCACTTCCATCCGAATTTGTGACAACAAGGATTTTGTAAAATCGCGGCATGCGTAAAACTATTTTCAACCATAAAAGAGAACCCAGCAACTGAGAGGCACATGGTCCTGATGAGATTTCCCCACAACAAGGGGTCATCGAAACGCGTAGACCTCCTCTACCCAGCATTAGGAATTTCCGATTGACTCTCAAGCATATCAAAACTCTTTATTTGCTGATTTCCAATGCTACGTTTTCTAAATTTTGATGTTGTAAATATTTTTGTATAATGGTCATATGTGTGTATATATCAATATGTTGTTCTGTATGAATGTCGAATGCAAGTTGAGAGTTTGTTGCAAAAAACATTGTCTTTTTGTTTGTTGAATTTATGTTCTTTGACATGTTACGTGGAGCTAAACAAGTGTTGTTTGTATTCAAATGAAAAAATTGCTCATTGATATGATATTTGTGATGCAAAAATAATAAAACTCATTGGATTCATTCCAGATAAAACATTTCCCGAGAGTTACTGTTTTAGTCAGTGATTCGAGTGATCACTCTTGATCCAAGTTTAAGTAGTGTGGCAATATTGGTACTGCTTTTGGTTTATAGTTTATATGTATATGTAAGCATGCATTTATATTTGTATTTATATAGATATACAGATTATATATGTTTATATATGTATGTATATATATATATATATGCAGCAACTGCAGTCTTCCACAACGCCACCACCCAGCAAGCAGGGACAGGAAAGACCACGCAAGTCCAAACGTATTTTCAGCAAAAAAATGTATTCCAAAAAAGATATCAAATCTGACGCGTTTCAGGCATCCGCCCTTGCTCACAGATCGTCAGGTAAATGACCAAACACCCTTTATATATGTTTTTCTACACAATTTTTTTCTTTTTTTTCAGTTTAGTAAAGTTTTATTTTGTTTAAGAAAAAAGTACAGCATAATATAACAGTATATAAAAAATCAGAACCAATATGAAAGGACAATGAGAAAGAGATGGAGAGGAAAAATGGTTCAGATAGAGTATGAAAAGAAAGAAAATGGAAGAAAGAAAGTAAGAGAAGAAAAGAAAAGAAAAAAGAGGGGGAGAGAGAGAGAAGAAGGGAAGGTTAGGGAGGGGAATGTGAAGATAAGAAGGTAGAGAAAGGCAGCCAGATAAGATCGGATTTAATTTTTAAAGTGACAGAAGAAGAAGAAGCAATTGCAATTCTATGCTCATCACATATGAAATTCCACCATGTATGCACAGACAGTTTAGAATTATCCTTCCAACATGACAAAATTACTTTGAAAGCAGTTGCAATGAAAAGATCAAATAATTTAGCATTATATGAATGTAAGTCTAAAACATCAGATAGGGAACCTAAAAAAACGTGCAGCGATGAGAATGGTTCAGAAAGATGAAAAATACGCATGCAATAATCCCAAACTGAGCTCCAAAAAGCAAGAACAGAGGGGCAATCAAACAAGAGGTGTTTGAGTGTGCCGGGGTGAGAGGTACAGGACCAACAAAGGGGGGAGGAAGAGGAGGAGAATTTTGTTATGCTAACAGGGGTAATAAGAGCTCTATGGTATATAAAAAAAAGTGATTGAGTAATTCAAGCTGAGATCGAAGTCTTAAACAATTTACACCATAAGTGATCCCAAACATCAACAGATAACGAGAAAGATAAATCAGTTTCCCAAACAGTTTCAGTAATAGTTTTAGGTCTATGACCAACATTATCTAATAACAGTTTATAAATTAGAGCGGCTTTGGGGATTTGTTGGGTAAACAAAGGATATAGAGGAGTGGAAGGAGTAAGGGAAGGAAGGAAATCAAAAGTAGGAAGGGTAGATAAATGAGATAAAATGACGGAAGTAATAATGTCATATTCTTTGCGAAAACGGACAGGTAAATCAAACATGGTTTGCATTACAGAAAATGAAATAATGGAGGAATCAGAGAAAAATTGGTATACAAATATAATATCCTTTTCTTTCCAATACTTGAAATAAAAAGATTTACCCTTATACTTAAGATATTTGTTGTACCACACACTAGATGAGAGAAAACATTGTAAGGGGGATGAATCTTTCGCGAAAACAGTGTGCAGCAGAGTATGTGAGTATTTCAGTACAGGGTGGTTAGTCAGAAATGAACAATTTGACATAAAAAGAGATTGTTGGAAAGTAAAATCTTTTAACAAGGACCGTTCAATTTCAATCCATCTGGGCAGAGGAGTATCATTGAAATTGAAAGCCAATGAGAAAGCTTGCTTTATTAAAAAGGCAGAGTGGTATGATTGAAAGTCAGGAAAGCGAACTCCACCTTCAGATTTCGGGCGTATAAGTTTATGTAAAGCAATACGGGGTCTTTTATTATTCAACAGAAATTTGGAGCAGATGGAGTTGAGCCGTTTGAAATACAATTTAGGGATTTTCACAGGAAGCATATAAACAGTGTACAAAATATGTGGGGAAATCATCATTTTAATGGTGTCTAATCGACCCCACCATGAAAGGAAAAGGGGAGACCATGATTGAAGGCGAGATTGAATTTTTTGGGTAAGAGAGTTAAAGGTCAATTTAAGTGTTTCACCTAAGGAAGAGGAGAACCAAATACCCAAGTATTTGATCTTGGAAGGACACCAGGCAAAATCAGTTGATGCAAACATATATTGGTAGCAGGATGAATTTAGGGGTAGAACCTCCGTTTTAGAGAGATTAAGCTTATAGCCAGAGACAGAGGAGTATAAGCGGACTTCTTCTAAAAATGGAGGAAGGGAAGAAACAGGGTTAGCCATGTAAACCAGGACGTCATCGGCATAGGCCGAAATTTTCGTCTCAATCGACGACAGTTTGAACCCATTAATTAGGGGGTTAGAGCGGATTTTAATGAGAAAGGGTTCAAGGCAAAGAATAAATAGTAAAGGGGAAAGAGGGCAACCTTGTCTTGTTCCTCTAGATAAAGGGAAACATTTTGAGAATTGATTATTGACAAAAACGCTGGCACGAGGAGCTGAATAAAAGAGTTTAACTAAAGAGATAAAAGAGGGGCCAAAACCAAACCATTGTAATGATTTAAACATGAAATTCCAATTAATACGGTCAAAAGCTTTCTCAGCATCCAAGGATAGGGCAGCTAGGGGGGCTTTAAATCGTTTACTGTGTGAAATAATATTGGTAAAAACACGGGCATTGTCAGCAGCAAGTCTACCTTTCACAAAACCAACTTGATCTGTGCTGATTAACAGAGGGATAAGGGATTCGAGGCGGGCAGCTAAAATTTTGGCAAAAATCTTACAATCGTAATTAATCAGGGAGATGGGGCGAAATGGTCTTTGTCAGGCTTGGGGATTATGATTATTAGGGCATCCAAAAAGGAGCCAGAGGCTTGGCATTTGCAATAAAGGAGTAGAAAAGTTGTAAAAGATGGGGGACAAAAATAGAATGCATGGTGGAGTAAAATTCAATTGGGAGACCATCTGGGCCAGGGGCTTTCGATTTCCTTAGGGAGGTAATTGCTTTGAGTATCATCAGTATATAGGAGTTTATAGTAGTTATGGAAGACTTGTGCAATATCCTCATCAGAAGAAACTGTGTTGGTTGCTTCATTAAGAATAGGGCCAATTGATTTTCGTTCAGATTTAATTTTGAGATAATTTGCTAGCATTTTGCCAGCTTTATTCTGACCCCCGTGAAATTTAGATTTAATTTTCAAAAGGGTGTTACAGGCTTCAACTGTGGCAATTTGATTAAGGTCAGATTTGGCTTTGATAAGTTGGAGGAGAGCGTCAGGATTCTTGGAAGAAAAGTAAGAGTGTTCTAGGGTCTTAATATTGGAGAGTTGGGCAGTATATTTAGCGCGGTTGAGTTTCTTTTTTTTAGATACATAGGAAATTGTGAAGCCTCGCAAGGCAGCTTTAAAGGCATCCCAATTATTCGAAACTGATGTGTCATGAGGTAAATTGAGGGAAAAGTATTCAGAGATAAAATCCTTAACTTGAGACATAAAAACAGAATCAGAGAGGAGGAAAGTGTTAAATTTCCAACGGTTAAAAGATGAGGAGGTTTGGGTTAGGTCAAAAGTGGCATAGACAGGTGCATGGTCCGACAAAAAAATAGAACCAATTTCGGACTTCTGAATCGTAGGGAGAAGGGATTTGCTGACTAGAATATAGTCGAATCTGGACCGGGTGTGGTGAACATTGGAGTAAAATGTATATTCCAGTGAATTCGGATTGCATGTTTTCCACACATCGAAAAGGGGACGTGAGGCAATGGCTGATTGAAAGGATTTGTGTGTCTTATTAGGCTGGAATTTGGAGGAAGATAATCTGTCTGAAAAGGGATCTAGCCATTGGTTAAGGTCACCAGCTATGATAATGTTAGGGCAATCAATGGAGGAGATGAGGATTTTGATGTCAGACCAAAATTTAGGATCTGGTCGAACAGGACCATAAATGGAAAGGGGCGACCAATCGGTCCCCCCGAACGTATGGTGGAGTACCCCGATCCCCCCGGGAAGCCATTTTGGGCGGGAGGCGCGTCTCGGCTGGTATGCCCGAAGCGGCGTAGCCGGGGCGCGGTTTTTCCCGCCCAAGAGTGGGTTGTCCTAGACACTGAATCCGTCCGCCACGCCCCTGGAGGCGGGAAGAGGCCGGTTTACGCCCGCCCAGAGAAGATTAAAAGGAGCCACAAGTCAAGGAAGCATCCTCTTGTTCCTGTGCTCTGAAGCTGCACCTCCTCGCTGCACGTGAGCTCGAGACGGAACGAAGAGCCAATTTTGAATTTAGTAATTTCTCTCTTTTCTCTTTCAGCATTACAAATCGCGTCAGGACATTTCACCTATGTGGGAAAAATGCCGGGCAAGAGAGTCGCAAAAAAGGTCAGCACCGACCAGATGCTCCGGATGTTGGTGAAAGACATGGCAGAGATGAAGAGAAAAATGGCGGCCAGGGACGGTGCGGGAAGGCCAAAAAGACCCAACCCGACGGAGGCCCCGGCCGGAAGAAGGAAGAGGACCAGGAATGGGTCAAATGAGGACGAGGTCCCAGTTCCGGAGGCTCCCCCGGTGAGCCCTTCTAGACCAGCGGAGATTCCCGCGCCGGCTCCTGCCGAGGGCCAGCGGATCCCCGTTGTGGTTACCCCAGTGGACGAGGGGGACATGCCCCCGGAGTTGGCCGCCCAGTTGGCGGCATGGCTGGGTAATAGCAGCGGGCGTTCCGTGGCTCCGGGGGACACGGCCGAGGAGGCCAAGCAATTAATGAGACAGTTGCGGCAGTCTCGAGAGGCCGCGAAACCTCCTTGTCCGTTTGTTTCCCCGCAGGCTCCAGTAGAGCAACCTGCAGCTGGCACGAGTTCGGCGGCAATGGCGGTTACAGCTTCTAGCTCAGGTAAGCAGCTAATGCCGATTGCGGGGAAGGGGTCTGTACCCTCGAGAAGGGAGAAATTGGCTCAGCATATCCCGATGGAAGTCAAAGAACGGATATGGGCTGAGAAATACGTAAACATGTTCTCCTTGCTAACTGATCATTATGAGATTGAGCATGTGAAAGTTCAGAAAGAACTTATGCATCCGAGTGTTTGGCGCGCAAAAATGGCCGCCTTTAGAGTCGATGAGACAATAGGTAACTGGGGTAGAGCATTTGGCATATTCACTTCGATTATGGGGGAACGGAGACCTGATTTGTGTGTACCAGTCACGTATTATGGAATATTCTCAGACATATGTGGGCAATGAGTGGTTTTGTTATGATAATATTTTTCGTAAGGCTAAAGAGTTCGATACGTGCCTGACGTGGGATTGTTACGACTCCATTTCTTGGCAAAAAATGGAAAACTCAGGCATGTTAAAGGCGCCATTGTTGGGGGGGGCGGGGGTGAGCTTTCCCGCCAACCATCCGGGGCGCCCTTTCGGACAGGGGCAAGTAATGAGCATCACCCAAGGCCGAACGGCAATACAGGTAAAAAAGGGGTATGCTGGAACTTTAACAGAGGAAAGTGTACGAGGCCCCAGGGGTCATGCAAGTTTAGGCATGACTGTGGGAGGTGTGGACAGTCTTCGCATCCCGAGACCACGTGCAGAGCCAAAACGGGTGATAACGGAAGTAGGGCAAGCGCCAAACAGGTCTGACATAGTCCGAGGGGCGGCTTTACCTACACCGGTTGATACCATGGCAATGATTCCTTGGCTCAGCGAATACCCTGATCATGTCTCCGCTGGGGTGTTGCGAGACGGTTTTTCTTACGGTTTCCGCATCCCGGTGGGGAATTTTCAGGGTAAAGCACAGTGTAGGAACCAACTTTCGGTCCTGCATAATACGGCAGTGGTGCAAGCGAAGATTGGGAAAGAAGTAGCCCGGGGTCGGGTGGCGGGACCATTCAACATGCCACCAGTTCCTAATTTTGTTTGTTCGCCCTTGGGAGTGGTCCCCAAGAAGGACCCAGGTGAGTTTAGACTGATACATAATTTGTCAGCCCCGAGGGATTTGTCAGTTAATGATGCAATAGACCCAGAGCTTTGTTCGGTGCGGTACGCATCCTTCGATGATGCAGTCGCCATGTTGAATCGCCTGGGGCCCGGAGCGCTGATGGCCAAATCTGACATCGAGTCCGCGTTCTGGTTGCTCCCGGTACACCCGGACGATCAGCGTCTCCTGGGCTTCATGTTTCAGGGGCGCTATTACATGGATAAATGTATGCCAATGGGCTGTTCCATATTGTGTGCTTATTTTGAAAAATTCAGTTGTTTCCTGCAATGGGCATTCACAAGGATGACGGGTTTTCAGCATGTCATGCATTATCTAGACGATTTTCTGTTTCTGGGGGCAGCCGGGGACACAGAATGTGCACAGGCTTTAAAAGAATTTTGTGATCTGATGAGAAAGTTTGGTGCGCCATTGGCGCCAGGTAAGACTGTGGGGCCCTCAACTTCGCTCGAGTTTCTTGGAATAGAGCTCGATTCCGAAGAAGGTTGCTTCCGGTTGCCAGAAGGAAAAGTGTGGAAATTCAGGGCTTCGCTTGAAGCATGTATTAGAGAAACTAAGGTGAACTTGCATCAATTGCAGCAGACTGTGGGGCAGTTGAATTTTGCCCTTAGGATAATGCCAATGGCCCGCCCCTTTTCCCGCTCGATTGCACAAGCCATGGTCGGTCTTAAAGAGGGGCACCACCGCACGAGGCTCTCGGCTGAGATTCGCCAGGACATGCGCATTTGGTTGGCATTCCTGGCGGACTTCAATGGTCGGGTCGTCTGGACGAAGCCGGCGGTGTCCTCCGAAGAGATGGGGCTGTGGACAGATTCGGCGGGGAGTATAGGCTTTGGCGCCATATTTGGCAATCATTGGTCGGCGCAAACATGGCCGTCATGGTGGCACGAGTGTGGACTTACAAGTAACATTACTTTTCTTGAACTATTCCCTATTCTGGTGGCGTTGAAAACATGGCTTGAGGGGTTTAGGGATCACTCTGTGGTGTTCTGGTCTGATAACATGACCGTGGTTGAGTGTATAAATAGTCAGGCAGCATGATGCAAGTGGATCCTGAGGTTGCTCAAGGAAATTGTTTTACTATGTATGCAATTGAACGTGCTCTTTAGAGCGAGGCATGTGCCAGGGGTGCTGAATCAGGCTGCTGATGCGCTTTCTCGTTTCCGAATGCAGGCCTTCTGGGGTTTTCTGCCCACAGCGGACCCGGTGCCGGCACCATTTCCCGAAGCTCTCTGGTCTCTCGGTGCCCCGAACTACAAAACCTCGTGGGAGAGAGTTTAGCACCCAGGACAAGGAAGGCATATGAAGGGGCGTTCCGTTCCTATTGGTCCTTTTTGGGTTCTGCTAGGAGGGAGTTTTGGGGCCAGGAGGAATTTGTCATAGAATTTTTACTGTCATTACGCAGGGCAGGCAAATCGGTGGCTACAGCCCAGAGGCATCGGGCCGCCATTTCCTTCATGGCGCGGGCCCATGGTATCCAGGATCCTACAGCGTCTTTCGTAGTACAGAAAGCGCTGCGGGGGTGGCAACGCCTTGAGGGTCGCAGAGTAGATGAAAGGCACCCGATAGGTCTGGATAGGTTGACCCTGTTACTGTCCGTACTCCCTGCAACATGTTCATCCCAGTCGGAAACAGTGTTATTCCGGGCCGCTTTTGCATTAGCATTCTATGGGGCGATGCGGGTAAGCGAACTGGTGGCGAGAAACAAGCAGGATACGGGGGTGGGTTTGTGCCGAGAGCACATTCAGGTAAAAGAGGAGACGATGATTGTCTCATTTGTCAGGTCCAAGACCGATCAGGGGGCGATCGGGGACAGTGTAGTAGTCCAGCGGATTCCCGGATCTCCCATGTGCCCGGTGGCATGCGTTGAGGAGTACTTGGCGCAGAGGGCGGCATCATGAGGGGGGACATTGCTGAGGCACACAGATGCCACCCCACTGACAAGGTTTCAGTTCCAGCGGGTGTTTGCAATGGCAATTTCGGCCGCAGGCTTGAACCCGGGCGAGTTTGGGACTCATTCCTTCCGGATAGGGGCTGCTACAGAGGCTACAGCCAGGGGTCTGAGTGTGGAAAAAGTGAAACAGTTGGGGCGTTGGTCCTCGAATTGTTACAAAAGGTATGTGCGGTTGCACATGTTGTGAAGCTGATATCGTGTACTCACGCTTCTTGTCTTTGTTTGGTTACAGTTTCGCAAACCTACGAGGCGGGGCGGACTGTGCAGTCGACCCGACACCTGGGAGTCAGCGGTCAGAGATCACCAGCTGCGGAAAGAGTGGTGTGGGTCGTGGGCCACTCATACGTGAGGCGTGCCGCGGACGTATTCAAAGCAGGTGACATGATTCACACAGCTGGGGAATACGGGTACAGGGTGACCTTCTACGGAAGGGGCGGCTCTGTATTGACCAGTTTCAACAGTTTTTTGAGGGTTTGTTAGGGCGGACAAGGTCACCGCCATCGATACTCATAGTACATCTTGGGGGCAATGATTTGGTGACCACTGGTAGACGACTACTTCTCGAGGCGATGCTATCCACAGTAAGTTGGTTGGCGAGAAGAGTTCCAGGGTGCACGATTGCATGGTCCCATATGATTCCACGAAAGGTATGGCGGGGGGCTAATTCAGTGTCTGCTATAAATCATTCTGTGAAAAAGGTGAATAACAAGTTAGGTAGACTGTTCCGTACCAGTACATTGCATTCGATTCCTCATGGTTGTATCAGGGGGGACAATATGTATTTAGAGGATGGGGTCCATTTGTCCCGGGTGGGGAATTCTTTACTCATAGGCGACTTCGTAGCCTGGTTGAGGAGATTACAGCATGACCTTTAGGTAGGAGTTTTGTGGGGGGTCCGGATAGCCGGTCAACTATCCGGCCTGTGGCGGTAAGGTCATGATCGGTGAGCAGTCATTGGAAGATCCCTAGGGGGGGCGTCACCCATTACGGATGGGAGCGCCCGGGGGGAGGTGGCCATTGGCCCCTCAACGGGGAGGCGGTCCCTTCTAAAGGACGGGACGCCTAAAGGAAAGGGAAGGCGGTCAAGGCCCCTCCCTGGATAGGAGGGGCTACGGGCCCCTCCTGGGAATTTCCCGGGGCCAGGACATCTGCGACGGCAGATGTGGTAAGTTGTGTAGGGTGGGGAGGGGGGTCTACGCTACCTTCTAGACACCTCACACGAGTCCTCGGACGACCACGTACATGGCGTCGAGTTAACAGGGGCCCCCGTCAAGACAAGGGAAATTGGTATGGCACATGAGGTGCAGTCCTCTGTGCGGCCGCCCCTCACAAGTGAGGGGGGAGTTCTGGTTTAGGGATCTGACACCGGTTACGACCTTGCCGTTGGCCCTTAACGTTAGGATGTACAATTTCAATTTGAAATGCATTTTGTAAGGATGTTAGTATCGGCTAGGAGAACCTTTGTATTAGATATGTGTTAAGGCTAGCCAAACATCGTAATGTGGATATGAAATTGTACATGATATGAAACTGTTATTTTAATGTTTTGATTTTGTTTCATATTTTAATAAATACGGCCGGGAGGGTAACTCCCTCCCGCCTTCCAAAAGTTCAGAACTGTTTCCGGTTTCCCAATTCTTGGGGATTGTGTTGAGAGGGGGTGGCGGGTATCTCAGCCATATGGAAAGGGGCGACCAATCGGTCCCCCCGAACGTATGGTGGAGTACCCCGATCCCCCCGGGAAGCCATTTTGGGCGGGAGGCGCGTCTCGGCTGGTATGCCCGAAGCGGCGTAGCCGGGGCGCGGTTTTTCCCGCCCAAGAGTGGGTTGTCCTAGACACTGAATCCGTCCGCCACGCCCCTGGAGGCGGGAAGAGGCGGGTTTACGCCCGCCCAGAGAAGAATAAAAGGAGCCACAAGTCAAGGAAGCATCCTCTTGTTCCTCTGCTCTGAAGCTGCACCTCTTCGCTGCACGTGAGCTCGAGACGGAATGAAGAGCCAATTTTGAACCCACCCACCATCCCCTGAAGACAGCAAGTTGTTGTAGTATAAAGTCTTTTTACGTAGTAGTTGTTTTCTTGCAGGTTGTTTCTGAATAAAGTTTGTGATTCGGTTGCAATAAAGTGGATAACTCTGTGCAGTATGCTTTATTAAAGACTTTCATCAGAGTGATTGGTAATGTTTTAGACGTTTTAGAGGGTTGATACTTGATCTGTTTTAAGTAGGAATGTCTCTGTCTTTTAGTCTTAGTCTTGTCGTATTTATTGTTTGGTCGGGCGGTAAGGTCATGATCGGTGAGCAGTCATTGGAAGATCCCTAGGGGGGGGGCGTCGCCCATTACGGATGGGAGCGCCCGGGGGGAGGTTGCCATTGGCCCCTCAACGGGGAGGCGGTCCCTTCTAAAGGACGGGACGCCTAAAGGAAAGGGAAGGCGGTCAAGGCCCCTCCCTGGATAGGAGGGGCTACGGGCCCCTCCTGGGAATTTCCCGGGGCCAGGACATCTGCGACGGCAGATGTGGTAAGTTGTGTAGGGTGGGGAGGGGGGTCTACGGTACCTTCTAGACACCTCACACGAGTCCTCGGACGACCACGTACATGGCGTCGAGTTAACAGGGGCCCCCGTCAAGACAAGGGAAATTGGTATGGCACATGAGGTGCAGTCCTCTGTGCGGCCGCCCCTCACAAGTGAGGGGGGAGTTCTGGTTTAGGGATCTGACACCGGTTACGACCTTGCCGTTGGCCCTTAACGTTAGGATGTACAATTTCAATTTGAAATGCATTTTGTAAGGATGTTAGTATCGGCTAGGAGAACCTTTGTATTAGATATGTGTTAAGGCTAGCCAAACATCGTAATGTGGATATGAAATTGTACATGATATGAAACTGTTATTTTAATGTTTTGATTTTGTTTCATATTTTAATAAATACGGCCGGGAGGGTAACTCCCTCCCGCCTTCCAAAAGTTCAGAACTGTTTCCGGTTTCCCAATTCTTGGGGATTGTGTTGAGAGGGGGTGGCGGGTATCTCAGCCATATATTCAGAAGCACCATAGTTTTGTTTTGTATGATCACCTTGGCCATAACCCAGCGACCTCCATCATCCTCTTGAGAAGAGAGAATTTGAACATATAGTATAGCAACACCACCTTTTTTATCAACAGCAGGAGAAAATACAACTTGACCCACCCATGCCCTCTTAAGTTTCAACGATTCAACATCTGTACAATGAGTCTCTTGGAGAAAAGCAACCTGAGCATTTAACTTGGATAAATGGGACAATACCTTTTGACGTTTAACAGGGTTGCCAAGACCACGAACATTCCACGTTACAAAATTACACATGATGGAAGGCAAGCGAGGAGGGTAAAATCTGGGTCCAATACACTGCGGGTCAACAACTACAAGGAAAGACAGCGGAGACAAACATGTTAGACATGAGAATCAAGTACAAAATATGAACAAAAACAAGGAAAATCGGGTAAATAGAGAGAAACAATAGCCGAATGAGCAACTCAAGCATAAGGAAAAGAGAAGGGGAGCAATGAAAAATACGGGAGGAAACAATAAGCAAGGAAGAGAGGTACACAAGAAAGAGAACGAAACATAAATGAACAGGGGGAAAACCTGCATGGCCTGTGAAAAGAAGAAGAAGAGAAGAAAGATAGAGAAGGAGAAAGATAACAAACAGATCATGGCAAAGAAGCCAGATCTGAGAGAAAAGAGAATACCAAGATATTCGGAGCATGGAGACGCCGGCGAAGGCGCCAACCCCACAGAGCGAGGGAAACGCGGGAATATAGATAGGAGATAAACATAAATAAGTGAAGTCGTAGTAAAGAATTACAAGGAAGAGACCAGGACAAGGCCACAACAGTCGTCAAGACATAAGATAAGTGAATGCAGGAAATAGAAAAGAATTATTTTCAGTCATTAGTGTCCATAGTGGAAGCAGAAGCAGAGACAGTTTGGAGATACGCCCGAAGCTTCAAAGGATCATCAAATGTACGGGAACGACCGTTGTGAGTTATTTTGCAGAGACAAGGATGCAGGATTCCATATTGAATGTTCAAGTCCCTCATATGTGGTCATAGATTGAGGAACTCCTTGCGACGTGCATTCGTGGCGTATGATAAGTCCTGGGCAATAAAGATGGTATGGCCCGACCAAATGAGGCGACGTTTTAGTCTTGCAGCTTTGAGAACAGTCATCAATTCGGTGAACTCAAGAAAGAGCAGGATAATACCTCTAGGTTTGGTCGGGTTGGACGTGAGACGGCCCAGACGGTGAGCACGCTGTATGTTTAGAGGAGTAGATTCTGGTTGGAATTCCAAAAGTTCATAGAGGAATTTGCGGATGAAGGACACCATGTCAGCCCCCTCAAGGGACTCCGGAACACCATAAATACGGAGGTTATTCCTCCTGTTACGATTTTCCAGGTCCTCTGTGTGTAGTTTCAACTGCTGAATCTCCTTTTCAAGAAGAGGAATTTTAGTAGATACATCCTGGACGTCACTGATGCGTTGTTCTAGTTCCAGAACCTTGCCCTCCATGACAACCCATCTATCTTCTATCTGCTTGAGCTTCTCGTTAGTTGCAGACATAAAAGGTTGTAAGCCACGAACCTCTTCTAGGATGGAATCCAGCACAGGGTTCGGAGAGGTGCGAATTGGAGATGGAGGGTCATTCTTAGGGCGTTTTTGTTTGGTACCAGTGACAGAAGATCTCGCATGACCCGCGTCCTGAGACATTATGCCAACAGAGGGACACACTAGAAGGACCGCAGGGATGGAAGCCACACCACAAGAACTAAAAAGCTGAGACCCTATATGTGGAGCTAGGAGAGGCACTGGAAGGAAGAGAACATGTATGAGGTAAAGAGGAGCAATGGAGAAGCAAAACCTCAAACCCACAGAGCATGCGTCGAAATTGAGTGAAAATTAGTTCAATACGCAGGCAAAAAACCATCCAGTAATAGGGCAGTAAAAAAACAGCAAAGCGTCCATAATATATAAGACCCAGGGGGGTCAATTGATATTCCACAGAGGATTATAAGCATGTGAGAGGAAGATATTGAGCATTGCGCAGGAAACACCACAAAATGGCCGCCGCTATGCAGTAACAATGTAGTCATAAGCTATGAAGAGAGTTGTGGCGCAAAAAGTCATAAAGGTGGAGCAGAGTAGTATGCTGTATTTCTCCTCGAACATACCTTGTAGCAATGTGCCCACATGCTGAAGCAGGAGGATTACGGGCTGTTGAGGAGGCAGAGACAAGAGAAAAAACGGGACGCGAGCTTAGCGGCACAAAATGGCGGCTGCTCGCGTCCCACAACAGCTGGAAAAGAAAGATCGGCAAAACCTGACAAAAGCGGCAATTAGAACAGCCGCCGCATCTCGCAACACACGGGGACCATGTTCCGCCGTGCGGGGATGCGTGTAGCAGGTCTCCGAGCTCGGCAAAAGTATCGGGAAAACCTTGGAAAGTCCCGCGTCGCCTCGGAGCTCACGGAGGCAGCGCCATCAATCGCCGGCGTGTAAGCCACGCCCACACAATTTTTTTCTAATTGCATTTTTTTCACATTTACAACACCATGTGTTGAAAATAAAAAGCAAAGACACACTACAAACTGAAGACATATATAGTCTGTTTTCCAAACAACAAAAGACAATCACAAACCCAATGGATGGAATAGGTGCAGATATCATATTTAGAGGTTACAATTGAGCCTAATTAATTTCCAATCCAATGTTAGCGGACTGTAAATTATTTGTAAAGTGCTATTGAGTAGATATGAAAATATGTGGTTATACAGGCATAAATGCTCAAGCCGAACAAACTACTGTTAATGAGAACGCAGCTCAAAGATATATATATATATATACACATACATATATATAAATGCATATGAGATTATGTCATTTGAGATGTCATCAGTGATGTCACTGAACTTGTCATGAATGATGTAATATGTGACATCATCAGCAGTGGATTGCGGGTGCGCAAAATATAGTTAGTACAACTAACTATATAGGAGCAATTTCAATGGTTTTGTATGAGTGAAATGTCCAGCTAACTATAACACCCCTAAAACGTATCGTTTTTTGAGTGAATTTTAAAGGTTATTTAAATGCTAATTCCTAACTATATAAGGACTGAAACCTATGGTTTTTTCAGTGAATATATATATATATATGTATATACACAAATCCACTTCCTCCGTTTCACCGGGACCTGTGACTGCGGTGCATACCAGGGGTAGAGGTCGCCCTGTAAACAATACGTTTCTCACCATGCACAGCGGCCGCTGTGGAAATGCACTTCCACTCCAGCCCTTCACAGAATTCCAACGAGAAAAGCGCGTGTGCTCAAGTTGTTATTTATTTATTCATTTTGGTTCCAGCATGTAAATACACGGAAAACATGGAGCAAAAAACCCAACGCGTTTCGGCGATTCAACGCTCGCCTTGCTCACGGGTAACTCATGTATCAAAAATGAAGCATTTAAATAAAGTTGTTTCCTTCAAAGTGCACATGTGATGTCAGTGAGATAAGTGAACATAAACAAAGGACATGGAACCTGTAACATTGGCGGCCATCTTATAACGTTGTTATTTACATGCTGATCATATCTGTTATATACATTCCAAGTGGATGATTTACCCCCTCTGACTTGTTAGTTTTATAGACCAACTGTTAACACATTATTCTTTCATGAGAAATATTCACAATCATATTTAACATTATTTCGCCCTATTATTTACATATATATCTCTCGTGATTATTAGGTCTGTCCTGACCATAAATTGATGCAAAATATAATAAATCAGCAAATGTTCCAATTAGGAGGCCGAGTGACCATAGTCCATTAAACAATAAATTATAAATTGTCCGTGCAAAACATGATCAATAATAAATCATTGAATGTGGGTCACTCCAACCCAAAATAACTAAACCTATTTATTCAACTTATATGCTCATCAGAGACTCTAATCAATTTCTTATCTCTTCCCCAGTGGGATATTTTAGGGCAGTTTCCAAGGAATCTCACGTGTTCTCACAAAACAGGAATTCAATTTTTTTTTCTTCAGTTGACATTTCTTCATAATCCTGTACATCAGCAGGGGAAAACAAAAAAGAGGGATACAGCCTGTCAGATTTGCATACTCCATGTCATCTCATAAGAATATGCCAATGTATGTTCCTGAGGAGAAGATCTATCTCTTATTTGGAGCATACGGAAATGATTATCCAAATGATGCAGTTTTGCCTACGAACAGAATTATTTTGTCTTTAATGAGACATACTACCGCCAGTGTCAAGGAACAGCAATGGGAACTTGTTTTGCTCCCAGCTTTGCTAATCTATTCATGGCAAGCTGGGAGCAGCAAGTAGCTAGGACCAACGCCTTGTACCGCAGCAATGTGAAAGTATGGCTACGGTACATAGACGACCTGTTTATCATCTGGGATGGTCCGGGCAACCTTGCTGAACTATTTATCCAAGAGCTCAACAGAAATGACCTCAACCTATCTCTAGAAGGCAAAATCAGTGAATCAAAGGCAGTTTTCCTGGATTTATCTGTTGAAGTCTCTGTAGGTAAACTTGCGATGAAACTGTTCCGCAAGGAAACCGCAGGGAAAACACTTCTTCATGCGGAAAGCAGCCATCCCATGGCATTGATTCAAAGTATTCCATTTGGCGAGTTCCTCCGGGACCGGAGGAATTGCAGCAGGGACTCAGATTTTGTCCAGGAAGGGGAATGTATGAAAGAACGTTTCAGGGAGAGAGAGGTTATAAACAGAGTGTCATAGACCATGCATTTGAAAAAGCGAGTAAGATTAGCCATCTATCTCTATTGACCTCAGAACAGAAAAAAGGAGGTGAAGAAAATGAAACTATTAGATTCATTTCCACCTTCCACTCCAAATCATGGAAAGTTAAAAAAAGCCTGAATAAACATTGGAAGGTCCTTAGGACAGAACCAACTCTGAATGACGTTCTGAAAGAGAGGCCATGTGTTACCTATCGTAGAGCAGATACGCTTAGAAGAAAGGTAAGCCAAAATGAGGTTAGCATGACAAGACCCAGCACCTCCAATATTCAGGGCTTTTACACCTGTACGAAGTGTAAAGCCTGTAGGTACAGCACAAATGTAAAAAAAGTATACTATCCGGTAGAAGATAAAGAAAAAAACATTGAGAAACATCTCACTTGCCTATCGGAATACTGTTTATATGTGCTAACGTGTCCCTGTCCTAAGAAGTACGTAGGAAGCACTATGTTCCCTGCCAAAACCCGGATTTTACAACACATGAGAGCTATTCAGAACAAAGAACAAAACTCACCTGATGCTCGACACTTTGAGGAACTACACGACAGCAATCGTAACCTTCTCAAATTTTTCGTAGTTGACAAACTACCTCAAATGAAGAGAGGGGGAGATAACAGCTCGAGAACAGGTACATTATAAATCTGGATACCCTGATTCCGGGGGCCTCAACTCTGAGGAAGAAATGGTTTGGCACCTCGGAGAGTAATGGTTGAGAAATTTCCTTTCCTTATCTGACATGAAAATACCTGTAATTAATTTTAATATGGTTCTTTAATATTGTTCTTGAGTATGTTAGTTCTGCTTCACGGTGCTGATATACATTGCATGTTCCTGAACTCCTGCAATACACCGTAATTTTAATTTTCTCTTTTTAGAATCACATTGTTATCACACTGATAGAGGGTGTATATTTTAATTTTATGGAACATACATTGGCATGTTCTTATGAGATGGCATGGAGTATGCAAATCTGACAGGCTGTATCCCTCTTTTTTGTTTTCCCCTGCTGATGTACAGGATTATGAAGAAATGTCAACTGAAAAAAAAAAATGAATTCCTGTTCTGTGAGAACACGTGAGATTCCTTGGAAACTGCCCTAAAATATCCCACTGGGGAAGAGATAAGAAATTGATTAGAGTCTCTGATGAGCATATAAGTTGAATAAATAGGTTTAGTTATTTTGGGTTGGAGTGACCCACATTCAATGATTTATTATTGATCATGTTTTGCACTGACAATTTATAATTTATTGTTTAATAGACTATGGTCACATGGCCTCCTAATTGGAACATTTGCTGATTTATTATATTTTGCATCAATTTATGGTCAGGACAGACCTAATAATCACGAGAGATATATATGTAAATAATATAACAGATATGATCAGCATGTAAATAACAACGTTAAAAGATGGCTGCCAATGTTACAGGTTCCATGTCCTTTGTTTATGTTCACTTATCTCACTGACATCACATGTGCACTTTGAAGGAAACAACTTTATTTAAATGCTTCATTTTTGATACACGAGTTACCCGTGAGCAAGGCGAGCGTTGAAATGCCGAAACGCATTGGGTTTTTGGTTCCATGTTTTCCGTGTATTTACCTGCTGGAACCAAAATGAGTAAATAAATAACAACTTGAGCACACGCGCTTTTCTCGTTGGAATTCTGTGAAGGGCTGGAGTGGAAGTGCATTCGCACAGCGGCCGCTATGCATGTTGAGAAACATATTTATGTATATATATATATATATATATATATATATATATATATATATATATATATATATATATATATATATATATATATATATATATTACCTACTGGCAGTCACCAGTAGGCAGTTATAGTTAGAACCAAGTTTCCATAGGAAATC
Organism: Lissotriton vulgaris; assembly: GCF_964263255.1. Lineage (NCBI taxonomy): Eukaryota > Metazoa > Chordata > Amphibia > Caudata > Salamandridae > Lissotriton > Lissotriton vulgaris. Next base: position 499,774,066 of record NC_141695.1, read on the forward strand.
CGCAACATTCTATTGGGAATAACTTTGGCGCCGGTTGTTGATTCTTTGTGAATTTCTCAAAGAAGATGGCCCTCTCCGCTCCTTCCCTGAAAGTTTGGGGCTGATTCGTCAAGTGGGGCTGAGATAAAAGGGGGATCCCAAAACGTGTTTTCTCCATGTTATTTTCGGTAGGACGATTAGACATGGCTACAGCCCGAACGGCTGAATGGAATTATAAGAAATTTGGAAAAAAGGTAGAGTCCGGTTCGCAGATTACGCTTTTTTTTAAATGGTGTAAATCCCTCCAGTAGTTGCTGAAAAAATGAAAGTTGAAATCAATTATATATCTATAAGCGCGCACTGGTGCGCGCACCCGTGTGCGCACCCCTGTACGCGAGCAGAATTCTGATTTGCTGTTTGACGTCTGTCAACATTCGATTCGGAGGAAATCAGGAAGTGTTGTCCGCCATTTTGTCAGTGCGAGTCAACATATTGTAGAGAACAAAGGGGCAGAACGTGGAAAGGGGGCAGGGTGGAGACTCCCTGACCCCATAGGTTTTCACAGGGGGGTCATTAAGGACCCCCAAGGCCAAATAAAAAAAAAAAATTCTACAAAGTTGCGAGGTGCGCGCACCGGGTCACGCACCTCGATTTACAAGAGTGTGAAAAACTATAGTGGAGATCGTGGCAAGGGGGCAAGGTAGAGACTCCCTTAACCCCCTAGGTTTTGTCAGGGGGTCCATTAAGGACCCCAAGGCAAAAAAAACCCCTTTTTTTTCTAAAAAGTTGCGAGGTGCGCGCACCCGGTCGCGCACCTCGTTTTTCAAGAGTGTGAAAAAGTATAGTGGAGATCGTGGAGATTGTGGAAAGGGGGCAAGGTAGAGACTCCCTGATCCCCTAGGATTTCTCAGGGGGTCCCTGAAGGACTTCAATAGGCAACAGAAGAAAATTAGAGAAAAAACACAGCGCGGTGCGCGTACCGTGCGCGCACGTCGTTGTGTTTATAAAGTGTTTTTGGTACCTACAAGTAAGAAGTAAGTACTGATGCAGAGTCGTAATTTCAAAAGAAAGACTCTGTTCCGGTCATCTGTGAAATGTACACCGTCTCCTCTATAAATGCCTTGCATGTTGTAACGCAAGTTGTTGTGGTATATAGAACCCATTCCATAGTCTCTGAGGAAAGCAGAAACAGACTTATTCACATGTTTCCTTGCTTTCTCAATCTGTGGACAATATTGGTTGTACCAATTCCATTTTTGCCTTTGGCATATACTTGAATATACAAAGGCAGTTTGTGGAAAAAGTGACATCAATTGCCCAAAGGTGTCCTTTAAAAGCATTTCCAGACCTACCCCAGTCAAAGTGCCCAGGTCATTTCCACCACAGTGCACAATAATGAGGTCAGGGTGTGGCAGATGTAAAAAGTATTTTACCAATAGAATCAATTGGTGACATTTTAATCCTCTCTGGCCAATCCACATAATATCCACATTTGGTAAATCAAGGTTGAGAAAGCATCTATTTGCTGCATACCTTTTACTCCAGTATATATAGCTGTGTCCTATAACCCAAACATTTAGCATTTTGAAGGCAGAACCAGTAGTACTCAGATGGGCTCTGGAAGTGGAGTGGCAGTTTGAAGCTGAGAGTTTAGAAAAAAAATTGTATGAGGTTCAGTGCACTTGAAAAACTAGAAATGATTGGTTGTTTCTTACAATTCAAGATTGAAAACTAGGGTGCATGTTAATGTTTTTTTAAAAGGAAAAATGCTATTGGTTGAGAAAATATCATCAAAACTAACAAAGCAGTGGATAAGCAGGTGTATTTGAAGGTCAAACAGCCTTGCTGGTTTTATTTGCAACATTGAGATATGAACTTCTGACCTGTGTCTTCAGCCAGGTGCAGTATGAGGTGTTACCATGGTAACAGGCAGAGAGGGCAGAGGGGGATGATTGAACTTTATGTGACTTTGAAAATATTGAAAGGTAGAACCAATTGAAATGTTAGTTTGATTTTGAATTTGTGTGGGAAGAAATTTGATTGGTTATGTACATGAATATGGGTCTGAAATGAGAGGGAATATGTGCCATTATTCTGAGGCTGCAGTGACTGAAGCATTATTCAGAGATTCTGCATAACAAAATCTGGTTTGTGACTGCCACTGTTCTAGATCTTCAAAAGCATTTTTAAAGGTGAGCCTCTAACTCTTTTTCACTGCATTTCTCCTTTTATTATGCCTTAGTCACTATAACCGTTTCACTCCCTCACAGTCTGCAGAGATGTGTAAGGCAACATAAATCTGTCACTCTTTGACTCCCCTTTCTTCACTCACCATACTCGCCTTTCCTCACTCATTCCCTCAGTCTCTTCCTCCCCTTCCCTGTCTCTGCCCCTGCTCCACTTCTCTCACTCTCACTCCCCCTCCCTCATTCTCTTTTCTTTACTGCCCTTCCCTTAGTTTTTTACTCCCCTTAACTCACTCCCCTACCCTTAGTCCCCTTCTTTCAGTCACTCTTCGACTCCCCATTTGTCACTCACCATACTCCCCTTTTCTCACTCTTTCCCTCAGTCCCTTCCTCCCCTTCACTCAGTCATTTTAGTCATTCATTTATGCACTACACTTTCATTAAAAAAAATGAACGCCACGGTGTGTTAGGAATACAACTCTTTTTGGAGAAGTGAATGAGTTCTGAAAAGAACTTTTTTTTCTTTTATTGTTTTATATTTTTTTCCCTTTTTTTAAAGTTTTATATATTTTTTGTTTTTTTGAAGAAAATTCAGGAACTGCAACTTGGAAACTGTTCAACAAGAACAATTTTTTTTTTTTAAATTAACTCCTTTCAGAGCATTTATGGTTCTGAATGCTGTGTTCAATTAGATTCAGGCTCTGTTCTCCATATACAATAAGATCAAAGCATTTGTTGCACCGCATATGCTCATGCGCCAAATATGGCCTAAGGTCCATTTCTGCTGTTTCTGGCGATGGAGGTGGAGCAGTAGATGTGCTGGCCACAGCTGGTGGAATCTGCTGGGCCGGAGCTCTTGTGGCTGGTTGGGCACATTGCACAGGGTGCACATTTTTTATATGTCTGATCATGGTATGAATGGAAAAGGAGTATTTTTTTAGAGGGTTTCCCCTTGAAAGAACACTACCACAAAGGGTACACGTTACTTTAGGGGCATTTACCTTTTTCAGTCCTTCTGGGAAAGTTAAAAACTTCCAAATAAAAGAAGATTTTCCCTTCTTGGCTTGCTGGCGATATTCTAGGTGGGAGTCAGAAGAAGAAGATGTTGTTTCCTGTCTTTCTGCCATCCTGTTGATTTTTCTGCTTGCAACTCCAAAAAGGGTCCTTCTTCCAGGAGAATAAAGCAAATAGTGAGGGAAGTGGGTGGGGTTTTTTAGGATTCCAGAATAGCAACTAGTATTAACCAAAAAAAAGTGTCGTTTTTGAGTCACATGATTTGACGTGCGCGCACGGCGAGCGCACGGCGCTCGAAAATGACGTATTACTCGATTATTATTAAAGTTTCAAAACACACAAAGGAGGCAAGGAACAGACTCCCTGACCCCCTAGGTTTATTCAGGGGGTCCCTTAAAGACCCCGGCGGCCCAAAAAACATATATATATTTTTTTAAACGTGAGGTGCGCGCACAGTGCTCGCCCCCCCGAGGCAGATGAGAGTTCAAAACAAAAGTGGAAAACAGGAAAAGGGAGCAGGGTATACACTTCCTGACCCCCTAGTCCTTCTCAGGGGGTCCCTGAAAGACATCGAAGGGCAAAAAAATAGATATATTTTTTTAAAAATATCGCAAGGTGCGCGCACGGTGCTCGCACCCTTCAGCCGCCATTTTGTGTTTTTTCAAACTGAGTGCAGGGGTGCGCGCACATTGCGCGCAAGCCAAAAAACATACAAAAAAAACCAAAAAACTAGTTTGAGTGTTTTGATGTTGTATTTATATAATCATGATAAAAACATAGATTTTCTCACATATTTTATTTAGGGGTTAGCATTTAAAAAACCTTGCAAATTCACAAAAAAAACCATAGGTTTCACACATGTTATAGTTAGGAATTAGCATTAAAAAAACCTTACAAATTCCCTAAAAAAAACAAAGGTTTTACACACGTTATAGTTAGGAATTAGCATTTAAAAAACCTTGCAAATTCACAAAAAAAAACATAGGTTTTATATCCGTTATAGTTAGCCGGACAATTTAGTTATACAAAACCATTGAAATTCCCACGTTATAGTTAGTTGTACTCACTATAACTGATGTGCCCGCAATGCACTGCTAATGACGTCACATATTACATCACTCATGACATAGTCAGTGACATCCCTCATGACATCACTGATGACATCTCAAATGACATCACTGATGGCATGCAACAAACTATTGCAGGACGTTGGTTGATTGATTCTTTGCATGACTGACTAGGTGTGTGAGTAACTCCATGGATGAGTGACAGTCTGTGAGTGTCTGTATACACTGAGTGTATCTAAGGTTATATTAGAGTCTGAAGAGGTTCATCGTATTATCACATGAATGATGTCATCAGTGATGTGATCAGTGATGTCATTTGAGTTGTCAACAGTGATGTCATCAGTGATGTCATTTGAGATGTCATCAGTGATGTCATCAGTGATGTCACTGACCATGTCATGAATGATGTAATATGTGACATCATCAGCAGTGGATTGCGGGTGCGCGATAAATAGTTAGTGCAACTAACTATATATGCAAATTTCAATGGTTTTGTGCGAGTAAAATAAGGTTTTGTAAATGCTAATCCCTAACTATATATGGTCTATAACCTATGGTTTTTTCAGTGAATTTTCAAGGTTTTGTAAATGCTAATTCCTTACTATATATGGTCTATAACCTATGGTTTTTTCAGTGAATTTCAATGTTTTTTAATAGCAAATATCAAAAGATGTAAAATGTATTCTTTTTTTTTCTTCACCAAAGTACGCTCCCCGGTTAGCTTACCGGTGCGCGTACCGAGCGCTCCCCCGCGAAATTTCAAAAAAATAAATTTCTTAATTTTTGCATGTATCAGCATCCTAATCCTCCCTCCAAAAACCTAGAGGGTCACAAAGTGTCTACCGTGCCCCCTTCTACCCATTCCGTACATTGTTTGTCCTCCATCTTATGTCTTAATTCTACCAATACACAAAATGGAGGACTCCCGTAACGCTGCCGGTTCGCGTACCGGGCAGGGCACCGGTAAGCCTAGAAAACCTAGAGGGTCACAAAGTGTCTACCGTGCCCCCTTCTACCCATTCCGTACATTGTTTGTCCTCCATCTTATGTCTTAATTCTACCAATACACAAAATGGAGGACTCCAGTAACGCTGCCGGTTCGCGTACCGGGCAGCGCACCGGTAAGAGCTCGATAAAAAAAGGTGGGAAAGAAATTTACAGAAAAACCACTACAGACTCTTTCATCAAATATAGAATAGCCCCTACTACATACCAGTCCCTACCATTTCCCCAAATTTGATGGAATTTCATTGTGAAAATTATGCTGTAAGCCTGATTAAATATCCTGAGGTAAATTACCTAACCAAAACACTTATGAAGTGTTAGAATTGACAACCAATCAAAATGCTACTTTCAATATCTTCTATTATTTCATGACATTTGATTGGTTATGTACCAGAATATATATAAAGAAAGAGAGAGAAACACAGCCATTTTGACTACTACTTCTTGAAGTAGATATCAAGTACATTTCAACTGATAACTTGAAGTTGTATTTGAAAGGTAAGATGTTATTTTAAAAACTGAAGTATGTTCTGTACTGTAAGCTAATTAGGAAAACATTTTCTGATAGTTATATACTATCCCTCTGTAATACTTATAGAATAAAATAGACTTCTCTGTTTTAGTTATGAATGGAGTTAGACTTGTCTTGTATAATTAAGAATTGACTTAGAGTTTATTTCATACATTTTTTCATATTTTTACTTCCAGTTTGATACCATACACTGCCCAACAAAAAAATCACTGTTTAAAAAACCAAACTACCTGTCTGTACTTAAACCCAACAGTGCCCTATCTGTACTGATATATTTTTTTATAATTCATTTTACAGCATACAAAATGGAAGGAGAGAAGAAAAATAACATGGAAATTGCAGAATGCAACCAAGACAAAGAAAATGATTTAGAATTCTTTAATCAATCAATGGACATAGAACTTCTGCAATGTGTTGAAGCTGTGGATTTGTTAATTGAAAATGAGTCAAAATCTGACCAATAATTGTTAGAAGTTCCTTTTAATTTTGAAAATAAATCAGAATAATACATTTATATATAATAATTCAAAAATAGTTTTAGACATTATTCATTTTTATATGTATTTTTTAAACTAGTAGCAAATTGATTTTAATGTAAAATCAGACTTTAAATATACTGTGCAACTTTAAGTTTGCTCATAGTTACTTCCTTTCTTCCACTATATCATCTCCAATGTGTATTTAACATCTCTTTATCATCTCCTGCCTCCATGGTGTTTCTGCTTTCCTGACAGACTACGCTATGAATTCCATATACCTCAATAACTTCTGAAACAACCTACAAGATATCTACAAAGGAAACAATGTATTTTTATTTTTAGACTCTGCATTGGTACCTACATGTTGGTACTTAAATAAAAAAAAAAAAAATAAAATAACAATCAATAAACATACAATATTTGAACATTCTTTCATCCTATTTTCCCAATATTACGCTTCCCGAACCGCTTCCCGGTGCGCGTACCGAGCGCTTCCCCCCGCAAAAAAAACGATATAATTTTTTATTTTTTTTCCCCGCGAGGCCCTTTTAAAGCCCCCTCATCAAACCTAACGGGTCAGGGAGGATGTACTCTGCCCCCTAATGCTCATTTCCCACTTTGTTTTTCCCACCTCTTGTGTCTCGATCCTACCGAGACACAAGATGGTGGCCGCTCTTGACTGTTTAGAATGTTTACAGAGACCGGAAAGCCACTCAGCTTCGCTTCTCGAAGTTCCGTTACGCGTCAGGTACGCGAACCGGAGCGCTAACCGGAGCGCTGTCACAGATATATCTGTTTTTTAAAACGTTAATTTCTCAAAATCCACTGGAGCACATATATTGAGACATAGCAAAGGCACGTCGGGCAAACCATATCTACAATTTTGCCAAGTTTTGTGTAAATCCATTCAGCCGTTTGAGCTAAAAGTGAGTCCAACCGCCCTATGGAAAAACTCAATGTTAAAAACGCGTTTTGGGACCCCCCTTTTTTCTCGGCCCTCCCTTGACGAAACCCCCAATTTTCAAGGGCTGCTCAGAAACAAAATGTGCCATTTTCCTGAAAATTTCAGCCAATTCCGTCCACAAATGCCAAAGTTATTCTACATAGAATTTTCAAAAATCCCATAGGAAAAAAATCCTAACTATATATACCTACTGGCGACCGCCAGTAGGTAATATATATATATATATATATATATATATATATATATATATATACACGCTGGGCACCGCCAAGCAACCTCAGGGTAGGAGCCGACCAGGGCAAGCATCCAGCTTGTTAGTTTGACGGGCATACATCCGCCTACTACTCCGCTATTGTGAGGTCGCCTGGCTGGCGAGGATAGACCACCCGTCCGCCTTGTTCTACACATGGGGCGCCAAGACGAAGCAGGACTACCAGTCCCATCAGGCACTGGGACATTTGGACTGCCCATCAAGGGGCGTGCCATGAGTCTTAACAGGGCTGGTACCTGTATTCCCACATCAGTTCGCCAAATCCTCTGAAGAGAAGGCGGGAGCCTTCGAAACGTGTCAGGAATTCCACGGCGAAATGGGACTGAATCACTTTCTCTTGAGCTCCTCAGCTATTCAAGCATGCTGTAGCAAGAAAGGCGAGTTCAAGTTTCTCCCCGCGTGTGTGGCTGTGTTTTTACACGCGAGCGTTCATATATGGATGGATCCATCACCATCCTTTACCGCACCCGCCAGAAGAGTGCAACAGCGCCATGATGGAAACGAGCGAGCAGAGCCCCTGCATACACGCTGAGCACCGCCAAGCAACCTCAGGGTAGGAGCCGACCAGGGCAAGCATCCAGCTTGTTAGTTTGACGGGCATACATCCGCCTACTACTCCGCTATTGTGAGGTCGCCTGGCTGGCGAGGGGAGACCACCCATCCGCCTTGTTCTACACATGGGGCGCCAAGACGAAGCAGGACTACCAGTCCCATCAGGCACTGGGACATTTGGACTGCCCATCAAGGGGCGTGCCATGAGTCTTAACAGTGCTGGTACCTGTATTCCCACATCAGTTCGCCAAATCCTCTGAAGAGAAGGCGGGAGCCTTCGAAACGCGTCAGGAATTCCACGGCGAAATGGGACTGAATCACTTTCTCTTGAGCTCCTCAGCTATTCAAGCAGGCGAGTTCAAGTTTCTCCCCGCGTGTGTGGCTGTGTTTTTACACGCGAGCGTTCATATATATATATATATATATATATATATATATATATATATATATATATATATATATATATACATAAATATATATATATATATATATTACCTACTGGTGGTCACAGATATATATCTTTTTTTGAACGTTAATTTCTCAAAATCCACTGGAGCACATATATTGAGACCTAGCAAAGGCACATCCGGCTAACAGTCCCTACAATTCTGCCAAGTTTCGTGCAAATCCATTCAGCCGTTCGAGCTAAAAGTGAGGCCAACCGCCCTATGGAAATTAACATGGGAAAAACGCGTTTTGGGACCCCCCTTTTTTCTCGGCCCCCCTTGATGACCCCCCCCCCAAATTTTCAGGGGCTGCTCAGAAATTCCGTCCACAAACGCCAAAGTTATTAGACATAGAATTTTCAAAAATCCCATAGGGAAAAAATCCTAACTATATATACCTACTCGCGACCGCCAGTAGGTATATATAGTTAGGATTTTTGGGTCATTTTTAAAATGGCTATGTAAGGGCAATCAAAAATGCTTTCATGTGTCTTAAGGACATTTTAAGTCAATGAGGGAACACAGGTGATGTAATTCTGAAAAAAGGAAAAAAACTCCAAATTTTTCGATTACATTAGTAGTGTTTCCTAAGTTTATGAATGACATTGTGCAGATGAAGTTTAGGTCTGACCACAGATTCAAAAGAGGTCTGCCCTTTGTTCAAGAGTGAAGTGGACATGACTTACTTCATTGGTAGGCCTTCACATGTATTATCTCCTTTGTATTCCCTAAAAAGCGAAAAACTCATCTGCAACCGTGAGTAGGCCTCACCTCAAACAAACCTCTGGATAGGCAACACCTTATCGTCATCCTGAATCAATCAATGGCAAATTTAGATTTTCATTATGGGAGTTACATAGCCTTATTAAAAATGACCCAAAAATGGTGCAAGGGCAATCAAAAAAAACGCTTTTATGTGTCTTAAGGACATTTTCAGTCATTTCCTCTTGAATGTAGGTATACAATTGATTTATATGTTGTGTTTAAAAACGTTTTTTGAAATCAATTACATTTCTGGATATGTACTGCTAGAGCTTCATAGGTTGTTTGGAGCATATTTATAAGGCATTTGAGTGCCTATGATGTTATTTTTCCCATTTTAATTGAAGAGCTTTCTCCATGGCGCAACTTTCTTGTAAATACGCTCCCACCTGTGCTTGGCAAATTTAGATTTTGATTATGGGAGTTACATAGCCATTTTAAAAATGACCCAAAAATGGTGCAAGGGCAATCAAAAAATGCTTTCATGTGTCTTGAGGACATTTTAAGTCAATAAGGGAACACAGGTGATGTAATTCTGAAAAAAGGAAAAAAACTCCACATTTTTCGATTACATTAGTAGTGTTTCCTAAGTTTATGAATGACATTGTGCAGATGAAGTTTAGGTCTGACCACAGATTCAAAAGAGGTCTGCCCTTTGTTCAAGAGTGAAGTGGACATGACTTACTTCATTGGTAGGCCTTCACATGTATTATCTCCTTTGTATTCCTTAAAAAGCGAAAAACTCATCTGCAACCGTGAGTAGGCCTCACCTCCAACAAACCTCTGGATAGGCCACACCTTATCGTCATCCTGAATCAATCAATGGCAAATTTAGATTTTGATTATGGGAGTTACATAGCCATTTTAAAAATGACCCAAAAATGGTGCAAGGGCAATTAAAAAATGCTTTCATGTGTCTTAAGGACATTTTAAGTCAATGAGGGAACACAGGTGATGTAATTCTGAAAAAAGGAAAAAAACTTCACATTTTTCGATTACATTAGTAGTGTTTCCTAAGTTTATGAATGACATTGTGCAGATGAAGTTTAGGTCTGACCACAGATTCAAAAGAGGTCTGCCCTTTGTTCAAGAGTGAAGTGGACATGACTTACTTCATTGGTAGGCCTTCACATGTATTATCTCCTTTGTATTCCTTAACAAGTGAAAAACTCATCTGCAACCGTGAGTAGGCCTCAACTCAAACAAACCTCTGGATAGGCAACACCTTATCGTCATCCTGAATCAATCATTTAAAATGTTACGGAGAGATTTATGATAGGTGTATGCCTGTTTTGTACCACTGTGCGTCACTTTTGTGACGCAGTGGTGGTGCAAAAGATTTGCTATGTTAAATAATAAGTAGGGTGTTAAGTTTTTGATGACTGTTATTCATTTACGGTTTGGTAATAGTGGTTAATAACATTTTTTATTATATTTTTCCACAGATTCAACTGCAGATCATTTCAAAATTTGAAAATGCCAACTAAGAATCGAATTAGAAAGGCTAGAAAACGTCAAAGACAGCAGGTTCATCTATTATTGCAGCAGTCCTCTCCCAAAAAAACTTGTCAAATCACCAAGAAAGCTCCGGGTAAGACCACGAAATCATTCATAAGAAATATTTGTAGTAAAAAAAGTATTTCTAAAGAAAATGTTTCAGTCCAGAAAAAGAGAAGCAATTTAAATGGAAAGGAAAGACCAATCAAAAATGTTACTGCTAGAGCAAGAGATAACTCTGTGCATGATAGTAGAAGGAAACAACAGTTTAGGGACATTCGAAAACGAATGTTCCACAACAGGATAATAGTTAATTTATTAAAAAATATTAAGAAAGGCCAACAGAAAGTGGCATTGTATGAGAAAAAAAAATGTAGAGAAAATTATTGATCATGCTTTCGAAATTAAGCGAAAGTTATTTATTTTGGTAATCAATAGAATTAGGACACTAAACAAGGTAATTTCTGATTTCAAATCAAATAGTAGATGGAAGAGAGTAGTTAATCGTAGTAACTTTTGTGAAGTTTTTTCCGGAGAATGGATGCATAGTTCAAGTTGTGAGGCATTTTTTAATGAGGAAAGTTATTTTCAGGATAATGAATTGGTGTTTGCAGTTGACACCAGTGGTCGAGCTTATGAAGTGAAGGATGGTTGTCCAGTTGAAAAAGAAAAACTTGTGACAACAGAGATAGAAGAGGTGTTAGGTAATGAGGTTTTAGAAAGACGTCCTAAAGGTCCTGTGTACATTTGGAAGTGTAGTTCTATTTGCAGTGTGCGACAGGATTCCATCAATTTGCTTTGTGATTTTGTACGGACATTTAATAAGAAAAGTTTGAAGCAGAAAATGAAGTTGTTGCAAGAGTTAGATCCTTGCAGAGTGAGACAAGTGACAGGTTTGCGTGGTCATTCACTGGCTTGTCTTTCCAGGAGAGTATGCCAGAGTGTTTTTCATCATTTCAGGATGCTAGCAGTGCATCATAATAAAGTGAGGAAATTAGTCAGAATGTTGTATTATGCTAAGAGTCCAGCAATTATGCTTAAACAATTATGTGCTGCTCTTTTGCATGGTTCTGAAATAGATGTCAAGAAAATTTGTGAAGAAATTGAGTTTTGTTACTTTGGAAGTAAAGATGAGAATGTTCAAATTGACCCAGAAGTAGAGGGTAATGTTGAAGATAATGTACAGGTTTCCAGTACAGATAATTTTCAGAAGGAAATTGCCACGTTTCAGATGAAATCAAGTGAGAGGCCTAATTTCACTTGTGTGTGTTGTCGACACACTTATTACAAGAATCAGATTAAGTTAGTGGATTTATATGCAAAAAGTGAAAGGGAAAATAATAGTGAATGGAAGGATTTTGCCACATACTTGATGGTAGAAAATTGTTTTGATTTGGGATCGGATCAACGTGTGTGTACTTATTGTTGTAACAAATTAAACCAAAACCAGATGCCTGCTAGGGCGGTTTATAATAATCTGGAATTGGTTGAGATTCCTTCTGAATTGAAGGATTTAAATACTTATGAATCTATTTTGATTCAAAGTATCCATCCCTTTCAGGCTATTGTAAGAATGGAGCCAAAGACAGGGAAGTTGCCTCCATCAGATTTACAGAGAGGATTAAAGGGAAGAGTTGTTTATTTGCCTCTAGATTTGAATAAAAACATTAACACAATTGGAGTAGAAAAAGTGGAAGAGGAACCTCTGGTTATCTTAGTTAATGGGGTTCCGACAAAGAATAAGAAAATATGGCAAGATTTAGTGGATGTTAGGAAAGTCAAAAAGGCAACATTGTATTTGAAGAAAAATAATAAGTACTATAAGAATGTATATGTTGCAGAAGAGGAAGTAAGTGATGAAGAGGATAGAGATTTGTGTGCTGGCCAAATTGAGAAAGTAGAGGCCTCAAAAAGTGAAGAAATATATGAACATTATAGTGTTCATCCTTTGCATTCCAAGGAAGTCATGGGGAATGCGATTGAGTTGTTTCAAATGAAACAAGCCAAAGGGAGTCCCATTAGTGTTTGGGAGGAAAGTTTGGAAGCACGGTGTTTCCCACAGGTATTTCCAACAGGTCAAGGAGGAAGATATGATGAGCGACCTCATCAAATTCCTGCTTCTGAATACCGGACTTTACGATTGTATGCAGAAGATCCTAGGTTTCGTCAATGCATTCCCTATTTGTTTCATCTCCTGTTTGAAAGCGATCTGTCTGGAATGTCATATGCAGTGAACCACATCTTGAAAAGTGGTATACAGATGCGAAACATCTCGGCAAGTGACTTTATGCATAAAGTCAATGTCCAAGACAGTATTTTGGATTTTCACCTACGTATGGTTGGGTGCCCTGACCCCCCCGGGAAACCATTTTGGGCGGGAGGCGTGTCTCGGCTGGTATGCCCGAAGCGGCGTAGCCGGGGCGCGCCTTTTCCCGCCCAAGAGGGGTTGTCCTAGACACCTACACCGTTGGTCACGCCCTGTAGGCGGATCGGAGGAGGGTACACGCCCTCCCGAGGAAGAATAAAAGGAGCAACAATCCAAGGAAGCATCCTCTTGTTCCTGTGCTTGGAAGCTGCACCTCCTCGTTGCACGTGAGCCCTAGACGGATCAAGGAGCCAATTTTGAGAACTTGTAATTTTTGTGTTTCTCTTTTCAGTGATTCCGAATCTTTGGATCCAAGACCTCGAATCGAATATCCATGAACGATGCCTGGCAAAAGGGTCGGAAAGAAGGTTGGGACCGAACAAATGCTTCGCATGCTGGTGAAAGACATGGCAAACATGAAGAAGCAGATGGCGGCAATGAATGGTACGGACAGACCGAAGAAAGTCATCGGACCAGCATTGCCGGGAGTGGTCCCTGCCGGGAGAGGTAAAAGGGCCAGGAATAGGGCGACAGGGGGGGAGACCCCGGTCCCCGAGTCACCTCCGGCGAGCACGGTCAGTCCAGTGGAGACTCCAGTTCCGATCCCGAACGCGGGACAGCCGATCCCGGTGGTAGTTACACCCGTTAACAAGGGGGATATGCCTCCCGAACTGGCCACCCAGTTGGCGGCGTGGTTAGGCAAGAACAACGAGGGTGCCGTGGCACCGGGAGACACGGCCGAGGAGGCCAGGTTAATAATGAAGCAGTTGCGGCAATCGAGAGATGCTGCGAAGGCACCTTGTCCTCTTGTTTCCCCTCAGGTTCCCTCGGAACAACCGGCGCTGGGCGTTGGAACAGCAGCAACATCAAGTTCAGCTACTGATTCGGGTAAGAAGCCGTTGCCAATGGCGGGGGAGGGATCGTTACCCTCAAGGAGGGAAAAGGTGGTTCAACATATCCCGATGGCCACAAAAGAAATGATCTGGGCTGATAAATATGTGAACATGTTTTCGCTGTTGACTGATCACTATGAGATAGAGCACGTTAAAAATCAGAAGGAGCTGTTGCATCCGAGTGTATGGCGTGCAAAAATGGCGGGTTTCAGAGTAGATGAGACGATCGCTAATTGGGCCAGGGCGTTTGGAATGTTCACTGCAATCATGGGGGAACGTAGGCCCGAAGTACTGCCGGAATTGGCTTGTTACCAGACACGTATAATGGAATTTTATGAAACGTATGAAGGTAATCAATGGATGGGTTATGATAACAAATTTCGTAAGGCCAAGGAGCACGACTCATCCCTGACGTGGGATTGTTTCGACTCCATTTCCTGGCAGAAACAGGTTATGCCAAACACGACAAAGTCGTCTTCGTTTGGCGGGAACGGGGCGGAGCCTTCCCGCCATTATTCGGCGGCGCCCTTTCGAGCGGGCGCCAGCAGTGATCAACACACAAGGAGTAATGGGAACTCGGTTAGGAAAGGGGTCTGTTGGAGCTTTAACAGAGGCAGGTGCACTAGGCCACAAGGGACATGCAAGTTCAGGCATGAGTGTGCAGGGTGCGGACAGTCTTCACACCCCGAGAGTTCGTGCAGAGCCAAGAATGGTGATACAGGGGGTAGAGGAGGGGCCAAACAGGTCTAATATCTGCCGGGGGCACCGCTACCTACTCCCGTTGACATCATGGCAATGATCCCTTGGCTGAACGAATACCCTGATCATGTCTCCGCCGGGGTGTTGCGAGATGGTTTTTTGTATGGTTTCCACATCCTGGCGGGGTATTTTCGGGGGGAAGCACAGTGTAAGAACCAACTATCGGTTCAACAAAATACGGCGGTAGTACAGGCAAAGGTTGCAAAGGAGGTGGCCCGAGGTCGGGTTGCGGGACCATACGAGAACCCGCCAGTTATTAACTTTGTTTGTTCACCGTTGGGAGTAGTCCCCAAGAAGGACCCAGGTGAGTTTAGGTTAATCCATAATTTGTCCGCTCCTAAGGGGCTTTCGGTGAACGATGCGATTGACCCAGGAGTCTGTTCGGTGCGGTATGCATCCTTTGATGAGGCCGTCGCCATGTTGAATCGCCTGGGGCCCGGAGCGCTGATGGCTAAATCAGATATCGAGTCAGCGTTCCGGTTGCTCCCGGTACACCCACAGGATCAGCGTTTATTAGGTTTTGTGTTTCAGGGACGCTACTACATGGATAAATGTATGCCAATGGGTTGCTCCATCTCTTGTGTGTAATTTGAGAAGTTCATAGTTTTTTGCAATGGGCGTTCACAAGAGCCACGGGATTTACGCAGGTTATGCATTACCTTGATGATTTTCTGTTTCTGGGGGCAACCGGGGACACGGAATGTGCACAGGCTTTGACGGAATTTTGTAATCTCATGAGACAATTTGGCGTGCCACTGGCACCAGGCAAGACAGTGGGGCTATCTACTTCACTCGAGTTTCTGGGAATTGAGCTCGACTCTGTGGAGGGGTGCTTCCGTTTGCCCAGGGAGAAGGTAATGAAATTTAAGGCATCGCTCGAAATATGCATCGGCGAGAAAAAAGTAACTCTCCATCAGTTGCAACAAGCTGTGGGTCAGCTTAACTTTGCCCTTAGAGTGATACCGATGGCTCGCCCCTTTTCCCGCTCTATCGCACAAGCCATGGTTGGCCTCAAGGAAGGACACCACCGCACAAGACTGTCAGCAGAGGTTCGCCAGGACATGCGCATATGGTTGGCATTTCTGGCGGATTTCAACAGTCGCGTCGTGTGGAACAAGCCACCAGCTTCCTCAGAGGAGCTGGGGTTGTGGACCGACTCGGCAGGGAGTGTGGGTTTTGGCGCCATCTTTGGTAACCGATGGTCGGCACTAACATGGCCGGCGTGGTGGCACGACAGTGGGCTCACAGGTAACATTGGGTTTCTTGAGCTGTTCCCCATTCTAGTGGCCTTGAAAACATGGCCAGAGGGGTTTCGTGATCGCACAGTGGTGTTCTGGTCTGATAATATGACCGTGGTTGAATGTATCAATAATCAGGCAGCACGCTGCAAATGGATTTTGAGATTGCTGAAAGAAATTGTCCTGCTGTGTATGAGACTAAACGTCCTCCTTAGGGCAAGACACGTGCCTGGGGTACTGAACCAGGCGGCTGATGCACTCTCTCGTTCCCACATGCAGGCCTTCCGGGGTTATCTGCCCTCAGCGGACTTGGTGGCGGCACCATTTCCCGAAGCTCTCTGGTCTCACGGTGCCCCGGATTACAAAACCTCGTGGGAGAGAGTCTAGCACCCAGGACAAGGAAGGCATACGAAGGGGCGTTCCGTTCCTATTGGTTTTTTTTGGGTGCAGCTAGGGGGGAGCATTGGGGGCAGGAGGAGTATGTCCTGAAATTTCTGGTATCACTACATCAGGCAGGCCGATCAGTGGCAACAGCCAATACGCACCGGGCCGCCATTGCCTTCATGGCGCAGGCTCATGGCATCCAGGACCCCACATCGTCCTTTCTCGTAAGGAAGACTCTGCGTGGGTGGCAACGCCTTGAGGGTCGTAGAGTGGATGAGAGGCGCCCGATAGGGCTAGCAAGGTTGTTCCTGATAATGTCCGTACTTCCTGCGACATGTTCATCTCAGTCAGAGACAGTGCTGTTCCGGGCCGCTTTTGCATTAGCATTCCATGGGGCTATGCGGGTAAGCGAGCTGGTAGCGAGGAACAAGCAGGATACGGGGGGAGGTCTGTGTCGAGAACACATTCAAATTAAGGGTGATACGATGGTAGTCACAATAGCCAGGTCCAAGACCGATCAGGGAGCGATCGGTGACAGTGTGGTAGTGCAGCGCATTCCAGGGTCTCCCATGTGGCCGGTAAAATGCGTGGAGGAATACCTAGCGCACAGGGCGGCATCATGGGGGGAAGCTTGCTGAGACACACCGACGCCACCCCACTGACTAGGTTTCAGTTTCAGCGGGTGTTAACAATGGCAATCGCTGCAGCGGGCTTGAACCCGAGCGATTTTGGGACCCATTCCTTCCGGATAGGGGCTGCTACCGAGGCTACAGCCAGGGGTCTGAGTGTTGAAAAGGTGAAACAGTTGGGGCGTTGGTCCTCGAATTGTTATAAAAGGTATGTGCGGTTGCACATGTTGTGAAGCCAATGTCATGCACTCACGCTTCTTGTTTTCTGTTTGGTTTACAGTTTCACGAGCAGGCTTTGCGGGGCGGACTGTGCAGTTGACCCGACACCTGGGGACCAGCGGTCAGAGATCACCGGCTGAGGAAAGAGTGGTGTGGGTCATTGGCCACTCATACGTGAGGCGTGCCACAGACGTATTCAAAGCAGGTGACATGATTCACGTGGCTTGGGAATACAGGTACAGGGTGACCTTCCACGGAAGGAGCGGGCTCTCTATTGACCAGTTTCAAAGTTTTATGGAGGGACTGTTAGGGCGGACGAGGTCACCACCGTCTGTAATCATAGTGCATCTTGGGGGCAATGATTTGGTGACCATTGGTCGTCGAGTACTTCTCGAGTTAATTTTATCCACAGTGAGTTGGGTGGCGAGAAGGGTTCCGGGGTGCACGATTGCATGGTCACACATGATTCCTCGGAAGGTGTGGCGGGGGGCCCTCTCTGTGTCAGCTTTGAATCAGTCAGTAAAGAAAGTTAATAACAAACTTAGTAGGTTGCTTTGTTCAGGCCAGTTGCATTGTATCCCACATGGATGTATTCGGGGGGACCATATGTATCTTGAAGACGGGGTCCATTTGTCCCGGGAGGGGAATGTCTTACTCATAGGAGACTTCATAGCCTGGTTAAAGAGTTTGTGTAGCCATGACCTTTAGTAGGAGTTTGGGGGGGTCCGGATAGCCGGTCAACTATCCGGCCTGTGGCGGTAAGGTCATGATCGGTGAGCAGTAATTGGAAGATCCCTAGAGGTGGGGCACCACCCATTATGGATGGGAGCGCCCGGGGGAGGCGGCCATTGGCTCCTCACACGGGGAGGCGGTACCCTCTAAGGATGGGGCCGCCGAAAGGGAAGGCGGTCATAGGCCCCCCCCAGGGGAGGAGGGGCTACGGGCCCCTCCTGGGAATTTCCCGGGGCCAGGACATCCGCGACGGCGGATGTGGTAAGCAGTGTGGGATGGGAGGGGGGTCTACGCTACCTTCTAGACACCTCACACGAGTCCTCGGACGACCACTAAGATGGCGTCGAGTAAATATCGGGCCCCCGCTAAGACAAGGGAAATTGGAAGTTGGCACAGAGGTACAGTCCTCTGTGCGCCCGCCCCTCACAAGTGAGGGGGGAGTTCTGGTATTAGGGATCTGACACCGGTTACGACCTTGCCGTTGGCCCGTAATGTTAGGATGTACAATTTGAATTTTGAGAATATGCATTTACAGGATGTTTTAGAATCGGCTAGGAGAACCTTTGTATTAGAGATGTGTTAAGGTTATCCAATAAACATCGTAATGTGTAAATGAAATTGTACATGAAATGAAACTGTTATTTTAATGTTTTAATTTTGTTTCATATTTTAATAAATACGTCCGGGAGGGTAACTCCCTCCCGCCTTCCAAAAGTTCAAGAACTGTGTCCGTCTTCCCATCCTTGGGGATTGTGTTGGGAGGGGGTGACGGGTATCCCGGCCATATGGAAAGGGGCGACCACTCGGTCCCCCCGAACGTATGGTTGGGTGCCCTGACCCCCCCGGGAAACCATTTTGGGTGGGAGGCGTGTCTCGGCTGGTATGCCCGAAGCGGCGTAGCCGGGGCGCGCCTTTTCCCGCCCAAGATGGGTTGTCCTAGACACCTACACCGTTGGCCACGCCCCGTAGGCAGATCGGAGGAGGGTACACGCCCTCCCGAGGAAGAATAAAAGGAGCAACAATCCAAGGAAGCATCCTCTTGTTCCTGTGCTTGGAAGCTGCACCTCCTCGTTGCACGTGAGCCCTAGACGGAACAAGGAGCCAATTTTGACCCACCCACCAGCCCCTTATGGCAACGATTAGTATTGCAATAAAGTCGATTAACGATGATATTATCTCTTTTACAGGTTGTTTTAATAAAGTCTGGATTGTTTTTTATGACAATAAAATGGTCGCTCTTTAGCATGTTCTTAGGCGAAGTTTCGCAGCTAAGTTAAAAGAGGTGTTATTTGTGTAGATAAAGGTTTATACTCCGAAATGCCCAGTATAACTGTTTATTCCGTTCTCATTAGGTTCAAAATGTCGTATTTATTTTGGTCGGGCGGTAAGGTCATGATCGGTGAGCAGTAATTGGAAGATCCCTAGAGGTGGGGCGCCACCCATTATGGATGGGAGCGCCCGGGGGGAGGCGGCCATTGGCCCCTCACACGGGGAGGCGGTACCCTCTAAGGATGGGGCCGCCGAAAGGGAAGGCGGTCATAGGCCCCTCCCAGGGGAGGAGGGGCTACGGGCCCCTCCTGGGAATTTCCCGGGGCCAGGACATCCGCGACGGCGGATGTGGTAAGCAGTGTGGGGTGGGAGGGGGGTCTACGCTACCTTCTAGACACCTCACACGAGTCCTCGGACGACCACTAAGATGGCGTCGAGTAAATATGGGGCCCCCGCTAAGACAAGGGAAATTGGAAGTTGGCACAGAGGTACAGTCCTCTGTGCGCCCGCCCCTCACAAGTGAGGGGGGAGTTCTGGTATTAGGGATCTGACACCGGTTACGACCTTGCCGTTGGCCCGTAATGTTAGGATGTACAATTTGAATTTTGAGAATATGCATTTACAGGATGTTTTAGAATCGGCTAGGAGAACCTTTGTATTAGAGATGTGTTAAGGTTAGCCAATAAACATCGTAATGTGTAAATGAAATTGTACATGATATGAAACTGTTATTTTAATGTTTTAATTTTGTTTCATATTTTAATAAATACGGCCGGGAGGGTAACTCCCTCCCGCCTTCCAAAAGTTCAAGAACTGTGTCCGTCTTCCCATCCTTGGGGATTGTGTTGGAAGGGGGTGACGGGTATCCCAGCCATATGAGAAAGGAGTGTATGCTGTAATTGGAAGTGAGGGATGTCTGGTGAAGCAAAGAAAATGGCACTTGGTAAATCATCGAAAATTGAGTGGCGAATCTCCAGAAAAAAAGGAGTTTTTCTATTTAGCACTTTTGCAACTGTTCAAGCCTTGGCGTGCAGAAGAGGAACTGCTTGGAGATTTCCTCTGTTACGAAGACTCTTTCAATGCCGCCAAGGACACCATAGAATGTCCTGCTTTTCCCAAATACCAAGAAATGTTGACTTTGGAAATTGAGAAGGAAGCAACGATTGCAGCCGAGATTGCCAGAGACAGTTCTCAGGACAGTCAGAGTTCTGTTTCATTGAGTCAGGATCCACTAGGAGGACCTATTATCGAAAATGAAGCTGCCACTGCTATGAATGAAGTGGAAAGAGCCATGGCACATGCTCAGGAGGATGCGGTTAACTTAGAAGACTTGGAAAAACAACTCAACGTTGAGCAGAGGAAAATATATGACGAAGTTACCAAGCAAATTGATCATGGATTAAGTCATGAGAAGAAAGAGTGCTCATGTACGTCGTTGAAGCCTGTCCGACTGTACGTGAGTGGAGAAGCGGGAACTGGAAAAAGTTTCCTTATTAAAGTAATTTCTTGTTATTTGCAGGAAAGGACTGAGTCATCGCTGTCTTGTGTTGTTACCGCTCCTACTGGACTGGCAGCACATAACATTAAAGGTATTACTTTGCATCGTCTACTGATGCTGCCAGTGGAGCATGACAACAAATTACAATACCACAAGTTATCTGGGGATGCTTGTTGTGAAGTTTCAAGAGTCTTGAGGAAAATGAAACTTCTTATCATTGACGAAGTAAGCATGGTTTCCAATGTCATGCTTGCCTTTGTGCATTTGAGAATGCAAGAAGTTCTTAAAACTGAGTATGATGTGTGATTTGGTGGCAAACACATCATTTTTTTCGGAGATCTTCTACAGCTGACACCAGTAAAAGGACAACCTGTGTTCAAAATACTCACGCATGAAGATACCAGGAAGTGCCTAGGGAGCATTGGCAACGTCATATGGCTGAGATACCCGCCACCCCCTCTCAACACAATCCCCAAGAATTGGGAAACCGGAAACAGTTCTTGAACTTTTGGAAGGCGGGAAGGGAGTTACCCTTCCCGGCCGTATTTATTAAAATATGAAACAAAATTAAAACATTAAAATAACAGTTTCATATTATGTACAATTTCATTTCCACATTACGATGTTTGGCTAACCTTAACAGATCTCTAATACAAAGGTTCTCCTAGCCGAACTAACATCCTACAAAACATTTGACTTGAAATTGTACATCCTAACGTTAAGGGCCAACGGCAAGGTCGTAACCGGTGTCAGATCCCTAAACCAGAAATACCCCCCTCACTTGTGAGAGGAGCCACCGCACAGAGGCGTCCCTCAAGTGCATCTACCAATTTCCCTTTGTACTTGACGGGGGCCCCAATAAACTCGACGCCATTTAACGGTCGTTCGAGGACTCGTGTGAGGTGTCTAAAAGGTAGCGTAAACCCCCTCCCGCACCCCACACAACTTACCCATCTGCCGTCGCAGATGTCCTGGCCCCGGGAAATTCCCCAGGAGGGGCAGTAGCCCCTCCTATCCAGGAAGGGGCCTTGACCACCTTTCCTTTCCTTCCGGCGGCCTCTCCTTAGACAGGACCGCCTCCCCGTTGAGGGGCCAATTGGCCACCTCCCCCGAGCGCTCCCATCCGTAATGGGTGACGCCCCCTCATAGGGATCTTCGAATTACTGCTCACCGATCATGACCTTACCGCCACAGGCCGGATAGTTGACCGGCTATCCGGACCTCCCACAAAACACTCCTACCTAAAGGTCATGCTGTAAAACCCCTCAACCAGGCTATGAAGTCTCCTATGAGTAACTCGTTCCCCACCCGGGACAAATGAACACCGTCCCCCAAATACATACTGTCCCCTTTGATACAACCATGCGAAACAGAATGCAGTGTATTTGAACGAAACAATCTACTCACTTTGTTATTTATCTTTCTTACTGAGTGATTCAGTGCAGTAACCGAAATAGCCCCCCGCCACACTTTCCGTGGGATCATATGGGACCATGCAATCGTGCACCCTGGAACTCTTCTTGCCAACCAACTTACTGTGGAAAGCATTGCCTCGAGAAGAAGTCGTCTACCAGTGGCCACCAGATCGTTACCCCCAAGATGGACTATGATTATAGACGGCGGTGACCTCGTCCGCTCTAACAAACCCTCAAAAAAGATTTGAAACTGGTCAATACAGAGCCCGCCCTTTCCGTAGAAGGACACCCTGTACCCGTATTCCCCAGCCATGTGACTCATATCACCTGCTTTGAATACGTCCGCGGCACGCCTCACATATGAGTGGCCCACGACCCACACCTCCTTATTCGCAGACGGTGATTTCTGACCGCTGGTCCCCAGGAGTCGGGTCGACTGTACAGTCCGCCCTGCTTCGTAAGCTTGCGAAACTGAAAATCAAACAGAGACAAGAAGCGTGAGTATATCATTACAGCTTCACAACATGTGCAACCGCACATACCTTTTATAACAATTAGAGGACCAACGCCCCACACGTTTTACTTGCTCCACACTCAGACCCCTGGCTGTAGCCTCAGTAGCAGCCCCTATCCGAAAGGAATGGGTCCCGAACTCACCGGGGTTCAAGCCCGCGGCCGAAACAGACATCGCAAGCACCCTCCGGAACTGAAACCTCGTCAGTGGGGTGGCGTCAGCGTGTCTCAACAAGGTCCCCCCCCATGCTGCCACCCTCTGCGCTAAATATTCCTCTACGCACGCAACAGGGCACATGGAAGACCCGGGGATCCTCTGAATGATTACGCAGTCCCTGATTGCACCCTGATCGGATTTGGACCTGACAAAAGAGACCGTCATCGTCTCCTCCCTGACCTGAATGTGTTCCCGGCACAGTCCCCCCATCGTATCTCGCTTGTTCTTTGCTACTAATTCGCTTACCCGCATATCCCCATGGAATGCTAGTGCAAATGCGGCTCGGAACAACACTGCTTCGTACTGGGATGAACACGTTGCCGGTAGTACGGACAATAACAGGGTCAACCTATCCAGACCTATCGGGTGCCTATCGTCTACTCTGCGACCCTCCAGGCGTTGCCACCCACGTAGCGCTTTCTGCACAATGAAAGACGCTGTCGGGTCCTGGATCCCATGAGCCTTTGCCATAAAGGAAATGGCGGCCCGATGCCTCTGGGCCGTAGCCACTGACTTGCCTGCCTGATGTAAAGAGAGCAGGAATCTCACTACAAACTCTTCCTGACCCCAAAGCTCCCCCCCGGCAGTACCCAAAAAGGCCCAATAGGAACGGAACGCCCCTTCATATGCCTTCCTCGTCCTGGGTGCTAAACTCTCTCCCACGAGGTTTTGTAGTTCGGGGCACCGAGAGACCAGAGAGCTTCGGGAAAGGGTGCCGCCACCGGGTCCGCTGTGGGCAGAAAACCCCAGAAGGCCTGCATACGGAAACGAGAAAGCGCATCAGCCGTTTGGTTCATCACCCCCGGCACGTGTTGCGCCCTAAACAGTACATTCAGTTGCATGCATAACAACACAATTTCCTTGAGCAGTCTCAGAATCAATTTGCATCGTGCTGCCTGACTATTGATACACTCAACCACGGTCATGTTATCAGACCAGAACACCACAGAGTGATCCCTAAACCCTTCAGGCCATGTTTTCAAAGCCACCAGAATAGGGAACAGTTCGAGAAAAGCAATGTTACTCGTCAACCCGCACTCATGCCACCATGACGGCCATTTTTGAGCCGACCATTGTGTACCCAATATGGCACCAAAACCCATACTCCCCGCCGAATCTGTCCAAAGCCCCAACTCCTCGGAAGACACCGCTGATTTGTTCCAGACAATTCGACCATTGAAATCCGCCAGGAATGCAATCCAAATGCGCATGTCCTGGCGAACCTCTGCCGAGAGTCTCGTGCGATGATGTCCTTCCTTCAAGCCGACCATGGATTGTGCAATCGAGCGGGAAAAGGGGCGCGCCATCGGCATCACTCTTAGGGCAAAATTCAACTGACCCACCACCTGTTGCAATTGATACAGGTTTACTTTCGTTGCACGAATACATGTCTCAAGGGATAACCTGAATTTTAACACTTTTTCCTTGGGTAATCGAAATCAACCTTCCACCGAGTCGAGCTCGATCCCCAGAAACTCGATCAAGGTCGAGGGACCCACAGTCTTACCTGGCGCCAATGGCACACCGAATTGATTCATTAGGACACAAAATTCATGTAAAGCCTGTCCAAACTCAGAATCCCCGGCTGCCCCCAAAAACAGAAAGTCATCGAGATAGTGCATAACATGTTGAAAACATGTCTTCCTTGTGAATACCCACTGCAAAAAACAACTGAACTTCTCGAAATAGGCACATGAAATCGAGCATCCCATTGGCATACATCTATCCATGTAATAGCGACCCTGAAACTGAAAACCAAGGAGACGCTGATCGTCTGGGTGTACCGGGAGCAACCGGAACGCTGACTCGATGTCCGATTTTGCCATCAGCGTCCCGGGCCCCAGGCGATTTAACATGGCAACGGCCTCATCGAAAGATGCGTACTGCACCGAACACACTTCCGGGTCTATCGCGTCATTCACGGAAAGACCACGTGGGGCTGACAAATTATGTATCAGCCGAAACTCACCCGGGTCCTTCTTGGGGACCACCCCTAGAGGAGAACAAACAAAGTTAGCAACCGGTGGCAAATCGAATGGACCGGCGACACGACCTCGAGTCACCTCTTTCCCAATCTTTACCTGCACCACCGCCGTGTGCTGTAAGACCGACATTTGATTCTTACAGTTTGGTACCCCCTGAAAATCCCCCACTGGGATGCGGAAACCATATGAAAACCCATTTTGTAACACCCCAGCGGAAGCATGATCCGGGTATTCGCTGAGCCAAGGAATCATTGCCATGGTATCAATCGGGGTCGGTAAAGGCGCCCCTCGGACTATATTAGACCTGTTTGGCGCCTCCCTTACCACCGTTATCACCCGTTTTGGCTCTGCACATGGACTCAGGATGGGATGGCTGCCCGCACCCCCCACACTCATGTCTGAATTTGCATGACCCCTGGGGCCTAGTACATTTCCCTCTGTTAAAATTCCAACAGATCCCCCTTTTACCTGTGTTGCCACTCGGCTTCGAGTGGTACTCGTTACCTGCACCCGTCCGAAAGGGTGTCCCAGAGTTTTGGCGGGAAGATTCCCCCCCGTTACTCCCCACCAATGGCACCTTCAACATCCCTGTACTCTCCATTTTTTGCCATGACACGGAGTCGTAACAATCCCAAGTCAACAATGGATTGTGTTCTTTAGCTTTTCTAAACAAATTGTCATAGCAGAACCACTGATTGCCCCCATATGCCACAGAATACTCCATAATACGCGACTGATAAATGGGTAACTCGGTCAACAACTCGGGCCTGCGCTCACCCATGATGGAAGTAAAAATGCCCCATGCTCTGCCCCAAGTACCAATGGTCTCGTCGACCTTAAAG
The DNA here is from genome assembly GCF_964263255.1 of Lissotriton vulgaris. NCBI lineage: Eukaryota > Metazoa > Chordata > Amphibia > Caudata > Salamandridae > Lissotriton > Lissotriton vulgaris. The sequence goes on from NC_141695.1 coordinate 499,799,778, forward strand.
GCGGCCATTTTTGCGCGCCAAACACTCGGATGCATGAGCTCCTTTTGACTCTTCACATGCTCAATCTCGTAATGGTCGGTAAGCAATGAAAACATGTTTACATATTTATCCGCCCAAATCAATTCCTTAATTTCTTGTGGGACGTGCTGGGCAATCTTCTCCCTTCGAGAAGGTACAGACCCCTCCCCCGCAATCGGCAATGGCCGCTTACCTGAAGTAGACCCCGCGCTTGTCGCCGAACTTGGGCCTGCTGTACTTCCAGCCGCCGGAACCTGCGGGGGAACAGAAGATGTTGCCTTCGCAGCCTCCCTAGATTCCCGCAATTGCCTCATTACTGCCCGGGCGTCGTCAGCCGTGGCGCCCTCGCTATCGTTTCCCAACCACGCTGCCAATTGTGCCGCTAACTCGGGGGGCATATCCTCCCTGTTCACGGGGGTGACCACCACAGGGATTGGATTCCCCTCTTTCGGCACCGGGATTGGCTCCTCTCGTGGGGTTTCGGGAACCGGGGTCTCTCCCCCAAGTGCTCCCCTTCTGGGCCTCTTGCTTTTTCCACCGGGGATTGTTCCCTGCAAAGGCCGTTTCGGTCCTCCCTCCCCGTCCTTAGCCTCCACCTTTTTCTTCAGATCGGCTATCTCCTTCATGAGCATGCGGAGCATCTCCTCGGTACCGACCCGCTTTCCGACTTTCTTGGGCATTCTCAGACGGGATATCTGTAAGACAAAAGAAAGATTACAACGCTCAAAATTGCTCTTCGTTCCGTCTCGAGCTCACGTGCAGCGGGGAGGTGCAGCTTCAGAGCACAGGAACAAGAGGATGCTTTCCTGGCTTCCGCTCCTTTTATCCGTCTTCAGGGTGGGCGTAAACCCGCCCCCGCCTGCCTCCGAGGGCGTGGCCGGCCGCGTCGGTGTCTAGGCCAGCCCACTCTAGGGCGGGAAAAAGGCGCGCCCCGGCTACGCCGCTTCGGGCATACCAGCCGAGACTCGCCTCCCGCCCAAGATGGCTTCCCGGGGGGATCATGGTACTCCACCATACGTTCGGGGGGACCGAATGGTCGCCCCTTTCCAATATATGGTTAAACTTCAATTATGCTGAACTGCATGAAAATATGCGTCAGGCGAAGGATGAAGATTACAAGAATATTCTACAAGATATTAGAATTGGAAAAGTGACCGAGCATGGAAAAGAAGCTTTAAATGCACGATTACTGTCAAATTTATATCCAGAACAAGATGTTGTGCCTGAGAATATTTTTCAGAAAATTACTGAGAAGAAATCCGGAATATGTTTGATGCCAACTCTTGCAGAATGTGCCATCTTCAACAACAAAATGTTGCATTTAGAAAAGCAAGAGATTGTGAAACTGGAAGCTGTTGACAGAATAGAGCATATGGGATCAACAATTATTTTGTCTGAGAATTTGAAATCAAAATTGGATTCATTAGAGAAGACTATATCTAAAACAGCGGGTTTTGAAAAGACTTTGAATGTATGTTTAAATTGCCGAATCATTTTGAGAAGGAATTTACATGTTGAAAGAGGTCTGGTAAATGGATCAATGGGTAATGTTGTTGATTTTGAGAAATACAGAAATAGAGATGGAATTGAATTTTTTAAAATTAAATTTGATGGCATTGAGGAAGTACAGCTAATTGGTCTTTGTTCTGCTAGGTTTTTGCTTGTTAAAGACTTATATGTTCGCCGTAAACAGTTTCCTGTTTGCTTGGCATATGCGGTGACAATCCATAAATCGCAAGGTTTAAGTGTAGATAGTGCATTGGTGAATATTGGCAGTTCTGTGTTCAAGGAAGGTATGGCATATGTGGCTTTGTCACGAGTTAGATCTTTATCGGGATTGTACTTGATTGACTGTGATGTCACAAACATTTGTGCAGATCTAGATTGTGTTAAGGAATACAATAGGTTAAGAAGAGAGTATGCGCCACATTTGCCTCAATATCCTTTGTTTGAGAAACGTGTGGTAGGCCGGAAACGAAGAAATATCAGTAATAGTAGGGAGGTTGAAGCAAAAAGGCCAAAAGTCGATGAACCAAAAATTGTAAGCAGAAAGAAAACGGATTCTGTTGAAGATGTTGTCGGTTTTCAATTTGAAAACAGTTCTGGTGTCAACTGCTATGCAAATGTAGTGGTTAATGTTCTCTTTTCACTAGAGACTTTAAAAGAACAGATTGTGTTCAATTCGGAACAAAGTTTATGCTGTTTGTTGAATTCTGTGTTAGAGAAATGTAGCACTGATCGAACAAAAGTAGAAAGTGTGTCTGAAGTTCGTTATCTGTTAGACGAATGTTCAGGTCAAACAGACTTCTCTGAAAATAATCAGGAGGATTGTCAGGAGTTTTTAATGTATATGCTTGATGTATTGCAAGATGAGGGTGTAGATGTAGATCACCTGTTTGGGCTTTCTTATCAATGGCAGCATGACTGCGAGAACTGTGGGGTATCAAGTACATCTAGTGTAGACTCAGAAAGATTTATATATTTAACTTTTCCAGACAGTAAATCAGTGTCTTTTAATAAGCTAGTAAAAGCAGCTGATCACAACATGGAGTGTAGCCAATGTAAATCTGAAATGATGTCAACATTATTTATACGAAGATATGGCCAGTATGTCATTTTAATGTTCCAACGATGTAGGCCTGATGGAACAAAATTGACAACTTTAATAAAAAAAATTGTTGCTTCGCAGTTGTCAATATCAGGAAGGACTTTTGTAACTGTAGCAATAATCTATCATGACGGTCCTACAACAACATCAGGACATTACACAGCTTATTTAAAGTCTAGAAACGGCTGGTCATTCTGCAACGATTCTGTTGTAACTTTAAAAAAAAAATTGCCGTATGACCTTAAAAATTCTTACCTGGTGTTTTTAAAACCAAAATTTTAGGGAAAGAATCTCGGGATGTGCTCTGAGGAATTTCAAGAGGTTCATGGAGTAGAGGGAATGTAAGTCTGCAATGCTGTCTAGATTATTGGTACAAAATTTTGTTTAAAATGTCATTTTAAAAATCCAACTATATAAACCTGATGCAAGTAAGTCTGCTTCATAGTAAGCAGTATCAGTGTGATAGGAAAAGTAGAACATGAGTGAGCAAGAAGAGTAAGATATTAGTAGTCCAGGATTGTGAAAGTAATCTTAAACGTTTTCTTTCTGAAAGTTGCGAAAATAGAAAATGACGGGATTTGGCTACAAGAATTCCAAAAGTTGTAAATCGCTCTAACATGATTTGGCCATGTGGAAACATGTATGTAACATATTTTTCAAAACGATGGAGGTTTTCTTTCAGAAAGTGGCGGGCTGAAAATATTAATAGCACAAAGGAGTGTAAGCTATTCATAGGACATCCTTTGACGTCATGGAAAGTAAGTTAATTTTTATGAGTTTTGAATTCAGATTTCTTATGTTGTATGGGTTGTTTAAACACAATCATTTTAATTGTGTTTTTTTTTCCCCGCTGTTACATGATGAATACCTTCAAGTCACTGTTTTAGTGAAATTTGATACATTCTGAGAACAGCAAAAATAAACCATTTAACATATATAATTAATTCTCTACTTTTTGTACTTATGATATACATTTAGAAATGTGAGGTAGATATGGAGAAACTGAGGCTTCTGTAAGTGTCAAAGTTAATGCTTACAGTGCTGCACTTCTGGGTACTGTTTTTTTTTAAACCTGAATAGTCCTCACCTCAAACAAACCTCTTGAAAGAACACATCTTATTTGCATCCTGAAACAATCATTTAAAATGTTAGACACAATTTTATGATGGCTTTACATCTCTTTTGCGCTGCTATTGCATCACTATTGTGAGACATCAGCAGTGCAAAAGATGCACCATGTTCCAAAATAGGCCTCACTTCATCAGCATCAAGATACTGTTTGTTTAATATATATATCTTTAGGATTGTGTAGGGGACGTAGAGAAGCAGAGGCTTCTGTAAATGTCAAAGTTGTTGAAAAACTGTTTGTTCTTGAACCTTTTCCCTTGTCTTTTCTAATTTTTAAATACATGTTTTAATATTTTTGAAATGTTTTTTCTCTCTTTCACAGATTGAAAGTATGAAAAAAGAATTGAAAAAGTTAACAAGAATTATAAGGTAAATGTTTTCTACTCTTTTCGTTACATTTCAATCACATTCACCTAATTTAGGGCTTCAGACTATAGAGCTTTAAACAAAGATTATTTAAATGTGCAAATTTGGAGCTGTGCCCGTGGGTTTTAGTTCAATACACAAGTGCATTGACCTAAAATGCGTGTGCACATTACCAAATCGCCGTCTGTTTCCTCAGGCGTACTCCTCCCACACCTTTGAAGTGAAGTTTAGCTTCACTATAAACGCCCCGGCTTCTTTACCTTCTCATTCTACTGTCCCCGCTTCGTCCCCTCTCCTGTCTGCCGTGTGCATTTCTCCTCTCCCCCCCTCACAATAACGTCACTCACACACGCAATGCCATTCACACACGCAACGCCATTCACACACGCAACGCCACTCACACACACAACGCCACTCACACACACAACGTCACTCACACACACTACGCCATTCACACACGCAATTCATCCACGCAATGCCACTAATCCACGCAATACCACTCATCCACGCAACACCAATAATCCACACAACGCCAATTATCCACGCAATGCCTCTCATCCACACAACGCCACTCATCCATTTGCAAAACCAAACGAACAAACTCTTCTATTGTGAAACCTATTGCATTTTCAATGCTTGATTCTTTCACTTCCTTATGTATTTTGTTTTCCACAATTATATCCTCTTCCTTCTTTTCTTAGGTATATAAATCTATTAAACACCATTTCTGGTTAAGTCCCTATAGCTGTCTTTCTTTTTACATCACTCTCTGTTTTCTTCTCTTGTACTTACTCCTTTATTTTTATTTTTTTTAAATTGGGGTTAGCTCCCGGTTCGCGAACCGGCGAGCGAACCGGAAAGCAAACTAAAAAAAAAACAGCTTGCCAGAGTGTTACACTTTCTAGCAATTTTTGTAAAAAGGGGAGGTAGTTCTGAAATGAACTTTTTTTTATTTATTTTTTTTATATATTTTTTTTCTTTTTTGAACATTATTTGTTTTTTTTGTATTTTTTGAACACTTTTTTGTTTTTTTTGTATTTTTTGAACACTTTTTTGTTTTTTTTGTTTTTTTTCAAAGGGAAAGAACAGAAAGAGGCATTGAAAAGGGCTCAACAGGAGCAAAAAAAAATTAAAACTTGTTGCGTTTGGAGCATCGGTGTTTCTCGAAAGCCAAATTAATTAATTTCACACTCATGTTTGCGCATGAAATTAAAGTGCCACAATATAAGCATGTCAGCTTCAGATGGATACAATTTTGTTGTATATTTGGCACTGTTTCGTTTGCCTCTGCAACTGTGAGAGATATATCAGTAGATGTTCTGGCCACCGAAGTTGGGGGGTTCTGTTGTAGTTCACGCATCTAAGCACGACTATAGTTGATTGGATGCCACCTCTGCATATGTCGGTGCATCGTGTAATTTCCATAGCTGTATTTTTTATTAGTGCCCCTGGATAACTTATCTTGGCAGATAAGGCACGTAGCATGGCGTGCATTGACTTTTTTCTCTCCTGGTGGAATGGAAAAAAATTGCCAGATAAAGCTAACTTTGCGATGAGATACCCGGGGTAACTCTTTGACAAATCGTGGTCCCTCTTCTTCCTCTCCGTCTTCTTGTTCCTCTTCCTCCTCTGTGTTTCCAATAAACTGTGCAGGTGGTCCTCTCTTCCTATGAGGAGATGGTGGTGGTGGTGGTGGGGGTGCAGAAGCTGAAGCTACTATTGAAGCCATTTTTTAATCAGAGCAAATGATCAGGTCTTCCTTTCTCAAAGTTGAAAGTCAGAGTGAGAAAAAAGGTGGGGGCTTTCATCATTTGGGAAAAAAAATAGTTCTAAACCAATGAAAAGTGTTATTTTTAGGTCACATGACCTAGTCTTACATCATTAGGAAACCAAAAGTGAAATGAACCAATGAAAACTTTAATAAACAAGTCACATGACCTGTTCCGCTCACGTTACGCGGAGCGCGCCGCGCCTCGGATCGCTTCCGGTTCGCGTTCCGGAGCACTTCCGGGAGCGCTAACGCGGCGCGTCATAAGACGCATTACGCGACAACGTGATATGTCGCGTTTCCGCGACGCGTCACGATGTTGATTTCTGATGCGGTAGTTGCGTGAACGGAACGTTTACCGGTTAGCGGACCGGGTCGCGGCATCAAATTGAGCTAACGGAAAGCTTCCCGGTTCGCGAACCAGGAGCGAATCCCAAAAATATTTTTTTTTTAAATAATCATAAACATATAAAATATAATTTGGGATATAAAGAAAAAGACATTTTACAGCTACAGATATTAGCTTTTAAAAAACCATTGAAATTCAATGAAAAAACCATAGGTTATAGACCATATATAGTAAGGAATTAGCATTTACAAAACCTTATTTTACTCACACAAAACCATTGAAATTTCATATATAGTTAGTTGCCCTAACAATATATTGTGCACCGGCAATCCACTGCTGATGATGTCACATATTACATCATTCATGACATGGTCAGTGATATCACTGATGACATCACTGATGACATCTCAAATGACATCACTGATGACATCACTGATGACAACACCCAGTGACTGTATGTTTCAGTAAAGTTAAAATATGTCTTACATATTGAAGAATGAGTGGATGTATAAGTGTCTGGATGAAGGATTTAGTTGGTGCATGACTGACTGTATGAGTGAGCGATTAAATGTGTCTCACTGAGGGCATGAGTTAGTGACTAAACTGTCTTAATTTGTACATCATTATGTCTGTTGTTCAGTAAACTGCTGCATGTGTTGATCAGGAGCTATTTGAGTAACTATATGGGTTATTGGTTGGTTGCCCAAGTATTTGTATGGGAGACTGGATGTGTGTGTGGGTGGCTGGGAGGTGTATGACTCTGTGCATAGATATGTGAGCAGTTGATTCACTAGATGTATGGGTTCAAAAGTGCATGTGGAAACAGCTGTATGGGCGGTTGACTGTGTGCATGACTGTATTGGTGAGTGAATGGATATCTCAGTGCTACATGTCAAAGTAAGTACATATGTAAAACACAGTACATGTGAGAGTTGACATATATAAATAACTGTGCATAATATATATATCATTGGGAGCTTGTATCAGGGATTGTATAAGAGAGTAAATATGTGTTAGTATATGTTTTAATAAGTAAAGTGTGTATAACTGTATAGTTGAGAAAATGGAGGTGTGAATGATTTTTTGCATGAACGACTAGGAGTGTGAGTAACTCCATGGATGAGTGACAGTCTGTGAGTGTCTGTTTACACTGATTGTATCTATGGTTATATTAGAATCTGAAGAGTTTCATCGTATTATCACATGAATGATATCATCAGTGGTGTGATGAGTAATGTCAAATGAGATGTCATCAGTGATGTCATTTGAGATGTCATCAGTGATGTCATCAGTGATGTCATTTGAGATGTCATCAGTGATGTCATCAGTGATATCACTGACCATGTCATGAATGATGTAATATGTGACATCATCAGCAGTGGATTGCGGGTGCGCGATATATAGTTAGGGCAACTAACTATATATGAAATTTCAATGGTTTTGTGTGAGTAAAATATGGTTTTGTAAATGCTAATTCCTAACTATATATGGTCTATAACCTATGGTTTTTTCATTGAATATATATATACATACAAATATATATATATACATACAAATAAATAAAGTCTAAGCATGAAGTGATACCGAAGCTGTGGACTCCGTCTTTTTCGTGTGCCTTATTCAAACAGGATTCTCCATTCCTGCTTTGGAGCCCGCCCTGCAGAGTTGGAGGCCCCCCGGCAAAGTGGAGTATTGTGTGTTTATGGAACAGAGGGGGCATGACTCGCGCTATGTCATACCAGCAAATAAAGAACAGCCACGAGTTCACACTATGCAGCTCTGGGCAACAAGCTTGCTTAATCTCCACAAGGGCCCCCCCGTGGCGGGATGCCTGGCTTTCACCTTGGGGATGCCCAGCACGTGCGATCTCACAGGGAAAAACCAGGACGGGTTCCCAAGGCAAGTGCCAAGATGCCCAAGGGTAAAAATTGAGCGCTATATAAGAACACACATACATACATACATACATGGTTATAGGCTATATACATTTTAAAAAAAACTTTATTTAAAAAATTTCAGTAAAAAAAAAATAGTCCCTCCGAAGTAGCGCCAGCCGCGACGTGCGTGCTCACGTCAGGAGCGTGGTGAGGAGCGGCATCCAGGAGCGTGATGAGGAGCGGCGGACATGGCGCGGGGGAGGAGCGGTGACGTGAGGAGCAGCGGACAATCCAGCGGCAGTGCGAGCAGCGGACAGGCTGGAGGCGTGGCGGCTGAGGTAAGGGAGCGGCGGATATGGCGCGGGGGAGGAGCGGTGACGTGAGGAGCAGCGGACAGGCCAGCAGCAGTGCGAGCAGCGGACAGGCAGGAGGAGCGTCGGCTGAGTTAAGGGGATCCATGTGGGCGCAGGCGGGGGACGGGCTAAGCGGGGGCCCGGGTTGCAGGAGAGAAGAGAATGATCCCGCGTATTTATAGTCAAACAGCAATCATTAACACACCTCTAGGCCAAAAAGATTAGCTATGATGTAAGCTTTCCCAGCCAATGTACAATATGTAGAACGGATTGGTCAGCTGTACACCTCTGCAAAGAAGAACAGACATATTTAAAGCAGTACATCAGCAGTGGACAGGTGGGAGGTGCGGCGGCTGAGGTAAGGGGACCCATGTCGGGGCAAGCAGGGGTCGGGGCAGGCGGGGGGCGGGTTGGTCGGGGGCCCAGGCTGCTGGACAATGTCGGGGAGGGCGGGGGTCAGGTAAGCCTGCTGCTCCTGGACAAGGTCGGGACGGGCTTATGTATATATATATATATTTATATATAAATATTTATATAAAATATATGTACCTTGTTTCCCACAATGTATTAATGTGGTGTACTATTAAGTATTTTCTTTATGTTCATTGGGTGACCATGTGATTCACTTGAGAGGTGGAGCATCACTTTAAAAAATAAGTATTTAATCAGTCAGCTGACCGGGTGTACGTTGTGTGAACAAGAGCACTCGTTGCTCGAAACGCGTCGCCTGTTGAGAGGTTAACAATAAATCTACCTTGCCAACAGCCTGGGGTCCGTGTCTTCATTTGGCCGTGTGTTCGGAAGTGGTGAAGATTTTTGGTGCATATGTAACGGAAGTTTGCTGTCTCCGTTCACGGTACCCGCTTCTCGCAAAGAGCCTCGCTCTACAGCTACAAAAAAAGTTTTCATTCTGAGGAGGAATAACAGCAAGACCCCCTGGACTGAACATCAAACCACGAAAGCCATTGGGACACGTAATCAGCAGGTCCGAGATGCTAGCCGGGAGCGTGAACAGCCAATGGCTAGTGGCGTTATTCGACGGAATCCAGGTGAGGAGTTCAAGGCCTAAAGGGCAAGAAGACCGTCAGTGGCGAGCTGCCAACGGTTCGTATTTTAAATCCTCTCACAAGCACCATGTCAGCAAGTCTGGAAAGGGAACGTGAGGATGCTGCAGAAGCTCTGTTCAACAACATTCATCAGAGCAGTAACAGCACCGTCACGCAAGTCAGCCAACCCAGCGGTGCACAACAAGACGCCAAGCAATTACTCAGAACACTTGAGAAAAAAACTAAATCAGAGATCACAATGTGGTGGGAGCACAAATCGCTCACTAAATATGTGGAGGCGGGTAGAGTGCCGCGAGGCTTACGAATAATGCTGGCACCAAGTTTCGAGGATCCTAACCCCACAATGCTGAAAGAATGGGGGGAGAGCAATCTCTTGGCTTCGATGAACCTGGTCAAAATACTTATAAAGTATGCTGCAATTGACCGTGAAAAGCTGCTGGAAGAAATAAAAAAACTGGACGAGGAGCTCGACAACATAACTGATCCCGATATAAAATCAACGATAACGGCCATACGCAAAGAGATCAGTGAGCGACTCCACAAACATGAGGAAAGAATCAAAACCAGAAAGGTTCACAAATTTGCGAGAGACCTCAAAGACTATGAACTGGGTCAAATTTATACTTTTTCCCGCAAATTCGACAAAGCCAAACAGTCGAAATTAATAAGTAAAAATAGCAAAGCAGGTGAACCTACAAGAAGGGATCATTTGGCAGCAAACAACGCAGATTCAGATGCTGATTCAGCCTCAGTAGTTAGTGCTTCCAGCATCTCTCTTTCCGAAACAAGCAGCACCGATGGAAGATCGGGAGGTAAGATATTGGATCTCGGCGAAGAGATTGATTTTTTTAGTGTAGGACCGGCTGCAAACTTTACGCCCGAGATTACGAAAGAACTACAACGCAAAAAGCGGAACGCAAAACGCCACGCCAGAAGAAAAAAGTGCAAAGCCACTGCAACAGCAAACGCGGAAAAAGAAAAAACAATGGTACAACAAGAGAAAGTAATGCAAGATTGTACCATCACAAATTTATCTGACGTTACACTGACTACAGCTGTGGAGCAATTATTAGCCCTCGGACTAAATTATTGCCTGGAGAGCACCTTCAACTATACTAACACGATTGCAGACGTGTTCAGCTTTATTCGTAAATTAAAACTTAAAAAGGTTTTTTCCTCCAAACCGTCCTCCAAAACAACTGAGTGCATCATCAACCAAGAGCCATCCACAAGTCATATCTCTACAGTTCCAGCTGCACGAGATGCCAGATTGTTATTAACACTTTGTGACCTAGGGGAATCTGGGAATCCCACCAGAAATACAACCACTATGGAAATTCCAAGTACACAGCGTGAACTACAGGATGTGGACATTCGACAGAAAGGAGCCGGCGATAGTCCATTCAAGCCGGTAAGCACATTTTTGCCTGTTATGCCTAAAGACGCGGTAGACATTTATCAGGAATGTGTAGTAGAAGATTTTAAAAAAACTACACCGCAAAGTACAGGCACAAAATTACAAGCACAATGTTGAACTTAATCAATATATGATGTTAATGAAAAAATTGAGTCAAAATCATGAAGTAGTAATCAATAAGTCTGATAAAGGTGGAAATATTGTCTTGTGGCAAAAAAAAGACTACATCACAGAAGCCATGAGACAATTAAATGATACCAACTGCTATGTAAGATCCAATGGCTTGGCCTACAAAAAAGCCAAAGAGGAACTTTAAAAAATGTTACTATCTTACAAAAGACAGAACTCTATTTCATCAACTGAATATGACTTTTTGCACGTGGAACATCCGGTAATACCAATACTATACCTGATTCCCAAGGTGCACAAATTGAAAGTTCCAACACCAGGTCAACCAATTATATCGGCCATTAACAGCATTGGGGAAAATATCTCCCGTTATATTGATTTTTTTCTTCAAGACATTGTTAAAAGCTTACCGAGTTACTTGAAAGACACTGGTGACTTTTTGAATAAGTTGAATTTGATTCAATGGCAGGAGAATTGGTGCTTAGTGACTCTTGATATCGAGTCGTTATATACTTGCATAGATCATACCAAAGGTATTGAAGCAATTCGGTATTATTTGGGTTTGAGAATGTGTGAGTATTACAGTCACAATAAGATGTTGTGTGAGTTGGTACATTGGTGCTTACATAATAACTACTTCATGTTTGGGAAAGAGGTCTGGAAACAGGTCAGGGGTGTTGCGATGGGATCATGCTTCTCTCCCAGCTACGCGTGTTTACACGTGGGCTGGTGGGAGGAGCGTGGTCTCATTGGCACATCCGGTTTTAATGGTGTTAAACACTGGATGCGATTTATAGATGATGTGTTCTGTATATGGGAGGGTGACAAACAAAGCGCCTTAGAATTCGTCAATGCTTTAAATTGCAACATAGAGAATCTTTTCTTTACCTCCAATATCAGTAAAGTACAGGCAGACTTTTTGAATGTATACATCACAGTGAACAACAACAATATAACAACATCACTTTTCCGCAAACCCACTGCTGGCAACAGCATATTGCATGCCAGCAGCAAACACCCGAAGCATGTTGTTGAAAATATTCGATTTGGAGAGCTGTTATGACTTAAAAGAATTAGCAGCACTCCTGAAATATTTGAAAAAGAAGCAGATGTGATGATAACCAGACTGAAAGCTAGAGGATATAGCAATGTAACATTACAAAGGGCTCTTAGGCGAAGTGGGGAAAGATCTAGAGAGTCTCTGCTAAAATCAGAGGTTCAACAGACCCACAACGACAATGCTACTCCTCGCTTAATCTTATCATACAGCAAACAAGAAAGGCAAATCAAATCGATTGTCAAGAGACACTGGCCAATTCTCATGACTTATGGGTTCCTAAGTGACACACTGTCAGAAACACCGACAATAACATACAAAAAAGCTAGATGTATGCACAATAGCTTAGTGAAATCAAGCCCTGAGCTAGGTGGTGGCAGCACCTGGCTCAAACAGAAAAATGTTTTTTACAAATGCTCAACTTGTCGAGCGTGTAAATTTGGTATCAGTACCACGCATTACAACACCCCCTTCAGTCAAGTCAGTAAAGCAATTAGAGGGAATTACAACTGCCATAGCAACTTTGCCGTGTATGTTCTGACGTGCACCTGTGGCCTACGGTACATAGGCAGTACCAAATTACAGGTGCACGTCAGAATTTTACAGCTTCTTCGAGCAATAGTCAATAATGATAGCACATACCCCGTAGCTCACCACTTCAGATCTACTCACAATAATGATCTGAGCAATCTGACATATTTTGTCATTGATGCAGTGGCCCCCCTCAAGCGTGGGGGAGACAGAGAAAAACTGCTTAGAAAGAAGGAAACACAGTACATTGTTGAGCTAGACAGTAAATATCCAAATGGGCTCAACACCACAGAAGATTTACATCATTTTCTGTAGATATCAAGCTGTGAATTCAAACATGTGTGTGGTAAACTCTTTTCTTGAACCAAGTATTTAACTTATGTTTCCAATATTAGGGATTTCCAGTTTGAATATATAAATGAATCTTCTGGAGGATTGTTTGGCGATGCAGTGCATCACTGGTGAACAGGTTGGATAAGAAACAACCACTAAGGAACTGAAGCTGAATCAATTCACCCGCAATTTATTATCCAACCAGACCGCTCTATGTAAATATTGGTCATATGAGTATTATGTGTTTAGTATTCTTTTTCTTCACCTTTATTTAATGTATATATACACTCCATAGAATTTTAGGTTTGGATATCAAATCAGTTAGTATCAGGGTTATCAATACTGCACAGGGTGTAATTGATTTTTCCAATGACATCAACCTATCCTCCGACAATGTGCTCAAAGAGGATTTGTGTCTTTTTTCTCATGATATACACAACATAAATATAAAAAAATATATATAAACATATATTTTTTTGCACAGGTTATTTTTTGGTTTATATCACTGTTACATATTTTATAAAATGTTTCCGGGTACAAAAGGTTTTTGCGATACACAAGGAGCCAGTACATAAGATTATATATTCTGACAAAATAACTATACTTTAATACAGGATAAAGGAATGTGATAGTAAGAAGCATTTTTACAAGAATAGGCTTATCTTTGATCTTGATAGTTTATAGTACTATGTATATAGATGAAATGTTATGTAAATAGTGTAGATAGATGTATATATATTTATTTACATATATTAACTTTATCTCTTTTTTATACAAAGACAGTCTACTTTTCCTGTAACTTTTATATCGACCATAATATTTAACCTTTGTGTATTGTACAGTTCTTATGTGATCAGGCATTCATGCTGTAATATTATTGTACCTTGTTTCCCACAATGTATTAATGTGGTGTACTTTTAAGTATTTTCTTTATGTTCATTGGGTGACCATGTGATTCACTTGAGAGGTGGAGCATCACTTTAAAAAGTATTTAATCAGTCAGCTGACCGGGTGTACGGTGTGTGAACACTCGTACACCCGTTGCTCGAAACGCGACGCCCGTTGAGAGGCTAACAATAAATCTACCTTGCCGACAACCTGGGGTCCGTGTCTTCATTTCGCCGTGTGTTCAGAAGTGGTGAAGATTGTTGGTGCATATATATATATATATATTTATATATATATATATATATATTACCTACTGGCGATAGCCAGAAGGTATATATAGTTAGGATTTTTTCTCTATGGAACTTTTGAAAATTCTATGTCTAATAACTTTGGCGTTTGTGGACGGAATCGGCTGACATTTTCAGGAAAATGGCACATTTTGTTTCTGAACAGCCCCTGAAAACTTGGGGGGGGTTCCGTCAAGGGGGGCCGAGAAAAAAGGGGGTCCCAAAATGCGTTTTTCCCATTCATTTTTCCATAGGGCCTTTGGCCTCATTTTTAGCTCGAACGGCTGAATGGATTTACACGAAACTTGGCAAAATTGTAGGGACTGTTAGCCGGATGTGCCTTTGCTTGGTCTCAATATATGGGCTCCAGTGGATTTTGAGAAATTAACGTTTTAAAAAACAGATATATCTGTGACAGCGTCCTAGATAGCGCTCCAGATCGCGTACTTTTCGCGTAACGGAGCTTTTTGGCTCTCCGGTGTCTGTCAACATTCTAAACAGTCCAGTGCGGCCGCCATCTTGTCTCTCGGTAGGATCGGGAGACAAGAGGAGGAGAAAAATGAAGGGGGAATTTAATGAAAGGGGGCAAGGTAGACCCCTCTTGACCCCCTAGGAATGATGTTGGGGTTATTAAAGGGTCCCGTGGGGCAAATAAAAAAAATTTGATTTTTCGCGGTAGAAGCGCTTCTCGGTTCGCGAACCGGGTCGCAAACTGGTAGCGAAACGTGAATTCGCCATTTTGTGTTTCGATTTAATTAAATTACTAGATGGAGGAAAAGCAATGTGAGTATTGGGTATAAGGGGGTATGGGAGACGTATCCTGACCCCCTATGTTTTCTGAGGGTGGTTGAGGAGGCTCATATATGTTGATACTTGTCTTCCAGCGGTTGCGCGTGAGCGTTTTTTTTTTTTTTTTGCCGCTTGACTTCTGTTAACGATCGATTCGAAGGAAATTAGGAAGTGTTGATCGCCATTTTGACACTGCGAGTAAATATATTGTTAAAAATAATTGTTATAAATTAATTCGTGTTGATAAACATTGTCTGCGCCATCTTGCCTTTTTTCCAATGCCACACTTTTGTTGTGTACGGCAGCCATTTTAGATGTCTTGACCAGACCCACTCTCTGTACGCCACAGATCCTCAGCATGGCTCCCCACCCTCGCAAGCATCTCCCCCACGCACTGGTCACCCGTGCTCTCTCTCTCATGCATGGGACATAAACTTCCCCCCATCTGCGCTGCTCTTCCCTGAGTATCACACCCTGTGCCTGCCCGACACCTCCCTTTCACCCTGTGATGTCATCAGTGATGTCACTGACCATGTCATGAATGATGCAATATGTGACATCATCAGCAGTGGATGGTGGGTGCGCGATATATAGTTATTGCATCTAACTATATATGCGAATTTCTATGGTTTTGTGCGAGTAAATTAAGGTTTTGTAAATGCTAATCCCTAACTAATCCCTAACTATATATGGCCTAAAACCTATGGTTTTTTCAGTGAATATATATATATATATATATATATATATATATATATATATATATATATATATATATATATATATATATTTAGGGCCTAGTTATCATAGGAAATTCCGAACATTCTATTGGGAATAACTTTGGCGCCGATTGAGGAATCTGCCTGTAATTTTCCTTAAATTTGCCTCGCTCCGCTCCGCTCCCTCCCTGAACGTTTTGGGGGGATTCGTCAAGCGGGGGCCAAAAGGGGGGTCCCAAAACATGTTTTCCCATGTCAATTTCCATAGGGACCTTTAGACACGGCTACAGCCCGAACGGCTGAATGGAATTACACCAAACTTGGCAAGATGATAGGGCCTGGTATGCAGATGTGCCTTTGCTATGTTTGGTGACAATCCCTCCAGTAGTTCTTGAGAAAATTAAATTTGAAATTTTTCAAATGGCATTTTCTATGGGACCCTTAGACTCGGCTGAACAGAATTACACCAAACTTGGCAAAATGGTGAGGACAGGTATGCAGTAGTGTCTTTTCTATATTTGGTGACAATCCCTCCAGTAGTTGTTGAGAAAATTGAAAAGCAAAATATATATCTATATGCGCTCACCGTACGCGCACCGTACGCGTACGGTACCCGTACCGTACGCGTACCCTTATGTGCGCGAGCGAGTTTCTGATTGGCTGGCAGTCGACTGTCAACATTCCAAACTGTCCAAACCAGGAAGAGTTGGCCACCATCTTGTTTTTCAGGAGAACTGAGGCACAAGAGAGCCCAAAACAAGAGTGGAAAACACAAAAAGGGGGTAGGGTACAAACCCCCTAACCCTCTAGCCCTTCCCAGGGGGTCCCAGAAGGACCCCCAGGGCAAAAAAAAAAAAACATTCCTAACTATATAAGGCTTGAAACCTATGGTTTTTTAAGTGAAAAAAAAAAATAAAAAAAAAAATATATATATATATATATATATAATACATATAAGTTGGCCTTGGCGTTCTGGGGCTGCTTCGGCTGTGTTCTTTTCACCAAGGTATTGGTTTGCCAAGGCCCCTGTCCCTGCTGGCAGATGGGAAAGGCGGTGAGGGAGTTATCCAACTCCACGCCGGCGGGCAGCATTGTCTCCAGCCCCCGCTGAAACTACACCAGCCCAGGATGGTATGCGGTTTGGGAGACCCGAGGAGGAATTCGCAAGTCAGATTTCAGATGGAACATTCCTCTGCAGCGCTTCACACTATCCTGAGTACACGAACATTTACTTCGGCATTTTCCCCTGCACTTCTTACCTGGCTCCGAACATGGGATGCTGGGATTTGCAGCTCCTCGAGGCTTCGAGGAGTGCCACAGGTGTGCTGTACCATTACGGAGGGCGGGGTGGACATTCATCCAATTCGTGCGAAGCAGGACACTGATAGTGAGGCCAAAGCCACTTTGACTGTTGCTGATAACATCGAGGCCGCTGATGAAGGCTAGATGCCGAAATGTATTTGCTCGTTAAGATGTGTCTTTAATAAATTTCCTCCATGGTGTCTCCCACTGCTGGCCTCTGCCTTTTCTTCGAGAAGGTTGCTTTTGGATGGATGTATATATATATATATATATATATATATATATATATATATATATATATATATATATATATATATATATATATATATATATATATATATATATATATATATATATATTAATCCAACACGATCCTTCCAAGCCTGAGAGCGCTCGACAGTGTGTGCTCAACCCAAGAGCTGGATCGAAGCCCCAAAATTAATTTTTGAACAAAGGGGGCGGCACAACTGGATACTATATTAAGCTTTTATTCACACAAACACTCCACCAACGCGTTTCAGCCTCACGGCTTTTCTCACGGTCAGTAAGTCCTCTTTTGCTTTTGGTTTAAATACTGCCCCATGTTAGCCCTTAAGTGGCATTATGGGATATGTAGTTTTACAAGCAATATGTTGCAAACAGTAAAATAAAAAGAATTAAAATTAAAACAAAGGACTGGTGTGCTGAAGTTGTCAGAGTATAGTACTCTAAGCATCTTAAGTTATTCTCACTTAGGGCTTTTTACTTTACAGTCCATAATTCTATGATTTTTAGGGTATAGTACCCTTGTTACAGTTCATCAAAGTTCATGCTGGGTATTCTCTCACTCCAGATGTATGTGGAGGTCTTCTCCAAAGTTCATGCCTCTGGGATGTTTAGTTCGGAATTGGATTATGAGACGGGATTCCATTTGTCTTAAGAGACGCACTGTGTCTCCTCCTCTTTCAAGTTTTGTCAGCATTCTTAGTCCATAGAAACTCATGGCTCGCCAATCCCCATTTTGGCAAGATTTCAAGTGTTTGGCTGTAGCATACAGTAGATTAGAATTTTTGACAGCCCGGATATGCTCCAAGATTCTTTTCTTTAACATGCATGTTGTTGAGCCTATGTATTTCATGCCGCATTGGCATTCGATTACATAAACTACATTTTTGGATGTACATGTAATGTATTGCTTGATGGGCATATATTTTCCTTTGGGTTCCATCACATTCTTCATTTTTTTGCCTATCTTACAGGCTTTACACGAGGTACAAGGTTTAAAGCCCACATTCTGTTCCATCCACCATTTTGGTTGTTCTTGCATCTGAAAGTGGCTTTTTACTAGCAAATTTTGCAGCGAAGTGTTCTTTTTATATGTAATGGAAGGATATTTTCCAGCTAATGTCCCAATGTCCGGATCGCTGGTTATTAGATGCCAATATTTTTTCAATTTCTTTGCAATCAGCCCACTCTCCTTATTGTAAGTGGTTATGAATCTCGGAGGATCCTTGTCTTGTGGGGATTTTTCTTTTTCAATTAGTGTTTCTGCTCTGCTGACTTTGTCGACTTTCTTTTTACAGTTGGTTAATACATAGTCTTTGTACCCTCTGGTTTAGAATCTGAGTTTGCTTTCATGGATTTTATTCTCCGCGTCTTCTACTTTCGAGCAATTTCTCTTAAGTCGGACATATTCGCCGTACGGAATGCTTCTTAGCAAAGATTTAGGGTGAAAACTGGTCCCATGGAGGACACTGTTAGTGGCTGTCTTTTTGCGGAATAACGTGGTTTCCAGTTTTCCTTCTGAGACATAGACTTTAGTGTCCAAAAAGTCTATCTCCTTTCTGTTGGTTGCACATGTGAACTGAAGCCCCATCTCATTTTGATTCAGTTTGGTGAAGAACTCTTGAAACTGTGCATATATATATATATATATATTATATATATATATATATATATATATATCTCCAAAACCAAAGTAGCACGGACCAAGTTTTTCGGCATTCAGATCTTTATTCGCCTGTCGATTTCATGACGTTTCGGCACCCCTGTGCCTTGCTCACATGACAGCGAAAGTGAGTGAAAGTAACTTATTTAAAGTGCAAGTGCTCAATATTGATTGGATGAAAAAACACACCAATGGGAATGAACAACATATTGTAAAGGGGGACAATAACTGTAAAATACAGTGGCAAAACAGAATAACACTTAAATGAAATGTGTTATTGTGTTGATATATATATAAAAACATGATACCTATAAAATATATACATACTATACATGCCTGTAAAGATGCACCATATAAACACTACAAGCTATAATGTCAAAGGGATATTTTTGTTTAGTGCATCAAATTATAAATTATCAAGCTAAAACACTTATATTAAAGTACCTCATTTGCAACCTATTCATAAATTGATAACAGGACCAGAATAATTGGTCCCTATGACTATGTAAATACAGTGCATCTATTAAGTTTATAATGTCTGTACTGTGTCCAACCCTAATACATTCTCGTGTTGTTTAATATTGACATCCACTAGTGATATTGCTTTATCATCTCTAACCACCTTACAAAAATAGATAAATTTGACTTAATACTAATTATTCTATCCACATCTATTACCAAAAGTGACGTGTGCTCAAAAATAATTCTTATTTTTATTTATAATTTTTATGTAGTCTTTTTCTCAGAGATTTTTATTCATTCCATTTCTCCCTATTTAAATTCAGAACTGCTGAAGAAATTAATATACCTTATCGTTACACTAACCTATTTAACTGAGCCCAGTTAACTACATGTTTATCAATACTTGTCACTGGCGGAGGACACATGATCAATGCAGGATATGTCAACTAAACATCATACAAAAAGACCTCATAATGTTGGTGCGTTACTACAACAGTTCTATATGGGTGGTTTTGTGTAGACAATTTTACAAACTTAAATCGTGCTACTCCCATGCAGAAACAATTGCGAGTGAAAAATCATATAATACGGATAAGTCCTCCACACATACTAGAGGCTAAACCTCAATGATGGAGACATTTTGGGGTGTCCACAACTGGAGCTGTTGAATAAAACAACAAGAGGAGTATTCATTAGATCTACAAAGAATACCAGCTTATACCATGAGACATCATATACATCATATACATCCTATACACTCAAAGGCAAGGCTACTCTCTATGATTATTTGTTTCAGAGACACTGTGATTTAATTTAATGTAAACAGGTGTATATGTCTTCCGTCACATTAAGACCTCCTGGATGTTTACTGTTTAGTTGCAGTATATATCTTGTCTCGAGTTTTCTCAATTTTGCCTCTCGGTTCCCACCCCTTCTGCTGGCCAACACAGAATCTACCACAAAGTATTTGAGATCTTTATTGTCACTGTTGTGGTGGGTCTTAAAATGCCGTGCAACCGGATAAGTATTATCCTGAGTTGATATAGCACGTAAATGTTGGAGTATACGTCTGTGTACAGGTAATTTTGTGCTGCCCACATACTGTAGTGGGCATGTACACTCCAAAATATATACGGCAAAATCCGTTTTACACGTGAGGGTTTTCGTGATCTTATGTTCCTTGTTACAGAACCCATCACGATAACTGGTACGATTGATTCCATGTGTGCATGCTTTGCACGAACTACATTTATGGAATCCTCCCTTATTTTGGAACCATACTGTTTTGGCAATGACCTCAGGTCCAGTGTCCACTAGTCTGTCTCGCATATTGGGAGCCCTGCTGAAAGTGATGTTTGCCCGTTTCGGAAGATTGTGTCCTATTATAGGGTCTTGCAACACTATGGGCCAGCTTTTATTGATGATTTTTCTAACCTCTTTATGGTTGGAGCTATAACCAATTATAATCCTGAAGGCATCACCTCCTACAGCAGGGATGTTGTCCGTAGAGGTTTTCTCAGTGATGGTATCAGTGGATAAGTTACTTTTATTCAGTAGGGATTGGCGATCAAGTTTCTTGGTTTTATGGATTGCCTCTTGAATGGTTTTCTGACTGTAGCCCCTTGCCCTGAATCTATATATATATATTACCTACTGGCTATCGCCAGTAGGTATATATAGTTAGGATTTTTTCTCTATGGGACTTTTGAAAATTCTATGTCTAATAACTTTGGCGTTTGAGGACGAAAACGGCGTGTGGCGTCCCGGGGGGTGCGCGGGGAGGCCTCGTCAGTAGCGGTCTGTTGTGCGAATAGTCCCAAGGCAGCAGAACGCGCTGAGATGTGGATGGCACCCAGGTGATGTCCAGTAAGTTGTCGCACTGGTTTTGGCATCCTACAATGCTGCTCCGAAAAACGGCGTGGGGCGCCCCAGGGGGGCGGGGGGGAGGCGGCGTGAATGGGCCTCCCCAGGTGGTGGATCGTAAGCTGTAGTGGGGTGCCCCTTTACCGTTTCAGGTGCCATCCCGCCCGCTTTTGGTACACTGTGCCAAAATCCGCCATTCAGCTGAGTTGCGCCTACTCTTGCGGTTCAGTGATAGGCGGCTGCCACAGGACTCTCAAAATGGCGGCAGGCTCTTTCCTTTTTGGGCCTGGTCCACTAAAATGGCCCTGGGACACCTTGGAACTCGGACACTTGTCTGCTAGGTCTTGGACCCCATTCTCGAAAGCGTCCCCTCAGCCGTGAAGATTCTACAAAAGTCTTGGGGGCCCTCGACTCCTGCAGGCTTCCGGTGGGGAGCGGCTGCCATGATTGCTCGCGGAATGACCACGACAAAGCCACGAGATGGTGGTGCTTTCATGCTGACGCCAGCTTCAGTCTGAAACATCCAGAAACAAGGTGGGGCTTTCATCGTTTGGGAAAAAAAAATGTTCTAAACCAATGAAAAGTGTTATTTTTAGGTCATATGACCAAGCCTTCCATAATTAGGAAACCAAAAGTAAAATGAACCAATGAAAAGTTTTATAAACAAGTCACATGACCTGTTATGCGGCATAGGGCTATAAAAAGCGTAGAAAATCCGTTGGCACGTGAGGCGGCGTCAGTAGCGGACCGATGTGCGAATAGGCCGAAGGCAGCACAACGCGCCGACATCCGGATGGCACCGAGGTGGTGTCCAGCAAGTTGCTGCACTGGTATGGCTATCCTACAATGCTGCGCCGAAAGACGGCGTGTCCAGCTGAGTTGCGGTGACTCTTGCGGTACAGTGACTCGAACGCGCCGAGATCCGGATGGCACCGAGGTGGTGTCCAGCAAGTTGCCGCACTGGTGTGGCCATCCTACAATGCTGCGCTGAAAGTCGGCGTGGGGCGCCCCGTTGGCCTGTGAGGTCGCGTCAGTCAGTGGGGGCTGTTTGAGGATCTGACTGCATTGGTGATGCTGTGCGTCGCCCCCAAGATGGAGGCTCCTCGGCTGCAGTGGGGCGCCCCTTGGTGTTTCACTCGCTATCCAGTTGAGTTGCGTCCGCACTTGCGGCTACAGTAGGCCGAAGGCAGCACAACGCGCCGAGATCTGGATGGCACCGAGGTGGTGTTTAGCAAGTTGCTGCTCTGGTGTGGCCATCCTACAATGCTGCGCCGAAAGTCGGCGTGGGGTGCCCCGTTGGCCTGTGAGGTGGTGTCAGTAGCGGACCGATGTATGAATAGGCCGGAACCAGCACAAGGCGCCAAGATCCGGATGGCACCGAGGTGGTGTCATAGTTGAGAGTTCTGAGCAGTGCTTGTAACACTGTCTGAAGCTTATTTGCACCTGCTGCAGCTTCACTATTGCCCTGGTGTGGCCAAAGATCGCCCATGACATAGGCGGCCGGTTCCCGGGGTCCGGCGGAACTTTTTTCCTTTTCCTTTCTGCATCTTCTCCCACAATCCGTTTGACCTGAACACATGACCAGGTCCCTGAATGTGTGCAGGGGGACGTTATTGATTGAATCAAAATGGCGGCTTCACACAAAGCTGAGTCAAGCGTTGCTGTTGATGCTATACAGACAAAAATTGGTTTTCAGTTTGTACATTCTTCAGGATTTTTTTTTCCATCCAAGGCTGGTTGAGAGTTTGTAGAACAATGGCTTCAGATTTTCAACATGCTACTCTTCAACATTCTTCCTAAATGTAACAATGTGAGACTCACTAGGAGAACGGCTGTTTATCTTTCCTTTCAAAATGCTGCCAACAATATTTTCTGAATGGAAGACACCATCTTGTAGCATAAAGGGCCGAAAGGGGTTCTGGTCTGGCCGATGGTTGGTGGAGACATTTTGACTATATCCTGGACCTGCCCGGCCTCGCCCAAAATGGCGCCGGTATAAATGGGACTCGTAACTCCTTGTTGTGTACTGGTTGACCAACCTTGATATCACGAGATACGTATGCAGTTTTGATGCTCATGGCGGGCGGGGACGAGAATTGATTGAATATTTAGACATAACTATTGATATTAAGTTATTGATTACTGTACTATTGAAAGTTCGAATTAACGTCACCCATGGTACTTGCCCGCAAATGTATATCTAGATAATTTTATTGAAAGTGGCCCTGTCGTATTTTAATTACAAAATGTACGTCCACCGATTCCGCAACTGTTAGACACCTTAGTTCTTGCAACCTAATGGCCTGCTCGTTACGTTCTTCTACAATGTAAATGTCTCCTCCTCATATATGTTTTCAGTTTGCTCCGTGGCCGGCCCACGTGGTTATAGGCCCGTATTTGTATACTGACATTTTCACAATAAAGGTTTTTAAAACAAAACATGGTAGTAGTATTTACATTGGTAAAGTTTTTAATTTTAGTCACTGTTTTCGAATCAGTAAAAGGCAAGTGAAATAAAGCAGTCCAATTACATGACGGATAAAAGGTATAATACGCAGGAACGCAGTAAAGATAAATGGTCAAGGGCAGTTGTGTTTTCCACTCCTGCAACATAAAGTGATCGATAAGAATCTGATAATCAGGCGTATCGGCAACTAAGACAGCAGGCCGAGCCTCTTTTACTCAACGGCTCCGTCATGGGACGAAGAAACGCCCTTTTTCTCGAAAAAGGAATATATTTTACTTGCAGGACAGTTGTAAATTTTCCGGGAAAGTACATTAGCCTGGAACATTATAACATATATGTTTAAGAAAAAATAATGTTCGAAACCAATAAAAAGCGTAATTTTTAGGTCATATGACCAAGCTTTTCATCATTAAAATAACAAAAGTAAAATGAACCAATGAAAAGTTTTATTAACAAGTCACATGACCTGTTATGCTTACGTTACGCGCTGCGCGCCGCGCCCCGGATCGCTTCCGGGAAGCTGCGCTTCGCGCACCGGAGCACTTCCGGGTGGGCTAACGCGGCGTGTCATATAACGCATTACGCGACAACGTAGGTCCAGAATATATTCAAAATGTCTCCACCAACCAGCGTTCGGAACACAACCCCTTTCAGCAGTCTAAAAAGTTCTGTTAAATGACAACAGAAGGGACAGACAACAAGAACCATCAGTCAAAGAGGGGAGGGCAAGTTCTTCTCTACCGGGTCATGTTGGGGCGCTACCGGAACTGATCGAATTGGTAGTCTACAGTGTTTCTGGATGTTTCAGACTGAAGCTGGCGTCAGCATGAGAGCACCACCATCTCGTAGCTCAGTCATGGCCATTCCACGAGCAATCATGGCAGCCGCTCCCCACCAGAAGCCTGCGGGAGTCGGGGGCCCCCAAGACTTTTGTAGAATCTTCAAGGCTGAGGGGACGCTTTCGAGAATGGGACCCAAGCCCTATCAGGCAAGCGTCCGAGTTCCAAGGTGTCCCAGGGCCATTTTAGTGGACCACGCCCAAATCTGAAGAGCCGACCGCCATTTTGAGAGTCCTGTGGCAGCCGCCTATCGTTGCATCGCAAGAGCGGGAGCAACTCAACTACATGGTGAGCGAGACGCTGTAGTCGCAAGAGCGGGCGGTAAACAGCTGAATGGCGGAAGAGGCACAGTGTAGCAAAAGCGGGTGGAATGGCAACTGAAACGGTAAAGGGGCGCCCCACTACAGCGTGTCTTCAGGTCAAACGGATTGTGGGACAAGGTCCAGAATGGAAGAGTCATCAAAAGGCAAAAAGTTCCGCCGGACCCCGGGAGCTGGCCGCCTATGTCGGGGGCGATCTCAGGCCACACCAGGGCAACACGACTTGGGGAGGGGGCAGGAGCTAAGTGCCATCTCACCGCTCCTCGGGGGCCTCCGTCAAGCGGTTCAGGGAGGCACCGCATCACATTGTTTAACAATGCAGTCAGGTCCACAAACGGCCCCCACTTACTTTGAGAATAGTGAAGCTTCAGTAGGTGCAAATAAGCTTCAGACAGTGTTACAAGCGCTGCTCAGAACTCTGAACTATGGCACCCAACATCCAGGACTTATGCCATTTGAGCATGGCAGTGACATCGAAGCAACTCAGGGACCAAAACCATGAACGTACACTCACGTATGAAAATCTTACTTGGGGAGGGGGCAGGAGCCAAGTGCCGTCTCCGAGTCCGCGCCACCACACCGTATGTTGAAAATCTGAAGCCATCGTTCTACAAACTCAACCAGCCTTGGATGGAAAAATCTAGAAGAATGTACAAACTGAAAACCAGTTTTGGTCTGCATAGCATCAGCAGCAACGCTTGCTATCAGAGTGCATGAGTTTCATGCTCGATCGATTGAGCTAGCCGGATCGGGCAACAAAAAGTATAAAATAGTTATGTAAATAGTTATTTAATAAAATGTTTCACCCTGTTACTTTGCTGGTGTGTTGTATATATTTATAATATTTGCATAGGGTTTGTCGTTATTTTGGGTGGGGTGGGGTGGGGTGGGCGGCAGAGCCGAGCTGTCTTGCAGCCATCCTGATGTCGAGCTCAGTTCCTCTCACTAGTTTCGTATTTCTCATGAGGGGTTGTTCATAATGTTTCTATTTTAGCGAGGTCAAAAAGAGATCCCATTAGTGGCCTACTGATTTTGCTCGATTCCTTTTGTTTTTTTAAACTAGTTTTCACTATGTGCAAAGACTAAACAGAGGATTGCGACTCTGTGCTTGTTTGTAAATACAGAATGAACCAAAGAGAACCAATTCTAAAACAGTAAATGCTTGGATAACAATCAATCAAATAGAGAGAGAAGCAGGCACGATGGATTACAACGGGGGCAAAGGCCTGCGTTAACTACCCTTCACTATCTGCAAAGAGAGAGTACTGCTAAGAGAAAAGAGGGGGGGAAGGGGGTGCAGCGTTCAAAGCACATCAGCGTGCATAAACACGAAAATGTTTTTACCTATCATGTACTTGACATTTGACAGCATTTGATATTTGCTATTAAAAAACCAATGAAATTCACAGAAAAAACCATTGGTTTTAGGCCATATATAGTTAGGGATTTGCATTTACAAAACCTTATTTTACTCGCATAAAACCATTGAAATTCGCATATATAGTTAGATGCGCTAACTATATATCGCGCACCCGCAATCCACTGCTGATGATGTCACATATTACATCATGCATGACATGGTCAGTGACATCACTGATGACATCACTGATGACAACTCAAATGACATCACTGATGACAACTCAAATGACATCACTGACAACATCACTGATGACATCAATCATGTGATAATACGATCAACCTCTTCAGACTCTAATATAACCTTAGATACACTCAGAGTAAACAGACACTCACAGACTGTCACTCATCCATGGAGTTACTCACACACCTAGTCAGTCATGCACTGAATCAATCACACCTCCATATCCTCAACTATACAGTTATACACACCTTACTTATTCAAACATATACTAACACATATTTACTCTTTTATACAATCCCTGATACAAGTTCACAATGATCCATACAGCCACTCACACATTCACTGGCTCTTATACACAGTAATTTATATATGTGAACTTTCACATGTACTGTGTTTTACATATGTACTTACTTTGACATGTAGCACTGAGATATCCATTCACTCACCAATACACTCGTACACAGTCAACCACCCATACAGCTGTTTCCACATGCAGTTCTGAACCCTATGGCCGAGATACCCGCCACCCCCTCTCAACACAATCCCCAAAGGAGGGAAACCGGAAACAGTTCTTGAGTTTTTGGAAGTGGGATGGAGTGACCATCCCGGCCGTATTTATTAAAACAAAAATTAAAACATTAAACGTTTCATGTTATGTACAATTTCATTACCATATTGCGATGTTTGGCTAACCTTAACAGATTCTCTAATACAGAGGTTCTCCTAGCCGAACTAGCATCCTACAAAACATTTCTTGACATATTGAAATTGTACAACCTAACGTTTAAGGGCCAACGGCAAGGTCATAACCGGTGTCAAGATCCCTAACCAGACTTACCCCTCCCACTTGGGCTGGGCGACAGCACGGAGGCGTACCTCAAGTGCAACTATTACCAATTTCCCTTGACTTGACGGGGGCACCTAAAGACTCGACGCCAGTTAAAGGTCGTTCGAATACTCGTGTGAGGTATCTAGAAGGTACCGTAGACCTTATCCCAACCCCACACAACTTACCGCATCTGCCGTCGCAGATGTCACTGGCCCCGGGAAATTCCCCAGGAGGGGGCTGTAACCCCTCCTACAAAGGAAGGGGCCTTGACCGCCTTTCCTTTACTTCCGGCGACCCATCCTTAGAAGGGACCGCCTCCCCATTGAGGGGCCAATGGCCACCTCTCCCGAGCGCTCCCATCCGTGTTGGGTGACGCCCACTCATAGGGATCTACTAATTAGTGCTCACCGATCATGACCTTACCGCCTACCAAATAAATACGACAGTGCTAACTAAAACTCAGAATACATTGGCCACTACGACCGAAAGGGCATGCATAAAATTCAACACTAAATCTGAATCTCTTTAATGGTAAAACGTACTCAAACAGACCATTTTTTATTAACTCAATATCAACATGATACTCCAACCTGGAAACGAGAACACAAGCAAAATTAATCAACTTTATTACAAACAACTGGCTGTCTTCAGGGGCTGGTGGGTGGGTCAAAATTGGCTCTTCGTTCTGTCCCGAGCTCACGTGCAGCGAGGAGGTGCAGCTTCAGAGCACAAGAACAAGAGGATGTCTTCTGGTCTTGCGTCCCTTTTTATCCGTCTTCAGGGCGGGCGTATACCCGCCCCTGCCTGCCCCGAGGGCGTGGCTGGCTGCGTCAGTGTCTAGGCCAGCCCACTCTAGGGCGGGAACAGGCGCGCCCCGGCTACGCCGCTTCGGGCATACCAGCCGAGACGCGCCTCCCGCCAAAAAATGGCTTCCCGGGGGGATCGAGGCACTCAGCCATACGTTCGGGGGGACCAAGTTGGTCGCCCCTTTCCATATGGCCGAGATACCCGCCACCCCCTCTCAACACAATCCCCAAAGGAGGGAAACCGGAAACAGTTCTTGAGTTTTTGGAAGTGGGATGGAGTGACCATCCCGGCCGTATTTATTAAAACAAAAATTAAAACATTAAACGTTTCATGTTATGTACAATTTCATTACCATATTGCGATGTTTGGCTAACCTTAACAGATTCTCTAATACAGAGGTTCTCCTAGCCGAACTAGCATCCTACAAAACATTTCTTGACATATTGAAATTGTACAACCTAACGTTTAAGGGCCAACGGCAAGGTCATAACCGGTGTCAAGATCCCTAACCAGACTTACCCCTCCCACTTGGGCTGGGCGACAGCACGGAGGCGTACCTCAAGTGCAACTATTACCAATTTCCCTTGACTTGACGGGGGCACCTAAAGACTCGACGCCAGTTAAAGGTCGTTCGAATACTCGTGTGAGGTATCTAGAAGGTACCGTAGACCTTATCCCAACCCCACACAACTTACCGCATCTGCCGTCGCAGATGTCACTGGCCCCGGGAAATTCCCCAGGAGGGGGCTGTAACCCCTCCTACAAAGGAAGGGGCCTTGACCGCCTTTCCTTTACTTCCGGCGACCCATCCTTAGAAGGGACCGCCTCCCCATTGAGGGGCCAATGGCCACCTCTCCTGAGCGCTCCCATCCGTGTTGGGTGACGCCCACTCATAGGGATCTACTAATTAGTGCTCACCGATCATGACCTTACCGCCACAGGCCCGGATAGTTGACCGGCTATCCGGGCCCCCCACAAAACTCCTAGCTAAAGGTCATGTTTCAACGTTTTTAACCATGCTAAGAAGTCTCCTATGAGTAACTCATTTCCCACCCGAGACAAATGCACACCATCCCCTAGATACATACTGTCATCATTAATACAACCGTGCGAGATAGAATGCAATGTCCTGGAACGAAACAACCTACTCACTTTGTTATTAAGTTTTCTAACAGAATGGTTCAAAGCAGGAATCGAAACAGCCCCCCGCCACACTTTTCGTGGGATCATATGAGACCACGCAATTATGCACCCCGGAACTTTCCTCGCCAACCAACTTACAGTGGAAAGCATTGCCTCCAGGAGAAGTCGTCTACCGGTGGTGACCAAATCATTGCCCCCTAAATGTACTATGACTATAGACGGCGGTGACCTCGTCCGCCCTAACAAACCCTCAAAGAATGCCTGAAACTGGTCAATACAGAGACCGCCCCTTCCGTAGAAGGACATTCTGTACCCGTATTCCCCAGCCACGTGAATCATGTCACCTGCTTCGAATACGTCTGCGGCACGCCTCACGTATGAGTGGCCCACGACCCACACCTCCTTTCTCACAGCCGGTGATGTCTGACCGCTGGCCTGGTGTTGGGTCGACTGCATAGTCCGCCCCGCCTCGAAGGCTTGCGTAACTGAAAACCAAACAAAAGACAAGAAGCGTGAATACATTATTACAGCTTCACAACATGTGCAACCGCACATACCTCTTATAACAATTGGAGGACCAACGCCCCACTCGTTTTACTTGTTCCACATTAAGACCCCTGGCTGTAGCTTCAGTGGCAGCCCCTATCCGAAAGGAATGGGTCCCAAACTCACCCGGGTCCAAGCCCGCTGCGGTAATTGACATCGCGAGCACCCGCTGAAACTGAAACTTCGTCAGTGGGGTGGCGTCCGCGTGCCTCAACAATGTCCCTCCCCATGATGCCACCCTTCGTGCTAGGTAATCTTCTAAACACTTCGCCGGACACATGGAGGACCCTGGAATCCTGCGAATGACTATGCAGTCTCCCACCCCACCTTGATCGGTTTTTGACTTGACAAAGGATACAGTCATCGTCTCACCCCTGATCTGAACGTGTTCCCGGCACAAACCCCCCACCACATCCTGTTTGTTCCTTGCCACCAGCTCACTTATCCTCATCGCCCCGTGAAATGCAAGCGTAAAAGCAGCTCGGAACAAACAGGCCTCGAACTGAGACGAGCATGTGGCGTGGAGTGTGGCCAGCAACTGGGCCAACCTATCCAGACCTATCGGGCGCCTCTCATCTACTCTGCGACCCTCAAGGCGTTGCCACCCAAGTAGCGCTTTCTGTACCACGAAAGACGCTGTCGGGTCCTGGATATTATGGGCCCTGGCAACAAAGGAAATGGCAGCACGATGCCTCTGGGCTGTAGCCACCGACTTCCCAGCCCTACGCAAGGACATCAGAAAATGTACTACCCAATCCTCGTGCCCCCAAAGCCCCCCTCTCTCAGTCCCCAAAAAGGCTAAATAGGCCCGAAACGCCCCTTCGTATGCCTTCCTCGTTCTTGGTGCTAGACTCTCTCCCACGAGGTAACGAAGTTCGAGGCACCGAGAGACCAGAGAGCTTCGGGAAAGGGAGCCGGCTCTGGGTCCGCCGAGGGAAGGAAACCCGAGAAAGCCTGTATTTGAAAACGAGACAGTGCATCAGCCGCCTGATTCATCACCCCTGGGACATGTTTCGCTCTGAATACCACGTTCAGTTGCATACATATTAAGACAATTTCTTTAAGCAGCCTTAAAATCATTTTACAACGTGCTGCCTGACTATTGATGCATTCTACAACGGTCATATTGTCAGACCAAAATATGACAGAGTGATTTTTGAATCCATCGGGCCAGGTTCTGAGGGCCACCAAAATGGGAAACAGTTCAAGGAAAGCAATATTACTCGTCAGCCCCTCTTCATGCCACCATGTTGGCCACCTTTGTGCCGACCATTTTGTGCCGAAGATGGCGCCAAAGCCCATGCTTCCCGCTGAATCCGTCCATAGACCAAGCTCTTCAGAGGACAAGGCTGGTTTGTTCCAGACGACTCGACCATTGAAATCCGCCAAAAATGCTAACCAAATACGCATATCTTGGCGGACCTCAGCCGATAGTCTTGTGCGATGATGACCCTCCTTTAGGCCGACCATCGCCTGGGCAATCGAACGGGAAAAGGGGCGGGCCATTGGGATCACCCTTAGGGCAAAATTCAACTTCCCCACCAATTGCTGCAATTGATGCAGCGTAACTTTAGATGCAGTAATACACATTTGCAGGGCTGCCCTGAATTTCGACACTTTGGCAGCTGGTAAACGAAAACAACCCTCACTAGAGTCCAACTCGATCCCGAGAAACTCGAGGCAAGTCGTGGGACCCACAGTTTTACCTGGTGCCAATGGCACGCCAAATTGATTCATTAAAACACAAAATTCAGTCAAGGCCCGGGCACATTCATTACCCCCAGCGGCCCCAAGGAACAGAAAGTCATCGAGGTAATGCATCACATTTCGAAAACCCGTTTTCTTCGTGTAAACCCATTGTAGAAAACTACTGAATTTCTCGAAATATGCACAAGATATAGAGCACCCCATCGGCATACACCTATCCATGTAATACGAACCTTGAAACATAAATCCCAAAAGACGTTGGTCTTCCGGGTATACCGGGAGCAAACGGAACGCTGACTCGATATCTGATTTCGCCATCAGCGTCCCGGGCCCCAGGCGATTCAAAATGGCTACGGCCTCATCGAATGATGCGTACCGCACCGAACATATCTCTGGATCGATTGCGTCGTTTACCGAAAGGCCATGAGGAGCTGACAAATTGTGAATCAATCGAAACTCACCTGGGTCCTTCTTGGGGACCACCCCTAAAGGAGAACAAACAAAATTCTGTACCGGGGGAACACTAAACGGGCCGGCAACCCGACCTCGGGTAACCTCTTTCCGGATCTTATCCTGTACTACAGTCGTATGCTGCAAGACGGAAAGCTGGTTTTTGCACGTCCCGACACCCTGAAAGTCCCCCACCGGGATGCGGAAACCATATGAAAAACCGTTTCGTAGCACCCCAGCAGAAGTACGATCTGGGTATTCGCTGAGCCAGGGAATCATCGCCAGGGTATCAATCGGGGTTGGTAAAGGCGCCCCTCGGACTATATTAGACCTGTTTGGCGGCTCCTCTACCCCCATTTTCACACGATTTGGCTCTGCACGAGGAATCAGGATGGGGTGCCCCACAACCACTACATTCGTGTTTGAATTTACAAGATCCCGGGGGCCTAGTACATTTACTTTTGTTGAAATTGAAACAGAAACCCCTCTTCCCTGTATTGCCGGCGGGTCTCGGATAATCGTCTGTACCCGTACCCGACCGAAAGGGCGTCCCCCCATTTTGGCGGGAGGACTCACCAACAGTACTCCCCACCAACGGCACTTTCAACATCCCCGACTCTTTCATTTTATTCCATGTCAAAGAATCGTAACAGTCCCAGGTTAAACTTTTGTTATGCTCCATCGCTTTCCTGAAAAGGTTGTCATAACAGAACCATTGGTTACCTTGGTGCGATGTCGAGTACCCCATAATTCTTGACTGATATACTGGAAATTCAGGGAGCAATTCAGGCCTACGTTCCCCCAAAATTGACGTAAAAACTCCCCAAGCATTACCCCAGTTGCCAATATTCTCATTCACTTTAAAGACGGCCATTTTGGCGCGCCAAACACTCGGATGCATCAGATCCTTTTGACCCTTAACAGTTTCGACCTCATAATGATCAACGAGCAGGGAGAAGATGTTTACGTATTCCCCCGCCCAAATCTTTTCCTTTATTGCCAAAGGAACATGTTGCCCCAATTTTTCTCTACGAGAGGGTGTTGACTCATCCCTTGCGATCGGCAATGGCCGCTTACCTGCACCGGACGCTACTTCCGCCCCTCGTGGCTTGACTATCACCGCATCCGGCGCGGGCACCTTGGCTGTATCACGTTTCTCGTGCAACTGTTTCATGAGTGCTTGCGCTTCGGCAGCCGTGGCGCCCTCGCTACTGTCCCCCAACCACGCTGCTAACTGTGCCGCCAACTCGGGAGGCATATCCTCAGCGGATGTCGGGGTGACTACGACCGGAATCGGATTCCCTTCCTGCGGTACCGGGGCCGGTACCGGGGCTGGCGGCTCGAGCGGGGAACAGGGAACCGGGACGTCTCCCCCGACCGGCCCCCTTCTCGGCCTCTTAGGCCTCCCTCCGGCCGGTGGACGCCCCGATCCCTCCTCACCGTCTCGCCCCGCCAACTGCTTCTTTATCTCGGACATTTCCTTCATGAGAACCCGAACCATCTGGTCAGTCGACATTCTCTTCGCGCCTTTCTTGGGCATTTTTCAAACGAAGTATCTAGAAGACAAAAAGAAAGATTAAAACGCTCAAAATTGGCTCTTCGTTCTGTCCCGAGCTCACGTGCAGCGAGGAGGTGCAGCTTCAGAGCACAAGAACAAGAGGATGTCTTCTGGTCTTGCGTCCCTTTTTATCCGTCTTCAGGGCGGGCGTATACCCGCCCCTGCCTGCCCCGAGGGCGTGGCTGGCTGCGTCAGTGTCTAGGCCAGCCCACTCTAGGGCGGGAACAGGCGCGCCCCGGCTACGCCGCTTCGGGCATACCAGCCGAGACGCGCCTCCCGCCAAAAAATGGCTTCCCGGGGGGATCGAGGCACTCAGCCATACGTTCGGGGGGACCAAGTTGGTCGCCCCTTTCCGATAGATCTAGTAAATAAACTGTTCACACATGTATGCACAGTCACACACCTCCCAGCCACCCCCACACACACACTCACTCTTTCATACAAATACTTGGGCAGCCAATCAATAACCCATACAGTTACTCATATAGCTACTGATCAACACATGCAGCAGTTCATAGAACAACAGATATAATGATGCACAAATTAAGATAGTTTAGTCACTAACCCATGCACTCAGTGAGACACATTTAATCACTCTCTCATACAGTCAGTCATGCACCTACTAAATCCTTCATCCAGACACTTATACATCCACTCATTCTTCAATATGTAAGACATATTTTAACTTTACAGAAACATACAGTCACTGGATGATGTCATCAGTGATGTCATCAGTGATGTCACTGACCATGTCATGAATGATGTAATATGTGACATCATCAGCAGTGGATTGCGGGTGCGCGATATATAGTTAGCGCATCTAACTATATATGCGAATTTCAATGGTTTTATGCGAGTAAAATAAGGTTTTGTAAATGCAAATCCCTAACTATATATGGCCTAAAACCTATGGTTTTTTCTGTGAATATATATATATATATATATATATATATATTCACTGAAAAAACCATAGGTTATAGACCATATATAGTTAGGGATTAGCATTTACAAAACCTTATTTTACTCGCACAAAACCATTGAAATTCGCATATATAGTTAGTTGCACTAACTATATATCGCGCACCCGCAATCCACTGCTGATGATGTCACATATTACATCATTCATTACATGGTCAGTGACATCACTGATGACATCACTGATGACATCTCAAATGACATCACTGATGACATCACTGATGACATCTCAAATTACATCACTGATGACATCACTGATGACATCTCATTTGACATTACTGATCACATCACTGATGATATCATTCATGTGATAATACGATGAGCCTCTTCAGACTCTAATATAACCTTAGATACAATCAGTGTAAACCGACCCTCACAGACTGTCACTCAGCCATGGAGTTACTCACACACCTAGTCAGTCATGCAAAGAATCAATCACACCTCCATTTCCTCAACTATACAGTTATACACACCTTACTTATTCAAACATATACTAATACATATTTAATCTCTTATACAATCCCTGATACAAGTTCACAATGATCCATACAGCCACTCACACATTCACTGGCTCTTATGCACAGTTATTTATATATGTCAACTCTCACATGTACTGTGTTTTACATATGTACTTACTTTGACATGTAGCACTGAGATATCCATTCACTCACCAATACACTCATGCACACAGTCAACCGCCCATACAGCTGTTTCCACATGCACTTTTGAACCCATACATCTAGTGAATCAACTGCTCACACATCTATGCACAGAATCATACACCTCCCAGCCACCCACACACACACTCAGTCTCCCATAAAAATACTTGGGCAACCAATCAATAACCCATATAGTTACTCATATAGCTACTGATTTAAACATGCAGCAGTTTACAGAACAACAGACATAATGATGCACAAATTAAGACAGTTTAGTCACTAACCCATGCACTCAGTGAGACACATTTAATCATTCTCTCATACAGTCAGTCATGCACCTACTAAATCCTTCATCCAGACACTTATATATCCACTCATTCTTCAATATGTAAGACATATTTTAACTTTACAGAAACATACAGTCACTGGATGATGTCATCAGTGATGTCATCAGTGATGTCATTTGAGATGTCATCAGTGATGTCATCAGTGATGTCACTGACCATGTCATGAATGATGTAATATGTGACATCATCAGCAGTGGATTGCGGGTGCGCGATATATAGTTAGTGCAACTAACTATATATGCGAATTTCAATGGTTTTGTGCGAGTAAAATAAGGTTTTGAAAATGCTAATCCCTAACTATATATGGTCTATAACCTATGGTTTTTTCAGTGAATTTTCAAGGTTTTGTAAATGCTAATTCCTAACTATATATGGTCTATAACCTATGGTTTTTTCAGTGAATTTCAATGGTTTTTTAATAGCAAATATCAAAAGATGTCAAATGTATTCTTTTTTTTTTCTTCACCAAAGTACGCTCCCCGGTTAGCTTACCGGTGCGCGTACCGAGCTCTCCCCCCGCGAAATTTTTAACTTTTTTTTCTTAATTTTTGCATGTATCAGCATCTTAATCCTCCCTCCAAAAACCTAGAGGGTCACAAAGTGTCTACCGTGCCCCTTCTCCCCATTGCGTACATTGTTTGTCCTCCATCTTATGTCTTAATTCTACCAATACACAAAATGGAGGACTCCCGTAACGCTGCCGGTTCGCGTACCAGGGAGCGCACTGGTAAGCGCTCGATAAAAAAAGGTGGGAAAGTAATTTACAGAAAAACCACTACAAACACTTTCATCAAATATAGAATAGCCCCTACTACATAGCAGTCCCTACCATTTCCCAAATTTGATGGAATTTCATTGTGAAAATTATGCTGTAAACCTGATTAAATATCCTGAGGTAAATTACCTAACCAAAACACTTATGAAGTGTTAGAATTGACAACCAATCAAAATGCTACTTTCAATATCTTCTATTATTTCATGACATTTGATTGGTTATGTACCTGAATATATATAAAGAAAGAGAGAGAAACACAGCCATTTTGACTACTACTTCTTGAAGTACATATCAAGTACATTTCAACTGATAACTTGAAGTTCTATTTGAAAGGTAAGATGTTATTTTAAAAACTGAAGTATGTTCTGTACTGTAAGCTAATTAGGAAAACATTTTCTGATAGTTATATACTATCCCTCTGTAATACTTATAGAATAAAATAGACTTCTCTGTTTTAGTTATGGATGGAGTTAGACTTGACTTGTATAATTAAGAATTGACTTAGAGTTTATTTCATACATTTTTACATATTTCTACTTCCAGTTTGATACCATACACTGCCCAACGTAAAAATCACTGTTTAAAGAAACCAAACTACCTGTCTATACTTAAACCCAACAGTGCCCTATCTGTACTGATATATTTTTTTAAAATTCATTTTACAGCATACAAAATGGAAGGAGAGCAGAAAAATAACATGGAAATTGCAGAATGCAACCAAGACAAAGAAAATGTTTCAGAATTATTTGATCAATCAATGGACATAGAACTTCTGCAATGTGTTGAAGCTGTGGATTTGTTAATTGAAAATGAGTCAAAATCTGACCAAGAATTATTTGAAGTTCTTTTTAATTTTGAAAATAAATCAGAATAATACATTTATATATAATAATTAAAAAATTGTTTGAGACATTATTCATTTTTATATGTATTTTTTAAACTAGTAGCAAATTGATTTTAATGTAAAATTAGACTTTAAATATACTGTGCAACCTTAAGTTTGCTCATAGTTACTTCCTTTCTTCCACTATATCATCTCCAATGTGTATTTAACATCTCTTTATCATCTCCTGCCTCCATGGTGTTTCTGCTTTCCTGACAGACTACGCTATGAATTCCATATACCTCAATAACTTCTGAAACAACCTGCAAGATATCTACAAAGGAAACAATGTATTTTTATTTTTAGACTCTGCATTGGTACCTACATGTTGGTACTTAACTTAAATAAAATACATTTAAAAAAACAAAAATAACAATCAATAAACATACAATATTTGAACATTCTTTTATCCTATTTTCCCAATATTACGCTTCCCGGACCGCTTCCCGGTGCGCGTACCGAGCGCTCCCCCCGCAAAAAAAACGATATAAAAATTATTATTTTTTAACCCCGCGAGGCCCTTTTAAAGCCCCCTCATCAAACCTAGGGGGTCAGGGAGGATGTACTTTGCCCTCTTATGCTCATTTCCCACTTTGTTTTTCCCACCTCTTGTGTCTCGATCCTACTGAGACACAAGATGGTGGCCGCTCTTGACTGTTTAGAATGTTTACAGACACCGGAAAGCCATCAGCTTCGCTTCGCGAAGTTCCGTTACGCGTGAGGTACGCGAACCGGAGCGCGAACCGGAGCGCTGTCACAGATATATCTGTTTTTTAAAACGTTAATTTCTCAAAATCCACTGGAGCACATATATTGAGACATAGCAAAGGCACGTCGGGAAAACCATATCTACAATTTTGCCAAGTTTCGTGTAAATCTATTCAGCCGTTCGAGCTAAAAGTGAGTCCAACCGACCTATGGAAAACTCAATGTTAAAAACGCATTTTGGGACCCCCATTTTTCTCGGCCCCTCCTCGACGAAACCCCCCCAAATTTTCAGGGGCTGCTCAGAATCAAAATGTGCCATTTTCCGGAAACTTTCAGCCAATTCCGTCCACAAACGCCAAAGTTATTCGACATAGAATTTTCAAAAATCCCATAGGAAAAAAAGCCTAACTATATATACCTAATGGCGACTGCCAGTAGGTAATATATATATATATATATATATATATATATATATATATATATATATATATATATATATATATATATATATATATATATATATATATATATATTATATTATTCACACGAAGAGTTGCCACTTTAGGATGGAGCCCACACAGGTAGGTAAAGTTCATCGCGTTTTATTCAGGAGGCTGCAGCATGGAGAGTGAACATCTTGCAAAAGGTCAATTGCCGACGCGTTTCGTGAACAGAATCACTTCTTCACAGGCATGACGATGATAACAAACACAGAGCATGCTGGACACTTCCTTTTAAGTTCCTGGTACCCGCCTCATTGGCTGTTTGGCAAAGCATGATGGTACCTGTAGTGCCGGATGTGATCCCCATGTGGGGTGCTGCGCGCTTGTCACCATAACCAATTAAAAGCCCAAGTGGGTTTCGCCGAGAATGTCACTGCACCCAGGCTGCTTCGTAAGACTTCCTGCACGACCTCCTGCCCTGCTGAACACCAGATGGCATCCTTTACGGACCACTGCTATGCGGCGGGGCTCGTTCCACGACCGGGTCGGCCGTCTTAATTATTCACACGAAGAGTTGCCACTTTAGGATGGAGCCCACACAGGTAGGTAAAGTTCATCGCGTTTTATTCAGGAGGCTGCAGCATGGAGAGTGAACATCTTGCAAAAGGTCAATTGCCGACGCGTTTCGTGAACAGAATCACTTCTTCACAGGCATGACGATGATAACAAACACAGAGCATGCCGGACACTTCCTTTTAAGTTCCTGGTACCCGCCTCATTGGCTGTTTGGCAAAGCATGATGGTACCTGTAGTGCCGGATGTGATCCCCATGTGGGGTGCTGCGCGCTTGTCACCATAACCAATTAAAAGCCCAAGTGGGTTTCGCCGAAAATGTCACTGCACCCAGGCTGCTTCGTAAGACTTCCTGCACGACCTCCTGCCCTGCTGAACACCAGATGGCATCCTTTACGGACCACTGCTATGCGGCGGGGCTCGTTCCACGACCGGGTCGGCCGTCTTAATTATTCACACGAAGAGTTGCCACTTTAGGATGGAGCCCACACAGGTAGGTAAAGTTCATCGCGTTTTATTCAGGAGGCTGCAGCATGGAGAGTGAACATCTTGCAAAAGGTCAATTGCCGACGCGTTTCGTGAACAGAATCACTTCTTCACAGGCATGACGATGATAACAAACACAGAGCATGCCGGACACTTCCTTTTAAGTTCCTGGTACCCGCCTCATTGGCTGTTTGGCAAAGCATGATGGTACCTGTAGTGCCGGATGTGATCCCCATGTGGTGCTGCGCGCTTGTCACCATAACCAATTAAAAGCCCAAGTGGGTTTCGCCGAGAATGTCACTGCACCCAGGCTGCTTCGTAAGACTTCCTGCACGACCTCCTGCCCTGCTGAACACCAGATGGCATCCTTTACGGACCACTGCTATGCGGCGGGGCTCGTTCCACGACCGGGTCGGCCGTCTTAATTATTCACACGAAGAGTTGCCACTTTAGGATGGAGCCCACACAGGTAGGTAAAGTTCATCGCGTTTTATTCAGGAGGCTGCAGCATGGAGAGTGAACATCTTGCAAAAGGTCAATTGCCGACGCGTTTCGTGAACAGAATCACTTCTTCACAGGCATGACGATGATAACAAACACAGAGCATGCCGGACACTTCCTTTTAAGTTCCTGGTACCCGGCTCATTGGCTGTTTGGCAAAGCATGATGGTACCTGTAGTGCCGGATGTGATCCCCATGTGGGGTGCTGCGCGCTTGTCACCATAACCAATTAAAAGCCCAAGTGGGTTTCGCCGAGAATGTCACTGCACCCAGGCTGCTTCGTAAGACTTCCTGCACGACCTCCTGCCCTGCTGAACACCAGATGGCATCCTTTACGGACCACTGCTATGCGGCGGGGCTCGTTCCACGACCGGGTCGGCCGTCTTAATTATTCACACGAAGAGTTGCCACTTTAGGATGGAGCCCACACAGGTAGGTAAAGTTCATCGCGTTTTATTCAGGAGGCTGCAGCATGGAGAGTGAACATCTTGCAAAAGGTCAATTGCCGACGCGTTTCGTGAACAGAATCACTTCTTCACAGGCATGACGATGATAACAAACACAGAGCATGCCGGACACTTCCTTTTAAGTTCCTGGTACCCGCCTCATTGGCTGTTTGGCAAAGCATGATGGTACCTGTAGTGCCGGATGTGATCCCCATGTGGGGTGCTGCGCGCTTGTCACCATAACCAATTAAAAGCCCAAGTGGGTTTCGCCGAGAATGTCACTGCACCCAGGCTGCTTCGTAAGACTTCCTGCACGACCTCCTGCCCTGCTGAACACCAGATGGCATCCTTTACGGACCACTGCTATGCGGCGGGGCTCGTTCCACGACCGGGTCGGCCGTCTTAATTATTCACACGAAGAGTTGCCACTTTAGGATGGAGCCCACACAGGTAGGTAAAGTTCATCGCGTTTTATTCAGGAGGCTGCAGCATGGAGAGTGAACATCTTGCAAAAGGTCAATTGCCGACGCGTTTCGTGAACAGAATCACTTCTTCACAGGCATGACGATGATAACAAACACAGAGCATGCCGGACACTTCCTTTTAAGTTCCTGGTACCCGCCTCATTGGCTGTTTGGCAAACCATGATGGTACCTGTAGTGCCGGATGTGATCCCCATGTGGGGTGCTGCGCGCTTGTCACCATAACCAATTAAAAGCCCAAGTGGGTTTCGCCGAGAATGTCACTGCACCCAGGCTGCTTCGTAAGACTTCCTGCACGACCTCCTGCCCTGCTGAACACCAGATGGCATCCTTTACGGACCACTGCTATGCGGCGGGGCTCGTTCCACGACCGGGTCGGCCGTCTTAATTATTCACACGAAGAGTTGCCACTTTAGGATGGAGCCCACACAGGTAGGTAAAGTTCATCGCGTTTTATTCAGGAGGCTGCAGCATGGAGAGTGAACATCTTGCAAAAGGTCAATTGCCGACGCGTTTCGTGAACAGAATCACTTCTTCACAGGCATGACGATGATAACAAACACAGAGCATGCCGGACACTTCCTTTTAAGTTCCTGGTACCCGCCTCATTGGCTGTTTGGTAAAGCATGATGGTACCTGTAGTGCCGGATGTGATCCCCATGTGGGGTGCTGCGCGCTTGTCACCATAACCAATTAAAAGCCCAAGTGGGTTTCGCCGAGAATGTCACTGCACCCAGGCTGCTTCGTAAGACTTCCTGCACGACCTCATGCCCTGCTGAACACCAGATGGCATCCTTTACGGACCACTGCTATGCGGCGGGGCTCGTTCCACGACCGGGTCGGCCATCTTAATTATTCACACGAAGAGTTGCCACTTTAGGATGGAGCCCACACAGGTAGGTAAAGTTCATCGCGTTTTATTCAGGAGGCTGCAGCATGGAGAGTGAACATCTTGCAAAAGGTCAATTGCCGACGCGTTTCGTGAACAGAATCACTTCTTCACAGGCATGACGATGATAACAAACACAGAGCATGCCGGACACTTCCTTTTAAGTTCCTGGTACCCGCCTCATTGGCTGTTTGGCAAAGCATGATGGTACCTGTAGTGCCGGATGTGATCCCCATGTGGGGTGCTGCGCGCTTGTCACCATAACCAATTAAAAGCCCAAGTGGGTTTCGCCGAGAATGTCACTGCACCCAGGCTGCTTCGTAAGACTTCCTGCACGACCTCCTGCCCTGCTGAACACCAGATGGCATCCTTTACGGACCACTGCTATGCGGCGGGGCTCGTTCCACGACCGGGTCGGCCGTCTTAATTATTCACACGAAGAGTTGCCACTTTAGGATGGAGCCCACACAGGTAGGTAAAGTTCATCGCGTTTTATTCAGGAGGCTGCAGCATGGAGATTGAACATCTTGCAAAAGGTCAATTGCCGACGCGTTTCGTGAACAGAATCACTTCTTCACAGGCATGACGATGATAACAAACACAGAGCATGCCGGACACTTCCTTTTAAGTTCCTGGTACCCGCCTCATTGGCTGTTTGGCAAAGCATGATGGTACCTGTAGTGCCGGATGTGATCCCCATGTGGGGTGCTGCGCGCTTGTCACCATAACCAATTAAAAGCCCAAGTGGGTTTCGCCGAGAATGTCACTGCACCCAGGCTGCTTCGTAAGACTTCCTGCACGACCTCCTGCCCTGCTGAACACCAGATGGCATCCTTTACGGACCACTGCTATGCGGCGGGGCTCGTTCCACGACCGGGTCGGCCGTCTTAATTATTCACACGAAGAGTTGCCACTTTAGGATGGAGCCCACACAGGTAGGTAA
The DNA here is from genome assembly GCF_964263255.1 of Lissotriton vulgaris. Taxonomy (NCBI): domain Eukaryota; kingdom Metazoa; phylum Chordata; class Amphibia; order Caudata; family Salamandridae; genus Lissotriton; species Lissotriton vulgaris. The sequence goes on from NC_141695.1 coordinate 499,842,389, forward strand.
AGTTCATCGCGTTTTATTCAGGAGGCTGCAGCATGGAGAGTGAACATCTTGCAAAAGGTCAATTGCCGACGCGTTTCGTGAACAGAATCACTTCTTCACAGGCATGACGATGATAACAAACACAGAGCATGCCGGACACTTCCTTTTAAGTTCCTGGTACCCGCCTCATTGGCTGTTTGGCAAAGCATGATGGTACCTGTAGTGCCGGATGTGATCCCCATGTGGGGTGCTGCGCGCTTGTCACCATAACCAATTAAAAGCCCAAGTGGGTTTCGCCGAGAATGTCACTGCACCCAGGCTGCTTCGTAAGACTTCCTGCACGACCTCCTGCCCTGCTGAACACCAGATGGCATCCTTTACGGACCACTGCTATGCGGCGGGGCTCGTTCCACGACCGGGTCGGCCGTCTTAATTATTCACACGAAGAGTTGCCACTTTAGGATGGAGCCCACACAGGTAGGTAAAGTTCATCGCGTTTTATTCAGGAGGCTGCAGCATGGAGAGTGAACATCTTGCAAAAGGTCAATTGCCGACGCGTTTCGTGAACAGAATCACTTCTTCACAGGCATGACGATGATAACAAACACAGAGCATGCCGGACACTTCCTTTTAAGTTCCTGGTACCCGCCTCATTGGCTGTTTGGCAAAGCATGATGGTACCTGTAGTGCCGGATGTGATCCCCATGTGGGGTGCTGCGCGCTTGTCACCATAACCAATTAAAAGCCCAAGTGGGTTTCGCCGAGAATGTCACTGCACCCAGGCTGCTTCGTAAGACTTCCTGCACGACCTCCTGCCCTGCTGAACACCAGATGGCATCCTTTACGGACCACTGCTATGCGGCGGGGCTCGTTCCACGACCGGGTCGGCCGTCTTAATTATTCACACGAAGAGTTGCCACTTTAGGATGGAGCCCACACAGGTAGGTAAAGTTCATCGCGTTTTATTCAGGAGGCTGCAGCATGGAGAGTGAACATCTTGCAAAAGGTCAATTGCCGACGCGTTTCGTGAACAGAATCACTTCTTCACAGGCATGACGATGATAACAAACACAGAGCATGCCGGACACTTCCTTTTAAGTTCCTGGTACCCGCCTCATTGGCTGTTTGGCAAAGCATGATGGTACCTGTAGTGCCGGATGTGATCCCCATGTGGGGTGCTGCGCGCTTGTCACCATAACCAATTAAAAGCCCAAGTGGGTTTCGCCGAGAATGTCACTGCACCCAGGCTGCTTCGTAAGACTTCCTGCTCGTCAGCGGCAAAGCGGGGCAGGAGTCCTACATTAGATATCCTCCTTTCCACTTGGATTTTATAGCGGTTTTATTTGCACTGAGAATGCTTCCACTTGGCAAATACCGGCACTACAGATCCCATAAAAACGCTGCTGTGATGAGACACGCCCAGTGGGCGGGGACTGTTTAAAATTGTGCGCAACAACATGGCATTCTCCTGTGACTGCAACCTTAGATGCCATTGAAAAAGAGAGCTCCGCTCTCGAAACGCGTTTGGCAGGTACTGTTTGGGGGACACTTTTGCTGGAAACCTGCTGGCAAGCTGGCGAGAATAAAGGAGGTTTGAATTGGCTTCGTGTGTGGTCTCTCTCCAAAGGGGTTCCTGCATTGTGTTTTTGATGTTACTACGGCCGGCCCGGTCGTGGAGAGGAGACCTGCTGCGCAAGCAGAACCAGTGCTGACACCTACTCAGGGTCAACGAGGACACGAATCGACCGGGGGCCCTGCAGGGGGGCCTCCGTGTTTCTTCTTCGTCAGCGGCAAAGCGGGGCAGGAGTCCTACATTAGATATCCTCCTTTCCACTTGGATTTTATAGCGGTTTTATTTGCACTGAGAATGCTTCCACTTGGCAAATAAGGGCACTACAGATCCCATAAAAACGCTGCTGTGATGAGACACGCCCAGTGGGCGGGGACTGTTTAAAATTGTGCGCAACAACATGGCATTCTCCTGTGACTGCAACCTTAGATGCCATTGAAAAAGAGAGCTCCGCTCTCGAAACGCGTTTGGCAGGTACTGTTTGGGGGACACTTTTGCTGGAAACCTGCTGGCAAGCTGGCGAGAATAAAGGAGGTTTGAATTGGCTTCGTGTGTGGTCTCTCTCCAAAGGGGTTCCTGCATTGTGTTTTTGATGTTACTACGGCCGGCCCGGTCGTGGAGAGGAGACCTGCTGCGCAAGCAGAACCAGTGCTGACACCTACTCAGGGTCAACAAGGACACGAATCGACCGGGGGCCCTGCAGGGGGGCCTCCGTGTTTCTTCTTCGTCAGCGGCAAAGCGGGGCAGGAGTCCTACATTAGATATCCTCCTTTCCACTTGGATTTTATAGCGGTTTTATTTGCACTGAGAATGCTTCCACTTGGCAAATACCGGCACTACAGATCCCATAAAAACGCTGCTGTGATGAGACACGCCCAGTGGGCGGGGACTGTTTAAAATTGTGCGCAACAACATGGCATTCTCCTGTGACTGCAACCTTAGATGCCATTGAAAAAGAGAGCTCCGCTCTCGAAACGCGTTTGGCAGGTACTGTTTGGGGGACACTTTTGCTGGAAACCTGCTGGCAAGCTGGCGAGAATAAAGGAGGTTTGAATTGGCTTCGTGTGTGGTCTCTCTCCAAAGGGGTTCCTGCATTGTGTTTTTGATGTTACTACGGCCGGCCCGGTCGTGGAGAGGAGACCTGCTGCGCAAGCAGAACCAGTGCTGACACCTACTCAGGGTCAACGAGGACACGAATCGACCAGGGGCCCTGCAGGGGGGCCTCCGTGTTTCTTCTTCGTCAGCGGCAAAGCGGGGCAGGAGTCCTACATTAGATATCCTCCTTTCCACTTGGATTTTATAGCGGTTTTATTTGCACTGAGAATGCTTCCACTTGGCAAATACCGGCACTACAGATCCCATAAAAACGCTGCTGTGATGAGACACGCCCAGTGGGCGGGGACTGTTTAAAATTGTGCGCAACAACATGGCATTCTCCTGTGACTGCAACCTTAGATGCCATTGAAAAAGAGAGCTCCGCTCTCGAAACGCGTTTGGCAGGTACTGTTTGGGGGACACTTTTGCTGGAAACCTGCTGGCAAGCTGGCGAGAATAAAGGAGGTTTGAATTGGCTTCGTGTGTGGTCTCTCTCCAAAGGGGTTCCTGCATTGTGTTTTTGATGTTACTACGGCCGGCCCGGTCGTGGAGAGGAGACCTGCTGCGCAAGCAGAACCAGTGCTGACACCTACTCAGGGTCAACGAGGACACGAATCGACCGGGGGCCCTGCAGGGGGGCCTCCGTGTTTCTTCTTCGTCAGCGGCAAAGCGGGGCAGGAGTCCTACATTAGATATCCTCCTTTCCACTTGGATTTTATAGCGGTTTTATTTGCACTGAGAATGCTTCCACTTGGCAAATACCGGCACTACAGATCCCATAAAAACGCTGCTGTGATGAGACACGCCCAGTGGGCGGGGACTGTTTAAAATTGTGCGCAACAACATGGCATTCTCCTGTGACTGCAACCTTAGATGCCATTGAAAAAGAGAGCTCCGCTCTCGAAACGCGTTTGGCAGGTACTGTTTGGGGGACACTTTTGCTGGAAACCTGCTGGCAAGCTGGCGAGAATAAAGGAGGTTTGAATTGGCTTCGTGTGTGGTCTCTCTCCAAAGGGGTTCCTGCATTGTGTTTTTGATGTTATAACGGCCGGCCCGGTCGTGGAGAGGAGACCTGCTGCGCAAGCAGAACCAGTGCTGACACCTACTCAGGGTCAACGAGGACACGAATCGACCGAGGGCCCTGCAGGGGGGCCTCCGTGTTTCTTCTTCGTCAGCGGCAAAGCGGGGCAGGAGTCCTACATTAGATATCCTCCTTTCCACTTGGATTTTATAGCGGTTTTATTTGCACTGAGAATGCTTCCACTTGGCAAATACCGGCACTACAGATCCCATAAAAACGCTGCTGTGATGAGACACGCCCAGTGGGCGGGGACTGTTTAAAATTGTGCGCAACAACATGGCATTCTCCTGTGACTGCAACCTTAGATGCCATTGAAAAAGAGAGCTCCGCTCTCGAAACGCGTTTGGCAGGTACTGTTTGGGGGACACTTTTGCTGGAAACCTGCTGGCAAGCTGGCGAGAATAAAGGAGGTTTGAATTGGCTTCGTGTGTGGTCTCTCTCCAAAGGGGTTCCTGCATTGTGTTTTTGATGTTACTACGGCCGGCCCGGTCGTGGAGAGGAGACCTGCTGCGCAAGCAGAACCAGTGCTGACACCTACTCAGGGTCAACGAGGACACGAATCGACCGGGGCCCTGCAGGGGGGCCTCCGTGTTTCTTCTTCGTCAGCGGCAAAGCGGGGCAGGAGTCCTACATTAGATATCCTCCTTTCCACTTGGATTTTATAGCGGTTTTATTTGCACTGAGAATGCTTCCACTTGGCTAATACCGGCACTACAGATCCCATAAAAACGCTGCTGTGATGAGACACGCCCAGTGGGCGGGGACTGTTCAAAATTGTGCGCAACAACATGGCATTCTCCTGTGACTGCAACCTTAGATGCCATTGAAAAAGAGAGCTCCGCTCTCGAAACGCGTTTGGCAGGTACTGTTTGGGGGACACTTTTGCTGGAAACCTGCTGGCAAGCTGGCGAGAATGAAGGAGGTTTGAATTGGCTTCGTGTGTGGTCTCTCTCCAAAGGGGTTCCTGCATTGTGTTTTTGATGTTACTACGGCCGGCCCGGTCGTGGAGAGGAGACCTGCTGCGCAAGCAGAACTAGTGCTGACACCTACTCAGGGTCAACGAGGACACAAATCGACCGGGGGCCCTGCAGGGGGGCCTCCGTGTTTCTTCTTCGTCAGCGGCAAAGCGGGGCAGGAGTCCTACATTAGATATCCTGCTTTCCACTTGGATTTTATAGCGGTTTTATTTGCACTGAGAATGCTTCCACTTGGCAAATACCGGCACTACAGATCCCATAAAAACGCTGCTGTGATGAGACACGCCCAGTGGGCGGGGACTGTTTAAAATTGTGCGCAACAACATGGCATTCTCCTGTGACTGCAACCTTAGATGCCATTGAAAAAGAGAGCTCCGCTCTCGAAACGCGTTTGGCAGGTACTGTTTGGGGGACACTTTTGCTGGAAACCTGCTGGCAAGCTGGCGAGAATAAAGGAGGTTTGAATTGGCTTCGTGTGTGGTCTCTCTCCAAAGGGGTTCCTGCATTGTGTTTTTGATGTTACTACGGCCGGCCCGGTCGTGGAGAGGAGACCTGCTGCGCAAGCAGAACCAGTGCTGACACCTACTCAAGGTCAACGAGGACACGAATCGACCGGGGGCCCTGCAGGGGGGCCTCCGTGTTTCTTCTTCGTCAGCGGCAAAGCGGGGCAGGAGTCCTACATTAGATATCCTCCTTTCCACTTGGATTTTATAGCGGTTTTATTTGCACTGAGAATGCTTCCACTTGGCAAATACCGGCACTACAGATCCCATAAAAACGCTGCTGTGATGAGACACGCCCAGTGGGCGGGGACTGTTTAAAATTGTGCGCAACAACATGGCATTCTCCTGTGACTGCAACCTTAGATGCCATTGAAAAAGAGAGCTCCGCTCTCGAAACGCATTTGGCAGGTACTGTTTGGGGGACACTTTTGCTGGAAACCTGCTGGCAAGCTGGCGAGAATAAAGGAGGTTTGAATTGGCTTCGTGTGTGGTCTCTCTCCAAAGGGGTTCCTGCATTGTGTTTTTGATGTTACTACGGCCGGCCCAGTCGTGGAGAGGAGACCTGCTGCGCAAGCAGAACCAGTGCTGACACCTACTCAGGGTCAACGAGGACACGAATCGACCGGGGGCCCTGCAGGGGGGCCTCCGTGTTTCTTCTTCGTCAGCGGCAAAGCGGGGCAGGAGTCCTACATTAGATATCCTCCTTTCCACTTGGATTTTATAGCGGTTTTATTTGCACTGAGAATGCTTCCACTTGGCAAATACCGGCACTACAGATCCCATAAAAACGCTGCTGTGATGAGACACGCCCAGTGGGCGGGGACTGTTTAAAATTGTGCGCAACAACATGGCATTCTCCTGTGACTGCAACCTTAGATGCCATTGAAAAAGAGAGCTCCGCTCTCGAAACGCGTTTGGCAGGTACTGTTTGGGGGACACTTTTGCTGGAAACCTGCTGGCAAGCTGGCGAGAATAAAGGAGGTTTGAATTGGCTTCGTGTGTGGTCTCTCTCCAAAGGGGTTCCTGCATTGTGTTTTTGATGTTACTACGGCCGGCCCGGTCGTGGAGAGGAGACCTGCTGCGCAAGCAGAACCAGTGCTGACACCTACTCAGGGACAACGAGGACACGAATCGACCGGGGGCCCTGCAGGGGGGCCTCCGTGTTTCTTCTTCGTCAGCGGCAAAGCGGGGCAGGAGTCCTACATTAGATATCCTCCTTTCCACTTGGATTTTATAGCGGTTTTATTTGCACTGAGAATGCTTCCACTTGGCAAATACCGGCACTACAGATCCCGTAAAAACGCTGCTGTGATGAGACACGCCCAGTGGGCGGGGACTGTTTAAAATTGTGCGCAACAACATGGCATTCTCCTGTGACTGCAACCTTAGATGCCATTGAAAAAGAGAGCTCCGCTCTCGAAACGCGTTTGGCAGGTACTGTTTGGGGGACACTTTTGCTGGAAACCTGCTGGCAAGCTGGCGAGAATAAAGGAGGTTTGAATTGGCTTCGTGTGTGGTCTCTCTCCAAAGGGGTTCCTGCATTGTGTTTTTGATATATATTTATATATATAGATATATACAGGGTCCTTCCGGGATCAGTCCCATGGTCAGGTGGTGCGACAGCCGGCGGTACCCAATGCCGGTAAATTTCAATCAACAATCCAAAAAGGTATACCGCACACTCAGAATATAGGATGCTGGAAATAAATTTTAATCCGATAACCGCTACGCGTTTCAACACGTAAAAGTTTCTTGATCACAGGATTTTTTCAGATCACCATGACGTGCATAAATAATGAATAAACATTGAAGAGGCACTAGTTTCAAACCCCATCTAGCATCTACTTTGGCAGTCATGTTGGAGAAGTAAATTTCTTTCGTTGAACAATTTTGTAAAATAACTGTAATAAATATATATTGCAGCGTACTATCATAGCCATAATGAACAAAATGTAGGTGCTAATGGTAATCCATGTACACATTTCTAAATAAGGCTTGATTTCATGAATATGAACACGAAATACGAGTGGTTTTAAGAAAACATTAAATCTTTAAACCCAACTTCAAGATGTCGCCCAAAATCCAGGGCTGAGCAATCTTGCATTGTTGCTGCACCAAGTCCCAGCCAAGTCGAGTTTAAAGATTTAGGGCCATATGTAGGTGGCCAAATACCGATCGGTAACACCGAAAAAGGCTCATTTTCGGTGTTACCGACAAATATGTAGCCATGTGAGATGTAGGTAATACCGAATAGGATCGATAATAACGAATCGGTAAAAACCTTCCGTCACCGAATCGGAATTACCGAAACAATGAGATCCGAATCGGTATAAACGATTCGGTAAAACCCCCAAATATGCTATGTAGCAAACCCCGGTATTACCGAATTTGGCCAAAATCGGTGATAACGATTCGCTAATTACCACGTTTCTGGAGCATGTGGTAATCAGGAGGAGTCTATATAAACACACCCAAAATGCATCTGTATGACCACAATGGCAGGCCTCTATCTCATAGCAAGGCGCCTACGGCTGGGAGCAGCAGGAATGAGGATCTGGAGACGTGAGGAGCAGGTGTACAGAGTACGCATCACTCTGTTCCAGTTGACAGACGCTGAAATCCACGAGAGATACAGATTGCACCCAGACACCATCCTGGAGCTAATACGGGACCTAACACCCTATCTGGAGCATCAGACACCAAGGGCCCACGCAATCCCCCCCCATGTCCAAGTACTCTGCTGCCTGCACCTGCTAGCATCAGGAAGTTTCCAGGGTGTGATAGCAGCAGTGGGTGGAGTATCACAGAGCTGCCTCTCCCGGATCTTCAACACCTTCCTAGATGCCATGATGGACAGAATGGAACATTACATATCCTTCCCCAGTACGCAGGTGGAGCTGCAGAGAACCAAGCTGGAGTTCTATCAAATTGCCCACTTCCCCCACGTGATCGGCTGCATCGATGGGACCCACATTCCCATCTGCCCACCTGCAGCAAGTGAATACATTTACAGGAACCGCAAATCCACCCACTCAATCAATGTGCAGGTGATCTGCAATGCCAAACACATTATCACAGACATTGTGGCCAAATACCCCGGGAGTACCCACGATGCTTACATCTTCAGGAACAGTGGCATACATACACGTCTGCTTGCTGGTGAATTTGCCGACGGACACATACTAGGTAAGTAAATGTCACACACCCTGATGTACACCCTGCCACAAGCTGTTGGTCACACCAATCAATGCCACTTACTTCTCTTCATAGGTGACAGCGCATATGCCCTCCGCCCGTATCTCCTCACACCATATCTGAACCCAACCACCCGAAGGGAGAGGAGATACAATGTGGCACATAGGAGCACACGCAACGTGGTGGAGCGCACTTTTGGTATGCTCAAAAGCAGATTCCGTTGCCTCCACAAAACAGGAGGTGCACGTCTGTACAGCCCCTTAAAATGTTGCAAGATTATTGCTACGTGTGCAATGCTACACAATCTGGCCACCAAAAAAGGAACTGCAGTGGAACTGACTGAGTCAGAGGACGAAGACGAGGACAACCCTCAGCCAGAGCCCAGCGCGGCTGGTGCTGCAATTGAACATGATGGGAGACATAGACGGGCAGAGATAACATCACACTACTTCTGAGTGAGTAACGACACTGAGGCATTTCCAATTACATGTACAGGTGTTTATTTGGCACACCTACAGCATTCTGAGCAATGTCCAATTGGACATGGGTTACATCACCCATCACATGCATGTGGACAGCCAGAGTCCTTCACTTCTTGCGTCCCCGTGCTGCACGTGCATGTTCCCCATCCACACTGCCTTGTGAGTGGGACCGTTCCTGTGCTGGGACAGTACGTCCACTACGCCTCCTGCACTCGGTGGGTGAGGGCGTGACGCTACCACGGCTGGAAGCCTCCTCACTGTCCCCCCCCCCTTCCATATTTGAGGCATTGGCATTCTGCATGAGCTCTAGCACTGAGGTCATGGACACCATCCCCCTGGCCACATCATTGCTGCAATGCGACATCTTCTCCTGCATGGCGATGGACCGGCGACACATCAGTGCTGTTGTACTGGCCAGCCGGTTCACCGACGACGTATAGTCTTGGAGCCTCACTCTCAGTCGGCGCATGCCAACACGGTCCTGCTGCAGCTGGCTGCACAGGTTGTCCACCGAGGTTGCTACCCTCTCCATCCCTGCAGACATTTTCTCCCCCATGGCACTGATACCCTCCTCCATCTTGTGCATATGTCTGTTTATGTCTGCCACCTCCCTGTGTAACGCCTTCATCTCCTTCCATTGCAGGCGCTGGACCTTCAGCATCTTTCCTTCCAGTCCAGCAAACACACTGCCACCCTGCTCATATTCCACTGGACTGACCGGCCTTGCCCTGCGGCGTCGTGATGAGATGTTCGCACCCTCGGATGCTGATCCAGCCCGCTCCCTGTTGGATCTCTCTACAATGGGACTTTGTTGGCGCTGGCTGCCCTCCTCCTCCGACTCCTCCATCTGCTGGAGAGTGATCACGGCACGCCTCCTGCCTGACTGGGGTTGTGGTGGTGGTGGTGATGGTGGTGGTGTAGGTGAACGTCGCAATGGTGACTGCGTGAGAGGGGATTGCGGCCCTCCCTGGCGCTGTGGTGATGTCTGTGGTGAACGATTGGCTGGCTGCGATGGCGCAGAGCTGGTGTTCCCTGCAGCCATGCTGTCTTCATCGTGCTCACTCCCCTCTGGCCTGGCTGACCTGCCTCTGCTGCCCTCAGCTGCACTGCGAGATGACTCGCCTGAAATGACACAAATGTAAATTTTCTCAATGCTCTGTCTGCAATGCCATTGCATTAAAGTACATGCCAACAGTGCACAGTGGTTATCCAGACCTGTCCAATTATGTTACCATGCTATTGTGTTAGCTGTCCTGACAGTCCTGATCATGATTTCACACTGACTACATCACCCAGTATGCATTGCAGGTAAGCAGTAAGACATGGTGTGGAGTGGGAGCACTTTTACCACTATGGGGGTTGGGGTTTGGGAGGGGTTAGGGCAGCATGCTGGGCATGCTTCTTACCTTGTTTTCTAGCTGCTCTGGCGGAGCTGTCTGCGTCTCCTATGCCACTCACACTCTCCCGCTGGATGGTGGACTCCACCATCTGTTCCAGTGGTGTTGGTACTGGGGCTCGATTTTTCCCTCCTCCTGTTTTCCCTGCCAGCCTATGTCTCTCTGCCATCCTCTGTTTTGCAGTTTTCCTGAGGTCGTACCACCTCTTTCTGATGTCCTCTATGGTGCGCAGGGTCACACCTATGGCATTGATCTTGTCCCGAATGCCACTCCATATTTGCCTCTTCTGTGCGTCTGGCACTTGGTGGGACTGGGCTCCAAACAGCTTGTGGTACACTTGGGTGACTTCCTCAATCAGGATCTCAAGCTCCTTGTCGCTGAACTTGAGTTTTCTTTTTCTGTCACCTCCCTCCTTCTCCTTGTCCTGGCTTGCCATTGCAATGCTTGTTCTGTTTTTCTTCTCTTTTCTTTTTCTGGTCTATGTTGCTGCTGCCTCCTCAGCTCTCCTGCCTGCCTGCCTCACAGTGAGCTCCAGGCCCTGTGCACCTGGCTGGGTGTGGCAACTTCCTGTTTGGGGAGTAAATGGGTGTATCAGGATTGGCTGATTCACCAAAACGCTGTTTTTCGAATTACCGATTCGGTATTTCCGATTTTGGGTGTGGATTCGGTAAAACCGAATCGGTATTAGCCTTTCGGTATGCATTTTTATTACCGATCTGGTCACAATCGGTATTTAATACCGATTAGGAACGATTCGGTAATGTTTACCGAATATTTACCTACATCGCGTTTACCTCATTCTTAATACCGATTCGGTATGATTCGGTATTACGGAGTCGGTATTTGGAATTTACCTACATATGGCCCTTAATGTTTTCTTAAAACCACTCGTATTTTGTGCTTATATTCATGAAATCAAGCCTTATTTAGAAATGGGATTTGGAACTTGTGCCTCCTCTATGTTTATTCATTGATTTATTATAGCGAAAAAGCGGGACGCGTAAGCCTTCCTCTGACTCAATTCACTGCCATGAATCAATTTTTGGGCACCATTTCTAAGTGGATAACCATGGTTGAATGAACTATATACATATTTACATTTCTAAGTTCATCTGTATATACATTTTTGTTGGGCCCTGAATGGGCAATTATATCAATGTTAATAAAATTATAACTTTTCAAAATTGTTCATTCATCATTACACCGATGTATCATTATTCATTTTAGTGTCTCAGTAAGTCGATATTTTTGACATTGATGTTTAGAATTCAATATTGTTGTATGGGGATGTTTTGGGTGTTGAAGTTTTGTCAGAGAACCATGGGCTGATGCCTGATGGAATCTCGCAGGCTGTGAGGATGTCCAGGTCTTCACAGTCAATGGGCCTGATTATGAGTTTGGCGGTGTGGGAGCGGACCGCCACACCAGTGCCCTGCTCCAACACGCCAAACTAGACCACTGACCTCCCACCAGATTTAGAGTGTTCTCCTGGTTTGGTGGGTGGGGCTTTGGCAGTCCAACCGAGGTGCCTTCAAAGGCTCATCTCTGAGCCTTAGAAAAGTACCACAATGAGAGCAAAAAAGCATGTTCTGCGTGGCATGGACTGTGAAGACCAATCATTGCAGGAACTGGGAGTGCATGCAGACAGGGGGGCACAACATGTGCCCCCTGCATGTATCCCATGGCCCTGAGGCAACAGAGGGCTCTGAAGGGCCCCTTAGTTTCCCCAACGCCACCCATTTCATGGGAGGCTCGACGCCATGAAATGGATTGATGTGAGGAAACTCGTTATATGGTTGGTGGTTGTGCAGTGGCACCAACACCATATTGTGGCCTCACACCACTGCAACACTGTGGAGGAAACACGGATGCCAGCAGTTGTAGTGGTCTTTTGGCTGTCCGACCACCAAACCCAGAATACGGTGGTCGGTCTGTTGGTGCTTCGTTGCCTGTACTGCCATGTGGGGACCACCAAACTCATAATAATGCCATAAGTCTGCTAACTGTAAAAGTGACCCCTTCCACTAGCCACATTGCCACCAACACTAAGTAGCGCCTGGCAGAAGGTGCCTGCGAGAGGGAGCCACAAAGAGGAAAAAGCCAAAACAATACAAAAAACCTCTGAGAAGGTGGCAAGGGGGACTTGGCTCAAAGAACAACCAGGAGTCCAAGAAAGAGGTGATGTAACCAGTAGATATCAAAAATCCCCAACAGGATTCATGTAACAGAAAGCTAAAGAGTGGGGAAGAAACCTGAAGGAAGACTGGTAGGGAAATCAAGTGGAATGAATGAATATCTCTAGGAAATAACTGAGGAAAAAAGGTCAGGAGCGAGGAAACATAACAATGTACTGTTCAAAGTGTTGCGATGCAAGTAGTAGAAGGCTTTCTGCCCTTTTGTTGGCCAGTAGCAGGAAATTATGTCAAGACCAGTGCCCTCCATCTTGACTTGGGATGATTCCTCTAGCAAATAGAAACACAGTGGCTATCTTGGATATTGGGAGAATATACCCTCACAAAGGCCTTTTCAGAGGAACCCTAGAAAGGTGGAAGTTCAAGTTTGCCTTTGACTTTGGACACATCTTGTGACTATTTCCTCACAGAGAAGACCGTCAAAGGAGAGGAATTCATCCTTGGGCTGGCCGCAGAGAGGTAGGTCTATTTAGGGAAGGCAGCAGTCCGCCAAAGCTGACTAGACCTCCCGCACTCAGGGTGTGGAGGAGGAAGTGCATCCCAACCATTAGAAGAGGAAGGTGGGCAGAACAGAGGCCACTGCTGTGGCAGCACATATGCCCCCTATGTCCTGAAATGATTTAAAAAATATATATGAGAGGAGAGGTTGAGCCACCCTGATCCCAAAGGGCAGGTTTTGGGGGGGTCTCATTGGGAGCCCTTCTTGATTGGCTGGCTGTAACATGGACAACATGTTGTCGTAGTCATTTCAGGAGTCTTGGACACAGTTCCCGATCTAATGCACTGTAGAACAAGCATTTGCAATGCAATAGGTCTCGCATTAGGAAAGTTTGAGCTATTGACATTGTAAATGACACAGTTTTTATTTATGTGTTGGTTTTGAAAATAGCGAAATTAATACCTTTGTCATTTACAATGCCAATAGTTATAACTTTCGCAAATGTGACACCTATAGCGCTTGTAATGCAATATGTGTTGTATTTACGTGACTTAGATGTATTGATATTACAAATAACACATTTTTTTATAATTAATACTTACATTAAAGTTATTGTAATTTATAATGGCAATAGCTTAAACTTTTGTAAATAACTTTTGTGAAGATTATGTTCAGTGTATTTTATTGTGATGAAAATCCAAGAACAGAAGTGAAATATTAACATCTTTTTGTGACATTTGTAATAAAGCTTGAAACATGAGAGACAATATTTGAATCAGTTATTGTTAAATTGTTGCACAGATTGATGCTGTGGTGGCGCTGAGTGATGTTGTGGTTGCGGCGAGTGATGCTGTGGCATTTAGTGATGCTGTGGTAGGGCATAGTGATGTTGTGGTGCCCCTGAGTGATGCTGTGGTGGTGCTGAGTGATGCTGTGGTGATACGATAGATAGAGTGAGTGCGATAGATCGATAGAGTGAGTACGATGGATAGAGTGAGGGCGATAGATAGAGGGATGGTGAAAGATAGATAGAGGGAGGGTGACAGATAGATAGAGTGAATGCGATAGATAGATACATAGATAGATAGATAGATAGAGTGAGGGTGATAGATAGACAGATAGAGTGAGGGCAATCGATAGATAGATAGAGTGATGGCGATAGCGTGAGTGCGATATATAGACAGATAAAGTGAGGGCGATAAATATATAGACAGATAGATAGAGTGAGGGGGATAGATAGAGCGAGGGGTATAGAGTGAGGGCGATAGATAGATAGATAGATAGATAGATAGATAGATAGATAGATAGATAGATAGATAGATAGATAGATCGATAGATAGATAGATAGATAGATAGATAGATAGATAGATAGATAGATAGATAGATAGATAGATAGATAGATAGAGTGAGGGCGATAGATAGGTTGAGGGCGATAGATAGATAGAGTGAGGGTAATAGATAAAGTGAGGGCGATAGATAGATAGAATGAGGGTGATAGATAGATAGAGTGAGGGCGATAGATAGATAGAGTGAGGGCGATAGATAGAATGAGGACGATAGATAGACAGATTGATAGAGTGAGGGGCAATATATAGATAGATAGATAGATAGATAGAAGATAGATAGATAGTTAGTTAGATAGAGTAAGGGAGCTAGATAAAGTGAGGGTGATAGACAGAGTGAGGGCGATAGATAGATAGTTAGAAAGAGAGAGTGCAATAGATAGAGTGAGGGTGATAGATATACATAGAGTGAGGTTGATAGATAGAGTGAGGCGATAGAGTGAAGGCGATAGATAGATAGATTGATAGAGTGAGGGGCGATAGATAGATAGAGTGAGGGTGATAGATAGAGTGAGGGCGATAGATAGATAGAGTGAGGGCAATAGATGGAGTGAGGCCGATAGATAGATATAGTGAGGTCGAAAGATAGATAGATAGAGTGAGGCCGATAGATAGATATAGTGAGGTCGAAAGATAGATAGATAGAGTGAGGGTGATAGACAGAGTGAGGGCGATAGATAGATAGTTAGAAAGAGAGAGTGCAATAGATAGAGTGAGGGTGATAGATATACATAGAGTGAGGTTGATAGATAGAGTGAGGCGATAGAGTGAAGGCGATAGATAGATAGATTGATAGAGTGAGGGGCGATAGATAGATAGAGTGAGGGTGATAGATAGAGTGAGGGCGATAGATAGATAGAGTGAGGGCAATAGATGGAGTGAGGCCGATAGATAGATATAGTGAGGTCGAAAGATAGATAGATAGAGTGAGGCCGATAGATAGATATAGTGAGGTCGAAAGATAGATAGATAGAGTGAGGGCGATAGATAGATAGATAGATAGATAGATAGATAGATAGATAGATAGATAGATAGATAGATAGATAGATAGAGTGAGGGAGCTGGATAAAGTGAGGGTAATAGATAGAGTGAGGGCTATAGATAGATAGATAGAGTGAGGGCAATAGATAGAGTAAGGGTGATAGATAGAGTGAGGGCGATAGATAGAGTGAAGGCGATAGATAGATAGATTGATAGAGTGAGGGGTGATAGATATATAGAGTGAAGGCGATAGATAGATAGAGTGAGGGCAATAGATAGAGTAAGGGGATAGATAGATAGAGTGCAGGCGAAAGATGGATAGATAGAGTGAGGGTGATAGATTGTTAGATAGATAGATAGATAGATAGATAGATAGATAGATAGATAGATAGATAGATAGATAGATAGATAGATCATAGTGTAATTATGTGGCGTGTAATTAAGTGGCACTGAGTGGTTTTTGGAGTGTATGCTGCGTTGAGCGCAGTGTAAAGATGTAGCATATAATTATGTGGCACTGAGTGGTATTTGGAGTGTATATTGCATTGAGTGCAGTGTAATTATGTGGCGTGTAATTATGTGGCACTGAGTGGTATTTTGAGGAGTGTATGTTGTATTCAGTAGAGTGTAATTGTGTGGTGTGTAATTATGTGGCAATGAGTGGTATTGTTTGGACTGTATGTTGCATTGTAAATATGTAGCATATAAATGTGTCGAGTGTGTGTTGTATTCAGAAGAGTGTAATTATGTGGTGTGTAATTATGTGGCACTGAGTGGTATTTGGAGTGATGGTGGAAGTAGTGGTTGTGGACGTGGCGGTGGTGGATGTGGTGGACGTGGTGGTGGTGAACATGGTAGTTTTTGTTGAGCGCAGTGTAATAATGTAGAATATAATTATGTGGCACTGAGTGGTATTGTGTGGAGTGTATGTTGCATTGAGTGCAGTGTAATTATGTAGCATATAATTATGTGGCACTGAGTGATATTGTGTGGAGTGTGTGTTGCATTCAGTAGAGTGTAATTATGTGGCGTGTAATTATTTGGCACTGAGTGGTATTTGGAGTGATGGTGGAAGTAGTGGTTGTGGACGTGGCGGTGGTGGATGTGGTGGACGTGGTGGTGGTGAACATGGTTGTGGTGGTGATGGATGTGGTGGTGTTGGTGGTGGACATGGTGATGGTGAATGTGGTGGTGGTGGTGGATGCAGTGGTGGTAAATGTCTTGATGGACGTGATGGTGATGGTGGTGGTGGTGGTGGTGGATGTGGTGGTGGTGGTGGATGTGGTGGTGTTGGTGGTGGACATGGTGCTGGTGGACATGGTGGTGGTGGACGCGGTGGTGGAGGTAGTGGTGGTTTATGTCGTGGTGGTGGATGTCGTGGTGGTGGAGGTTGGTGTGGTGGTGAACATGGTGGTGGTGGACAGGGTGGTGGTGGACATAGTGGTGGTGGACAAAGTGGTGGTGGATGTGGTGGAGGTGGTGGTGGAGGTGGTGGTTGTGGATGTGGTGGTTGTGGACGTGGTGGTGGTGGATGTGGTGGAGGTGATGGATGTGGTGGTGTTAGTGGTGGACATGGTGGTGGTGGTCATGGTTGTGGTTGTGGATATGGTGGTGGTGGAAGTGGTGGTGGTGGATATGGCGGTGGTGGAAGTGGTAGTGATGGACGTGGCAGTGGTGGACGTGGTGGTGGACGTGGTGGTTGTGGACATGGTGGTGATGGACATGGTGGTGGTGGAGGATGTGGTGGTGGTGGACATGGTGGTGGTGGATGTGCTGGACGTGGTGGACATGGTGGTGGTGGATAAGGTGGTAGTGGTGGTGGACGTGGTGGTGGTGGAGGTGGGTGTGGTGGTGGTGGACATGGTGGTGGTAGACATGGTGGTGGTGGATGTGGTGGTGGTGGATGTGTTGATGGTGGATGTGTTGGTGGTGGTGGGTGTGGTGGTGGTGTTGGTGGTGGACATGGTGGTGGTGGACGCGGTGGTGGTGGTAGTGGTGGTTTATGTGGTGGTGGTGGATGTCGTGGTGGTGGAGGTTGGTGTGGTGGTGGACATTGTGGTGGTGGACATGGTGGTGGTGGACATAGTGGTGGTGGATATAGTGGTGGTGGACGAAGTGGTGGTGGATGTGGTGGTGGAGGTGGTGGTTGTGGATGTGGTGGTTGTGGACGTGGTGGTGGTGGATGTGGTGGTGGTGATGGATGTGGTGGTGTTAGTGGTGGACATGGTGTTGGTGCTCATGGTGGTGGTTGTGGACATGGTGGTGGTGGATGTGGGGGTGGTGGCAGTGGTGGTTTATGTGGTGGTTGTGGAGGTGGTGGTTGTGGAGGTGGTGGTTGTGGATGTGGTAGTTGTGGACGTGGTGGTGGTGGTAGATGTGGTGGTAGTGATGGATGTGGTGGTGTTGGTGGTGGACATGGTGGTGATGGTCATGGTGGTGTTGGTGGATGATGAGGTGGTGGACGTGGTGGTGGTGGATGTGGTGGTGGTGGAAGTGGTAGTGGTGGACATGGTAGTTGTGGACGTGGTGGTGGACGTGGTGGTGGACATGGTGGTGGTGGATGTGGTGGTGGACGTAGTGGTTGTGGACATGGTGGTGATGGATGTGGTGGTGGTGGAGGAAGTGGTGGTGGTGGACATGGTGGTGGTGGACGAGGTGGACATGGTGATGGATGTGGTGGTATTGGTGGTGGATGTGGTGGTGGTGGAGGTGGGTGTGGTGGTGGTGGACATGGTGGTGGTGGACATGGTGGTAGTGGAGGTGGTGGAGGTGTTGGAGGTGGATGTGGTGGTGGTGGACGTGGTGGGCATGGTGGTTGTGGACATATTGTGGTGAAGGACATGGTGGTGATGGACATTGTTGGTGGTGGACATGATGGTGGTGGACATGTTGGTGGTGGACATGATGGTGGTGGATGTGGTGGATGTGGTAGACATTGTGGTGGTGGACATGGTGGTGGTGGATGTGGTGGTGGTGGATGTGGTGGTTGTGGATGTGGTGGTGGTGGTAGTGGTGTTGGACGTGGTGGTGGTGGGTGTGGTGGTGGTGGTGGGTGCTGTGGTGGAGGTGGGTGTAGTGGTGGTGGACATGGTGCTGGACATGGTGTCAGTGGATGTAGTGATGGTGGACATGGTGGTGGTGGAAGAAGTGGTGGTGGATGTGGTGGTGGATGTGGTGGTCGATGTGGTAGTGGATGTGGTGGTGGTGGGGGTGGGTGTGGTGGACGTGGTGGTCGACGTGGGGGTGGTGGATGTACTGGCGGTGGATGTAGTGGTGGTGGATGTGGTGGAGGTGGTGATTGTGGATGTGGTGGTCGTGGACGTGGTGGTGGCGGATGTGGTGATTGTGGAAGATGTTTTGGTGGTAGTGGTGTGTGTGTGGTGGTGGATGTGGTGGTGGTGGACTTGGTGGTGGTGGATGTAGTGGTTGTGGATGTGGTGGATGTGGTGGAGGACCTGGTGGTGGTGGGGGTGATTGTGGTGGTGGATGATGTGGTGGTGGTGGACGTGGTGGTGGTAGAAATGGTGGTGGTGGATGTGGTGGTGGAGATGGATGTTGTAGGGGTGGTGGTGGTGGTGTATGTGGTGGTGAATGTGGTGGTGATGAACTTGGTGATGGTGGACGACATGGTGGTGGTGGAAGTGGTGGTGGATGTGGTGGACAAAGTGGTGGTGGATGTGGTGGTGGTGGACATGGTGGTGGTGGTGCTGGGTGTGGTGTTGGTGGTGGTGGTGGAGGCGCGTGTGGTGGAGGTGTGGCTGTGTTGGAGGTGGACCTTGTGGTCGTGGACGATGTGGTGGTGGTGGATGTAGTCATGGTGGATGTAGTGGTGGTAGATGTGGTGGATGTGGTGGTGGCGGTGGAGGTGGTGGTTATTGTGGATGTGGTGGTGGTGGACATGGTGGTGGTGGACATGGAGGTGGTGGATGTGGTGGTGGTGGTGTATGTTGTGGTGGTGGGTGTGGTGGTGGTGGAGGTGGTGGTGGTGGACATGATGGTGGTGGTGGACGTGGTGGTGGTGGTGGATGTGGTGGTGGTGATGGATGTGGTGGTGTTGGTGGTGGACATGGTGGTGGTGGTCATGGTGGCAGTGGTGGACGTGGTGGTGGTGGATGTGGTGGTGGTGGAAGTGGTGGACATGGTAGTGGTGGATGTGGTCATGGACGTGGTGGTGGTGGACATGGTGGTGGTGGATGTGTTGCTGGAAGTGGTGGTTGTGGACATGGTGGTGATGGACGTGGTAGTGGTGGAGGACATTGTGGTGGTGGACATGGTGGTGGTGGACATGGTGGACATGGTGGTGGTGGATGTGGTAGTAGTGGTGGTGGACGTGGTAGTGGTGGAGGTGTTGGTGGTGGATTTGGTGGTGGTGGTGGTGGGTGTGGTGGTGGTGAATGTGGTGGACATGTTGGTTGTGGACATATTGTGGTGATGGACGTGGTGGTGATGGACATTGTTGGTGGTGGACATGGTGGGGGTGGATATAGTGGTGGTGCACATGGTGGTGGTGGATGTGGTGGTGGTGGATGTGGTAGACATGGTGCTGGTGGATGTGGTGGTGCTGATCATGGTAGTGGTGGATGTGATGGATGTGGTGGTTGTGGATGTGGTGGTGGTGGTAGTGGTGGTGGACGTGGTGGCGGTGGTGGGTGTGGTGGAGGTGTGTGCTGTGGTGGAGGTGGGTGTGGTGGACATGGTGGTGCCGGACATGGTGTTAGTGGACATAGTGGTGGTGGACATGGTGGTGGTGGAAGTGGTAGTGGTGGATGTGGTGATGGATGTGGTGGTGGATGTGGTGTTGGTGGATGTAGTGGTGGTGGATGTGGTGGTGGTGGTAGAGGTGGTGATTGTGGATGTGGTGGTGGTAGACGTGGTGGTGGTGGATGTGGTGGTTGTGGTAGATGTTGTAGTGGTAGTGGTGGGTGTGGTGGTGGTCGATGTGGTGATGGTGGACATGTTGGTGGTGGACCTAGTGGTGGTGGATGTGGTGGTGGACGTGGTGGTGGTGGGGGTGGTTGTGGTGGTGGATGATGTGGTGGTGGTGGACGTGGTGGTGGTAGAATTGGTTGTGGGGAATGTGGTGGTGGTGATGGATGTTGCAGTAGTGTTGGTGGTGGATGTGGTGGTGGTGGATGTGGTGGTGGAGGTGGTGGTGATGAACATTGTGGTGGTGGACGATATGGTGGTGGTGGATGTGGTGGACATGGTGGTGGTGGATGTGGTGGTGGTGGACATGGTGGTGATGGATGTGGTGGTGGTGGAGGAAGTGGTGGTGGTGGACATGGTGGTGGTGGACGAGATGGACATGGTGGTGGATGTGGTGGTATTGGTGGTGGATGTGGAGGTGGTGGAGGTTGGTGTGGTGGTGGTGGACATGGTGGTGGTGGACATGGTGGTAGTATACGTGGTGGAGGTGTTGGTGGTGGATGTGGTGGTGGTGGACGTGGTGGACATGGTGGTTGTGGACATATTGTGGTGAAGGACATGGTGGTGATGGACATTGTTGGTGGTGGACATGGTGGTGGTGGATGTGGTGGATGTGGTGGTGGTGGATGTGGTAGACATTGTGGTGGTGGACATGGTGGTGGTGGATGTGGTGGTTGTGGATGTGGTGGTGGTGGTAGTGGTGTTGGATGTGGTGGTGGTGGGTGTGGTGGTGGTGGTGGGTGCTGTGGTGGAGGTGGGTGTGGTGGTGGTGGACATGGTGGTGCTGGACATGGTGTCAGTGGATGTAGTGATGGTGGACATGGTGGTGGTGGAAGTGGTGGTGGTGGATGTGGTGGTGGATGTGGTGGTCGATGTGGTAGTGGATGTTGTGGTGGTGGAGGTGGGTGTGGTGGACGCGGTGGTCGACGTGGGGGAGGTGGATGTACTGGCGGTGGATGTAGTGGTGGTGGATGTGGTGGTGGAGGTGGTGGTGGTGGAGGTGGTGATTGTGGATGTGGTGGTCGTGGACATGGTGGTGGCGGATGTGGTGATTGTGCAAGATGTTGTGGTGGTAGTGGTTGGTGTGGTGGTGGTGGATGTGGTGGTGGTGGACATGGTGGTGGTGGACATAGTGGTTGTGGATGTGGTGGATGTGGTTTAGGACGTGGTGGTGGTGATTGTGGTGGTGGATGATGTGGTGGTGGTGGACGTGGTGGTGGTAGAAATGGTGGTGGTGGATGTGGTGGTGGGGATGGATGTTGTAGGGGTGGTGGTGGTGGTGGATGTGGTGGTGGACATGGTGGTGATGAACTTGGTGATGGTGGACGACATGGTGGTGGTGGAAGTGGTTGTGGATGTGGTGGACATAGTGGTGGTGGATGTGGTGGTGGTGGACATGGTTGTGGTAGTGCTGGGTGTGGTATTGGTGGTGGTGGTGGAGGTGCATGTGATGGAGGTGTGGATGTGTGGGAGGTGGACCTGGTGGTGGTGGATGACATGGTGGTGGTGGATGTAGTCATGGTGGATGTAGTGGTGGTAGATGTGGTGGATGTGGTGGTGGAGGTGGTGGTGGAGGTGGGTATTGTGGACGTGGTGGTGGTGGGCATGGTGGTGGTGGACGTGGTGGTGGTGGATGTGGTGGTGGTGGTGTATGTTGTGGTGGTGGGTGTGGTGGTGGTGGAGGTGGTGGTGGTGGACATGATGGTGGTGGTGGACATGGTGGTGGTGGATGTGGTGGTGGTGATGGATGTGGTGGTGTTGGTGGTGGACATGGTGGTGGTGGTCATGGTGGTGGTGGTGGACGTGGTGGTGGTGGATGTGGTGGTGGTGGAAGTGGTGGACGTGGTAGTGGTGGATGTGGTCATGGACGTGGTGGTGGTGGACATGGTGGTGGTGGACGTGGTGCTGGAAGTGGTGGTTGTGGACATGGTGGTGATGGACGTGGTAGTGGTGGAGGTCATGGTGGTGGTGGATGTGGTAGTAGTGGTGGTGGACGTGGTAGTGGTGGAGTTGGGTGTGGTGGTGGTGGACGTGGTGGTGGTGGACATGGTGGTGGTGGACGTAGTAGTGGTGGATGTGTTGGTGGGGGATGTGGTGGTGGTGGATGTGGTGGACATTCTGGTTGTGGACATATTGTGGTGATGGACGTGGTGGTGATGGATATTGTTGGTGGTGGACATGGTGGGGGTGGATATAGTGGTGGTGCACATGGTGGTGGTGGATGTGGTGGTGGTGGATGTGGTAGACATGGTGCTGGTGGATGTGGTGGTGCTGATCGTGGTAGTGGTGGATGTGATAGATGTGGTGGTTGTGGATGTGGTGGTGGTGGTAGTGGTGGTGGACGTGGTGGGTGTGGTGGAGGTGTGTGCTGTGGTGGAGGTGGGTGTGGTGGACATGCTGGTGCCGGACATGGTGTTAGTGGACATAGTGGTGGTGGACATGGTGGTGGTGGAAGTGGTAGTGGTGGATGTGGTGATGGATGTGGTGGTGGATGTGGTGGTGTTGGACGTGGTGGTGGTGGATATACTGGTGGTGGATGTAGTGGTGGTGGTGGTAGAGGTGGTGATTGTGGATGTGGTGGTGGTAGACGTGGTGGTGGTGGAATTGGTTGTGGGGAATGTGGTGGTGGTGATGGATGTTGCAGTAGTGTTGGTGGTGGATGTGGTGGTGGTGGATGTGGTGGTGGAGGTGGTGGTGATGAACATTGTGGTGGTGGACGTTATGGTGGTGGTGGATGTGGTGGACATGGTGGTGGTGGATGTGGTGGTGGTGGACATGGTGGTGGTGGTGCTGGGTGTGGTGGTGGAGGATGTGGTGGTGGTGGAGGTGGGTGTGGTGGAGGTGTGGACGTGTTGGAGGTGGACATGGTGGTGGTGGACGTGGTGGTGGTGGACATTGTCATTATGGATGTAGTGGTGGTAGATGTGGTGGATGTGGTGGTGGTGGTGGTGGAGCTGTTGGTGGAGGTGGTTATTGTGGACATGGTGGTGGTAGATGTGGTAGTGGTGGACGTGGTGGTGGGGGATGTGGTGGTGTATGTTGTGGTGGTGCACATGGTGGTGGTGAACATCGTGGGGGTGGTGGACATGGTGGTGGTGGTGGTGATGGATGTGGTGGTGTTGGTGGTGGACATGGTGGTGGTGGTCATGGTGGTGGTGGTGGACATGGTATTGGTGGACGTGGTGATGGACGTGGTGGTGGTGGACATGGTGGTGGTGGACGTGATTCTGGAAATGGTGGTTGTGGACATGGTGGTGATGGATGTGGTGGTGGTGGAGGACGTGGTGGTGGTGGACATGGTGGTGGTGGACATGGTGGACATGGTGGTGGTGGATGTGGTGGTGGTGGACATGGTGGTGGTGGACATGGTGGTGGTGGATGTGGTAGTAGTGGTGGTGGTGGTCGAGGTGGGTGTGGTGGTGGTGGATGTGGTGGTGGTGGACATGGTGGTGGCAGACGTGGTAGTGGTTGATGTGTTGGTGGTGGATGTGGTGGTGGTGGTGGGTGTGGTGGTGGTGGACGTGGATGACATGGTGGTTGTGGACATATTGTGGTGATGGATGTGGTGGTGATGGCCTTTGTTGGTGGTGGACATGGTGGTGGTGGACATGGTGGTGGTGGACATGGTGGACGTGGTAGTGGTGGTTGTGGTAGTGGTGGATGTGGTGGTGGTGGATGTGGTGGTTGTGGATGTGGTGGTGGTGGTAGTGGTGGTGGTGGGTGTGGTGGTGGTGGTGGTTGCTGTGGTGGAGGTGGGTGTGGGTGTGGTGGTGGATGTGGTGGTGCTGGACATGGTGTTAGTGGACGAAGTGGTGGTGGACATGGTGGTGGTGGAAGTGGTGGTGGTGAATGTGGTGATGATTGTGGTGGTGGATGTGGTGGTGGTGGAGGTGGGTGTGGTGCTGGTGGTGGACATGGTGGTGGTGGACGTGGTGGTGGTGGATATACTGGTGGTGGATGTAGTGGTGGTGGATGTGGTGGTGGACATGGTGGTGGTGGATGTGGTGGTTGTGGTAGATGTTGTGGTGGTAGTGGTGGGTGTGGTGGTGGTCGACGTGGTGGTGGTGGACATGGTGGTGGTGGACGTAGTGGTGGTGGATGTGGTGGATGTGGTGGTGGAGGTGGTGGTGGTGGTTGTGGTGGTGGATGATGTGGTGGTGGTGGTGGTGGAATTGGTTGTAGTGGATGTGGTAGTGGATGTTGTGGTGGTGGTGGACGTGGTGGTGATGGATGTGGTGGTGGTGGTGGACGACATGGTGGTGATAGTGGATGTGGTGGATGTAGTGGTGGTGGACGTGGTGGTGGTGGTGGATGTGGTGGTGGTGGAGGTGGGTGTGATGGTGGAGTGGGTGTGTTGGAGGTGGACATTGGTAGTAGATGTGGTGGCTGTGGTGGTGGTGGTGGAGGTGGTTATTGTGGACATGGTGGTAGTGGACGTGGTTGTGGTGGATGCGGTGGTGGTAGATGTGGTGGTGGTGGTGTATGTTTTTGTAGGTTCTCGCTTAATAAAATATAGTCTATTGTGGTTATGTTATTGTAAGTAGGTGCTATTAGTGCTGTTGGTTTGACTTTTATGATTAAAGAGTGTGATGTTACCAGGTTATATGCTTGCATTAGGGCATTAAATCTTCCGTTGTTCCCATTGGGTTGTATTTCCGGTGCGTTTAGCCCTATATCGTGCGTGTTAAAATCACCAAGCATGATGGAAACCATGCCTGCATGCTGTAATAGCAGAGATTTGATTTCATTTAACAGCCCAGTAAGTTTATCTTTTAAACCTGACCCATGGTGGTTGAATTAGACATTGATTAAAAGTATAGGTGTTGGGCTGCCTGTCGTATTCAAGCCTTTCAAAATGCCAGCCAAGAGCATATCTGATGAATTCTTTATTACAGAGAAGTGAACTTTCAGTGTGTGCTTGATGTATATTGATATGCCACCTGACGGTCTCCCTAAAAAGTTGGTTTTAATTGCGGGTTTGAAATATTCAGCATAGCCCCCTAGTGGTGTTGATGAATGGCCCATGTTTCTTTGGCGCAGATTATGTCTGCTCCTGCAAGGAATGTTATTACCCCTGGGCTTTGCAAGGCTTTACGTATCCCTGCAACGTTTCAGGTCATTATGTTTATCGTTTGGTGGTTCACAGTGGGGCTTCTATGCTGAGCGCTGGCAGTGTTTAAAACATGGGAGGTCTTTGATGGTATTTGTTGGTAACCCGATAAAGGTCTATGGTTAGGAGCTAGCGTTTAGAGTCCGTGGGAGCCAGGACCAATCTTTGGTGATGTTCCCCTCGGTTGAACATAAGCGATTCCCTCCATCAACATATTTGGTGATTTGAATTGAGTTGTTGCTCCGCTGTGTTGCTTGTGGGCCACATGGAGCCATGTAAAATTGTTCCAGTGGTTAATGCAGTTAGGTGTTTACTGTTCATCCACTTCTGTCTATTCAGATCTTGTTCTCCCTGTTGGGCGCAAGATACTTTATTTTTCAAAATCTCTGGATATTTGTTGACAAGTGGGGGCTTGAGTTTTATGCCCCAGTTGTCCAGTTGCATTGTATGCCCTCTCAAAATGTTCGCCATGATCGGGTTAGAAAAAGTTATCTCAGTTGTCTTGTTTAATTCGCACGGCCCTGGGCCGGAGAAAGCCACCGACTCAATATCAGTTGTTTTGATGTTTGCCAGGCCTGGCATATTTTCGCAGAGCTTCAGGAGGTTTCCTCTGTTGAGGATGTCCCAATTCCCCTGCAAAGTATATTCAAGATATAACAAAACTTTCACATTTTTTCATGGCCTGTGGCACGGGCCTTGGGGGGGGGGTTGAGTAAATTGGATGAGATCTTAGTAGTTTCCAAAGGCTCTATTAGATTCCTGAGGTTGAAGGTGCGGTCCAGGGTGGACGGACAATCAGTGAGACTGACTTGGGTGATTTTCCTCTCCCTTTGATCATTAATTTTATTTGCAAAATCGGGCTCATTGTGAACTATTGACTGTGCAGCAGCAAGTTTGTTTGTGGTTTCTTGACATTGCTCTTCGATCTGTGGGCCCTGTATGTTAGTCAACAACTGGTCACTGGGCTCAGGAGGTGTTATGGACTGAGTTTTAATCAAGGGCCCGCTTAAATTGCCTGTGGAGCTCTGACTATATATTTCAGAGGTGACTGTACCGCACATTTGTGGGCCTCTGTTTTGATCAGCAGTAATTGTTTTATGTATGGGGCCATAGCCATTTTGATTTTCCATGCTATATTTTTTATTTTCATGTTTTACTGGTACAAGCCAATGCTTAATAGACCCTTCATGAATGCTTTTGTCATTTTTTGTTTTGTTTAATTTTCTCTGTTTTTTCTTGTTTTTCCTGGATAATGGTAGTGGTGCTAAGTCATTTAATTTTCCCGGGCCAGCATCAGTAATGAGGCATGTTTGTGATTTGAACTGCAAGTTTGGTGGCAAAGCTTGGCTGGTGATACTCAATGGGCCTTTGAAGTTGCCACTGTCATTCCTGAAGAATTCCTGTGATTGTTTTTACTTGTTTTTCCATTCCTTCCCATAGGTTGGACTTTTGTTTGTTGTTTTTGTTTTTCATATGATTTGGGAGGAATGTTGTGTCCTGTTGGACACAGTTGAATGCTTTACTAGCCACTCCCTCGAGGGCTGGCCCACACACTCACCTACACCCATCCAACACAGGTGCTACTAATTAGGAGCCCTGCTAATAAAGGAGCCTGAGTGTACGTACTTGCTGCCATTACCAGTAACTACGATCACGGTGTTGTTGTCTGTTCATCTCCTCAGCATGTGGACCTAGAGCCCAAGGATATCACACAGGACAAGAATAATTTTAAATGCCCACTAACTCCCTTTAATCTTTACAATTGTATTCCGAATTAGCGTTCTGTCCTTTTGCACAGAACTATATAAAAGTTCGGAAGCAAATCAAGGAAATATTAATTGGGGCCCACCCAAGAGGGCGGCGGGGGGGGGGAAATGACCGACCACAGACACTGTATTAAGGTGTGAAAAGGCCGCTTTATTGAAAGCAGGTGCATCCTGAAAACCAATAACCTTGGCCTGCGCCGAACAAAACTAAACCTCACTAAATAGCAAATACCTCAACAACACCCCCACCCCCTCCCCTAAAACATATCCCCCCTAAACACAACATACTCATAACATCACCACAACATCTCCTCCACCACATGTCTCCTTTTTGAATTAAACATTCCTTGCCCCCTGCACAGAAACCCCACCCCTTGAACCAGTCATCCCAGTGCTTCAACTTAGCCCCTTTTCTCTATGAAAAGCCCCCTTCTTACATAGCACACCTGCACCTGCTCCAGTGACACAGTCAAACACCAACCTAACAACCAGATGCACCGGCTCCCAACAAACCCCCTCAGATCCACCACTGATACACCGACCCCTCATACTCCCCAGGCAAAACCCCAGGTGAAAAAACCCCTTGGAAACCCCCTCTGAGAAGGACCACCCACCAGGGTAGGAGTATCCCCGCCAGGGCCGTAGCAATTAGGGAGGGTGGGAGGGCCAAAAAACGCAAGCCGAGGTCACTCCTCCGGCCGCTGTGTCACTGCCACCGAAATGGTGGACAGTGACACAAAATGGCCGAATAAATACCCCCCCCCAGCCCAACCAGCCCAAAGGCAGCCCAACCCACAGCCAGAAAGCCCAGCCAGCCCAAGCCCCCGGTAACCCCGAGTTCAGGCTCCCATTCCCCCCCCCTCCTCCAGGCCCCAAAGCCCCCCGGGGGTGGCAGGCCTCCTGTTGGTCGGCCGTCCCCCCAAAACCCCATATTTAAGAAATTAAATTATTATTCGAAAGTGAAACTGTAGAAGAACCTTCAAGTGTCATCCATATTCAAAGTGGATTTCTAGCAGTCGCTTAGTCAATTTGGCCGAGCTTTTCACTGCCCACACTGTCCCCTGCTATCATCTCCATTCTCAATGTATTAAAGATCTCTGGCTGGTTGTGCAACGTCTGACTGTACTCAATAGGAACATTTTAAAATGTTTATATGAAACGTTTACTAAATTCAAATATGCACGATCTTTTGTAATTACCTACACCATGTTAATGCTGCCTGCTGCTTGCCATATGCTCCCTTCAGTGCCCCTCTTAATTGCTGCATCCTGACTTGTTCTGGAAGCCGGTAGCTCACTTCGGTTCAAGACAGAGGAGCACCGCTGATTACAGTCTCCTTGCAGTTTCATTCTTTATCTGTTTATTTTGAGAACTCCTTTCTTTATTCACTGCAGGCACGGTGCAGCCTTGTCCCATTGATGCCTAATCCTCGCGCTTTCACTTTCAGTGCAGCCTTGTTTTAAACTGCTTATGGAGGGGGGCATCAAAGGCAGCAGTCTTCAAGGTGTAACCTCCTCATAGCACATTGCCAGGGAACTTTCCAGAAAACACAACACTGGGAGTATTTTTTCGTTCAAAACCCATTCCATGTGATTCAAACTTTCGTTTGTGCTTCTTGATGGAAATTGTGATTTATGTTGTGCAGCCCACATTATGGTCTGCTGCGACCACTGAGCATGGTTTGCCCATTCAGCTTTTGCTTACATTTGTGTACTAGCACTTTCCATATCCTCTTTCAGTGTGCTTTTTACTGGAGAAGAGGGCTGCAGAGTATCTGGAACTAGCAACAATCTATCTGCTGGTGCACAACCAACTTTCAGCTGGACAAAAGGGCCTTGGTCACCCATTAACTTTCAGGGTGGTGTGGGCCCAGTTGTGTGGCAGACATAAAACTTGGAGCATTCCCCCGTCACAAATAGATGCACTATCGCTTAACTTCTTCTGATGCACTAGCATTATCTCTTACAAAAGCCTCACGCAGGAACAGCCACAATGCGGGCAGGGAACAAACATGCCAGAAAATGACTGGGATAAGTCTCTTTAAAGCAAAAGATTAGGATAAGTCTATTACTAGTGATTCTCAAACTTTTTAAAACCACAACCCACTTTTTAGTAGTACTATCTGTGGTATCTTGGTATTCTCTATGCTATCCTTCTCTACCTCTATTGGAATGTTCATGTGATGCATCTATCAGAATGTTGGTGATCTGCCTGACAGATTACAGTTGGCTGGGCTGAGCACCATGCTGGATACTCCTGGTGGGGTCTCTCTCTATATAACGAAATAAAGCATCTCTGAATTACATCATTACTTGTGGACATCTCATCATTACATATTGGCGACGATCGTAAGAAAGAACCTACTTTTGTCAAGTCAAGAAGTACTTTAAACTACAAGATATTAAGAAAGAAAACTACAAATTATGAAAGGACCTCCTGCAACAAGAAAAGCTACCCCAACTGCCAGCATGACCCCACCAGTGACCTACAACCGGTCGCCCGCAGCAGTCTGGCAGTTGTCCTGTGTTCCAGTGAGTCTACAAATTTTAAGTTGGAGCTGTGCCCTGATGCTGGGTAAGCCTGTTTGTTTTGACTTTGGGACTCACGCTGTATCCTCACATGAGGGTAAGCATTTTATTGGGCAACTCTGCATTTTGTCCTATTTACAAGGACAGTCTGCTTTATGCTGTGTTGAAGCTGTGCCCTTTAATGGGTTAAACCAGAATCGTTTCTGCTCCTGGCTCATCCTGTGCTATGCCCTCACATGACTTTCATCATGCTGTTTGGGGAAGAAATATCACTTAAGACATATACCTTTTCTTAAAAATGGAGCACTTTATGAGGAGCCTACTACAAGTACATTTGTTTTGTTTTTCTTGGGTGTTACGTTATGCTGAGGCGAGGGGCCGACAATGCCCGCTCTGTTCAAGTTTACGGTGATTTTATGTCAAGGATTTGTCAAGTTCTTTGACTTTTACAAGAAACCTTAGCCTGCAGTAAATCAATATCGCCGTTTTCATTGTGTGACATTTCATTTATTTTCTGACAAGAGCCATCGTCAGTTTAACGGCTACTTGGAGACATTTAAAATTCAGTGCGTGTCTTTCTCTGTGCACGCTCTCACCTGCTGTCTTCATTGGAGTCTCTGTGACACTGCCTTCCTTGGAGCTTCTCTGACGTGCCGTCCCCTCTGCCGGATCTCCTGACGTGTCTTGGTGTACAGAAGCGCCGTGAGCCACCCTGCTATGCGTCACTGTGTGTGCCACCATGTTTGTTTTTGGAGCCTTTCCCTGTTACGCCTCAACGTCATTTGGAGTTCTCAGCTGTTTCCCTGTTGTTTAGTGAGTGCAATGAAGCGGTCGGCGAGGCAAGCGACATTTACCGTTTTTCCGCTGTGATGAATCCAAGATACTGTGCATTCCCTTCTTAAAAATGCCGGAAATGGGAAATAGAGGGATTTTAGTTTCTTTTCGTCTCAGCGCATTCTTCACTGTAATGAAGATATTGTACTCGGGGGCAAGGATCGAGCTCCGGTGTTCCCTCCATGTTGCCTCCACTTTTACACGGTGACAGGCGCACCAATGACATTAAAGTAATAGCGTTTTGTGGTAAATAAAACTTGCTTGTCAACCTTATTCCGATGACAGGCACACCACTGTCATTCTGTTTTTACGAGGTTTAACAAAGAAATGGGGTTTAAGAGATTGTTTTTGCTTCACGGTCATATGAAATTTTTCATAGTAATATGTTTTATTTAACAGGTTTATGAGAATTATTTGCTTTTTGTGTATTTTTACAGCATGCTAAATTTCCATTATTTGTACTTTTTAGCTGTGGTTAGCATAGGGGTGGGTCTATAGTCCCATTTCCTTTAGAAACATGTTTTTGTGGGGGTTGGGTTTTATGTCACATCACTTCAGTATGCCAGTTGGCATAATGTGTTCT
Organism: Lissotriton vulgaris; assembly: GCF_964263255.1. Taxonomy (NCBI): domain Eukaryota; kingdom Metazoa; phylum Chordata; class Amphibia; order Caudata; family Salamandridae; genus Lissotriton; species Lissotriton vulgaris. The sequence continues at coordinate 499,873,370 of NC_141695.1, forward strand.
TTATAGATGATCCACTGGGTTTTTAAGTGCCATTATCACATTTTTCACGTGCTACATTTGCTGTGGGTTTCAGTCCCACCTGTTCAATTTGCAATGGGTCCCAGTCCCATTTGCTTACAGTGAGTTTGAGTCCCACCTGTGTATTTAAAATGTTTTTGTAATGGGTTCCAGTCCCATTTGTTTGCAGTGGGTTTTAGTCCCATTTGTTTAATTTGCAATGTTTTTGCTATGGGTTCAAGTCCCATTTGCTTGCAGTGGGTTTTAGTCCTACTTGCTCATTTACAATGTTTTTGCTATGGGTTCGAGTCCCATTTGCTTGCTGTGGGTTTTAGTCCTACCTGCTTATTCACAATGTTTTTGCGATGGGTTACAGTCCCATTGGTTTGTAGTGGGTTCTAGTCCCATCTACTTTATTCAAATGTTTTTGCTATGGGTTCAAGTCCCATTTTTCTGTAGTGGGTTTTATTCTCACCTGGCATCACGTCAGTTGTACACACGGATCTCGTCTATTTTTTATTTTATTTATTTATTTATTTATTTCGGCCAGTTTGGCCATAAAAGACACATATATAAAAAAACAAAGAACAGAGAGTCATAATAGCATACATAGAACAACACTTTAAAACAGTAAGTTTAAAAATGTAGCACAAGAATTGATTTTTCACCCCCTCAATTTAAAACACATTTCATTTTAGCAACAGATTTTTGTAAGCATATACAGAGGTTCTACTCAGAGTATCTGACCAAATTTCCTGCGAGTAATATACACAGAGTAAAGGAACCTGCTTATGCTAAATACAATAAACTGAGTTGTATTGCTTTTTATAATCCTATATGCTGTAGAACAGGATCTGGTTCCTAGGAGAGTGCACATGGGTTTTAGCCATTTCTTTCGAGCCTTCAAGTAGGCACTACATATAAACAACATGTGAACCTCATTCTCCTTACAAGGGTTTAAGCACATAGAACAACACCCGCGTTTGTCATTCAGGCCTCCCAGTCTTTTCTGTGACCAGCGTTCTGTATTATAGTTCAACATAAGGATCCCATATCTAAACTTCAAATAAAGGGACTTTGCAATAGGTGGCTCTATTTCATCCAAAAAGGATTCGAAGCGGGGTTCGTCTTTAAAGGATAGAAAATCTTGAATTAGAGACCCAACTCTACTTTCATGTATGAGCCTGTCACTCATGTAAGACCAAAAAGCTCGTTTTACTATAGATTTAGAAAAAGCCGGTAAATTGTCAGGATTCTCCCACATTGAGTACAGGCCCAGAAGCGTGAACCATTTTTTAATATGCACAAGCCACTGAATAGAGTTAAAAGAATCAAGGATCAACAATTCTTGAAGGCCATTTCTGTATTCGAGCAGTTCTGGGGTAGACCACAACCTAACCCAAAACATTAATGGTCTTATAATGGCAAAGTAATCTGTTCTTTTAAAATTCAAATCGAGCTGGAGGGGTATTAAAGGTGTACTATTCGGGACCCTTACAATAGCTCTCATGAATTTATTGTCCAAACCCTGAAAGCTATCTCTGGCCCAAGGTCCCCATATCTCTGCTCCATACAACACAGCAGATTGAATTTTAAATTTAAAAAGCTCTAAGACAGGGGTTACACTCTTGCTTGTGCTAGCGTTTAGTCTACATATAATTGGTTTAACGTTGTGGCCATATGATACCTTACTTTTCTCAATTTGGGCCTTCCAACTTAGTTTTGAATCAAGTGCAACGCCCAGATAGGAAAAGTTTTCCACAGTTCCTAATTTCTGGCCATTCAAAGTCAAAAACCCTCTGTCCGGTTTGCTGGGGTTTAGTGCCATACATTTCGTTTTATCAGCATTTATTTCCAGGCCCTTGGTCACGCAATAACAGCTAAAGGAGTTTAAGAGTGCCTGGAGTCCTTTCTTAGTCTGGGATATGAGAATGGTGTCATCCGCAAAGAGCAACGCAGGCACCCTCTCTCCATTAAGCTGCGGGGAATCATTAGTACAGCCATTCAAATAATTGGGAGCATCATTAACAAACAAGGAGAACAAGGTAGGGGCCAAGACACACCCTTGGCGAACTCCACGTTCAATGGGGATGTTACGCGTCAGTTCGCCATTTGGACCCCACCTGATGTTTGCATAATTTCCAGCATGCAACTCAACTATTTGAGCCAAAAGACACCCTGGCAAGCCTACTTCACTTAAGGTCCTCCAGATTTAGTTGCGAGGGACAAGGTCAAATGCGGCTCTCAGATCTACGAAAGCTACATACAAATGACCTTTCCTGATATGCACGTACTTCCAGATCAAACAACAGAATCTGAATATTTGATCTATGGTACTAGTCTTGCTCCTAAAGCCAGCTTGAAATTTGGAGATTATTTTTGAGTCCTCCAGCCAATCATTAATCCGAAATAGTAAGTGTTTGGCATAGAGTTTTTGCAGGGTGTCCATTAGACTAATTGGTCTATAGTTTGAGGGTACCAATCTATTCCCTTTTTCAAAGATTAACACAACTTCCGCTGCACGCCAACTATCTAGAAAGCGACAACTTGTAGACAAAACATTAAACAAACGATTTACATAAGGAGCCCATACTCCAATGTCGTGTTTATATAGATCCCCCGGTATTTTATCAGGGCCTGGTGCTTTGCTGTTTTTTAGTTCATTAATCGCCCTTGTTGTTTCCTCCAGTGTGAAGTCAAGGGGTTCGATAGGAGGAGGGGACCAGGGTATCTTGTTGTCATCACCATCATATTGTTTATAAAGGGATGTGAAGTGGGTCACCCATGTCATTTCATCCAAAAACGTGTCTTTTACAGCTCTGCCTGCATGCCCCTCGTTTGCCACCAGCCTCCAAAAGCCAACATTATCATTAGTTTTTGCAGCAACTAGCATTTCTGACCAGATCGACTCTTCCCATAGTTTTTTTGATGTTTTTTGGGCGCACTTATATACCTCCCTTGCAAGTTTGACTCCTTCTTTTGATTTGCTTTTAATAGCAAGCAGGAGATTTCTCTTGGCCATCCTGCATGAATGATCGTACCATAGTTTTCCGTGACTTCCCACTCTTATATTTTGTTGCTTTTTCCTTGGCATTTTTGACAAGCAAGTTTTTAGTTCACTGAAGAAAACATTGTGCAGTTCGATAAAGTGATCAAAGTGGACAGGTAGAAAAGATTGTCCAGCTATAGGTCCGAACATTTCCCCAAAGAGAGAGTACACCGATGCTAGGGCCTTGCCATCAGACAAAATGTAGGGCCATTTTACTGCACGTCTATTATTATTTATGTGTACATCCTCACACATTTTGCCATTGGTGGTCTCAGATGGTAGAGTAGCTGGATTAGCAGTAATGTCACTAAACATTTGCACATCAATGTAAAGTTCTAAGGGGTAGTGATCACTTTCCTCCCTACTTGCCACTTTTAAATCAATCAAATAATGCCAAAGGCTAAGTGAAACAAGTATGAAATCTAGATTACTATTAGATTTCGCAAAAGTTGGTTGTTTTTTCAAGTCCAAAGGGAGGCGGCCGTTGCATGCTCTAAGACCATGATCTGCAGTTAGCCTTAGCAATTGAACGGCCAAAGTGGAACACTTAACAAAGTTTGAGGTTTCAAGCTGGGGAATTTTGTACACCTGGTCCTCGTCCTCAAAAACGTCATTAATACCAGAGACCGGTTCGAAATTACAGTTTAGGTCGCCTCCCAGAATTACCGGAGTATCTCCAACCACCTTTTTCAAAAAGAGATCCAGTGTTTCCAGAGTAGGTGAGACCTTAGAATGAGCAAGTGGTCTATTATAGACGTTGACAATGTAACATTCATTTCCATTTGAGGGTACAATTTTTAGGGCCAGAATATCGGGTGTTCCTGTATCTATAATTTCAACCCTCATAACCAAGGTGATTTTAAGCCATACGATCAACCCCCCTGACGGTCTCCCCCTATCAGACTGAACTGCCTCAGTGCCATAGGTTTTGTATCCAACTCTATGCGGAACATCTATTGCCCATGTTTCTTGCAATAAACAAATGTCACTAGTATCAACATAATCAGCCCATTCAGGATCCTTAAGATTTTTACCAACACCAGCAATGTTCCAAGACAAAATGAGCAAACGTGGGGTTAGTCTAATACTGGAACAGGTTTGGTCATCAAAAGCCGGCATAAATACCGGCTGGTGATGTACACTACCTAACTGTATATCGGCAGTTTGATTCTCTGTCTCAATGACCACATCTCTTACTGTAGTATTGGTTCCCCCATCTAAACAACCCACATCCAGATCGTGACATACTTTATCAGCTGCTATAAACCTTTCCTTGTTCTGGTGGTGATAAGACTTATTACCAAGTGTACAGTAAGTGTCATATAACTTGGGAATACAATCTGGCATAGTCCCAAGTCAATCGACAGCATCTAGACAACTGTACCTGTTAAAGGTGGGAATACCAGACCACATATTTCGATCTACCTGTCTAGCTAAGTTAGGTACATAACCGTGATGCTGTTTGACAGTGTTCCAATTAGACCCATGTTGTATAGGCCTAGGTGGAGGGTAAAAAAACGATAGAGGCCTAGCTTCAATGGGTGGTGTGTCTCCATATGATTTCCATTTGCAAATCTGTTCAGCACTATGGGGTTCCTCGAAAGAAATGACTATACAGTCACCCATAATTGATTTAGCCATGGGTCCTACCCACGGCACCCTACGAACCATAAGGATTTTGCTTTTCATGTGGTTCGGAATGGGTTTATTCAAATTTAACCAATAGATCACTTTATTTTTTAGGGATTGAAAGTTCTCCTCATATTGGTTTTCTAATTCCGGTACCCCTGTAAGAACATTTACAAATGGGCTTGCGTCAGGTGGCAAGTCTATATACCCTCCTTTAAAGTTGTTATAAGAATGGCCAGATTGATAGTTTGGCTTGTTAGAAACATTGACAAAAGATCTATCAGTCAAGGGTTTATTACTGGCAAGGGTAGTATGAGGATTAGCAGGTAGATTAGATGTGAATTTCTGTGGAACGGGGGTGTTGGGGATAGGAGAATGGGTGGCAGCAACATTTGGCAATTGAGGCGTTTTGCTTTGAGCATGACCCTTCAGCAAAGATTTATTAGAGGTATTTACAGATGACGAGGTCGAGGGTATTGGATTTGATGTGGCTGATGTATTTGTTATCGGTTTTATATTTGTGCTTTTTACTATTCCCTCTTTTTTCTGCCGTATGCTAGTTGGATTTTTATTCTGAGGTATCACAGGAGCAGTAGCTGGTGCTTGCATAGACACTATGGGTACATCAGTGCAATTAAGACTTAAGCTAGATAGTGTAATAACACTTTTTTCTACCTCAAGCAACTGATTCTCAATGCCAGTTAACCTGACTTCTAGTGGCCTGAGTAGTTTCTTAAGCGTCTCCCATACCAGTTTCAGGAACTCTTCCCTTCCCCCTTCCTGTTCTACCATGTTCAAAGAGTTTCTCTGGCCCTCATTGACAGAATGGTCAGCCATTATGACCGAGTTTTGCTCATCTGTGCTATCATTGACACTTTGAACAATTAAGGGCGCTTGGTCAGACATATTATTAGCAATCGTTACATTGGGTGTTTGCGGGGCCCCCCCTATAATATTTTGACTAAAGGCTACCTTCGCCTTTTTCCTAGCATACGCAGATATATGTTTCCGTTTTCTCTTATGTTTTAGTGATGTCTTAACAGGCACCTGACTTTTGTTTGGGTCTGATTCCACCAATACCTTTTGCTTCTCACCATTTTTAATCCCCTCGATATTCCCTGTCAGTGGATCCGAAGATGGAAGACTTTCAGATACAACACTGACAGAGGGGCCCGAGGGAACAAGGTCCTGATTAATAGAGGGAGTTGTTTCCTCAGCAGTAGAGTGAACCTCAACCAGGGTAATAATTGGTGTGGGGCCAGTAGTGCGTTCAGGAGTTTTTGAGGAGGCAATACTACCTAGGGAGGATTTTTTTCTTAGTGCTAGTTCAGTAGAGAGCCTCCTTGCAGACTCCAGCTCCAAGGATACTCTGTGCTGGAGTTTAGTGATCTCATTATCAATTGAAAGGCTTGTCCTTGTGATAAAATCGTCCAGGGTACCTGTAGCCTTTTTCGCGGATTTGGTAGACTTGCTCCTAATTTCACGGACAGACATTATTTAAACTATAGGTGGTTTAAAGTTAAAACAAAAGCAACTAGATAACTCACATAAAAAACCAAGAGGGATGGCCCGGTACGGTCTTAATCGCTCTGTAACGGCCTAAAACGGCCCTGTCTTTGCCCAGTCTTAGCCCCGGCCTTTGCCCCGCGCACGTCCCGCGTGCGCGTTACTGTCACTGATTATCAGGGAGAAGGACATGTGAAGGGGGCGGGAAGAGGACCAGCTGCGGCCGATCAGCGCCGCTGAGCACGCTGGTCCTCGCAGTCCCGCCTCTAGCCTTGGTGTCAAGCTGTAATGTCACTGAAGGCGCGTTGGTGCTCCAATGCACGTGTGGAAACCCAAGGGCTGGATCCCCTCCAAGGTCTCTAGCCTGCGAGCGGCTCCCGCGAAATGGCCAGAAAACGGACAAGCAAAACGGGAACAGCACTCCCAGGCAGGTCAGTAAAGGAACCCAAGCAGCTCTCACTCCGCGGTGATTTAACGGGTGAAGGGGGCGGGAAGAGGACCAGCTGCGGCCGATCAGCGCCGCTGAGCACGCTGGTCCTCGCAGTCCCGCCTCTAGCCTTGGTGTCAAGCTGTAATGTCACTGAAGGCACGTTGGTGCTCCAATGCACGTGTGGAAACCCAAGGGCTGGATCCCCTCCAAGGTCTCTAGCCTGCGAGCGGCTCCCGCGAAGCGGGAGCCGCGAGGCGTGGCGAAATGGCGAAATGGCCAGAAAACGGACAAGCAAAACGGGAACAGCACTCCCAGGCAGGTCAGTAAAGGAACCCCCGTCTATTTTTGTTTTCTGCCCTGTTGGGTGTGCGTATTTTTGTCTCCTTCAGAGGAGCTATGCTAGGGTTACAGTCCTATAGCATTAGAGTTTTGAGCATTTTACGTGTTTTTATTCACATATGCTAGTTTACCAGTTTCTTTTAGAGTCTTGGTTTTACATCCACATATTTAGCTTATGCTTTCTCTATTTATGTGCTTTTATGCCTTCTATGCTAGATATTTTCAGATTTTATGTATTTTTATTGCAACTTTTTGCACTGTTATCTCTTGCATTACGTAATTGTGTTTTGCTTAGAGGTAATAGAGTTTAGATGAGGTTTCACCTCTACTCTTTCTCTTTCTCATCTTCCTTGTTCTTGAAATGAAGGTCTCTTTTATTCTTTCTTTTTTCTTATTGCCTTCCATTGTTTCCTTCCTTTTGGAGTTCTGTAAGAAGAGAGGATGTTTTTTTTGGTGTAAGAAGGGAGGATGGTTTATACGTTTTTTTCCATTCTTCTTTCGTTGTTCTCTTTTTATGGGTGTTTTCTCTTTACTGTTCCTTTTTCCGCTTTTGCTTAATTTACTTGCTTTCATTTCCTCCTGTTCTCCGTTGCTGTTTTTAGCTTTATGTTTTCTGTTTAAGAAGAGAGGATAATGTGTTACCTTGGTATTCTCTATGCTATCCTTCTCTACCTCTATAGGAATGTTCATTTGATGCATCTATCAGAATGTTGGTGATCTGCCTGACAGATTACAGTTGGCTGGGCTGAGCACCATGCTGGATACTCCTGGTGGGGTCTCTCTCTCTATAACTTGGAATAAAGCATCTCTGAATTACATCATTACTTGTGGACACTATCTTTCACAACCCACCTAGTTTTAAGAGTGATGCGGGCAATTTTTTAATGTAACTCAAACATCATGTAGTAGAGCATTGTCATTGACAGACATCACATTTTCATTAGAAATGGTAACTAAATTTCCACAGACGTACAGTACTAATACAACTATATTGCACACAAAAGATAATGTGTGCAAATCGTGTTTCAGTGAATATTTATTATGTGTGCATCACCAAGTAAAGTGTCTTTATTTGTTCCAATCCTCTTGCAATCTTTGTTTCAATCACATTTCTGGGTTACAAAAAAATGTGTTACATTTTTGCTTTCCTACCTGCTGAATGTCTACAGCTCATTTACTAGGACTTACATGTTGTTGGGTGTTACAAAAAAAATTACATCCTACAGCCTTTCCTTTCACACTTTATGTACGCCAGCAAGATTGTTAGATAATTTGCTTAACTTTTCTTTCTATGACTGCAAAGTGAAAGTAGTTTGTAAAGACCAGTCCCCATGTTTTTACAAGCATTTGCAAAGCAATTGGTCTCACATTTGCGAGAGGTGAGCTATTGGCATTGTAAATGACTATCAGCCAGATTCCTCAATGTCCAATTCTGCAATTTCTAAATTGTGAGAAAATGCGAATCGCAATTTAGAAATCGCAGAACGGCATTCATGAACATTTGCGATTAAAAAATGCGATTCGCAAGCGGTCGCAATCGCCGATTGCGAGATCCCAGAAATCGGTAAAAAATCACAGAATCCGCCGATACCCCTGTTGTAATTGCGATTTCGCAATTACCGATATCGCAAATAGCGATCTCGCTAACTGCGAGATCGCAAAAACGGGAAGTCGCATCCTGAGCACAGTGATGACATCACAACCAGGAAGTAGGCAGGTCCCACCCTCATTCAGCAGTGAGAGGCTGAAGTACAGGCATCAGTTGCAGAGCTCCCCTCCAGCATTCCCACAGGACTACAGCAGGAGACACCACAGTGGCAAGCATGGCACAGGATGCAGCAGGAGCTTCCACCAGTGGGAGAAAGCGCAAAATAAAGTTTTCTGAGCAGGAGCTCGAACACCTAATTGAAGGAGTTTCCAAGGATCACAACCGCCTATTTGGCAAAGACTCCCGAAGGGTACCAGAGGCGGACAAAAGGCGCATATGGCTGCGCATCTGCGCCAAAGTGAACGCCGTGGGGGTGACCCAGCGCTCGGTGAATGAGCTGAAAAAGAGCTGGTATGACTTAAGAGGGCGGGCAAAAGAAAAGATTGCTGAGAGGCTGGGGGAGCAATTGGCGACAGGTGGAGGGAAGCCCACTGTCCAACTGAACACCCCACTGGAGGACCATATGGAGGAGACCATCAACCCACAAGCCTGCGTGGGTGTGACCCAGCTTGACTCCTCCCGACCCACCCAAGACACACCTGGTAAGTGGCATGCGACTGCAACCCCCTGACCCCTAACATTGTCCATGACTCCAGTGCATCCCATAACAAACCCCAATCATGCAGCCAAAGTAGCGCAATTGCATTGTGGGACATGTAGTCTGCCCACAATTACCATCCTGTACTATAGAGCCTGACATGTCCAGTGAGAGTCAATCCTGCAGCGAGACAGGGAATGGTAGACTGCATGCATGTAGCAAGCCTAACTGTGGACGTAACATGTCACTAATCAACGTCCACTTTACATCACAGGTGGCGCTGATGTCCCCAGCACAGACAGCGAGGCACTGGTGATTGAGGAGAACACGGAGGACAGGGAGGGGGATACACATCATACCCCACAGCCCGGACCATCAGGGCAAGCTGCCACAACAGCGGTCATCCCACCACCCACCCCTGTGGCCCGTGCCACCCCCGTGACAACAGGCGCTGCTGTAGCACCACGCAGCACACAGCCACCAGTGGGGCCTGCAACACCAGCAGCAGTTCGCCAACAAACCCGCCGCCCTGCGGCTGTGAGGAGCCAGACGAGTGGTCTGGTCAGGGAGCCGCGCACCAACACATCCCGCGCTGGCAGGAGCAAAATTGTGCAAGCAGGTGGGCTCTCCATTGAGCGCAGGATGCTGAGTGTGCACCAGACCCAGGCCCGAAATCTAGCCATCATCCACCTCCAACTGGACAAGACGGCACGTAATGTGGCACATATGACAGCAGCTGTGGAGGCCAACACTCAGGCAATGTCCAGGCAGCGGGATGTCAATCGCCGCAGATACCGCCAACTGTTGACCCGCCTGTCGGCATACACGCGGTCCAATCACATCATTGGGAACGCCATCTCCCAGCTCTCGCGACGCTCCCTGGCCATGCAGGTCAAATGGTGCAGTGCTGCCAGGACGTCACAACAGCCCTGGAGAACATAGCAACAGCCATGCAGGGCATGCAGGCCACTGGCCATGGCCAGGCAGGGGGGCAGACGACAACAGTGAGGCAACATCAAGCCACAACAGCCAGTCCCTACCACCGGTCGTAGCACCCCGCCGCAGCAGCAGGCCCTCTGCTGTTGCACGGCAGAATCAGGAGGAGGACGTTGAGAGGAGGTCAGGGGCAACTACCCGGAGACGCCACTGAACTGTTGTGCATTAAAATGAGGCCACATGCTGACGCAACAAGCTTAGAGTTGAGAACCGGGTCCGGTTCAAAGCATTGACCTACATGTTTAGGATCAAGGCAGGGACCGCACCAAAGTACCTGCAGAATCTGGTTAGGCCCTACGTTCCTGAACGAAACCTCCGCTCTTCAAATGGAGCCAACTTTGTGGTTCCTAGATTTAAACTGGCCCGTATGGGGGGAAAGTCTTTCTCCCATCTGGTACCAGTTCTTTGGAACTCTTTGCCTTTAGCCCTGCGTAAGGAGGTAAATCTCGCCAGTTTTAAGAAAGGTGTAAAAACCTGTCTCTTTAATAAATAATTGCAGGCTTCTAATAGGTTGTTCTTCTGCGCTTTCAGTGTTCTCAGCTCTCATATCTTTTGCGCCGGGAAACCCTTTGTGGGTATCTGCGCGCATTATAAGTGCAAAAAAATAAATAAATAATAAATAAAAATAAATAAATAAACAAGCATGCCATACAGACTAACCTGGACATATGACGCAACATGTCAATCTATTCACACTTTTCAGAATGCCATGTTTATTGTGCTGTAACAGTAACTCAAATTCTGAATAACGTAAAGTGTCTCATGTCATTATTAATGTTGTCATGCATGAGTTGAGTAATGGGTGTGGGGAGTGGGTGCCCTAGAAATAGTTCATGCAGATTTGGTTGCGGCGCCTGTGTCCTTCTGCTGGATTCTCCCCGCGTGCGTGATGGACATGTGCAGGTGGCCGATTGTCCCCTTCTGACTCACTGCCAGAGATGTCTACAGGTATCCTGCGCTTGGTAGCAATGTTGTGTAGGATAGCACACACGGCCACAATGCGGCAGCAGACCTCAGGATCGTATTTGATGGCCCCACCAGTCTTGTGCAGTATGCGGAATCTGCTCTTCAAAAGGCCAAATGTCCTCTCAATGCAATTTCTTGTGCGTATGTGTGCTGCATTGTAACGCCGTTGCTGTGGTGTTGCTGTGTTGAGGTACGGGGTGAGTAGATACTCACGGAGAGCGTAGTCGCTGTCACCTGCATGATAGGAGCAGAGGGTGAGTGCCTGTGCAGCGCAGCGTCATAATCACATTGTACTGTTGTGTGGCATGTGTACTTACCCAGTAGGTGTCCTTCACCAAAGTCTCCCCTGGCCAGTCGTGTGTGGATGCCACTGTGCCGGAATATGAAGGAGTCATGTGTGCTCCCTGGGTACTGTGCCACTATGTCCATGATGATTGTCTTCGCATTGCATACCATCTGTAAATTGAGGGAGTGGTAGGACTTGCGGTTACGATACATGTAATTCGTTGCTGCTGGTGGGCAGATGTGGATGTGGGTACAGTCAATGCTTCCTATGATGTGTGGAAATTGTGCTACATTGTAAAATTGCAGCTTGGTTTCGTTCAAGTCCTGTTGGCTGGTGGGGAATGATATGTAGTGGTGTAGGCGGGTCAGCTTGGCCTCCAGGAAACTCCTTAGGCAGCGGGACATGGTGGACTGGGATATTCCCCCTGCAACAGCAACTATGCCCTGGAAGCTTCCAGAGGCCAGTAGGTGCAGGCTGCACAATACCTGCACATGTGTGGGAATGGCATTGGTCCTCCTTGTGGGGTGCTGCAAGAGGGGGTCTAGGTCCCGGATCAGCTTGATTATCATTGCCCCACTTAGGCGGTACTTTGCGTAGATTTGCTCCCTGGTTTGGCCCAGTAGGGTGACCCGCTGACGGAATATCCGCTCGTGGATACGTCGTCTGTTCCGTGCTGCTCGCTGTAGCCTTCGCCGCCTGACCACCATGTAGAGTCCTGGCATTGTGTGAGTCCTGAGGCTCCAGCTGCATTTCCTTAAGTGTGTTTGGTCAAGCCAGCACCTGTTGGTACTTTGCAAGACTTTTTTTCTGAAGTGTTTTTTTTTTTAATGGTTACCACCTGGTTTGGGTTCTCCTTAATATGCGCGTCGCTAGATTCGATTTTGGGGTTTTTCGCTATGTGCAATTTTTCATGAATTGCGATAGCGATTTCTTTGCGATATCACACTTTTATTCGCAGAATCCATGGTTTCTCGCTATTACCGATTCGCAGATTATCTTCTTCCTGGATTCTGCTAATTTAATTGCGAATTCGCAGAAAAAGTGTGCGATTTCGCTATTTTCTTTGTTGAATCCTTTTTCATCTAATTGCGATCGCAATTGCTTTTTCGGAGCTATTGCGATCGCAATTTGGCTTCATGAATCTAGCTGTATGCCTTTTATTTATATGTTTTGAAAACCTGCAAGAGGTGTGCAAACAAGCACTTTGTACTTATAGTTAGTTGTTGCTTGCGAGAAGCGAGGCTGGCAGTAACTGTGCCTCTTTTACTGCCAGCCTTGCTTGTCATAAGCAACGTCTATAAGTACAAAACGCGTTTACGCATGCTTGCAGGTTCTCAAAACAGATAAATAAAAGGCATTGCCATTTACAATTCCAATAGATAAAAACTCTCGCAAATGCGGGACCTACTCCATTGCACATTCTTGTTATATTCGGTCACCACCACAGATGGGGTTAAAGCACTTGTAAGCTCGAGCCACCAGCTGTCTGATTACTTTCCTGCTACCACAAAAAGCAAGTATGTGTTGTCTTATGATTATGCGCTCATGCGCATCTCAGCCATGGAGTGAGTGACCAAGAAATGGTGGAGTGTTTCAGATAAGGCCAACTCTTGATAAGTGGAGAAAGCCACTGCGGGAAAGAATGTTGGGGAGAGACGTTTTCTCTAGATGTAAATGGGATGCTGCTATTTTTAAATATTTTCAGTCATTTCTCGTTCACAGTCATATAGTACGTCACCCGCTTAACAGACATGCTCTTCTTGGTTGCTAAAAATATCTCTAGCCCACTTTAGGCATCTGTGAAACTCACAGCCACAGGACTCCCACAACTATTTAAAACGGCTGTGAGGTTTCAGAACTCAAAATGCAAATAAGCTACAGTTTAGTAAAGGAATAAATAGGGCTCTGCAATTTTGATCTCAGCAAACTGTGACAGGGAAATGGAGCCCTCTGGGGAATGAAGCATGGAGTAGAAGGGAACACCGCTGACCAGCGAGCTTTATTTTAAAGGTCAAGCGTCCCTTGGTCCGATGACTGAAGGCAGTCTGCTTTGAGGTTCAGCCGGGCTCAGACATCCTGCCTTGAATTCCCATGTAACCTAATTATGATTCACAGAACACTCATACTGCCATAACTAAAAATGCTTTAGCAAAACCAATAAGCCTGGCACTTACAATTTGCTTCGTTATTTATAAATGTGCAATATGCAAAAAGTAGGCAAACATATAAAAATAGTAAAATGCCCAGGAACACTGTCCTGATACTTTAGCCCACTATTTTTCAGGAAGCTGTGCAATGTGGTCAGGCAAAATGCCATCGTTCATGATGCAACAGAGCCACGAGATAAAGTGGACTGACCTATTTCCCCATGCTGTATGCCTTGGTGGGTGGAAGGGGTCTTACGAAAATCCTTTGTACATATATATAGATGTATATTTTTTCATTATGGTTTTTGAGAAAGAAAGAGGGTGCTTAAGTAGGCCAGACTTGAAAGCAACTAAAAAGACTGGAAGAAAAAAAAACCCTGCATGTTAAAGTCACAAACGTCTACTCCAATATATAAGACTAATTAAATGATTGAATCCTCATTGAGCCCTTCGGAATTTTAGAGAAACCCAGTTTTAGTAAATCTATCTATCTGTCTATGTATCTGTCTATGTATCTGTCTATCTATCTATCTATCTATCTATCTATCTATCTATCTATCTATCTATCTATCTATCTATCTATCTATCTATCTATCTATCTATCTATCTATCTATCTATCTCTCTGTCTATCTGTCTGTCTGTCTGTCTGTCTGTCTGTCTGTCTGTCTATCTATCTATCTATCTATCTATCTATCTAATGCAACTAACTATATATGAGAATTTCAATGGTTTTGTGCGAGTAAAATAAGGTTTTGTAAATGCTAATCCCTAATAACCTATGGTTTTTTCAGTGAATTTCAATGGTTTTTTAATAGCAAATATCAAAAGCTGTAAAATGTATTCTTCTTTTGATGCAAAAATATATTTTATATGTTTGTAATATAATTTTTTTATTTATATATATATTTTTTTATTATTTTTTTTTGTTTCGCTGCTGGTCCGCGAACCGGGCAGCTTCCCGTTAGCTCAATTTGGTTCCGCGACCCGGTCCGCGAACCGGTAAACGTTCCGATAGCGCAACTACCGCATTAGAAAACAACATCGTGACGCGTCCCGCAAGCGTGACGTATCGCGTTGCCGCGTAATGCGTCTTATGACGCGCCGCGTTAGCGCACCCGGAAGCGCTCCGGAACGCGAACCGAGGCGCGAAGCGCAGTGCCCCGGAAGCGCTCCGGGACGCGTAACGTAAGCATAACAGGTCATGTGACTTGTTCATAAAACTTTTCATTGGTTCATTTTACTTTTGGTTTCCTAATGATGTAAGGCTTGGTCATATGACCTAAAAATAACACTTTTCATTGGTTTAGAACATTTTTTTTCCCAAATGATGAAAGCCCCACCTTTTTTCCTCACTCTGACTTTCATTTTTATGAGAGAAAGACCTACTTCATTGCTTAGAAATGGCTTCATTGATTGCTGCAGCTGGTGGACCCCCACCACCACCACAACCTCCTAGGTAGAGAGGACCACCTCCTCAGGTTATCCTACAACAAGAAGAGGAAGAAGACGAAGAAGAGGAAGAGGAGCAAGTGACCAATAGGTTTTTACCTGAACAGCCAAGTAGGTCCCATGCCAAAGAAAGTTATATTAGGCAATTTTTTAAATTTCCCGAAGGACAAAAAAAGGTAAATGACCGGTACGTTACCTGCCTGATGTGCCAAAATGAACTGTCCAGAGGGACAGAAAAGAAATATAGCTATGGGAATTATACCATGCATCGGCATATGGAAAGATGGCACCCTATAAACTATAGTGCTGCACAAGTCCGTGACCTGCAGAATAACCCCCACCTGTGGCCAGTACATCCAATCAAGAGGCAGTGACGGGACCAGAGGCGAGGGAGACGGTCCCAAATATACCGATGAACACATGAGGACATATTTAGAAGGCCCTTGCACCAGGTGTAAGTGACTTAAAATGGCCATGCACACACATAGGGGAGTATTTACAAGGCCCTTGCACCACTTATGCATCGCTTTTAACATTTACAATGTGGAGCACCATGGGGCAAAAACAGCACAGATGCATCATGCATCTATTCAACAAAAGCGACGCATTGCAGGAGTCACATCGCAAGTAAATACATTCTTATGAATTTAAAAAGCATTCGTTTTCCTTAAAAACTATTTTCGGATCATAATTTGAAAACACAGCACAGCTCCTATGTAGAAGCACACCTTGTCAGTACTAATACTTCACATTATCTACAATTACAATTTGTAAAAAAGTGCAAAATCTTCTTGGAAAACATAATGCAAACACTTGACACAAAACATCATTTTAAATGCACAGCTGGCTTCCTTATTTTCTCCAAAAAGCATACTAGTCTCTTTCTAAAATAAAGGAACCATATCTCACCTTACCAAATGCTTTTTGAATTTCAAAACAGTCTCAGAGGCCCTTGCACCAGGGGGAAGTGACTTGAAATGGCCAAGCACACATGGGGCGTATTTACAAGGCCCTTGCAACAGGGGGAAGTGATTTGAAATGTGCAAGCACACATGACGGCGTATTTACAAGGAACTTGCACCAGGGGTAAGTGATTTAAAATTGCCAAGCACACATGATGGCATATTTAGAAGGCCCTTGCACCAGGGGTAAGTGACTTAAAATGGCCATGCACACATAGAGGTGTATTTACAAGGCCCTTGCACCACTTATGCATCGCTTTTAACATTTACAATGTGGAGCACCATGGGGCAAAAACAACACAGATGCATCAAGCATCTATTCCACAAAAGCGACGCATTGCAAGAGTCACATCGCAAGTACATAAATTCTTATAAATTTAAAAAGCATTCCTTTTCCTTAAAAACGATTTTCTGATCATAATTTGAAAACACAGCACAGCTCCTATGTACAACCACACCTTGTCAGTACTATTACTTAACATTATCTGCAATTACAATTTGTAAAAGAATGCAAAATCTTCTTGGAAAACATAATGCAAACACTTGACTCAAAACATCATTTTAAATGCACAGCTGGCTTCCTTATTTTCTCCAAAAAGCATACTAGTCTCTTTCTAAAATAAAGGAACCGTATCTCACCTTAGCAAATGCTTTTTGAATTTCAAAACAGTCTCAGAAACACACCAATATTTCTTTAGTAGAGCAAAAGGTATGCACTCCAGAGGCTGCAACCAAGAAAGGCACAGAAATGCTGATATTCATCACACATATCTCTCATGTCACCCAATCAAAACTCTTCCCTCACTTTTTTCAAATCAACACCCTTCCCCCCTCTGCCCTTCTGCCCTTTTTCCATAGCAACTACCTCCTGACAGACCTCTCATCTTTACAAGTTCACAACAATGTTTCAAATGAACTCTGAACTCTCAGTACACCTGCTAATCCACTGCAATCTTTCATAAAATCATTTTTTCTTAACCATTCAAATTACATCTTTCAAAGAACACATCCATGCACCCTAACTTTCTGTTTTCAGCAATGGAAATCCACCAATCACTGCTAATGAACCATTAGCACTGAAACTCCACAGTTTTTTTCTTTACAAACTCCTACTGTTTTAACTGCCATTTCATTCCCACACTTCATCTGACTGCAGCAGAACCTCCTCTCACCATGTTTTCTGTCTGGATTCTTGGACATAGCTACACCCACTGGGCTCACAGGTATGCTGATAACAGAAATTTACACAACCTCAATTTACGAAATGTGGATATCAAATGGATTGGGCAAAGAGGATTGAGATGTCACCAATTGATACCATTGGTGAAAACCTTTTTGCATTTGCCAAACCCTGACCTCATAATAGTGCACTGTGAAGGAAATGATTTGGGCACTTTGACTGGGGTAGGTCTGGAAATGCTCTTAAAGGACACCTTTGAGCAATTAATGGCACTTTTTCCTCAAACTGCCTTGGTATATTCCAATATATGCCAAAGACAAAAATGGAGGTGGTCCAATCAATTTTGTCCACAAATTGAGAAAGCGAGGAAGCATGCAAATAAGTCTGTTTCAGCTTATATGAGAGACCATGGAATGGGCGCCATCTACAACAATAACTTGCGTTACTACATGCAAGATATCTACAGAGGAGATGGTGTGCACTTCTCAGATGAGGGAAACAAGTTTTCATACAAAATTTAAGACTGTGTATTGGTACCTACTTATAAGTACCTAGAACTTACACAGAACACAAAAGCTCTTTTCAGAGCTACCTTAACTATAATTACTCTTTCCAAATTTCGAATGTACCTTTTTTCATTAATTTTCACTTATGTTCGCTTCCCGGTTCGCTACCCGGTTCGCGTACCGGCAGCTAACCGCGCAAAAAATTCAATTTTTTTTTATTTCAACATATATGAGCCTCCTCAGCCACCCTCACAAAACCTAGGGGGTCAGGATACGTCTCCCGTGCCCCCTTATACCCATTTCCCACATTGTTTTTCCTCCATCTTGTGATTAAATTCCACCGAAACACAAAATGGCGAACTCCCGTTACGCTACCGGTGAGCGACCCGGTTCGCGTACCGGGAAGCGCTTCTACCGCGAAAAATCGAATTTTTTTATTTGCCCCATGGGACCCTTTTATAACCCCAACATCATTCCTAGGGGGTCAAGAGGGGTCTACCTTGCCCCCTTTCATTAAATTCCCCCTTTGTTTTTCTCCTCCTCTTGTCTCTCAATCCTACCGAGAGACAAGATGGCGGCCGGTCCGGACTGTTTAGAATGTTGACAGACACCGGAGAGCCAATCAGCTTCACTTCGCGAAGTTCCGTTACGCATCAGGTACGTGAACCGGGGCGCTAACCAGAGCGCTGTCACAGATATATCTGTTTTTTAAAACGTTAATTTCTCAAAATCCACTGGAGCACATATATTGAGTTATAGCAAAGGTACGTTGGGCAAACCATATCTACAATTTTGCCAAGTTTTGTGTAAATCCATTCAGCCGTTTCACCTAAAAGTGAATCCAACCGCCCTATGAAAAACTCAATATTAAAAACGTGTTTTGGGACCCCCCTTTTTTCTCGGCCCCCCTTGATGAAACCCCCCCCAAATTTTCAAGGGCTGCTCGGAAACAAAATGTGCCATTTTCCGGAACATTTCAGCCAATTCCGTCCACAAACGCCAAAGTTATTCCACATAGAATTTTCAGAAATCTCATAGGAAAAAAATCCTAACTATATATACCTACTGGCGACCGCCATTAGGTAATACATACACATACATATATATAAATGCATATGCATATATATTCATATATATATGTGTATATGTGTGCGTGTAGAGAGAGAGGTAGAGAGGTAGCGGTAGAGCAGTAGAGACTAGTAGAGAGAGAAGTAGAGAGAGGTAGAGAGGTAGAGAGTAGAGATTGAGTAATAGAGAGTAGAGAGTGAGTAGTAGAGAGTAGTAGAGAGCAGTAGAGTGAGTAGTAGAGAGCAGTAGAGAGTGAGTAGTAGAGAGTAGTAAAGAGTGAGTAGTAGAGAGTGAGTAGTAGAGAGTGAGTGGTAGAGAGTAGTAGAGAGTGAGTAGCAGAGAGAGAGAATAGAAGAGAGTAGTAGAGAGTGAGTAGTAGAGTGAGAAATAGAGACTAGTAGAGAGAGAGTAGTTGAGAGTGAGTAGTAGAGAGTAGTAGAGAGTGAGTAGTAGAGTGAGTAGTAGAGAGTGAGTAGTAGAGAGAGAGTAGTAGAGAGTGAGTAGTAGAGAGTAGTAGAGAGTGAAAAGTAGAGAGTGAGTAGTAGAGAGTAGTAGAGAGTGAGTAGTAAAGAGTGAGTAGTAGAGAGAGAGTAGTAGAGAGTGAGTAGTAGAGAGTAGTAGATAGTGAGTAGTAGGGAGTGAGTAGTAGAGAGAGAGTAGTAGAGAGTAGTAGAGAATGAGTAGTAGAGAGTGAGTATTTGAGAGTAGTGGAGTAGGAGAGAGTAAGTAGTAGAGAGTAGTGGAGAATATTCCAAAGTTTGGCACAGCACCACTTGCACAATAAGTCCAATCAAATCATATCACTTAGAGTCCTTATTGAAGCGCTGAATCTTGGTGTATATTCAAATGCTTTTATTTTCCTTAAGTTTATGTACCACAGCCAGTCGAAACGTTTCGTTCTGTATAACAGAACTACTTCAGGCGTTCTTATTTCCTTCAAGTTATGTCGGTATTCTGTTGTCATATAACTAGATATTTCTTCTAAATGTTAGATGAGACGTAAGTACATTCTTATTCAAAGTGACTAGGTATCAATTTTACCCACACAATTCGGGCAGACTTGAGTAATTTATAGCATCCTCAAAGTCAGTCTTTCAAAAATTCCAAAGTATAGGACATGATAATCCAAATCCAAATGTTTCTCAAGAAAAGTAATTTTCAATCGTTCGGAATATCGGTGTTTGGGCAGATATGACCCAGGGACCCCCAGTATGCAAGGGCAATTAGTCCCTCCTCTGCAAATGCGCCAGTGGCCTGCGTTGCAGAGAGGTGTAAAAAGGGGCATAGCCTCATTACAGATCTGTGCAACGCAGCCCCCTGGCGCATACTGGAGGTTCCAGGTGGGCTAGTTGGCCCCAAGGGACCCCTAGTATGCAAGGGGAATTAGTTCCCCCTCTTCAAACATGCACGGGGCTGAGTTGCAGAGAGGTGTAAAAAAGGGTGTGGCCTCATTACACCTCTCTCCAATGCAGCCCCCTGGCGCATACTGGAGGCTCCTGGTGGGCTAGTTGGCCTCCAGGGATCCCCAGTATGCAAGGGGAATTAGCTCCCCCTTTACAAGCGAGGCAGGGGGCTGCGTTGCAGAGAGGTGTAAAAAGGGGCGTGGCTTCATTACACCTCTCTGCAATGCAGTCCCCTGGCGCATACTGGAGAATCCTGGTGGGCTTTCAGGTCTTATATAGTTAGGAGTTAGCATTAAAAAAACCTATTAAATTCACTGAAAAAACCATAGGTTTCACACCAGTTATAGTTAGGAATTAGCATTTAAAAAACCTATTAAATTCACTGAAAGAACCATAGGTTTCACACCAGTTATAGTTAGCTGTAAATTTTACCATTGAAATTCCCACGTTATGGTTAGTTGGACTCACTATAACCTGCGCGCCTGCAATGCACTGCTGATGACGTCACATATTACATCACTCATGACATGGTCATTGACATCACTCATGACATCACTGATGACACCATCCTTGTGACAGAGTGACATACCTCCTTTCAGTGTAATGTAACCCTTGAAACACATATTCAAAAATAGAAACTAAAATTTTCAAAAAAATAGAGATACCCATACCAGTTACAACAACCAATTCAGTAATACCACCATCCATATACATATCCACTCATTCACCAACAGTTATATATAGTCACTCATACATATATTCACTCATCATATGTAGTGAAACACCTATACATCCTGTTACACACCGACAGTCATCCAAAAGTTACTCACACACATAATCACACCTGCAAATAAACTATTGAACATCCATTTATTTGCATATACAGCTATAGACACACTACCACCTTACTTCTAAGGAAACTTACACATACTTACTCTCTTAAACAATCACTTATAGAAACACATTCTTATTTAAACAAGAACTCTTTCAATCTCTCACTCTCACATATACTCACTTATATACATCAATACTCACATATACTAGATTAAAACATATGTAGTTACTGATAAAGACACTAGTGAGACAGTCATTCACTCACTAACACACACATATCATCCACCCATACAGTCCTGCACATATGCTGTCTTCAAAACACATACAAACAGTGAGTCAGTCATTAATGCATCTATGTGCTAAGTAACACCCCCACCAAACAATACAGACACTCATACTGATACTAAAAAAAACATCTAATAACCCATATACACACACATGTAGCTACTCACCAACCCATGCAGCCACTTATACACAAAGTGAAACACTGATACAAACATTTAAATATTTAAACAATACTCGCTAATATATGTATTCACTAAGATACACTTAATAAGCCAGTTAACCAATCAATTTAAAAAAAAACATCCATTAAGACACTTATTTAAACATTTATTCTTCCATCAACCTTTACATATACATATATAAAACATATTTATTTTTCAGAAAGACACACATTCACTGGATGGTGTCATCAGTGATGTCACGACCATGTCATGAGTGATGTAATATGTGACGTCATCAGCAGTGCATTGCAGGCGCACAAGTTATAGTGAGTCCAACAAACTATAACGTGAGAATTTCAATGGTAAAATTTCCAGCTAACTATAACTGGTGTCATACATACATACATACATACATACATACATACATACATATATATATATATATATATATATATATATACATACATATATGTATATATATATATATATATATATATATATATATATATATATATATATATATATATATACATATATATATATATGCAAAAAGAACAATTTATGGACAAAATGCAGAACAATGTCATACATTCACCCCAGTACAGAGATCTGACCCTAAATCCATTGTTTTTTGCTCACCATGCCATTCCAGTTTGGACCCAGCCATATGCAAATCAGTCCTGACCCTGCTCCTAATGGGACCAGTCCAGCCCGAACTGCCATGCCAGGTCCTTGCTGGAGTGGAAAAGAGCATCCTAGGACCGGTTTCGGGCTTTCAACCCTCATCAGCCAGGATAGCTTGACTCAAGTGGCATGGAGAGCACGGGTCCCATGTCTGGGCATACCCGTCCCACTCTGCTGACAAATGCTAAAAGAGCAATTGATGGACAGAATGCAGATCAATGTCATACATTCACCCCAGTACAGAGATCTGGACCTAAATACTTTTTTTTTTTGCTCACCATGCCATTCAAGTTTGGAACCAGCCATATGCAAATCAGTCTTGACCCTGCGCCCAATGGGAACAGTCCAGCCCGAGCTGCCAGGCCAGGTCCTCCCTGGACTGGAAACAAGCATCCTAGAATCAGTTTTGGGCTTTAGGCCCTCATCAGCCAGGATAGCTTGACTCCAGTGGCAAGAAGAGCACAGGACCCACTTCTGGGCATACCGGTCCCACTCGGGGTGACAAATGCAAAAAGAACAATTGATAGACAGAATGCAGAACAATGTCATACATTCACCCCAAGACAGAGATCTGGGCCTAAATCCATTGTGTTTTTGCTCACCATTCCTTTTTGGACCCAGCCATATGAGTATCAGTCTCGACACTGTGCCCAATGGGAACAGTCCAGCCCTCCCTAGTTAGTCCCATTGTGCGTGGCCTTGATGGCCAGGAAGTTCATACCTGGATGTCCAGCACCTTCCTGAAACTTAACCCAACCAAGACAGAATTCCTATTACTAATATCAGACTTTAGTCTGCAAACTTTTAGTCTACATGCCTTTACTGTGCGGACTTTAATCTTCAAGTCTTTACTCCACAGTTTCATTGAAAATAATGACAACTGTCTTTAATACACAAGTCTTTACCCGTCACATGTATTTTTGAGGGTTCTAAATTCCATATCTATCTATCTATCTATCTATCTATCTATCTATCTATCTATCTATCTATCTATCTATCTATCTATCTATCTATCTATCTATCTATCTATCTATTTGCCTATTATTCTACCTATCTATATGCAGGTATATATATGGTTTCAGGGACGTTATAGTTAGGTTGACTTTCACTCGTACAAAACCAGAGAAATTTGGCTGTGTTAGTTAACTGAGCTAACTATAACGCGCGCCCGTGCAATACACTACTGATGGCGTTACATTTTACATTACTTCTTGACATGGACAGGGACATCACTGATGACATTGACAGTAACTGAGGTTTTCTAAAAAGTTTAAGAATGTTATATATATTCATGCAAAAAGATCAATTTATGGACAGAATGCAAAACAATGTCATACATTCACCCCAGTAAAGAGATCTGGGCCTAAATCCATTGTTTTTTTGCTCACCATGCCATTCCAGTTTGGACCCAGCCCTATGCCAATCAGCCTTGACCCTGCTCCCATCAGCCAGGATAGCTTGACTACAGTGGCATGAAGAGCACGGGAACCATGTCTGGGCTTCCCCGTCCCACTCTGGTGACAAATGCAAAAAGAACAATTGAAGGACAGAATGTAGAACAATGTCATACATTCAGACCAGTACAGAGATATGGGCCTAAATCCATTGTTTTTTTACTCACCATGCCATTCAAGTTTGGACCCTGCCATATGCGCCTAGACTGTCTTGACCCTGCGCCCAATGGGAACAGTACAGCCTTGTCTCCAGTGGCATGAAGAGCACGGGACCCACGTCTGGGCATACCCGTCCAAATCGGGGCGACGACTACCAAAAGAACAATTGATGGACAGAATGCAGAACAATGTCATACATTCTCCCCAGTACAGAGATCTGGACCTAAATCCACCCAGCATTCCGTCCATCAATAGTTTCTTTTGCACACGTCCCCCTAAGTGGGAAGACATGGGTCTTGTGCTCACTGCACCACTGGATTCAAGCTAGCCTGACTGATAAAGGGGGATGCCCTGAAACTGGTCCCAGGATCCTTGTCTCCGATCCAGGGAAGACTTGGCTTGGCAGTTCGGGCTGGATTGTTCCCACAAGGAATAGGGTCACGACTGATTGCATATAGCTGGGTCCAAACTGGGGTGGTGTGGTGACAAAAGAATGATGGATTTAACCCAGATACTTGTGACTGGGGGTAAATGTCTGCATTGTCAGCATTCCATCCATCAATTGTTTCTTTTGCATATGTCGCCCTAAGCGGGAAGGGTATGCCCAGAAATGGGCCCCTTGCTCAAGACACAACAGGATTCAAGCTAGCCTGGCTGATGAAGGGTGATACCCTGAAACTGGTCCCAGGATGCTTGTTTCCTGTCCAGGGAGTACCTGGCTTCGCAGTTCGGGCTGGACTTTTCCCACAAGGAACAGGGTCAAGAATTGATTTGCATATGGCTGGGTCCAAACGGGTTGGTGTGGTGAGCAAAAGATTGATGGATTTAACCCAGATCCTTGTGACTGAGGGTAAAGTTTGCAGTGTCAGCATTCCGTCCATCAATTGTTTCTTTTGCAAAGGTTGCCCTAAGTGGGAAGGGTAAGCCAAGACGTGGGTCCCGTGCTCACTACACCACTGGATGCAAGCTAGTCTGGTGTCAGGACTGATCATAAGAGATATGCAGTCAGTTTTAAGTGTGTTCCAGTGATTTGCAAAATCCATTGGGGCAATCATGTCAGGCCTTATAGGTTCCTCCCTAATCGTTGGTCTTCCTTTTTATTTAGTCAGCAATTGCTCTCATCGCGGCGGAATCCCAAGATGGCCGCCAGGGGCAATTGTTGATCTGCATGGTCTAGTCTTTTATCTTTTGCGAGCGCAGCTGTAATCACTTGCTCGCCCTCAGAGAAGTGCACACTTCAACTGTGACTTTTGAGGAAACGGATACCTTCTTCAGAGCTCCGTTTCAGTAACCTGTTGTGAGTATTTTCAGAAGCTGTTACTATTTACAGGCAATTCCGCAATAGCCGTAAGTCAGTCAACTTCATTTTTTGTTGATTTTTTGAACCTTTGGGAGCATTTACGACGAACAGCGTTCCAGGATAGCGCCTAAGGGTAGCGCGCTAAACTAAGGTTCAGTTTTGAGCAGTATCAAGCTGAATGTTGCGAACCTTATTTTAAGAGACTTTGAAAACATAGAGTTTGCACAGACCCTTCCACAGAGACTTTAGGAAGAAACTGCAATACAGTGTAGCTACGAACAGTCTTCTTGGCACTCAGGAGAACAGCAATATCAGTGACTGAAATAGCAGAGAGAGCAGAACTGAAAACCATCAAGTAGGTTTGGTTATATAAATATATATAAGTATACTTACCATCTTTGTCGGATTATCGAGTAGTTCTCACCAGTAGCTGCAGAGTGCATTTCAACCTTTTTCAATATTTCATTCAACCCAAGAATAGAAAGTTCTGCACCGATTCCCTACAGGTATTAGTTGGTAGAAATTCCGTAATTTAGAGAAGGGTTCATATAGCATGCAATAAACCTAACCAGTTGTCTAACTTTTGCAGTAATCTCAACACGGAAGGAACAGTGTAGCAAGATTCAATCAAAAACATCTACAAGAGAAGAGCTAGCCATTCTGTAGGGACAGGTAATTTCAGTTAAAAGGCAGGTATGCTTTAGATTGTGAAGAACTAGAATATGTTGTTACAGGTTCTTTTCACAGGAGACTCATAACAAAAGATAGCAGACCTGTCCAGCAGAAGAAACTAGACCTGTCCAGCAGAAGAAGCTTGGCGTGTTTCTCTTCTCTTTCCAATTCCCCTTTCCCCCTCTTCGCTTCCAAGTGCTATATGTACTGGGTAGTGGAGTTTGGGAGTTGTGGAACTAAGCATCGGCTACTGCGGAAGCACGGCGATTGAATTAGTATCTGACATCTGGCTGATGAAGCGTGGTGCCCTGAAACTGGTCCCGTGATGCTTGTTTCCGGTCCAGGGAGGTCCTGGCTTGGCAGTTCGGGCTGGACGGTTCCCACAAGGAACAGTGTCAAGACTGATTTGCATATGGCTGGGTCAAAACTGGGGAGGTGTGGTGAACAAAAGAATGATGGATTTAACCCAGAAACTTGCGACTGGGGGTGAATGTTTGCATTGTCAGCATGTTATCCATCAATTGTTTTTTTTTGCATATGTTGCCCTAAGTCGGAAGGGTATGCCCAGAAGTGGGTCCCGTGCTCACTACACCACTGGATTCAAGCTAGCCTGGCTGATAAAGGGTGATGCCTTGAAACTGGTCTCAGGATGCTTGTTTCCAGTCCAGTGAGGACCTGGCTTGGCAGCTCGGGCTGGACTGTTCTCACAAGGGACAGGGTCAAGACTGATTTGCATATCGCTGGGTCCAAACTGGGGTGGGGTGGTGAGCAAAAGAATGATGGATTTAACCCAGATCTTTGTGACTGGGGGTGAATGTTTGCATTGTCATCATTTTGTCCATCAATTGTTTCTGTGATATATATACACATGCCAAAGTGCATTGAAGAATGATAGGGTGTATGAGTATCAGAATGGATGATTTAGTGGGTGCTTGAATGTCTGTATAAGTAAGTGAGTAATTGAACGTGTCTTAGTGAATGCATGGGAGAATGACAAATCTGTGTAAATGTCTGTGTCAGTCTGTCAGTTGGTGTGTAAGTGGCTGCATGAGTTGGTTAGTAGGTACATGAGTGTCTATATGGGTTAATGATAGGTTGTCTGATTACCTGTAGGGGTGCCTGAGTGTCTGTGTGGGTAGGTGGGGGGGGGTAACTCCATACATGGATGTGTGAGTGAGTGATTCAGTGGGTGTATGGGTTCATGAGTGCGTCTGCAAGGAGCTGTATGGGTTAGTGACTGTGCATACGGCTGTGTTGGTGAGTGAATGGATGTCTCAGTGGTATATGTGTAAGTAACTACATATGTGAAAGGCAGTATATGTGAGTGCTGGAGTATATAAGTGACTAAATGTGAGAGTGAGTGATTTTGTGAGTGGCTGCATAGATAAGTAGGTACTTGTGTCAGTGATTGTACAAGAGATTAAGTATATTGCACTATCTGTATGAATAAGTGAGGTGTGTATAACTGTATAGGTGAGTAAATAGCAGTGTGATTGACTCTTTGTTTGACTGACTAGGTGTTTGAGTAACTCTAAGGGTGAGTGGCGGTGTGTGAATGTCTATATGGGTGTGTGAATACATGTATCAGTGGCTGTATTGATGAGAGACTGTATGTATGAGTGACTGTATGTGTTAGTGAGTGGATGTGTATGTAGACCTATGAATCAGTGAGTGGGTATTTACTAACTGGTATTGGTGTCTCTATGGTTTTCAGATTGGTAGTCTTTATCTTAGAATGGATGTATCAATGGTTATATTACGGTGCGAGGAGGTGCATCAGATGATCACGTGAAGGATGTCATCAGTGATGTTACTGACTATGTAATGAGTGATGTTATACATGAAGCCATCAGCAGTGCATTGTGAGGGCGCAAGTTTAAGTTAACTTAGCTAACTGTTGCGGCCGAATTTCTCTGGTTTTTTACGAGTGAAATGTCAACCTATAATGTCCCTGAAACCTGTGTTTTTTTATGTGAATTTCTTAAGGATTTCTAACTTTTTAGATTGGAACAGCAATGTAAGTATGGGCGAAATATGCAAATTTGCGGTACGCGAATTCGCGCGAAAGCAAATTTGCGATCCGCAAAACCCGCAAATTCGCGGATTTTTGTTTTTTGCGTGTTCGCGGGGCTTTTTGCGTGTTCGCGGGCCGCTTGCAGCGCACCGACCGTGAAGTTACACTTGCGGTCGTACATGGGCGTGGCCATCTTGTCCGCATCGCGTATTTCCGTTTCCGGGCGCTATTTGCAAGCTTGCGTTGTGCGCGGGGCGCGACTATGTGTGTGCGTGCGTTTTTGCCTACTCGCGGGGGAAATATCGCGCAAACTTACCCACGCGGTCCTCAAAGGGCTCGGCCATCTTGTTTTTCATTCATTGCTATGGTTCTGGGCATGCTTTTGCAATCCTCCCCTAATCTTTGTAATCCTTTGTTTCTTTGAACTTTTTTTGGATCTGTTTTACTCATTACCTATCCCTCTCTTTTTCTACATCTATATTTTGTGTTTTTTTTCTACTTTTGGTTACTTTAAAGCTACTTTTTAAACTCTTTTCTTTACTTTTTCCCTATTCTTTAATATTTTTTTTTCAGCTGACCAGGACCATGTCAAAGGGAGCCGGGAAGAGCAAGGGGAAGTGTCCCGCACCCCATACCAGGCTCCCTTGTGGGCGATTGAGGGTGGAGGATGTGGTGGCAAGGGAGGTTTTCAATGAGGTGGAGGTGGCCACACTTGCGATTGAGGGTGGAGGATGTGGTGGCCAGGGAGGTTTTCAACGAGGTGGAGGTGGCCACACTTATATTTTATGTTCTGCGCCACCTCCCGAAGACCGTGGCAGGCCCGGTCAAGGGTATGGCCTCCGGGAGCATCACCAGCTGTGGGATGAGGCATGCCGGGCCATGCGTAGGGAGTCGGGAGTCCGGCGCACCTATGACCAAGTGACGCACCGGTGGGCTGACATCCTCGACTGGAAGCAGGACCTGCTCGACCGACTTGGGGTGGAGATCCCTGGCCTTGGTGAGTAGCTATTTATTAACTACTTTGTTTTCTTCTGCTCTGTGTTATATTGCTAATATATGTTTTCCCCGAAGAGCATGAATGCTGCTGATTCGATTACATTGCAGGTAAAATAATGTTTAAATAGCTTCGGCAATTGCAGGTGCTCGCCTCCTCAGTGGCGTTGCTACTATGCTTACTTGTTTGTAACTTTGTGCTCATTTGGCCTGAATATGTATGAGTGTAGTACTTTACAGAACTGCATAATGCTAGAGAGACTAGAGACTCAAATCTAGTCCTTCCTTTGTACTCCTGCTGCCACTAAGAAGAAGAGATAGTGGTGGATTGATAGGTTGAGTGTACTATGACTTGTTATTAGTAGTAGGACATTTTTTAGTGGTCTGCAATCATGATGATCAACTATGTCTGTCACGTCGCGTGCTGCTGAGTGCTGGCAGTCGTAGTAGAACCTTTTTGTTGTTGGTTTAGTTAGTGAATTACATAACTTTCCAAGTAGACCGTCTGCGAATCCAGCAATACTGTACTAGTATCCTCTTAGTTGACCAGATCAGATAAGCCAATACATGTAGTGCAATTGTTGGTAATTTGTTTCCCCGAGATAATTTTAGATTGTGGTCAAAGAAATCAAATATTAAAAAAAAAAAACAATCATCCATGTTTGTGTTTATTTCATGTTCACATTCAGTACCTCCCAGGAGCAAGAAGAGTACACCCCAGACTCCGTCAGAAGAAAGTGGGCAGGAACGGTCCTCTGCAGCCTCTTCTGCTGGCCCCAGTAAGTTGTTCTGTTGTTAATATAATTATACTTCCCTAACTTTTACAGCTCCTATTCATTCCAAACTGTTTCCTTATTCTATTTTTTACAAAATAGACTTTGATCTTCTTGTAGACTGTTTCTACATTCTTATCCTGCCTCTCTACCATCACTCTCTGTGCTACTACTATTCACTATTATTATGAGTCGGTCTGTATCGGTAGCTAAGCTTGCCCAGTCGGCAAACGGTGTTAAACAAAACTCTGATTCAGCAATAGCTCTAGAGGCACTGAGTGCAGTCCTCTGGGTTGTCCTTGCTGTGTATTCCAGTCTTCTTAATGTTAGTGCTTTGACAATTTCCAACAACAAAATGTCAATGTCAACCAAGAATAAGCTAGTAGTTGGCTTTTTGATTTGATAGTAGCACATACCATACCGCTAGTGTTCCAGGGACTATTCTGCACAAACAGAAGTATGGACAAGAGAAATAGGACATTGTTGATGATAGGTGCAGTTCGACTTCCCACATACCTCATTCAGAAGTAACTGTGTGGGACTTGGGAGCCCTCACCTTGTAGGAACTTCAAGTCCTCCTGGTGGTGATGAGGAGTAGTTGATTCTGTCTGTAATTAGAAAAATGTTGCACGTTAAAAAGCAAGCATTCATCGGTTGTGCCAAAAAGTGTTGCATGTTATGGCTAAGCATACAAGTTAACACCCTCCCCAAAACCGTGACTTTTCTTCAGTCACAATAATTAAAAATTGTATATGTATTACCATTTTCTCATTACGAGACGAAATAGGGGGTGGTGTATGGCATCTAAAAATATGACATGTTTTTTCTAGGCGTCACAACATCGGATGGGGCACTACCCACCACCAGTGTCGGGGCCAGCAGCGTGGAGGGGTCCACTCCAGGGGTGGATGCGGCGGCGCCACAAGTGCCACCAGGAGGAGCTGAGGGGGATGGCTCAGTAGCGGCGGATGGTGGTAAGTTATTATACTCCTTACTTATTGACATTTTAGAGTAGGCTCGCAAAGGAGTGTATGATGTACTGAAGAGTAGACAGTACAGTAGTACAAGTACATGGTACTGTTAAGAACAGTTACTAATTTAGAACTACATTTTTGCCAATCACGGAGAAGACAGTCAACCTTGACTTAGTAATAGCATTAGCGGCTGTAGTTCTCGGGTAAGCAATGGCCCCCTCTATTTGACTTCAACTCAGCTGGGAAACTTTTATCGTGAGGGCAAGTCATATCAGATTATCTTGAGGGATGTGAAGAACGAAAAGGGAAAGAAGGGTGAAAGGAAGGACGAGCGAGTTGTAACATTTATGACTGTAAAGAATGATACGTGTTTTTGAATGCAGGCAGAGGTGGCTGATAGGAAGGTATCAGATGCATGGCTGCTTGAAGCAAGGATGGTTGGAGGAGAAAGAAAAGATGACTGCCTGTGTGGGTGAATCATAAAATGCATGTGTGGTGTGCATTGCAATATATCATTTGGGTCAACCTCAAATGCAAGTCAAGACGGTGGTTTACCAAATAAAATGAAAAGGGTGTTAGCTGGTTGTTGAGAAAGAGTAAATTTGGTACAAGTTGATACATTAAGAAGAATGATAGACGTTTACTTTGGAAGCCTAGGTGGTATCTTCTTCTTCCTCATAGATAGAAGAGGTGTATGTAGTAGAGCAGACGCTCAGCGGATGAATAGTGTTACTTTGAACAGCATGTCCGTGCCAGAGTAGCAAAGCTGAGGAAATCCAAATACTAGAAGTTGTGATTGTTCATAAAATACTGCCTTGACTAACAGAACAGCAGTTTACTTAGCAAGCACAGCATATATTGTGTATGTATTGTATAGTTGACATTATATCAAGTCAAGTCCCTTCCCCCGGCAATTATGGGTACCACACTCACTCCCTGTGTTAATAATTTTCTTTCAGCTGTGTCATGGCTGGACTATTGCTGTTGTTCACTCAATCTATCAAAACAAAGCACCTAAAGTCATCCATCATATAAGCAAAGATCATGTGATTGGCAGGATATATGATCAGAAATGATTAATCTTCATTTTCCTTTTGTAGTAGTCAAGGCCTGGGGGGGCAGTGTGAAATATAAATTACATTGAGCCCTTGATGTAACCCATTATGGCCAGTGCCACCCCTATAGAAAAGTAAGAGCTTCCTATCCCCACCTGCATATACTCCTTAAAGTAATGCGAGTCTGCGTCATCATGGCATGTGTCTGTTTTTCTTGGGTGCAGCTGACTGAGTTGGCATTATGCTGGCTACCACAAGTCCACGTACAAGTAATTTCTTTTGCAAAACAAGAGAAAAAAAGAAGAAGACTGGTGTAGTCTCTGACTCTCTGACTATGTAGTAGTGAGTCCATAGTGCTGCTAGTAGAATTCCTGAAACTTCCACTAATGCCACAGGCCTACAAAGACTGCAAAAATATACATCCCAAAATGTTATACTGTGCTTGCAAGTTGCTAGTGTTACTGTGAGACAACTTTCTGTTGAATTATTTTGACTTAATGTTAAAGACTATTGGCTACATTATTTTTCTTTCTTTCTTCTTATAGATGCTCCAAAAAAGCTTACCCGCAAGGAGATGGCTGTCCGGGCCAGGGCACGTAAGCTGGAGGCCAGTTGCGTCGAATATCGGCAGCTGTGGGCTCGGGAGCAGGAGGAGATGGCTACTACTGTATCCTCCTCCAGTGCCCCTGGGTCCACCAGCCAGCAGCCTCCAGCAAAATGGCGCCGTGGCCCGACAGCCTCCCGCCGCCGCCGCCGCTCAGCAGCAAGAACAACAGCTGCCCCCCCTAGAGCCTGGATGGCACACCTGCGCCGCCTCCGAAAGCGAGTGGACTACCTGGAGCGATTGGCAGAGAAGCAACAGCGCCAGCACCGGGACCTCCGCAAAGAGGTGCTGGACCTGTCAAAAGGAGGACACCGCCGGAAGAAGTGACTTTCTTTTGCCCCTTTTTTAAAGACTGTTGTGGGGGTGGGAATTGGACGTTGGGGAAAGGGACTTGAAGGACATTTGGACATTGGTTGTGGTTAGAGAGTGGGTGATTTGGGTCATTTTATTTTTGTTAGGGGAAATATATTCATTAATTTTACATACTTAAACATAGTATACGTGTTCATATTATTTTGTGTGGTGGTGGGTGGAGATTACTGTACGTTTGCTTTCTTCAAACTTACCAGCATGAATTATCTAAACATCCAAACATGTACAAAAGTGCGACTAACAGAGTTAGTGAATTTAATTGCCCTACTAGTACTTTACTAGTACTACAGTGACACTGTCAGTCTCTCCTCTCCTCCGAGTCCTAGCCCATTATTCTACCCCCCCAAAATGCTTATCTTACCTGTGATTCGTGTTTGAGAATAGGGCTAGGTACTGGGCTGGCTGCTTGGCAAATCGCGAGTTGACTTGAATCCTGGATTGTTGAAATATCATCGTTGTGCTGGTAGTAGTAGTGGTACACACTGGCAGTACCAGCAAATGAAAGAAAAAGGAAATGAAACATTGAGTGGCCTGAGCGTAGCATTAGAAACAGTACGATAGATAGTACGGTAGAGAACAGTTAAAAAACACAATAACGTACCCTAAAAGCTAGTGTATAGATCTTGGTTAGTTCTGGGCAAGAACAAGGGGTCTGTCTTCTACTTCCAATGTTACAGTACAATACTATGTGTTTTGGAGGATCAATCAAACAACAAGTAATAATTACAACAAAAATTACCAATGCTTAAAAATATAATGGAACAATTTATTACAGGATTTAGTCTGAAGGAGGAAGAGGCCGCGTGAGGTGCTAGGACACTGTTTCACATGATCCAGGTTGAATGAAGAACCTACATCCTGCAGAATAGATTGCCCTAAAAGCATTGACTTACAAGAAGTATCTCATTGTGGATGACAACAGGCCAGTCGCTATCCCCTTGCGAAGTGCCTACAGACCAATTTAAAGGTCTCATAATTATACCTTTTCCAGTGTCCTACTATAATAAATGGTGGCACCCACAGAAGGCCCTTTATATTTTAGTTCCTTAGTCTAAGGGTATTAACCCTGGACATAAATATATTAAATTCAAATATTTTATCCCGGTTTTATCTAGTCAACATATATCAAAATTGAAAGCCGATACCAGATCTAGCCTCTTGGCTAAGATAGAAAACTATCCTGAAGAAGGTGAATATCCTAGACAATCACCGAAACGCAGTGTAGACTTCTGTTTTCTTGAATCTTGAATTGTTAAAAAAAATTTGATTGTTGCATATGATATGTTTTTAATGTATGAAATGTTTTTATGACTAAATCCTGTAATAAATTGTTACATTTTATTTTTATGCATTGGTAATTTTTGTTGTAATTATTACTTTGTTGTTTGATTGATCCTCCAAAACACATAGTATTGTACTGTAACATTGGAAGTAGAAGACAGACCCCTTGTTCTTGCCCAGAACTAACCAAGATCTATACACTAGCTTTTAGGGACGTTATTGTGTTTTT
Source organism: Lissotriton vulgaris (assembly GCF_964263255.1). Lineage (NCBI taxonomy): Eukaryota > Metazoa > Chordata > Amphibia > Caudata > Salamandridae > Lissotriton > Lissotriton vulgaris. The sequence continues at coordinate 499,907,374 of NC_141695.1, forward strand.
TAACTGTATCTACCCTGTCCCTATTGTCACATTAGTAGGGTTCCTCCCTTTTTGTTTTATAAACGGTAGAGAACAGTGCCATAAATTGTAGCCTAAGCAGTGCTAAAGTATTCAAACGATAACTAAGTACTAGTTGCATGGAGTATGGCTACAATAAGAAATAGTATTAAGGTAAAGGACAAAGCAACGTAAGCATTACGCATTCTATTCATCACATGTAGGAGGAGGATGTTGTTGATGATCAATCCACGATGGCGCACATGAAATTCTGATTAGAATGATTTTTCTGTTGCTTTGACCTTATCCTCCCCAGCAAGTGTGTGGAATTTATTGTTGTCATTTAGTTACACCTCAATAAAAAACCACACAGCCAGGGAGAAGACGGTTAAGGTTTGAAAATTGGATGGGAATGAGGGTTTTTGGGAAAGTTTTGTGGAGAGAGGAAAAAAAACACAGCATGAACAAACAACAAATGAAGAAAAACAAATCTTTGGATTCGAAGATATCCATAAATCTTTTAAGGGACATAAAGGTAGTGCACTATTGCATGCATGAAGTTGTTTGCTAAATGGATGGTTAGGTTACTGAAAAGTAGTACTTACTACAACTTACTAGTAACTATGAAGAAACAATTTGACCGTACAGGGCTGCAGTAATATTTATAATTACGCAATTTCACTTGCCTCTCTGCCCTCAGAGAGGATAAACACTTATAGTACAATAAATTAGTTTTAAAAATAGCAAAGAAGCTCATCAAATAGCTGGAGGGATGAATTTGAAGCAGAGAGCAAACAAACGCACAGAGTCACACTCGTAGAAGTTCAAGTTCACAACAATAACATTTAAAAGATAATGAGAAGTTAAGAGGATACTGTAACTGTATGTTGTAGTTGTCCTGTTGAATTTGTGAAGTTGCATGCATCCAGCCATTCCTCTTATTCGCGGTACTCCTTCATTCCATCTGACACTCCGTCAATCAATCTTGGTGACCAGACACACTGTCCACTGCCTGCATGATTTGGAATTACGGATTGCTAATGGTAAGCCTGAGTTAATCGTTTGTTCCATGGCACAGGGTAAAAGCCGGCCTGTAATTGTTGATGGAAAAACAGGAAGTGATATTAAAACACCACAGTGAAAAAAATATAAGGTACGCTGTGTAGTGCAAAACTAACACTTTCAGTTTCAGAGGTGACAGTATTACATAAAATCATCATTTCGAAAGTGCGTACTCTGAGTCTCCTTTTCAAGGATAGTAATTAGTAACTATGGGCGATTTTTGCGGATCGTGCCAAAACGCTGTCTGCAACTAGGCCCAAACACCCCTTTCCCACCATAGATTTTCTTCAAACCACTTGCAATCAAAATTAGACCTTCCCAGGAGTGCTCTCAGACCCCTCAACCCACCCCAAAAATCTAGAACACCCCCAAACAGCCCCCCAAAAACATGCAATACTGCAACAAAAAAACATTTTCACCATGGATTTTCTTCAAACCACTTGCAATCAAAAGTAGACCTTTCCAGCAGTGCCCCTGACCCATCACCCCCAAGCAGCTTCACAAAAACATGCAATACTGCTAAAAAAAAAATCCACCACGGATTTTCTTCAAACCACTTGCAATCAAAATTCGACCTTCCCAGCAATGCCCCCAGACTCCTTAACCCACACCCAAAGATCTAGAACCCCCCAAGCAGCCCCCCAAAAACATGCAATACTGCTAGGCCTAACTTAAAATTGTGCCAAAATGCTGTCTGCAACTAGGCCCAAACCCCCCTTTTCCACCATGGATTTTCTGCTAAGCACTTGCAATCAAAATTAGACCTTCCCAGCAGTGCTCCCAGACCCCTCAACCCACCCCAAAAATCTAGAACACCCCCAAACAGCCCCCCAAAAACATGCAATACTGCTAAAAAAAAAGCTTTTCCACCATGTATTTTCTTTAAACCACTTTCAATCAACATTAGACCTTCCCAGCAGTGCCCCCAGACCCCTCAACCCACCCCCAAAGATCTGGAACACCCCCAAGCAGCCCCCCAAAAACATGCAATACTGCTCTCCCCAAAACATGGCAAATCGCGCCTTGACAAGAAATTGCTGTTTTCAGCACTTCCACTACTTTGATCCTCTTGAAACTTACCAGGACACTTGTTCTAGTGATTCCCAAGAATCTCAGCAAGGCAGAAAAAAATCGATCCACTGGAAGGTTTACGGCTAGTTCACCCAAACACACGCGCCAGCAAAACACCAAAAAAGTCCCAAAATTCGGCCAATTCTGAAAAAAACGTCAAATCCCCCGAAAAACCGTGCCAACATCATTATGAATGAGCTTGCATCGGGCCCTGAGCCCTAGACTCCGGGAACCCTACCAAATTATTAATTAAACCCAAAAATCCTAGCAAACCGCACTGAACCCTAAACCCTAGATATGCTTTGTCTGTCCATGTCAAAGAGCCGAGGTATGCTACACCAGGTTGCTTCACTCAGTGGTGCCTGACTTGACCGTCTGCATGGCGGCAGGGCCATGCAGACGGCCAAGGCCGGCACCACTGAGTGAAGCAACCTGATATAGCATACCTAGACTCTTTGACACAGACAGTCAAAGCATATCTAATTGTATGCAGCAAGCCACATAGCCCCAATTTTACATGAATTGCTGTACTCTGCACTCTGCCTGGCATAACAACACTACAGTGCCTCGACCACTCCATACCACCACTAGACAGACATGTAGTTCTGCTGTAATAGTTGTTGTAGACTGGTTTACCTGTTTGCCACTCAAAAATTGGCCATAGTTCTTCCGTAAACCGACGCTGATGATCCATCCATCCCAGTGAGTGACTGTAAAGAAAAATGATATATTATTTAATCAATCATCATGGTATATTGGCAAACAGTAAATCCAAGGACATTTTGCATATTGGAAAATGCAGCGTAGTGGCCCCTGCAGTTGAAGTACAATTTGAATTAAACAAGGTAAAAAAAAGCAGAGTAGACTTGAGTTAAATTTAGTGTGTAAAAGATTAAATAATAACAGAAGACATATGATTCATTTCATGCACAACAAACAAACAGCAATTGTTTTCATCAGAGCCAGACAGCCATTGCTGTCCACTGCATGCCATCTTCTTCTCATTATTCATTACCTGTTCCACTTTTTGTCCGCATCTTCTTCTGAAAGTGAGGGACCACAGGGCAGCCTCTCCTGTCAATTTCAGAAGTAACTGTCAGCAATCAGCAAGCATGTAGTCAGTAATTCAAGTTCCACTTGAGGGGACTCGTCTACGAAGACAAAATGTCTTTATTCTGCGTAATCCAGCCATCTGCCTTGAGGGAAATGGATAGGGGGAGTCTGGAGGAGGAGGATAGAGGAGCATGATTGAGTTGTGAACTTGTGAACCTCTGGAATGCAGACTGCGGCACCTTTAAATCAATAAGGAAATAAGATGAAGACAGTGCTGCTGATGGACTTGTTGTGATTAGGTGATTAGAGTTTTATTGTGGTAAAAGTTACAAAACAAAGACACACAGGAATAAAAGTGAGTAAGGATGAAAAAAAGGAAGTCATATTCAGGCCTCGATGTCAGGGATGTATAGCTCGTCCTCAAACTCTATGAATTGAGACGGGAGTAGGTCAGGTAACAGAGAAGAACTTCCATCACCTAAGTCGGTGTCCTCTTCTTCCTGTGTGCATTCACATATTTTGTAATCTGGTGGTATGAAGTGCTGATTCATCTTGATCAATGTTAACCTCTCCACATTTTTAGGCGAGAGGCGGGTCCTTTTTGAAGTTACAATGGCACCAGCAGCACTGAAAACACGTTCAGAAGACATGCTAGCGAGTGGGCAAGACAAATAATTTAGAGCCAGGTTGGTGACCAGTGGCCATAGAGCCCTTTTCCTATCCCAATACAGCAATGGGTTCTGGTTAATGAAGACCTCTGTTGTGTCATCCAGATAGGCCTGCACCATTGACTGAAGGTTCTCCAGGGTTGCACTACATTGCGTACCATCTGTGGCCTTTGCATCACTGGAACGAGCAAACCTTTGATGAGTTTGCCAATCTGCTTCCAACAATATTATGGCTGGGCATGGTGCAGGTGAGGATGATGATACCGTTGCTGGTGTCCTTAACGGCTGTGAGGGAAAGTGACTCCCTTCAGCCACAGATTCAGAAGTGGAACTTGACGCCGGATGGCCTGCTGATTCAGTTGTACTTCTGCCGGCTCCTTCAATTTTCTGCCACTCTTTTTCGAACCGAGTGGCTGACACAGCTAGCCAATGTTTGTACTTTGAAACATCTGCTTCATCAAAAGGAATGAATGCTTTGCTGGCCACAGCCTTTTTGTACTGTGGATCCAGATTTTTGGCACAAATGTAATGTTGTTCTGTATGTAATATTTTAAGCCTTTCATTGTTAACTAGGCGGCTTAATAACCTCTCCACCAACTCATATGCATCTTGTTTTTCAGCATCTTCTCGGAACGTTGAAGACACCGCCTTCAGTTGGTGCTCTAGCATGCGCAACTATGGGATAGATTTGCCCAAAGAACAGTCCTCCCTGCTGACTTCACGCGTGAAGACCTCAAAAGGACGTAGCTTGTCTGTCAGGCTTGCAACTAGCTTCCATTCCTCCAACTCTAGCCACATGTCTTTCATAGTAGAACCCAGTTTATAGTCATACTCATTGCTACCCCCCACTGTTCAGACAGACGCTCAAGCATGAAAAAGGTTGAGTTCTAACGTGTTGCCAGCTCCTGGATGAGTCCTTTGACTGGCAGTCTATGTTCATGTTGAATGCTCCTCAGCTTCTTCCGGGCCTTAAAAGAATGGCTGAAATGTGTGCAGATTCTTCGGCAGTTGGTCAGTAACTTGTTGACGGTGGTTTCTTTTTTCAAGAAATCTTGCACAACAATGTTAATACTGTGCGCCAAACACAGCACTCTGAAATAGTCACCTAGATGCATGGCCTTAACTATATTACTGCCATTATCCGTGGAAACATAACCAATCATGCGATTTCTTGGATGCAGCCATTCATAGACCTTCCTATCAAACTCCTCCAAAAGGTTAGGTGCAGTATGAGTTTTCTCCATGGCAAGCATGGCTACTGCTGCATGTTTCCGAGTAGCTTGAAAAACTGTGTCCGTGTCAACACCTGCTTTTAACTTGTCTTTAACCATGCAAAAGAGACCCAGTGTGCAGTGATGCACATGTAATCAAGGGCTTGGCAACTGGTCCACATGTCTGTTGTCAGGTGGATAGTGTGAACAGCACTCTTCTGAATAGCTGCGCCAATCACCTCCAGCAGATCTTGATGTAGTGCTGGAACAGCAACTCTGGCAAAATAGGACCGGCTAGGAACCTTCCATTTAGGGCAGACTGTTGCCACAAATTCTAGAAAACCCACCCCTTCCACAAAAGAAAAAGGGAGAAGGTCCAGTGCTAGCATTTTAGCCAGCTTTGTGTTATACAGATGTACCGTTGGGTGGTTGCGTTCAAATGGCGCATCCAATCAAAATATCCTGCTAATGGTGGTCTGGACCGTTTTACGTGATGATGATGATGCAGACTTCTACAAACCAGTTAGGCTCATTGATGTACTTTTTTGCATTGGTGTCTCTCCCAGACTCTTAGTGTGCCTCATACATGTTGCAGGGGTAGAGGGTGTGGGCGCTACCACTGCAGTGCTGCTGCCAGGGGTACTGGGTGTACCAGAAAAAATGTCTGTCTCTTCTTCACTTCCCCCCTTCCCAATAAGCCCCTCGTCATCATCATCAGATGCAATATCAATGGACACATTTGGATTTGTTGTACTTTTGGCTCCCTGGATCTTGCTTAGGTGCGCATCCCAAACAATAGTGTGGTGTTTTTTCAGATGACCTCTCTGGCCTCCGGTGCCATAGTTGGTACCAAGCTTACCCCGACTAACTACTTGTCTACAAATCGAACAAATGACCATGTTTTTCCGCCTTTTGGCTAACAGTAAAGAAGTCCCAAACTAGAGACTGGAGATGTCTGCTGGTGGTGGAGGTGCTACTTTCAGTTTCAATGCCAGATGAAGTGGAGGATGGGTGTGGCTGAATTCGACTCTGTTGTTCACTTACAGGACCACTTCTTGAGGTAATGGAGGTCGAGCTGGATGGAGGTCCCTGCCGGCCCTTCTGACGAGAAAATATGGAAGCTGTAGGTTGTGTTGGTGTTGTAGTTAACTGCGTTGGTGGTGGTACCAGTGCCACGCCGCCCACATCCCGCTTAGCAGCCCTTTCAGGATAGGGTCAAAATGTCGATCTGCTGCATGCCCGCTGGGGCAGGAGTAACGACTGTGATGACTGGGTCGTCGTCAGACTGTCCATCAGCAGCAGAATACACTTCTTGTTCGTCATCATCACCCATAACTGAAAGCCTTGCGGGAACCTTCCTTTTAGGCTTAGCTACCTTTGTCGGGTCATGGCATGCCTCACTCTCAGACTGCATTGGTGGGTTCTAATCAACATCAAGATCATCAGAAGGAAGGGGGCTTGAAGAATAACTTGTAGTAGCCCTCCTTAACCTTTTTCTTGCTGGGTATCTGGAAGACAATGGATCATCCTCAGGAGGAGTGGCTTCCTCGGATGATACCTCCGCTTGAATCTCGATTCCCTGATGTGCCCCTACTTCTGGAGGAACAAGCATTGTGGGCAGTTGTGCCACTCCATGCGCCTCTAGTTGCGCATCTCCATACACCTCTCCTTGCACCTCTCCTTGCGCCTTTCCTTGCGCCTCTACTTGCGCCTCTCCTTGCGCATGTATTGCGCCTCTCTTTGCGCATGTACTTGCGCTTGTACTAATTGCACATGTGGTTGTCATTGCGCCTGTGGTTGTTGAACACTATTCAGCTGAGTTACACCCTGCGTTGATTGTATGCTACTTTCTTGAGATGAGCCAACATCACTGGTCGATGGTGATTGAACAATTAAAGTGGCTCCCTATGCAGCACTCATGGCCTTGGACCTAACTTGGTGTGGTGGCACTGAGCCAATGAAGCGGAGGTGCTGCTGCCAGCTTGGTCCCTGGCGGACCCCGCTGCTGCAGGCATTGTTTTTTCCCAATAAAAGTGTCTGTGGGCACACCAGTCTCCTTGGTAAGTGTCACCACTTGCTTCTTCTGCTCCTTCTTACTTGCAGTGGCACTGGCAAATTTCTTTGTAGAGGAGCTACGGACACCTTTCTTTGGGCCCATCTTCTTCCGATGTAAGAACAGCAGGCCGCAGTTGCATGAGTTGCAGAGTTGTCTGTGGCCACACGTGACGTCATGTGACGTTGTGCTGCACACACCGCTGAAGGACTTCTTCCCGGCACTGTTGGTTCTCTTGTGCACCTAAAAGCAAAGGAAGCCAGAGGAATATCAGTTAAACGCCCCAAAAAGTCGAAAAACACACAAAAATCACCACAATCCAATGCCATCCATGCCCTCAATGATGTTTAAATTCAAGAGGGCCTACACAAAGCCTTGGTTCATGCACCACTCACTACCCCTGGGCATAATGGGTGAAAGCAGGGCAGGCTGGGTGCAGGCTATGGCTCAAAGCACACTCCCTGGCTTCAAAATGGCCCCTTGTCCCCCAGCCACATGGCCAGGCCCTGCCTGGACCAGGTCTCAAAATGGTCCCCACCCACATGGCCAGGCCCCAACAACACCCCAAAAAGTAAAATAAAACACAATAATCTCCACAATCCAATGCCATCCATGCCCTCAATGACGTTTAAATTCAAGACAGAGGCCCCACACAAAGCCTTGGTCCATGCACCACTCACTACCCCTAGGCATAATGGGTGAAAGCAGAGCAGGCTGGGTGCAGGCCTATGGCTCAAAGCACACTGCCTGGCTTCAAAATGGCCCCTAGTCTCCCAGCCACATGGCCGGGCCCTGCCTGGACCAGGCCTCAAAATGGCCCCCATCCACATGGCCAGGCCCCAACAACACCCCAAAAAGTCATACAACACACAAAAATCACCACAATCCAATGCCATCAAAATGGCCCCCATCCACATGGCCAGGCCCCAACAACACCCCAAAAAGTCATACAACACACAAAAATCACCACAATCCAATGCCATCCATGCCCTCAATGATGTTTAAATTCAAGACAGAGGCCCCACACAAAGCCTTGGTCCATGCATAACTCACTACCCCTGGGCATAATGGGTGAAAGCAGGGCAGGCTGGGTGCAGGCCTATGGCTCAAAGCACACTGCCTGGCTTCAAATTGGCCCCTTATCCCCCATCCACATGGCCAGCCCCTGCCTGGACCAGGCCTCAAAATGGCCCCCACCCACATGGCCAGTCGCCAACAACACCCCATAAAATCAAAAAACACACAATAATCACCACAATTCAATGCCATCCATGCCCTCAATGATGTTTAAATTCAAGAGACCCCACAGAAAGACTTGGTCCATGCACCACTCACTACCGCTGGGTCTACTGGCCAGTGAGGCTTTACAGGCACCCCGAAACAAAAAAATCCACATATAACATTGAGCTAACATTCCATGACATAAATGAGATTTAAGTTCAAGAAAACTCACAGAAACAGTTGTATCATGCACCCTTGACTTACCCTAGGCCTACTGGATACTGTGGCTACCCACTGTTAAAAAGACTCCAGGCCCTCACAGGTAGGTTCAGGTTGTAGGTTTATTCCAAAGGAGAGAAGACAGATTAACAACCACATAAGACCGGCAGAAAGCGCAGTCAGGCTTCAACTGATTTCCCAAGAAACCCCAGCCATAGAGCAACAAGAACATTCTACATTCTACATAGCCTACATACAACATAGTGAGAATACCACACACCTCCCCCTTTGAAAAAAAAAACAAGGATAAAAAAAATACAAACAAAAAAAACTAAAATCTAACATCATCTTTCATCCTCACAGGAGCATGTATAATACGTGTACTTCTTCTCATTTCCTTGCTTGTCAAAATGATCAACAGACTCCAATGAACTCTGTACAGGACCTGTCAAAAATTGTTCAATAACAGAAGAACCACCATTACCAACATTCTCTGTAACAACACAAGAATCACTTACTGTATCAGTTTCAGTATTAACAGAGTTAGAATTAATATTAGAATGTTGATTATTTTGTAAAGTATCAAAATTATCCAAGACATTTTGTACATCTTCTTCATCAAATGTAGGTTGTGCCGACTTCTTATCATTGAAAATTGACTTGTCAGACCCAAAAATTGAAACACGTCTAAAATTCCATATTTTTCCTCCCTCAACTCTGACAGCCTTATGAATACTTCTATTACCTAAAATGGATCTGACCATTTTGCCCATTTATTAGAAGTTGAAGACCCCAATTTCACACGTACCAAATCCCCTACAGGAACCTTATGACAAACAGTCCTTTGTTTATGAGGTTTGTTATACATTTTATCCTGATACTTCTTGACACGTTCCTTAACTTTGTTAAAGTCTACTTTTAACCTATCAGATTCATTAGATTTCAACCACCATGGCAATAATTTTGAACCTGCTTTCCTACCCCTTAACAGCTCAAAAGGAGAACAACCCGTGATAGAATATGGGGAAGTGCGATAAGTTAATAAGGTTGCAGGTAATGCTTTCTTCCAATCCAACCCATTCTTAACAGCCAACGGAATAGCCTCTGTAATAACCCTATTGAAGCGCTCAAATTGACCATTGGCCTGTGGGTTGTAGTTTAAAACTCTCTTATGCACAATGCCTTGTTCTTTGAAAAACAATTCAATTTCTCTGCTAATGAATTGTGTTCCATTGTCTGAAATAATTTCAGAAGGTAAACCTTCACCACTAAAAACATTGTTAAGAAAATCTATTACCTGAAAAGAAGTCATTTTTTCCAAAATCTTTATTTTCAGGCCAATTCGGAAAATAGTAAATTAGAACCAAACCATAAACTTCCTTCAAATTAGAAATACTTAGAGGTCCAATTATGTCAATTCCTAATTTCCTCCATGGACATTCAAGTGGGGAAACTTGCACTGACAATGGTTTTACAGATTTGTCACTATTAGAACAAGGAATACATTCCCTGACCCATCTATCAGCCATAGTGCCCATAAATGGCCACCAATAAAATTCACGTAAACGCCTCTTGGTAGTAGACATTCCCATATGTTCCTCATGGGCAATCTTCATGAGGTCATCCCTAACATTAAACGGAGGAACAATTTTGTCGCCTCTTGTGACAATATTATGTGAACACATAAGTTCATCTCTGATTTTAAAAAAGGAACTTTAGTTTCCTCTCCTCTGGCCAGCCATCTTTTAAGTAATTCACAACGGAACACAAGATATCATCATCAGACATTGCCTTCTTCCATACCTCTTCTGAAATTACTACAGCATCAGGTCCATTAATGTCCTGCATAGTATATGCAACATCACATTCCTCAATGTACTCATTCTCATTTTGAGGCAATGATAACCAAGACATACAATCTGCATGTACATTTAGTCTGCCAGGAATGTACTGATACTCTTGTAATTTAGCTGCTAATCTAGCCAATCTTGCAGTTAATACTCTTCCACCACCCGCTGCTAACATGTTTACTAAAGGTGTATGGTCCATCCTGAGCAAAAATTTGACGGAAATGCTCAGCAGACTATGTGCATGCTAACAACTCTTTTTCAATTGTAGAATAATTATATTCCGCACCTCGTAAGTTCTAGAAGCATAAGACACAATATTTTCTTCACCAGCACTTTTTTGTAAAAGTACAGCCCCTGAACCAGTGTTACTTGCATCAACAGCTACCACACACTCTTTAGCAATAGTAAATGGTTTCAAAAAATGGAGCAGAGCAAATTTCTTTTTTTAACTCATCAAATTGTAACTGCTGATCTTTACCCCACAAAAATTTTGCATTCTTTTTAAGTAACAATCGCAATGAGGATACTTTAGACGCATAGTTTTTTACAAATTTGCTGAAATATTCTGTTAAGCCTAAAAAAGAAAACAATTGCTCTTTATTGCTCGTGAAGGTGCCTTTGAAATACTTGAAATATGATCAAATTTTGGCTTAATTCCTTAATTGGATATCTCATTTCCCAAGTACTCAACCTTCTCCTGTCTGAACTTACATTTTTTAAATTTGAGTGTTAAACCTTTTTTTATTGAATACTGCTCAAAACTGCTTTCAGATTATTGTCGTGTTCTGCAACATCATTTCCATAAACTAATATATCGTCCTGAAAGGCGATAGCCTCTTTACAACCTTCTAGCATTTCTTTCATCAGCCGTTGAAAAACGGACGCAGCACTTGCAAGGCCAAACGGCATACGCAAGTAGCGATACATGCCCTCCGGCGTGACAAAAGCTGTTAAGTTCTTAGAATCATTCTCCAACACAACCTGATGATAGGCACTCGCAAGGTCTAATGTAGAAAAAACACAAGCACTTTAGAGAGTTGAAATGAATTCATTAATTTTTGGTAAAGGATGTTTGTCAGTCCAAATCTCCTTATTTAGGCTGCGAAGATCCACATATAAGCGGAGCTCGCCATTGCTTTTAAGTCAAAGAACAATTGGAGAAACCCAGAGAGAAGATTTAATGGGTTCAATGATATTTGACTTTACCAGATCATTAAGAATATCTTTCAATTTATCACAATAAGCTTAGGGACATTCCTAACCCTCTGCCTGACCGGTATAGCATTTTCCTTTAATACAATTTTATGTTTGAATTGAGCATATTCACCCAAATTCTCTGCAAAAACCTTTGGAAATAATTTCCTGATATCAGAAACAAAATCTTCATTATCTGAAGACACAATGTAAACTGGTGGTGAAACATTAGGATCTAATTTTATCCCCAAGTCTCTTTGATGACGCAATCCTAAGATAGATTCTAACTTCCGAGCTATATATACCTTTGCTCTTGTAGATCTACCTTTAAAATTGAGTTCAGCCCAAATGAATCCTTCTAAATCAATTTCGTGCCCTGAATAACTTCCAGGTTTAATGTCAGGACTTAAATATTCCCTATTTGGCCACAACTCCTCAAAACTATATTTGCCAATAATAGAATACCAGGCACAAGAGTCCACCATCATTGAAACCTCGTTACCATCAATGTTGAACATACATGAAGGGAAACCGTTACAATATGGCTGAGATACCCGCCACCCCCTCTCAACACAATCCCCAAGAATTGGGAAACCGGAAACAGTTCTTGAACTTTTGGAAGGCGGGAAGGGAGTTACCCTTCCCGGCCGTATTTATTAAAATATGAAACAAAATCAAAACATTAAAATAACAGTTTCGTATTATGTACAATTTCATTTCCACATTACGATGTTTGGCTAACCTTAACAGATCTCTAATACAAAGGTTCTCCTAGCCGAACTAACATCCTACAAAACATTTGACTTGAAATTGTACATCCTAACGTTAAGGGCCAACGGCAAGGTCGTAACCGGTGTCAGATCCCTAAACCAGAAATACCACCCTCACTTGTGAGGGGAGCGACCGCACAGAGGCGTACCTCAAGTGCATCTACCAATTTCCCTTGGACTTGACGGGGGCCCCAATGAACTCGACACCATTTAACGGTCGTCCGAGGACTCGTGTGAGGTGTCTAAAAGGTAGCGTAAACCCCCTCCCGCACCCCACACAACTTACCCATCTGCCGTCGCAGATGTCCTGGCCCCGGAAAATTCCCCAGGAGGGCCCGTAGCCCCTCCTATCCAGGAAGGGGCCTTGACCACCTTTCCTTTCCTTCCGGCGGCCTATCCTTAGACGGGACCGCCTCCCCGTTGAGGGGCCAATTGGCCACCTCCCCCGAGCGCTCCCATCCGTAATGGGTGACGCCCCCCCCATAGGGATCTTCCAATTACTGCTCACCGATCATGACCTTACCGCCCGACCAAAATAAATACGACAATTCTACCTAACTTACTAAGATTACAAAACAAACATAACTTATTACAAGCATAAATACTGATCAATACTAGTGCAAAATTACTTTATTTGCAAAACATACTGAAAATAACCATTCTTTATTGCATATTCAAAAATTTCACGACAATCATCACAACCTGCAAGAAAAAGAGTTACCATATCAAAACTGTATTCAAAACAACTCGCTGTCCTCAGGGGCTGGTGGGTGGGTCAAAATTGGCTCTTCGTTCCGTCTCGAGCTCACGTGCAGCGGGGAGGTGCAGCTTCAGAGCACAGGAACAAGAGGATGCTTTCTTGGCTTTTGCTCCTTTTATCCGTCTTCAGGGCGGGCGTAAACCCGCCCCCGCCTGCCTCCGAGGGCGTGGCCGGCCGCGTCAGTGTCTAGGACAACCCACTCTAGGGCGGGAAAAAGGCGCGCCCCGGCTACGCCGCTTCGGGCATACCAGCCGAGACTCGCCTCCCGCCCAAGATGGCTTCCCGGGGGGATCGTGGTACTCCACCATACGTTCGGGGGGACCGAATGGTCGCCCCTTTCCATTGTTTGAAGAAATGCAAGAAATACAATTAAATTCACTGAATACCTCAGATGTTTCTTCATCATCCAGAGTAATACAATTAACTTTTTTAATAGAACGGCACATTTTTCCAAAATGTCCGCTCTTTTTACATTTTACACAGATCTTATTTAAAGCTGGACAACTCTTAAAGTTTCCTACATGGTCAAAGCTGCCACACCTATAGCAAATTATAAATATACATCTGTTGCCCTGTCTATTATCTTTCATGACCCCATCTTTTTTATATGGGTACAACATTTTCTTTTGAACAGCTTGACTTTTGACAATTGAGACTTCAGGTACAGACTCTTGTATTTTAACAGCTAGACTTTGACCTTGACCTCTAATTTCACTTACAAACTTCTCAGATTGTTCAATTCCTTTCGCAATGTTAATTACAGCTTTAAGAGAAGTTTCAGTTCCTAACCATAACCTTTCTTGGATTTATTTACTTTTTGTTTTCATCATTATTTGGTCCCTTAAAACTTGCTCATAATTAATCGTGTCAAATGCACAGGACCCTGCTAAAGCACGCAAAGCTGATATATAACTCTCTATGGATTCATTATCCTTTTGTGCTCTGGAATAAAATTTAAAGCATTCCAGACACAGTATTCATTTTCTTTTCAAATCTAATGCTTAGTTGTTTAATTGCAATATCAAAAACATCAGATTCCTCAGAGTCCTCTAATGTTGGTAATTCTGATAATTCTTTTATACATTGACCACCTAAAGATAAGCGTAGTAAATCAAGCTTCCTTTTAGAAGAACATCCATCCTCTTCTAAAACGTCTACATATGCTAAAAACATGGGATACCATAAGTCCCATTCCATTTTTGGTTCTCCTGCTGTCGGTAAAAAATGAGGTGGAACCATTATATTAGACATGTTGGTTAAAAAAAAAACTATGTTTATATATACTTTAAATAATCTAAATCTAAAAACATGAGGAACCCTTACCAATACGATTTTGTAAATAAATTGCACAGTTAAAAACAAACTACACAATAAGTGTTGTCAAGACACAGAGTAGCGTGTGTATCGCTGTTGTTTAACTTAATGAAACGCTCTTGTTAATTTTTAAGTAGCGTGTGCATCTCTGTAACATACTCATGATGCACGAAGAAACAATTTCACAAATAGCCCCAATCCAAAATGGCCGAAAACGTTACGCGAAGTGATGACGTCACTCCCACAATGCACTTTGCTCCCACAATCCTCGATGGATTGACGTAAGCTTAAGTGATGATGCGCAGCCAGGCAACAAGAAGTGCTCGTGAAAGACAACATTCTATGGATTGCCGTTGGACTAGCAAAATGTTTTTCTCAAATAAAGGTGTGAGTGTCCTTATTTAAATTTCCCAAAATGTAGTGAAATTTGTCAAAATCAATACCCAGACACGAGTGAACTGCCGCAGGTGCTATCAAGTGCACTACAATAACTGCCGCAGTAGCAATCAATGCTATACGTAAAATTTCGCTTTTAAAGTTATTTAAAATCCATAGATACCCACATTTAGATAAAACTCAGCCGCTGGTGCAATCATGGCACAATGTACAAAACAGCCGCTGGTGCTTTCATGCACAAATCCAATAAACTTTAAAAGTACCTTAATCCACGAAGTGAACGCTGTCCTCTACCTCCAGGGATAATACTCCCACTGTTGCCAATATGTTAAAGAGACTCCAGGCCCTCACAGGAAGGTTCAGGTTGTAGGTTTATTCCAAAGGAGAGAAGACAGCTTAACAACCAAATAAGACCGGCAGAAAGTGCAGTCAGGCTTCAACTGATTTCCCAAGAACCCCCAGCCATAGAACAACCAGAACATTTTACATTCTACATAGCCTACATACAACATAGTGAGAATACCACACCCACAATATATTTTTTTAAAGTTGTGAAGAAGTTTTCAAATTTTAGTTGCAGCAACTGCAATGCCCCAAACAAACAACACCAACTTACTTGTAAAATCTCAAATCCAAAAGTGATCCAAACTCCAAAGTCCAAAAAGTCCTCAAATACAAATATCCAGTAGAAGCCACAAAAAGTAATCCTTCCAGCTCCAGATCCAAATCAAAAATGACCAGGACCTGGACAAAGCACTGGGAGGAGCCTGCTGGACAGGAAGTTGGAGACTCGAGGGCACTTCCTTCCCCACCCCCCCAAAAAACTGGACTCCTTGCACAAAAAAGTGCAGCCAAATGTCAATCTGAGGAGTTATTCTGATCAAAATCATGATTTTCAGAAGGTTTATGCTGCCTGCAGTGGATTTTTTGTGCGGGTTGTTCAAATCTCCCGCCGAAGTCAACTGCGCACCGCATCTACGGCGATGTGTGATCGCGGGCCCTTATGATGTACTCTGGTAGTCAAACTCTCTCTGTGCAAAATGGCGGGGCGCGATGACGTAATCACGGTCGAAAAACTCTCGCGTGATCACGCAGCAAGATCCAAAATGGTGCAGCACATGCAAACCGGGAGAAAAAACAACTTAGCGAACACAGAATCACGGTAAGTCAACGCCGCGCGTGCGATATTGTATTTTTCAAGCACATCCAAGCAGAAAAATTCGCCAGCTTGTGAATTTGCGGATTTTTGGGCAAATTCGCTTGTTTCGCGGACCGCAAATTTGGCAAAAATACGCAAATTCCGCGAACGGAACGGATTTTGTGCCCACGCTTACAGCAATGGTAGTATACCTTCAACAATTTTTGTGAAATTGAAGTGTGTACCATTTACATTATGAATTAAAAACGGTGTTCTAAATTTTTAAGCTTTTATGAAGTTAATGTGATTTTTTATCCTTTTTAAAATATGCATTGATATATTTATTTCTGTTTTAAATTGAGATTTGCGCACCCATCGCATACAGGCCACAATTGGGGCCAGAATCCAAGCAGCCTGCCCCCATATTTGTTAAGCTGTGTATGATGAGCGTACGGTGCGCAATGGGAGCGCGGGTCTAATTTTTCATGTTTACGAAATTTCAATACTTGATATATATTATATATTTATGAAATCTATCGTATATAATTTATTGAAAGAGTTATAAAACTGATTTTAACATAAATAAGATGAAGATTAAACTTCTTACAATGAAGTTACGGAAGCCGCGACAGTCTTGCGTTATCTCACGTATTTTTTTCCGGGTTCACATCAGTTACGCAAATCCAGAGCACGTTATTTAGTTTTAAAAGTATAAATATATAACTTTATGTGATTGTGTGATTTTCTTGTGCAATTTATGGCAGTGACGTCGCCTGTAAGCTCCGACTCGTTAGTCTGAGGAACCATTTTCGTCATCTTACATTTGGATTTACATTGTACAAGGGAGGCTGCCGGCTGCACTTCATATGGAGAAGGATTTTACCGAGTTGGAGCCTCTTCAAACAACGGGAGGCTCTGTTACTGTGTTTTTGAGAAGGCATACTGTCTGGAGATTTCTTTAATACTTTAGAGTCCGCTACAGTTTGCGAAGGTTGGTTTGACCTTTGCACCCCCAACTTAAAAAGTGAAAGGCAGTAAACAAGAGAACTTTAAAAAAATTAAAAATTATTGAGAGTTCATAAACACTACAGGATACAATAATATATATAACTACATATTTCAAAATTTGAAAGGATAAATAAATTAATTTGAGTGTACAATACAGAGATAACAGTATAATAGATAGTCATTTCTACCTGCTAAGCATTATATTCATAATAATCCTATAATACAGAGACTTCATAATAACTTGAAATAAAGTGCATAGTGCAGAAATGGGATGCATACACATATACATACCCAAAATAAAGTGCAATGTGCTATATCTGGGCAAATGGAAAATATTACTGTATGGTAAATATTCAATTCTACATGGTCAGGAGTGTAAGCACAATCTTCCTGAGATAGAGATAGTTCATAAGTGTTAAAATGCAGAGAACAGAGTCAGGATACATCCCTCCTTTTATGTTCACTTTGGGAAGAGGGTAGAGGGAAATTAAGGTCCTTGGAATAAAGCGCAAAATGCTATATCTGGGCGGGTACAAAATATTATAGTGTGATACAATATTCATTTCTAAATGCTCAGCAATACAAACGCAATATTCATATAGTGCAGAGAGTTCCTAATTGGTTAAAGTGCAAAGTGCAACATCGGAATGTACACCCATAAAGGTACCCTGTCCTTTTATATCAAACTTGAGAAAAAAGCAGAAGGAAATTAAACTCCTTAGAATAGAGTGTAGAGTACTATTTCCGGGCAGATATCTATGTTCTTACCTTTTATACCGACTGCAATACGTTCTCCTATATGTCAAACAGACTCCAATATTTTTCATACTTTCTTACTGCCCCTGATCTTATTGCATATTTCTTTTCCATCTCTTGTACACTGGTTAGTTTTGCCCTCCACGCAATAAAAGTAGATACTTTCTCTGTTCTCCAAAGTTGTAGTATTAAAGACCTTGCTATTAAGACTGCAATTAATAAACTTTCCTCATTAACAGAAATAGCAGTAGAGCAGCCCAGGACTGAAATAGATTTATCAATAAAAATGAGGGGATCAATTATGATGTCTAGATCTCCTCCCAAAAGCTCTGGATTTTTGGGCACTTCCAGATGATATAAGTCCAGGTTCCTTTCTCTGCGCATCGAAAGCATTTGCCTTCTATCTGCAGGTATATTTTATGAAGAAAAGAGGGTGTTCTATAGATCAACCATTTTGAATAGTATTGCATGTGTTTGAAACTTACTCCTCTAAATATATTTATATTAAACTTATTGAGCCTCTTCCAGGTTGGTTTAAGAATCTGCATGTCTTCCCTTTTCTTCCATCTATCCCTCACTTTTTCATATAGAGAGAAAGATTTACTCTCATTGAAGATTTTAATCCAATTACTAATTTTCAGCTGTATGGGTGAGTTAAAGGCTTCGATAATAGTAGTTTTGTAGTACAGGTTTTCCATGTCAAGTTGTTCTAGAATGGGTTTTAACCTAATGAATGACCAATTTTGAAATTGTGATTGAGTGTTGCAGACCTATTTCAATCTCTGCCCAGGTTTTCCAACAGTTCCCCTTAGCGAAGTCCTGGATCTGAGCGAATCCATTTTCTTCCCATAATCTTAATTATTACTCTCTAGGACACTTCCCCCATAGATAGATTCGAGAGCCTAGTTGAAATGTTGACTCTTAAAATATCATAATGTGCTAAAAGCTGAGATTTTTGTTTATACATCCTTTGCAAGATCTTATAGCGTACTTTTTTGGGGTACTTAACAACTCTTGTGGGGTCTACTATGTTATGCTCCCTTAAAATCTTTTACATAAAAAAATGTCTGCCTCTTGAGGATCTAAAAAGAAAAATCTAAAACCATGATGCTCAAATGCTGCATAATAGTAATCTCTGATATTTGGTAATGATAGTCCTCCTTCTGCTACAGGATAGTATAAAGTGCTGAGTGCTAATCTTGGTATGTTATTTGTCCATAAGAAAGAGGAGAACATACTGGCTATTTCTTTAAAAAAAGAAGCCTGTATTGCACATGGTGCTGCGATAAAAAGAAAATTAAATAACTGAAGAATGGACATCCGTATCAACGCAGCTCGGCCTATTATTAATAGCGGCAGCTGATTCCATCGCGTTAGCTGTGAGCGCACCTTTTTCGACAATGGGATATAATTTAGAGAAAAAAGATCTTCTACTTTCTCCGTTACATAAATTCCTAAATACCTCTTTGGGCTGGTATTATATGCTTGTCTGAATTCTGATATAAGAGAATTCACCTTGCAGTTGCATAATATTATTTCAGTTTTGGTCTTGTTGATCGTATAACCCCCTATTTTTTCAGAATCTGCAAAGATTCTCATAACTTCTGTCTGAAAATCGATCTCTGGGTCCAAGAAAAGAACAATATCATCAGCAAATAATTTTATGTTCGCCCGTATGAGCTCTTTTTTCCCTAATCGTAATTGCTAAGGGCTCAATAAATAAAGAAAATAAAATCGGGGAAAGGGGACAGCCTTGTTGGGTACCTCTATTTATTTGACATGTCCCTATATTAAGAGAATGAATTACAATTTGTGCCTGGGAATTCATGTAGAGCTGTTGTAATAAAAATTATAAAATCCCTTGGGAAGCCAAACCTTTTTAAAATTGTAAAAAGACAGTTCCAAGAAACAAGATCAAATGCTTTTTCAGCATGTAAAAACCAGTTCTGTGACTTAACCTTATTAACATTAAAAAAATCAAGTGCCTCTAGTAAAAGATTTGTATTAGTATAAAGCTGTCTCCCTGCTATAAAACGGCACTGATCTATCCCGATAAGTGAACCCACTGTCTTATTTAACCTATTGGCAAGAAGTTTAGTAAACATTTTGTACTCAATATTCAAAAGGCTTATTGGCCTATAGGAATTTATAGTTTTCCTATCCTTATCTTTTTTTAAAATACTGACCACTACTGCCGTTCGAAACGATACAGGTGGGTCACCTCCTTGTAATAGATGATTGGGGTGGAGGTAGGTAGCCAGCGGGAGACTGGCTGGAATCGGGCAAGAATCAGTGGAGGAACGCAGCAGCGGGAGCCATCTCAGAGCAGCTTCGTGGGCGGAGCCTCGGTAATCAGGGGACGCTAGCGGCTACGTGCGTGGGTCACGTTCACCTCATCTCTCCGTCCGACAGTCAAAATGAGAACTTGAGTAATTAAGCTACAAGGGAAAGTGCCTTGTAAATACATTTAGACTTTTATGCCACTTTACACTACACGGAATTTAATCCTATTGAGGCCTGGTATGGTGTTGTTGTTTTAATTGACACTTGCTAAAGGCGTAAAGTAACAGCGCACCAAAAAGGACTTTGAGATTATTTTGCAATCTAGCCACAATGCTTCTGGACATTGGAGGTTATAAATGCAGACCATAACCCAATAACCAGAACACCAGTGAGATGGAATGCATTTGCATGATATTTTGGAGGGTACTGTTTTTCATTTAAATTTATTTTGGCCTGATAAGCGGACATAAACTGTGTACTATTCCTTTTTTTAACAGCAATGTGTATTTTAGAAGTCCTTTGTTTGTGTTGCCAAATCTGCCTAAATAACATTCAGGTGTCATCAACTCTCTTGATTGCATATGATTAAGATCCCTCTGCATTAAAACGCGTATAGCTGTTTGCTGTGCTGCCTGAGTAATAAATCCTTGATTTAATGAAAGGCTGGTTGGAGTGGCTTGTGTGATTATCTTGTGCAATATAAATTTATTATATATAATGTATGAATCGATTAATGTACATATTTGTAAATTTTGTATATTTGTAACTGGAATAAAGATTTATTATTGTAAATATATATTTTGGGAATCGCGTATGGTACGCGCTGGTTGTGCGTCAGGTACGCGAAACACATGCGACTTCAAAAGAAAGCATTTCATTGGTTAAGAAGCTTTCTATTCTAGTACTTGCAGGACCCCACCCAATGTTTTCATATTTCCAGCAGCATCTTTAGAACACCCAGCTGTTGTGTTTTCTGCTCCTCTTCATTTAATTTTTTGGGTGTTTTTTATTCACTGAGAAAATTACTTCTGCTAATCCACCACAGGATATTCCTGCAGAAGAAGAGGAAGTGGAAGAACCAATCAAGCCACGTAAAGAGATTATTGTGTGGGCTTTCTTTTCTATACCACTTTGAGAGAAGAAGGTGAATGCACAGAAGGTGACCAGCAATATTTGTGGAAATGTCCTATCTCGAGGATCCAAGAAAAAAGTATTCCTACAGAATACCCGAATCATCTTGTGTGAGAACAACATTGTCGCCAAATTCAAGAAAGTGAGCAAGATGATGAGGTCGCAGGGCCTAGCACTTTGGCAGGTTCTTCTGCATTCACCCAAACTGGACAAATTATTCCAGAGTTCGCTGAACTTAAGCAGCACTGCATAAAGTGCAAAAAAAGACTTTGTCCTTTGTTGAAGCTGTTGTGGTTGCTGCAAAGAACCACCGCTGTAATTTCTTTTTTTTTTGCAATGACTCGGTAGAGCCTGAATGCATGAATGAGTGCATGGGTAGTATCCGGGTGATTGAAGCAGTGCATGTGTAGTGCCTGAGTGCTTGAAGACATGCATGGGTAGTGCCTGAGTGCATGGATGAGTGCAACAGTATCATCTGAGTGATCAAATGAGTGCATGGGTAGAGTCTGAGTGCATGGATAAATGCATGGATACGTGCCATGGTTTAAGAAGGAGTGTATGTGTACTGCCTAGGTTAATGGATGAGTGCATATCTAGTGGTTTAGGGTATGGATGAGTACATGGGAAGTGTCTGCATGATTTGAGGAGTGCATGGGAAGTGCCTGCATGACTGGAGGAGTGCATGGGTAATCTTTGAGGGAATGGACAATTGCAGCAGTAGTGTTGAGTGATTGCATCAGTGCATCGGTAGAGCCTGCGTGCATGAATGAGTGCATGGGTAGTGTCTAGGTTATTAGAGAACTGCATGGGTAGGGCCTGAGTACATGAAGCAATGCATTGTTGGAGCCTGAGTGCATGGGTAGTGCCAGGGTGATTGAAGGAGTGCATGGATAGTGCCTGAGTGCATGGATGAGTGCATGGGTACTGTTTAAGGGAATGGACAATTGAAACAGTTGTGCCTGAGTGATTGCATCAGTGCATTGGTAGAGCCTGAGTGCATGAATGAGTGCATGGTAGTGTTTGAGAGAATATATGAGTGCAATTATAGTGCCTGAGTGATTGAATGAGTGCATGGGTGGAGCCTAAGTACATGGATGAGTGCATAGGTGGTGTTTGGGTGATTGGATGAGTGCATAGTTGGTGCCTGAGTGCATGGATGAGTGCGTGGGTAGTGTTTGAGGGAATGAACAATTGCAGCAGTAGTGCCTGAGTGATTGCATCAGTGCATCGGTAGAGCCTGAGTGCATGAATGGGTGCATGGGTAGTGTCTGGGTAATTCTAGCAGTGCATGGGTAGTGCCTGAGTACATGAAGCAATGCATAGGTAGAGCCTGAGTGCTTGGATGAGTGCATGGGAAGTGCCTGGGTGATTGGAGGAGTGCATGGGTAGTGCCTAAGTGCATGGATGAGTGCATGTGTAGTGTCTGAGAGAATGGATGTGTGCAACTTTATTGTCTGAGTGATCAAATGAGTGCATGGGTAGAGTTTGAGTGCATGGATGAGTGCATGTATACTGTCAGGGTGAATGAAGGAGTGCATGGGTACTGCCTGGGTGCATGGATGAGTGCATGGCTAGTGTTTGAGGATATGGATGAGTGCAGTAGTAGTCCCTGAGTGATTGGAGGACTGCATGGGTAGTGCTTGAGTGATTGCATGAGTCCATGGATAGTGTTTGACAGAATGGATGAGTGCAATATTAGTGACTGAGTGATTGGATGAGTGCATGGGTAGAGTGTTAGTACATGGATAAGTGCATGGATACTGCAAAGATGAATGAAGGAGTGCATGGGTAGTGCCTGAGTGCATGGATGAGTGCATGGGCACTGTTTGTGTGATTGCATGAGTTAATGGGTACTGCCTGAGTGCATGGATGAGTACATGGGTAGTGTTTGAGGGAATGGACAATTACAGTAGTAGTGTCTGGTTGATGTGAGCAGTGCATGTGTAGAGCCTGGGTGCATGGATGAGTGCATGGGTAGTGCCTGGGTGATTGGAGGAGTGCATGGCCAACGCAGGAGTGCATGGGTAGTGTTTGAGGGAATGGATGAGTGTAACAGTAGTGTTTGAGTGATTAAACAAGTGCATTGGTAAATTTTGAGTGCATGGATGAGTGCATGGATACTGCCAGAGTGAATGAAGGAGTGCATGAGCAGGTCCTGAGTACATGGATGAGTGCATGGCTAGTGTTTGAGGGAATGGATGAGTGTAATAATAGTGCCAGAGTGATTGAAGGACTGCATGGGTAGTGCCTGAGTGAATGGATGAGTGCATGGGTAGAGCCTGGGTGCATGGATGAGTGCATGAGTAGGGCCTGTGTGATTAGAGGACTGCATGGGAAGTGCCTGAGTGATTGGATGAGTGCATAGCTATTGTTGGAGGGAATGGATGAGTGTATTCGAAGTGCCTGAGTGATCGGATGAGTGCATGGGTAGAGCCTCAGTGCATGGATGAGTGCATGTGTGATTGGATGAGTACAAGGGGAGTGTTTGAGTGAATGAATGAGTGTACAGATAGTGCCTGAGTGATTGGATGAGTGCATAGGTAGTGACTGAGTACATGGATGAGTATATGGGTAGTGCCTGGGTGATTGGAGGAGAGCATGAGTAGTGCCTGGGTGTTTGATGAGCACAAGGGTAGTATGAGGGAATGGATGAGTGCAATACTTGTGCCTCAGTGATTGGATGAGTGAATGAGTAGAACCTGGGTGCATGGATGAGTCCATAAGTAGTGCCTGGATGATTGGAGGACTACATCAGTAGTGTCTGAGTTATTGGATGAGTGCATGGTTAGTGTTTGAGAGAATGAATGAGTGCATGGGTAGTGTCTGAGTGCATGAAGGAGTGTATAAGTGGACCCTGAGTACATGGATGAGTGCATGGTTAATGCCTGGGTGATTGGAGGAGTGCATGAGTAGTGCTTGAGTCATTGGATGAGTGCATGGGTAGTCTTTGAGAGAATGGATCAGTCCATGGGTAGTGCCTGAGTGATTGGATGAGTGTATAACTAGAGTCTGAGTACATAGATAAGTGCATGGGTAGTGCCTGGGTGATTGGGGGAGTGCATGAGTAGTGCCTGAGTGACTTCATTATTGTATGGGTAGTGTTTGAAAGAATGGATTAGTACAATAGTAGTGCCTCAGTGGTTGGATGAGTGCATGAGTAGAGCCTGGGTGCATGGATAAGTGCATGAGTAGTGTTTGGGAGATTGGATGAGTGCATGGGTAGTGCCTGAGTGCATGGATGGGTGTATGAGTAGTGTTTGAGGGAATGGATGAGTACAATATTAGTGTCTCAGTGATTGGATGAGTGTATGAGTAGAGCCTGAGTGCATGAATGAGTGCAGGAGTAGTGTTGGGGTGATTGGATGAGTGCATGGGTAGTGCCTCAGTGCATGGAAGAGTGCATGCCTAGTGTTTGAGGGAATGGATGAGTGCAATAGTAGTGCTTGAGTGATTGGAGGGATGCATGGGTAGGGATTGAGTGATTGCACAAGTGCATGGGTAGTCTTTGAGAGAATAGATGAGCAAAACAGTAGTGCCTGAGTGAATGTATGAGTGCATGGGTAGAGCCTAAGTACATGGATGAGTGCATGGGTACTGTTTGGGTGATTAGATGAGTGCATGGGTAGTGCCTGAGTGCATGGATGAGTGCATGGGTAGTGTTGAGGTTTAATAAGGAGTGTATGGGTACTGCCTAGGTATATGGATGAGTGCATATCTAGCGTTTTAGGGTATCGATGAGTGCATGGGAAGTGTCTGCATGATTAGAGGAGTACATGGGAAGTGCCTGCATGACTGGAGGTGTGCATGGGTAATGTTTGAGGGAATGGATAATTGCAGCAGTGGTGCCTGAGTGATTGCATCAGTGCATCGGTAGAGCCTGAGTGCATGAGTAGTGTCTGGGTGATTGGAGCGGTTCATGACTAGTCCCTCAGAACGTGTTTAAATAGTGTTAACATTCAACATTATTAATTTTAGGAATAAATAACACATAAATGAATGTTATCATGCATATTATGTTATGAGTTTTTACCTTTTTTTTGTAATTTAGACACATAACTCTGTTGAACTATTTTAGAATTGTATTGTCTTAAACTGTAATAAAACACTTATCAAACTTCACCATTACCTACTTTAAAGAAGATTTTTTTTATATATTGTGATGTATTACAGAAATTAAAATATTACACTTTTAAGAACAAAACATAATTTTAGAATACATAATATTTTCAGTTTCCTTTTTTTGCAGTTCTCAGATTCTACTGAAAGTCACCACACACTGTGATTTCAATGTAGTATTATCATACAAGAGCGGGGAAAAAAACAATCAACAAGATTGTGAAAAAAATACCACAAAGCATTATTTTAAATATATTTACCTATATGTTTACCTATCTACATTTTCTAAATTATGACTAACTTGTACATTAAGTTGTTTATTACTCTCATGTACATTTGCTAGAATGCATTTGAGAGTAATAAATTAGTTAATGTACTTAAGCAATATAGACAAGAAAAATGTGAACTATTGCTTTTAAACACAATTTTTCAAATGCACTATCAATTACCATGAATAATAACTCAACTCTAATTATGCATAGTAATGTTTTCAATCCTGTCCACTTTCTATTCACATCTTTCCAATAGGCTGAATAATAAATTCAAAACTCTCACTTGGTAAAAATCCAATATAAATTTGTTAATTTGTGTTCACATCTTCCCATAGGTTGAATAATGTATTCAAAACTTTTGCTTAAAAAAACCCAACATAAATGTGTTAATTCGTTTTGACATTTTTCCTACAGGCTGAATAATGTATTCAAAACGTTGGCTTCAAAAATAACAAATATGAATTCGGTAACTCATAAGGTAATCTTGTTTTAAATTCCAAGTGGTGTAGGAAAGAAGGGTCCCAGTAGAACTTTATACATTCGCTTTATTGTAGAAAAATCAAATGTAATAACAAGCAATGTCAATTAATCACAATGCATGAGCCATATCATTTGGTAAATAAAAGTGCCCCAAGAAAGGAAAGGGGAGTGGGATAGCGTGATGCTGTGAAGGAAAAGGACAGTGAGGGAATAAAGTTGGTGACAACTTATATATTGCGAAATTAATTCAGAATGCAATACGGTTTCGTGGCTTCAGATCCCTGAGCCGAAGAAGTAGGGGATCATAACATATCCCAAAGGTTTAAACTATTTCTGTTGACACCGAAGTATTCAAATTAATGGGGGAGTGTCAACTGAACAAGAGATGGAAGTAGCCGTCGACGTTTCGACCCCACGCTACACCCCCCTTTTAGATCAATTAAATTCCAAGTGGGCATCATTGCAATGTGTCCATCCTTTATTGCACTTCAAATACACAGTCTAGTGTCCAGATGTTGTAGTAGGTCCATCATAGAAGATAATAGCCAGTGCTATAAAAGTTGTTCCTAAAATAGATATTTAATTTACAACAGAATTTTTTATTTTGGTCTCCAATTTTCTTTCATTTGCTTTACAACGTTGAAACAGTAAAATGTGATATTTTCGAGAACTTTCTATATGTAATGAAGACATAATATCTGATTTATAATGCAAACATTTCATATCCTGATTGGCTAATTTTACTAATTTGTTAAAAGGTACTGATTTACAATCGAGCATTGTCAAGTATGTGAATCATTCTGTGTCTATTTCAGTGCTGGAAATAAATGAACACTTCACATTTATGATCCCATCTGTAACTTACTCCAAATAAGTATTCAATCTGTATTCCTTCATGTTCTAACACTCCAAGCATAAACATTAGAAATTCTTGTGCTTATAACACCAATATTTAGTAATGTAATAAGGTGATACAAGCCCGGCTCTCTGGCTGGCTTGTCTTTTTTCAAAAACACCACAACATCTGCGCCCCCGCCCCCAGGATTCAGGTGCCGGCCCCCCTTTTTGAGCCAACAGCATAACCTCCATTAAATCTGGTCCGATAGATTCCTTGAATATTTTATTAAACTCCAATGGAATCTGGTCCAGACCTACTACTTTTTCAGATGGCAAATCTTTCAAAGCCCCGCTTATTTCATTAGGTTCCTCCCTATCTATCGAGCCTACCTTCTGTACAGCTATTTTATCTAAGAATTTCGTAATGTCCTGAGACACCACAGGTGGTCCTCTACTATATAGATGCTGATGAAAGAGCCTAAAAGTCTCTTGGATACAATGCGTCTGTTATGGCCTTCCTTCCAGCATCATCGATTTTAGAAATCTCCCCGGCTGCCATTTTCTGCCTGACTCTTAAAGCCAGCGTATGTCCTACCCACTCGTTGAATTCATGGCAATGCTCTTTTTAAACAGATATATCTCTGCAGCTATCTTAGCAAAATGATCCCCCACCTCAGCCTTATTTATAGCCAACAGAAGTATTTTTCCCTAATTTCCGCCTCCCATTGTTGCTCCTTTTTTTGGCGAAACAGACTGTAACTGATTTTTTCTCCTCTCACCCCCGCTTTAAAAGCATCGCAAACAATTCCTACACTAGGGCTCCCTCGGTTAAAGTCCAAAAATTCCTTGATCCAGGCCTTCATAAATACGCCATAATCAGGATCATATAACAACCTGCGCTCAAAGGTCCATCCCAAGTTTTGCTTTTCCCCCATTAAGAGGTTAACTCTAAAAACTAGCGGGTTGTGATCCGACCTTATCAGGGGGTGTCTCTCGATGCCAGAATTAGTGATAAATTGATTTGAGGCAAAAAAAATCCAAACGAGAAACAACCTTTTGCGGAGCTGAAAAATAGGTGCTACCTGAATCTGAGGGTTTTAAATATGCCCATACATCTATCAAGCCATTATTGCGAACTAGATTTGTTAAAGCAAGACTAACCCTTCTTGTTTTCCCAAGATCCTCACTTTCTTCCTGGCAAGCCCCATCGTACACACAAGCCATTAATGTTAAAATCCCCACAGATAATCATCGGAGTGGGCCACGTACCCAAACTGGAATCTAAAATTTGAAACAGTTCTGGGTCGTCACATGTTGATCCATATATCGAACAAAGTGTATATTTAAATCCATTTAGCAAGCATTCAATCACCACCCACCGTCCCCATTGATCTATGGCCTTTCTGAGAACCCTACTTATAACAAATGGGTAGAGAGAGAAAATGTTGATTCATTCTCCCTGGTCAGATTTATCAAAAACAAAATGGAATCCACTAGTGGGGGACAGTGGTCCCTACAATGGTGGGGAGCACTCAGTGTTTTTAAAGTACCCCTCACATCATAGGGGCGTGCTACTACCTATGACTACGCTCCTGCGTAGGCATAGGTAGCAGTCCGCTGCATCCCATAGAGGGGTGTGAAGACCCCTATGATGAAGCCTGACACCAAGGGTCCTTTTGGTGTGTGAGGGGTATTTTAAAAGCACTGAGTGCTCCCCATCATTGTAGGGACCACTGTCCCCCACTAGTAGATACCATTTAGTATTTGAACTCTCTGAGAACCCTATCATCATTCCTCCGGGTAAGAATTGCCACCCCTCTAGTACACGAACCCTGTGTCATGTGTGCCAAAACTTTAAACCCCAATTGTTCCAATATCTGAGCTCTACTGCCCTCTATATGTGTCTCTTGAACACAAAGGAAGTCTACCCGCAGGGACTTTAACCAACTTGTCGCCCTATTCCCCTTTTATTTTGGTCGTTTATCCCCCCAATATTCACTGTCAAAATCCGCAAACTCATGTTTTAAGATTTCTCATTTCTTTCGAGTGAGCCCTTCCTTCATTTAAACTCTCCCTTCCAGCATTTATGTTTATACTCATTGTTCGAACCTCCTTGAGTGACCAGACAAAAAACATATTGTATCCAGCTATGCAGTTCCTTCCTTAACGTCGCAAATTGAAATACCTCATACTGTGCTGAACCATGAAAAATCTTCTCTAAAGTTATGGCTACGCGATTAAATAGCATATTAAAAAAAACTATCCATCACTGTCAACATGGCTTTATAATGGGTCGTGGAACCACACAACATGTACGGCGTGTGATTACTCTCTTTGATGCAATGGAGATCTCAGGAGACCCAATGAAGGCTTTGTTATTAGATGCTGAAAAGGCATTCAATAGGGTCTCCTGGGATTTTCTATGGGAATCATTGAGATGGTTTGGGTTGGGAGAGGAGTTCATTAAACATATTCAAGTACTTTATTTGTCACCTACAGCTCGCCTTAGGCTAAATGGGAACTACACTTTGACTTTTACTATTCAGAGGGGGGCATGGCCGTCTTCACCCCTGCTTTTTGCTATATATATGGACCCCTTAATATGGTTATTTGATGCGAATAATGGAATCTGCCCAGTTGTAAGCCAGGGGGTTGAATCTAAAGTCCCCGCCTATGCAGATGATGTGGCTATTATCACCGCAGATCCCATTTCGGCGTTGGCAGCCGTCTAGTCACTTGCACAAGTTTGGTACATACACAGGGTATGCACTCAATAGATCTAAGACTCAAGTAATAAAGAATCGGTTTGTTAACTTCTAAGATCCCGTGTCACGGAATCGGCAATATATTTAGGTATAAGGATTATGTCTGACCTCGAAAACTTGGTGGCTAAAAACATTAAGCCAGTAATTAGGGAGGCTAGAAAGTACTTTGATAGATTGAATAATCTTCACCTGTCTCTTGTGGGACAGTGAAACGTCATTAAGATGATTTGTATTTGTTTAGGGCAATCCCACTGGAATTTCAAAAATCTTGGTTTATCATTTTGGAAGGTTTAGTTAATCGATTCATTTGGGCACATGGGAAAACTAGGAGTGCTCTTTGTTTTATGTCTTTGCCACGGGAGAACGGGGGGTTTTTGGTTCCTGATTTTAAAAGTTATTATTGGGCAGACGCTTTGCAATACATGGGCATATTGGTTGGGTCTAGCCCAGGTGATGTGGATAGGAAAATAATGCTCCCTGATGTCTATAAACTATTATTTGGGGAACACGCAGGGAACTGTTCTTGGAAATTTACGGAGCCCAGCCACTACAAGAGGACAAAATGTAAGACTCTGTTATCATGTTTCAAGATCTGGGGGGCACTAAAAAAGAAGATTGGTTTGGGGAGACTTAATCATTATACTTTGCTTTATAAAAACGCCACTCTTCTGGAAATTTTCTCCGATGAGGTCATGTCAGGATGGGCAATAAAGGGAGTTCGAAAGGTTGGGTATCTGATTCAGAATAAAGGGTTTTGCCAATTTAGAGATATTCAGCTGGAGTTTGGGCAGGAAAAGGGTAATTTTTTTGAATATTTACAGCTCCAAAGCTTTTTCAGCAAACAAATTGGGGGGGGTTTGTGAGTTTAATAGTAATGCTAATATTGACATCATGCAAGGCAGCGCTAAGGACGCCATTAAGCTAATATATGCAGAGTTGATCGGCCTAAAACAAGATGATTTAGCCAAACATGAGATTAAATGGGTTGAGCGTGTGGGGTCCACACCAGATGCACTTACAAAATCTTTAGAGCTGGGCCGGATGGTTTTGTGTTCTGCCGGGCTTCAGGCGCAAAATTATAGTACTGTTTTTCTTTATATTACACTCCAGCTAGATTAACACAGTGGGTTGGGCTATCAGGCATTACTTGTCCTCGGTGTGGGGGAATGGCAGCAGATCTTGTGCATATGTTTGCATCCTGCCCACGTTTGCAGGGCCTACTGGAATATATTATGGAATTTTTAGAACGCTCTCTTGGGGTAAAAACTACACTAACCTCTGAGCTAATTCTGTTGGGAATAAGTAATATAGAACAAAATGAGATGGCCTACCAATTTCTCTTTGTTGCTATGGCTGTATTAAGGATCAATATTGCTTCTGCCTGGTTAGACCCCCTTCCCCCCTCCTTTCAGCAATGTCTTGCACGGCTGCTGTCTATATTTATATATTGGAAAGAGAGATCTATGAATGGAAGGGGAAGACATCGAAGCTGTTAGGATGGAACATCT
This sequence comes from Lissotriton vulgaris, assembly GCF_964263255.1. Lineage (NCBI taxonomy): Eukaryota > Metazoa > Chordata > Amphibia > Caudata > Salamandridae > Lissotriton > Lissotriton vulgaris. Next base: position 499,938,507 of record NC_141695.1, read on the forward strand.
GGGCTCTCCTAGCAAGATGGAAAGAATCAGATTAACTGATAGAAAATAGGGGAACAAGCTAAGCATGATGGTGGAGGAAAATTGGATGAGCTAAGCTCAATGGTGTGTTCCTCTGAATCATGAACTATCATTATGATTTTATTTGTTGTGATTGTTCTCTCCCTACCTCTTGTTTATTAGTTTTTGGTCCATTTCTTCAGTTGTTCTCTGCTGACTTTGTGTGTTTGCTTCCTTTAAAAACCTTGCACTACTGTTGTTTTTTGTATTTGGTTGTGTTTACTGTGCTTATACTCAGGGGAAAAAATGTAAAAACTCAAGAAAGATTTTTTTTTAAAACAAAGTGTTCGAGCGGAATTGAACCCAGGTGCCCGTGCTGACTGTGCGGCCCTTACTGGGCCGGTGTGAGTAAGCCAGTTTACTGGACGGCGGTGTTTCATCACTATCTGGACCAGCCATGCCGTCTGCTGTCAGGAAATGGAAGTCTCCTCCGGATTTCTCATGCCATTCTCTTTGTTAATTCCAAATATCACAGCATTGGTCAAAGGAAGGCCAGTCACTGCCCGCCCATCTCAGTGCCCTGCTACCACAAAGGGTGACACACAAAGGCCACAACAGGAAAAATTATTTTAGGGAGACACTGGCCACGAGTTTATGTTTTTCAAACAAATTTACATCATGGATTCAGCCAGTGATAACATTCTCATCATGTCAATCAGTTTCCGAGAAGGGCCAGCTAATTTCAATTTTATTCTGTGCAAAAATTGAATAAATTTCTGTGATCCTCGCATTCAAAATCAGCACTAAATAGGTGGCTAAATAAAACTGGGCCAAAGCCAATAAAATAAATAAATAAATACATTATTGTGCTTCTTGTTGAACATTAAGAGTAAATGTCAAAGAACCAGTACATATATCCAAAAGATGTCGAACACTAGAAGCAGTATGGATTTTACTTCGGTCAGTTACCAACTGTTTGAATTTATGACATAATAAAGAACAAAATATTTAATCATGATTTATCATAATTTCACAATAAAGCTTTTCTAGAGAAAACACAACATTCAAAATTACATTAGAATAGCAGTTGATACCTGAACTGTTTTCCAACTGGTATACTACAATCTAATCAATAGTTTCCATTGTTATTTACTTTATACCTTCCTCTATTCTCTTCAATGGTTATCTTTGTTTGATCCTCTATTGAATGCTTGACATATTTCCGTTTTTTACACACTACACGTTTTTCATATATGGGATATTCACCTAAACGATGAGCATAAAGTCTTCTTAAATGATTGTACTCCTGCACTAACCTATTTCTCCCCATTTAAATACAAACCAGATAATTTTCTTACTCAAGACAATGCAACGTATGCCATTCCCTCTTCGAGCCCTCTACTTCCAATATTTACAAAAGCACTGTCTATACTTAAACTTGAGTTTTATGAATAGTTACTGCATATGCTAAAGACAAAAGAAACTGTTTTCTGCAAACATACAAGTCTTTTACAAGAAAGAACTTTACAAAACAACGCCTAATCTGTGTTACCTATTTAATCTGATCAATTTTTATATAAGTTCTATTCCATCTTTGTTCTGAAAATTTACAAAATCAACTACTTTTCCCATTGCTCCATTTACTAAACCTTCTTCTACATTCAAATTATGCCATAAAATTACCTGACAGTTTATACATACATGTAAAGGCTGCAGTCTTAGATACAGACTTTTCCAAAGAATTCAATATTCACTGTAGTTTCTTTGTGAGAATAATAGTCACGCCATGATGTTCAATATTATCAATAGCTTCAATTTCCACTATTTGTTGTTTTCCAGTTTTGAAAGTTCTTGATTAAATGTAGAACACTCTTGTAGTGTAGGCATTAGGCAAACTATAGAATTCCTTTCTCCAAACTTATTGTTCATTATTGCAGCCGCTGTGTTTCCAGTTGTAATCAAGTTCCTCAGTAGCCGATTTTCTTCAAGACACCAATTCCTATATCTTGAACAATATTTCTATAATGTTCATCACCTGTTTGTTGCATATTCTTAATAAGTTCTATATAATTCAAAATGAAACCAATTGTTCACATTTGTATTTTTGTATTTGTTTGTATAGCGCTAGAATCGACCCCCGGAGGGGTATCTCTGCGCTTTAGCTTGAAGATTTTCTAGTATCTTCATGCACAAGTGTTTTAAAAACAGGTTGCCCTTTTACAGGAGTAAGTTGTAGTAGATCACCAAATACAATTGCATGTTTTCCTCCAAACAAAACATCGAAATCTGTTGAGACCATGCTCATCTCATCAATGATTAGAAGTTTCATTTTCTTCCGTACTCTTGAGACTTCATAACAAGCTTCTCCAGATAGCTTGTGATATTCCAATTTATTTTCATGTTCAACTGGTAGCATGAGTAATCGATGTAAAGTAATCCCTTTAATCTTGTGTGCTGCTAATCCAGTTGGAGCTGTTACAACACAAGATAAATGTGATTGTGAAGTTTTGTATAGATAACTGGTCAAAACGTTAATTAGGAGACTTATTCCTATTCCAGCTTGACCACTGATGTACATTAGACTAGGTTTGAGCATTGGCATTCTTTTTTTTCAGGTTGCAAACCATGTTGTATTTGTTCTGGCACTTGTAGATATTTTTTTTTTGTTCAATGTTTAGTTGTTCTTCTAACTTTTTTCAACTGAATAATATCCTGGTGTGCTTGTTGCATTGCAGTTTCTACTTCATTCATGGCTATTGCTGCTTCCTTTTCAATAATTGGTTGTCCTAGTGGATCTTGACTTAGTGGAGCCAAACTTTGAATATCTCGAGAACAGTCTCTAGCTATTTCAGCTGCAATAGGAGTTTCTTGTTCAAAATCATCATTTAATATTTGTAGATAATTTGGGAAGATGGTGATTGAATACTATTTTACATGCATTTAAAGAATCTTCATAGCAGTCATAATCTCCAAGTAATGCCGCTTCAACATGCCAAGGGTTTAACAGTTGCAGAAGTGCTAAATAGGAAAATTCCCTTTTATCTGGACTTTCACAACTGAGTTTTCGGTGGTAAATAAGATTTCCTTTGACATGTTCTACCAAACATCCATCACAATAAATTACTGCATATTTTTCTTCATTTATATTTTCTGTAACCTTTATTTTAAAGCTATAAGTTTGAGTTTTTTCATAGAGACATACGTTTTCCGGATATGGACTCCTTTTGGGATAGTATATATCCAACATAGTAGTTTTAACCATATCTCTACTTTCTGGTTCATTCAATGCTAAATATTCGATTTCTTTTAATGTTTTCAATATTCTATTTCGTGTGCAGGCAAGACCTAAACTTACCCAAATTATTCCTCTTGACTTTGACTATAAACTAGCAGAGCTCAACCAATGTGAACATTCATAGGATCCAATCTCTCTGTGAAAAAGCATTTTCAAGCTAAAGCTGTGCAATATCTTGCTAAGACTCTTTTCCTGTAAAATTTCTTCCCAAATTTCTTTCATCTATGTCTTTTCAGATTTAGTTATATATGATGTAACATAGCGAGAAATTGAATTATCTGCAACATATTGAATATCCATGTTTGCATTCCACATTGTCAAAATCACTGAATTGTAATCATTAATATACTTTGTATCTTCAGTTCTTTTTAAGTTGTATGTATTCTGGAGATTTCTGGGTTATTGTATGCCTTACTGCTGACATAAAGCTATTTACTCTTCCTTTTGAAATTATTGGATGTGGGAATCCAAAACAACACTTTGTATAACATTTTCCCTTAGACTAGTATTTTCGTCAGCACTATTTGCCACATCAATCACTTTGAAACCGTAAAACTTTCTGTCTCAAGATGTTTTCTCCTCCTTCTCTTGGAATAGCACAGGTAATATACACTTTAATGAAAGACAAAACACTTTCATCAGTATCAGTTCCAAAAGGTGGTGCATTCCTGATCCATAGTAGCATGTGTATATGAGGAGCACCTCTGGCTTGGTACTCCTATCTCCAAAACAAGTCAGTAACTTCTCCAAGAGGTGGATTATTTTTATTGCAGATAAATTCAATATTTTTTACATTTGAATTTGCTTGAATTTGCTTCTCGCACAGTGTAGGGGTACCTAAGTACCTAAGTTTCTTAACACACATTAAAGTTCTCTGTGGTTAAATACCAATACTCATTCGTACCACGTTGACATGCCATCAAATTGATTAATTAACTGAGTTTCTAAATGTTCATCTCTTTTTTGAAATTTGTCCATGAATTCCATTGCAGAAACATTTGTAAGATGAACTCCTGTTTTTAATATGTGGTTCACTGCATATGAGAGTGCAGACAAGTCACTTTCAAACAGAAGATGAAATGTATATGGAATGCACTGCCAAAATCTTGGATCTTCTGAGTACAATCTTGTTGAGCGGTATTCTGAAGCTGGAATCTGTACTGTTCGTTCATCATATCATCCACCTTTTTCAGTGAGGAACAGCTGTGGAAAACAACAAGCTTTTAAACTTTTTTTCCATACACTCATGGGAGTTCCCTTTTCTTTCGTCATAACTCAATACTCTTTCCAATAACTTCTTTTGAATGTAGAGGATGTATACTATAATGTTCATAAATCTCTTCAGTCCTGGTCTTACCTACTTCTTCTATTTGTCCACTTTGAATTTCTGTTTCATCCTCTAAACATATTTCCTGTTCTTCCACATTTACATTTTTATAATAAACATTATTGTGTGCAATATGTAATGTAGCCTTTTGAAGTTTGGTAACATCTACTAACTCTTGCCATATTTTTCAACTCTTTGTTGGTACACCATTAACTAGAATAGTTACTGGATCACTTTCCTCTTTATGTATACAGTTTCAATATTTTTCTTAAAATCTAAAGGTAAGTATACTTACTGGTGCACAGATTGAATAAACATGGACTCATATGTATTTAAATATGCCAGTTACAGTTAAGTAAAGAAATATTCACAAAGGCAGCAGACCCAATTCAAATATGTTTAAGTGATAGCCCAACACATGAAGATGTTCTAAAAGCATTTAATAGCATTACGGAGGTGGTCAAAAGTACTTTGTCAGCGGAACATAAAGGCATGTGTAAGTCTAGGAAGGGCTGGTTTAATAACAACTGTACTGAAAGCTATTCAAACCTTAAGAACGCCCTCCGCAGAGCAGTGAGAGATAACAGTGAGATTAGGGCTTGTAGAAAACTGCATAACACAGCCAGGAAAAACAGGATGAACGAGCTGAAGGATAAGGCTTGGAAAGACCGCTGTGATGCCGCCGAGAGAAAAGATAGTTTGAAATTCTGGTCGGCGGTGAATGCCACTTTCCTTAATAATAAAATTGATGTACCACCAATTGAGGTGGCCATAGAGGAACGAACCTGGATAGACTTCTTTACCAATGTCTATTCAAAACAGAGGATTAGCGAGGAAGCTTCCCAGAGTCAAGACTTAGGGAGGGCAGACCAGTATTTTACGCCTATCAGTTTTCATATCTCATTCCAGGATGTTAACGTTGCAGTTAAGGCAATTAAGAGTGGTAAGGCTGCCGGTCATGATGGGATACCAATTGATCTCTATAGGTATGGGGCCCCATTTTAACTAGGGTTTTACAAGAATGTTGCGAAAAAGGATTCATAAGTACATGGTCTAAATCAATCATAGTCCCCAGTTTTAAAAAGGGAGAGCGGCAGAATCCTGCTTGCTACCTCCCAATATCTTTGTTGGATTCTTTAATGAAGGTAGAAAGCAGGATCATTTTAGATCAACTACAGGCATGGACTCAAGAATATGGTATTCTAAGTGACTTCCAGTATGGTTTTAGAGTTGGTTTAGGAACAACAAGTAGATTTTGAATCATAGTATTTTAATTGCCAAATATACACAGGCTAAATCAGGAAACTTTTACCTGGCCTTCGTAGACCTCACAGCTGCTATCGATTGTGTAGTCCATGAAAAACTGTGGGGTGTTCCTAATGAATTAAAAGTTGACCCTTTTTTAATCCAGTTTTTAAAGCAGTTATATCTTGGAGCAACTGCAAAGGTTTGCTATGGTATAGAGGGTGAGTGTACCGAGCCTTTTAGAGTGGAGCATGGTGTAAGGCAGGGTTGTGTTTTGGCACCACTCCTGTTCTCCCTATATACTAATGCTTTGCAACAGGAGTTGGTGTAGCACATTAGGGATCCGCCAATTATAAACACTCGTCCGATAGCCTCTCTCCTCTAAGGAGGGGAAAAAATAAGTACAGAAGCTACCAGGCGGGGGGAAGTACGGTGGAAACCATTAACCTGTTTAGTTATCTGGGTGTCTTTTTTGACGGAACTGGCTCTTGGGCTCTGGCCATTAAGGCCAGGAGTTTACTTTTTATGAAGTCCATCGCGGCCTTAATACATTTTACTAAAGAATTAGGGGAAAGGCAGCCTGAAATTCTGCTAAAAATGTATCAAGAGAAATGCGTGAGCATTGCAGTTTACGGGGCAGGTATTTGGGGCTTTCAAGACTGTACATCAACGTATTGAGAATGCCTTTGCAAGGTTCATCTTAGCCTTTACAACTAGTGCTCCTGTTTTTAACTGTCATTCTGAGCTAGGAGTTGCATATATCTCCGATGTTTTTAAGGCCCAACCGCTATCGCTATGGCACAGAATTTGGACCTCAGCTAGCACAGGCCTTAATAGGGAAATAATAAGGGATTTAATGAGACTAGATAATGCTCACAAAATTTTATGACTCAAATATGTTAAAAATGTTATGCAGGACATTGGACACCCGGAATATTTCATCTCGCCTGATAACATGAATTCTATCAATCGCAAACAGTTTGAAAAAGCTTGTATGATTCACTTAGAAGAAGTTAGGCTAACTCTTGAAATGAACAAACCCATGGTCATTAAACATCAAATAATTAACATTACATTCGATATCCAACTATATCTGTTACATGTCACGGGTGAATATGACAGATATCTATTGACAAGATTTAGATTTGGGACTTTCCACCACCTGATTACCCAACCAGCCTTTAATGATTGGTCAAGGGAACTTTGTTGTTGCCCTTGCGACAATATTTCTTCACAAAGTACAATACATGCAATCCTATTTTGTAAATGTTATATTAGCCAAAGGCGCAGATGGATAATACCCCTACTAAAACAGGGAGGGTGGAGGCAATGTCGCCCTGCCTTTGTGCATTTACAGATGCTGGGAAATTGTTATTGTTTTGGCTCCATGGAGTGTTTTCAGAAGAGTGTGTTTAGGATTAGGAAATGCCTAAGTAACTGAACCACAAGACATGTAATGGGTTGGAACCACTTAGCACGAGATGGATTGCTTTAGGATTGTTTTTTAGGAATGAACTCTTGAAGGACAAGTATTGATGAATTTTATATGTAATCATGATGATGATAAGCAGACATTACTTTAATGTCTGCTTTTATGATTTTAACGTTTAAAATCAAATAAAGCTTGTTTTTGATTTGATTTGACATTCCACCAACAAATAAGCACCAAATTGCTCCCACTTACCATTGTTTTCCTTTTCAATTTTTTAAATATACATCAACATTCCTTGTTTGGCTTTTATAGTGAGTACGTCGACAACAAATACAAACTTAGGGGCCCATTATGATCGCGGACGGACTTGAGTCCGTCCGCGACCATAGAGGAGGAGGGAACCTCTGCATGGCCTGCGGAGTTCCCTCCTGTCCAATTAAGATGTGACCGCCACCCTGGTAGTCACATCCTCTATTTTTCCCATTGCGGCGGGTGCGGCTTCAAGCTGCACCTGCCGCAATGGTAAAAATGCATACATTGCATTTGTATGCAGAAAGCTGCAGGCACTGTGCGGTGCCTGCCGATTTCTGCATACAAATGCAGGGGGGTACCCCCATGTGCACCCCCACCCCCCCTTCACACTGGAGGCCCGCAACGGGCCCCCGCAGTGAAGTTCCACATGCTTTTCCACGGCGGAAATCCCGCCATGGAAAAGCACTTTTTTAAACCCATCCTAATATGGCTGGTGGTGTCTGAGAGACACCGCCTCCATATTAGAGCTTTTCCGCCTCGGTTGTAAGCCAACCGCAGCGGAAAAGCTGCAGACGGAAACCAGGACCCACCAGCCATCCTAATGTGGCGGTGGTTCTTTGATGGGTCCGCTGCAGTCTTTCCGCATCCTCCGGGCCGGCGGTGGCTTCCAGCGGACCGGAAGATGCGGAAAGACCGCAATCGCAATAGGCCCCATAGTTTGGTGTTTCACATGAAACTATCTTAAACTTTGTTTTTCTTCTGCAAACTTGTCACTACTAATATATTCCACCTGTTCTTCAACACCTACACTTATCAAGCTCTCACTTTCTCTACACTCCTCCTGTGAACCAAACAAATGAAACTCTATATCATCACAAACTTTTTTTACATCTGAAACTGAACCATGCATAAGAGCTGTGTTCATTTCACTTAAAAATAATGCAGGACATTTTACATAGTAGAGTCTTACTAACTTAAGCATTTTTCGGAGTGGTATACTGCTAACATTCTTAAATGAACACATGTACTTCAACACACGTTTCTAGAAAGACAAGCCAGAGAATGACCCTGCAAATGAGTAAATTTTCTCACTTTACATGGACCTAATACTTACAACATCTTATTCTTCAATGTAACACTTTTTTTTAGCTATACTTGCAAGAAAACTCGTAATATATCAATAGATTCGTGTTGAATACTACTTTCACCCTTATACAGTGGAGCTTGTGTACGTCTCCCTTGAACGTCTTCAGCTATTACTTCTTCCACATTTCTAGGAACCATCTTTTCTTTTTCAATTGGAAAACCATCTTTCACCTCATAACAACGACCACTGGTATCAACTGCATGAACTAATGTTTTTTGTTAAAAATAACTTTCTTCATTAAAGAAAGGCTAAGTACTAGAAGTGTGCTTCCATCTACCTGCTTTTATTTGTTGCAAAAGTTACTTCTCTTTACCAGTCTTTTTCTTTTGCTTTTCTCCTTCATCAAGTTCATTGTTTTATTCAAAACTTTCATTCTCTTTAATACCAATATAAATCATTTTTGTTTAAATTTAAAAGCTTTTTCTACTACATTTTCAATCTGTTGCTTTTTCTTATAAGCTGCTGATCTTTTAAAATATTTTTTTTAATCTTTCAATACATTTCTTAGTACTCTACTTTTATACATTCTCCTCCTTACATCTTTAAATTCTTTCAGCCTTTTTTCAACAAGGTTTATTTCCCCATAACATGATTTTCTATTATTATGTCTTTTTTGTTTCTTTCCGATTGGTTGTACAGGTTTCCTTTCTATTTTCCAGATTTTCAAAATTCTTTACATTCTTTAAAAGTCTTTTAACCAACTCTATTGTTCTCCTTTTTTTTTGTCCTCATACGCAAAAAAAGATATTCTCAGAGTAACAGGTTCGTGCCACCCACTAAGCAGCAGAGAGGCTCCACCTTAAACCCTGAAGATCTTATTGGATGCTCTTTCTGCAGATACCCACAGGGTGCCAAACGGTACCAAGGAGAATAAATTCAATTCAGTTCATCTTTCCGGGCCCTTGAACTGATCTTAGGGTAACTCATTCTGCAAAAAGGCATAATCATTGGACAAGATCGTTTACATCCTATCGAGCCATTCAATACAGGGAATCCAAAAATGCTTCCTCCTCTTCCAACCTAACTTATCTAACTTAAGTGTGTGTTTAATTGCCCTGATCCATTCTAGGTATGAAGGTGCAATATCCTCAACCCAAAGTTTGCATATCTCTCTGCATGCCAAAATATTTAGATATAGAGATAATTTATTAATATCTTTAGGGAGTTCCTCATAATTAGGAAAAATTCTAAAAAAAAACCAAGTGATATACTCTTTCGTTCTCTTACCAGAAGTCTTTTTCTTCAATTTAAAATTTTGAACTTGATCTATTTTCTGAATTTCTCTTTCCTTTAAATAGTATTGTTTTCTTTCTTTTAAACAACACACCAATGCAAGGGTCAGAGCTGTCCACGACCAGCACTCCTAATCACTACTGTATTTAGCCTTGTTGTTTATTGCTTTCATCTGTGCATGGCATCTGGGATTTGACCCTAAAAAAATCCCTAATTTAGCGATCAACAGATCACTTGTTGCTATAACACACAAAATGATCCAGCACCAGATTCCTAATATCCAAAGTCAATAATAGTGTTGTGATATCTTATATCCAAAATTGTAACACAGTAATAACAAAATAACTTTTATAAGGATAGGCAACTTCAAACGCTTGATTGTCGATCAATTCATTCTTTATTTTCAAAATCCATTAAAACATGACAGGATTGCTCGTTGCCAACGCATTTCATCCCACCAGGGACTTCTTCAGGGCTAGAAGCAATTTATAAAAATACACACTATTATACACAATGTATTTACAATTTAAAAACACATACATATTTCTTTCTAAATTTACACAATATATAACAATCTTACGTTTTTTATATATAAACAAAATTGCCACAGAAAAGTCTATCCTTATCCATTATTATTAATAAATTTCTATCTGTTTATATAATAACATCATTACAGTATATAAAAGAAACAGGAAGTGAGAGAGGCCATATGTCACATAGCATATTCAGAGTGGTTCTATGCGGGAGGAGAGAGCATACCGAGAGAGAGAGCATGTAACAACAATAGCTCAGAGTGGAAAGGGGAGACCACTCGGTCCCCCCGAACGTATGGATGGATGCCCCGATCCCCCGGGAAACCATTGTGGGCGGGGGGCGTGTCCCGGCTGGTATGCCCGAAGCGGCATAGCCGGAGCACGCCCCTCCCACCCAGAAGAGGTTGGCCTAGACACCCGCCCGGAAGTCCGTGCACGGATGGGCGTGCTGAGGCGGGCTCCCGCCTTCCCGCAGATGGATAAATAGTGCGGGAATCCAACGAAGCTTCCTCTTGTTCCTGTGTCTGAAGGCTGCACCACTCGTCGCTCGTGAGCCCTCAAGGGAATAAGCTGCACTTTTTTGAGAACTTGTAATCCTTGTCTTTCTCTTTCAGTACCGAGGCGTGTGGGAGATCGAGTCACCTTTGCAGGTCAAATCAGGCGGAGTGATCGAAGACATGCCTGGCAAGAAATCCGGAAAGAGCTCCGAGATGGAAAGGATGCTGCGCACATTGGTGAACCAAGTGGTGGTGATGGACCGAAAGTTGGGTAAAGTTGACCGGCTGGATCGTGGCCTAGCGGCCATCAGGAAGAAAGGTGGAGGCACAGAATGCCCCCTCGGGACGGCCTAAAAAGGTCATAGGACCGGCATTGCCGAACGTCACCCCAGGGGATAAGGGTAAGAAAAGGAAGGGGAGGGCAGGTCCCAGCGAGGCCCCAGACCCAGTAGTAACTCCACTGAGTCCCGTAGAGGACATTCCCATCGCGCCGGCGGCCAGCCCGGTACCAGGACCGGATGGGGGATTGCCAATTCCCGCGGTTATCACGCCATTGGGGGATGACCAGATGCCCCCAGAATTAGCACTTCAGTTAGCAGCGGTATTACCCTGGCTAAAGAAGGGTGCCTGGGGATCAGCGGCTGCGGGAGACCCGGCCGAAGAAGCCAGATTAATTATTGAGCAGTTGCGGCAGTCTAGGGATGCCGAGACAGCGAATGTACCTTCTATTTCCCAGCAGATGGCGACGGGGGTCACGGCTGTCGGTCGGGAGAAGACAACGGACACAGCTGGGAGTTCGGCTGAAGCCGGTAAGAGAGCGTTGCCATTGGTGGGGGAGGACCCGGTACCCTCAAGGCGGGAAAGTTTATCGCAACATATTCCCATGGATACGAAAGAAATGGTGTGGGGAGACAAGTATATTAACATGTTTTCACTTCTGACTGACCATCGCAAGTTAGAATATGCAAAGACCCAGAAAGATCGATGGCACCCCAGCTTATGGCGGGCCAAGATGGCGGAATTCAGGGTCGATGAGACCATGGTAAACTGGGTCAGGGCCTTTTCTATCTTCACGGCAATTATCAGAGAGCGTAAACCAGAAGTGTTGACTGACCTAGCATGTTATCAGAACAGGATCATGAATTTCCATGCGATGTATGGGGGAAATGAATGGAAGGGTTATGATGTTACCTTTAGAAAAGCAAAGGAGTTTAGTCTGGCCTTGACATGGGATTGTTTGGATACAGTGTCATGGCATGCGCAGCTCTTGCCGGGACCGGCGGGTACTTCGGTACCAAGCACAAGTGGCTCTGGGGGATTCCATCAGAAGCCGTCACAGCCCTTTCGGGCGAGCGCCTGGGGGGAATGGAGGCAAGCGAGGGGTTTGTTGGGGATTTAACAAAGGAACCTGTAACAGGCCTCAGGGAACGTGTAGGTTCCGGCACGCATGTTCGGGCTGTGGGAATTCGGCACACCCAGGAAACCAGTTGCCGATCTACAGCCAATGGCGCAGGAGGAAAGGGGGGATCCAAGCAGGATTGATGCGGTGCCTTGGAAGCAAACATCTTCGCCCGTAGAAATCTTGGCTTTGACCCCTTGGCTGAACCGATGCCCTGATCATGCGTTCGCCGGGACTCTGAGAGATGGCTTTTCATATGGCTTCAGGATCCCGGCGGGCAATTTTCGAGGGAGCCCTTCCTGTAGAAACCAGCTGTCTATTCAACACAACCCAGCGGTGGCCGCCAAAAAGATAGCAAAAGAAGTTAGCTTGGGGCGAGTGGCAGGACCATTTGGCGGCCCACCAGTTGCGGATTTTGTGTGTTCCCCTTTAGGAGTGGTTCCGAAGAAAGACCCGGAGGAGTATAGACTCATCCACAATCTATCAGCCCCTAGGGGGGCCTCAGTAAATGAAGCGATTGACCCAAGGTATGTTCGGTGAAGTATGCATCGTTCGATGACTCAGTCGTACTGTTGAATCGCCTGGGCCCCGGTACATTGATAGCTAAATCAGACATTGAATCTGCATTCAGGTTACTCCCAGTACACCCTCAAGACCAGCGCCTGCTGGGATTCACGTTTCAGGGGAAATTCTACATGGATAAATGCATGCCCATGGGTTGTTCGATTTCATGTGCCTATTTTGAAATGTGTAGCTCCTTTTTGGAATGGGTGTTCATAGAGGCCACAAGGCATAGACAGGTGATGCACTATTTGGATGATTTCCTCTTTCTGGGCCCAGCGGGCACGCAGGACTGTGCGCAGGCATTGCAGGACTTCTGCATGCTCATGCGGGGTTTTGGGGTCCCATTGGCGCCAGGTAAGACGGTGGGGCCATCTACCTCACTCGAGTTTCTGGGTATAGAACTAGACTCGGAGGAGGGGTGTTTCCATCTGCCGGTGGAGAAGGTGGCCAAGTTTAGGGCTTCCCTGGTACAATGTCTCCGAAAAGAGAAGGTGACCCTACACCAGTTGCAACAGACAGTGGGTCAGCTTAACTTTGCCTTAAGAGTGATGCCGATGGCTCGCCCTTTCTCTCGGTCCATAGCACAGGCTATGGTGGGCCTTAAAGAGGGACACCACCGCACTAGACTGTCGGCAGAGGTTCGCCAGGACATGCTCATTTGGTTGGCATTCCTGGAGGACTTCAACGGTCGAGTGGTGTGGAACAAACCCCCAGCCTCGTCGGGGGAACTAGGATTGTGGACCGACTCGGCGGGGAGCGTGGGGTTTGACGCAATCTTTGGAAACCGGTGGTTGGCACAAACATGGCCGGCGTGGTGGCACACAAGCGGCCTAACAGGTAACATTGGTTTCTTGGAGCTATTCCCCATCTGGGTGGCTCTGATGGCATTGCCAGAAGACTTTAAGGACCGCTCAGTAGTGTTTTGGTCGGATAACATGACAGTGGTCGAGTGCATTAATCACCAGGCAGCACGCTGCAAATGGATCTTACGACTGTTGAAAGAAATTGTATTGCGATGCATGAGATTGAATGTACAGTTCAGGGCAAAACATGTGCCGGGTGTACTGAATAATGCAGCTGATGCACTCTCTCGTTCAAACATGCAGGCTTTCAGGGGTTATCTACCCACAGGGGAGCTAGTGGCGGCACCTTTTCCTGAAGCACTATGGCAGATCGGTGCCCCGGACTACAAGACCTCGTGGCAGCCAGTTTAGCGCCCAGGACGAGGAAAGCCTATGAGAGGGCGTTCCGTTCATACTGCGCCTTTCTGGGGCCAGTAGGGGAGCATAGATGGGGGCGGGAAGAGTCCTTGCTTCAATTTTTGGTGGCACTTCATAAAGAAGGCCGGTCGGCGGCGACCGCCAACAGGTATAGGGCCGCCATATCATTTATGGCACAGCTCCACGGGATACGGGACCCAACAAACTCCTTCTTAGTCAGGAAGGCTCTCCGCGGCTGGCAGCGCCTGGAGGGTCGCAGACAGGATAACAGGCACCCGATTGGGTTGGATAGATTGTCCACATTACTAGCGAAACTGGATGAGACATGCTCCTCGCCCAGCGAGGTAATACTGTTCCGAGCAGCTTTCGCATTGGCGTTCTATGGGGCCATGCGGGTAAGTGAACTAGTGGCAGGGAATAAGAAAGATGTGGAGGGAGGTCTACGCAGGGATCACGTCCAAGTAAGGGGCGATTCTCTGCTGATCTTGATAGCCAGGTCAAAAACAGACCAGGAAGCGTTGGGGAGTAGTGTGGTGTTGCAGCGTGCTCGAGGGAATCCAGGTTGTCCAGTAGGGCATGTGGAGGCCTACCTGAAACAGAGGTTGACAACATGGGGGGGAACCCTACTTAGACACGAGGACGGCACCCCGTTGACAAGATTTCAATTTCGGAGGGTGCTGACAATTACGATTGCAGCGGCGGGCTTGAACCCGTGTGATTTTGGGACCCACTCATTCAGAATAGGGGCCGCTACAGAAGCTATGGCTCGGGGTCTGCAGACAGAAGAGGTGAAACAATTAGGCCGTTGGTCATCGAATTGCTTTAAGAGATATGTGCGCCTGCACATGTTGTAAAAGACTGATGAAATGCACTCACGCTTGTTGTCTTTTGTTTGGATTACAGTTTCGCAAGCCTGTTACGCGGGGCGGAAATTGGGATTGGCCCAACACCAGCTGACCAGCGGGAAGGGATCACCGAATGGAGATCAAGTGGTCTGGGTCGTGAGCCACTCATACGTGAGGCGTGCCGGGGACATATTCAAAGCAGGTGACGCGATCCACGCATCTGAGGAAGATGGGTTCAGAGTGACCTTCCATGGGAAGGGAGGCCTCTGTATTGACCAATTGCAAAATTTTGTGGAGGAATTCTTAGGGCGGCACAGGTCACCGCCATCTATAATCATAGTGCATGTGGGAGGCAATGACTTGGTGAGACTGGGAAGACGGGTGTTAGTTGAGCACATATTGTCTGCAGTTAGCTGGTTGGCCAGGAGGCTCCCTGGGTGTACAATCGCCTGATCCCACATGCTTCCCAGCAGAATATGGCGGGGGGATTTGTCTATGTCAGCGTTGAACCACTCGGTAAAGAGGGTCAACAACAAGATTGAGAAACTGTTTCACTCCGCTCATCTCCAAAGCATTCCCCATGGGTGTATTAGGGGGGATCACTATTATTTGAATGATGGGGTGCATCTGTCCAGGGTTGGGAATGACTTACTCATAGGAGACTTCGTAGCTTGGCTAGTGGACTTGAGGAGGCATGACCTATAGGAGGTGTGGGGGGGCCGGATAGTCGGTCAACTATCCGGCCTGTGGCGGTAAGGTCATGATCGGTGAGCAGTGATTTCAAGGTCCCTAGGGGGGGCGCCACCCATTATGGATGGGAGCGCCCGGGGGGAGGCAGCCATTGGCCCCTCCCACGAGGGGGCGGCACCCCCTACGGATGGGTCACCCAGGGGGAGACGGCCATAGCCCCCTCCCAGGGGGAGACGGCTATATGCTCCTCCCACGAATTTCCCGGGGGGCGGATATCCGCTCCGGTGGAAGAGAGTGTGGGGAAGGGGGGGAGTCCACGCTGTCCTTCTTACGGATACCTCGCATGGGAACTCGGACGACCTTAAGATGGCGTCAAGTGAAAGGGGGCCCCCACAACAAGGGAAGTTACAGTTGGCTGCGAGGGTAAAGTCCTCTGCGCATGCGCCACTCACAACGTGAGGGCGGGAAGTTGGTGATAGGGATCTGACACAGGTTAAGACCTTGCTGTTGGCCCTTAATGCTAGGTTGTACAAATTCAAAAATGTAATGCATTTTCAGGATGCTAGACTCGGCTAGGAAACCTTTGTATTAGAGATTTGTTAAGGTTAGCCTAAAAAACCTGTCTTCATCAAATGTAATTGAAGTTGAATTTGTACATGATTTATGAAACGTTTTGATTTAAAGTTTTAAATTTTGTTTCATATTTTAATAAATACGGCCGGGGGGGGTCGTGAGGCCCCCCGCCTTCCAAAAGTTTAAACCTGTGTCTGTCTCCTCCCATGGAGAATTGGTGTTGGGAGGGGTGGCGGGCATCCCGGCCCATATGGAAAGGGGAGACCACTCGGTCCCCCCGAACGTATGGATGGGTGCCCCGATCCCCCGGGATACCATTGTGGGCATGGGGCGTGTCCCGGCTGGTATGCCCGAAGCGGCGTAGGCGGAGCACGCCCCTCCCGCCCAGAAGAGGTTGGCCTAGACACCCGCCCGGAAGTCGTGCACGGATGGGCGTGCTCGAGGCGGGCCCCCGCCCTCCCGCAGATGGATAAATAGTGCGGGAATCCCACAAAGCTTCCTCTTGTTCCTGTGCTCTGAAGGCTGCACCACTCGTCGCTCGTGAGCCCTCAAGGGAACAAGCTGCACTTTTTTGACCCACCCACCAGCCCCTTGTTGCCGAGTTTGTGTAATAAAGTAATTTTCTCAATGATTATTTTGATGTAATAAAAAGGTACAGTAATTTTTGCATCATGAATGTATGCATATAATTGAATACTTGCTTGTAGGCCTTTTTTCCTTTGTAGAGACGTAAAGGAATGGATTCAATAAAGATTGTGTTTTTGCTTTAGGACTTTTTTCCCTTTGTAGCAATGTCAATGTCGGTGAATTGTCAAACTGTTACAGATTTAGGCATAGTTTTCTTTCCTTAGTAGGTAAAACAACTGTCGTATTTATTTGTGGTCGGGCGGTAAGGTCATGATCGGTGAGCAGTGATTTCAAGGTCCTTAGGGGGGGCGCCACCCATTATGGATGTGAGCGCCTGGGGGGAGGCGGCCATTGGCCCCTCCCACGGGGGGCGGCACCCACTACGGATGGGTCGCCCAGGGGGAAACGGCCATAGGCCCCTCCCAGGGGGAGACGGCTATATGCCCCTCCCACGAATTTCCCGGGGGCCAGATATCCGCTCCGGTGGAAGAGAGTGTGGGGAAGGGGGGGAGTCCACGCTGTCCTTCTTACGGATACCTCGCATGGGAACTCGGACGACCTTAAGATGGCGTCGAGTGAAAGGGGGCCCCCACGACAAGAGAAGTTACAGTTGGCTGCGAGGATAAAGTCCTCTGCGCATGCGCCACTCTTACCGTGAGGGCGGGAAGTTGGTGATAGGGATCTGACACCGGTTAAGACCTTGCTGTTGGCCCTTAATGCTAGGTTGTACAAATTCAAAAATGTAATGCATTTTCAGGATGCTAGACTCGGCTAGGAACCCTTTGTATTAGAGATTTGTTAAGGTTAGCCTAAAAAACCTGTCTTCACCAAAATGTAATTGAAGTTGAATTTGTACATGATTTATGAAACGTTTTGATTTAAAGTTTTAAATTTTGTTTCATATTTTAATAAATACGGCCGGGGGGGTCGTGAGGCCCCCCTGCCTTCCAAAAGTTTAAACCTGTGTCTGTCTCCTCCCATGGGGAATTGGTGTTGGGAGGGGTGGCGGGCATCCCGGCCCATATTACCAGACTATCACATTGGTTCATCATTTATCAAATAAAGAACATCTCAAGAGAGACCATATAACATCCAGTTGCCAAAAGTAACCAAACTGTTACATTA
Organism: Lissotriton vulgaris; assembly: GCF_964263255.1. Lineage (NCBI taxonomy): Eukaryota > Metazoa > Chordata > Amphibia > Caudata > Salamandridae > Lissotriton > Lissotriton vulgaris. The sequence continues at coordinate 499,956,508 of NC_141695.1, forward strand.
GTGCATCATATGTATGGCGCAATAATTAGTGCAGCAACCCATTCTTGTTCTGCACGGGAGAAAACACTGTTATGGTAAAACCTCAGATGGACTTGATACTACCCTATCCCAGATTAATGTAGCATCAGCTTTGATATAGTTCTTACATTTAAGCATTTTTTTGCGATCGCAATCAAATACCCACTGAGATATCTCACAGTCCTATGTGAATGGCTATTTATACCATTGCCTAAGTCATGAGGTACTATAGGTATGATAGACTACTTATCAGTGTATTACTTCACTGATCTTATTTTATTTACTGATATCCAAATGGTAAGTATGTCATACCCTTGTTATGATGTTCTAACAGAAAGATGTGCGTCAATCTTCCAATATTCTCAAAGTTGGTCACACAGATATATCTAAATCGAACAGTATACAGCGTCATATAAAAGATTCTTAATAATCATATCATCGGAAGATCTCATCTAAGTATTATTGAATTATTTTATTGTTATATACTACATCAGTTATTGTGGATTTCATTAAAATTTCCTCAATATTGGTCAAATCAAGACCTTTCGTACAAGTGCCCCAATTGATTCCATTTAAATATAGGCAGTTGAAAACACCACCATCAAGAGTACAACTTAGTTAAACTCTCAAACTATGGTATCATATTGAATCAGATTGTTTTGTTCTCACTACTTACTTTGTGAGCATGAGCATATGAAGAAAGGGTTGGTATGACAGTAACAGATTCCTTTCTGGTCAATGACTGAATTATACTTCTCAATATCACAGTATCTTGACGAGCATAGTGTGGTCCGTTAGTAAAGTTCTAAACAGAAACACGAATGAGATACATAACAGCAAAAATTGATAATTACTCTACTTGAAACGACAGAAGTACTAACATTTATGGCATGATGCCCCATAACAAGAATTAATTCAGTATACGTATTTGAAAAGCTACCGAGAAATAAATGCACATATTTTGTACATATATCTCGATATTATAGAGTAATGGTGCTCATAAAATTATGCCGACATGAATTCATAACGGAATATGTGACGTTTGTTCGGCGATTGCATTTTATAATCCTAAACGTGCATATTGCTTAGAACCCTAACCATGTAAAATGCAAACCTATGCCCTGCATCCCCGTTTATTTCACATATTATCAAAGAGCAGGGTATTCAAGCCCCCCTACAGGCAATGTTCCCTCTAATTTTTTTCCTCTGTGTGCGGCAGTGGAGGGACTCTGTGCGCTGCAACCATGGCTATGTGCGCCATGAACCAGACCGCGCGTGTGCTGCGCCAAATGTCACTCAAAATGTTTACTTCACCTATATATAGAAAAAAGAAATATGTGCCATAGCCTCGAGGTGGATGTATGGCACGTGGGTGATGTGTGCGTGGATTTTGGGCAGAGTTTAAAGAGCTGAGTGGCTGTTGATCACCTGTTATCAAGTCCAAAGGTTATGAGTTTTCATGTCGTTGAGGCGCGGCCTGGTGGCAGACACCCATTGGTGGAGAGTCCCTCAGTAAATGGAGAAAAGTTATTGAAAGAGTAACTGAATAGGTTGGTAATAGGGTACATTGTGTGATCACTGATGCCATCCAGATCATCATCAATGAAGTCATTGTTCAACACACATGCTCCTGAATGGAGGACTGACACACAGCAGTACACCCTCGTCCCAGCAATGTGCAGATGTTGTCCATAGCGCTAGCTTGCAAAGCCAGCCTTACTATGAGTCACATTGGGCTGGGCAAGTAGGTGTTCTTTCCCGAGATCAAATTACAGGTCTCAATTAAGGGAACAAACTTGCTATCTATCAGTAGGGGTTGGGTATTTGGTGGGGGGGGGTATGATGCCAAGTGGCTCATGGCATGTGAAACATTCCACCTGATCTCATGTTTTAGTCATCAGCACTTTGCATGCTGGAAGTTTCAAACCTGTTACTATTGTGGTAAAGAAAAAAAAAGCCCCAAAATGAAAAGCACATTTTGGATTAGAAAGCCAGGATTGTGTTACTGTTTGTTTACAAAATATGTTTCATGTTGCAAATTAAAAAATATGAGTGAGCTTCAAAGGAAGCCGCTTCCCTGCCCCCCTCCGCGCATTGCCAGAGCTTGTTTTGCTGAGCAGCGCTGCCTCACTAAAGTGTCTAAGCCGCTTCCCCGCCACGCAATGCCGAGAGCTTGCCCATGCCATATGCTATCAAACACTCGGCCCTGAAATCACAGAAATCATGAATGCATCCTTGGAAAAGCCCAGCCGAAATTGTAACTGGACTCATGAATTTGCGAATGCACAAAAGCTGAATTATGCAAAACTGCACGTTATGCAATGTTGTGCCTTTCTTGCCCCTTGCACAAAAAAATCATGTGCAATAACAACAACCATATTTTGTGGCATAGATGTAATTTTCCAAAACTTAACAGAAAATGTGATTCCACACTTCCCTAAAGTCGGTACGCACTGCAAGAAGACTTTGAACAGGTTGTATGCTCGAAGCAGAGTGATGGTTGGCTTCCCGAAAATGAAGAGCTCCAAGCTGCCCAGTGCAAGCATTTTCAGAGCCTCAATAAAACGACAGCTTGCCATTTAGGTGCTCCTTCTTCGGTAGCAACAAAGCCATTTTTGTAGGTATTTTTTTGCAATTTGGCGTCTTCTTGTGGCCCTCTGTGGTGGTGCAGCAAGACAGCTGCCTTCACTGGCCGTGCCCTATCACCTGCTCTTCCTCCAAGTGCTCTGAAGAACAACCCTGGCGTAAAGTCACAATCAATCTAATGAGTCTTTTTGTATTAGCACGTCTTTGGGTTATAGGTTTTCTGTTGTGTTTACCACCTCATCTACATACCACGAATGCCTTGTACAGGGGACGAGGCTGTGCTGTACATACCCACATCAATAAACTAACAAATATATCCTACTGGGAGCAGTCGGTCCAATGTAGCTAGAAGTAGAAATGTCCCAGTTTTCACTCTGGGAGCCCTGGCATAGCACAGTAACAGATTCACATGCTCCAGTGCCTCCGAGTGGATAAACGTGGTAACTGCAGTCTGGTCACCACTACAAGTTGCTCTAAAATGCAGGCCTTGAACAAGACAATACTTTTTAAATAACTTTTGTGCTTTGCTTTTGTACCCCAAACGCCCAGATATCCTGGGTCTAATTAACACAATCCCAGAACTCATTCTGCTCACTGCACTGTAGGATATAGATATGCACTGGGAGAACTGGGCAATGCTTCTACCAAAATTAATGTCAGGTAGAGCCACTGGAATTATGTGGAAGTGGAGTACCCAATAATGCAGCAGTGTGTACTCACTCACCATGTGTCCATTATTTATTTCCCTGTGCACTCACTCACCGAGTATCAATTCCTTCCCTGCGTACTCACTCCTCGAGTGTCCATTCCTTCCCTGTGTACACACTCACCGAGAGTTCATTCCTTCCCTCCTCAGGGCACACTCTAGTCCCCTGTGGGATTACCCTCTCCTTTCTTTGAAGCGTACTCCCCACCCTTAATGTGAGGGACACCCGTGCCACAGCAGGCTCTCTATCTGCAATCTCAGCCCCCTTCCCCCTTTGAGCACCCTCCAACTTGTTAGTATTTATCAGCCCAATCTAGCTGTGTGGTACAGGGCCCCCCTTTTTGGGTACTGCCTAAGAAATGTGTTGGTATCTTTGAATATACACCAGGTTAGTGTATTGTAGGCAAAGGTGTAGCTAGCATGGCAGAAGTGGAGAAAGGAAACTGTAAAATGCCTTTGTACTCTTCGGCAGGCAAGTGCTTTGCTGCATTCACAGGACTACTTGTGGGCACACACAGTGGCAGATCGTGCAATTTTTGTGTAAATTAGGTGAGTAAAATTGGACAAAACTTGTTCAGGTTTTCATCCTCGGTAAGTGTTTCAGAAAATTAAGTTCATTTTGGTGCATTTGTAAGTACTTTAAGCCCATAACATTAGTCCAACTTTTGTAGGACTTAAAACATTTTAAAAAGTGGAAACAGCACTAAAAATGTCCTACACTTCTGTCTTGTTAGAGGGGAGGCTAGCTATTATCCTAGATGACAATCGGCAAATGAATGCCTTCCCCGAACGTGCATACCAACAGCAGTATTTATAAATGATTGGTTTAAAAATGGTATCCAGGACAATGGCACTCAAGGGTATAGCGTTGCTATCGATAGATACCCTGAAATTGAAGACATCCCAGCCATAAAGTAATCTTTCACTGGAACTGCAACAAAATTATAAAGCTTTTTGCGCTCCCAGCTAAAAACTCAGCCCATTCTCATATCCTTGGAGAAGCTCCTCATACCTACAACGGAATTAAACTATTCCTCCGAAGAGCGTAGATCCACCCTTTCTACCTTATGTGGATCTCTTGCTCGGCTGTACCACCGTCTGTTTTAACAGTTTCTGTACTTTTTTATTTTTCCTTGACAAACGCACTAATACTGCTCGGTAAAGTTGCGCCATTGAGAATTGTTAAAAAACGGTGTGTCCATGAGGGTTAGTTTAGCACGGTTCTAGAACTGCTCACCACAGGGATCTCTCAGAGGCATGCAACTGGTGGGTACTCTGCAGTGGAATCCACAGCACTGGCCTTTAAATTTACCACAGCACTCCTATGTTTTTGTCCCACCTCTTACGTATTTGCATTTAATGTATTTTGTATCTTCTACTACCTTCCCCTGAAACGTTCTTGTTGTTACAGGAACAGCAGCAAATAGCCCCATCAGAGTTGATAGGGGTGGGCGCGCAGTCATTGAGGCGGACATCAACCTCGAAATTAAGCTGTAGTTAGCTTCTGGGATCTCCCAGGGCCATCTTTAGTGACTAATTAAATGTTCGGCACATTGCGGGGATGAGCGAGTTAAAACACGAATTACCAGCACTTCTCTATTAACAAATGAAAGGCAGCAAATCTACAAGAATGACGTGTGTTATGCGCACGTTATGCTTGTAGACTCGCTGCCTTTCGTTTGTTGAAAGGGCACAGCTGCAGGGCAGTTGAGTTCCTTCGTTAAAGTAATCACGTTAATTGCAGCGCATGGCGGGCACAGTGATTAACATGATTACTTTTACAAAGGCACTCAATCTGACCGTGTTCGTGCCACACGCATTTTAAAAGCGCCGGCGCCACTGTCCATGGTTCCCTGTGCGCGCTTTGTATTTTAAGGTGCGCGCTCCAGGAGATATAGGTGCGCGCCAGCGCACGCGCGCACGTTAGTGGGAACAGTGCCTACAGGTATGCCAGATGTTGTGTTAATCAAATATGCCATTTCTGTGAATCTCTGCATGCATGGTTATTACGAGACTCAACCCCATATAGTGCAACAGGTTAAATATATCCGTTCAATTATTCAAACTATTGTTAACAGAACAGGGTTTCTGATGACTATATGTCACAGCTATTATGTTTGCCAATCATTTAAAAGTAAGTGCTGGAGTCCAAAACCCAGCTTAAAATTTAAATCCAAAACAAACCAGAGTGATTGCTGGTCATGTAAACATAAACATTTAAGGACCGAAACCCGGTCGAAAATATAAGTGCAAATAAAGCCAAAGGTAACTGCGCGTGCCAATACCATATTCATACACTTGACGTCTCATGACTGTCATGTTTACTAGCCATGTCACAGTAAGCATTAGATACCGAAACCCAGCTTCGGGTGTGAATGCAAAACAGACCAGCCGGGTTGGCAGAATCTTCTATAGCAAGTCTATGCTATTACGATCAGATAGTCTGAGCCCCAATCATTCATTCTGACTACTCACCCAAACGTGTGCGGTCCTTCAAGTGTGCCGTTATCATCCAGTCGTGCAACAATTGTGCTCGGCATTTCTGCTCTATTTACTGCACCCATTACTAACTCGCCACACCTGTGGAGATATTCCGGCGCTTCATGATTACGTCACTTCCTGCCCCAATATTTTCTATTTCTTCTGCATATCAGAGCCCATTGCCATTAATGCATAATGCGGCCGCCATCTTAACGTGTGTTGGTTACGATCGAATATGCATAGTAGAGTGCGGATTACCGCAATGATTCAGAAACACCAAGATCTGAAAGGTATATATTGTTTGAAAGCGAACATTGTGTTCGTATTTCTTCCTAATAACGGTGTTTTTACATGTTAATTTATAAGCCATAATCATGCATCATTTTAATGCTTTCAACATCAGTCCATCACTGCACCAAATACAAGTTAGGAATATATAATCACAAGATTCATATTAATTGACAGAGAAAAAGAAAGCCTTTTTTTAACTTTCTTTTCCCTTCTAATTCATGTCGAAAGACCAAAAATACGGAGCTCATTTATAGGTGATGTCAGGTGTCACTCTCACATGTAGAAAAACCCTAGGCTCTCTTGGAAAATGTGTGTGGAGCATCTTCTCTGTGTAATACTACTACGGATTAGAAAGGTGATGTCAACATGTGACTTGCAGCTGCCACATGCAAGTCACAAACTTGCAGGAAATTAGGTTGATGTTGGATACACAAAAACACCCCATAAAATCAAAACATAGGCTGGTCATCATACGGCGGCCCGCTCAAAAGAATGCAATGCTCAGCTCTAAGCTGTTCATGCTACATGGGTATATGATCTGTGTCCCTTCACATTATATACAGTATGTCTTATATGTTTTTGGACAGTAGTTTGCGATTATGGAAAACGGGATACGGTCGTCAACTCATGCTGCTATCCGTTATATGTATTACCAGTAATATCCTGTAGAGGTCCTATAATTGCCACATAGGTTCTTAACAGTATTATGACTGGAAGTTAATGCTGCCACAATTTACAGAAAGTGATGGAACTCATTATTGCAATTAAGCCCGGCTGTCACAGCCCTCAAGCGGCAAATCCATCTCGCTTCAGTCTGTCTAAGCAGAGCAGTTCTAGCCCCACGTCTAGCTCCATAATCAACATGATCTAGAGCATGGAATGTTAGATTTGGTTGCTCAGGATGACTACTCAATATATGTTGTGCTACTGGGGACCGATTATCCATATTTTTAATGTCCCTCACATGTTCTTGTATTCGCATTTTTAAGCATCTAATGCTGCTCCCAACATAGATTTGTTGACATGCACAATGCAGTAAATATACTGCGTGTGTCGTGTTGCAATTATTGAAGGATAATACACGGTATTCCTTTGATCTATTGTACTGAAAACTACTACATTTATTAATTCCAAACTTACATATGCTACAGTTGCCACATATATAAAAACCTAATGGCTTCTCTGACAGCCAGGGTTGATTTACTTTAGGCTCTTTGACATGACTCGGGCATAGCATGTTGCGCAACGTCTCCCCTTTCCGATAGACTACTCTTGGTTTGTTTGCAACAATGCCCACTGGCAAACCTTTTGATTGCATTAGACCCCGATTTCTACGTAGTGTATTGTAAATGTGTCCACTGAACATATTGTATTCCGTGATAAAGGAAACCTGTTCCACATATCTGTTCTTGTCAGTGCTGGGTCTACTTGTAAGGGTATCCTTCCGATTTAATCTTTTTGCTTTTACTTTACCTTTTCTGAGGCAATCATCCGAGTATCCCCTACTTTTAAAGTTGGTTTGAATGTCCTGTATTGATTTATAAAAATTGCCTTCTTCACTACAATTGCGGCGTGCACGTACCATCTCGCCATACGGTATGGCCATGATGGTTGTTCAAGAGTGGCAGCTTTCAGCATGCAGCACACTATTACAAGCTGTGGACTTTTATTTTTTTATTTTAATTTTTTATTCCTCATTTTGCAATAGAGTGTAATTGGAGTTATCAGGGACCCGCTTCTCTGTTTTCTGTTCCGTCCAGGCCCATGGATTCGGAGGTGTTCACTTTTAATGTTTTCAGAGTGAGGTCCCCTTATGTCCTTTACACTTTCAATTTCTAACTGGGGGAGCTGGCCATCATGTCCACTCACACAAGCATGTTGTTTGTGTTTTTTATTGCCATTGCATAATCATTGGAATATTTAGGCCAGTAGCATGATTTTGCTGTTTGTAATCGGTTAATTTACAAACTTCGATTCTTCCCAAACTTCCAAGTAATTAAGCATTCTGCTAGGTTTCCCTTTTCTATCCCATTTATTTATTCTGTTTATAGAAGCCACCCATTCCAAATGTGTGGGGGCAACCGGTTTTATCCACTTAATACAGAGTTCCCTACGAGCTAGTAAAATCAGCATAAATAAAAGGTTCTCTTCTTTGAATGTTAAAAGATGTAACCCCTCATGCCTGCTAACCCCGAAGATAACAAGATCCATACTTACAGATATTGGTCTTCTCAGTACTGCATCTATAATTTTACTCACTTCTTGCCAGAAACCATCAATCTGGGGCACTGCCAGAACATATCCGCTCCTGCCATGCCACATTTGGGACATACTTTTATATTTGGGCCGCTTAATTTAGATAATCGCTTTGGCGTCCAATAAGCTCTGTGGAGAGTGAAGAGATGGTTTCTCCTTAAAGTAGCAGATTTTGCAATGGTCCAACATTTGCTCAAGGGTACTTGCCACAGGTTTTGGAGATCCAGCGACTGCAGTTTCTTCCCCCAGGTTGCTTCTGGTATCACAAAGTTATCTTCCCCGACTTCTATCATGGCCCAGTACCATAACGCTGTTTCTTTTTTCAGCGGGCGCACTTTAATATGTTTATTTCTATGGACTTGTTCCTGGTGTTTTTCTCTTTTATTGTTTTTGCCCACCCAGTGAGCTGGTCATATTTACATTTTGAGAGAGATGCATTGGTATTATCCAACAATCTAATATGTTGTTATCCACCAATAACTGACCCCCAAACTTGAAACCCTGATGTTTTCAAAGGTGTAGCTAGCTTGTTCTTAAGTCACTCTGGAGTTCCTGGAGAGTCCCATATAGGTGCATACTCGCTATAATAGGTTATTTTCCAAGTGCACCTTATCTGGAACCAAAGCTTTGCCATTGAGCTCAATGTCTTTAGTTTGACTTTCTTAAAGTACTTAGGGTGGCCATATTTGAATAGAAAGTGACCAATGTTATTGGTCATTGCTTTTAGATGTTCCGAATATAGATCGTAATTACCCAGCAGAATTTTCATGTGTTTAAATTGAAAGGCCCTATAATATTCGAATAAGTCTGGACTGGCAATTCCACCTTCTGCCTTACATCTTCGCAGTTTTGCCCATGCTATTCGTGTACTTTTGGAGGCCCAAATAAAACTCGATAACTCTCCTTGTATTTTCTTCAGGGTTTCCTTCTTAAATTCTAAGGTTAATGCACTAAATAGGAATGTAAATTTGGGTAAAATAGACATTTTAATTAGATTAGACTACCAAGAAATGTCAAGTTGAGTCCGCCCCATGTTTTAATAGCTTTCTTACCTCTGCTGTTACCCTATCTAAATTTGTCTTGATTACCTAATCTAGATTTTTAACCAGCTCTATTCCTAAGTATTTGATTTTTTCTCTGGAGAAATTGCTATTTACTTGGGCATTTCAACTCATAATCTCTGTTTTGTCTCAGTTTGTTTCATATCCTGATACCTTCCCAAAGTCTTTTAAGGTTTCTTCGATTGCATAGATGGAACCTGCATAATTGTTGGTAAAAATCGTTAGGTCATCTGCCTATAAGGCTATTTTTTTTTTCCCATCCGCGGTAAGTAAACAGGTTTATTTCGGTATGGGCTCTGAGCTTGTTTGCTAGTGGTTCTATGTATAAATTGAATAAGAGTGGGGATAAGGGGCATCCCTGACGGGTCCCTCTGTGTATTGATATATTCTCTGTTAAGTTCCCGTTTACTTAGACCTTGGCTCTTGGTATACGATAGAGTTCCTTAATTGTTCGTTGAAAGTTTTCTCCCAGATTATATATTTTTAATGTTGCGTTCAAAAATGCCCAGTTCACTCTATCGAACGCTTTAGCCACGTCTAAGGTTATTATGGTCGGGGGAATTTTTTCGGCTGTCGCTATGTCTATTGACCTGATAAGTTCTTGGGTTAAATCTTGCAGATGTCTGCCATTTATAAAACCTTTCTGGTCTTCTTTTATCAGATTTCCTGCAATTTTCCCTAACCTTTTTGCTAGAATCTGCGTGAAGATCTTGTAGTCACAATTAAGTAGGGTTATGGGGTGGTAGGATTCACATTTTACGGGGTTCTTGCCAGGTTTTAACAAGATGCTTATCACTGCTTCATTCTATGAGTCAAGGAGTTTCTCCTTCTCTATATAGATTTCGTTTAACAGGTTTGTAAGTGGTATAGCCAGAACATCACTTAATTTGGTGAATAATTCATTGGGAAGAGCATCGGCCCTGCAGCCTTCCCTTTCTTGGAGTCTTTCAAAGCTTCTACTACCTCCTCTTTAGTAATCAACTCGTCTTTTTCAAGACTTGTTGCTTCCGGGAATTCCAGGTTTTCCAAGTACTTGTTAAGGTCCTCACTTGAGGGAGATATATCTTCTGTGTACAGAGATGAGAAGAAATCAGCAAACTCTTTCCTTATTACATGTTCTTCTGAGCTTGGGCTTGAAGCGTCTTGCAGTAGGATTTTAAGTATTTTGTTTCTGCAAGCATCGGCCTTTGTTTTCCACACTAGGAGTTTGCTGCACCCCTCTCCATACTCATATTTGGCTAGTTTGCTTGCTTCCCATCTTTCTCTTACTTTGTTCTCTAAAACACCCGTTAACCTTTCTTCTTGGATTCCCTTATCTACTACCCACTTTCTTTTTTTTTTCGAGGTCCAACTCAGCTTCTATTAGGAGTTCCAAGTTTGTGATATTTGTTTCTAATGTTCCTATTTCTTGTTTTGTTGCTCTTGTTTTGTGTGTGGCTATACTGAGTATTTTCCCTCTTATTACCGCTTTGTATGCATCCAATCTGACTTGCTGTGATGTCCCCTCTTTATTATTCTGAAAAAATTCTACTGACTCCGTTTTAAGCTAATCCATGATTAACGTGTCGTTAAAAATAATTCGATCCACTGTCCATCTCCCTACTGATTGATCCTAACCAAAATGATTTACGAGTGAGACGCATGAGTGATCTAACAACAGGGCTGGCAGGTGTTCAACTTAGTGCACCTTGTCAATTAATATTTTATCGGTCAAAAAGAAGTCGATTCTGGATTGTATAGCCAATCTTTTATTCTTGAAGGTAAATGGGTATCTTTTGTCCCCTTTCTCCTTCCATATATCCATCAAGCCTAGATCTCTTTTATGAATCCCCAGCCACTCCCTCATTTTAAGTAAATGTACTTGTTTCATTGGTGGACGACGGTCTATCTTTGGGTCTGGTATTAGGTTAAAATCCCCCCTAATATCACTGGAGAGGTGAATGACAACAACTGAGTAAACAGGTTTTGTAAGGGGATAGGGTCATCCAAATTAGGTCCATAGTAACCAGCTATGGTGTATAGGTAATTATGGATCCTTAGCTTGGTGGTTGCCCATCTGCCTTTTTTATCCAATTCTATCTGTTCTATTTTTGCTTTAACCGATTCCTTAAAAAGTATGGCGATTCCCTTTACCACGCACTCCTGATCTGTGCATACATAACTATCCACCCAGTGCAGTTTTTTCATTACTCCTTCCCATTCCTTCTTTAATAAGTGTGTTTCTTGTAAAATATTAATCTAACTATCTGCCACCCTCAGATATTCCAAGATTCTTCGCCTTCTGCTTGGTATTCTAAGCCCATTTACATTCCAAGATAGAATATTTACCTTCTTCCCCATCTATTCCTTTTTCTTTTACCTACCGCCTTCCCGTATTTTTTCATTACTGTTTGAGATGAACCCTGATATCTCCTTTTTCCATCTTTGCAATTCGAGGATTTTTTTTCTGTATTTTTTCCCCTCTTTTGCTCCCCACCCTTGTGCATTTTTTCTTTGGTTTTTTTCTGGATTGTGTTGTACCACAACCCTTCCTGGGGAAGCCTCCCTGCTTTCTCTTTGGGCTTCGTTTTTAGTCCTTTTGAGCTCCGTGACTGCCCCCTATTTATTTTTTTATGTATTTGTATATTTTTTGTTATTTATTTGTTCATTTATTTATTTATTTTGTTCATTATATACCCTTTTTTTCCTTTACCTTCTTTTCCTTTTATATCTTTTACCTTCTAGTCTTACTTCGTCCTTAGTTAAAATCTTAGTGTTTTGTTTTCAATAAATTAAAACTCTTCTCTCCTTCTGTAATTTGAGACAACGAGATCAGGAGTGTGCCCCGGACTCACTTCTCACTTGATCCTTCATCTGTTTCAGAAAATTGGCTACTTCAGCAGGCTCCCGTATGTTATGCATTTTATTCCTCCACATTATTCTGAGGGCTGCGCGGAATTTCATTTGTACTGTGGCCCCTAGACTTTTTATTTCCTGCATATATTGGCCTAATTCCCATTGTCTGTCCTGGGTGGCTTTTAAAATGTCTGACCGTATCTTAAATGTCCACTCCTCTCTGGTGTAGGGGCCGTTTTTTAGTGCCTCACTCAGGATCCTCTCTTTGATTGTATACGTTTTAAAGTTTATCAAGATTTTCCTTGGGTTCTTTCTTTCCTTCCTCTTACCGAAGGGATCTCGATGTACTCTTTGAATATCGTCCTCTAGGCCTTTATCCTTTGCCCAAGGAAAGTGTTCCTCCAGAAGTTGTACTAAGAATTTTTTGACATCTGTACCTTCTTTCCCTTCAGGAACATTTAGGATTCTCAGATTGATTTTCTAAGGAGTCCAACTTCTCATGTGTACTCCTATCGCTCTCTTTAAGCACTCTTATATCTTTTTCACTCTTATCCACCTTCTTGTTGAGCCCCTCGACTAGCATCTCTATTTCTATGACCCGGTCATTGAGAGCAATCATCTTGGTATCTAAGGCTTCACAGACTTCTCAAATTTTAATTTGGTTTAGCTCTGATACCGCAAATTTTGCCCTCATTTCTTCCAGTGTCTTTTCCAGGAACTGGTTTGTTGTATTGAGCGGAGGTGCAGAGGATTGAGATTGGTTCTTCTTAGAAGTGTCACAGGGAGATAGGATTAATTGATCTACTGTAGAAGGAAGTTGCGTGGCAGTTACATCTTCAGGGGGTGATGGGACCTTCAATTGAGAGGTAGAGGCCATGGCCTTACTTTGACTGGGTTCCATAATCTCCCCTTCTACTATAGGAGATCTTGTTAGATATTCTTGTTGATATGGCTGAGAGATTCTTGAATTTTCAGTCAGGGAGACACCTTTCACAGCAGATGACACATCTACCAAGGAGGTGATTTCTTTGTTTGCTTGTCCTTCTCTAGTTGTAGCCACCTGATTTTGCTTCTGAAGTTTAAAATAGGATCTGAGGGATGGAGTTACTCAGTGAGGGGGGTCCACCGTACCTCCTATCCTTCCTGTTTCTTTTGGATTTTTCCTTTAGGTGTAAAAGTTTTCTGGGTCTACCTTTGATAGTTTCCTGGAATTTCTTCTGGTGTTGCGTGGGGTGATTATTTGTTTAATGGCACTTGGAGTTGGAGTGGTGAGCTTGAGGAATTGCCGATTCCTTAAGCAGTAACTTGATCTCACTTTCTCCTCCTCGCTTGATGTTGTTTTTACTGTTGCTTTTGAGGCTTCGCTTTGTATCTCCTTGCTTTGAGCTGGTCATAATGATCCTCTGTCCTCCTCTGCTCTAGCACAACTCACCCCCCCATTCTCGTTCTTTTTTACCCCCTCAGTAAAACTTAGACCCTTGCCTGTGCAACTGTTTTTTTCATCCGCTGCTCTGCTTCGGTAAGGGCGACAGTCCACTTCACTCCTTGTGTGTCTATGTTTCCCCTTCCACACATACAGTCAAGCGCTGGGGCCCCTTCTTCTTTTTTTGAATTAGATCCCTTTATTTCTTCACCCCCCTGCCTTTTTCCTGCACATCTCTCGCTTTTCGCCCCTCCAGTCTGACTGCCAGCCCTCACCTTTGTATCTTTCCTTCCACACTCACCCCTCTGTTTTTTTAACTCTCCTCCACCGCCGCCTCCATTGTCCCTGAAGGTCCTCGGTCCCTCATTTCTAATTTACCTCAGGCTCTCGTTAGCGTGCTGACACTGCCCTCCTTCACCTCCACTCCTGAGGAACAGGAAGGGGATTCTCCTCACGGCTCTCCGGTATGCGCCAAGAGCCCTTCGCGTTGCAGCCCACACTCCTGTTCGTGAACCGATGGTGTGTCTCCACTTCTCTGGGTATGAGGAGCCAGGGCTTGGAATCGGATTTGGATTCTGTAGGCACAAACCTCCCAGACTGGTTCTCACTCGACGGGACGTCACAGCGAAGCCCACTTCCTGCGGCATATAAGTTTAAACAATGTTTGTTCGGGAAGAAGAGAATGATGGTCCGTATATTGTGTCTTTTTCCTAAATCATTTTGAAGAGGTAATCAGTAATCAGTAACAGGCAGGCAAACCCCGATTGCTCTGATATATTTTTTCTGCTGTTTGCTGTCATTCTGGCGTCCTAAAGGGGCAGTCTCCATAGAGCTCCCGACCTAGCTTCTTAGCCGGCCGCCATCTTACCCCCTTCCCAATATTTTATTTACAAGCTGTGGACTTTTTAAACATGTCACATTCAATGTTGCTGGCCTGAATATATAGTCTAAGATCTAGATACATAATTTCGTGCTTCAAGCTATTGATTGTGAGTTTCACATTGAAGTTATTTGTATTGGGTGAGGGCCTCATCATCCCCTTTCCACACAAGTAGGATATCGTCAATGTATCTGACATAAAAAATAATATTCTCAATCCAGTTCTATGCTCCTGGGCCCCAGGTGTGCTCCAACTAGTACAGACCCATGAAAAGTTTAGCGTACAAGGGAGCACGCCTGGAGCCCATCACAGTACCCTGTACCTGGTGGAACCATTTGTCCCAATGTAGAAAGGCATTCTGAGCCAAGATTAAATTTGTCATTTTCAACAGCATTTGTGTGTGTTCCAAATGGTACACATTTCGTTTATAGAGAAAATGGGTAAGTGCGTGTGTGCCCTGTTCTATTTCTATGCACGTATACAGTCCCTCCACGTCCATAGTTACGAACGTGAAGGGGTCTGTTTCCTATTGTAAATCTTCTAATTTGCATAATAATTCTCTACTGTCCTTTATATACGAAGGAAGATTCTTAACAAATGGCTGCAGAAATGTATCCACATACTCCGCCAGGTGCTCAGTGGGCCCCGATTGCCCGATATTATGGGGCATCCTGGTGGGAAAGCACCACCTTTGTGCAGTTTGGAAAGTATGTAGATACATGGATGTCTCGAATTCTGTGCTCGGAGATACCTATGTTCAGTCTCTGAAATCAAACCTGATTCTTTCCAATCTACCAAATGCGCATTGATATTACTCTCGATGTGTTTGGTCCGGTTGGAGCTTAATTTCTTATAGCATTGTTCCTGATTCAATTGTCTGTTGATCTCTCTATTGTAATCTGAATAGTCCATAAGGACTATATTCCCTCCTTTGTCCGCTTCGCGGATAACTAGGGTCGGATCCTCCTTCAATGATTTAAGTAATGTTTTTTCTCCCTTTGTTAGGTTTATATGTATGTTTACACCTACTCTTGCTGTTATGTGTTTCCTCAAGCCGATGTAATTCTTATGTAACTTTTTGTGCAAATTCATCTATAGCTATGTTATTACTGTTTGGTGGTACGAATTTTGAGGTACATTTTAAACCACTGTCTATTGTGGTACCTTCCACAATATCCAGTTCACGTACAAAGTTGGTAAAACTCTCAGTCCCTTCTTCCTCATTTAAAGTTCCTATAATGTGAGACACATTGACATCTGCAATAGTCAGATCAGAATTCAAAACCGCCCCCCTTGATAGATTCCAAGTAGACGGTTGTTCTGCAAAGAACTGTTTAATTTCAGTTTACGTACAAATTTATAAAGGTCCAAATGTACAGTATCCAAAGAGGGAACCTCAGTAATGCAATAGTTTAAGCTGTTGAAAATGACAAATTTAATCTTGACTCAGAATGCCTTTCTACATGGGACAAATGAGCACAGAACTGGATTGAGAATATTATTTTTTATGTCAGATACATTGACAATATCCCACTAGTGTGGAAAGGGGACGATGAGGCCCTTACCCAATACTTCAGATATCTCAATACAAATAACTTCAACGTGAAACTCACAATCAATAGCTCGAAGCAGGAAATCATGTATCTAGATCTTAGACTATATATTCAGGCCAATAACCTTGAATGTGACATGTTTAAAAAGTCCAAAGCTTGTAATAGTGTGCTGCACGCCGAAAGCTGCCACCCTCGAACAACCATCATGGCCATACCGTATGGCGAGATGGTACGTGCACGTCGCAATTGTAGTGAAGAAGGCAATTTTGATAAATCAATACAGGACATTCAAACCAACTTTAAAAGTAGGGGAAACTCGGATGATTGCCTCAGAAAAGCATTGAAAAAGCAAAAAGATTAAATCGGAAGTAGACTCAGCACTGACAAGAACAGATATGTGGAACAGGTTTCCTTTATCACGGAATACAATATGTTCAGTGGACACATTTACAATATACTACGTAGAAATTGGGGTCTACTACAATCAAAAGGTTTGCCACCGGGCATTGTTGCAAACAAACCAAGAGTAATTTATCGGAAAGGGAAGACATTGTGTAACATGCTATGCCCGAGTCATGTCAAAGAGCCTAAAATTAAATCAACCTGGCTGCCGGAGAAGCCATTAGGTTTTTACATATGTGGCAACTGCAGCATACGTAAGTTTGGTATAAATAAATGTACTAGTTTTCAGTACAATAGATCAAAGGACTACTGTGTATTATCCTTCATTAATTTGCAACACGACACACACAGTATATTTACTGTGCTGTGCATGTCAACAAATCTATGTTGGGAGCAGCATTAGATGCTTAAAAATGCGAATACAAGAACATGTGAGGGACATTAAAAATATGAATAATCGCGCCCCAGTAGCACAACATATATTGAGTAATCATCCTGAGCAACCAAATATAACATTCCATGCTCTAGATCATGTTGATTATGAAGCTAGAGGTGGGGATAGAACTGCTCTGCTTAGACAGACTGAAGAGAGATGGATTTGCCGCTTGAGGGTTGTGACAGCCGGGCTTAATTGCAATAATGAGTTCCATCACTTTCTGTAAATTGTGGCAGCATTAACTTCCAGTTATAATTCCGTTAAGAATCTATGAGGCAATAATATGACCTCTACAGGATATTACTGGTAATAGATATAACGGATAGCAGTATGAATTGACGACCGTATCCCGTTTTCCATAATCGCAAACTACTGTCCAAAAACATATGACATACTTAATATAATGTGGAGGGACACAGATCATACACCCATGTAGTACGAACAGCTTAGAGCTGAACATTGCATTCTTATGAGCGGACTGCCGTATGATGAGCAGACTATGTTTTGATTTCATGGGGTGTTTTTGTGTATCCGACATCAACCTAATTTCCTGCAAGTTTGCGACTTGCATGTGGCAGCTGCATGTCACATGTTGACATCACCTTTCTAAACCGTAGTAGTATTACACAGAGAAGATGCTCCACACACACTTTCCAAGAGAGGGTAGGGTTTTCTACATGTGAGAGTGACACCTGACATCACCTATAAATGAGCTCCGTATTTTTGGTCTTTTCAAATGAATTAGAAGGTAAAAGAAAGTAAAAAAATACTTTCTTTTTCTCTGTCAATTAATATGAATCTTGTGATAATATATACCTAACTTGTATTTGGTGCAGTGATGGATTGATGTTCAAAGCATTAAAATGATGCATGATTACGACTTATAAATTAATATGTAAAAACACTGTTATTAGGAAGAAATACGAGCACAATGTTTGCTTTCAAACAATATATAACTTTCCTATCTTTGTGTTTCTGAATCATTGCGGTAATCCACACTCTACTATGCATATTCGATCGTAACCAACATACGTTAAGATGGCGGCCGCATTATGCATTAACGGATATTGGGCTCTGATATGCGGAAGAAATAGAAAATATTGGGGCAGGAAGTGACGTAATCATGAAGCGCCGGAATATCGCCACAGGTGTGGTGAGTTAGTAATGGGTGCAATAAATAGAGCAGAAATGCCGAGCACAATTGTTGCACGACCAGATGATAACGGCACACTTGGAGGACCGCACACGTTGGGGTGAGTTGTCAGAATGAATGATTGGGGCTCAGACTATCTGATAGTAATAGCATATATTTGCTGTAGAAGATTCTGCCAACCCGGCCGGTCTGTTTTGCATTCACACCCGAAGCTGAGTTTCGGTATCTCTTGCTTACTGTGACATGACTAGTAAACATGACAGTCATGACACGTCAAGTGTATGAATAGGGTCTCGACACTCGCAGTTAGTTTTGGCATGATTTGCACTTATACTTTTGACCGGGTTTCGGTCATTACATCTTTATGTTTACATGACCAGCAATCACTCTGGTTTGTATTGGATTTAAATTTGTATGCAGGGTTTTGAACTCCAGCACTTACGTTTAAATGATTGGCAAACATAATAGCTGCGACATATATTGATCAGAAACCCTGTTCTGTTAACAATAGTTTGAATAACAGAACGGATATATTAACCCATTGCACTATATGTTGTTGATTCTCCTAATAATCATGCATACGGAGAGTCACAGAAATGCCATATTTGATTAACGCAACATATCTGGCATACCTGTAGGGGGCATTGAAGGGGAACATTGTTTTCAACGTACGTTTTACAACGCACTACCTTTTGCAACAAAACTTTTACAACGCAAAATCCATTACAACGCATGCCACTACAACACAACCATTACAACGCATGTCACTACAACGTATACCACTACAACGCATGTCATTACAACGCAGTCATTACAACGCATACCATTACAATGCATACACATAGTACCCTTACACTATCCAACACTTACCCTACTGTTGTACCCCTTGGGGTTAGAATAGTAATTTTTACCCCTACACTATCCAACACTTACCCTACTGTTGCACCCCCTGGAGTTAGAATAGTAATTTTTACCCCTACACTATCCAACACGTACCCTACTGTTGCACCCCCTGGAGTTAGAATAGTACATTTTACCCCTACACTATCCAATACTTACCATACATGCAATGTAATGTATGCGTTGTAATGGTATGCGTTGTAAAGGTAGTATGCGTTGTTATGTTATGTTATGTTATGTTAGTGCTATTTGTATTGCGCACGGCTGCTCCAGCGAAGGAGCGTCCCGGCGCACCGACAAGGTGGCGAACACAACACAACAGGAAAACAGAAAATATTATTAACAATGGGGGAGTTGAGGTTTTAACATAGCTCAGAAAATAGATGAGTTTTAGCGGCCTTGCGGGAAGAAAGCAAGTCGCCAAGGGTCCGGAGTTTCAAGGGGAGAGCGTTCCAAAGTGCGGCTGCCCGCACCCTAAAAGAGCGACCCCCCCGCACGACTGAGTTTGAACCGAGGGGCTACCGCTAATTCTTGGTCCAGCGAGCGCAAAGTGCGGCCCGGGATATAAGGGCACAAAAGTTGGCGCAGTAAGGGAGGCGATAGGCCCTTCAGAATCTTGAAAGAAATGCACAGTACTTTAAAGTGGATCCGCTGCCTAACGGGTAACCAATGCAAGTCTCGCAAAGTTGGACCGGCCGAGCAGAACCTAGGAAGACCTACGATTGCTCTGGCCGCTGCGTTCTGCACTCTTTGAAGTCGGGTTAGCTCGGCCTGGCTTAACCCTATGAAAAGGGAGCTGGCATAGTCCAGCCGAGCCAAAACCGTTGCTTGTACCACCAGTTGACGAGTTGCGGCATCAAAATATTTAAGGGCAGGTCACAGATTGCGCAAGATGCCAAAGCAGCACGCCGCCATCCTTTTGGTGTGGCCAACAAAGTTGAGGGAAGGGTCCAGCCAAACACCAAGATTTTTGATCTCCGCAACCGGAGTGGGGGTCGGCCCCAACTCAGGGGGCCACCAAGTATCTCCCCATAGGTCCGTCCGCTTCCCAAAGATCATCACCTCCGTTTTCTTGGCGTTTAGTTGGAGACAGTTGGACGTCATCCAACCAGCCACCGCCCTAAGTCCTTCTCTGAATCTGTTGTAGTGGAATGCGTTGTAAAGGTAGTTTTTAGAGATGCGTTGTAATGGCACACATTGTAATGGCATGCGTTGTAATGGATGTTGCGTTGTAAAAAATGTGTTGTAAAGGTATACGTTGTAAATGTATGCGTTGTAACGACATACATCCTTTATTGAATACCCTGCTCTTTGATAATATGTAAAATAAACGGGGATGCACGGCGTAGGTTTGCATTTTACATGGTTAGGGTTCTTAGCAATATGCACATTTAGGATTATAAAATGCAATCGCCGAACAAAAGTCACATATTCCGTTATGTATTGATGTCGGCATAATTTCATGAGCGCCATTACTCTATAATATCGAGATATATGTGCAAAATATGTGCATTTATTTCTCTGTAGCTTTTCAAATACGTATACTGAATTAATTCTCTGTAGTTTGTTTAGGGGCATCACGCCATAAATGTTAGGACTTCTGACGTTTCATGTAGAGTAATCATCAAATTTTGCTGATATGTATCTCATTCGTGTTTCTGTTTAGAACTTTACTAACGGACCACACTATGATCGTCAATATACTGTGATATTGAGAAGTATAATTCAGTCATGGACCAGGAGGGACTCTGTTTCTGTAATACCAACACTTTCTTCATATGCTCATGCTCACAAAGGAAGTAGTGAGAACAAAACAATCTGATTCAATATGATAGCATAGTTTGAGAGTTTAACTAAGTTGAGCTCTTGATGGTGGCGTTTTCAACTGCCTATATTTATAAGGGAATCAATTGGGGCACATGAACGAAAGGGCTTGATTTGAACAATATTGAGGACATTTTAACGAAATCCACAGTAACTGATGTAGTATATTACAATAAAATAAGTCAATAATACTTAGATGAGATCTTCCGATGATATGATTATTAAGAATCTTTTATATGATGCTGTATACTGTTCATTTTAGATATATCTGTGTGACCAACTTTGAGAATATTGGAAAATTGACGCGCATCTTTCTGTTAGAACATCATAACAAAGGTATGACATACTTACCATTTGGATATCAGTAAATAGAATAAGATCAGGGAAGTAATACACTGATAAGTAGTCTATCATAGCTCTAGTACCTCATGAATTAAGTATTGGTATGAATAGCCATTCACATAGGACTGTGAGATATCTCAGTGGGTATTTGAGTGCGATCGCCAAAAAATGCTTAAATATAAGTACTATATCAAAGCTGATGATACATTAATCAGGGATAAGATAGTATCAAGTCCATCAGAGATTTTACCATAACAGTGTTTTCTCCCGTGCAGAACAAGAATGGATTGCTGCACTAATTATTGCGCCATACATATGATGAACTAATGTAACAGTTTGGTTACTTTTGGCAACTGGATGTTATATGGTCTCTCTCCAGATGTTCTTTATTTTATAAATGATGAACCAATGTGATAGTCTGGTAACTCTGAGCTATTGTTGTTACATGGCCTCTCTCTGTATGCTCTCTCCTTCCGCATAGAACCACTCTGAGGATGCTATGTGACATATGGCCTCTCTCTCTTCCTGTTTCTTTTATATACTGTAATGATGTTATTATATAAACAGATAGAAATGTATTAATAATAATGGATAACGATAGACGTTTCTGTGGCAATTTTGTTTATATATAAAAAAAAGTAAGATTGTTATATATTGGGTAAATTTATAAAGAAATAAGTATGTGTTTTTAAATTGTAAATACATTGTGTGTAATAGTGTGTATTTTTATGAATTGCTTCTAGCCCTGAAGAAGTCCCTGGTGGGATGAAATGCGTTGGCAACAAGCAATCCTGTCATGTTTTAATGGATTTTGAAAATAAAGAATAAATTGATTGACAATCAAGCGGTTGAAATTGCCGCTATTATTGACTACTAGGAATCTGGTGCTGGATTATTTTGTGTGTTATTGTTTTCGTTCTTGTCTTTTCTTTTGAGCTTTTCTTGCCATACTCAAAAACGTATTAGTAAAAATTGTGAATATTTGAAAAAAAAAAGTTTAAATAGTTACAAAAATGTATTTTATATGATTCCAGTAATTATATACAAAAATCAACACATAGTTTCAATTGCATTTCAAGTGTCTCCATAACACAGAAATATTTACAATATTATACTTTACATATTATCAAACTTATATTAAGAACCACATGTTTTAACAGTAACATCTTAGCGCAAATAATTTTTACATTTGAGTGAAAAAAGTGTATGTATTAAATTCTACTCATAACACCTGAGTATTGAACAAGCTATATCAAACATTGCACAATTCCTTCATTTAGAAGACATCACAACCTCTGTATCAGAATAATAGATCATAACTAAACAATTTCTCTACTACTATCCAAACAAACCAGGTTCAGATGTATAATATATCAGACAACCAATGTAGAAGTACACACATACATAATTCACAACAGCATAAAGTCCCTTAAAATTCACAGACTGGTATTCCCATTACAAAATAACACCTACAGTGTTGAGCTTACCCAAATGTAAAGCAGCAACCCTTCACATATCTCTCATTCATATTCCTGAAATTATGTGGCATGTGTCTGTATATTTTGCTAGTGGCATCATATATAAAACAAACATACAAATATATATATTTCTCTTTTATACGCCTAGCATCTTCAGATGCATAACATGTATGAGAATGCATGTGCAAGTAGAGACATACCTCAGTCACAACACCATACAGGCCTTAAACCTTGCCGACTACACTTTACATTTGAAACTGACACTGAAAATAATGCAATATATTTAAGTGTACTTTTCCACAGACTCATACAATGTAGCCTAATCATTAATCCCTCTGCCAACATGTCTTAAACCTCACTTTTGTGCTGCAACTTCACTATTCTGTTTCTACTCAGGATGTTGGGCGTATCCAAATATAAAGCAGCAACCCTTTGCATAGCTCTCCTGTAAGTCTCACCGTTTTCTTAAGAGTAAGCATGTAAGAGTAAGAGTAAGCATGGGCGAAAAATCCGTTATGATTGCGGTAAATTCGCAATCCGCGAACGCTCGCGAATTTACCGAAAATCCGCAAATTCGCACGCAGCAGATTTTTTTTTCTTGGTGATACAATTTTGCGGCGCGTGGCGTTTACTTACCGTCATTCAGCGTTTGCGGAATTGTTTTTCTCGATATTTTGCGAGTGCTGCGCCATTTTGGATCTTGCTGCGGGATCCCACGGGAATTTGGTGAGCGCGATTACATCATTGCGGCTTGCCAACTTGCACAACGAGAGTTTGTCAATGCGAGTACGCCGTGATCACGTATCGCGGGACTTCGCAATTGCGACCTTGTAGATGCGGCGAGCAGCAACAATCTCGCACTCGCGAAAATACAAAATTTGCAATTCTGCAAAAGAAATCCACCAGCAAGCAGCATAACCCTTCTGGAAATGATGATTTTTATCTGAATAACTCCTCAGGTTGACATTTGCCTGCACTTTTTTTGCGAGGAGTCCATTTTGGGGAGGGGGGGGTGGGAGGAAGGAAGTGCCCCACAGTCTTCAACTTCCTGTTCCTGTCCAGCAGGCTGCTCTCAGTGCTTTGTCCATCTCCTGGTCACTTTTCATTTGGATCTGGAGCTGGAAGGATTACTTTTTGTGGATGCTGCTGGATCTTTGGATTTGAGGCCTTTTTGACTTTCTTTGGATCACTTTTGGATTAGAAATTTCACAAGTAAGTTTGTTTGGGGCATTACAGTTGCTGCAACTACAATTTTGGAATTTTCGATTTTTGGGCTGTTTTGGGGCCTTTTGCCCAGGGGTACTCAGTGGTGGGTGGACTGAGTCTTTCTGTGGGGTGTTTTGAATTTAAACATCATGGAGGGGCTGGATGGCTTGGGATTGTGCTGATTTTTCTGTGATTTTCGTCTTTTTTGGCCTGTTGTTGTGGCCTTTTCACCAGGGGTAGTGAGTGTTGCATGGGCCTAGTCTTTCTGTGGGGTGTCTTGAATTTAAATATCATGGAGGGCCTGGTTGGTTTGGGATTGTGCTGATTTTTCTGTGTTTTTCGATTTTTTGGGGTGTTCATGGGGACAGGCCATGTGGGTGGGGGCCATTTTGAGTGCTGGTACAGGCAGGCCATGTGCTGGGAGGCAAGTGGCCATTTTGAATGCAGGCAGTGATTTAGGCCTGCAACAATTTTGCCTAGTTTTCAACCTTTATGCCCAGGGGTAGTGAGTGTTGCATGGGCCTAGTCTTTCTGTGGGGTGTCTTGAATTTAAACATCATGGAGGGCCTGGATGGTTTGGGTTTGTGCTGATTTTTCTGTGATTTTCGTTTTTTGGCCTGTTGGTGTGGCCTTTTCAACAGGGGTAGTGAGTGTTGCATGGGCCTAATCTTTCTGTGGGGTGTCTTGAATCTAAACATCATGGAGGGCTTGGATGGTTTGGGATTGTGCTGATTTTTCTGTGTTTTTCGATTTTTTGGGGTGTTCATGGGGACAGGCCATGTGCTGGGACTGAGGCAAGTGGCCAATTTGAATGCAGGCAGTGTTGTTAGGCCTGCAACCATTTTGCCTAGTGTTCAACCTTTATGCCCAGGGGTAGTGAGTGTTGCATGGGCCTAGTCTTTCTGTGGGGTGTCTTGAATTTAAACATCATGGAGGGCCTGGATGGTTTGGGATTGTGCTGATTTTTCTGTGATTTTCATTTTTTTGGCCTGTTGTTGTGGCCTTTTCACCAGGGGTAGTGAGTGTTGCATGGGCCTAGTCTTTCTGTGGGGTGTCTTGAATTTAAACATCATGGAGGGGCTGGATGGCTTGGGATTGTGCTGATTTTTCTGTGATTTTAATTTTTTTGGCCTGTTGTTGTGGCCTTTTCACCAGGGGTAGTGAGTGTTGCATGGGCCTAGTCTTTCTGTGGGGTGTCTTGAATTTAAACATCATGGAGGGCCTGGATGGTTTGTGATTGTGCAGATTTTTCTGTGATTTTCGTTTTTTTGGCCTGCTGTTGTGGCCTTTTCACCAGGGGTAGTGAGTGTTGCATGGGCCTAGTCTTTCTGTGGGGTGTCCTGAATTTAAACATCATGGAGGGCCTGGATGGTTTGGGATTGTGCTGATTTTTCTGTGTTTTTCGATTTTTTGGGGTGTTCATGGGGACAGGCCATGTGGGTGGGGGCCATTTAGAGTGCTGGTACAGGCAGGCCATGTGCTGGGAGGCAAGTGGCCATTTTAAATGCAGGCAGTGTTGTTAGGCCTGCAACCATTTTGCCTAGTTTTCAACCTTTATGCCCAGGGGTAGTGAGTGTTGCATGGGCCTAGTCTTTCTGTGGGGTGTCTTGAATGTAAACATCATGGAGGGCCTGGATGGTTTGGGTTTGTGCTGATTTTTCTGTGATTTCCGTTTTTTGGCCTGTTGTTGTGGCCTTTTCACCAGGGGTTGTGAGTGTTGCATGGGCCTAGTCTTTCTGTGGGGTGTCTTGAATTTAAACATCATGGAGGGGCTGGATGGCTTGGGATTGTGCTGATTTTTCTGTGATTTTCGTTTTTTTGGCCTGTTGTTGTGGCCTTTTCACCAGGGGTAGTGAGTGTTGCATGGGCCTAGTCTTTCTGTGGGGTTTCTTGAATTTAAACATCATGGAGGGCCTAGATGGTTTGGGATTGTGCTGATTTTTCTGTGTTTTTCGATTTTTTGGGGTGTTCATGGGGACAGGCCATGCGGGTGAGGGCCATTTTGAGTGCTGGTACAGGCAGGCCATGTGCTGGGAGGCAAGTGGCCATTTTGAATGCAGGCAGTGTTGTTAGGCCTGCATACATTTTGCCTAGTTTTCAACCTTTATGCCCAGGGGTAGTGAGTGTTGCATAGGCCTAGTCTTTCTGTGGGGTGTCTTAAATTTAAACATCATGGAGGGCCTGGATGGTTTGGCATTGTGCTGATTTTTCTGTGATTTTCGTTTTTTTGGCCTGTTGTTGTGGCCTTTTCACCAGGGGTAGTGAGTGTTGCATGGGCCTAGTCTTTCTGCGGGGTGTCTTGAATTTAAACATTATGGATGGGCTGGATGGCTTGGGATTGTGCTGATTTTTCTGTGATTTTCGTTTTTTTGGCCTGTTGTTGTGGCCTTTTCACCAGGGGTAGTGAGTGTTGCATGGGCCTAGTCTTTCTGTGGGGTGTCTTGAATTTAAACATCATGGAGGGCCTGGATGGTTTGTGATTGTGCTGATTTTTCTGTGATTTTCTTTTTTTTGGCCTGTTGTTGTGGCCTTTTCACCAGGGGTAGTGAGTGTTGCATGGCCTAGTCTTTCTGTGGGGTGTCTTGAATTTAAACATCATGGAGGGCCTGGATGGTTTGGGATTGTGCTGATTTTTCTGTGTTTTTCGATTTTTTGGGGTGTTCATGGGGACAGGCCATGTGGGTGGGGGCCATTTAGAGTGCTGGTACAGGCAGGCCATGTGCTGGGAGGCAAGTGGCCATTTTAAATGCAGGCAGTGTTGTTAGGCCTGCAACCATTTTGCCTAGTTTTCAACCTTTATGCCCAGGGGTAGTGAGTGTTGCATGGGCCTAGTCTTTCTGTGGGGTGTATTGAATGTAAACATCATGGAGGGCCTGGATGGTTTGGGTTTGTGCTGATTTTTCTGTGATTTTCGTTTTTTGGCCTGTTGTTGTGGCCTTTTCACCAGGGGTAGTGAGTGTTGCATGGGCCTAGTCTTTCTGTGGGGTGTCTTGAATTTAAACATCATGGAGGGGCTGGATGGCTTGGGATTGTGCTGATTTTTCTGTGATTTTCGTTTTTTTGGCCTGTTGTTGTGGCCTTTTCACCAGGGGTAGTGAGTGTTGCATGGGCCTAGTCTTTCTGTGGGGTTTCTTGAATTTAAACATCATATAGGGCCTAGATGGTTTGGGATTGTGCTGATTTTTCTGTGTTTTTCGATTTTTTGGGGTGTTCATGGGGACAGGCCATGCGGGTGAGGGCCATTTTGAGTGCTGGTACAGGCAGGCCATGTGCTGGGAGGCAAGTGGCCATTTTGAATGCAGGCAGTGTTGTTAGGCCTGCAAACATTTTGCCTAGTTTTCAACCTTTATGCCCAGGGGTAGTGAGTGTTGCATAGGCCTAGTCTTTCTGTGGGGTGTCTTAAATTTAAACATCATGGAGGGCCTGGATGGTTTGGCATTGTGCTGATTTTTCTGTGATTTTCGTTTTTTTGGCCTGTTGTTGTGGCCTTTTCACCAGGGGTAGTGAGTGTTGCATGGGCCTAGTCTTTGTGCGGGGTGTCTTGAATTTAAACATTATGGATGGGCTGGATGGCTTGGGATTGTGCTGATTTTTCTGTGATTTTCGTTTTTTTGGCCTGTTGTTGTGGCCTTTTCACCAGGGGTAGTGAGTGTTGCATGGGCCTAGTCTTTCTGTGGGGTGTCTTGAATTTAAACATCATGGAGGGCCTGGATGGTTTGTGATTGTGCTGATTTTTCTGTGATTTTCTTTTTTTTGGCCTGTTGTTGTGGCCTTTTCACCAGGGGTAGTGAGTGTTGCATGGGCCTAGTCTTTCTGTGGGGTGTCTTGAATTTAATCATCATGGAGGGCCTGGATGGTTTGGGATTGTGCTGATTTTTCTGTGTTTTTTGATTTTTTGGGGTGTTCATGGGGACAGGCCATGTGGGTGAGGCCATTTTGAGTGCTGGTACAGGCAGGCCATGTGCTGGGAGGCAAGTGGCCATTTTGAATGCAGGCAGCGTTGTTAGGCCTGCAACCATTTTGCCTAGTTTTCAACCTTTATGCCCAGGGGTAGTGAGTGTTGCATGGGCCTAGTCTTTCTGTGGGGTGTCTTGAATTTAAACATCATGGAGGGCCTGGATGGTTTGGGATTGTGCTGATTTTTCTGTGATTTTCGTTTTTTGGCCTGTTGTTGTGGCTTTTTCACCAGGGGTAGTGAGTGTTGCATGGGCCTAGTCTTTCTGTGGGGTGTCTTGAATTTAAACATCATGGAGGGCCTGGATGGTTTGTGATTGCACTGATTTTTCTGTGATTTTCGTTTTTTTGGCCTGTTGTTGTGGCCTTTTCACCAGGGGTACTGAGTGTTGCATGGGCCTAGTCTTTCTGTGGGGTGTCTTGAATTTAAACATCATGGAGGGCATGGGATTGTGCTGATTTTTCTGTGTTTTTTCGATTTTTTGGGGGTGTATAACTGAACTGATGTTCCCCTGTCTTCCATTGCTTTTAGGTGCACAAGACTCAAGAGAACCACCAGTGCCAGGAAGAAGTCCTGCAGCGGTGTGTGTGTGCAGCATAACGTCACACGATGTCACGGCTGGCCACAGACAACTCTGCAACTCGTGCAACTGCGGCCTGCTGTTCTGACCTGCTCTGAAGAGGATGGCCCCAAAAAAAGGTCCCGTAGCTCCTCTAGCAAGAAAGTTGCCAGTAAGGAGCAGAAGAATCAAGTTACCAAGGAGGCTGGTGTGCCGGCCGCCACGTTTTTTGGGAGTAAAAAAACAAGTACGCCTGCAGCAGCAGCGGGATCTGCTGGGGATCAAGCTGGGAGCAGCACCCCTGCTCCATTGGGCTCAGTGCCGCCACCACCACCACCACGCCAACTTAAGTCCAAGCCCTAGAGTGCTGCAGAGGCAGTCAGTGTACTTCTTCAATCACCATCGACCAGTGATGTTGGCTCATCGCAAGAAAGTAGCAGCAATGTCCCTGAATCAACACAGGTTGTAACTCATCTGACAAGTGTTGAACAACCACAGCCGCAACAACAACCACATGTGCAAGTACAAGCCCAAGTACATGAGGAAGGAGAGGCAGCGCAAGAAGATGCGCAAGCAGAGGTGCATGGAGGGTCACAAGTGCCCACAATAGTTGTTCCTCCCGAAGTAGGGGCACATCAGGAAATCGACAATCAAGCCGAGGTATCATTTGAGGAAGCCACTCCTCCTGATGATCATTCATTGTCTTCCACATCCCTAGCAAGGAAAAGATCAAGGGGGGGTGTCTACATCTTCTTCAAGCCCACCTCCTTCTGATGATCTGGATGAAAATTGGGAACCACCACGGCCGTCTGAGAGTGAGGCACACCATGATCTGACAAAGGAACTTAAGCGTAAAAGGAAGGTAGTCGAAAAACTCATAGTTATGGAGTGTGATGAGGCTCAACAAGAAGTGGCGGATACTGCTGCTGATAAAGCCTCTCACGACGACGAGCCAGTCATCATAAAGGTCACTGCAGCCCCAGCGGGCATTCAGCAAAGAGACATTTTGACCCTAGCCCGAGAGGAGGCAATGGAAACACAACAATCATTGGAGTTAACTAGTACACCAACTCGTACCACTTCCATATTTCTTCCTCGCCAGAAGGGACCTCCATCCACCTCGACCTCAATTAGTGGTGGTGAAAGTGCACAACGTACTAAAGTTCAGCAATCCACATCCTCCACTTCATCTGGCATTAGCAGCCGCCTCCTCCGGCCCCCACAGACAATTCAAGTCCCCAGCTTGGGACTTCTTTAGTGTTTGCCCAAAAAGGGAAAACTTCGCCATTTGTAGCATTTGTAAGGTTGCAGTTCGTCGTGGTAAGTTTGGTACCAACTATGGTACCGGAGGCCAGAGAGGTCATCTTAAGAGACAGCACACTGTCCAATGGTTTGCGCACCTACAGGCGATCATGGAAGCCCGAATTGCACGTAATGAAAACGTTGATTTTTCATCTGATGATGACGAGGAGGAAGAAGACGTGTCAAACACTTCACTTACACCCAGTACCCCTGTCAGCAGCACACTCCATGTGAGCCACACTAAGAGTGTGGGAGAGAGTGAGACACCAATGCGAAAAAGTTCATCAGCGAGCGTAACTGGTTCGAAGATATCATCATCATCATCATCCCGTAAATGCTTGGTCCAGGGCAACATTAAAAAGATGTTGTTTACAGAAGCGCAATGTGAACGCAACCACCCACTGACGCGTCTGTATAACACTAAGCTGGCTAAAATGCTATCTCTGGACCTTCTCCCTTTTTCTTTTGTAGAAGTGGTTGGTTTTCTAGAATTAGTGGCAGCGCTCTGCCCTAAATGGAAGGTTCCTAGCCGGTTCTATTTTGCCAGAGTTGAGGTTCCAGCACTACATGAAGATGTCCGGGAGGTGATTGGGGAAGCTTTGCAGAAGAGTGCTGTTCACACTATACATCTGACAACAGACATGTGGACCAGTGGCGCAGGCGCTGATTACATGTGCATCACTGCACACTGGGTCTCTTTTTCAGGGGTTAAAGCAAAGCTAAACGCAGGTGTTGACCCGGACCAAGTTTTTAACACCTTAGCTGCGTGTAAACATTTCTCCCCAGTGCTGCGCTGTCCATTAGAACTAGTGCTGAATGGACGTTCAATGGTCGTGCGCAGCACTGGGGAGGTAGCGCTGCTGACGACCATTGGCCGTCAGCAGCACTTAAGGGGTTAAAGCTGCTCGGAAACATGCAACACTAGCCATGTTTGGTTTGGAGGAACGTCACACAGCAGAAAACATTTTGGATGAGTTTAACACAAAGGTCCTTGACTGGCTGTCCCCAAAAAAACGCCAGATTGGTTATGTTTCCACGGATAATGGCGCCAATGTAGTTAAGGCCATGGAGCTGGGTCAGTATTTCAGAGTGCCGTGTTTGGCACACTGTATAAACATGGTTGTCAAAAAATTCTTGAGTGATAAAGACAGTCCAGCGTACGAGGTAGTGGACACCTGCCGAAAAATGTGCAACCATTTCAGCCATTCTTTTAAGGCCCGGAAGCATCTGAGGAGCCTGCTACATGAACGTCGAATGCCAGTGAAAGCACTCATCCAGGAGGTGGCAACACGTTGGAACTCAACCTTCTACATGCTTGAGCGTCTGTATGAGCAGTATATGGTACTCGATCACTAATCTTAAAACAGGGTACAGCTCAGAAGGACCTGAGGATGGGTGCGGCGCAATGGGACATAGTTAAAAGCCTGACACGCATGCTTTGTCCTTTTGAGGTCTTCACGCGTGCAGTCAGCAAGGAGGACTGTAATTTGGGAAAAGCTATCCCATTGTTGTACATGCTGTAGCACCAACTGAAGGAGGTGTCTTCTGTGTTTCAAAAAGATGAAAAAAACAAAGACCCTTTTGTTTTGGCGGAGAAATTATTAGAGCGCCGACAAGTTGATGAACGTCTTAACACAAAGGCAAGTACGGAGGAGAACCAGAACCCCACAAGCACCCCAAGGACATGCCTGGGACCTCGCGGTCAGGGGAGGCCAAGGAGAAGAAGAGTACGAAGAAGAGGTTCAGTCCATAGGAAAACAGGATCCTGATAACGGAGGTGGTAGAACACCATCAACAACTATTTCTCACCTCCACTGTGTCATTGGCAACCAAAAAGGGACTATGGCAGTCCATTATGGACAAGGTGGATGCAGTGGGAGTACTGAAGATGACAATAGAAGAGGTCAAGAGGCACTGGAATTCTGCAATTCTGGGCATTACGCTTGCTTAATCTCCACAATGGCCCCCGCGGCGGGATGCCTGGCTTTCACCTTGGGGATGCCCTGTAGGGGCTATCTCACAGGGAAAAACCCGGACGGGTTCCCAAGGCAAGCGCTTAGAGACCCCTGGGTGATAAGCGCTATATAAATCCAATATACAATACAATTCAATACAATACTGGGATGATGTCAAGCTCACAGCCAAGCTGAAACTCGCCAACAACCGGAAGGCAGCAATGCAGACTGGAGGTGGGAGTCCTGCGCCCCAGGAGGAGCTGGATGACATGGAGGAAATGGTGTTCACAGTCATAAGTGGGGAGATGATGGCAGTAGTCGGGGTACTGGACACTGATCAACATGACCGGACACAACAGCACCAGGGTGAGTAATGATCAGGGACTGGGAGGACGGGGGGAGATGGGCATAATGGCACACATGCACAATTGAGC
The DNA here is from genome assembly GCF_964263255.1 of Lissotriton vulgaris. Classification (NCBI taxonomy): domain Eukaryota; kingdom Metazoa; phylum Chordata; class Amphibia; order Caudata; family Salamandridae; genus Lissotriton; species Lissotriton vulgaris. The sequence goes on from NC_141695.1 coordinate 499,988,544, forward strand.
TGAGCACATCTGCGGACAAACCATGCCCCAGCCCCCAACTCCCACCAAGAGACCAATGTACCCAAGTATGCAACATCTCAGCACTGCATGAGCACAGAAATCAAATGGCACATTGCAGGAAAGGGATAAGGGGCAGCAAAATCAGAGCAGCAGGGGCCACTCCCCCAAAATGCAGCACACACACATAACATGCAGAGCTCATCAACACTGACAATAATGTGGCACAAACTGTAACACGTTCACAATGGAGCACAGGACACAACTGGTGCCAACTGGGTGTAGACACTGGCCAATGACAATTGGCATTGCAGGGAAATGTGAGTCAATAATGTACAAGTACAAACACACACACATCTGCTGTCGAAATGTCCAACGTCCCCCATCAAATAGGCAGCTCTTCCCAATTTATTTTTTATTTATTTATTTCACTTGTATAGCGCATATATCACCCGAAGGTCTCAGAGCGCTTGCAGAAACCTCTAGCAGAAACCCAGATATGGCAAGGGCAGATCAAAAAAGCCATGTTTTTAACTGTTTGCGGAATCTCAGGTAATCAGGTTCCGTCCTAAGCTGGAGAGGAAGAGAATTCCAGGCCTCGGGTGCCGTTTTACTGAAGGCCCTGTCACCGTTGCTAACCGTGCGGACCCTAGGGGCACTCAGAAGAGACTTGGAGGACGATCTAAGAGTCCTCACCGGGTGGTAGGCCTTTAGCTTTTGTTCAAGGTATACCGGACCATGTCCATTGATGTATTTATGGACGAGGCTGCACAGTTTGAATTTAATACGCTTTTCTATTGGGAGCCAGTGTAAAGTTTTTAGGCAGGGTAATGACGGGGAGCGGGAGGGAAGATCAAGCACCAGTCTTGCAGCGGTATTCTGCAAGACCTGTAGGCGGGCCAGCAAGGTGGTGTTTGTTGAAGCCAAAAGTGCGTTCCCATAATTAATTCTGCTGATGATGAGACCCTGCACTAAAGGCATGCGCGCCGAGAGGGGGAGCCATTTAAAGATTTTCCTCAGGCTGCGCATCAGGCCATAGCTCATGCCTACTACTTTACTGATATGATCAGACATAGATAATTTATTGTCGATCGTTACCCCGAGATTCCTCACTGAGGATTTGGGTGATGGGCGTGGGCCAAGCGAGGCTGGCCACCAATCATCGGACCAAATTTTGTCTGCCTTTCCAAACAGTAGGACCTCTGTCTTTCCTGCATTCATCATCAAAAAGTTCCTGGTCATCCAGTCATGGATGTCTACCATGCAGTTCTTAAATCTCAATTTAGTTAGATCAGGATTCTGATTGATGGTGATGAGTATTTGGGTATCGTCTGCGTAGGATACGGTTCCGAAGCCATGTGTTTGAATGACCTTAGCAAGAGGGGATACATACAGGTTAAAAAGCCTAGGGCTCAATATGGACCCCTGTGGTATGCCCTTATCGTTTTCATAGAGGGTGGAAGAATGAGCGCCCACTTGGACCTTAGACCGTCTGTCAGTCAGGTAGCTTTTTATCCAACCTAGTGCGGGGCCCTCGACACCAATCTCAGCAAGACGCTCTAACAGAATGAGATGCGAGATGGTGTCGAAGGCCGCAGACAGGTCGAGCAAGACCAATATGGCAGACTGATTGCAGTCAAGTGTCATTCTTATATTGTCCATGACTTCGAGCAGAGCTGTCTCGGTGCTGTGGAATGTCCTAAACCCTGACTGTGAGGGGTCAAGAAGTTTATTGGTCTCGAGATGTAGTTTAAGATGTTTATTTATTTGGGATTCTAAAATCTTCCCAAACAAGGGAAGGAGTGAGATGGGCCAGTAATTAGGAAGCGATTTAGGATCAGCTGAGGTTTTTTTTAAAAATAGGTCTGATTACGGCTTCCTTCCAATGTAATGGGACAGGGGAATGAAGTAAGGACTGATTTAAAGTTTTCGTGAGGGCCGGAATCAGAGCAGGAGCTATTTTAGATAGGATTCGTTGTAAAATTGCCTTGACCTGAGCTTCGGTACACGGAGAAAATTATCTTAATGAGGGAGAGCCAGAGTCGGAGTTGCCGCAGTTATTGGCGGGCGAGACTGCTGTCAGACAGGTGGGAGGCAGCTGAGGAAAGCGTTTGTGGATTTCGTTAATTTTGTCATGGAAATATGCTGCCACAGAATCTACCCATTCTTTAGACTCATCAGGTATCTGCTGGCTAGCCGAGGGGTTGGTGAAGTCTTTCACTATACTGTAGAGCTCTCTCTGTGAGTTCGACGCCAAAGAGATTCTGTCACCAAGATACGTTTTTTTTGCCTCGGCGATTCCTTTCATATATTGTCTATGAACGGTTTTATATAAATTCCTATCATTCAGATCTTTGGTTTGGCGCCATTTTCTTTCAGCTACTCTGACTGCCTGTTTGATTTGTTCCAGTTCTGGCGTGAACCAAGGCGAATTTTTCTTAGGAGGTTTAGATGCTCGAGCTGGCGCAATACGATCCAATGCCAGGACAATTGCAGATTCCAACTCTCTGGCCGCTGTGTTAGGGTCAGTATTGTCAGTAATGACTGGGGGGGAAAAATTTGTAGCAAAGGATTCCAAGGTTATTTTATTCCACGGTCTGCTCATTTTGACTGGAGTAGTTTTCCGAGGTTCAGATTGGTAACATAAGATATTAAATTTTATAACATAATGGTCAGTCCATAGGACTGGATCAATCTGCAAATTTTGACATTAGGGGAGTTTGTACAAATGAGGTCTAGTGTGTGTCCCGCAATGTGGGTTGGGCCTGTCGGGAGAATATTTAACTGTAAGGAGGCGAAGCTTGAAATAAAGTCAGCAGTATGAGGGTCATGGGTTTGATCTAGATGATAATTTATATCTCCTAACAGTAGAAAGTTATCAGTTGCGAACAGCCATGATGTACACAGTCATGCAGTCTGTTTGTAAACATGTACAATGTGACAACATACATATGAACACATTGTTAAACTGCATCTCCCCTTCACATTGCAGAGGGAGAATCAACACCTCCTGCAAAATACTCCGTCCCTCTCTTCTCTGATGACGAAGAGGACCACCACAGCTTTGACTTCCTACACCCTCCAAGAGTTCATTGACAGCCTCTGCAACCCACCTCCAGGAGCAGGGCAGCCCAGCTGCAACAAGTAGACCCCAACTCCTGCACAGACCACACAGCAGGAAGCCCCCCCCATCACGGCTGCCTCCCAGGGCCCCCACGAAGAACACATGGCCTTCCAACGCCGTGTGTCGGGGTGCCAGGAGCAGCTGGCTGAACAGGTGCGGGTGGGCTTTGACCACATGGCAGACAAACTAGATGCTGTATATGGGTCTCTAAGTCCCATCAGGGACCACTCACAGTCCCTAACTGACACCCACAGTCCGCTCCATGCTCTCCAATGGGCCATGGCTGACATCGCTGGAGCCCTGACTCTAGTGGCTCTAGTGTTGTCACACAGGAAATGGGAAACAAGCGGAGGTTAATGGAGACCACGGAGTGGGTGAATGCGGAAAGAGCGGCTGCCACGGCTGCACACCAGCGAATAGTAGCTGGGTTCCTCAATTACCTCAAAATCATCCTCATTGCATTGCTGCCACAAGGCCTGGCGCTGATGCATGCTGCTGCTACCACTCCATCCACATCTCTGCCCCCTGAAGTGTCAGTGCCACACAGTGGGCAGACATTCCACCTCTGGCCCCAGAGGTGTCACTGCCACACAGTGCTGGAGAAAGGGCACCACCACCCACACGTGAGGCACATGAAAGAGCAGAGGACGAAGATGCAGATGAAACCGCCTTCCATTTAGGAAGGACGCAGTAGCATTCATCTGCGCCATATGGGCGGTTTCAGCTTCGTTCTGACTTCTGCATCATCACCTTCCACTGCCCCCCAATACACTCTGTGAAACTCACCTTGGACCAAGCAATGGACTGCCATATTCTGTTTGATCGCCAATTGAAAGCTGCGATGATACCGTTTCCCGGCAGTACGGACTGCTCAGGTTTTGTGTGCCTTGCTGGACCGCAGTTTAGGCCTGAGCCAGCAGACAGCGGGGGCCTACCGCCATGTGGCGTTGTATCCTGGATCACAGAGTTAGTGGCACCGATAAGGCTGAGCGGGAGTGCATCCTGCGATTATGCCGGGTGCACTGGTATGTCATCTCTGCCATGGTGAAATCAAGACCCAGAATTAAAAGTGAGAATTGGTGGCCTACGGAGCGGGGCTGCATGATGTGGAGTGTGCCATGTCTGCGGGCAACGGGCATGTGGCTTGCAGTGGTGCGTGGTGGGCCCTCATTTCTTCTCGCTGGTGGTGGAAGGTGAGCAGTGAGGTCTCGGTGGGCAGGGGCGGGCATGCACCGCTGGGTGGTGGGAGGGGCTGGGGTGCATCTGCCTGGGTACGCAGGGGTGGGCATGCACTGCTGGGAGGCGGGAGGGGCTGAGGTGCATCTGTCTGGGTGTGCAGGGGCAGCATGTACCGCTGGGTGGCATGAGGGGCTGGAGTGCATCTGCCTGGGTGCACAGGGGCGGGCATGGACTGCTGGGTGGTGGGAGGGGCTGGGGTGCATCTGCCTGGGTGCGCAGGGTCAGGTCAGACAGGCAAGGATGTCATGTGCAATTGTATGTACTTTGTCATTCATGTATCTGGACTCTGTTTCAGATGACGGATCTGTTTCAGATGTGGGACCTGGTGAACTACACTATATACCGGCAAATAGTTGGAGACACACCAGTGGCAGCAGGTGAGGAATGTGGCCTGGGTGAGCAGTGTTGCCACTCTCTCTCCCTGTCCATCTCTTCTGTTATCTGTGTCTCTCTCCCCCTCTCTGTCCGTCTTTCTCTCTCTCTCTCTCTGTCCATCTTTCTCGCTCTCCCCCTCTCTGTCTGTCTTTATCTCCCTTCTCTGTCCATCTTTCTCGCTCTCCCCCTCTCTGTCCGTCTTTCTCTCTCTCCCCCTCACTGTCCTCCTTTCTCTCTTTCTCCCTCTCTGTCCGTCTATCTCTCTCTCCACCTCTCTGTCTGACTATCTCTCTCACCCCCTCTCTGTCCGTCTATCTCTCTCCCCCTCTCTGTCCGTCTATCTCTCTCCCCCTCTCTGTCCATCTTTCTCTTTCTCTCTCTCTGTATCTCCCTCTCTGTTCTTTGATGTGTGTAAGACACACATTCTCATCATGATTTTTGTTTTGCAGGCTGTGCCCTACGGATTGTCCTGAGGGGAGCCGCCATGTGTCTTCATTTCTGTTCTGTGTTTATTTGAATACATTTTCATTTGTTAATTCGAAGGTGAATGTATAATGCTCATATTTGTGATGACACATGCATGTCACCAAATGTGATTGTGCGACATCAGGTGGATTATTTGGTACATGATTCCGTATAGTTGATGTGGCATGTCTTTTGCCAGGGTTGGGGTGCCCGTGGAGGGTGGTTCCTGGGGCTGATGGCGGTGGGTGTTGTGGCCCTGTTGGGACTCCCAGCTGCATGATTGTTGGCTCCATAGAATCGGTTGCCTTTCAGGTGTGGCTCTGTGCTGGGCTCCCTTTTGTGGTGCAGGATGTGGTCCGACTTTGCACCAGGTCAGCGCAGGTGTTAATTGTTCTGCTGCTAACACGCCTTATCGCATGTTTTGTGGTTGTGGCCCCTATCTGGCTGGTCGTTGAGAATGTTGCAGAGTGGTGTTGGCACGGCCACGCCTACTCTGCATCTCATTAGAGATAGTTGCGAGGGTCATCTGTGGCGATCGCAGGTAAATTGGTGCTAAGGGCTGTTAGCACCAGCGTGTGAATGAGGTGATACATTTATCGCGACTTTGGCTGCGATCAAGTGCTGTTAACTCGGCTATACCTCCTGGAGCATATGCCCCATATTTTCCAATGCTTTTTATCTCACACCATGTGATCACTTTTGGCATCTAGCACCATTTCTGCACATCAGAGTTGTTTTCCACTGGCATTTGCTTGTTAAAATGAAAATAATATTGAATGTATTAGGCGAATTATACATTTTACAACTATTGGCCTAAATTGTTCTAGAAAATTTATTTTGGAATGAAGACACAGCAAGCCATTGTTATTTGCTTTAAACACATAATGGGCATTTTTATTTACAGCCCTTGTAGAGTAAAAAATACCCTTATTTTCTATAGTTCTCATCAATAGGTCCAGAGTAATTTGATGGAAATTATAGTTGGCTAAGATTTTCGCCAAGAAGAATAATTAGGTCGCTGATCTTTTTATATCTTATGTTGCTTCTTCTTGTATTTCGTCTGTGAATGATAAAATGTTTACCTGCGTTAATTCACTACTGGTATTGCAAATATAACTTTGCAGCATACTCAAATGTGTAATTTTTTGTATATATTCTAGTTGCGTTGCAGGGCCTCTTTGTAATGCTACACATACGCCTTTCCATGTGTAAAGTTGTACTCGTGCTTTAATTAAGGGTGATTGACTGCATTTATGATTGTATAGCGTTTTCATGTATAGTTATGCATTACATTTTATTAAGGTCATTCTAGAATGTCAAATATGATCAGATTCCATCTGTTTTAGGGTAGGCTGTTTAGGGTCACACGGTCACAACAAATACATAGAGTTCTAAAAATATGGCAATGCATTAAGCTGGCACACTCCTATTGAAACTCCCAATATTTGTTGATTTGACTGTTACTCTTTAGGTTGTGTAACTACGATATGTGTTTTCCGTTGATTATTTATAGTAATATTTTATGTCGCTTGCATGAACTTTATAGAAGCAATATGATGGTTTTTTTCTGCCTTTAAATGTCCCTGATTAGGAGGAAGTTTCCATGAGTCATGCTTGCTTGGGGGGCAAGGGGGCGGATACCTGAGAAACATGCACTGTGTGTAGTTCTCAGGAAATAATGAGGTTTACACAACGAGTTTAAATTTAAAACTAAGGCTTCATCAGAAGCCTGTTTTTCCAGTTGTTAAAAATATGCCCACTCCATAAGCTTGGCATCAGACCGTGGATTTCGCATCTGATTGTTTTTTAATTATTTAGGTTAGTAGTTAGGTATAGTGTGTGATAGGAGTATGTCTGGTAATGGGAGAGAGATGAATTTTAATGAGAGTGCGATAGGGGCCTCCCTTGTATTCTGTAAGGGAGAGAGCTGAAATGCCCCTCTCTACTAAGATATGGCACACTCAGGTTTACAAAGCTTTGCAAATCTAGTATTGCGTGAAATCCCTGGGTGGAGGCAAAGGAAACACTCATGCTTTACCCATGGAATACCTCCCAGAAAAAAATGTAAGGCAATGAAGTGCATTCCACTGCATTTTATATATACATATATATATATATCAAACTGAGTCTCCCAAAGAATACAGGATCCCCCGGAAAACAAATGAAGCCGCCACTCCAGCCACTCGAATTTGGTGTGAGACAACTTAATTTATTCTTGAATCCATTGCAGCATTATTCACAGCACAAAAACCAACGCATTTCGTTAGCTCCCCACTAACTTGATCACGGTTGTTTCAAACACTGTTTGCTAGTTGTGTTTTAAAATGGGAGTTCCCGCCCACCTCATTCACATGATAACACCAATCTGTTTTCTTTCACAGTTGTATTCAGGGATATGTAGTTTGTGTTATAAATAAATGCAAAATGTAACAAAATTTAAACCCATTCCTTACATTTTGGTTCCCTCATGCCCTGCTGCTCTCAGTTATTCCACAATTATATATTTATCAAATTATATATGGTTGAAGTATTTTTTCCACAAACAATTTTATAACAAAAACGGAATAGTCTTTCGAATGCAGGGTCATTGCTCATGAGTCTTTTTACTTTGATTCTTTTAAGCCCTCCAGTGGGCTGACATTACTGAGGGATTGATTTGAATTTCAGGATGCTTATGGGTATCTATGTTTAGTTTCAAGGGTCCCAGATTCATTACTCAAATTACTATTGACCTGTTACGTGGGCACGTGGGCCGAAAAAATTACGGAGATTATTTCGAGAAGTAGTCTTGGTTTTTTCATATATGTACGTAAAGTTCTTCCGACTGATTCAGTCCGAAAGGGGTCATTGTTCGAAAGTTCAAAATGTGACGTGACTCCTTTTGGCGTAATAGTTTTTCACGATGTCCACCTCTGTCTGACAGCGACATCGTTTCCAATCCCAGGAATTTTAGCAGCCGCCAATTCCCATCATGGTGTGTCTCCATGTGTTTGGCCACTGCATTTCCTCTGTCCTTGTTTACAGTGGCCCTTACATGTTCCAAAATTCGCTTTTTCAGCTCACAGATTGTACTTCCTATGTAACGTAGCTGACAAGGACATTCAATCATATAGACAGTGTACTGACTTTTGCAGGTGATCAATTATCTTATTTTCCAGATCTTTTGGTTTGCCATAGTTACTTGTTTGGTGGGTTTGGCTATCTCGCAGACTTTGCAGTTATAGCATTTGGTAAATCCAATGGTTTTTAACCATGTTGTTTTTTTCTTGCTAACAAAGTGGCTATGTATCAATTGATCTTTTAGGTTTTTTGCTCTTCTGTATGCCACTACTGGATGATCTCCCATTTTTGGACTTATGGTCGGGTCAAGTTTTAGGATTATCCAATTCTTTTTGAGGATTTGAATTACTTGTCTGGACTCTTTGCTGTAATCCAATATCAGTCTAATTGGTTCCTCCATTGTTTATCTTTTGTTTGTGGCTTCAGACAGTCTGCCCTTAGTTTTTCATTTGCTCTCTCCCAACATTTTTTAGTTAGATTTTTTCAATACTTTCTTTTCTGGAATCTTTTCATTGTTCTTGCACTATGTTTTTTCCATTCTGTGTTTTCACTGCAGATGCGTTTAATTCGAAGAAATTCTCCGTAGGGTATACTTGAAATTAGAGTAGGTTGATGAAAGCTCGTAGCTTCAAGGGTGGCGTTTGTGGACGTTACCTTTCTATGCAATGTTGTCTCCACTTGGTTGTTTTTTATGTATACCTCTGTATCCAGGAAAGATAGTCGTTCCCTGCTTCTTGTGCAAGTAAATTTCAATCCCGGTGTACTACTATTCAAAAGCTCAAAGTATTGCTCAAATTCTTTCTCGCTTCCGTCCCACACTATAAACAAGTCATCAATGAATCTTTTCCATTGTATAATGTGTCGGGTAAATCTCGAGTTTTGGGAGTTCCAGGCCCTCGCCGCGCCGTTACACTGACGATAAAGTTGTTCGCCAAAGAGGAAGATATTATTTGTTAGCATCAGAGAGATCATTTCACACAACATTTCGTTGTGTTCCTTGTAGTGTATGCTGCGTTGTTTTAGAAAATATTTGCACGCCTGCAAGCCCAAGTCATTGTCAATGTTCGTGTACAAGGCGATGACGTCCATCGATATCAGAAGATAGCTTTCTTGCCATTTTAGGTTCGACAATGTGCATAAAAAGTCTGTTGTGTCCTTGAGGTATGATTTTAAATCCTCCACAAAGGGTCTCAGAAAATAAGCAATAAAGTTTGCCATTGGTTCCATCAATGAGCCGTTTGCCGATACAATCGGTCTCCCAGGTGGTCTAGTAGGATCTTTGTGTATCTTTGGCAAGAAGTACATTGTGGCTGTGCGTGGGAAATCTACTGCTAGATATTTCTTTTCTTCATAATCAATGAGATTTTTGCTTTCCCAAATAGTAAGTTTTTGGTCTATGTCTCTCTTTATTTGATCCATCGGATTTTTCAGTAATTGTTCGTAATATATGGGGTTAGTTAGTTGGCTCATCGCTTCCGCCGTGTACAGTTCCTTGTCCCAGATAACCACATTGCCCCCTTTATCTGCCATTTTCATTTCCAGATCTGGGTCATTAATCAGGGTCGCCAATGCTTTTCGTTCTTGTTGGGTTAGATTGTCTTTGAAATGAGTTTTGGAAATGTTGTAGAGTTCGTGTATTACTGCCTCCTGGAAGATGTCAATTTTGTTTCCAGGGATGAGTTGTGGGTAGAATTTTGACTTAGCCTTCATTTTGCTGATTCCTGCCCCTAGTTGTGGTATTGCTGTTTCCAGAGTTATTTCATTTTCTTCTTCCACATCTAGGTTCAGGAGTGCTAGATAGCCCTCAGCATCTTTTACACTCAGATTGGAAGATGGATTTTGTGGGGTTCTGTTGATTTGAGGTTTGTTCTTTCTCTCTAGGAAGTGTTTTACCAGCTTGATTTTCCGAATGTACAAATAAAAATCTATCCTTGTTTGTGCCAAGTCCATTTTTCTTGTGGGACAAAAATTGATGCCTCTCTTTAATAAGGCTGTTTCCGCTGGTAATATCTCCCTCTTGGATACATTTACTACTTGTAGTTCTTCATTCATTTGCCCCTCTTCTGTTTCATGCCCCTCGTTTCTATCCCACTCTGTTGATTTGGTGCGCTTTCTCCTCCAGCCTCTTCTGTTTTTTTTGTTGGTTTCTTTGTCTGGGTTGCCATGATCTCGCTCGACCTCTTCCTCTTCCTCGCATTTGTCTTGGCGCCCCCTGATCCTGCTCCCACTGTCGTTGTTGGAGCACGAGGCGCATATCCCCTAAAAAACGCCTCTGTACATCATCCAATGTTAAATCTTCTTCAATTGGTTCATTGGATGCAACTGAAGATAAACTGGAGGATGAAGCAGTTCTTGTGTATGATTGTTTTTTGAAGGGATCATATTTTCGGGCAAATGTGAAAATTCTTCCCTCCAAATAATCATTTGCATCTCTTACAAATTTGTTATGTTTCCTCATATATATATATATATTTTTATATAGTGTGAACTTGACCCGAAGATATCGGGCATCAGAGCGCTTTACATAGTACCAGTTGCGTCACATAAGGACACATTCATTTTTGTTAGGGGCAGATGTATCAAGATTCCAATTTGCGAATTCTAAATAGAGATTTGTAGCGAATCGCTATTTAGAATTCGCAAAATGGAATGTATGTACAAAATAGCTATTTTCTAGCGATTCCTTATTTTTCCTTATTTGCGAATTCGCAATTCCCATGCATTCCTATGGGCCAGGAGGCCCATAGGAATGATAGTGCAATAATTCTCAATTTGCTAATCGTAATTTGAGAATTATTTCAAGGGTGCAGGGGCATGTATGTGTGTCACATGCCACCGTCACAAATGCCAAATAGGGTATTTTTAAAAGAAATCGCAAATTACCACCAACTACAAGTTGGTGGTAATTTGCGATTTCTAAACACAAATTCGCTATTTCAAAAAGTTACATACATCTCATTTAAGGAATCGCAAAATTTGCGATTCCTTAAATGCTTAAGCAAAATAAGGAATCGCAAATTATTGTGATTCCTTATTTTGCGATTTTTTGATACATATGAAAAAATTTCGGCCTTTGCGAGTCGCAAAAGGCTTGATACATCTGCCCCTAAGTGATTTGCCCAGAATCACAGGATGTTCAGCATCATTACCAAGACTAGAACCTGGTTCCCTAGATTCGAGGTCGACCGCCCTAGCCGTTATGCCAAGCCCTCTTATCAAGCAATGCAAGGTGGTGCAAATTGCCCACTGCATGGCATTGTAAATATGTAGTAGTATTTTGCATTGTGGCTGCGTCACAAAGGTGGCAAAACCAAGGTGCAAGATGTAAAGAAATCTTGCCCCAATTGCATTTGGATAGCAGCATATAGATGTATATAGCTCCACTTATTTGATCCAAGCAGGTGCTCGTTAGACACATGAGGATTTCCCTTATGGATGGGCGAACGTGAAATTGCAGTCTTATAGAAACATTAAGTATTATTAGCCTAAATGATATGCAATTGATTCACGGTACTCCTGAAACAAGAGGAGTGGTACAAAACTCAGTGAAACTGCTTGCACATGTCTGTTTATTAAAGACACGTGTACCTTCCTCATATTTACCTGCTACAAGGAATGTTTATAATTGTGTACTGTTATCTGATATTCACCCTTGCCAGTCCTGGCCTCATTTTACACTGCTCCCTCTTTCACAGGACACCGTCTATTACTTCACCCAGTCCTTTCAGCAACCCACCCTTGTATTCCTAGTAAGCCGCCAAGGTCACCAGTTCTTGCCATTTCAGGAGCCTGGAAAAAACGATTCTGTCCCTACCTGAATATTTACATACAACACTTATTAAAATTCTTAACTCATTGTCTTGCATGCAGCTACACACGTTAAAATAAGTTATACTAAAACAACATCATGGGGTGCTTTAAAACAGTAATCATTTGCAAAGACCTGTTAGAATGTTTTAATAGAAAGTAATCACAAAAGACCTATAGACACATTGGACTTGTCATGAGTTCATAAATCAAAGGAGGTTTTCAAAGGTATTTAGATAGATTAATGAGGTGGCAGCAATAACAAGTCAAATTTGCATGGGATATTGCCCGAATCAGAAAAGTTAGGGGTGGGCGCTGGTAAACTACACCACGCCACAATGTAAAGCTCCTTCTTATGGTGTTAGGCAACCTGTCCAAAGCAATATCCCTGCCTTCCTATTGTATCTGTCACAGGGTTAAAAAATGCAAAGCCCTTTCCTACTGTAATTGACCTGGGGTCTGCATTAACAATATCCCTATCAGTTATGAGCAATGGAACCACTTTTTAGATTGACTATGGCAAATATTTTACAATCATATTCTTGTGCACGAGAAGGTCAACATATGGGCGTGGCCATGGGCCCTCTCTTGGTCCTGCTTATTACTTTTCTTTTCTTGTGCTCACATAACCTTGGATCCAGTTTTGCTTCAAGCTAGGCCTAAAATCTTTGAAATTCAAAAAATCAGGGTCACAGGTAGTAAATCACACCAAAATCTCTGCCCACTAGAGTAAAATGTTAGTTTCCTTTAACTGAATATCTGTCTAGAACAGTGACGCTTAAAGTACGGCCCGGGGGTTGTTTACTGCCCTCCTGACATTTACATGCCGGCCCCTGGTCAACAGTAGCATGGGCTGCTGTTTTCTTGGCTACTCACTAATATTGAGAAATATGTTAAATAAAAGGGCAAGCATTCATTGACAGGTTAACTGAAGTTAAAGAAAGGAAGTAAATCTTGCAAAAATGTGTAAACATATAATAAAGTTTCTTTAAAATTCCCAAATTGTATTTCATTACCATGCAGAAGCGTTTCACCTTAGTACATCAGATTATATCAGTGCATTGAGAAGAACACACATGCTTCCCCCCACCCTGGTAACAATAATCACCGGCCATGACGCATTGAACCTGCATCAGATTGTCCACAATCCTACACACACCTCTAGGCATATCCTAGAAGTCATTTTTGCTAATACTGAACTAGTTACCTTTCAAACTATAACTCCAGTCACATGGTCAGACCACCACTTGCTTGCTTTCCAACATAAAACAACACTAAGCGACTCACCTAAAACTACCTTACATCCATCCACCTGTGGGCCGTGGAACAAACTCAATTTGGAAAACTTAGAAACACAACTAACATCCAGTATAATCTGTAAACCATAAATTCTGTTCAGTCTCTATATGAGTGGCTACAGAAAGCTTTTGACATCCTGATACCACTCAAAACCACACAACAGAACAAAAGAAAAAAAGCGCCTTGGAGAACCAAAGAAATAAAAGACATAAAACAACAAATTAGAAAGCTGCATCGTACCTGGCTCAAAACAAGCGCCAAACAAGACAAACTTCACCTACAGATTGTATAAGTCGGTTATCAAAAAAGCGAAGAAAAGGTACTATTCAGACAGGATTCAAAATGCTAAATGTACAAATAAAGAATTCTATAAAATACTCAATGAATTTCGAAAACCAAATTGCCTAGAAGGAACTCATCCTGTTACTCAGGATTTCACAGACAAACTGGCAAATCATTACACGGTCAAAGCAGACACGTTGGACTCGTACTTAAAACAGAAACAAAGCACCAGCACTAACCCTTGTACAAAAGAACTATCCAAGAATGCTCTAATCAAGCCTCTCCGTTCCTTCCAACACATCTCACACGATGAATTTATGGACCTGGTCAAAGCAAGCAGGGCTGCCGGCAGCCAGCCCTTCTGACCCCTGTCCGCCACAAACTTTCTAGACAATTCTTTTAACAACCTCTGATACCATTCCAGTAAGAAGAATCATCAACGATTCTTTAACTACTAGAATATTTCCAGAACTCAAAAAGTCATACATACGCCCTCTACTGAAGAAAACAAACTTGGACCCGCTGAACCCTGACAACTACAGACCCATTACAAATGGACCTTTGCTGGGCAAACTGGTAGAAAGAGCAGTGTTGCCCAGATGTCACAATTCATTGAAGAGAATGACATACTTTCAGATTTCCAAACAGGATTCCATCTGGGAAGAGTCACTGAATCTGCCCTCCTTGCCATCTGGGATGACCTAAAGAATACAGTTGACCACAACGGGGTTGCTGCGCTACTCCACTTGGACCTCTCAGCTGCCTTTGACACGGTTGACCATGACATTCTGAAACAAAGGCTTTATGAAGCCGGCATAGAGGGAACTGCTTTAGACTGGATCGCGTTCTACCTTCGAAACAGAAATAGCAGCCAAACTATGGAACTCTTTGCCCCCCCCAACATAAGATCCACCGACAACCACCTTTTCTTCTGAAAACTACTCAAGATTTGGCTCTTCCCCACATAAGCACCATACGGAAACAGAAATTTACAGCATATCCCTCTGTATATAAGCATTTGTTTTCACTATAGATATGTACCTATCTTTGTGTATTACTTTATAAAACATGTAAAATAAATATGTTGTTAAGAGAAAAATAAATAAATAATAACAATATTAATCAATAAATAAAAATCATCTTTGATGCATTCTTCCATTGTGCATCTATGTACCTTCCATGTACTTGAATCTGTGTGTCTGTTACTTTTCTCCTGAAAAAGCATATCCAATGCACTACCCTATTTCTCATACTGTGCCTCTATCAATATATTTAATCTAAATATACTTACTTCCTTTATGTATCTATATACTTTCAATGTACTTATGGATCTATATATTTATCACTTTCTTCTAATTTAGCATTTCCAATGCACTAGCCTATTTCTCTGTCTATACTTCACTCAATATACCTTCTAGCCCAACCTTCTGACTCATCTCAAACTTCTTTCTACTACTCCTTCCAATGCACTACCCTATCTATCATCCTATACATCTATCAATATATCCTCTACATCCACTCTCTCATTTATCCCAAACCCCATACCACTACTATGATCCCCAAAATAACCCTTTCTAGACTCTCTCCTGCTCTACCCCTCCTTGCATCATCTGACACCTCTTTTTACTACACGATCCCCTAAAACAAACCTCTCTAAACTCTCCCCTCTGACTCCTCCCCTCCAAAACTCCTTTTTACTCATCCAAAAGCCTCTTCCTACTGCTAACACCTAGTCAAGAAAAAAAAAACTTCACTCTTTTATCCCTCCACTATCCTTTTCAATCAAAATTAACAGAATAACATGTTCACTTCTCAAATTCCATATTCAACTATACTAATATACTGCCCAAATAACTGAATAACATATCTACTACTCAAATTACTTCATATTTATACTATACTAATTTTCAACACTAATCCTTTTTGGGTCCCGGAGTGGCGTGCTACTCGCCAGAAAAGCGCTTCAAAACCCATCAGGGGTAACAAGTACTTATGAATGCTAATCTTTCTTCCCCTTTTATCCCTTTGCTATCCTTCTCACTCCTAGTAACAGACTAATATCCACCACTAAAATGACCTCATATTTCACCACTAATCCTTTATAGCCTTCCTGAATAGCGTGCGTCAAAAAGCGATAAATAAATACAAACCTTTGTCCTCCTCTATCCTTCTGCTATCATTCCATATCCAAATAACAGACTAACCTATCCACCACTTAAAATGTACTTGCATGTTTCACTATACTAATTCAACACTAAACCTCTATGGGTCCCGGAGTAGCGTGCTACCTGCGGAAAAAGCGCTTTGACGCCTCGTGAGGGGTAGTAAGCACTATATAGATGCAATTACAATACAGTACAATTATACATAGACAACTTTATAGTTTACTAAATAAAACACAGGAGACGGTTTTGGAGAGTGCACATTTAAAAGTTGTGTATTTTGAGGTCCTCATTTATGATAATGTAGGAAACCGAGGCAAAGTGAAATAAAACACCTGCCTATTATCACAAAAGGTGGTCAAGTGGGCAAGCCAGGATTGATCTTAGTTTTGATCCTAGTTTTTTTTGGTTTCACAATGAGCAATACAGCCTTTATTTGTCCATGCTTCCCATTCCCTATACCCACCGCTGCCCCCCTCCCCCCTCACCCCCCTTTCCCCCCCCCCACCGACTGCCACCCTGCTGGCATCAATGCAGCTGGCAGTCACACCACAGGTCAAACTTTTTCACCCCTTGAAAATGTTTGCGAGTACCCATGGAATCAGGGCTCAACAAAATGTAATAAGCATCCTCCCTTAAAGGCCTATTGGCCATTTGGCCTACTGACTTTATCATCACTTTTCACAATAAACAGATCAGTCCAATGGCATTTGACTTAGCAATTCCCATTGAATCAATCAGGCCCACAACCTTGATCACTGGCTTGTGATCATACTCCTACTCGGCTACTGTATGGAGTATAATCTGTGCACTACAAGCGTTCTTTTTCATTGGAAGAATATAACTTGTATATAATTAAATCCTGCAGGCAGGAAAAGCAACACGTGGGCAGAGCCAAAACACCTTATTAGGAGCGCTTCTTGACGTTATTTTCTGTTGATTTCATGAGGTATGGCAACAACTGCCTTTTCAACCCAAACCTAGAAAGTGGATTTTAGTTTTATGTATGTCCTTATCAGATCGTCAGACTAGTGAAAGGATTCGATTAAAGAAGAGTTTTAAACATTTCACCTGCTCTATTTTGAGATTCAATGATTGTTCGCCTCAATGACTGGGGCCCTGGGTTTATTGTGCACATAAATAGACTTTTACGATATCAAAGTCATAACAGTTCAGGGTACTTGCCAAACATTTGAGAGCGCATCCGAGTTCCTGATATCTGGGAGGGATCTGTCAATATCCTTATTTGACCCAAATAACATATCCTTTTGATATTTTGCCACAGAAGCAAATGCATAGAATAACCTCTAGAACCTTGGGAAAAGATTCATTTTGACTGTATTATTTAATTTTCTGCACTAACAACAGTATAACTGTGGCATTTACAAGACAGCAAGATGTGTTCATTCAATAATGGCTAAATGTTTCAAATACAGTAGTATGTATTAGTATTACGAGTATTATTTGTATTTGCTAAGCAGTTCTTTTCATTTTAATTTTACAAGCACAGGGTTTGTGAATGTTGAATACTACAATGTGTATTTCTATTTAAAACTATTTTAGATGGGAAACATATCTGTCTGAGTCTAGTAATGTTAAAGTTGAGTTAAAGCCCACCACACATTGCAGGTTTAAACCTAACACAGCATTTGAGAGTGTGTTATAAATTTCCCTTAATATTTAAAACCGAAGGTAAAAAGTCCTCCTCGTTTGCAGTCATGAAAACACTGTAAATGTGAGCAAAGTACGGTTTCAATAAGTGCTCACATAATCAAATAAATTAGCAATGTCGCTGATACTGTACACTCTACCTCTCGGTCCTGGCATACTTGGCGTGTTTTCCCCTGACTTTTTCCCTTCTGACCTCCTGTTTTGCTGACTTCATTTTTGTTGGCTTGAAGACTCTGGCCACTTTACCAAAGCTAACCAGTGCTAAAGTTTTGGGTGCTCTGTACTTAAATCATGGTAACATTGGCTTATCCACAATTGGAATATTACATTTACTTATAAGTCCCTAGTAAAGCTCAGTGCAAGTCCCCAGGGCCTGTAAATGAAATGCTACTAGTGGGCCTGCAGCACAGATTGTGCCATCCACTTAAGTAGCCCTTCAAACATGACTTCGGCCTGCCACTGCAGAGCCTGTGTGTACAGTTATAAACTGCCATGTCGACCTGGCAAGTTAAACCTATTACCAGGCCCCAAACTTCCTTTTTAATACATATGTCACCCTTTAGGTAGTCCCTGGACAGCCCAAGGGCAGGGGGTAGTATATTTAAAAAGTTGGACATGTACTCTAACGTTTTACATGTTAAGGTAGTGAAAAAGTCTTGAATTCGTTTTTCTGTACTGCAAGGCCTATATCTCCTATAGGTTAACATTGGAATTTCCTTAGTACACTTCACAATTGTACCTTCCAATTGGGAAAAGATAGACTTGTGAAGTTTGGTCTCTCTGGACTCACAATTTAAAATCACAACTTAAGGTGAAGTTGGCTTTTAAGTAGCTAATCTGAAATGGCACTTTTAGAAAGTTGTCAAAATCAAAAAGGACTAGCTATGTTTAGGGGAAGGGGGGACTCAATGAAGTACGCGTGCCGGCAAACCGATTGGTTTGTTCAAGAAGCCCTCACCCACCAACCTAGTTGGTGGCATGCTTCATCATCGGGCCCACCACAGTGACACCGAGTGTGTCCCGGGTGTGCGCCAGTTTACTGCAGAGCTGGTATGTTCGCTGAGTGTGCAGTGTAGTGAGTGAGAAAGTGAAAGTTAAAAAGCTATACAGTGGGTCGCAGTACCGAGGGTAAATGGAGAAACTTTAATTACTGGGCCCCAGTTAGCTGCTAAAAGGCAATTGGACGTGTTGGAGTGCGAATTAAGACCTCCAGCGTCCTGTGTGGTCTACATGTTAAAGAGATCCTCTTTGGACCTGTCATCCTTCTGCGGGCGCCGCAGAAGGACGACAGGTCCAAGGAGGATCTAGACCCGCAATTCCGGTCTCTTTCTCTGCCAGGTGACCCAAGGAAGCTTTTAACAGCAAATAGACTGTTAAAGCCAGAGGGAATCCCCCTCTAACATATAAACGCACCTTAGGGAGTGCGACACATAGCCAACAAAATAACACAATCACTATAATTTAGCATTTTTATTTAAATCACACTTTTTCATATACTCACTTGGTCCTGAGGAAAGCCAGTTTTAAATCAAAAAAGGCCTGGCTGAAACATGTAGACCACACGTACTTCATTGAGTCCCCCCTTTCCCTAAACATAGCTAGTCCTTTTTGATTTTGACATATAATCCTGGGGATTCGGACTAGCTTATCTAGTCCTCTCTCTCTACTTTGATTCGGCGACTTTTAGAAAGTTGAAATTTTCTTACTTTAACAATTGTGTGCCTTCTGCCTGTTTTCAACAACATGTCTGAGGTGGGTGACAGCTGGACTTTGAGCATTCCCTCCAGACAGCCACACACAAAGGGAGCTTAGGTGTGACTGATGGGCCATCCACATCCTGATGGACCACCCTGGGCAGGATGGGAGGGAGGAGCTGATACAGCAGAATAGGCTGTGCCTGTACCCACAAAAGGTTGCAGTGAGTCTGGAGCCAGAGCAGTTAGCGCTGGAACCCTTTGCACTTTAAAGGCATCTCTTTAAAGTCTCCCCGACTTCAAAGGCAAAATTGGGTATAAGTACTGGACCTCAGACAAAAGCACTTCAGTACCCTTCTGGACCTGAGGATAGTCTGCCAGGAAGAAGAAGTGCTGTGCTGCTGAAAGGACTGTCACTATACTGGACTCTGCTGGACTCTGCTGGACTCCTGCCCTGCTGTGCCTGCCCAGCTGCCTGTTGTCCTCCTTGCCTGGGAGTGAGAAGGACTGGACCTGCATCTCCACACCCCAGAACCACTGTGACTTTAATGGCTTTCTGGCTTGCCTCCTTTCTGAAGTCTCTGGAACATCAAAACCTTCCAACAACCCTGCAACAGCACTTCAACTCTTCCATATTTTAGCCATGCTCTGCCAAGTTGTGCCAATCCAGTCCTGTGCCCTTGGTAGTGGGTTTTCCTCTGCTCTACCTGCACAATCCATGCATTGCTGTAGTTGTGCCGGTCATAACAGACGCAACCCCCCTCGACACCAACGCATCGCCGCTGCCACCAAGGACAAAAACATCACATCGCTGTCTGTGTGGCTCAATGACAGCACATCTCTGAGTGCGTAGCTTGATGACAACACATTGCCTATATATCCTAAGAATCGGACCTGAAAGGAATCACTGACAGAATATTCACTACCACAATATCGAGGTCCCAAAATATCGGGACCTAAATATTGATGTCAAAAATATCAGCATCATATCTACATAATGGTAAGAACAAAAATATCAAAAATATATATATTGTTGTAAAAAATGTTGTTGTTATAAATATCATTTTTTTAAAAACGTTAAAAAAATAATATAAAATAAAGTAAATAATAAATATAATTAAAAAAAGAGGCACAAGGAAACAGTAAAACAAATGAGCAAAACAAGAAAAGGTGGCAGGGTAGAAACACCCTGACCCGCTAAGCCTGCTCAGAGGGTCCCACAAGGATCCCCCACCCAAAAAAAGAGCAGTTTTCATTAAAAAAATCTGCAAAATTCACGGAGAATCAGAGGATACTGCTGCAAAAATAAAAAAAGCAAAGCGCGCACCTCTGTGCTTTGTTGTTATCTAGGGTCCGGGTGGGCGTGGTTCCGGGGCAGAGAAAAAAAGTGTGGGGGTCCCAATCCCCTCCACACTGCCACGGGGACCGCAACCTCCCCAGGGCTTGATTAATTAGTTGCGGGGGCATGCAGCCCCCCCCCCGCAGCCCCAGGGACTGCCACCCCCCGGAGCTTGGTGGTCCCCCAAGCCCCAGGGACCACCACTCCAGGGCTTTTATTGTTTAATTTGCAGGGGTACACAGCTCCCCCACTGCCCCAGGGACACCCACCCCACGGGGCTTTTATTATTTAATTTGCAGGGGTAAACGCCCCCTGGGGCCTTTAAAAAAAAAGAAAACATCTGTGTGGGGGGAGGGGCTTGAGCCCCCCACATGCCCCGGAGACTGCCACCTTCCTGGGGCAATATTTATTCAATTTTGGGGTTCCGTGACGGACCCCCAAGCCCCAGGGACCACCATCTCCCCGGTGCTGTGAACACATTGGGAGGGGGGTTGGGAGGCCCTGCTCCTGGAGTCTGTGATGGCCCTGGGGACTGCCACCCCCAGGGCCGGTTCCTGCAGTGTCACGGGGTGCCCACCCCCGGGACACTGTTGTTTACTATGGCAGGGCCCTGTCATAGCAAACTTGGTTTGGATTTTGGAAGAGAAAGCAGGAAACCTGCTCTCTCTTCCAAAATCCAAACCAGATTGCGTTTCTACATGGGGAGCTGCATATCAACAGCTCCCCATGTGAAAAAGCAATGCCAGCTTCCGCCGGCAGGGACCGTGGGAGCATTCGGGCTCTGCCCATTGTCCCCAAAGGAGAGGGCCAGCTCCGGGGATGGGGTCCCCGGGGCTAAAGGTGGCCCTGGAGGGGGCCACGCGATACCCACCCATGTATATTAAATACATTTAAATAAAGGAGAGACCAGGCCCTGGGGGATAGGGCCCCCAGGGCCATATTTGGCATAAGAAGGGGGGCCATGTGGCTCCCCTCACAAAAAATAAATAGAAAAGATGAAAAGTCCCCGAGGGATGGGGTCCCCGGGGCCAGAAGTGGCCCGGGAGGGGGACCATGCGTCCCCCCTCCTACACCAAAAAAATATTAAATAAAGGCAGGCCCCGGGGGATGGGGTCCCCGGGGCCAATAGAGGCCTTAGGAGGGAGGCCATTTATTTATTTTTTTATTTATTTTTTTAATTTGTAAGGCGCTACAGCTACCCAAAAAGGGTTTCCTGGCACCGAGACACAGCTTAAGGATGTCAGGAGAATTTACTGGCTATTCTTGTTATTGTTCGAATAGCCAGGTCTTGACGTGCCTTCTGAACCTGACATGGTTTTCCTCCTTTCGAATGAAGGGAGGGAGTGCGTTCCAGAGGGATGGTCCAAGGTGGGCGAAAGATCTGCCTCCCATTCTTGCCAATTTAAATCTTGGTACACAGAAGTTGGCAGCTGGTTAGGCCAGTGTGAAGGATTCCAAAGCTCTTAACATTTTCCTAAGAGAAGAATCTCTGTCTTGTCTCCATTGAGCTTTAATTGGTTTCTTGTCATCCAATTAAGGATGTTTTGAAGCCCTGATTTGAGGAGAGATGGAGATGTCGGACAGGATTCAGATAGGGAGAATATAATTTGGGAATCGTCTGCGTGGGTCATGAGGGTAAGTCCAGATTTTTCGGCTAAGTCAGCTAGGGGTCTGAGGTAAAGATAAAAAACAGGGGACTCAATTTAAAACCCCTGTGGCACACCGTGGGGGGCATTGAAGGTGTCAAAACAGGCCAAAGAGGATGTTACTTGGAAAGTCCGTTCCGCCAGGAAGGATCGAATCCAGTCAAGCGCTTTTCTACGGACACCATTTCTGTATAATGCCTTGATGAGAGTTTCGTGGGATATGGTGTCAAAGGCCGCGCTCAGATCTAAAAGCACGAGCGCGACCGTCTGACCTTTATCGAGGAGATTCTGGATTTGTTCCGTAACTCCTAGAAGGGTGGTTTCTGTCAAGAAACCAGCCCGAAAACCCGATTGTGAGGGGTGCAAGAGTGAGTTTTCTTTGGCAAAGGTGGATAGGACCGAGTGGACGTGTCTCTCCAAGCATTTGGAGAAGGCAGGAAGCAGGGATATGGGTCTATAGTTGGCTGGACTTTCCGGATTAGCTGTGGGCTTTTTTAGCAATGGCGTTATCATGCCGTGTTTCCAGAGAGTCGGAACTGTAGAAAGTTCAAACAAGGAGTTAAGCGTATCGACAATGATTTCCAGGGAGCGATCGTCCAGTTGTTTAATTATTTTAATCGGAATCGGATCCCTGGGGGAGCCGGACTTGATGTTCTTAAAAATGGTTTTCAGTATATCTACCGAGATTGGAGGCCAGGCTTCCAGGGTATTTTCACAGGAGGGAGCATTTTCCGAGTCAGAAAAAGGGGGTGGTTCGTTATTCTTGGTATTAATGTCCCTGATGATTTTCTCAATTTTTTCAGTAAAAAAACATGCTAGATCTTGGCATTGTTGAGTGTTCAGTGGGCGAGCCGAGGCTGTGGTTTGTGCGCCTGCTAGTTCTTTGACTATGTTGAATAAAGTTTTCGGCTTATTTGTTGCTTCCATGATAGTATTAGAAACAAATGAGGCTCGTGCTTTTGCGCAGGCAGTATGATATAAATTCCTGGCTTCATGGTAGGTCTTTTTTGCGTCAGGGGCATAGTCTTTTGCAGTGCCTTGCATTTTGATTTTTCAGTTTTTACAAAGTCATTGAACCATGGGGCAGGGTAGCGGTGTCTATTTTTAAAAAGTCATTGAACCATGGGGCAGGGTAACGGTGTCTATTGGCCATGCAGCCCCTCATCCTATAAGAGGGGCTGCCAGTGTGTTCTTGTGGTTGGAGTGTATGCCATTTATTGCAGTATTATCCTTCTACCTGTGTTTGGTTCTCTTTTGTAACATGCACACGCCACTTTTCTCTTGTAACACACTGTTTGCTACCTCTCACATTTTGTTTGCTTTTGATACTTGCACAAGTGCCACCATTGCCTACGTAATGTTTGTTCTTTTGCCTCTGTGTCTAGCATATGCTGCAGTATATTACCTCTAAATCTACTTTGTTTTCTCCGGTAACCTGCACACTTGTCACTCTTTCCTCCTGTATTGCACTGTTTGCTACCTCATGTATTTTGTTTGCTCACAATTGTCACTTTCACCTCATGTAACTTATCGTCTGCTTTTGTAATTTGTTCATTTGTAATGTTGATTTGTAATTTTCTGTTCCTATTGTGAAGCACTCTGATGCCTTCGGGTAAAGTCTGCGCTATATAAAAATGCATAAATAAATATAAAGAAATCAATATGTGGGGCCATTCCCCAGGGGATGGGGTCTCCGGGGCTGGAAATGGTGACGGGAGGGGGCCCCACGTGCCCCCCCCTCCCAGGCCCAGGGCACAAAAAAAGGCAACTAGCCCACCAGGTGCCTCCAGTAAGCGCCACAGTGGTGCGAAAAGAGGCGGGCCTGGGCCACCTCTCTGCAACGCAGCGCAGTGTTCCTTATTGGAGGTACCTGCTGGGCAAGTTGGCCCCCACGGACCATCAGGATTGAAGAGGAATTAATTCCCCAAAAGTTGGGGAATTAATTTCCATTGAATACTGAGGTTCCTTGGGGGCCAACTAGCCCACCAGGTACCTCCAGTATGCACCTGGGAGCTGCATTGCAGAGAGGTGTTCAGAGGCCATGCCCCTTTTTACACCTCTCTGCAACACAGCTCTGTGGCACTTACTGGAGGTACCTTGTGGGCTAACTGGACCCATGGACCCTAAGGATTAAAGGGGACTTAATCTCCCTACTTAAAATGCGCCACGGGACGCATTTGCACAGTGGTGAAGGAAGGGGGTGGGCCTGAGGTGATATGTGTGTGTCATCAGTGATATCATCAGTGATGTCACTGACCTTGTCATGAGAGATGTAATATGTGACTTCATCAGCTGTGCATTGTGGGGCACGAGTTATAGTTAGCTGAACTAACTAAAAGGGGGAATTTCTCTGGTTTTGTACGAGTGAAATGTCCAATTAACTATAACTTTCCCTAAAACCTAGGTTTTTTTCAGTGAATTTCAAAGGTTTTTTAAATGCCAATTTCTAACTATAATGTCTCTGAAACCTCTGTTTTTTCAGTGAATATTACCTACTGGCAGTTGCCAGTAGGTAGTTATAGTTAGGACCTACTTTCCATAGGAAAACCACAACATTCTATTTGGAATACCTTTGGCGCTGGTGGACAAATCTTCGCGAATTTCTCCAAGAAAATGGCCTGCTATGCTCCGCTCCTTTCCTGAAAGTTTGGGGGTGATTCGTCAAGTGGGGGCTGAGGAAAAAGGGGGGTCCAAAACATTTTTCCCCATGCAATTTTCCATAGGCACCTTTAGCCAGGGCTACAGCCCGAACGGCTGAACGGAATTACACCAAATTTGGCAGAGAGGTAGAGTACGGTTCACAGATTGTGCTAATTGTTAAATGGTGTAAATTCGTTCAGTACTTCTCGAGAAAATCAAAAGTAAAATCATAGTGATATCTAGAGACGAAGTACTGTACGCATACGGAAATCCGTACAATTACAGGCACGAGGTGCATGTTGATTGGATGTCAACTGTCTGTCAACACTCCAAACCATGAAGTGCTGGCAGCCATATTGTGCCTTGGTGATACCGAATCACAAGAACATTTTTGGGCTTTAACTACATGTATGGGGGATCCCGGGGGGGGGCTCATGTCCCCCCCGGGCCCCGTGGATTCGCCAGTCTCTGGGGGCCTCTTTTTATTTAAAAAACTGTGTGGGGGGTTTCAATCCCCCCACATACGCCCCGGGGTTCGACACCTCCCCGGGGCTCTAATATAGAAAATAGGGCAACGGACCACTCAGACACGGGGACTACCACTCCTCGGGGATTTTGAATGTTGGGAGGGGGGCCACACGGTCCCCTTCCTGGAGCCTTTGATGGCCCTGGGGACCACCACCTTTCAGGGCCGGCTTCTGCAGTGTTCCGGGGTGCCTAAAGTTCCGCCTTCTGCAGTTCCCGGGGTGACGAAAAGCAATGCCGGCTCCAGAAAAACACGGGGCGCCGGATGGGACCGTGGGGGCTTTGGGCTCATAAAAACAGTTATTTTCAGAACTAAATTTACTGGTTAAAAAAGAGCTATATTTCTATGAGAGTATGTAAAACTTTCTGGGTTTTTTTCTGCACCAGTTGTACTTTGCGCATGTGCAGCCTCGTATCCATGCCCACGCTTCTTTGTTTTTCTTCAAGTTCGCCAAGCAAACCTCTCCTCATTTTAGGTATTACATTTTCCGCTTTCCTCTGTCGGGTCGTGGGCCTCATTCGCTGCTATACTTTTGTAATATATTAATAATCATATTCTATCTATATTTATTTGAAACGTATTGCCAAGGCGCCAAACGTTAATTACAAACTCCGTCCTCCGCCATTTTAGTACTTTTTCTCCATTATTTTTATTATACTTGCTACTTTCAATTTACCCCCCGCCTATCTTCTCTGTGATCCATGAGATTTCCTGCCACAGACACCACTGTGCTTGTCCTTGGCCTCCGATCTTATCAGACTTGGTCACACGCATAGCTAAAAACTAATTTGAAGCACGTAAGGCACAGCCATTACAATGCGTGACAGTCACCACAAAGCCATTACCCTGCTTATTCCTTTATCATACGTGGTGAATGTATAGTAGTTGTAAAAGCATGCGTGGTAAAGCCATGTGCATGCTAATGAATTTGTGGTGACGGTCACGCGTGGTTATGACCGCGTTGTAATGGTCCCCCCCAGGACACTGCAGGAACTGGGTCTGGGCGTGGCGGATTTCAGGGCATCAGGCAGCCTCTCACACACAATATAGAAATCTCCGGGGGGTGGTCGTTTTCATGGTTTGAGGGGCCTCATTGAGGCCTACACAGTTAATTTCGTAGGAGGGTAGGTTTGCAAGCAAAAATGTGGCAAGGGGTTTGTAAATGTGGTGCACATTGTTTTGTTTTACTTTGATTTCCTGTCTATGTTGTAGTCCATCCAGAGAAAATAAATATAACTTATTGTACAGCCAGTACTTTTCAACCCTACTGTCAAACATCTTACTATAGTACTTCAAATTATAAATATTATTTTTGTTGTGGACCGTTCCCCCCCCCAAAAAAAAACAAGTATATAGTTTTTTTTATTAACTTTTATTAACACAACAATAACTGTAAACGTAACTTAAAGATAACATAATAAACAACTAGAAAAATAATTTTAATACAACAGTATTATAAACAAATTGGGATGTGGACTCCAAAAGACGTTGGGTAGGTAATCTGCAAAACAAAAATGAAAAAAAAAGTTTCAAGTTATGTAGATGTGACTAAATAAGGTGAAGCATTACAAGTGAAGGTAATACCACGATTTTACGAGTTTAGTTTGCCTAGTACATTTCGCTTCTGTTATATTCCCGTGTTCAAGTGGTGTCTATATGGAAGTGCCTACTGCGTTACTGACACAAAAGTGGCACAATGGGATTCTAAATACGCCGATTTATTTCTAATGCATTGCAATGGAGGCATTGTATATCTAGGCTGCAGTGCTTACTTTGTATAAACACTGCGGCCACCGGAGTTCACAACTTCAATTCAACTCTGCTTCTACATGTCAAAGTAGACAGCAGTGTCTATAAGTTTAAAAGAGAAAGAGAAATTATGTCACAGAGAGTGAGAGAGAGAAAGAGAGAGAAAACTACAGTAACCCTTTCGATGCTCATGACGAGCACAGCTCGTCATGAGGCACAGTTGAGCTGTGCTTATGACGAGCTGAGCTCGTCATGAAACTATAGTATTCAAGCAATTTCAGCACAGGAGGGGAAAAGTCACAGCAGCCAAGGTGTTAAAACTGTCTCGCAGAGTCTGGAGTTGAGATTTTTTCTTGAAAAGTCATACGCAGATTTACAAGCTACTTGTGCCACTTTTCCCATGTTAAAAGTGACACAAAAGTGATGCAGTAAGCTTGTAGATCTATTTCTCAGACTGTTGTAACCTATCTGTTGTCACTGCTCAGAGGTAATTATACATTTCGACACAGTCAAGCTGCTGCACACTACCCACTGTCTCCTTTCACACATTTTTTGTTGTAATTTTCGGAAACAAAATGATTTGCTCACCTAGTGCCATTGGCATGATTGAAAGAGTGTGCTCTATATGTCGAAGAAGACTTTAGTGTAACCAAAAGAGTTCACCACTTCAACTCAGTTAAGGTTTTATACAGCAGACTGAAGATAGCAGCGTCCATAACTTAAAAAAAGAAAGAGAAACGATGTGAGAGAGTAAAAAAGAGAAAGAGAGAAAAAAGGACATTAAAATGTGGGAGAGACACATACGACAGGGGGGGGTGCCAGAAGTCAGAGGCCCAACCACAGTCGAATAATACGGGGGGCTAGAAAAAAATGTCGGGGGGAGGCTTAGCCTCAAGCAAATAGGAGAGTGGAGCTGCAGGGGCTGTAGGCGGGGGGGACATCAAAGCCTCATTAACGAGCAAAATGTCCTTAAAAGACCTGTGAAGTTGACGTACTCAGGTTAGACTGTGTGTGGGACCAGGAAGCTATCTCATCCTAGCAGAACCTTGAGCCCAATGTGTGTTTTGCACGCCTGCTGTATACTACACATTTTTT